>NC_090933.1:1146547238-1147778482 GCF_040938575.1 Ambystoma mexicanum
ATCAAAGAGAAAAGAACAAAAGAAAGAGCACTTGTGTATACAATTCTTTGACAGTTTGTCAAAATCATTTTCTCAAGCACAGTATTACGATTCATTCAATTTTAAACTTTCTAAAAATTGTATAGTGGCAATTCGAATTGTAGGTTTTTCAGTGTAAATTATTTTTTGCCATGCATCATCATTTGAATATTAATAAACAAGTGTTTGAAGTACTTGTCTCGACTTTCAGATAGGGCCGAACATTCACTTATCAGATGCTGAAGGGTTTCTTTGTGAAGTTGTTTTTTTGCAGAATCGACATATATTCTTGACTTGAAAAATTAAATTGATGACATCCGAGACGCAGGCAAACCTGCGCTCCTCCTGCTCCTTGACCTCTCTGCTGCCTTTAACTTGGTGGATCACAAGACATTATGCCACCATCTCACCACTGTGGCTAACTTCTCTTGCAAGGCTTGTGCTTGGATTGCTTCATTTCTACAAGATAGGGCTATGAAAGTCTTCTCAAACTCTGCCTCTGCCACCCCCAGTCTTCTCAAGTGCGGAGCCCCACAGGGCTTCTGCATTGCTCCTACCTTATGTAACCTATTCACAAGGCCGCTGTTCATCCTGCTGGACGCCCTGGGCATCTCGTACACTAATTACGCAGATATCCCCCTCTGTGGAGACTACCAGTCCAAAATGAACACCCTCAACTCCATCTACTCAACTAACCAATCCTGGATGGCAGAGAATTGGCTTTGCCTAAACTCATAGAAAACTGAACTACTCCTAATTGGATCTCCTGCCACCCTCTGCAAATTGGGCAAACAGTACAGCTCCTTCACCATTGACAATACCCACATCATGGTGTCTCAAACCATCAAGACCCTTGGTATTTAACTCGACTCCATACTTAACATGGATAGACAGGTGAATGTTGTTGCCTCATCTTCAGCGTACTACTCTAAACTGCTCAATGGAGCCAGGCCATTCCTCTCCCAACTGAACTGCCTTACCATTGCTAGGGCAATAATTGGGTCACGTCTGGATTACTGCAACACTCTCTTTGTAGGGACCTCCAGTAAGAATAGTGCCAAATTGCAATTGGTACAAAATAATGCCCTTAAGGCCGCCACTGGGATCTCCAAGAGGGACCACATCTCCAGATGCACAAGGAAGTTCATTGGCTTCCAGTAAAAGAGAGAATTGTTTTTAAAACCCTTGCCCTCACGCATAAATGCCTTCATGCATTGGCACCCCCTACCTGGTCCAAAGAATAGCTAAATCCACCTCAACCAGTCCCACCAGGATTGCTTACGCCAATAGGATCTCCCTGCCTAAAACCCGAAGAGCGCGTGCAGGCGGGACGAGCTTCCCCTCCCTCGCGGCATCCCACTGGAATGCTGTAACACCACGTCAGGTTCATTGATTTGCACTTTGCCTTCCAAAAAGCAATCAAAACCTTGACAAATTGCTATTTGTCTGACTCCGAATGAACTCCGAATGAACTTGCACCTGGCACCCCACGGTTTAGCTTGACCCCCAAGCCTGTTGCAACACTGGGGCCAGCTTTCTCCTGTTTTTGCCTCTTGATAACTGTTTGCAAATTCTGTTATAGTCTTTAACTAAGAAACTTTGGGCAGCTTTTTTGTAACCCTTAATCAAGCTCACGTTCTTTTTCCTGTGACAGCGCCTCGATGCCCCCGGGCTGTAGTGCGCTATACAAATCCAAATACATAAATATATTGTCATTTTTTCAAGAATCCCACGTCTGGCTTGTATGTATCTTGTGTTCCATAAATTCAATCTGAATCTCATGTACTGATTCCAAAAGTGCACAGAGGGATATTACATACGATATGAGGCCATGGTTAGACATTTTTTTGTGGCCAAATAAAATAGAATTAAACTCTGCATAAGAGCAACATTTATTTTGGGTCGTGATCCAGTCTTGTTGGTAGAGCATACGTTGAGCATGGCATGGGTTTTGTACTAAGAGCTCAATAGTTATATCTGCATCCGCTAATAGATTTAGAGTGAAGTTTCTCCAGTTTCTTGGAAATGATTATGTTGATGACGGCAGCTGAGATGCAAGAATGTGCAAAAGGTCATCAGTTTTTATTGCCATTAGGCATTTCCTGAGCAATGTATATAGTTTCCAGGAATAAATAACATACATCGACAAAGCACACAACTCAAAACGAATCACATAGTTTGGAGTGGAGTTGGGTAGATTGACCATCGTTCGCCAATATTTTCCCTCAATTTTGTCCCAAAATAATCATTCTCGCAGGAGTTTAGTTTCAGCACCGTAAGTGATAATGGGTACCGCTTTTTGAGTGCAGTAAAGCATTCCAGGTATTTTTTTGTGTTGTATTTATTTTTATTACGCGCCGAAAGCCCGCAGGCAACAGGGCGCGAACACAGAGACAAGGTCAATGAGTAGACAGGAACATAAAGTTAAGGTCAAATTATTAAGTAGCATTATTTAAAGTGCAATGTTTTCAATTTCTTTTTGAAGATCTAAAAGTTGGTTTCTAGTCTGAGCTCAGTGGACACGCTATTCCATTTTAGAGATGCTTTAATGGGAAAAGAACGCCCCTTTCCGTTTGCTTTCTTTGTCTGAATGATCTTAACTAGACCGTGGTTTTTGGATCTCAGTGATCGACCTGGTTCGTACAAGGATAATTGTTCCTTTAGGTAAGTGGGAGCAGATCCGTATAGGCAGTGGTGGGCGATTGAGGCCACCTTGAATGTAATGCGGTCCTCTACTATCAGCCAGTTTAAGGCTTTACAGTCTTCTGAGGTTTCCTTACTATAGCTCTCACTGCGTCATTCTGAATAACTTGGCACTGATCGATGCAACCCTTGCTTGTTCCTGATAAGAGGGCGTTGCCATAGTCGAGTCTTGAAAGGATGACGGCTCTAGCAATGGTTGTGCTATTTTCTTCATTTAAGAGGGGTCTTGTGTGTCTAAGTAGTCTATTGTAATATCTGCAATCCTTTTTTAGGTATGCTACCTGGGCGTTGGCTCCAAGGGAGGATTCCAAATAAATTCCTAGGGTTTTCACTTTGCCCGCAGTGAGAATGCTAGAGTTCTTTTCTGTTGAATTGGGCATAGTCGGAGTCCAAGTTTGCTCTTGCCTGGGTGGAGCCAAAGATCATGAGATCTGTATTACTGCTGTTTAGGCAGAGCCAGTTCGATTTCATCCATTCCTCAATTATACTGTAAATGGTGGCTATTTTAGTGCTGTCTATGCTGTAGCTTCCACTCAGCTCTATGATAAGCTAAGTGGAGGACTACAGGTAAATTTGCCAAACTTATGCAGTATTAGTTTAGATTGCGAAATAGCAGTAGCTAGTTTACACTGTATGTTAGTTACATACAGGTTGTCATTTGATTGATTATTTATAATATGGTGTAACTAACAGCTTGTTTTTTTGCAAAATCCATGTAAAAGGTTTTTTCTGCTGCCGTTTGGGTTTCACATATTCCATTATTTGGGTCTTTTCAAGGTGTATTGCCATGTTGTTTGTTTGGGCATATAGACTCAACCCCTCAATTAGTCTCTGAAGGCCTCCTTGTGTTTTGGATACCAAGATAAGATCATCAGCATAGAGTAACCAAAGAATTTGCAGAGATCCTAATTTTGGCGCATCAGAGTTTATGTTAATAAAATTATGTCCCATGTCTAGGATGAAGAGGTTAAAGAGGGTGGATGCTAATATGCACCCTTGCTTGAGCCCTCGATGCGTAGAGAATGGTGCAGTCATAAAACCATGTAAGGTTAGCCTGACTTCCCTGGAGGTATCAGAGTGCAGCAACTCTATAAAAGTGGTAAGGGAGGATGGACATTGAAGTACTTTCAGCTTCTTTTGTAGTAATGCTCTATCAATCAAATCAAATGCAGCTCTGAAGTCAGCAAAAGCCAAATATAAAGGCTGGCTTTGAGACGTACAGCATGATTTGATTGTATTTATAGTGGTGATGTTAATAGCAGTGCCCAACCCCGCCACAAATACCGTTTGAAAAGGGTCCCGGTTTCTGGAGTGTTCTATCCAACCATTCAGTTCCCTCAGGACAATTCTGGCAAAAATCTTCCCTGGAGTGCCAAGAAGGGCGATGGGTCTATAATTCATTGGATCTCGTCTATCGCCCTTCTTGAACACCAGTATGATGATAGAATGTCGCCAGGATGAGGGAAATTTTTGTTTTTTAGTTATGTGGGAAAAAAGATTGAAAAGTATAGAGGCCCACATTTCAGGATGTTGTTTTAGAGTTAAATTTGAAAGACCATCTGTTCCGGGGACCCTGGAGCGACTAGCCCTATTTAAATAATAGACCATGTCATCTTCTGTAAATTTTAGTTGAAAACACTCCCTGCCAGATAATTCTGAGTCTTTGTCTGAGGACAGTGGTCGGGCGTACAGCTTTGAGAAATTGGACACCCATTGGGCTTCTGTGACACCATTAATCTGTACTGCAGTTTGAGGAACGGCAGTAGTGGAATTAATAAGGACCCAAATGTGCGCTGTGTTTTTGCTCAGGATGGTGTTTAACATCAATTCACCATCATTTTGATACATCCGAGATTTATGTGCTTTAATCCAATTTTTTATATCTTGTCTTTATCAATCTCAGGGCAGGCCATCTTAGCTCCCCAGACAATGCTAGGGCAAGTTTATGTTCTTGTCTATATAGGGACCTTCTAGATTTAACTAATGGATCAAATGTATGCAAGGGTTTGAATTTTCAATTGTCATATATGTTTGGACAGGTACGAAACAGATGCAGTAAATCACTACACTCGAAGTTCTTTTGCACATAATAAATCATGGATTTAGTGTGTGCATCCGTTAATGCCGCATTGAATTCTCGTAATGTCTCCTGAGACCAATGAAACTAATTTTGACTGTTATTTAAAATTGCAGTACCGTGCATTTTGCTTATAGTTCCTCTTGAAGCTTTACTGGAGATCTTACACTTTAAATGTAATATCTCATGATCACTTTCATTCACAACATGTACCTCCATAGAAGAGATGTGATCTCTTCCCATGGCATATCTAGATCATTAATGAATTGTGAATCTGAAATACCAACTGGATTCCAATAAACATTAATTATAAAGAAATAGAATTCCTTAATTATTATTTTTGCTAATAGCATAAATGAATTAGGGGCCGACCAGGATGCTAGATTGATTCCAGCACAAATCTTTAAAGCAATCAGTAGACCTGACTTAAGATTGCCCTTTTTTGATTGTATAGCTGGGTTTAGCAGCACATTATAATTGTCCCATAGAGGGACTTCTGATAACCACGTTTCCTGTAACAGCACAATATCGTGCTGTTCTAATTCATTTCCTGAATTATTTAACAAATGTGAGAATCCTCTAGTATTCCAGCTCACCAGAGATATGCTAATAGTGTTAGGGTGTGTAATTAGTTATGGCACAATAGTGCCACAAGGGCAAGCCATCCGCATATTTGTGCTTGTCTGATTGCACAGGTACTTGTCAGATTGTTTGAACGCAGGGATGTTCTGTCTTCTCACATACAGACAACATTGAATTAGTGCAACCGGGTGTTTGTTTCGAACTTCGAAGCCCAAAGCAAGTAGATCCTTTCTAGCTAGCCAAATTGCATTCAGAACCACCCTAGAGCTTACCCATATCTTGGAAGTGGATAAATCTCTATCATCCAGGAATTCAATTTGATCAATATCTACTGATCCTTTGTCTTCTAGGGCGGGGATATCAGTTAGAAAAGCCAATATACAGGCTCTATTCAGATCGTATTTAGAATAGGATGTCCCACAGCAACTAAAGATAAGTGAATAACGGTTGTTCCTTTGGCCTAGATTCTGGCCTGTGACTTGATTAGTATTAGTGTGGCTATTAGTTATCAAAAGATCATCATTCCAATTTTTCTTTTTTTTGGATAAGTGATTCTCAGTGTTTAGAGCCAAGGTTTTGATATAGAAGGGCTCCTCAACCTCGCAGTGTATGTCACTATTACAACGGTTTTCAGCATTGTATTTCTTATCTTCCTGACTAACCATTAAATGCTCGACCGCAATTCTGATTTCATCTTATCTAATGTTTGCAATGTGTGTCCCTGTGGGCAGTGATATAGAAGGATTCAATATCGGATTTGGTAGATTTTTTTATTGGTGCAGTTTTATCTATTTCATTAGGAGTCAAACTTGTTCCATATGTGTTTTTAGAGAAGTTTGTCAAACTCAGTTTGCATGCAACCTTTTCAGTTGGTATGGAACTGTGTGTCTTTTGTGGTGCAGTGACAATACTTTTCAACAGCGGTTGAATTTTCTGGGAGGCCATGTAACAATCCACCACCTTTCTAATTTTCAGTCATCTTAATTCAAGTGATTTATCAATTAATGGATGTTTTGAATTTATATTGGAGGCACTAGTTAGTGACTCACGATGGTCAACAACTGTTTCAGTCTCATCTTCGTGCATTTCAGCGGCTATGTTAATCAAATCATTAAGAGGCGCATAAGATATAGGTGTTTGGCTATTCAAATTAGTTTTGTCTTTTTTCTTTTGAGCTATTTGTGAATATTTTATTGAACATCAGCTGATGCTAATGTGTCTTTCTTGGAGAGATTTAATGATTTAAAGAAATGTTTTGTGGTAGAGTGATTAGAACTTTGAGGAATTTTCGTATTTTTTTTTTCTAGCATTGTCTGGTTGCCCTTCTTTTTAGTGTAGAATTTTTTGGGGCAGCAAATATAGTATATGAATTATTATTGCTATTGAGGTGGCGTTCTCAATCAGGGTAGTTTCTTGTGGGACTACCATGGCTACTGTGTCAGAGTCTACGTCCGTTAGAGCTTCCGGATCATCAGGTAAAATAATCTGATCAATGCACAGAATAATACCACTAACGTTTGTCCATAGTGTCTTTATGCCAAAATGTTGGTTTAAACAGTTGACTTCAGTATGAGAATCAGGAATGGAAAAATGCTTGCCTCTAGACTGCCAGCTGCCAGTTGACAATTTTATCAATTTGGGTAGCTTGGCTATTTAACTTCATATCAAGAGTTTCAAATAGTTTAACAGCAATGAAATTGCTAAATTCATGGCATTCAGTGTGGTGTCCATCCGATTGGTTGGAAAAGACAGAGTTGGCGGAGTCAGAGCATACGGGGGAGGATTGTTTGGTTTCCTCAGAATTGGCGCTGCATACGACAAGTCCAATATAGATTCCACTACAGACCCATTAACAGATGAAATGGGGGATTGAGTTGAAAAGACTGGCTCCTCATCATCCAGAAAACAAGAGCTGTTTGCTTCTAAATCGATTATAGCTGGTTCAACATGAATAGCGGAAGGGATGGAGAGGTTCGAAACACATGGCATACATTCATCAGCATTACGAGGAAATGAAACATTTGAAATGCAACAAGAAGTCTCAGAGCAGACTTTGTCGAGTTTGTGAGATACAACAATTGTAGCATGAATTCATGGCTCGACCCTCGAGTCGCTACATTTTTCGGCTCGTGCGAGGAAATTGACAAGTTTAGTTCAGGTACATGAGAAGTGCAAAATTGCCTGTTGTCACCGTTCACGTGGGCTCTACTGGAAAGCATTGTTCCCACTGGAGATCTGCGCGCATTTCTCGGTAAGGATACAATCTGCTTACGGGGAGTGCTGTCGGTATTTTTTCGTTTACCCCTAACAGGAGTATGGTTAGGATTGGGAAGGCAAGTGGGATTTAAGCGTCTTCAGTCTTTCTTAACGTGATGCACTTTTGGATTAATTGTCTGTTTAGATGTATCTTTTCTTCCACAGGTCACAACGGGAATCGCAGGTAGAACACGAGTAATACGAGGCATTGCACAAGCATGTTAAGCATTGTGGCAAGTAGGCGACTGCCTAAAAACCGCTATGCATGTGTGAACAGTTGGGTGGAGTTTGTATAGGCTTATGAACACTGCACTGCCTCTAGTTTATTCACTTGAGTGGCTCATAAAGTTTCCATCTTGGTGATCTTCTTACTAAAAATCTGGTGGCCCTCATAGTGTGTTGTTACGGGACGTTATCGCCTGCATTCTCTTTGGCTTCGTTGGAGACATGTGGGCTCACTCTATTGTGCTTCCCTCAAGCTGGCACTGAGTGTGCCCAGCAATGGCCTAGTCGTTGCATTTTCTGCACGTTTCGGCTTCCCAAAAGGCATTGGTAGAATCCATTATTAAGACAACAGTGTGTCGCTTCTTTCAAGCAAGACGCTCCGTAAGTTCGTTCTCTCTTTGCAAGTCTTTCTGTTTCACCTGTGCAATCAACTCTATTCTAAAAATGTCCTTTCCTTCTAGAATCGTGCAAACCTCTTAGTGACTTAAGCTCTCTGCCCAGTGCCCGTGATCTAGTCGAACTACCTGCTCCTCTTCGATACGTCCTCACAATTGCTCCCACTGTCCTCACTTGCACAACCCATACTATCTCTACTTACGGGTGCGCTCTCTTTCTGCATCTTATATACAAGCACACTGCGGCGACTCGACGAGAAGCCCCCCTAATGCGAGATCCCTTGTGAACAGTGTCAGTGCAGCCAATGACTGAAGAGCGTGGAGAAAGAGTTTTGCAAGATCCTGTGTCCATCTCGAGCGCTGACAGCATTTTATTCCCCACAGGGTTGCCCTGTGCGCCCAGCCTGCGGGAATCCTGGACATTCTTGTGGAAACCTGTTGGCAAGGAAGATTAGGGGGGACTGCTCACTAACTGCAAGCCACTGCTGCATAACCAAGATCAGTCCAATTTTTTATTATTCACTACTTATTGCAAGGCTTCTGTGTGACAGTTGTTTGTGAATAAGGTCTGTCCATGTGTTTTGTAATCTGGTTATTGGTTTCTCACCTATGGGGTGTACCTGGAATTGTGGCACTGAGTGTGTGACAAATCCAGAGATTTGGGGGGTCATTATGAGTTTGGAGGTAGCCATGACGCTACTAGCGCCATGGCTGCCTCCATACCTGGGTCCGGGTCCAGTCTGGCGGAATGGGGACTTACCGGGACATTCCGACCTAGGCAGACCCGGTAAGTCCCATTCCAAATGCCATTCCCCATTCCCATTTGAGCCCCTATAGGGCTCAATGGGAATGGGCAAGGCGCTAATAACGGGCCCGCAATGCGGGCCCGTTATTTGCTCCAAGGTCCTTTAACGGGTCCCGTAAAGAACGGTCAGACCAGCCGTTCCAGGTGGGACCCGCTAAGGGACCTCGGAATAGGGCGGTAAGGGTTTAACGGCACCGGTCTCCTAACCGGTGACTGTTAACCCTTACCGCCCAACTCGTAATGACCCCCTTGATTTGGTTTCCGGCATTGAGCAGACGCTTCAGCCTGGAAGTTGACCGGCTCCGCTTGGACATGATTCTGTGTCGGGCTGATGGAGATGCAGTGCAATCTTTCGGCTGGTCGGAGGAATGCAGATACCAGCACCAGTGTCATCGCTCTCATTGAGGAGGCAGGGAACACAGAGCAACTGGTTCGGTGCAAACGAACAGGGAGCTTTGGATGGTATGGTCATCTGAATTGCTGTGAGGCATTCAAAAAGGGCTGGAGTACAGGTACTCCACATCAGGGTCGGCTCTTCTGGCATATTGGTTGGTCCTGGTCCACAGCTCTGGTCACTCCCGATAGTCCCTGCACGTGGTTAGGCGGACAGACATTCCTTCTGTCTTAGACAGATCCTTCTTCTACTCCAGCTGAGTGCTTCGGACAGTGCAACTGGAAAGGAAGTACAGGTGAGAGTCCCCAGAATGTCTCTTTTGCCTTAAAGGACCCTCAAGGAACTGAAGGTATTATGTTGAAGGGGTGCAAGACTCCTTTTAAGGGCACAACTCCTCAGGCAATTGGTCTAAAGTGAACCTGCCTTAAGGGATTAATCCCTGCTCCTGGCAAGAGTGGACTTTGCCCCTCTTGATCTTGCAAACAAAGTGCTTTGCTCCAGGGGAAGTGGAGAAGACAGGAAAAGGAAAGAGAGACAGTGAGAAACAAAATGGTGCAAGGCTTCATCCATTGTCCACACCAATCCTGCCTAGCCTACACCAGCCCTGTTACTTACTACTGATAACAAAATACCTTTAGACATGTAGCACCCTGGCTGCTTCTCCAGAATAGGTGTGCACCTTTGATACCTGGGCCCAGGTCTGCTGCCTGCTGTGCAGCGGTCTCTGGGGGAGGAGGTTACCAGCCCTCACAAAGAGAATCAAATAGAGGCTGGGTCCTCTGGGTTTCTGTCCTGTCGGTTGGCAGTATCGGCCCATCTGACCCTAATGCACATTCCCTTCAACAGCAGCGCTGACTTACATGTGCAAAATCATTTGATTTGTGGCAGACACGATCACAAGTAGTGCAGTGCACTATGACTAAACTCAGGCTATCTTATTCTTAGAGATTACGCTGCCACTAGCTTAGGGTACTTATGATGGCTGTAGTTTGGGTAAAGGGGGCATATCCTGTGCTGCAGTGACTTTTGCTGTGACAGAAGCTGTCGAGTGGACATCTTGTAACCTTTGAACCTGCTCTGCACCATGAGCAGAGCAGGTGCTGCAGATCAGGCTACTGATGCAGCCAGACACAAGTGTGCTATGATATTTTGGCATGGAGCTGTGACAAAGAGGCAATGAGGGCTGATTATCAATTTACCCTTTTGGAGAAGGAATCACCAG
Source organism: Ambystoma mexicanum (assembly GCF_040938575.1). Taxonomy (NCBI): domain Eukaryota; kingdom Metazoa; phylum Chordata; class Amphibia; order Caudata; family Ambystomatidae; genus Ambystoma; species Ambystoma mexicanum. The sequence goes on from NC_090933.1 coordinate 1,146,557,916, forward strand.
CATAATTTGATATACTAAAAATATTTTCAAAGCCAGGGTCCTGCACCCTTGCCAGATGGAAATTCCTCTCTGCAACCCCTTCCTCTCCCTGCATCTTCAAATGGCATTAGTGCTGGCGTGGACTCCTTTGACACTGTTCAAGCTGTTGTATGGCAACTCCTGTAGTTCTCTTCAACCTTGACGCTCAACTTCATCCGCATCTCTGAGTTTGCTCAACGCTGACCCAGGGCAAGGGCAATTCCCTCCTTGGTGTCCCACCAGGTCTCTCTGCCTTTCTCTTCCGTTTGAACTGCCGGTCTGGAATAGCTGCTTCCTCGTGCGTTCGGCCTTGCTCCAAGTGTGCTTTCATGATGCGCCTTTTATACCTGTCAGTTTGAGATAGATGCTATAGAGCTTCCATTACAGAATCAAGATGCGCGAAATAAAATAAAGTATGCTACTTCTTAAGTTTACTTGGTGCTGAAAAGTTGTTATGCACCACCCCCAAGTTACAAGTTTATCATTATTTAAGTAATAGAACCTGAGGATGGGGGTATTACTGGTTGGTTAAAGACCCAAGGGCGAGATTTACAATCCCGAGCAAAGGTGTGTAAACCGTTTGACAACTTGAGCAAAAAAAGCAGGAAAATGGCCACCAGTGATCTGGAAGAAGGGACTACAAGTAGTCCCTTCTCCCTTTCCATGGCAGCAATGAAAAGTATTGGAAAATACATGTAGTGTTGTAAAAAGGAAACAAAGAACATCCCTTTCCATAGTGGCCAGACGGAGAAAGGGAACGAACGGCGAGGGAGTCGGAACTGCAGATAAGGATTTGTCGTGCACGTAACAACCCGGCGAGGGCCATTGAGCTTGCGTGTTACAAGCTGATTGTCCCTCGCCGTGTACTCATAATAAATCAGCCAGGCATAACTTCCAGTTAATACAGTTTAATGGACTGAAAACATAATTAATGTTCCATAGTGGTTTTTTTTATTTGTATTTGTTGTTTTCAGCATATCTCATGCATCTTGATTTTATCAATGAAATCACTGTTGCTAGGTCGACCACAATTTACAAAGCTTTTGGGCTTAGCCCTTTTTCAAGTGCAGAGAGTGTGCACCTGAAGAAGAACTAGCCCTAAAATGCTTTTAAATGGGGACACCGTAGAGAGGCTTGGGTTCCTCTCGGTGTTCCACTATAGCATTAAGTGAAATAACACCTGGGCTATGACACCATGATCCATGCTAGGACTCATGATGATATGACACCATGATCCATGCTAGGACTCATGATGATATGACACCATGATCCATGCTAGGACTCATGATGATATGACACCATGATCCATGCTAGGACTCATGATGACATGACACCATGATCCATGCTAGGACTCATGATGATATGACACCATGATCCATGCTAGGACTCATGATGACATGACACCATGATCCATGCTAGGACTCATGATGACATGACACCATGATCCATGCTAGGACTCATGATGACATGACACCATGATCCATGCTAGGACTCATGATGACATGACACCATGATCCATGCTAGGACTCATGATGACATGACACCATGATCCATGCTAGGACTCATGATGACATGACACCATGATCCATGCTAGGACTCATGATGACATGACACCATGATCCATGCTAGGACTCATGATGACATGACACCATGATCCATGCTAGGACTCATGATGACATGACACCATGATCCATGCTAGGACTCATGATGACATGACACCATGATCCATGCTAGGACTCATGATGACATGACACCATGATCCATGCTAGGACTCATGATGATATGACACCATGATCCATGCTAGGACTCATGATGATATGACACCATGATCCATGCTAGGACTCATGATGATCAATGCCGACCCCCTTTCAAGTTCTGATATGTTCTGACACTCCTCACCTTCTCCAGAAAAGCATATTGTGTTGGTTGGCATCTCTCGCGGCAGCCACTCCACTTTTGTAAGATGTTTATTTGACCTAGATTCATTAGTGTCCGTGATGCCCTTAAGCTTCGCGGACTTTGCAGCCTGCACTTTCGCACCTCTTTTGAATGCACTGTAAAGGCTTTTATCCTGCCTGCTTTTGTCTCCTTCCCTTCCAGCCCTTGAGGAATTATCCGTTCACGTGCGATCTTGCCTTCTCATGTATTCGGGATGAGAAAGTAGGCACGATGTACAAAAAACGAAATGGATGAAGCCAAAGATAATGTATTAATTATCCTTATATTCACTCTAATAGCTTCAACCTTGCATGCCTCAATTTGCATTTTCATTGAATTTGTATAAGGGGATAATAGCAAGTGGCATGGCTGTGATTAAGGACAACAGCTCAGCAGTACATAATGATATTCTGAATAGCAAATCCGGCATCTATGAGGAATACATTTCATGAAGCCATTAAGGCGACTCGCTGCAATAGACAGGCATTGCCAAAGCTAAAGGACCTGGTGTCCTATTGCAGAGCTTCTGCTTCGTGATCACTGAGATACTCCTGATGGGCACATTATTAACTGAGGAGGATGCCTGCAGGATGCGGTAGTGATCTAGGTTTGATGAGGAGTAGTAGTACAGTGTATTAGAAGACAGCACACTTGATGTGAGTGGAAAGTGTGCTGGATGTTGCACCAATGATGGGCGTGGCTTTGTTTGGTGAAGAAGACCTTTAAGGCATATTACAGAGACTTTGCATTGGTGCACAGATAATAGGCACTAGAGAGGACATTGCCCTAATGAACGATCTTTCAATTCATGAGTGCACCATAGCCAGTTTCATACTAGTGCAAGGACGAGGGCAGACAGTGGCCAGGTTCAAAAATCCAATTAAATGTTTTTTTGTACTAGGGTATTGTTTTCCCTAGTGATGGTTGCACTTGCACTGGTACAAAGTTTCTGTTACGCCACCCTTATATTTTTGAGAAAAACTACAGATTGTAAATAGAAAACATTTGAAGGATTACCCTCGTAGGAATTTGTTGCTAAATGGGTGCAGTATGTTATCAGATAATTCAGATGATGGAAATCTGTGGCATACACATATGTTGGTATCCATAACTATCACCTAGCAAAACAAGCATTGGCAAAGCCAATCGTTTTGGCATTTTTAGTTTATTGCATTTTACAAATAGCATGTGGAAGGAATGAGGAATGACAGCACTGCGAGGAAGAAATTACAGCATGGGAGAGAATGGAGGGGAGCGCAGGAGGTTGGGAGAAGCACTGTGGGACGAGGAATACGACATACATGGCAAAACGAGGGAGAATACAAAAATCCAATAGATGAAAGGTAATCCAGCAACAGTACACAGGAGCATTGTACAACATTTGAATGGAGGAGTGACAGAGCAAATGGTGGGAAGGAGTTACAAGGCAAAGGGGGGTTGGAGCAACATCACAAGCGGGGCTGATGGACAGCACAAAGGTTTCGAGTGACAGCACTAGATGGGAAGGAGCAACAGCGCAAGGGGAAAGGACGACAGTGCAAGGGAAAAGGAGTGACAGTGCAAGGGGGAAGGAGCAACAGCACAAGGGGGCAGTGGCGACAACGCAAGTGGGAAGGAGCGATCAGGCAAAGGGGAAAGGAGTGATAGTCCAACAGCAAAAGACAGGACAGTGCAAAGGGGAGGAGGACCATCGCAGGGGGAAGTAGGGCCAGCACAAGGGGATGAGGAGGAACAGTGCAAGGGCGGGAGGAGTGACAGAACAAGGTGGGGACAGTGCAAGGCTGTGAGGGGGGACAGAGCAAGGGAGAGAGGAGGGACAGCACACAGGAGGGAGGATGGGCAGCTCAAGGGGGAGGAGGGACATTGCAAGGGGGAGGAGGGCCAGACCAAGGGTAGAGGAGAGACAGCACAAGTGGGGACAGCACAAGTGGAAGGCCAGTGGAAGGCCAGTGCAAGGGAGTGAGGAGAGACAGTGCAAGGGAGGGAGGCGGGTCAGTGCAAGGGACAGCGCAAGGGAGGGAGGAACACCACAATTGGCAGAAAGGAGCAATAGTGCAAGGGGGAAGGGGTGACAGTGCAATGGGTAATGAGCAACAGCTGAAGGGGGAGGAGGGACGGTGCACAGGGGGAGGAGCGACAATGCAAGGAGGGAGGAGGGACAGTACAATGGGTGGAGGTGGGACAGTGGAAGGGGTTAAGAGGGACAGTGCAAGGATGGAGGGTGGATGGCACAAGTGGGCAGGGCAGCAAACGGGGAGGAGGGACAGTCCAAGGGGGAAAGGATCAACAGCATAAGTGGGGAGTAACATCTATTGATTTTATGTATAATTGCAGCCTTTGATCGTAGTTGTCCTATATTGTAGTTTTGATCCTAATGTGATTTCTTACAAGGATACCTGTATGCTGTCAGTGGTACTACACCTATCCAATGAACTACAATCTACAGATGTGCTCACAACTTATTTTATTGGAGAGGTGTAGTACCACTGACAACATACAGATGTCATAATAAATCACATTGAGATTCAAGAGGTGCAGTACCACTGACAACATTCAGAGGTGCTCTTAAGAAATCACACCGGGCCTCATTATAAGTTTGCTGGTTCGGGAACTATGGTACTGGTAAGCTTGCCGGGACTGTAGTTCCTGGACTGGCAAATTACGAGTTCTGACCTAACGGGCGTACCGGCACCCGCCAGCAGAGCATGCCGCATGCACCGGCACCATTCACGAATGGTGCCAGTGCATGCGGCTTCCCCATTCTCATTGAGCCCTCTAGGGCTCAATGAGAATGGGGAAGAATTTTTTCTGGCGCCCTGGAATGGGCAATTACCGGGTCAGCCGGGGTTGTAATACCCCGGTAATTTCCCATTCCAGGGCACCAGAAAAAAAACTACGCCGGCGGCAGCAATGCCTGTATTACAGGCACGGCCCACTGAGAATGGAGAGGTCCAGTACCACTGACATCATACAGATCCCCTCATAAGAAATCACATTCAGATTTCTTATTAGGACATCTATAGTACCGCTCCTCTCCAAACATGAAAGATAAATGGAAATAGGTTGTAAGCAGGAGAAAACATTTGTCACTGGGACTGCACCTTTCCAATGAATTATAAATTAGAGATGTCCTCACACATTTTTTAATTGAAGAGGTGCAGAGGACAACTGTATGTTGTCCGTGGCACTGCACCTCTACAGAAAATAATTGGTTGTATGGTAGCAGCATCCAGAAAGGGAAACCTCCATGTAGCCCAACGGGACCAGGAAAGTAGCCTAATTATAGACCAAGTCCCTCTGGCTGCGAACCCAAAGAGGAATGCGCCATTCCAGCTTTGAAAGTGACACAGTCACATGACATGGTGCAGAACTCGTGATTGGGAGAACATTAGGTAAACAAGCCACTATTGGATTACATTGGCATAACACAACACAAAGTCGGCCTTCTGGCACCCCTCTCTCTCTCTCTCTCTCTCTCTCTCTCTCTCTCTCTCTCTCTCTCTCTCTCTCTCTCTCTCTCTCTCTCTCGCTCTCTCTCTTCTCTGTATCAATGGTGTTGGTGATATTTTGGTAACTGCACCAACAAAAAGAGCCAAAACTAAAACTGCAGATTCTCCTTTAACACCTGTAATGTGGTCATGTGATGGACAGGACATAGTAGAGATACAGGAGGCAGCACCCTTCCCAATATATCCTGCATATTATTAATATATATATTCCACCTGTTGATGCTGTCTGATGGTGGAACTGAACCTTTTATGCCTCGAGGAGGAACATATGCAGTTTACCTGAAGTATAAGCTGCAGAGACACACGTATGCACTGCCTGTGATGTAGTTGAATGCAAAATGGTGCTGCACAGTGACAGCCTAAAGCAGTCATGTTGGCATCATACTTTTGGAGTAAGCCATGTGAGCCGGCCTGTGAGGTGGGCTACCATTAGGCACCCTTGCGGCTGGAGCAAATTAACAAGCATGACTGTGGCTGGCTACTTTGGGGGCATGGAGCTGCACTGGGGCACAGCTGCACCGGGAGGGGGGTCTGCATGGGAGTCAGTGAAGCCTTCCCTGTTTGAGAATCTGTTATGGTTTAACTTTGGCAGGAGCCGTGCAGGAAGGAATATGGCAGCTGGTGAAATGGGTGGTCAAAGCTACAGATGATCTCCCAAAGCTTTAAGGCAGGTTGTATCATTGTATCACAATGACTGCTGTCATTAACTTATTGTGAATGCTGAATATTGGATATCTGTGGTGGATGCAAAATGAGGGCAAATTAAATGTATCCTACTTACTCAAATATGCACAGGCTATTGACCCACATAGCCCTACAGACACATACGTTGCAATCATTAAGCACGGCATGTCCATCCAAACATAACAAATCTAAATAAAATGAATCTGAATAACAAACCTCCCCTTCCACAGTTTGCATATCAAGTTGGCCAGAGGGGACAAATATAACTGAAGGCTGCCTCGGGCAAGATACAATTTGAAGAACCCACAGTCATATTGGAAGAAATAATATCGGAACTGAAAAGCAGCCATACAGATTAGTGTACAGGGCCGATGATCTAGAAGCCCACCTGGCAGTACTGACAGGGAGCACTAGAGAAGAGGAAAAGCAGATTGGTCAAAATAAACATGTGCTGAACAAGCTATGCAAATACCTTCTGGCATGGAACATGATCTAAAAGCCTTCAAAGAGAAAGTTAGTGACCTGGAAGGGAAGTCTCGGAGAAATGTTATTCATATAGTGAGCCTGAAAGAGGGTGTGGAATCCTGGCAAATGGAAGCCTACATAGAGAAACCGTTCCCTCAATGTATACCAAAGGTCCAATTGCTGGCCCACGTTATCATAAAATGAGCATATGGAACCTCCCAGCCGATAAAATGTCCAGGGGCTTCTCTGAGGCCAATTATTGCTAATATAGTGAATTGCAAGCCATACCAACCCTTTCCACCCGAACATGGTAGCTACCGCTACAATGATAATACTACTTAGTGCCCAATTCAAAGTCATGTGTTAGAGCCACGTTGCTTTTTGTGAACATTAGATATCACAAATACAATATGGGATACATTTTATTTAGCATAATCCATCAGTACAGGATGAAAAATCAATTAAATTATTCATCGAATTACCCATACACATGTGGTATTCAGCCAAGGGACATGCACATGCAAAAAACATGGAGTGTTCACAGCAGCACAGTAATATCGATGGGATATGTCGAAACAATAGTAATCTGATTGCCAAAAATGGCAGAAATCACACTTTACTGCCATGTGAAATCAACTAATGGCCATGTGTGTTTGGATGCTGTGGTCATAATTTTTTTTTTTGTGTCGTTTCTTCAGTGTCATTTACATTTTAAAATGTGCAGCAGTTAAAAAAACAGTCATTAAAAAGTAGATGCCTTGATGCAAAACATATTTTGGTCAATCTAAGGAGAATGCTGTGATACCGTTTAATAACATATGGCCGAGAGGGCAGACAGCACTGTGCAGCATTGGTTTGATACCGGTCCAGTCTGACGTGACTCTGGCATGATGCGTGATATTTTAAAAACCATCATTTTTATTTTTGTACAGAATTTTTCAGATAGAATATTGCAATATAATAAGAATATGTATAGCTGGAGGTTTCCAGAACCCTGCAGTTACATTTGTTAAACATACTTCCAGAAGCAATAGGAAAGATGTTGTCACATTTCCAATTAATTTTTCACTGATTTTTAGTGTGTTATTTGCAGTTTTTAACATATATTATTGGTTTTAAACAAATATCCAAATGAGGAAAAGCAAACACGTAACTGCAAATACAATCATCATGTTGCCTACCAGCAGAACTACTCCTCTTCCCCATCAGTCAAAGTATATTGAAGGGATCCAAACAAGAAGTTGCTCAGTCTACTTAGACAGCACCTGGTGAATTAACAAAAGTTCAATAAACTTAGTTGAATCGGTTGAGGACCTTTTGTCGTGTCAGAAATGATAATGCTTTATAATCGTACTGCATTTAGATTAGAAGAGGAGACCAAATTGCAGGAAATATTGCTGTTTTGGGTTTGTTAACTGTAATTTGGTTACCTATAGCCCCATTATAGCCCAACTCAGAACTTACACCTGCTTCTTCTCAGCCAGCCATTCAGCTCTTCCATTTCTGCTCACCCACTTACCCCCCTCCCTGCCCCCTCTCTTGGGCTGTACTCTTTCTTCATTGTCTTCACCTACCTAGTTCTTTTGCCCTCCATAATGCATACTGATTTCGCTTTTTTCCTCCTTCTGCTCACCATTCTCCTTCCCATAGCCTTCAGCCTCAATTTGGTGTAACTTCTGCATCAGTCTCCATCCTCCTCATCTTCCTCCTTCCCTCCTGCACCCTCAAACAAGATGCTCCCTTTCTCCCAGGATCTCACACCTCATCTATTCCTTTGCCAACAGCACAACACCTGCTCCTCTCCTCCACCTCCTTTTGCTCTTTCACTTGGCCTCTGGAATGCACAATCCCTCTGCAACAAGTCTACCTTTATCACTGACCACTTTGACTCTTATCACTGTCAACTTTCACTTCTTGCTATCACAAACACCTCAGGACTCGGCTTCACTAGCAGTTCTCCACACTGAATCTGCAACCTTCTCCCACTCTCCCAGAACTGTTGGGAAGTGCGGCAGTGTAGAGTTCCTTACCAGTTTGGCTCTCAACAGATCCTCTCTACCCCCTTCTAAAATCAACTCTTCCTTTTTTTAATATGCCAATATTCAACTCCCCCCTCGCTTTTCAGGCTCTCTATCAACCCCCTGGTCCTCTCAACTCCTTATTTCCTGATCTGACCCTTCTTCTAGAGTCACCTCCTACTGACATCACCATTTTCATGCTGTAGAACTTTAACCTTCCCAAGCCCTCTGCAGATGCATACCTTGAACTTAAATCCCTCCTATCTGACCACTTCCTCTACACCCTCGAACACCAGCCTACCCACTCTGGTGTGACCTCTCTTGACCTTGTCTTTCTCTCTAATTCACTCTCCTCCTCTGACCTCTCCACTGACCCCACTCCCTCAGATCATTCCATTGTTCCTTTGTTGACTGACATCTTGGTCACTCCACCTTTTAACCTCCTGTAACATCGCTATTCATGACATTCTCACAGCCCTTACTCTCCCTCTCTCTGCAACCCTCCTTCTGTACAACACCTCTCCCCTTATCTCTTCCATGCTTGACCTCTTCTCCCCTACCTTTCATATGAAATTAGCACCCACCCTTCATAGTGCTAACACACCCAGCACTCCTTTCAACCCATTTCCTCCCTACATGGTCAAAGACTTAAGGCTTCATTACAAGTTGGGGGGTAATGATGGCGATAATTCCATCAGACGGAATTACCGTTATCGCTATGGTGACCAGCATAATAACTGCTGCATTACAAGGTGGCGAGAGCATGCACGCACCATCAGCGATAGCGTTAATTCCATGGATTTACTGCTGTAAAACTAGTTCGGACAGTAATCCCACACAGCATCGGAAGAATTATCGTTACTGCAGGTCAACTAGAGCTAATTCCGTCAGCAGAAATACTACAGGCAGAAAACGTGTCATTGCATGAGTGGGAAGTCTGGCACTGGCCATCTTTGAAAATTCACGCCACTCTGAATCTGACACAGGAAAAAAGGCAAAGGAAAGGTGCGCAGTTAAGATGATCTTCAGGTCTTTGCAGGTGAGGTGCTGGCTCATTCTGATGATCTCTATGCACCAGACACTGGAAGACCACTGGCCAGATGAAGGCTGCCATCTGGGCCAGCCTCAGGGACAACAAGGACTGCTGCAAGCGCTGGGATGACCTGAAGGCCAGGGTCCACAGTCTCCTTGCAAACATAGGCGTGAGACTTCTGCTACAGGAGGAAGCACATTTGAGCCCCTTGCCCTGCCCCACTGGAAGAGAAAACTAGCAGCAGCATCCTCTACATTGAAGCTATAAAGGGCGTTGGTACTGCAAAAGTGAGAGCAAGCAGATAAGGTACTGCTAGTGAGTATGAATGTTCCTCTCCCATGAGAATGCACTTGCCAAAAGTTCATACCATGCATGTGTCCCCCATCAAAGATGGACCCAATGGACAGGGGAATGACCTACCACATGGCAATGTGCCCAAAGGCACTGCTACCACATGCAGCATGTGCAAGGGAAGGTGGGATACGGTGCAAATACTCATGCAATGTAGGGTAAATGTGTTTGCCAGGCCATGATGCCATGAGAAGCATCCATAGCTGTTGTGAATGTCCAAGTGGCAAAATGTACCCGCAGCACAAGCGTTATTGGCAGGTCAACATGCAATGAGTTAATTCAAGTGCCCTTAGCAGATTCTACTCCTAATTTGGATTAACCTTTCTCATTGGCCTGAAACCAACCCTGCCCATCAGACAAAATGTGTGTAGGATGACCATTCATCATGGTGAATGAGTGTCTTGCTAGCCCAAGTATGCAGGATGACTGACTGTATATCATTGTCCGCCCAACAGTTTCACAGTCGACTCCGGCTGATGAGACAGGGCCCTCTACTTCCCTGGAGACCTCCATTGGTGGCAGCATATCAACCTCCACTCTTGCACAGGCCAGCCATGGCAAAACCTGGAGGAAGAGCAGGAACAATGCATCAGGTCCAGTGCACAGCATCGCCATGGAAGCCATGCCAAGTGGTGAGATAGCCACAGTCCCCACACAAATGCTTACTGGCCCCTCCACTGCAATGTACAAGGCACAGCTAGCATAGCACCTGATGGAGGCACACCGCATGCAGCTGCAGGTGCAGTACCCCCAGCATTTGCAACTTCTACACCACAGCCGGCCCCTGTGGTGCCCCCTCAGGAGACACAACCAGCCACTGGCACACATGGCTCAAGACCTGCACTCACCCATCTGCCCCATGACTCCCCCATATCACCTGAGGCAGACTGCCATTCTCATCACTAGGGTGGTCTGGATACAGGGAGTGATAGGTGTGGACGACCTGATGCAGATGAGACTGGGTTCAGGTCCTTCTGCTTCGGGACCGGTGCTCTCCATTGCCCACAGTGTCTGCCACAGCAGTCTCTAAATGCTATCAGGAGGAGGCTGGACAACATGGAGCACCTCCCAATGAACACTGAAAGCATGACAGAGATGCCGGTCGAGCATATGCAGGACATAGGGCCGTACTATGCAGGGCTCCTCACGGAGAATAGCTAGATCCTTGGAATAGCTGTGCTGACAATGGTCAATGGTTGTCACTATATAAAAGTTAGCTCCCTTTTTTTTATATAGGACGATCAATTCTCAAACGGGAGTGTAGAAACTGTATAAACAAAGAACAGAGAATTTATTACCCCTCTTTACAAGGGCTTGAAGGTTCGAGATTGGGGTCGTTTTTACATTGGGCCTCATCACGACCCAGGCGGAAAGTTACCGCCTGGGCCGTGACTTTACCACCATGGCGTAAACTACGTTTACGCCATGGTGGTTGGCGGACTTACCACCCCATTCCGACCTTGGCGGGGCGGTAAGTCCCCAATCCCCATTTACCCTTCCCCATTCCCATTTTTGCCCCATAGGGCATAATGGGAGTGGGGAAGGCGTTAATTACGCCACCGTAAATTACGGTGGCGTAATTAACTCCATGGTCCCTTAGCGCCATGGATTTTAACACCTGCTAAAAGCAGGTGTTAAATTCGCCATGGCGCTAAGGGACCTCGTACTCAGGCGGTAAGGGTCGGCGCTGTTTACGGCGCCGTAAACCCCTTACCGCCTGGGTCGTAATGAGGCATATAGTGTTTAACACTCAAACACAAACATTTGGTACATTGTGATCACTCAATTAGGAAGAACACAGGTGAATTCAAAAAAATATTTTTTTTAATGTTTGTTGTACAAAATTTAAAAGAACAGTGCTCAAAAGGACTGAACAAATAAGTGCAAAAACGTCAGAGATACTAGAAATCTAAAAGAAAGAATAACCAGGGGTGTAAGTCACTAAATAGACATTACTTTGCAAAGTTAATTAAACAGACTACTGTCATTAGTGGTCTTTTGTGAGATAGTCGACATGTTTCGGCCACGGGTTAAATTGGACACTATCCCTAGTGTCTTTTCAGAAATAGAGGTATCAGCCTTCTTCAGGACAATGGATTTCTTCTAAATTATCTTCAAATTAATGATTTATCCCATTTTATGATGCATGTATCGCATCACTGATCTATAAAGATAGAAACACTTAATTATCATCTTAGAGTGATCTATGCTAAATACAAATGTTATTTGACATTCTATCTGGTACATTGATTACATATAGAGCAAACTATATGGTTACAGACCAAAATCATAATCAGAGGTTTCCACACTCTAACCTGTACATTTCAAAATTCATAATTAGAGATTTCTGCATTGCAACCCGTACATTTCTAGTTTCACATATAGACAAGCAACAGATAACATAACCACACCAATCTCTTACTTACTTCTCCAGGCTCTGTGAGAAAAAGTTTACACAAATTACATCAGTCTGAATAAATTCTTTAAATTGGACGAAATATGCAGGAGTTAAATGTCGTCCTTGTGGCAAGGGAAAACTCAAATCTTGTCCTACAATATAATAGTTGTTGTTAGTTCCCAAAGTCAGATTTATTTCTAACTGAATGTTATATTATTTAGATTTCATATTTCATGCACGACTCATAGTGAATACTAAATCTATCATATTATGTAGGGGAAAACAATTGATGTATGTGAGATCCCTATGCAATCTCATCTCGCAGGGGCTTGCTTATCTATGGGCATGGATAAGTCAGTACAGAGCACTACTGATAATTAAACTCAATTACGGGATGTACAAATTGATTACCTTGATGATTGCTTAACAATGCATCGGCAACCGCAAGATGTAATTACGGGAAGCGTAAGTCAATACAACTGCAAATGGCCGCAGGTGAAGCAGCTGTAGAATAAATACACCGAAGTGTAAGCTACGGATGTCATCAAAAAGAAGCAATGACTGCTAAGTCTGAAGTGAAATTTAAAATATTTACTGGAGTGTGTAAGCATTTGATTCCTCAATTCAATGAACGAGCGGGCCGCTAAGCGCACAGCAGTTATTGTCGCGTGTCTTGCCGTGCATAAAGACGCATACCGAAAGCTGCAATGTAGTAACGAAAACAGAGGAGATCTCATTTTAAAAACTCTGGATCTGGTACCCAAAATGGGCTGAATGATAGCATACTCCGGGGAAAGCGGAGCTCACCAAGGTGGAAACGCACTTACTTGTTGTTTTGACGAACAAGGACAAGCCATGTGAGACTGGAGCCGGAGATTCCCGTGTCTAAACGGGCAGCAAGTCTATTTAACGTGCCAGCGTTAATGGAATGCGTGCTACAGGAGCACGCTTAGATCACATGACTGTGGAAGAAACGAGTGAGATAAACAACATTTCTTAAAGGGACTGTAAAGCCCAAAGGAATGCTGTGCATGCCGAGGTCAAACTAGAAGTCATAAAACTCTATAATTGAAAAAAAGAGAACAAACGTAGCTTACCATAGCGGTAAAGCCTTCAAGGTGCCTGATAGGTCTAATATGACATGATGAAAGCTGGACATAATTCAAAAAACACCCAAGATGTGTGTGTGATTGAACCTAGTGATAGATTTTATGTTTAAAGGATCTGGGGTGCACCACAAACACAACAAAGGTGTATCTCAAGTGTCTGCACCGAAAGAAGAGTGCCAGTGTGTACAAAGCAGATCAACCCAAAAGGCTATTCCATTCGACCGATGAATTTAACCCTTGGCGGACAATGTTGAGGGTATAGATGGAACGTTGCTCGCAGCGACTGAGTGCAAGTTCCCTATTACTTCCTCGTTCTGCAGATGGAATTTTTTGGATCACAAACCATCGAAGATCTGTATGTTTGTGTTTCTTTGCTTCATAATGTGCAACTCATTTTTTTTTGTCGGTTTTGTTCTTAAGGCAAGACCTGTGTTCACATATACATTGTCTTACAGGTCTGCTGGTTTTGCCTATATATAGTAGATTGCAAGGGCATTTGAAACCATACACCACCCAGTCAGTTGAGCAGTTTGAAAAATTCCAAAGTTCCCACATTTTGCCGTTTAACTCAGCGGATTTGAGGTTGTTAGTTATTGAACAAACTGAGCATTGACTGCATTTATAATGGACAATTACCGGTGGTAGATGCCATAACGTTGTTTGAGTTTGAGGCACCTGTTTTTTATGGTAGGTGTGTACTAGGATGTCCCTGACATTTTTTTGTCGTTTAAAGGCAAACCTAGGTGTAGCCGGACAAAAGTCTGAGGTGGATAGGATATGCCAATGTTTTTTTAATGATTTGACACTGTCCATTGCTGATGGGGCTAAACGTGCTGACACATGTTATTCTTTCCTCTTGATTTGTTCCTTTGGGGTGTAGGCATGTCTCTATTGGCACGTTGAGCTGGTTTGTATGCCAAATTAATCGTTTTTTCGGATAGCCCCATATTTTCAAATGTTGTTTCAGGTATTTACCTTCTTTGATGTAATCCCTCATGTTTGAGCAGTTTCTTCTTACCCTGAGGAACTGTCCTATGGGTAGATTTTCCCATAGTTCTAATGGGTGAAAGCTGTTAAATTTTAATAACGTGTTCTTATATGTGGGTTTATGGTATAAGTTGATTTGCAATAGACATGTTTCCGTTTTGTAAATGAGTAGGTCCAGGAAAGGAATTTGTTTTATGTCACAAGTCATGGTGAATGCAATATGTTCATTGTGATGATTGTTAAGCCAGACTAGAAAGGTGTCAAGTGAAATGGAATCACCCTTCCACACCATGTTTATGTTTATGTTTATTGAGTTTATATAGCGCTTTACTCCAAAGCGCTTTACAGAATAACAACAGTACATAGGAAGAAGCATATTTACAAACTTGAAACAAACTAGTGGTGCAGTATATGAAACAATTCACTCAAAAGGAGGGGTAAAGGGGGGAGTTCCCAGGTGAACTTAACACCCTTAGGTGGTTACAGCTTCCTGTATGAGGTCATCGGGATGAAGGGAAAGGAGGGAGGGGAAGGAATGGATAGGGGTTAGGGGGGAGCGGTAGGGAAGGAGAGTCGGGGGGAGTGGTGAAGAAGGGCTTTCAGGGAGGAGTGGAAAGATGGGTAGGTGGGGGAGGAGCAGATAGAGAGGGGTAGGGAGTTCCAGTGGAGGGGGGCCAAGAGTTGGAAGGAGCAGAAGCATGAGGAGGCACAAGGGGCTGGGGGTACAGTGAGAAGGTTTAGGTCAGCTGAGCGGAGAGAGCAGGAGGGAGAGATGAATAAGAGGAGGGAGAAAAGATGGGCTAGGTCATGGAGAGATTTGTAGACAATGCAGAGGAATTGAAATTTCAATTGTGAGAGGAATGGGAGCCAGCCCAGTTGAGAGAGTGAGGTAGAAATAGAGTCTCGAGGGCTGGGAAGACATAGAGTATGGATAGAGGAGTGGTAGATGGATTTTAGGTGAGCCAGGTGAGAAATAGGGAGGCCAAAGAGAAGAGAGGAGCAGTAGAAGAGACGGGAGAAGATAAGGGAGGAGATTAGGAGTTTAGAAGCGTGAAAGGTGAAGGAGGGGCAGATCTTGCGGATGTTGAAGAGGTGGTACTGACAGGACCGAGAGGTTAGAGAGATGTGGGTGGAGAAGGAGATAGAGGAGCTAATGTGGAGGCCGAGGTTGAACACCATGAGCACGTCGTCTATATACCAGAACCACTTTGTAATGTTGGTCTTAAAGGGATTTTCACTGTGGCATATGGATGAAGACTCAAAGTGGTTCATGAAAAGATTGGCTATATCGGGGGCAAATGTTGCCCCCTTGCTAGTTCTGTGTGTTTGCCTATAGAAGGCTTCTTCATATAGGAAAACATTTTCAGAGAGGGCAATGCCCGAATGCATTCCAAAATGACTGGTGTAGGGACTTTAGTTCAAGTGTTGTGCGTTCGTTTTATGTACCTTGGGAAGACGATAAAAGGCTGGGATCGTCGGAGAGGTTTTAATCAAGAAACTGGTAAGCTACGTTTGTTCTCTTTTTTTCAATTATAGTTATATGACTTCTAGTTTGACCTCATTCCTTTGGGCTTTACTGTCCCTTTAAGAAATGTTGTTTATCTCACGTGTTTCTTCCACAGTCACGTGATCTAAGCGTGCTCCTGTAGCACGCATTCCAATAAGGCCAGCACATTAAATAGACTTGCTGTCAGTTTAGATGCAAGAATCTCCGGCTCTAGTCTCACACGGCTTGTCCTCATTCTTCAAAACAACAAGTGCCTTTCCACCCCGGCGTGCTCTGCTTTCCCTGAAGTACGCTATCATTCAGCCGATTTTGGGTACCAGATCGAGAGTTTTTTAAATGAGATCTCCTCTGTTTTCTTTACTACATTGCAGCTTTCGGTATGCATCTTCATGCACGACAAGACATGCGACAATAACTGCTGTTAGTTTAGCGGCCCGCTCGTTCATTGATTTGAGGAATCGAACACTTACACACTCCAGTAAGTCTTTTATATTTCACTTCTGACATAGCATTCATTGCTTCTTTTCGATAACATCCATAGCTTAAGCTTCTGTCTATTTATTCTACAGCTGCTTCACCTGCAGCCATTTGCAGTTGTATTGACCTACGCCTGCCGTAATTACATCTAGCGGTTGCCGATGCATTGTTAAGCAATCATCAAGGTAATCAATTTGTATATCCTGTAATTGAGTTAACTATCAGTAGTTCTCCATACTGACTTATCCATGCTCCATAGATAAGCACGCCCCTGCGAGATTACATAGGGATCTCACATAATCAATTGTTTTCCCCTACATCACTATGAGTCGTGCATGAAATCTAAATAATATAACATCTAGTTAGGAATAAATCTGACTTTGGGAACTGACAACAACTATTATATTGTAGGACAAGATTTAAGTTTTCCCTTGCCACAAGGACGACATTTAACTCCTGCATATTTCGTCCAATTTAAAGAAATTGTTCAGACTGACGTAATTTGCGTCAACTTTTTCTCACAGAGCCTGGAGAATTAAGTAAGAGATTGGTGTGGTTATGTTATCTGTTGCTTGTCTGTATGTTAAACTAGAAATGCACAGGGTGAAATGCAGAAATCTCTAATTATGAATTTTGAAATGTACAGGTTAGAGTGTAGAAACCTCTGATTATGATTTTGGTCTGTAACCATAGAGTTTGCTCTATTTGTAATCAATGTACCAGATAGAATGTCAATTCTATTTGTATTTAGCATAGATCACTCTAAGATGATAATTAAGTGTTTCTATCTTTATAGATCAGTGATGCTATACATGCATCATAAAATGGGGTAAATCATTAATTCGAAGATAATTTGGAAGAAATCCATTGTCCTGAAGAAGGGCGATAAATCTATTTCTGAAAAGACACTAGGGATAGTGTCCAATTTAACCCATGGCCAAAACATGTCGACTATCTCACAAAAGACCACTAATGATAGTAGAAGTAATGTCTATTTAGTGACTTACATCCCTGGTTATTCTATATTTTAGCTTTCTAGTATCTGTGACGTTTTTGCACTTTCTTGTTCAGTCCTTTTGAGTACTGTTCTTTTAAATTTTGTACAACAAACATTAAAAAAAACATTGAATTCACCTGTGTTCTTCCTGTTCTCTAAAGGACTATTTTCCTAATTGAGTGATCACAATATACCAAATGTGTGTGTTTGAATGTTAAACACTAAGTAAAAACCACCCCAATCTCGAACCTTCAGGCCCTTGTAGAGAGGGGTAATCAATTCTTTGTTCTTTGTTTATACAATGGTCAATGGTGACATGTACAAACACAACTGTGGCCCAGGAGGTGAAAGAGCTCACAAAGGGCATTCTGCATTTGCCAAATCTATGCACGCCAGTATTCTCCTCACACTGCAACACATCCGGGCAGAGGAGTCTGTGCCTTCCACCTCCATCACCAACACTCAGGGGTCATTGGCTGGGAGCGTAAAGTGCTGCTCCTTGTGCAATGTGGCCTGTGTTCTCCTCGAGAAGGCTGGAAAGGGTAAGAGGCCATGCAGAGGGATTAAATAATCTTGACTATTTCACTGGCACAAGGGAGGTGGACTGGTATGAGGGTTGAGGATGGTGGTGGTGGGTGGGTACAGGTGTTGGGGATGGGGATGGGGAGGTGGTTTTGGGTGTTGGGGATTGATAGTTTACACAGTTCACAAACAAATACAAGATCACTTGAACACATACTAGGACAATTATTTTAGTGTGAGGGTGATATATTCAAAACATGTCTAAATACAAAAGTGAAAAGTATTGCATCTAGAAATATTTGTCAGCTAGTTCTTGTCGCAGCAGACGTATATCCCTGCCTTACTCATGGTCACTATGTGGCAGCGCTTCATCTGCAGACAGTCTGTCACTGTCCGCTATGGAAGGCGTGTCCCCATCAGGGGGGCAGGGTAAATTTTACTTGAGGCAGATGTTGTGCAGCATGGCACAAACAACAAATATTTGGCCAACTATCTCTGGCCTGTACATCAGGGCCCCTCGGGTTGGTGAAGACAACGAAAATGTCCCTTCACCAGGCCAAAGGCCTGATCAATGCACAGCCTGGTCCTGATTCTTGCCTCATTGTAGGCCACCTCCTGTGTCATACATGGATTGCTCAAATATGCCCTCAGCCATGAGAGCTGGTGGTAACCAGAGTGACCTGCAAGTAAAAAATTCACAGATGCCACTCAGTGCATTGAGGATGCATGGCATGAAACATGGTATGTTGATGGACACATTCTTGAGACAGTGATGGTGCCTTGTTGTACAACATGGTTGTCCAAACCAGTAATTGAATGAAGTGTTAGATACTACAGGGGCACATATGCATTGTCACTTTGAGATACACTGCGCACAATTACTTTGCCCGAGGCAGCCTTCAGTTATATTGGTCCCCTCTGTCCAACTTCATATGCAAACTGAGGAAGGGTAGGTTTGTTATTCAGACCCGTTTTATTTAATTTTGTTATGTTTGGACATGTTTGAACATGTCCCACTTAGTGATGCTTATGTGTCTCAAGAGCTATGTGGGTCAATAGCCTGTGCATATTAGAGTAAGCTCACACACACCAGTTGTGAGAAATATGGTATGTGCTCAGATTTGGAATGTCCATGTTGTCTGTGACGGTCCTGTGTTTTGCTATTATGCATGTGTCCTGATGGGTGAATGGTTGTTTTTGTGCATGTTTATGGTTTCTGCGTTCCTTTAATTATGGCTTCACTTTCCTGATTTGAAGATGGCAAGCCATTACTCTCTGACAGTGTTGCATTAACATTGATCAGTGTTGAACTGGGGCATTGGCTTTCTAGGCATGTGTTACCTATGCATTTTGGTTCATGCAGTCCTGTGTTTGTGTATTAGGTCCTTGCTGGGGCAAGATGCGTTACTGACATACTACGGCATTGTCCTGCAGGGCCTAGTCCTGTGGGTTGGTTGATGCCATGTGTGGGGTGAAAGGGCAGGTCTTCCATGTACAAGGCCTTGAGAGGGCATGCATTGCACTTGTGCTGCAAGATTATTTTATGTGATGGCACTTGTTCTCACCCAGTATCTATGTCGTTGGCCCCTGTGGCTCTCCGTGTATGCTGTTTTGCAGGTCCCTGGCATCATGGGTGGAATCATGAAAGCAGCCGCAGCAGTGTGTGATAATAAGGCCAACATTGCAGGTGACCTGGACATTCATTGAGTATTACTGATTCCTGTTGCAATACTCCTCTTCGGATGCCAGGAGCTCAACCAATGCAATATGGGTGCAGTTAAGAGCAAAAATGATGTTAAGCTGTGTAAAAGCATTCCTTTGTGACATTTATCTGTGCCGGGGTGGTGGGCAGAGAGATGTACCAGAATGCTTTGGGATATGCCAGCACCTGCCCAAGCACAACTGGCTATGTGGGTTGAGACATGCCATGCCGCATGCCCACAGTTTGCTGGTTGGTGCAAGTTGCAAGGAAATGAAGCATAGACACAAAGTTTCTGCACCAAGGGTAAGACCGTTCTTATGTTGATCCTGCTGTGGATGCTATCATGGATTAGGGAGGGTAGCTCTGCAATGGTCGTCCTGTTCAGCCGCTACATGGTTAGCAGCTGGACCTCAGTTAATGCCCAGGGTTAGGCCCTGACCCGGAGAATTGGCAATCACGATGCATGGCATCCCCTCCTCACTTCTCCATGTGCTCTGTGGTGCTTTTCCTACCTATCCACCGCAATGTAGAGAAGGAGGTGTTGCATATCCCAGTTTGCAACTTCTAGTGGCAGCATAGGGTTGGAAAGTGTGTTTGGGTCAGGTGTGGATGTTGTTTAATCTTTAAGAGTGGATTGGATGAATCTGTGACTTAATTTTAATCACATGACTGCATGTCACTTCACCTTTTGGGTGGACGTAAATGCACTTTGTTTTTGGCGGAATTACTGCAGTAGTTTGACGGTATTTCAACTTGTAATACGATGGAAACCATTCTACTGGCATTTCTGCTAGTGGAATATGTTGGCAGTAATTCCACTGCTGTTAATTCCTCTGTAATTGTGCCAACGGAATTAGCGCCCACTCCTAATTCAGTGGTGTAATAAAAGGTGCCGTCATTCTGTTACCGCCACTTTTACTGCATACCACCCAACTCGTAATGAGTCCCTTAGTCTCAAGTAGCTGTCCATATCTCTATCGGCTCTTTAAATTCTCTCTCTGCTGGACTTGTCCTTGCCTCCTTCAAATCTGAAACTGTCTTCCCCCTATAGAAGTAACCCTCTGCTGACACAAATGTCCCAGTAATTTGTCACCAGTTTCTCTCCTTCCCCATTGGTCAAAGGTCCTTGAGTGAGTGGTCTTTGACCAAATCCCTAAGGACCTTGACCTTGAGAATAATGGCGTTGGAGAACTCAGGCATGTCTCCAAATTTCTCTCTAATGCTCACAACTTCAAACTCTCTTCGATACTCATACCCATTCGGAACATTTTGCTGCTTTTGATGGTATTAGGTTGTTTGACCGACATGAGTGTTTCCATTTAATTTTATGCCGAAAAAATGCCATCGAAAAATCTCATCTAAATATATAGGGTGGGGTATAAAAGAGGTGTGGAGGGGGTTGAGGTATGGGGAAAAGCATAGGGACAGTGGGGATTTAGGGGAAGGGGACCACCAAAATTAAAAAGAAAACATTGATTTGTTTTTTTCAATAAAAACTTTTTGGCAAAAATTCCATTGAAAAAACCTTTAACGAAAAAACATAAAACCCTTTTGACACTGTCAACCACTCCTCTCTCCTTCTCACCCTCCCGGACCTTGCAAATGTACTCTTGCCTGGATTGCCTCCTACCTCCAAGGTCAATCCTTTGAAATCTCTTGGAACCCCACCCCACTCCTCCCTGTCAAAGTCCCCCAAGGGTCAGTGTTTGGGCCTCTGCTCTTCACCCTATATACCTCTGTCCTAGGAAGACTTATCTCAAACTTTCACTATCAACGTTTTGCTGATGAAACTCCCTTATTGTTATCCTTTCCCTCCCACAACCCACCATTCTGAGAGCAGATTACGAACTGTCTCACTGCAATTTGTAACTGGATGGCCTTATGCTGCCTCATGTTAAACTCCTCAAAAATCGAAGTCATCTTTTTCCCGGCTTCCAATGCCAACCCTCCCCTCTTCTATCTCCTTCCCCCCTGACCTTCTTGCTCCCTCAATCAAGGCTTGAAATCTTGGGGTCTTCTTGGACAGTGACCTATGACTGCAACAATGCATCTCTACTGCTTCCTATGCTTCTTGTATTAACCTCAACATTCAGAAAGTGTGTCCTATTCTTACTTACCAGTGTACAGAAACTCTAATCTACAATCTTGTGCTCAGAAAACTGGACTACTGCTCAATCCTACTCCTTGGTCTTCGTCTTGACTTGTGCCTGCAGCTAGACAAAGTCCTCAAATGTGTAACCCACACTCTCTACAAACTACCCAGATCCTCCCTCACTTCTATCTACTGGCAACATGCTGTTTGGCTCTACATGCAAAACCACTCTCTTTTCCAGTTCCTTCTCATAGTCTACAAAACTATCAATGGCCTTTCTTCTTGATGCCTGTCTAATTGTTTCTCAGTTTACTCACCATCTTGTTCCCTCTGATCGCCCTCTGTAATCAACCTCACCATCCCATACCCTCCATGTGTCTCCTCTTGCTTCCGCTCCTTCTCTCTACTCAGCCCACTTCACTGGATCCCACTGCCCATAACAAACAAAGCCAGCCCAACTGTCCATCGCCTCAAACCTCAGCTTAAACTTCACTGATATGTATTTGCCAAAGAGGGAGCTCCCCCTGTTCTCTCCCATCATACCTGTTTCACCCCACCACTGCCTGCAGTGATGCCTGATAATGTTATTTTGTTTATTTAATCAGTACTTCTCTTTAGTATGAAGCATTGCCCCCTGGGTAAATGTTACCTTTCTAAGTCAACTGTTTTAATACATATTTTTTCTTTCTGTTTGGCTCATCTCTGGTATCTATCCTAATTTGGTTACATCTTCACAGACTGGCTCATCGCTTGTTCTGAAATTTCTGCTATTTTACAGGCCCCCTTTGTGGGAATGCTTCCGCCATCTGTAAATGTGTTATTGTTAGGCCTTTGAAAATGATATCCCTGTCCATCAAACAAATCCAAATACCTTCTAGGAGAACCCCTGATGCCTGCAGTCAATTTCTTCATCGCAAGTGGTTCCAAAGATTGAAAAAAACTAAGTTGCACAGTGATTGTTGTCCTTGCACAACTATAGACATTTAAACACCATTTTGTTCAGTTAACCACATAGGTTTCTACTATTTCCCCACAGAGTGCAAGGGTCCAAGGTCATTATTTGTGATGACCAGCAATGTATATATTAGACCTTGTGGAACATCAATCTGTAATCTGTGATCATACCTCTAATCATGTTCTCATCCAACATCTCTTTGTTTTGTGCTTCTGATATTGCATGAACTTTCTGTAGGGTATAGTACCACTTTTGTACAATTTGTATTTTTATTTCTGCTGCAGGGTACTCATTGACATTTTAGCCATCCTCCTATTTATTTTGTTAACTGTCATTATTTTTTTTTTTTTTTTTTTTTTTTTAATATAGTTGTTTTGGTCGTGAGCATAATTCACAACCTTTCAACTTGTAAGAAAAGAAAAATTACATAAAATCACATTTACAAATTACCTAAAATCAGATAAAACATTGTATGAGTTATTGAACAATAAACAAAGTGGTTTACAACACAGATTAATGCGTATGTAACAAGGTCATTATTTTCTTGGTACTGCATACATTGAGATTTTCAACTGCTGCAAATAATTGACAACTGCATATCGTACAGCCTTTCTATTAGTATGAAAAATTAAGACCCAAAGCTCTTTTGGAGTCAAGATGAGTTGATCCTTAAATAGAGGCTTAAAATGGACACTCCTTACTGATGCTAAATTATCACATTCTGAAAACAGGTGCATGAGAGTTTCTGGTTGATTTTTACAAACTGTCATTATTCAAATTCAATGTACAGCAGCATTTTCCCATAGTTATGTTATGTTTTACATTATGTGTTGTCTATGAACAGTTTTCAACATCCCAAAAGTACCCCACGGCTCAATTTACAAATGGAACATCATTAAACGTAGCATTAAGGCAATCTCTGAAATGCATTGTAATAATACATACATTCAGTCATATTCCAAAGCCAGCCGTAAACCAAATTCTTGCCACCAGTGTCTCCAGCATGTGAGTTAAAGTAAGTTCTAAAATCTGACTTTATATTCTTTGGCCTGCATTTGCATTATTCAAAATGCAAATATCAATTTCCAACTCACTTATGGCTATCAATTCAATAAAGCATTGATCTGCAGTGGGTGTTGGTTTATCCATCTAATACCTTGATGCTTGTAATTTTTCAATGACCAACGCTATCCTAATACATTTTGTATTAACTGCAGGATCTTTATCAAAATACCTACTAAATACCCTAATGGGTCAAACCAAAATGCTCTGCCAATTATCTTAGTCAATTTATTTGTACCCTCAATCCCATCATTTTTAACTTAATCAAAGGACCAAGACATGTGAAGACATCCAGCTTCTCTCTGCAAGTGTCTAGGACAGGAAACCACATGTTTCAGACCATAACATCAACATTCCTTGGATGGATGGATCTGTAAGGTAACATGCTCTAGGAGTAGGGGCTCTGAATTTTAACAGTTAGGTTTATCATTTCAGCATGCACATGTTAGCATGGGTCTGAACTACAACTTGTCCCAGGGTGTGAAACTTATTTTCTGGACTCAAGAGTGTGAGTTTCAGGCAGAATTAAATAGATGCCAATGCACAGAGCACATGATTGAAATTACACTTTCATCCCACTGCTCATCCAATATTTCAGCATTTAAGTCCATTCTTCATTTACGTGGTGTTACCTGTTTAACCATAGACAGTTAAGTGATGCACAGTAGCTTCACCTGTGCAAAGAAACCTCTTTCTCTGTGTAAAGAAAGCTCTTTCTCTCGGAAGCCTGCTTCAAAATATTTCTACCAATTTTGAGACTGAAGAATATTTGTGGATGCTTTATACGTTTGTTCAGAGAGGAGGAAATATTTGATTTCTGAATATTTAACAATCAT
The DNA here is from genome assembly GCF_040938575.1 of Ambystoma mexicanum. NCBI lineage: Eukaryota > Metazoa > Chordata > Amphibia > Caudata > Ambystomatidae > Ambystoma > Ambystoma mexicanum. Next base: position 1,146,582,576 of record NC_090933.1, read on the forward strand.
TTCAGACAATCTCCTTAATTGGTGGAAGAATGGAATGGAGGAGATCAGAATGTGGAAGCAGGGGCAGGGGGGTAGCCAGGATTGTCTGACAAGGGGGGCCTGAAGTTAATGTAGTTGGGCTCACCTCAGTGACATTAGCATCTGTAAATTCCCACACACTGCTACTGAGTGGGCATTTACAGATTTTGAGTGGGCTTGGCCGGGGTGGGGAGAGGAGAGTTTGTATCAAATAAGAGTGACAGTTGTGGTAAAATAAAATTATCTGGGTGGAGGAGCAATTGAGAGGGAGAGAGGCAAATATACATAGATAATGACCGCACTAAAGGTCACCAGATCCAGTTTCTCATTTGTCTATTGGCATGCCTGCTGTAACATTTTAGATTCTACTTAGAGCACGCACTGACAAAGCCAATAGTGTTGGCTAATGTGTGTGCATTGTATATGCATTGGTGTTAATCTCTAGGTACCCAGCTATTTCCATCATAAGCCCAAAAAGTACAACCATTTGACAGGTATTGGCATCATGTGCTCTTTACCTCACATCATGCACAATATATTGCTATCCTTTACCAGGTAATGCCTGGAAAGCCTGGTACTCACCATTTCAATGTTTTGTTATAAAAATCCAAGTTACTCATACCATCACCAGGTATTGCCATCAATACATCAGGTTCTCGCACCATTATCATCACCATCAAATGCCTAGGTACTCAATTCATTATCAAGGCTCTGCAAAATTATCATAGTAGAGCCAGTTTCCATCATGCCCATTTAGGAGGCAGTGCTAGATTCCATTATATCCAGATAGCAAAGAAGCACGTGGATACATTATGCCATTTAGCATAGCAGTGCAATATTCGGTTTCACTCAGGACATTACTGCCAGGTTCCATTATGTCCACTTACCAATATGCAAAGTTATCATTTGCAATGGTGCATGCAAATAAAGAAGCAAAGTGAGGCCACCCTCCATTATTTGTAGTTATCACAGTAAAATAGGATACCATTATGACCACCCCCACAGTAAGCCCAAACTTTAGTTTGCTAAATTAGCAATACACAGACATATGCTGTAGGGGGCTGTATGCCTGTGGTGCAGTCCAATGTATGTGTGTGGTGCTGGGACAGTGTGAGTGTTGAAAGCAGTCCTGGGCAACGCATGTACAGCAGGGTTGTGTGTGTGCATTAAACGTATGGGGGTAGTGGGAGGTACCCTGCTGGAATGGTGTGTGTGTGTGCCCATGGGCAGTGTTACTCTGAGAGTGGTGTATGTATGTGTGTGTGATACCTGGGGGTGGTGAGTGTGCAGTGAATGTTGTATTTGCAGTGCAGTACTGGGGCAGTGTGCGTGGGGGTGTGTATGGATGTATTAAAGTGCTTGGTAGGTGTGTGAATTCAGTGCAGTGTGGTGGCCATATTTAAGCAGTGGTGGTGTGTGCAGTGCGCAGATGATGTGTGTGTGTGTGTGTGCACTTATAGGGGGTCTGTGTGTGTGTGTGTACGGCTGGTATTAATGTCTATGTTAACTACACTACTGGGAACAATGTGTATGGTGCTGAAGAGGATTTCTGTGTGAAATACAGTAGTGTGTGAGCAGTGCAAGAGGCTCTGAGTGAGTGTGTGTGTGTGTGTGTGTGTGTGTGTGTGTGTGTGTGTGTGTGTGTGTGTGTGTGTGTGTGTGTGTGTGTGTGTGTGTTTTAAAGGCAGTGCTGCAATGTGTTCATATAAGTGTTGGGGTTGTGTGCCTGCATGTAGTGCAGGGATGGTGTGAGTACAGGAATGGAGAAAGCGAGCAGAGCAATGTTAGGGCTGCAGATAGTGATGAATCTGGTCAATATGTCCCTTCTCACCAGTGCAAAGCCACCCCCTGTGAGGCTAGGGAGGTGGGCCTGCTCAGCAAACCCCTCCCTAGGCCTTTGATGAAGCACAACCTCACCAGGAGTGGCTCCCCTTTGTGGTATAAGGACTCCCAGTCTGAGAAAGACCTCCAAGACCAGACCCCTTTGTCAAGCTACCTAAATGTTGAAAAGACTGGTATTACTATTGACCTAATACCATCCAACAGGGACACCTCTTTTTTCCTCAAGGTAATGGTGATTTACATTTGAAAGATGCCATTGACGAAGAAGCCAATAAGAAAAGTGAAATGAGAGTGATCTCCTGTGCAGGGAGGTGACTGAGTCCCAAGCAGAGACACGCCTCTGTGGAAGAGACATTGTGGAGATGCAGAACCGTGCCTGACTGCGGAGCCGGTGGTTGTGTGGACAACTAGATGAACGCTTGCCGAACACTGGAAGGTTGGCATCCCATTCGACCAATCACGGTTGAAGGGAGATGGGGGAACCGCCATTTCCTCTGATAGCACCACAGAAAGGATGTAGTGGTAGGTCGGGGGCCTGACAACCAATGCCAAGATCAGATTGTGGGGGAAGATAATTCATTTAGGAATTCAGAAACATACTTAAGGTCAGTTAAAATGTACTTTAACATTATTGTGTATTCAAATATTGGATCAGTGAAGAATAGAATCGAAAGAGTGTCCAATGGATAATATTTTACTTTAGTGTATTGTCTTTCTGATGAGCCGCTTGATGTGTTGAAACACATGTCAATGATCCAGAACTTGAGAATTAAGTATTCATTAAAGGACTAAGGATTTATCAAAGGATCAGAAGTCTAAAAACATGTTAGACAACCCAAGATTCCCAAGAGGATTAAGGATTTTCCAACACAGCAATAAAGCTTTTTGAAAAAGAGTAAGAACTGCAAAGCATATAAGCGCTTAAGACAAAAATATACATATTAAAACATGTTGTAACAAATTAAAAACAGTTTTTGCTATTGGCACAGTGTTCCTTCAACATTTCCTTCTTTATCATTATATAGTGAGCAGATGCATTATCTGATTGAAGTACACAAGATGCAACAATAAACACAAATAATATCGAACCACTTGGGGTGAAGCACCATTAAGGTTAAGTGCCTCTGTAATCTAACCATATAGTTCCAAAAGAAAAGAATGTCCAACCAAGATTCCATAAAAATATGTACTTTAAGAAAATAAATTAGGTATACACTCAGCTATCAAAAGGGTATCAAAAACCCATCCCTGTGAAGGAAAGACTGAGAAATTCAGAGTATAATGATGCAGCAATCTGGGTACTAAGCAGGCAGAAAATGCAGCAAGGAATTCAAAAATGTAAGTGGAAAAGGGTGAAAAAAGGAGTTAGCCAGTTTTGAGGACTGGAAAAGGAGGATAAAGAGGACAAGGTCAACACAAATAATCCCATTCAGATCTTTTCAGGCTTTGAGCTGTTGTGAATGGGGGTCAAATCAGGTATGAAGGTGTTGGGTTGAGCTGATCGCAGGTAGCGGGCCGGTGTCAAGCCGGTTTTGAGCAGGTGCTCAGTATGGTTCAAGAAAGGCAGGTCACATGCTTCACTAGGAACGGTTCCACTATAAAGCATGGTTCTAAACAATGTGTACATCCGGTTCGGTTTGATGAGTCCTGGTCACTCATTGATTGTTTTAAGGTGGCACTTTGAACCTTTGAAGTCGAATGTATGGTCCATTGGTGCACAAGCTGGACAGGTGATGAAGCCCGGCTGGGGCGATGTGCATCCAGCCGGTTCGATGATGCAAGCACAGTGGAGTGAAGGCCAAGAGGGTGCCAAAGGTAGCAATGTTGTGTACTGTTGATTCACTCTGGAGGAACATTTACCAAACGTGGCTTGAAGAAGGCTCAAAGTGGTTGAATGGGAAAAACATGGATACTGTGCTGGATCTCAGGATGGTGTGAAACCCACTGCAGGGGCCTCTAAGGCAGGCATAATCCTTTCGGGTTAGGCTATCTCAGCCTAGGGAAGGTTTCAAGCAGAATGGCATGTCATAGTAGTCCTCAGCAAGAGACATGTCAATGCAGCCTAGGAGTGGGTAGGCCACACAGTTTGCCTCAAACTTGGCTGAAGGCTTTGGAAAGTTCAACTCTCCTAAATTAATTCTTCCTTAGGTCTTGCGTGGTCCAAAAGGGAAATCCGAAAAGGCTGGGACACACCCTCTTTTCTAGACAAAAGACCCCACGGGATTAGATAAAAGCAAGCCAGCTGTAAGGTGTCTAATCTCTTTCCTTGTGACAAGTGGTCTTTTCCGGGTTGCATCTTACCCAAAGAGCAAGTGAAAGGAAGAAGAGGGATTGAGAGAAACAAGATGGTGGAATCCTACTCCCACTGTGCTGTGCTCCCACTTACTACACTGACCCCACCTTTATGCAATACCCAGGTTTGAGGATAGTCATTTTGATTAGGATGTGCTGCGATGAATCCCGCAGAGTCCTCACAAAGACCCTAACCATAGTCTCCTCCCAGGTGGCCAGGGGACGGCAGGCGATACCTGACCCTGGGTGTAGTATTAGCCAGGAGGATCACCTGGGAGGAGAAGGGCCCCAGGGGGACAGGAATACTCAGTTGGGAGAGTCACAGCATTTGTCTTCCTCAGAGAAATGTCAATGATGCCAGAATATGTAATGACTTGCTGTCAGGGGGAGGTTTTCTTTCCCAAAGTTAATTATTCTGACGGTGGCAAAAGATGTTTATTTATTTTATGTATTTTTTATTTTATTTGTAAAATGCCTCAGCCCGAAGGCATCAGGGCGCTGTTGCGGCAAATCACTTACACGTAAGCATAAAGGCAAGCAGATTAGTGTCAGTATGTCGTTGGGGTCATAGATCATTGAGCTCCCTTCTGGCATGGGTGTGAGGTTGAGGTGTGAGATCTGTATTGGCCCAGGTATTACTCGACAGGAAGCGACTTAGTTGAATAGCCAGGTTTTTAGGTCTTTGCGGAATGGCCAGTAGGATGGTTCTGCTCTTACGGCAAGAGGGAGGGCATTCCAGTTAATCGTTGCCACAGTTGGGAAGCTTGAACCCCCACCACTGGCTCTTTTTAGTCTGGGTAGGGATAGACGGTGGGTTTAGGCGGTTCTGGTTGGTCGGTCGGATTTGCATCTCACAATTTCTTGGGACAGGTCTTGTGGCTCTGTGTTCGATAGACATTTGTGTGTGATTTAGAGCACTTTGAAAATAATCCTTTCCCTGATTGGGAGCCAGTGCACTTTCTTCCTCACTGCAGAGATCTGTTCTCTTTTTGGGATGTTGAGTGCTGTAATGGTTTTATGACACAGCACACTCCAGCCAGGAACTGACCATGAGTATGGCGCACACTAAAAATGCGTTTTATTTGTATTTGAACCCTGCGTTCTTTTTTGAGAAGGTCACCAACCCGTCTCACACCCACCTTAACAAACACCCAGTGTCGCCATGGACTATGAACCAGGTCGGTGTGTAACAATTAAATATTTATTAAATTTAGGATTCAAGGAAAGATCAGAGCAAAATCAAATAATTGTGCTGCAACCATCAACGGGGTGGCAATACAAACACAGAGAATGAAAATCAGATCAAAATCAAATAATTGGGCAGCAGTCACCAATGGGTTGACAATACAAATACCAAGATTCTCACAATGCAGTTAATTCAAACGCCTAACAAAATGTACCGTAAATCTTTAATAGCAAACATAAGCAAAATCGTTTTTTTTTCTATAGATGCCACTCACGTTATGCACTCCCTCTGCAACACTCCCCCAAAACTTCAGCTAAATAAACTCTTTGTGGATGGAAGACAGTGGCAAGGAGTCAGAATGAAGAGGGAAAAATCAGATTGTGGGTTTAGCCCGCTACCCCAAATAGGAGGCCAAAGAAGAAAATGAAAACTAATTTTAGGAGCAAAACAGCACCAGATTTTACTTGTTACTTGCACAGCTGTTTACAACTGCGATGGGATAGCTAGGACAGAGATTCATTTGGCTGTATTGGAGTGATGTGGAAGCTTACAGACTACTGGCAGGGTGCCAAAGTAATGAGAACAAAGGTGAGAAAATCGATTTTGGAAAGAAAAGAATGCAAGATAAAACACACGCAGCAAAATGGCAATTCTTTTCTACACAGAACTTGTGTTAACAGGCAGCCACAGAGAAAGTCTGAACTGTCAAAATCGAAAATCAGTTTTGTGTATGAGTGTAAGGGAGCGGCAAGGAAGGAGCCACGGGGTACAGTGGTCACACAACGGAAGAGGGTCCTAGAGGGGTATGGCGATGGTATAGCAAAGCCAAACACGGTACAACAATCTGCACAGTCATCTCTGTTGGGGGTCGATAAGAATCCCATGTACGGTTGCGCACCCTTGCTTGCAAGCATGGCCTGGTACGGACGCGGCTATAACAACTTTCCCCATGGCCACGCCGAGGTGGGCAACGAGGGGCGCTTCTCTCAGGGGCCATGTGGCGGGGTGAGTGGAGGACGTGGCCGGCGGCACGGACTGTTTCACCATGTTGACTGGAAGGGCCGCATCGGGGAGGGCAGGCCCGATGCCCGGGTTCAGCTATACACAGTGCAGCGGCAGCGCCTCGGGGCGTGCTGTTGCGCGTACTCCCCTGGACTTGACCAGGAACGCCGAAGGCACTTCGGGAGACGGGTTAAGACGGCAGCCTTTGAGGGAGGCGGGTCAAAGCCTCAAGATCCAATCAAAAGACAAATAGACAGGGCCCCTTCTGATTGGTGGGGATTTGAAGTCAACAGGGTAAACAAAAGCCTGCGAAATCCCAATGTCGTGTGTTCTCTTTACAGCACGTCGGAGGAGGAAGCAAGGAGAGAAACGAGTGGTGGGCCTATCCGGACACCACGAGATAGAAGAAACCCAAGGAATACCAAAATATATTATAGAGAAAAGGACACCACAGTGAATAAACCGTCCAGACATTTTGTTAAGGACATTGCAAAGTCAATTATCAATTAAGGAATAAATATCATTTCAGCAGAAAACCTGCCTCCTGAGTCATAACGCCACAAGTGGCGATGAAGGTGGTGTTACAGACAACACGATGGAGACCCTAATCAAGACACTATCAGAAGGGCAACAGCAGTTGCAGCAGATGATACAGATATACACATGCAAACCCAGCAGGCGGCTGCCGACCGCCAGGCCTTCCAGCATGCCATTCATCTGCAGAGCACCGTGCAAACCACGGCCCAAGATAAACAACATGAAACCATTTCCGACTCACAGAAATGGTAGCCAGCTCCAAGAACCAACCTATGGTACAATGCTTTACTACAAAAGTACAAAGATGGGGAGGATCCTGCTTTCTTTTTCACCAGTTTCGAGAGAATCGCCAGGAATGCCCAATGACCGCCTGAACGCTGGGGCCAATAAGTAGCTTTCCTATTATCAGGAGTTATGCAGGGGGCCTACCATGCAGTAAACCCCAATGGTAGCACTTTGTATGGGGAAATTAAAGCAGCAGTACTAGACCGCTTAGGTCTAGATGAAGAAGCCTATAGCATCCAGTTAAGAGACACCAAGCTAAGGGCTGGGGAAAGCCCACACCAGTTGTATTATCGTGTAAAGGACTTGGTCGAGAAATGACCGCAGTATCCAAGCCAGGCAAATCAACCATTGCTCTACAAAATAATCCTGCAGCGATTTATCGAAGCTCTGCCAGGACCAAAGCAGAGGTGGATCAGGCAACACCATCGCCCCACCCTCACAGAAGCCGTGGAGATAGCATCCGCATACCAGAAGGCGGGTTACCACAAACTACCAATGACAGGGGTTACAGCACAGATAGCAGTACCCATTCCAGACCCTCACATGTTCAGGGGTACCAGAACCCCGTCTAATAGGTGGAGGCAAACCGAGGAGGGCACCCGGAAGGCAGAAAAGAGAAGGCCTGGACAAGAAGAGAAACCCTCTCTTACTCCTCTGGGATACAGACAACCCCAGTGCTTTGATTGCAGCGAATGGGGTCATATTGCCCGATTTTGTTCCAGGAGGAGAGCAGCCGAACCAATGGACATGGGATACATGAAGTCACTTTCTGAAGACAGCATCCCCTGGCCATACATCGTTGATATTAGGGTGGACGGCAGGCCATCTCGTGCTTTACTCGACAGCGGCAGCCAGCAGACCGCCATCTCACCAACCGTGAGTAACACACCCAATTTGTCGAATGTTATTATACCAATCATATGGGACATAAAGTGTTATCCAATGAAGGAAGTGTTGATAGAATTGAATAATGAGGCCACTCCATTAAGGGCTGCCGTCCTACCCTCTCTACCCAACCCAGTTGTTATAGGTACAGATCTATCCCACTTTGAACAGGCATTAAAAACCTACGATGAAGGGAACAAGTCCCCTTCCGAATCCAGTACCCCAGGGACAAACCCTACTACCCCAAGGACCCTACCAGTGAGGAAAAGGCAAACACATATAGCCTGGTGTCAGGCTAGTTATATGACCCGACCCATCGACTGGAAGACCGAGGATCATGAAGACACCATTAGAGAGGAGACCCTAACCGACCCCACGCTACGGGTAGCCCGAGAAAAAGCAGTCCAGTAAAAAGAACCCGATGTATTGAAGGGACCAGGGTTTCTGATTTGTGGGGCGTTACTATACCGAAAGTACAAAGCAGATGATGGAGAGGTTAAGGAACAATTGGTATTACCCAAAACTCACTGTGCTGTGTAATACAACTAGCACACAATCACCCCTGTGGGAGACATATGGCTTCCTTGAAGACACAACAAAAGCTCCTCAAAAGGTTTTACTGGCCAGGCATTTATGGTGAGGTGGCACAATTCTGCAAGAGTTGTCCTACCTGTCAGTTGACTAGCAGTGTATTACCTGCAAAAGCCCCATTACAAAAGATGCCCCTCATAACGGTGCCATTCAAAAGAATAGGCATGGATATAGTTGAACCATTAGAACCAGCAAGTAGAGGATACAAATACTTCTGGTGATAGTCTACTATGCCACACGGTACCCTGAGGCATTCCCTCTGAAGGGAATTTCAGCTGAACAGTTGTGTGACCAACTTATTCCGTTCTTTGTGCGAGTGGGGCTACCCTCAGAAATCATCACGGACCAAGGAACAAACTTTATGTCCACTCTCCTCCGTCAGGTCTGTGAACGTCTTCAAATAAAACAATTGCGAATCTCAGTTTACTATCCCCAAACAGATGGGCTGGTCGAAAGATATAATAAGACGATCAAGAAAATTCTGAAACGAGTAACCGGACCGGAAGTCAAGAACTAGGATCGAGTGATACCACTGATTCTAATGGTATTAAGGGATACACCCCAATCATCCACAGGCTTTTCTCCTTTCAAACTTTTATTTGGTAGACAACCAAGGACAATATTGGAACTTGTGAAGGAGGAATGGGAAGCTTCAGGGGAAATATCATTAACAGAGTACACGGAGGAGTTGAAGAAACATCTAACGAGTTTACGTTCCATGGCAGAAATGAATCTTAGTCAAGCACAGATTACTCAGGAGAAAACATACAACAAGGGAAGCCGATTGAGAACCTTCACAACTAGAGACCAGGTACTAGTACTTCTAGCAACCAGTGTGAATAAGCTATTGGCCAAATGGAGAGGGCCATACAAAATCATGGATGTTCTCAGCCCAGTGACATATCAGGTACACCAGCCCGATAGAGCCACTCCTGATAAAGTTTACCACATCAACCTCTTGAAGGATGGACAGAGCCTATCCTAGCAGCAACCATGGACACAGGTGAACCGGAATCCGAACCGACTGTGAACACAGCACAAGACACTTTGGGCGACGTTGAATGGGGTAATGCCCTATCACCAGCTATAAAGACAGACTTGTTGACCATGTTATCTCCCTATGGCGATGCCTTTTCCCCTATACCAGGAATAACCAGCATGATAGAGCATGGAATTAAAACAGAACCCGGACAGACCGTCCGGCTTAGACCATACAGGATACCTAAACCCCAGAAAGACCGTGATGAGAGCGCATGAAACAAAATATTTGGGACATATAGTAGGTGGAGGCATACTACGACCCCAGGTGTTAAAAACCAAGGCTATTCTCGATATCCCAACACCCGCTACCAGGAAACAGATTAGGGCCTTTCTGAGGCTGATCGGTTACTACTGAAGGTTCATTCCAGATTTCTCCTCTGTCGCTGCGCCTTTAACCGACACATTGAGGCTCAAGGGTTCTCCAGACTTGACCACCAATGAGGAAGCCCTAATCACCATTAACCTCCTGAAGCAGAGGATCACATCAGACCCCATTCTACGCTGCCCAGACTTCCAAATGTATTTTCCTGCAGACGGATGCTTCAGGCCAGGGATCGGGGGCCGCACTCACATAGGACCAAGGAGGTGACCTGCAACCAGTCTGCTTTATCAGCAGGAAACTTGTGCCTCATGAATCTGCATACTCCACGGTTGAGAAGGAGTGTTTGGCCATCAAATGGGCTATTAACTCCCTCAAGTATTATATGTTGGGACGGCGTTTCATGTTGTACAGTGACCATGCAACGTTCAATGGCTCGCCAGGCACAAGGACACCATCCAGAGAGTACTCCACTGGTTCCTCTCTCTCCAGCCTTTCAACTTCCTCACACTGCACAGACCGGCCAGGTTTCAGTTGGTGGCTGACTGTCCAGATGTCTGCCCTTATCCGATCGGCCTGTAACTGGAGTGGGGATGTGTAAGGGAGCGGCAAGGAAGGAGCCACGGGGTACAGTGGTCACACAACGGAAGAGGGGTATAGCGATGGTATAGCAAAGCAAAACACGGTACAACAATCTGCACAGTCATCTCTGTTGGGGGTCGATAAGATTCCTGTGTACGGTTGCGCACCCTTGCCTGCAAGCATGGCGTGGTACGGACACGGTTATAACAACTTACCCCATAGCCATGAGGAGGCGGGTGACGAAGAGCACTTCTCTTAGGGGCCGTGTGGCGGGGTGAGTGGAGGACGTGGCCGTCGGCGTGGACCGTTTCCCCAAGTTGACTGGATGGGCCACAGCAGGGGAGGCAGGCCCGACACCCGGTTTCAGCCTTACACAGTGCGGCGGCAGCGCCTCGGGACGTGTTGTTGCGTGTAGTCCCCTTGACTCGCCCAGGAACGCCGAAGGCGGTCCGGGACACGGGTTAAGACAGCAACCTTTGAGGGAGGCAGGTGAAAACCTCAAGATCCAATCAGCAGCCGAATAGACAGAGCCCCTTTTGATTGGTGGGGAATTGAAGTCAACAGGGTAAACAAAAGGCCGCAAAATCCCAATGTCGTGTGTTCTCTTTGCAGCACATCGGAGGAGGAAGCGAGGAGAGAAACGGGTGGTGGGCCTATCCGGACACAACGAGATAGAAGAAACCCAAGGAACACCAAAATATATTATAGAGAAAAGGACACCACAGTGAAGAAACCGTCTGGACATTTTGGTAAGGACATTGCAAAGTCAATTATTAATTAAGGAATAAATATCATTTCAGCAGAACACCTAACTCCTGAGTCGTAATTCCACAATGAGACACACAGACACATAACAGATAGAATTCTGAGGGAAAGGGATGACTCTTAATGGGATGATAGTGTGGGTTTTTCTCTGGGAAATGCAAATCAGAATTTATGGAAAAGCACAATGCACATGCAAATTTGGTTTATGTTGCACTAGACTATTTCTGTTGAGACTGTATTTTAATGGCTAAAATTACTAAAAACACTCAATAAAATTGTTACTTTCGAAAGGCAACAATAATTAATGTGAATTTCAATGGGGAATTAATTGATTTACTTCAGAGGATACTGGGGACTTACACAGAAAAGTGAAATAATTAGAAAAGGAATATGCTAACAGACAGACTAACGCAGATTCTTCTATGGAAAAGGTGAACAGATGATACTAGCAATTTGGGATTTTCAATAGGATTTTCTAAGAGATGCAGGATTCAAAAGAGAGGGGTATGCAATATGGGACTTTTAATGAGATTTTCTATAGGATGCAAAATTAAAAGAGTGGGATATGCAGTTTTTGGGTACTGGATGATGTGATACTTACAAGGTAAGCCTGAGTTTGGGACTTTGGCCAGCCATCAAGGTCTCTGGATAGCGGGGCCAAGGGATCTGGTCACTGGGACAGTGGGGTCAATAGATCTGGTCACTGGGCTCTCCTGGATGGGATCGGCTGGGCAAGGTCTGGTCTCTGTGGACAGGGGGTGGGTCAAGGGGGCAAGGTCTGGTCACTGGGCGCTCCTAGATGGGATCTGCTACCTTTCCTCCGTTTTCCCTGGATGCTTGTGTATGCCTGGATCTGGATGGGTGGTTCTGCCTGGATCTGGATGGGTGGATCTGCCTAGATAGAATCAGCTGCCTCTAGATCTGGTTTTATTAGTCTGAATCTCTTGTGTTTCCCTGTCTCCCCCTTAAATAGCCAGAATGACATCATCGGTTTACAGCCTGGGGGGGGAAGTACCGTGGACTTACCCCTCTGCGGAGATCGGGAAATCTCCCAGTGTCTGTCATGATGCCTACCCCCGGGCACCCAGACCAAGTCCAGCAACCCCGGAAGCAGGCATCAAGTTACCCCAAGCAAGCCCAACAACCCCTGCTAGGGGCTTTTTGGGTGCAGTCCTGGCGCCTATGGCGCCAGACTCATATGGAGAGTCAGTCGTGGCGCCTTAGGCTCCAGGCTCATAGATTAAAACTTACCTGATGCAGACCATGCTGCAAACTTACCTGATGCAGACCATGCTGCAAGAGCTCCAAGCCAAAAGAGGCTTGGAATGGACTATTTTACCGAGGGACTATTTTTTTACTCTGGTGGGGCTGGGGAGGAATACTTACCTGGGACTACTTTGGAGGCTATTTAAACCACGCCCGAAGAGCACCACAAGCTTCGCGTTATTCTGCATCCAGCAGCGTAACGCTCACCGTGCCTGCAAGTCTGCATCCAGTCTTCTGCCACGCCCGCCTCGAGTTTGGAGGTCCTAGAAAAAGGGAAAAAGAAGGAGAAAAGGTTAGAACAAGAGCAATACCTTTGATCCTTACCTGAATTTCCGATCCATCGCACCTTCGAGCTGGAAGAAAGAAGTTATTTTATGCGCGTCGCCTCGCTTGCTGCAGTGCCGCGCTGAACTCACCGGCCTCCACAGCATCTTCACATTTCACTGCATCCTCCTGCATGTTCCCGCCGCACTCCGGCACCTAAAGAGAAGACAAGAACAGCAAGGTGAGCCAAGGGAATACACAGAGGAATACCCCCCATAGACTTACCTGATTTTACCACTGGGGTACTATTCTTCTTCACGGGTCGGCGCAGCCTTCACTGCATCCTAGCCGAACCCCGGCCCCTAAGGGGAAACAAAAGGACAGCAAGGTGAAACAAGGGACTAACAAGGGGAACCCTCCTCAACACAAAAGACTTACCTGATTTTACCACCGGAGGCATTATTCCCCGAGACTTCATACTTTCTCTCAGCGCCTGAATAAGGGAGAAAGCAACAGGTTACACATGGACATTATTTTATCGAACTGTGTTGGATAATACAAATCCTTACCTGAACATTACCGGTTGCCACGAGGAACAATTCAGTAAGGTCAAGCTGCAACCTGCAAGGAATCGGACAAGAGTGAAAGTCAGGCATTTGAACTCTTACGAACTACATAGTTACGGCGTCTTGCCGGGAATATCGGAGTCAATATTGTCCTGGAACTCACCAATTCCTTCGAGCCAGTGAAGCAACTGGTTATCTATGTGCCCCTGCGCTCAATGCAGGATGGAGAGCTCATCTTTTCAAATCATCAGGTGAGACTATAAGAGGGGACATCGAAGGTGATCAGTGGGGAGAACAACGGGGTGGGGGGATTTACGCTCAACTCCACGGGTGGTTGATTCCCTTTCTCCACTTGCAGAAGAATATTCCTACGGGCCAAGCAAACAAAGCTAGGTGGGCCAGTCCAGTCCGTCATCTCGGCCCTACGCGTCACATTGTTGGATATCGCAGCAGTCCAGTCCAGATCGACGCCTCTGTGGGAGCCAGGTGAGCGTAACAGTGTCCCCTCCTTTGTCTAAGCTGATTGGTTCAGGGGAATATGCATTATTTATGTGTGTGCATTTCTGATTTCCTTTGTCTCACAAAGCCTATTTCTTGACAAAAAACGAGTTATAGATCAAAACATCAGATTTACACTAGCCACTGTCATGAAAAATAGGTATGCAGATTCCATATGTCAGAGGGAATTGGACAGTCCGATCGCCAACTCTGTGTGATGTTGCATCACCCTTCGGCACAATTTCATAATTTTCAGTAAAAGTATAATACGTAAAATTCTGCAAATAGCTACACATATGCCCATTGATTTTTCACATCTTTTCACCAACTTTTATGTCTGTGCCATTTATAATTCACACCGAAATGTGTTTTTCCTGTCATTCCATTTCACCAAGTGCTCGAAACAGGTGCTTGGTTTCTTTGTGTTTGTCCACCACTCATATGAAATACTGGCATAATATAACATTACTGCTTATTCAGGGCATTGGGAACAATTTCTTATTATACAATACTTTAAAGTCAATGGGCTAGATTAGTCACATTTGTGGGCGGTCCTGCAAACCCCCACAGCCAAATTGTCTCCTCCTCGGTCAGCCGCATAAAGGACCTCCTGGGAATGTGTGCTGAAGGCAATCACACCTCTGGGTCAAAACACAGGGCCCAGTCACTTCCTTTGTATTTTCTGGCAGTCCTGCCGGTCAGTCTAGCAGAACTAGTAATTTTCACACTGTCATCTCCAGCACGTGTCCTTGCAGCATCAATTCACTGGTAGGTGCGAAAAGTGGGAGGCAAGCCTTCCTGCCCAACTTGTCGGACTGGAAATCCTCGGCCTCAGCCGGGCTGATTCAATTCTTGTGGGGGAAGAGCATAGGATCCATTGCTTTGCAGCCACCACCCACATATACAATAATATTCTGATGCTAGCAACAGTTGTCATTTGACATTTGACTTTAAATATCATTTGTCTGTCGTTTTGCAAATAAAAAAATTACACGTGTGCAAGCTTTACATTTCCTATTCCCAATGAGATTTCTGTAGACCATAATTTCATTTCACTGAATCTTCTAATTCTTGGGGGGATTTGCATATACAGTTGATTTATGGACTCAAAACGATGCTGCCCAGGCTGTCTTTTTTATTGACATGAGAAAAAGAAACACTGCGTTATTTCTTTCATTTACTGCAGTTTGTGCGCTTTGGTTCATAGCAAAAGAAAAGAAAAGCTGTGTTAATTGGAAAACAGAATTCTTTGCCTTTCAAGTGATTTCCCAGTACATCAGCTGTTCTGGAAATGTATTGCCTCCCTTCTTGGTAACCATCAGAAATAAATCACGCCAGGGTGTGTTTCCATGAAGGGCGCAACTTTGTGATGTTTTAAAATGAAATCAAGAACACATGCAAAGCCGTCTTGGATGTCATGTGTGCAGCTTCAGTATTCAGAAACAGAACAGCAAATGTGGTGCTGTTCTGCATGTAGGTCATTTTCAGATGATTTAAATGGAGGTAAAACAATGCAGAGCATTTATTTTGGTAGCATTTTTGTGTTCAGTGCTCGCCAAAGATATGTGCCATGGAAAGAAAAGCACAGATGGTTTTCCGCATTATTTCCATGGAGGTTCCAGGCTAACCGGACATTGCAATAATCCAGTCTGGCCCCAGTGATTGTGTGTGCGAGTGTTAGGCAGCTATCTGGGGTCAGGAAGTGCCTAGCAGTGTTGATAAACCTGGCTGTGTAAACAGCTGACGAGGTAATTGAGTTCACTTGATTGGAAATGGTGAGGGTTGCATCTAAATGGACGCCCAGAGTTTTTACTGATTCTGATATGGGGATCTGTGTCCCATCAATTATGAAGGCTAAGATTTGGGGGTCTAGGTTCTTAAGGGTTTTTGGAGAGCTCACCAGCAACATTTCTGTTGTGTCATCATTTAGGCACAGGAATTGTACTGCCATCCAGGACTGGACTGTAGAGTAAACTATATTAATGGTGCAGGAATCTTCTTCGTACCTGACTGTCATGGGTAGGAGGATTTGAGTGTTAGTTAGTGTAATATAGTCTGATGCTGTCTAAGAGGTCAAAGAGGGTCTTGGTAAATATGTTGTATATGGTGGGGAGATAGAGGAGCCTTTTGGGACTGCGCAGTGGGTGGGTATAGGTGGTGCGCTGGCTCTAGAAAGGTTGCTATCCAAGACACTGCCTCTGGTGAGAAGTTGGATGCGTCTAAGAGGTGTCGGCATAGGGTTTCGTGATTGACCAGATCGAGGACGGCTGAGAGGTCTAGTAAGAGGAGTAGACCAGGATTTCCCTCATCTTTGATCATGTCTAGCTGGTTTATAAATCAAGGAGCGTGGTTTTCGTACAATGGCCCGGTCTTAAACCTGATTGGCGCATCCCCAGGATATGTTTTACTTTTAGGTACTAAGGTGATAGGGTGGTAGTTGTTCGGGATGGACAGGTCAAGGGTGTTTTTTTCGCACTGGGACGACCCCGGATTCTTTGAGGTTTTGTGGGACTTGGTTACTTGTGAAGGAGGCATTGATGAATGTAGTGATGAAGGGCAATAAGGTTTCTGCACAGTCTTTAATGATATTGGCTGGGCAGATGACTCCTTGACACCTGGATGGTTTTAGGTTTTTGATGATGTTGGCCATTTCTAGTTGTGAGATTTATTTAAAGTGGAACGGAGGGGTTTTAGGTGATTTTGCGAGGGTAGCGTGATGAGGGAGTGTTTTGATCAGTTCTTGCTTCTTTTCTATTTTCTGCTGGAGAGTGCTGATTTTCAGGTGCATGGCATCTTTGATCTTGCAGCATCAATTTTCTTCTTTGGGGGTGTTGTCTGGGGAGACGAGAGACGTGTTGGTGCAAGAGCAGCTTTATTAGAACATTGTTGCAAGACGTATATTTCCTATTTTGAGCTGCTGATTGAATCTCCTGTTTGAATCTGGGGATGGGGAACTCACCCAGGTTACAAGGAGAAACAGTTATCAGGTTTTGAACGTAACTGTTATTTCTGTAATATTTGAATTGCCATACATTACCTTGTTAAGTTGTTGTATTTATAAGCATGAGGGACAGATCCCTTTTGTTTGAGTGTTTCCTTTAGTTTATTTTGGTAGGCAGGGAAATCTTTTGTCAGGGTAGGGATAGTGAGGCGTTTGTAAAACCCCATTTTTCAGTTCATTAAAAGGCATCTTATGAAAAAACCTGTACAAAGTTGTCCACCACACATTTAACCCTTACAGTGCTCTTTGATTCTTCTTTCACAGGACATCTTTTGCTGAGGTTCTTTCTTGCTGGCGAGAGTTGTTATCTAACCTCATAAAGGTACAGATGAGAGGCAGCCCACATTGGGTATGGTGCAGAGATAACAAGTCTAGTGGGAATACATACAACCTGTCAATAGCTGGCCTTGGTCCACAGAGTTAAGAGATCAGATGTGGCTTTAATAAATACAGAAAATACCTGCCAACATACCCCAAACTCAAGCATGTTTAAAGATTAATCTACCATCAGGATGGTAATTCATCAAAATGATGTAGATTTCAGAACATATGACTTAATTCCTGGCTCCTGTGACCTATAGGCCTGGTCTCTTGCACTGGAGAGCAGGCCCATAATATCAGGAGAATGATGCTACAAGGCACAGGCGTGCACTATGATTTTGGCATGGAGTTTGATAAATGCTAGTTTGGTTAGCAGACGAACCTTTTTGAGATAGAATGACCTGCATTATTTGTTCATTATAAAAGATGGCAAATCTTCACATTCCTTGACTCTGTAGTTAAATATTATGTTCCCATTTATGACTTTGACATTAGCATGGAACGTTCAAATTATATCTGCAATGACTTTATATCACAGCTCTAAACTTTGTATGTTTGCACTGTCAGCCCGATTTACTTACACTCCATGCAGCCACTGTTTGTTTGTTTGTTTGTTTTATTCACTTCTAATGCGCACCAGACCCGAAGCTAAAAGGGGCGCATCAAAACAGAATATGCGAAGTTTCGGTTACATGGTTACAGAAAATAAAATACAGGCAATGGCTGATACATGGATGCAGGTAATAATATACAGGCAGTGGCAGCGATACAGGTAATAATATACAGATAATAATATAGGGGCAAAAACAAAGGGATGATGATGTGACCAGCTCTCTGGGGTATTATGATGCATCCCTACTCCATCTTTCATGTTTCCTTTAACTTTTTTAATTCCTCATCCCATCACCCACTTCCAGAAGATTCAGATGCTGGGTTTAAACTCTAGTTATGGAGCTACATCAAATGTAGGGGAGATGGGTGGGTGCAGGGATTCATTTGAATTTTAAACTGTGGCTTCATCACAGCGGGGCCCGCTGAGCGCACCAGACTGAAGTCAGAGACAGTATTTAGTCTGCCAACTAAAATACTAATGAAGGAGAAGTGGGAGCCTGGGGTGACAATATCTCAAGCAGGCTGTTCTTTGAGTCTAAAATATATGCACTATGTTTATGGTAATGAGCAGAGACATCTGCCTGCCCTCTCCCCATATCAGTTTATTGTTGTGCATAGATCACATCTTTATTTGAGGCAATGAAAGAGGGAGAGAGAGAAATGAGGAGTGACAGAGAAAGAGAAAGGAAGTGACAGAGAGAGAGAGAGAGAGAGAATGTAAGAAAGTGAAATGGCATCCGTCTCCAGAGGCCAGTGGTAGGAGTTTGGGGAGGAGGCCCGGATGATTTGCCATGTAAGGCCTTTGCAGGCTTTGATATGACTTCTAATGCTTTGTTATACTTCGTCCTGCCTGTATCATACCCTGCTAGGCATGTATATGCCTTGCTATAGGTGGCTTGATTATTTGTACTTCTAGTAAATATTGTCAACATTCTACTTTCTACCTTATACTAGACTACTCCCAGGTACTCCACTGTGATTCTGCGCCCAAGGAGTTGCCCACAAGTGTGTCAAACTGTCCTGTTGCTGCTGTGTTTCCCATTGCACATTTCCCCCTCTGAGGTTTGGCCCCCTTGTGTTCCACTGTGATTTGGCACATGGTGCCCAATGCAATTAGAGCCCTTCCAGAGCCCTACCATGTTGTTCCATTATGATGCCCAATGAAAAGTAACTGGCTCCTATATATTCCCATGTGGAATATCTACTCTGAACTATCATTCAGGAAATATTGTCATCCACAGTCTTCTTGGTATCCAGTGCTGCATGCTTCCTATGGATTGCCCTTTCCCCCTTTTCCCTCTACTCTCCCGGGATAAAACCCTGCCAAACGTGCACTGCCAGGGAAGGAAGGGTGCCTCAGGATATATCCTTACCCGATGGGCACCACTACCAGGATCTCTCTCAAGGGTCACCCCTAGAAAGCCATGGCCATGGCGACAGAGGATGAATGCTCCAGGTTTACCTCCACACCCTACACTAATATCCCTCACTTGACATTTAGAAAGAGACCTGCACACAGCACTGGGTTCATCCAATATGGACACATCAACCTATCCACAAAGCTATTTTACCTCTGGCCCACTCCCCATCATTAACCTGACCCACTGCCTTTTCTTTCAGCTCTGCCAGAGTGACTGGAGTCCATGCAAATGGAAGCAGTGGGTATTAATCTGACCACATAATAATAACAACATAACATAAAGGAGTCAGAATTGAACGTGTTGCTGATGTGAAAAGAAAGTGTTATATGGGTCAACACTGTAAACTATCTCTACCCTCAAAATATGGTTAGCAATGGATACAAAAAAAGAATAGCAACAGAGTTTCAAGGAAACCTCCAGCCTAACTATTGTACTTGAGTCTGACTATTGCTGCTTCTAGTGCTATTTTCTGCCTGCTGCTTTTCTGCAGAGAATACTATCAAAGCTGTGATGAGGCACCCCAGCTGTTCATATTATTATCATATAATGTATTAGATATTAGCACCAGACGTATGCACGGTTAGATTGTCATGTATTATCTAACCCTCAGGGGTACACTGTTACACCCTTTAAAGAGGGCACAAGTATAGTTATGCAAAAGTCAGTGTTTAACCCTAACAGGACGATTAGAGTATGGACCCCCAACACTAAAGTGCCATAACCAAGGTCAGAGTGATTTAACAATGTCGAGAATGATGACTGATGATGAACAAGATTAACAATGATGAGAATTGGATTTTTGACTGTAGAATAATGTAGAGTGCGGCCAGGGTCGGACTGGTCCATACAATTGTCTCGGGCACCAATGAAAAAAGGGGCACACAGTTGCAAATGACAATTCATTCCTTTTGTGACTGACTGTTTGAGCAGTACCCAAGGGGAAGGTTTTTGATAAAATGTGAGACGAATTGTGCATGTTAAAGAATATTTATTTATTCAGCAGCAGTGGTCAAAACTATTGGCCGCATAGTGAAGTAACTCATCAACTGGCCCACATTGGCAAAACAAGTGGCCCACTTTGACGAAAAAAACTGTCCCACGTCAGAATTTTGTGTTGTTGGTCCGGCCATGCCTGTGTGCACCCTGAGTGCTGCATAGGAATAGAACTGGAGGGTCTGAGACATAGGGGTGCTTTGTAAATCTAACTTGTTCTCACGTATTGTCTTACACCTGGTTCATTTGGACAAGTTATGAATTTTGCGAAACACTTGTAAATTAGGAATACTAAAGGCATTTGAAGTCTATTACATCTTATCTCGATAAATAATGATTTTTATCAGCACCATGGCTAATTAAATGCACTCGTCTTTGCTCATTAGAGAACCTGTCCTATTTTTATTGTCACAATGTCTGCTCTTCAATTGCTGCAGTAGCTCTCCACAAAAATACACCTACACCAGTGGTCTTCAAACTTTTTTGGCCGGGGCCCCCTGAGCAAAATTTGGGCAGGTCGGGACCCCCCAGAAATGCCAAATGGACAGTATATATTGCGCGCCGTCCCATCACAATCGCTGGGCTCCCTCATCCCACTCCTACCGTGTCCCTGTTCTCTCCCCACCTCATCACACACCCTGGGCTCTCCCCACTCTGCTCGCACCACTATCCCATGGTTCCCGCCCATTGCGCTCCCACCATAGTCCCTGGGTTCCCCCAATCCCGTTCCCAACACAGTCTGAAGGCCAGTGGCGGCTGGTGATTTTTTTTAAGTGGATGAGCATAACTATTTCCCCCAAAAATGCCATAGCGACCGAGCATAGTGAGGGAGCCCGAACCAATAAATGAGGGTCCAAGGGGGGTTCTCCCTGCAAATTTTTTTTAAATAATGGGTTAAAATGTTGCATTGTAGAGCATACATTTAACAAAAAAATGGGTAAATACCCAAACAGTTTGCAATTGGTGCTGGGGTGCCCAGGGGGCATGACATTTTTTACTGGACAGCTATGATAGATGTCCAGTAAAAAGATACCATCCCTGTCCCCCGGGCCCCACTGTGCCTAACACAATCAACATGATTATGTGTGTATGCAAGGCGCTGCACATTCATACAGCAATCACTCTATCATTCACACAAGCATCCATCACCATAACCTCATAACATAAGCATAAACATATCCATACACACGTTTAAATAAAAACAATGAACATACCTTCTGCATTGACCTGCGTGTTGGTGCTGAAACGCCCTTCTTCAGGCTGCTCTGTCCGTATGTACGAGGAGGCGCAGGAGCTCCCCCTCGGACATACAGACATGCAGTGCCCCAACCAGCATTTCCAATGAGCTATGCAATGCTGGCGAAACAGAACGCCCCAGCACTTGCATGGCTCAGTGAGCATGTGTGGCTGAGGAACTAAACTGAACTGTCTAAGGGAAATAGTGTTTCCCTTTGACAGTTCAGCCAGCCCAGGAGCACCCCATCAGCTGGAAAAAGCAGCTGAGGGAGTGCTCACTGTTTCACTGGGCTGGCTCCTTAGCTCCTCCATAATGGGTGAGGGGCCACTGGGTGGGCGCCCCCTCGCCATTATGGATGAGCCGCCAGGCTCGGACTGGCCTATAGGGCAATGCCTTTACCAAAAATGTAAAATGCTAGTGTGGGCCAGTCAAAATGGGCCACCATTTTGGCCAATGTGGTTGATGAGTAACTTAACTATGCAGTAAGTAATTTTGACCATTGTTGCTGATTATATCACAATTTACTTACATTTTAACACAAAGCACCCCCTTGAGTACTATTGAAACAGTGGGCCTCATTACAACCCTGGCGGTAGCTGTGCCGGTAAAAATGGCACGGCTGCCACCGGAGTTGCATCCGGGTCCGGCACCCGCGAATGGGCAATTACTGGGTCATGCTGAGTTAGGCGGACCTGATAATTGCCCTTTCGCAGGTGCCGGTACCAGTAGATCCCCATTCCATTTGAGCCCCCATTTGAGCCCCATACGGACCGTTAATAATGGTGCCCGTGCATCCGACGAGCTGTGCTCGCGGGTGCCACACGGCCTGCCAGTTCAGACCTGGCGGGCTGTCAGGCACCCGCAAGCACAACTCTTATTATGGCGGTACGGTAGCAACGGTGCCGGTAGCTTACTGGCACCATTGTTACCATACCGCCATAGTTGTAATGAGGCCCAGTCTGTGACTAAAGGAATGAATATCCATTTACAACTGCGGGACACTTTATCATTGTTGCCCGAGACAGTTTCTTGCTTCAGCCCGACCATGTGAGCCACCCCTGCCTATTTCTTCCAATCTAAAAAAAAAAAAAAATAATCATTTATTTTATATTTCATGCTGGGCTCTCAGGGCTCCCCAGGGATGCACCAGCGAACCCCTGGTGGGTCACGCCCCACAGTTTGAATACCGCTGACCTACACCCTACTAAGACTGATGAACAGCACCGGGTTGCTGCGAAGGCTGGGGGCACTGCCCTTCTCCAGTGAGGACACTTCATGCCATGAAAGCACCCTCACCTACAGTGTGGGCAGTGCACAATCCTGCGCTCTGGCGACAGAACAATCTATTGCTAGAGGACGACTCCCTGTGTGGGGAAATATTTTTATCAATATGCTATTGTAAATAAGCAGCAATCACCAGAACGTAAAAATAAATTCCAAACCCAGATTTCAACAGTTCCTCGCTAATAGTGTACTTGTGTGTCTATGTTTGGTTATGTTGTGATGAATGCTGTCATATTGACAAACTAATTCCAGGGTCGAGGGGCGGGTTTAGGCGGGACGGGAAGCAGGGAGGAAAGTGACTTGGGGCAGGAAGGGCGCGTGTAGTTTGCCGTTGGAAGGGTAGAATATACAGACTTGTTTAGAGCACATGCGTCTCAGTCTTTTCTTTGCTGTGCAGCATGGTGGGTGCGACCCTGGTAAAGGCCGTACCTCACTCGGGACATTGTTACAAATACATACACTGAAAGGATATTACCATACTTGCCAACCTTACAGATTTAGGCAGTATGCTACTGATTTTTAAGCAGTCCTACAACCTACAGATTTGGGTGACCGATCCTACTGCTTTTTACAGTGGCAGGTAATTTATGCGACTCTAAGGCAGGCTGCTTGAGGCTAAACCCAGGTCAAAACATTAATTGGTCTATCTGTACAGTGGGCTTGTAGGTGATTACTTTGATTGCGCTCAGACCAATCCACTGACCTGACAGCTAGGTCACTCTGGCCTGCACTCTTGCCAGTACAGCCCTTAGGTGAAACACCAGTGAAGGCAAGTGGCAGAACTTAACACCATCACACCACATCTGCCTATCAGACTGAGGGGGGTATCAGTCTCCATGTCATTCAGTGTTCAACTTGCACTGCAGGAATACATATGTATTACTCAGGCTGTTGCTACAGAGCAGTGGCAAACGTTGCCTACCAGCACTGTGTGATTACCTTCTGTGTAATTGAATTTGGTGTTAACTTACTATTCAGAATTATACATTTTTAACATTTGAACATCTTTCCATGTCGTACTGTTTAATGGGTTGGGCATTTTAGAATGCTCCACTGGTGCCAACAATGTATGTTTTGTATTTTCCTGTGATGTAATTGTTATGCGAAGTATTATTTTTGAAACTTGAAAAATTCTTCATCTTTTTGGTCACAGAATGTTGGCAAGTATGTATTACAATAAAGCAAACATTGAAAATTTCATCAAAGCGCATGCTATGAATGTCGAGTTTAGAAATCGGTCATTGGTTTAGGGAGGATAGCTCACAGGCAACACGTTCTGTGTGTTGTAAATATCAATTATAAGGCTCACCCTGTTAGCCCAGCCCCTCTAACTCCAGGCTTCTTGCATTGTCGCATACTCTGTTGTGTAGGCCCTGTGCTTTCTGGTGGGTGATCTGGCACCTGCTTCGGTTACAGCATTATGTAGGCAGTTTTTTCACTCTCTGGGCCTTTTTTAGTTGGGCTTGCTTTGCAAGCCTTGTCTCATTTTATGTTGGCCTCTCTGTTGATGCGCTGATTGAACCTGATGGCCTTCTGCGCATTGGAGACTTGGATGAGGCGCGTGACACCCAGGCACGTCTTGTCCCTTGGGGTCTAATATGGGCAGGTTCTGAGGTGGTGCACACTCCTGCTCGAGGATTGGGGAGGAGGTGTGGGATGTTCTAACCACTAGTCTATGCCTTGCAACATCATTGTGTGCTGTGTTCATCAAAAACAACAGAATGGCCGCCAAAAAGATCTATGCGCTAGAAAAATCTCGGATAAGTGCGCAGGAAAACATGAAAAATAGGCTTCCGATCCATTTTGCCTATGTCAGTGGTAACACAGAAGACCAATGCCAAAACCTATCATGGAGCTTCCCACAGAGTAAAATGAAACTAATTGAAAAAGCATTGCTGCATTACAAGGGAAACCCAGAACTGCTTTAAAAATCTGTTTTTCCTTGGCTGTTAAATTTGCAAAATAATGATTCTCAAACAGCACCAAACATCCTTGTTGGGTGTTAAACATCACTCTATTTAAAGAATCCACCTAAGCACATGTCAGCAGAAGCACATTTCATCATAAGAAAATACACATTCAAAGGTGCTTGCATGGGAACAATATTTCAGAAATGGGCGCAGTACCGCCGCACACCTGTGTCAGAAGCTGGCATTTACTTAACCTGTCATTTAAACTGGTACATTAAAATCAAAGTATGGAAAAGAAGAGACTGCCCATCAAAATCAATGTAGGGATACAATTAAATCTCTATGTTTGAAAAAGGCTGGAATTAAGAGATTTGTAGCTATATTTGTTAAAAATGTAAATTTTATTTTAGAAAAAGACTATTTTAAACATTTTTTTAAAAGTGAGTTAAAGCCAGCCACACTGGGCTTCAAAGACATTCCACAGCTTCTCCAAAACAAAGGAATCTTCCCCCCTGCTCTCTGCTGAGGAACTGGCAGGGAAGTGTTAATGGAGGTGGGAGGAGGACTTTGGCCTGTTGCTCTGACAAGAGACAAAAGACTCCCTTGACTGAAAGGAAATGCAAATTTGGGCGTCAACAGAAACCAGCTGCTAGCAGGAAGAGGCTCAGGTTGCTCTGGCCTTGGGAGTGGGGCTAGACTGAAATGTGTATCTGGAACAGTACAAAATATATTTTTGGGAAAAAGACTCATAGAAAACTGTGCTAAACTGGTACAAATCTGGAATTGATAGGTTATTAAAATGAAAATGTTGCTCACAGTTTAAAACTACTCTGGAATCTGTGCGATGTTCAGAGACTGAACCACGAAAATGTTGATATTGTAGCAATTGTGATAATGTTAGGAATATGAAAATGTACAGGATGGTGCCCAGGTGTTATGCGCATGTATGTGGAAACATTTTTACAGATCTGACACTGGGTAACCAACCAAAAGCGCAAAAAACTGTCATTTGTGAACCAAAACTCTTAAGAAGATGGGACTTGGACAGATACGTGCCTTATTTAATTTGGGATGTAAATATGTAGATATTGTAAATATGCTTTATATGAAAAATGTATTTTCTGTGTAAAAGCAAAGGGGAGGTTTTTTCCCTCGACCAGAAACACAGCATCATCATGACACATCATGACACTCTGTTTCCTTCTCAAATCAGGAGAGAGGGAATACTTTGACCAATCAGTTTCCTAGAGGGTGGGCATAGTATAATCAGCCTATCCACCCCCTTGGGAAATATATAAATAGGGACTGTTGAGGACCTAGAGACAGGCACACATTCACCCATCAACTGATTTACTGGCGAAGTGCTCTGCAGGAAGAACCGAGATCCAGACTCCAGAACTCTGAAAGCAGAAGGCCCAAAACCCAAAGCTGAACCCTTCTCAGCTGGCCTTTAAAATCTTGCAACCTGATTTTAACCCCAGACTTCCAAGGGGCACAACAGATTCAACAGCCAGGCTGTGCTGTTTTTCTGCTTCTTGCCAAGAACTCTTGCTAGAACCCAGAGATCCAAACCAGTAGAGCAGAGCTGTAACCCGAATCAACCCGTCAGAACCAGAACCAGAGGCCGTGCAGGACCAGAGTGCCTTGCTGAGTGCACAACCAAGCACCTGAATCCTGTCCGGTGGCAAGCAGATTCCAGTCCAAAACCCTTTGACCAGATCCTGACGGGCCTATTAAAAAACCATAGTTGTGAGTATTTAGCATAGAATTGTCCATAGCCAATCTCTTATCCTTAAGTAATCCTATCTTTGCGCTAATATATTTTGCTGAAGAAAGGCAAGTGTCGCAACGGGCAAGGATCAGACAGAGGCGCCTCTAGACTGGTGGCTGTACCTTTGGTATCTCGCATCTTCATAGCCCCTTAATGTAAAGTCAATCCTTGTTTGTAATATTCAAAAGCGCATCTTCCATTTGAAATCTTGACTCTTTTTGAGAAAAATCGACCTTTACTAAAACCTTCATAACTTCTGAACCGCACATGCTAGGAACGAAATTTAAGTGTCAAATTGAAGCTAACATCCCCAGCATTCCGACTCCTTTGCCGCAATCGCACTTAACACCCACAGAAATGTTTGCCGCAAATCTGCATTTGGCTCAATTTCACCACATGTAAAATAGCTATTTCTTGCATTCAACCTCTGAGTTCAGTTTCCAATCTGCCAGTCATTCAACCATCATCGCTAGTGTGAACCTGAAGCTATCCAAAGCGGCTCCCAATAGTTTTGAATCCAATTTCGGGAATTAAATCCATTTTTAGTGTTTTTCCCATTTATTCAAAACCACATTCAAAAGCATTTGACCTGTTTAAAATCATTCCTGTTTCTCTCTGCTTGCTGGGGGAATTGGGATTGAACTTGCATTTGTTGAGTGTGTATATTCCTGAAACCTGTTTTCTCGCTTTCTATCTCTATATTGCATATTAGGGGGGATTGAGTAGTATCAGGGGGAAAGAGTGATTACATTGCATTTGATTTCATATCAAGTTTTATTTCTGTGCTGCATTCATTTCCTCTCATTGCATTTCATTGAACCCACACAAAGTTTTATTCTATGCTACATTATTCTTCTCGTCTATACTTCTATTGATTAAAGAGATTGTTGATTATTGTAATATCACCCAACGCTGATCATTGTATACATATTAATAGTGTGATATCTAGATATTGTTCAAATTCATAAAAGTGTGATATTTATATTATTCAATTCATAAAATAAATCTTTTAACTTTGCAAAAAAACCTACTTCTTGGTTCAGTGAGACCGGGGTAATTCAAAGAGAGGGGCGTGATATAAGGGTACATCATTCAGAAATAAAAGAACTTTACACATAAAAATATACAATTAAGGGTTCCAGCTGGGCATCAAACGCTAGGCATTGACTTAGGTGGTGTGCTGGGTTGAAGCCACTTACAGATGTATGGTGTTAAACAGCCACAATGCCCAATACAGCAATGGAGCTGTATTGTTATTGATCTGCATCTACATCCAGTAACATGTGTTCTTTGCTCCCTCATGTGGTGCCATATGGAATTCTTCTACATTGCTAATGCCCTATGGTGCCGTAAATGCTTATAGCGCAGAATGTAGCAGGCATTTTACATGGGGGGGTCGGAGTAACATGCTCCTTATTAGCTAGTGGGATTTTAGGGTAGGGAAATGGACAGTGTGTACCTGAGTATAGAATTTCATGACCTATTAGCAATGCGGCATGCCTCATTTCTCCTACAGCAATCTGAAGGCGATGAATGGCCCATAAGAGTGGAAACTATTTTGAATCGCCTTAGGGTGGGTCATGCAGGGTTGGCGGGATGGAAGTGTTTGATTGGAAGAGTTACATCCACGGCGTGTGAGGCTTGTGGGTGCCTCATTATATGTTGGACTGTGTGAGGTTTGATGTACAGCGGGAATTACTCAGAGTCCGGATGAGTGGCATTGGGGTAGTTGTACAGGGGTTATCTGATCTGTTCAGTTGGAAAAGAGGGGTGGTGAATGAACAGTGTAGGTTCTTGCTTCAATTTGTGCGGGAGTCTGGGAAGTGGGATGAGATCTAGTGCAGGTCGATGGCTGATTGGTGCTCTTTTTGGCGAACATCTTCTTAATAGATGGAAATCGCCGGCTTAAGATTTCTGGAGTCAGAAGAAGAAGAAGAAGAAGAAGAAGAAGAAGAAGAAGAAGAAGAAGAAGAAGAAGAAGAAGAAGAAGAAGAAGAAGAAGAAGAAGAAGAAGAAGAAGAAGAAGAAGACATGTGTTGGAAGAGCTCAAACAAAATCCTTGGTGCCCAGATGAAAGATGCCACCTGACCCATGCCCCATCAATGCAGTACATATCCCTCTGCAAAATCATGGCAGGGGTAGGCTGTTGCATTGGGCCCTAAGAGAGACACAGTACCCCTTTCTAGAGGGTCATGGGGTGCTCATGTGGAGCATCTGGCCATCTGATGGTCAATTAAACTCTCACAATTGCCTTGCTGATGTATCCATGGGGGAAAAGGAACTGGGATGTGCAACCTATGAAATGTGCCAGTGAAGTAGGTTGTAACAAAGAAGAGTTAAAACACAATGCACAAACACATGAAACAGAGGCATAGAGCAGCAAGACCTAATGTATTTATTTATTTTAACTTTTGTTGCACGCCAAGTCGCCCGAAGGCCTCACTCCCAAATGCACACATGTCAGCTTCCACTGACGCCCTCTTTCACAGCATCCGCCAGCTGTGGAGACAGCAATGAGGGAGTCTGCACAGATTCCTCCGATAAGCACATACATGTTTATTAATGGTCACAGAAATACCTAGAGAAGAAGATCTGAGTCCGTATCTCAGCCTGTCCAAGCACTTCTGCTGCCTGTACATATTGTGCAACATGCAAATACAGGCAGGACATCCCAACCTGACCTCAGTCTGTTCCTTCCCACATAATGCCTCACCAAGAACGCTAACAACATTGCTGCTTGTTGAGGGTGGTGGTGCAGCAGTATTTGTGCAGGCATGCTATATTGAATTGTGTGTCATACGTGTACGTACTCCCTATAATGCCAGATGAGCATCAGTACAGGGATGCTGAATTTATTGTCAGCACAGGATGCTTTGGAGAAGCACATGCCAGCACTACCACAACCTTTTATAAGTAACTAACTGGGCATTGGGTAAGAGGGTAAGAAAATGGCAGATGGCGTGAAAGCTATAATATTTAGAACTTGTGAGATAGTTTTCAATTATGGTGGAAGTGACACTCCGAGAGTGTGAGACAGCCATATTGAGTTGCAGAAGCAACATAGTTACACCACTGGCTGCAGAGTTGAAAGGGCATGCAACCAGAGAGTGGTCCATGAAAGCACATGTTTGCAATTTGAAGCTATTATATTGGATGTATACTAATTCACCTTTTCACAATTGACCTCGGGAGAATTGACCTTGGGAGAATTGACCTAATTTAAAAGGTCAATTAAGACATATATTATGCGGGGGGAAACCCCATGCAACACCCCCACACAATCCAAAAAAAACGCAACCTCCCCACCAAATCTCCTTATATTATTTACAATCCAAAACCAGCCCAATACATATATAAAATAACTAAAATAATATAAAGGTCAATTGTGCAGAAGGTCAATTAGGACCACTATAAGTAGGTCAATTAGGACAGAAGGTCAACTGTAAAAGGTCAATGTGGGTAATGCCATTATATTCCACTTCTACTCATATATTCAGTTTTCCTCTATAGCATGCAAAATGCTTGTGGCTAGGAATGGCCCCCTGTATTGTTGAATCTTCAGTCACAGTTGGAAGAAAGCACAGCTTGCATTTGACATCATGGAGACTTATGGAAGTACATCAGGCCACCACTAACATCAATCTTAATAGTAAGTGGTCTGAAGAAAACAGAAGGCTAATAACTTTCAAGATGATATGAGTTGATATTACGCAACTGATGGACTTGTAAGACAGCATGCAGACCATACCTAGGCCAGTTCTGCACATTTTCGTCTTGCCATTGATGACCTGGGGCAGATGCTTTTTCTTCATAACACCTGTTTACATAGTTGCAATTTTGGAAAAGGACATGCCAGTAGTTAATGTACTAGAGCAAGAAAATGCACAGCAGCTAATTATGTCATTAGGAATGTACGTCACATTTTTTTGGCTATCGTGCACTCACGTAGTCTGGGCTAACGTACCTAAATCATGAAAACATTTGCAGCTCCTTCAAAAGAACTAATAAATTACTGGGGATACGATTTTACGAAACATGTTTCTGGGTGACAGTGCAGATAGGGGGTGGTATTGACACTGGCTACTAGGGAGAGGGCTGCAATCCAGGAGTTCTTGTCGGATCCTCCTATTCCTGTGCATGTTGTTGCATAACATGTCACAGCAAAGATACCATACACAACTTGTCTCCTGCCTTTTGCCAGCACACAATTTTATTGCACACATTGTAGGCAATGAAATGCTTGTTGAGGGTATTTATCGAGTAGTAGCCTTCTCCTGCAGTGCTTATCTGGACACAAAGCTAGTGGTGGTGATGTTGGTAGAATTGCTCCTACATGCTCATGGTCTTCAGAAATACCCTGTACAATGGTTGAAGTGTGCCTTTGTCCATACTTCCCATCTGTATAACTGTGGCAACTTCCTCAGAACCACTGTTTCTAAAATCAGATGGTACGGCTAAAACACAGGTGGTTCAACTTTATCATCATCATGGCATCATTGCCATCATTATCACCACCACCATCATCATTATCAATATCCTCAGACAAATCATTAGTGGATGGGAATGTTTGTTTTGATGGAAATCAGGTCCAAACCATGAGTTGAACCTACTTTTGACCCTCGTAGCTCTTCCCTCAACTCCACTGACGCGCCTGATCCGGAGACAGTGGGAGGAACCTCTTTTGCTCGCCTCCACCTACCATTGGCACATTTAAGCATTCCACTCATGTTGGAGCAATAATAGTCACTTCTCCATAGCCAAATGAAGATGGACTATATTGTTTTGTTTGTTTTATTGTGTTTAACCATTTTAGGTTTTTACAACTTATGACTTTTGATGTTCAGTTTTCCTGCTTTTTGTATTGTACTTAAGACGATTTCTCTTTGGTCCTTGGGTGATTTACGGGCTATCGTTCGCAGAGTTTGCCTTTCTTAATGCTATGTCCAAAGGTTTTGCTGCGGCCCGTGATCATCTTGCTGAGTCACCTGTGATTAATTGTCTCCATCCCGTTTCTTCATTTAGTGCTGACGGGTGGCATATAAGTGGTGCCAAGTACGCCTGCCTTTCCATACTCATTTCAGGACAGGTCGTGAGGAGGTGTCTTGATGTTTCTACTTGTTCGTGGTTTACACAAAGGTGGCATGTAGATATGGGAGATTGAGATTTACTAGCCAAGATTTCTCTGGTGTGGAGCATGTTTAGCCAGGCTCTCATGAAGATTTTTCTCAGCTCCTTGTCAGGAAATTTTTCACAGTATTTCAACAGCATTTTGAGTTTGTTATGGCCGGGTGGAAGGTGTTTTAGTGATTTGTAAGTCAGGATCTTTTCATTGGTGGTGATCCAATCTTGCTGTTCTATTGGAATCTTCACTCTGCCTGGGTTTGTGATCAGGAGCTCTTCTGTGCAGGCTAACTCTTCCAGTTTGTCTTGGAGTTTTCTTACCCAGGTGTTAAGTGGTTTGCATCCTCCGCTCTTTATTTCGTTGGCTACCACCTGGAAGACTGGTAGAGTATTGGTCAGGAGGGTTTTCCTATACAGCTGCATTGCACTTTGCACCACCACTGAGGCTAAGGATGATAGGCCCAAATCTCGCCGAATTGCCACCATCGGTGCTGACTTAGGAAGACCCAGGACCGACTTCCACAGGAACCCTTCAAGCTGGATCCATATTTCTGCTGGCAAATTTAAATTGCCACCCATTGCGTATGTTAGTGCTGGCATAACATTAGATTTGTAAAATTGCAGTGCCGGCATCTACGAGAACTTCCCAAATTTTTGGTCCACAGCTCTTCTTTGAGCCGTCAGGTTTCTTGTTTTGTCCCATAAGGATTTCTGCATAATGTTTTCTTTCAGGGAATTATCGATCCATACGCCGAGGTATTTATATTCTTTCACCACTTCAATTTGTGTGTTTTCTAGGAACCACACAGGAGTAATTTTTCCTTCATTTGTCGATTTGGAAAAGATCAGGATTTTTGTCTTCTTTTTGTTAATTTCCAGGTTTTTATTATTCATGTACAATGTTAGGTTCATTAATTGCCTTTGGAGACCTATTTTGGTCTGGTCCATGAGTATCAGGTCGTCAGCATACCACAATCTGGAGACTTTGCTCGATCCGACCTTGGGAGGAAAGGAACGGATTTTGTTTTCTGTGACTTGGAAGTCTCCGATGAAGGCGATAAAGAGCGCTGGGGCCAGTGGGCAACCTTGCTTGACTCCTCGTTCCGAATAGATGATATTGGAAAGTTGTCCTTGCTGACTCAGTCGGACATGCATCGATGTTGTTGTATGTAAAGCCATTATTGGTTCAAGCACTGGTGGGGGACATTTCCAAGTTCTTAGCTTTGACCAAAGTGTACTGCGGTCCACCATGTCAAAAGCTTGCGAGAGGTCCACTAGCGCCAGGTGAACCTTTGGCCCGCCAGCTTTTACTTTGGCTTTTATGATGTTTAAGAGTAGTAGATTAATCGTCGTGCCTGCTCCCTTCTGAAAACCTGTCTGAAATGAATCTGCCGCTGGAAAGCCTCTGGCCCATATTTGGAAGTGCGCTAGCAATAGTGCCGCAAACATTTTTCCAATGATGTCAAGCAGGGCAATTGGCCTGTAGTTGACTGGGCTTTCTCTGCATCCTTTTTTAAAGATTGGGACCAATACTGCTTCTGTCCACGATTCTGGAATTTGTTTTGATTTGTGACAATGATTGAAGAGTTCTCTGATCACTGCCGCCCCTTCTTCCGGATGTCTTTTGAGGTCTATGTTGGTCAGATCATCCGGGCCCAGGGCTCTCGACGACTTCAGTTTGACAATTACTCTGATTATATCTTCCACGTTTGTTAGTGGTATCCAAGGTTCCTAACTCAACAGTATTTCCTTTACTTCCGGAGTAGAGGGGAGGCGAAACAGGTCGGTAAAGTGGGTGACCCAGTTTTGCTCAGAGACAGCGTTTGAGAGTGATGGGACCGTCTGCCCATTTATGCTCTCCAATAAGCTCCAGAAATCTCTTGTGTTTCTGGAGGCCCAGGTGTTCAGCATGGCTTCAGCATCATTTTGGTAAAGAGCCAAATGGTGGTGTGTGATCCACGATTTGTAATGCTTCACTCCGTTGTGATATGCGGTCCAAGCCTCTTCAGTTTGGTGGCGAAGTGCAACATTTTTCAAGTGTCTCGTTTCCCGGCTCCTCACAACCACCGTTCGGTCATAAGTGTGGTTGTATTTAGGCTGTTTTCGTTTCTTTCCTGTGAAGCTCCCCTATGAGGAGATAGTAGAGATACATACTCCAGTGTCTTGGTCATTGTGCCTGATGGTGTTAAGCCAGGGTCCGTACTTAGTTTTTCCTTTATAGTTCTTTATTTTCTGAGGTGAGGCGAAGCTGGGTTTGACGCTTGTTTGATTCAACGGCCGGTGAATAGAATGACTTTTCGGGGATCAGGCCCCCCAGGACATCAATAGGAGGTTGTGGTCACTTTCGATTGTTTTCTGGACCTTGAAAGAAATGATGTAGGGAATCAGGCCTTGTTTTATAAAGATGTATTCCAGAGTGGCAGTTGCTTCTTGCCTTTCCCAAGTAGGGATCTGGAGTTCGGATTCTTGTAACGTCGCCACATTGTAAAACTTTCTAGATTTCATTAGTTTTGACCACGCTAGGCCTCTTTCATCAGCCAGAGGGCGAAGTGCACTTTGGGCTGTGGTCATCGTCCCACATTTGGCATTTAGGTCTCCACAGATAATGATATTGTCCACGTCGAGGTCCACATTGATTGTGTCGATTGCATTAGGGACAGATTTGCAAAATTCTTTTGTGGTTGTTCTCTCAGGGTTCCAATAGAAGTTGATTATGGCCAGGTCCGATGTGGTCCAGGTGTCAAGCTCTGGGTTGCGATGGTACCATGATGTTAATGTGGTAAGCCTGCCATAGGCTTCCATGATTTTTGATTTTGGTGTTATCCCTGAGCCTATGTCTATGAAGGCTCAGGGATATTGGTTCCTTTTACAGCTAGCAATACACTCTCGAATCAACAAAGAATTCTAAGATGTTTTAATGTGCAAGCAAAAAGAATGCTGTCTCACACAAAAAGAAGTCACCCTGAGTTACAGTCTCTAATGCAATCTGTTTCCTGCTTCCAAATAATTCTTCTCTCTGGCAGATTGCATTACAATGTTAACTGATTAGGGCATGGTGAACTGGAGTATGCCTGACTGTATAGAGTATGTGAGGACAGAGTTGATGGGTGATGGCATCATTGCGCTAGCAGGGAGTATACATCATTTCCATAAATTGCCATTTTGGCACCTTGTTATCTGGCACCTGGGCTGTAATATTGGTAAGTGGATACAGTAAAAGTGTAAGCCTGTGGTTACATGGTGACAGTATTGCATATCGAATGGGGCTGATTTGGGGCTGATTAAAGAATATTAGTAGCATAAAGGCATATTTGTTTTTTTACTCTTACAAGTGGTCAATTTCTGTATACACACACTCTATGATAGCCAGAAGGTATGCAATATTATGGCATTTATTGAGCGAGGACCTAGCTTCCAGAAGCAACACAGTGCTATACAGAGGTATACAACAGTACAGATGCATAACGCAGCGCTTTCCAGAGGTAACAACAGAACAGAACAGATATACAGCGGGGCACATAAGAGGGGTACATCTGCACCCCGGTGGCTGGGGGAAGAGGGTTGGGCGGAGTCTAGAGAGTCAGGTGGTGCGAGGGGCGTCGTGATGGCCTAGGTGTTAAGGAGGAGAGACTCCTTGAAGAGGTGGGTCTTGAGTTCTTTTCATATGACATTTATGACAAAAGACTATATGCAAAACAGAAGGAAACATGTTGTGCAAGTAAATCTGTTGATAGGGACATATAACACTGGCAGAAATCTTTGAAGTATTACAGGAGATTTTTCGGAATCCTGGTTGAGAGATGCAATTTTTGAAGACTGGATTTGCACTTGAAGTTTGATCCCTGACTGGTCTAAGAAACGCGGGCTTCTTAGATATTTGCGTGACATTGTGGATCACTGCACATCCTGGTAGGTAGTGCTCGCACTATGTATGTTTGGACACCTATAGTTAATGCTGAAAAGAATATGAGTCACGAACATGATGGCATGCTTCATATTAACAGCATGCTCGTGGCAGCTTTTTTGAACTTGCCTTCAACAGTAAGTAATTATTATAATTTAAAAAAAATGTTCCTGAACAAGTTCATTTGATGCCCATTTCATATGTCACCCCTTCTTGCATTGGGGACTATATTGTGAGTCTAATTTATGGTCTCGAATATAAAAAGATATTGTGGAACCAAACAATATATTTAAATTGCATTTTAAATTTTATTTTATTTCATGGAATGCAGAATATAATATAAGTATAAAAGAGATTAATCAGAATGTGGACTTTTGACTGCCATAAAGTTATGACATGCTAGGCTACAACCACTGAATATGTTTTTGTTATATATATATATATATATATATATATATATATATATACAGCCAAAGCATTCTAAGCGTGCAAACTATGCACCTAGTCAGTTTCGTTCAGTTGACAGTGAACAGTTGTTTGATTTTGGCATCCTCCGTCCAAAATGTAATTTGTTCATTTACGTAAATATGCCCTGGAGGAATTGTACATGTTATACCTGCACATCTAGTGCCGGCAGGGCAGTTACATCTGGAAATGATTTCATGATTCTAAGGGTGTAATTACTATTTGTTTGTCCATGTAAAAAACGCATCTGGCAGTGTGCTATTCCAATTGTGCCAATGCAAATACCAGTGTACTGTTTTTTTAGTGACACGGCACCTGCACAAATGTACAAGAATTCCTTACTAAAGTATCATAATTCTAATTTATTTATTTATTTTCTAATAGTAGTTTGAATAGCTCGAGCAATTCTGTGTAATATTGATTAATTGTGAGAAATTGATGAGCTTTTATCCTTTTTGTATATGTTGAAATGTAAGATATATTAAGTTTTGCTTTTATATATTTTAATGATGAATTTTGTATATTGAAAGCTGATTAATTTCAGCTAATACAATAAAAATAAAAAATAAATAAAAAGTATCATAACTAGCACACAGGATGCATAGTGTATATGCTGACGGTTACTATTCATTAAATACTGAGCAGATATTGTTATGTGTTACCATCAATTGTAATGCGACCAGTAATAAAGCGGGAGGCAAATAAGGCACGGAGCACAGTGGAATAGCTTCCAAACCTTTACTAATCAAAGCGCAAACTGGCGCCAGACCAGAGACTCCACCCGCATCACACGTGGGTTGCAGTCCCTGAGCATAACACTAGAAATAGGACATTACATTCAACAACACTAGAAATGGGACATTACATCTCCCCCTTCCTTAACACAAAACCTGGAGCCCATTAATTCATTTCTTCTATCCACTTTGAAGGCTTGCGTACCACTCTTCGTGAGGGGCTATCAGAAGGTGGAGCGCCACTTACAGTGCAGCCACTGGTGCTGTAGTCTCTGTGTTCTTCTCTGTTCTCAGAGTCTAGATCAGAGGAATCCGCTTCTTGAGTGAGGTTGGTGCTCTCCTGGGTTCGGTCACCTCTGAAACTTCGGAAGAATGATGAGCCCTCTGTGAGGGTACCTAGTGGGCTTGCAGCTGTTATCATAGACCCTTGTATATGATTCACAGTCATTGGTTGAGGTTTGAATGCAGGGATATTTCTGGCATCTTGTGATTCTCTTACCAGCACCTGATCCTGTATCTGGATATCGCAGAGGTTTGGTCAGCATATTCTTTCACTTTATTTTGCTCTCCTTGTCCTGTGTTCTTGCCATGTCAACATAAGTGTCGGGCAGAGTGGCCTTTGGGTTATGTGGCAGTGTGGTTCATACCACTCCTCCAAACATTAAGACCGAGGGGCATGTTCCGTTCAAACTGTGTTGTGTGTTTCTGTAGTCCCTTAGTGGAGTGCATATGGCCTGCATGAAAGATCCATTGGTAATTGAGAATTGAGAAATTGAGAAAACCTGGAGGGTGCGATTTAGGTTCCCCATGAATCTCTCCGGCGTTCCATTGGCCTGTGGCCACAGAGGCGTGATCTTGCAGTGTTGAAAGCAAAGATGTTCCGCAAACATGGCAAAGTCATGTCTGCTGAACGGTGGGCCGTTGTTTGATTTTACTATGGATGGTATTCCATAGTCTGCAAATGTCTTGTCTAGGGCCGATATTACAGCTTGGCACTGGTGGAGTGGATGAGGTGCACCTCCGGGAATCTGGACAGCTCGTCGATGATCATCAACACTTACTTGCCGTTGGCCAGTGGGCCGAACATGTCGACAGACACTTTGTCCCACACCGCGCGAACTGGCGCCAGTCCAGAGATTCCACCCACATCACAGGTGGGTTGCAGTCCCTGAGCATAACACTAGAAATAGGACATTCACCAACAATAGAAATGGGACATTACAGATATAAAGGAGCAGATACTGATCACTGAAAGCAGCACCCCCCATGCAGCTCTAAATTCAAGTAATAACGTGAGCCCTACTCATTACCCCACTCCAATTCCAAATCCTTCTTGTTGAAAATCAAGAATTCTCTTGTCAGCCACTTTAGAAAGGATGTGACCTACAAGCAGAACACTGGAAGTTAATTCAACCACAATTGTCGTACTGTGTCGGAAGCAGCCTCGGCTAGTTTGCAGAGGTTGGTTGAGGTGTGGCTTGACACAATCACGCTACGAGCAATGCCATTCCTCTGCGGTTTTCCTCTCTGTGATGTGCAATGCCCGCTGTTCTGGGAGTGCTGCTGCTGCTGTGTAGGAGAACTTGGAGCCTGGTGTCGCAAAGCGGGTTGCAAGCGCAGCACAGAGATAAGGGTGAAGAGTAGAGAGAGCGAGCTGCGGGCAGCCAGCAGCAGGGTTTGAGTGGGGTAATAAATCAAAGGGGGGCCCTCATTTGGGGGCGTGGTTTATGGGATGGGCATGGCCTACAAAAGTACACAAACCATAAGGTATGCACATGTACACAAATATATATAAATGTTATATTTTTGAGTGTGTACCATACTATGGTTTGTGTACTTTCCAAGCCATCTTAAAGTACACAAACCATAATAAGGCACGCAAACAAATATATATATATATATATATATATATATATATATATATATATATATATATATATATATATATATAAGCATTTATATATTTGTATACATACCTTACTATGGTTAGTGTACTATGCAA
This sequence comes from Ambystoma mexicanum, assembly GCF_040938575.1. NCBI lineage: Eukaryota > Metazoa > Chordata > Amphibia > Caudata > Ambystomatidae > Ambystoma > Ambystoma mexicanum. The sequence continues at coordinate 1,146,621,291 of NC_090933.1, forward strand.
GCCATCTTTTCCAAACATAGAAATATGCAACATATTTCTATGTTCATAAAAGATTGCTTGAAAAGTACACAAACCGTAGTAAGGTACGCACACAAATATCTAACATTTTTATATATTTTTGTGGATACCTTTCGTTTGCGTGCTTTTCAAGCCATCTTTTAAAAACATTTCTGTTCATAAACGATGGCTTGAAAAGTACACAATTCAATCTATCTTTTATAAAGCTTTCCCGACATACAAAGCCTGAGGCATCTTTGTCCGTCGGCAAAGATGGCTTGAATTGTGTACTTTTCAAGCCATTTTTTCTAAACTTTGAAATATGTCACTCAGTCCCCAGGTTCGTTGAGGGTTATAGACACCCCAGTGACCTGGGGAGGAGGGTGGGTCACCAGAGGAAGTTACAGTGACTGACAGAAGTGCCAGCCAGCCACTGCAATGCTGTGGCTGGCTGGCACTTCTGTCAGCTTGCCTGACTTAATGGTGGTCGCATCTCCGGTCGCGATTGCGGTGGGATAATTTGTCCTGCCAATGGTGTGGTGGAGCCGGGGGCACCGGCAGCCCCCTGGCTCAGCCGCACTTTTTGGAGACTGCCAGGACCTGGCCCCAGCCCACTTAAAGCACTGACCAGCAGTCATCTGGTGAATTGATTTGGTGAGCTGTGGGAGGCTGTGCTCCCTTGAGTGGGGGGTGGGGGGGAGTGTAGGGGAGTGTTATATTTGGCTGGTGTTGCCTGCTCCTCCCTTGCTCCTTCATCGGCTCTGCCCTGAGGCCCTCAGGTGTTGGCCGCCTGGAGCTCTATGACTTGTTGCTCTGGTCCCCAGCAACAGAGGGCGGTGTGCCAAGAGATGTTTAGGAGCAGATAGGATCTTGTTTCTCTTTCTCTTGCATTGTCACCGGGGGTATTAACTCTCATTCATGCAGCTCCTAGATATTTCTGCCATGGTAGTCTTGCCATCTTGCAATATAACAATACTGATACGGCCGCTGCCACCCTGCAATTTATAAGGTGTATTGACAGTTGCTCAGGTCAAGGTAATCTTCTCCTTGTTATCAGAACACAAGCTGACTCTTTTGAGTTGCCAATTTTTGAATTTATTTTTAAGCACCTTTCTCATCTTCCTATTTTGTAATTACTCAGCTCATATGGCGAGCAAATCAACGTATTGCATGGGAAATCAAGCCTCAGTGACTGCTAAAGTCATGACATATAAAGGGCATTCCGTATGTGGCAGTCCCCTGCTAACAGTGGCCTCAGCAGAATTCGAAGGCATTGTAACATCTACTTTATTGGCTGAGACATATAATAAGATGGGCAGGAACTGCCCAGGGAAATGGGGTGGAAAGAAGATGAAATGATTGAAGTTCTGTGTTAATCTTGGTGTGTCCCAGCAGGCAATTCAGAACTTTAAAAAAGCCACGGGAAAGGCGTAACGCCTTAGCCCCGGTGCTAATGACCCCTATAGCTGATCAAAAAAGTTGCAGATTTTTTTACCACAATCCGGACCAAGTGCGTAAGTTATACCAATTGTACTCGCCTTGGCTGTTATGATATGATCGTTTATTTATATAGCGCCTATACACAATGTGTTTCAAAGCGCTTCAAAGCAAGGGAAGGAACAAGGGAAAATACAATGACATTCCTACTGGCCATGCACAGTAAGGGTGTGAAATTAACAATCGTACTCGGCCTGACGACATTTCAGATAGTTCAAGAGCTAAAATATAGATAATGAAGGGGGGTGGAGAAAGGGAAGGAAATGGAAACAGACAGGTGACTACCGTACTAGGCCTCACAACATTTCTGGTAGAGCCTGCAGAAAAGGAGGGGAGGAACAAAACAAGCAACTATCGTACTAGGCCTGATGATATTTCAGATAGTGACAGCAAGGTTGCTATCATACTAGGTCCAGGGACAATTCTGATAAGTGCATAGAAGAAAGTAAGGGTAGGAGATAGGAAATGGGAGAAAGGGAGAGGAGGAAAGAATAGAGAGTAAGGAGTCAAAAAGAGTGGAGAAGCAAGAGGGGAGAGCAAATACAATTGCAGAAGTCAGTAGTAACACATAATGTTGCAAGCATGAGAGTTGATAAAGGGTGACGCACTGTGAATCAATGAAGTCCATAAAAATTAAATCCAGCATTGGCTGGCCACAAATGGTGATGGTGAAACCAGAATGTATCAGGACAGACTCCTGCAGAAGTAGGCTGAAGGGAGGGTGGGGGGAGTAGGATAAGGAACAATTACCATTGAGGAAGGGATGAACGATCGATGTATGTTGGAAGTGACAGAGGGGATACAAGATCACAGAGATCACACAAGGCCCACAGAAGACCAAGTCCATATGGAACAGTTCTTAGATAGTTCACTATCTGCCATTCAAGGTGAACTGCGGTCGGGACCACAGACCCTCCTTACAGAACGAATATCTGGTGACAGTGTGACATCTGTGCAGAATTCTATATACAGGAACAAAGCCACTTTGCACTACCTTCTAAGGGACATGGAGGAACAAATCCCATCTCCATCTATATCGGTGTTGAACTCTGTCCTTAACTCATTTGTGGAGATTAATTAGGGATGAAGTGCGGGCACACAGCCTAATGTTGAGTGAGATTGGCATAAAGCTAGAAGAGATGCCTAAGCATAATCATGGCAACAGCACTAAAAACGCTTCTAGACACCCTCTGCAGTTGGGGAGAGCTCCCATGCTAGACAAACTGCCTAATGCTATTGTTTTAACTGAGGTGCATACAATTGCCACCCAGTCTTCCAGGGGGGTTGGGTTGGTAATGAACCCCATTGTTAAGTAACACAACAGGAACTCCGACTGCAGTAATGGAGGAAGTTACAAAGACGATGAATACCTTGGACAAGCAGGATGGGGACTCTCTGTTTGGGAGGGGTGCACAAGAACAGGCTAAGAAGCATAACAATATTAGAAAGTTTCACCATATCTCTTGTAAATACCTACGCCATAGACATACTACGGAGGGTGAGGCAGATTTGGCTTTAAGGAAAGGAAATTAACTTCTGTCGCCGAAAGGGGTGACATTTTTTTTACGTCTCAGACAAACCAAAAATGCTGATGTGCATCACACACTTGTTCCTTCCACTTCAGAGGCTCTCCTTCATGTTGATTGCATTATGACTAGAAATGATGGTCGCAAACGGAAGCCAGTAATTCTGGCTTAATGGAGGAAGGTGTTACTGTGACGAATCAAATTCTTGGGCACCATTGGTCCAGTGATAAATATCGGTTTCTAAACCATCAATCAGTCCCATACCTCTAGTACACCAGAAGCGATCCGAAAAGATTGGAAGGACAAGTAAATTATAAAACATCTTGTCCAATTTTTTGCAACATGGACCGAACGACAGGCTTATCCATGAAAGGCCATGAATTGTTAGTTAGTTGCATTGCAACACACGACATCACACATATAACCCAATGATAATGGGGACTGTCCAGTCAAGGTTGTATAAAAATATCTACTTTATTATTATCACAACAGATAGTTCAAGCACACTACAAAATACAGCCCAGCCTATAAAGGATTGCAGAGAACAGACTGTTTCAAAGAAGGACAAGGGATGCACCCTGGATACTGATAGAAGGGTAGTCGGTGTAATCAATAATCTCAACATTTCAAGGATACTTGGTTTCAGCACAAAAGGAGCAATGGGTCGTAAACATTTCTCTACGGCCCTTCGGAGAAGGACCAGGGGGACAGAACTGCAATGTACCTTTTGTCGTAAGTGTTCTTGGTGCTCAACAGGGTCGAGTCGGCAGCTTGGGGTCAGTAATCATTGTCTAAGTGCTGGTCGGTGGTTCTGAAGCACTGGTCGAAACCTCTTGGACGTCTTTAAGCAACTGTGGCGTAACAACAGTTTGCATTGCTGTCGGTTACAGCTTGAGTGACTCGACTGGCCCAAAACTGTCCTTTAAGGCAGAAGTTGGTAGATGCTTGTCAATGCACTTCTCCTAGCTTCTTCACTGGTCTTGAGTCATCCTTTAGATCATCTGCCAAAAGAAGGTCATCTTTTAAATCCAAATGGACCACAGGGATTGGCGTAGGCCAAGCCTACCTTAATGACCCAATCCTGGGTCTCCACCAACAATCTCCTGTATGCTCGAGGTCATAACCAGATGGATTTGCATCAGAAAGAATAAAGGTGTCCCACCCATCTACCTTTCTGTTGTGGATCAAAGGGTCTCTCTGGTTAATGGAGCTCTCTGTGGTTCCTGATTAAAGTGTGTATTTTGAGTGGGGTCCACCTGCTGGTGAACTACCGTAAACACGCAGGCCCCGACATGACAGTTCACTGTCAATCGATACCGAGGGACGGAGCTGGCTTCAGGTTGACACAGTTGCATATGAAAGGTTGTCGGGGTGTCCTGTTACTTTTGTTAACCTCTGCAGCCAGGCCTCATGTGGGCCTGTTTGAATTACCCTCTGAATGGTATGCAAATTTGCTGTGACCAGGTGCAGGGCCAACAAAAGGACAGGGTGGTTCCATGGATCCTTTGTTAGTTAATCAGGATGGCCATGGCAGGGGGAAGGTTTGGTCCTCTCCCTTCCCGAGATGCATTTTGCACTCCTCCTGTCATATCCCAACTAAATATGACAGGGCGGACTGTGCCTGTAGGCTGTGTCCACACAGGGTACACAGGTATATGCGTATATCATGCTATAAGCATAGGAAAATGTGTGCAGATTAGTCCCACACATGTTCCAGAGGTTGATCTACCATCATTCAATTTCATTTAAAATGTCAGAAAAGGCCAGGCGAGCTCACACCCACTTTCCGGATGGTCGAATTCCTCACAGTGACTGAAGGTCGTCATATGGCAGGCAATGCCTGTGGAACTCAACCTTGTGCTAAACAGGAGGAGAGATCTGAAGTAGTTCCTGCCTTTATGGCATCTAAAAAACTGGATGCAGCTCCACAATGCATGGGCTTCTATGGCCAGCCACTTAAAGGCTCTGAAATAGCGGGAAACCCTGATAGGGGGAGATTCCAGATGTGAACTGGGCAGAATGAGGCATATCATGGCATCTCGAAAGATCATTGGCTCGCATCAAGGTGTACTGTTATCAACCAATAATTGTGTAAAAACACCTTATTGATGGCAACTGGCACTACTCAAACATTAATTGGTGGCCTAGTGGAAAAGAGATCTATAAATAAGGAGCCTCAAAATATGTATGTAATTGACACAAGGAAAAAGCAGGCACAGACTCAAACCTCTGCTACTATATTTCTGAGGAAGGGTAGGCCTCTTTGTGGGTAATGAATTCAAGCCCTTTAACACTGCTGGGTGGTGGTTGCCTCCCCAACATTGCTGCCTCTCAGGAAAGTAATTTTTCATTTTAGAATATGTCCTGGAGCCGAATGTCCCATTCATGCCCGTTGGAATGCCTTATGTCTGGCTTGTGACTACTTCGGGTAACGTGGACACAGGGTCTATTTCTGGAGGAGGCCAGTCTGATTCCAAAATTTTGACACATGGTTTTCAGCAAGACCTCCTCCTTACCAGATCCAAAAAAGGGGAAAATACTCTTGGGAGATAAAAAACCCTTGTAGATAGCAAAATGGAATCTGTATCAGCACAGCAGTCAATAAGGTCCAATGCAGGCAAGCCACATCGGGAAGCAGGAGAAGCACTATAGTCAACAGGGTCCTATGCAGGTAAGCCATCTGAGGAAACAGCAGCAAAATGTAAACAGAATAAGCACAAATCCAGAAAAGGGGGTTCAGAGCAATGTGGGTCAGAAGGAAATGAGAAGACTGCAAGTTGAGGAAGTCGAACAGATCAAGGAACTAGCACCAGGGCAACGATTGAAGTTGCGATGTGCTGTGCCACGGGCAACCAGGAAGAATAACAAAGTCAAAATGACGCTGCTTGCTGATGTGACCAACGTGTTAAAAAACAACTAGACCTCTACATGCATGTATCAAATACACTGTGGCAGAACCAGAGTGAATGCCGGAAGCACAGAACTCAGGAATGCATGACAGTATTCCCCTTCCTAAGTGACTGCACCCCAGGATTCAAGGGGTGACGACTATGAAAGCAACTGACCAAATCAGGAGCATGAACATGGGGAGCCAGTTCACAAGACCTGTCAAGAAGGACCATAGCCAGGGGGCGCTGTTATGCGCTGAACAAAATGGCCGCCTGATCTCGGCGCTCCGAGACTAACGAACTCCTGACTAAAAATATCCTGCGGATTGACCTGGCTGCAACAGACGCTGAGGACCTAGAAGGGTGCCTGAACGTTCCCTGACATGACCGGCGCAGGTTGGGGGTGAATCTGCCCACCCGTTCCCGAGGGGCGCCATCGCGAAGTGGAGACATCACTCCCAACGGCTGCGTAGCTTTGTGCTGCAACTGTCTCAGAGCCCCCTGCGGCGAGAGGGGTGATTTCCATCACGCCGCCGGCGGCCCATGGACACTTTAGAGGGGCCGACCCACGCATCCTTCCTAAAACAGTGCTGAGACCTCCTCGCGGAGCGGGGCTGTGGACAGGGCTGAGACCCTCCCCCCACTTCAGCACTACATCTTCTGGCCTCCCGTGGACCCTTGCCGCAGACCGCCCTAGCCGGCTGGCTCATTCCAACACCGGGTGTAAGCAGGCGTGGAGGACTTCATAGCCCGGAATCTGGGCCTGGGCTATCCTGCTCCCCGGCTCTGGAGCAGATGCCGACGCTCCCGCTGAAAGGACTCGACACAGCCAACGAGGTACGTGGGTGCAAGCAGTAACACTCGGCCACTTGAGGCTATACCCATGCCTCTCACTTCTCCATAGCCGCCCTGCCAGGTACCAATATAACGTACCACTGCACCCTGCCAGCAAAGAGCCCTCCAACCTACTGCCCGTATTTGGTGACTGCGCCATCATTGCTCTCTGCATAACCCTGGACTATCAGGCTCCTAAACGCCTGGAAAACCCAAGCAGTGCCAATAGCCCATCCACCCCACTACAGCACACAAGCCGCAGGAGAAGGGCCAATCCTAACCCAATCACATAGGTGCAGCAAAGGCTTCTCCCCTCTTCACTGCCCTGCCACACACGTGCTGATCCAAGGGGGCACCAGACACATGGGTGCAGTGCTAACTGCACTAAATACCCTTACTACAATCTGTAACAAGCTGGACAACTCCCAAAGACACAGTTGGCCCGGCACTATGCCTGGAGGCGAAGACTTGGAAACCAAGCGACTTCACCACCACTCACAACTCTCCCGCTCCACCACAACAGCTTGAGGCCACTCCATAGAAATGGCTGGGGTCACCAAAAACAAAGATAAAAAGAGGGGCCCCATGGATGCTTTTGCTCACTCCTCCAGCCAGGACCAGGGCGCAGAATGCACATAATTCTCTAGTTCTCCTGTGTCGGACCCACCTGCATGGGAGATGGCTCCATATATGGCCGTTAGGGAGAGTGGCTTTGCGGCAATCAACACTAAACTGGACGATATAGGGGACAACATCGGCTCCATCCGAGCGGACTTAAGGAAGGTGAACTCCAGGTTCACAGAGGCAGAGAGCAGCGTTTCAACCTTGGAAGACCCATCTACCATGCAGGGCAAAACCATGGAAATAATCCAAAAAGACGTCAAGGTGCTACAGAAGAAATGTGAAGATTTAGAATCCTGCTCGAGATGCAACAGCATCAGGGTGGTTGGGGTGGTGGAGCACAAGACTAACACTTCTATGGAACACTTTTTGAAGACATGCTCCACTCCCTATTCACGGATGCACAGTTCTCGAAACAATTTCTGACCGAGAGGGCACATAGAGCACTAGCCCACCCCCAAACCTGGGGCACCGCCACAAACAATTATACCAAGGCTACTCAACTACCGAGACTGTGACCTGGTGCTCCGTCTGGCTCGAGAACAAGGCCCTCTCTCATTTGAATCTAACCAAATTCATATATACCCGGATTTCACTACAGAGGTACAGACCGCCCGACGATCCTTCGACTCCGTTAAAAGATCACTGATAGAGTGGAAAATAATATACGCCATGATGTTCCCTGCCAGACTCCATATCCAGCATGCTGGCAAGGCACATTTCTTTGACTCACCAGAGGAGGCTATGTCATACATAGAGAGGAATATCACAGAGACGCCCACCGAGACCTGATCTCAGTGTAAAGGAGGTCCCAAAAATGGCCTGCACTCCAGTCGCCGATTTTGAAGTACCAGGAACATACACACTGAGATATTTGACGTACGATGAGCAAATAAACCAGCAGAGAGCCGCACTAGGGGCCTGCCCAGTGCCAATCAGAAGAGCAATGCCTATTGAAGCAGCAATAACCAGACAACCATGGGCAGTAAGGTATCCATTGAGGCAACAATACCAGCAAATGAAACGAAATGAAGATTGTTTTAACACTGTCCCAGAAGAAACTCAAAAGGCCTAATGGAAGACGAATGATGACCTCACAAGGGCCCGGACAGATGTACAGATGAAGAAAGATAACCAAAAGATGACACCCAAAAATGAAACACCATGGATAAAGATATCACAGACATAGAAGAAGAGACAATGGTGAAATATAAAGAAACCTAACTGTAAAGCAGGATGAAAGTATTCAACCAGCTAACACCTGTACATAGGCTTGTAACGCAAGAAGCTAAGAAAACAGTTTGGCTTGCTATGCTTAGTAGAAGAATAGAGCGGCAAGCGCCACCTACTTATCTTCCTCAGCGAAGCACATTATATAAGTGCAGTCCACTTTATACAAAAGCAGAATAAACCCAGGTTACTAAAGGTCAAACAGGCCAGGATTCTTATTCCAGCTAAAACAAGAAGAGATACGGCGGAATCGAAACTCAGCAAGGAGCAGGCCGTGCCTGGGAAATCGAGGTCAGCCCAAGAGAGGGAGGTGGACAGTAACTTCGGAGAATCGAAACTTAAGAGCAGAGCAGCCTGCCCTGTGAAGGTCGAGATAAGGGGGTCCAGGCAGGTGGCAGACGAAAAGGAGAATTAAATGCACAAATAGAAGGAAAATGAAGCCGATTCACGGTGTGCTAACACGTGACCAGCCAAGCGCAAAGCGGTACCAACGTCTGATGTCACCCAAAGCAGGAGATACCATAACTTATCCTGACAAGAAGCTACAGTTTTGAGGCCAACCTCAGCCAACTAATTGACACATAGCCTTTAAGCACTGATTGATGGAAGGGAGGCATGGTGAATCTTGGGACATACTGCATCTGGATGACCATTCTGCATGCTACTAATTAAAGTGGAGATTTATGCTTAGGGTTGTAGCCAGCCCAATCACAGTGGGCCAAATAATCTAAGGTCCTATAGATAGTACAACCAATCGGACATCGTACCTTTAGGGACGTCTGCTTGAGTAATGTAGAGGGAAGGGCGTAGACGCCCACCCGATAAGAGTTATCCAATCCTCACACTCCGTTACCACATACAGATATAGCACCTATACTTAAGTTACCTTTTCCAACCAATAGAATTGCATGACAAACATTTACACGTCAATGATGACACATTTTCACTACAACTATTGCTGTTTGAATGAAGATTGTTGGGAGTTGAAGCGAGACGGGCAATCGCATTATGGTTGATCTCCATGTTTACCCGTTTTTTGTCATTAAACGGACTCCCCTTTGCCAAACCATTGAAGTTGTACTTATTGATTGGTGTTGGAGTAAGAGAATCCCGCACCCCATCCACCTCAAGGAGCAGCTATCTCGTCTTAAAGTACTCAAGGGTGAGCTCTGATTCTATTGGCCAGTCAGAGGTCACTCCCCCTCCTGTACAGCTGGAACCCCGGCAACGGAACCCGACACACAACAAGAGCTCCCACTTTGTGCTACGGCTGAAACACCAACAGGCCGATCCACATGCTCACTAATGCCACAGTCCCAGAGCAGAGATGGGCTGTTTTTTTGGGATACACCGCCCGTTTAGGGGGATGGTGAGGGTGGGAAGTGGGGGGATGAACAGTGAGGTGCGGAAGTTACATAATGTTGCACCACCGAAAAGTTTGCATTGTTAATAACAGTCGGTTCATAAACAAGAAAAACCTGGCATTGTCACAGAGGGAAGAAGACCCCACAGTATAGCAGGAACAATGTGCACACCACAGATGTTTTACGTATGGCACCTCAACAAGTAACCAGAAGCATTAGACTTCTATCCTGGAACGTCAGAGGACTACTGAACCCAATCAAGACCAGGAAATTGGTAGCATACGCTAATAGACACAGAATTGACATTCTCCTACCCCAAGAGACTCATACCACGGAACAAATGTCTAATTCACTTGGTAGTGCTTGGGGCTCACAGATATTCATGACAAATTACTCATCACAATCACAGGGAGTCCTGACGCTGATCCACCGTAGACTTGGTCTCCAAGTACACAAAACTAAAATAGACACAGATGGCAGATATGTAATAACCTGGGGAGCGTTACAAAATCAGGAACTAGTAATCATAAATACTTACGGCCCAAACATTGACACACCTGAATTCTACCAGCAGATTGTTAATCTAATATCCCCCGCAGATGACACAATAATGATATGGGGAGAAGACTTCAACACTATTCTAGATCCCGCACTCGACAGGACATCCACGGTTCAGCGGGCAAATTCTAAAGCAGCACTCACCATAAAACAGGCCATGTCCGATCTGCCACTGGCGGATGCCTGGAGAGAAATGCATCCTATCACCAGAGACTATACATTTAATTCATACGTCCATGGAACAAGTTCCAGGATTGACTACTGGCTCTGCTCTACAAGTTGCATTGCCGACCTGAAAGAATGCACTATATTACCCAGAACACTCTCAGACCACTTCCCAGTGGTACTTGAAATCCAGATCGGATCACCCAATGCTGAACATCAATCATGGAGGATGCCCCCTGGCCTCCCACGAGATACCTCCATACATGAACCTATCCGGATTGAGGTGCAGGATGTCTTTGACCGCAACAAAACCTCTGTGAAATCATGTCACACAGTATGAGAAACCTTTAAAGTTTGGCTCAGGGGGCACCTGATCTCCAAGGTTCACGGAACACTAAAAGACATACGTACCCAATTGACTTGAACCGAAACCCACATCAAGGAGTCAGAGAGGGAATACGTCAAAGCCCCTAAACCCGCCACGTTATCCATGCTGAATGACGCTATGGCTAAGTTCAAGACACTGGCAGAACAAGTGGTCTGGTATACGTCACAACCAATTAGAGCTAGGAAATACGGCGAAGGCAATAAATCTGGCAGGATGCTATCAAATCTTGAACAGGGATACAGGGATACAGGCAAATCACCAGCATTATGGATGAACAAAGCTCGACGCACGTGGACCACTTGAAGGTGAATTAAGTGTTTAGAGACTTCTATAGTAGGCTGTACTCGAATGCCAAACAAGTAACAACAGAACAACAGAAGAACTACACAAATACCTAGACTCCTTCCCACTCCCCAAACTCTACAGAGTAGAAAGCGCCAATATAGACCTACCTCTCAGCCTAGAAGACATACAGCAAGCAATCAAAGACCTCAAACCGAGCACAGCCCCAGGGTCAGACGGCCTGCTCGCAAATCTCTACAAAATCTACATAGACGAACTAGCCCCACGGCTTGTAGAGGTGTGGGATGAAGCCCTTGAAAATGGAGCACTCCCACCGACAATGAGAGCATCCATCATAGCGGAGCTGCAAAAACCTAATAAACTTGCACACTCTCCATCCTCATATAGATTTCTCTCTCTCATCAACGTGGACACCAACATTTTTGCTAAGGAATTAATAAATAAACTGAATCCATATATGACCAAACTGGTGCAACCGGACCAAACAGGCTTCATACCAGGCCGTTCCACTGCCCTGAATCTCAGACGCTTCTTCGCCATCGCATCCCAACTGGACTACCGGGCACAGACGGTGGCAGTTACATTAGACGCAGAGAAAGCATTTGACTCCATCTCGTGGAAATTCATGTATGGAATATGGGGGAAGATGGGGTTTGGCCCAGGATTTCTCAGTTTTATAAAGCTGCTGTATCTCAACCCCACGGCTAGAGTACGGACCAACAAAACCCTGTCTACTGCCTTTGCTTTACATAGAGGCACCAGGCACTGCTGCCCTCTCTCTCGTTAATATTTGCAATGACAATAGAGGGAATGGCAGCATACCTGCGACATAACCACGCCTGTAGAGGGATCCGTATCATGGGATCTCCACAATTCATCTCCCTCTACGTAGACAATACAATTTTGTACATCAGGAACCCAGACATTTACCTAACACTGGTCCTTCGAGACATAACCGAATTCACCAAGTACTCTGGATACAAAATTAACCGAGCTAAGTCTGAAATAATCCCGTTGACTGAGTCCAAAATGCAGACAGCAGTAATGAACGACCTACGTTGGTGCCCCACCTCTGCAAGGAACTTGGGCATCATCATGGCACCTGACAAAAGATCCCTGTTTGCAAATAATTATGCCCCATACCTGACATAGCTGGAATTCAAACTTAACACATGGATCAAGCTACCACTGTCCCTGTACGGTCGTATATTACTATTGAAAATGCTAGTAGTTCCGAAACTACTGTACTTATTCAATGGCATTCCGATCTGGTTGGGCAAAAGATTTTTCGACACACTGCAAAAACTGGCCACGCATTTCATCTGGGGTGGACAGACGCCCAGACTAAGCTGATCCAAATTGTGCCAGAACTACGATACAAGAGGTCTAGCAGCCCCAGACTTCCAGCTATACTACTACTCAGCACAAGCACACTTCGCAAAAACCTCGACAAATACCACAGAACAATTTGCACACATGCATGCAGAAAAATTTGCAGCATCTCTGCTGAACCTTCATAGCAAGATATTCGCCAGGATACCACGAGAAAAGACGCTGGCCGACCCTATGGAATCAACTGCAAGAGCATGGGCACAGATTCTCAAGAGAGTGAGAGAAATACCATTCTTGCCACACCTGCCTCTATGGCATTACCCAGGACTGAAGCCCACAGCAGACCGCACCATACAAACATTATGGGACCCTACAAAACAGGCCAAAGTTGGTGACCTTTTCCCAGAAGGTCAGTTTCTCACGGCAGCAGAGATCCAAAAGAGAGCAGGCAACAGCCTAACCACAATGCTGCATTACCAACGACTAAAAGCCTCCTGTAAGAAGAAATGGCCGTCCTTTCCCATTGCACCACCAGTTCATAATTTTCTATCTGAGATCCTGACAGAGGACGGCTTTACTGCCAGCGTGTCCAACCTATATAGGATTGCTCAATCCAACACTCCATCCAAGAACAATAAGAGAGCCAAATGGGAAAGAGACTTGAATATCCAGATAGATGAGCAGCACTGGGCAAACTACTGCAAATATACAAAATCTACATCCCTATGTGCAGATTTCAGACTTATCCAATTCAAAATCTTGAACCAACTGCACATTACACCCAAACAAATCTCCAAGTTTGACCCCACCAGGCCACAGTCATGCCCCAAATGTGGCACAATCAGCGCAACAGCCATTCACATGTACTTGGAATCCCCACCAGTCATGCAATTCTGGAAAGAATTGGCAGACACAATGGGTGACATATTAAACATGAACATTCCGGCCACACCGCTGAAATACCTTCTGGGAGATATTGGGAAGGCATCAGAAAGGACCTGCAGACTATTTGCAGTGGGTGGAGCCGTGGCTAAATGGAGTATCCTTAGAAAATGGAAATCAAAAGATCCCCCCACTCACCGAAGCTGGTTACTTGATTTAATCTCTACACCAGAAAGTGAAGAGTCATATATACGAGGGATACAATCCACGTCAAGGCCCAAGAACATATGGGCCCCTCCTCAGGACATACTTACTGTCGGAGGAAGAAGATGAAGGGACTGAGAACGCAGAAATACCCTCTGTATGACCCATTATGTCGTGTCTCCCTCCCTCTCCCCCTTTTTCCTTACCTCATCCCCTACATCTTATATAATATGACTAAAGATATACCTTGTTATAATTGTATGTTGTAATGCCTTATCTGAAACATGTCACAGCACAGGAGGAGACCTGGCAGGGTGCAGATGTGCAGCGGAATCACCTCCCTATGGTCCAAGAAGGGACACTGAAAACCAGGATGGATCCTTTGCCATGTCGGGAGTAACTCAGCTGGAATACCGCAGGGTTTACGTAGCAAAGAACACAAAACTGTCCAAAAAACCTTAGAGCGAGTTTGATGGAACCAAATTACGAGGGAGGGTCTTAGAAGCCAACCACACATAGTCACCAACAAAAAAAGAAGGGGCATCCTGTCTGCACTGATCAGCATATCATTTCATCCTTCTTTGAGCGTTCTACAATAATTCTTTGGTTTTATGATGTGTAGCTTGAAGATCTAAAATTAAGTGTTCAGCACTAGGAACTTGTGTTTCAGGTATAGGTGATTCCTGAAGACAACGAGGATGAAATCTATAAGAAACAAAAAAGGGCAAGTACTGTAGAGCTGTGTGATGAGCATTATTATATTCAAATTCCAAAATGAGTAACATAAGAAACAAAAAAGGATGAGTATTGTAGTTGTAAAGATACAACCAAGTAGCACATCAATAAACCACTGGTGAATACTGGAAGAATTGATCTCAAGAATTGATCCCAGGCACCTTATGAAACTTTGTGAACTATAACAGAGGGGCTGAAATAAAGGAAGAAGAAACACCTTCTGAACCATACACAGGAGGACATTTGGTAACCCCAAGGGAGCAAAACCATAATGCTGGTCTCCAGTCCTGAAGAAAGTGCCTAGACTAGAGCTAAACTTGCTAAAACCGGTAGACGATCATAAGTGTTCAGGTTGATTCCCTAAACCCCAGGACACTCAGACTGACTGAAAGCCTGGGTTTATAAGATCCTGAAAAAAATAATGCTGGTGTGATTAGCATTATTGTATTCAAATTCCACAACGGTTAACATAGGAGCCTACTCAGTGTCAGAAGTCATAGCAAAACATTGTAGGTATCATTCTAATACCTGATTTGTGTGCTCCATTTGTCGATTGGACTGGGGGTGGTAGCCAGAAGAGAAATCACAACTGATGTGAAAGACATTTCAGATTTGACCTCAAAGTCTGGAGATAAATTGAGGTGCCCTGTTTGATACTATGGCAGTCCATGTAATCAAAACATGTCTTGAAGACAACATTGTGCAGTATCTAGAGACAAAGGCAACTTCATCCAATCAATGGCCACCATAATGGTAGTTGTGCCCTCCAATGATGGTAGTTCAATGATAAAGTATGTGGGTATAGCTTCACATGGTCTCGTCGGAATAGGCAGGGGCAATAATTTCCCACTTCTGAGATGTTGTCTTATTTTGTGCACAGAACACACAGGTTTTTATATGTTCAACATCCTTCTGCCAACCTGGTCACCAAAATGTTCTTGTGTTTGTTAGTACAGTATTGTCCCCTGTGGCCTGCAGCAGGATGGTCATGTTAAATTTGTAGAGCCTGTTTTTGGGTACTTGTTGAAGGAAGGTATAACTTATGCTGTTTGAATAGATAACCTTACTGGCCCTGTAACCCCAAGGATTCAATATCCAAGGCTGTCAAGTACCCAGTGTCCGCCAACACTTATTGAAAAATGGAATCCACAACAAATACAAAGATTTCACTGGAATAATATTTACCGGAGACATCTTAGGAGAGGATTTCTGGACATATTTCCTTGAAAGGGCATCTGTAATCATGATGGAGGAACCTGGGACATCCGTGATCCTAAAATCGTACTGTGCAAACAAATAGGCCCACCTAGCTTGTTTGCATTTCCTGCACTCTAATTTTTGCAGTGCACTGAGTTTCCGATGATCCATTCTGAATCCCCCTTGGTGGGTGGCTCCCATCAAAAGACAACCCCATTGCAGACAGGCGTACTTTACAGCTAGAACAGAGGAAACATCAAGAAAAAAGATACAACCAAGTAGCACATCAATAAACCACTGGTAAATACTGGAAGAATTGATCTCAAGAATTGATCCCAGGCACCTTATGAAACTTTGTGAACTATAACAGAGGGGCTGAAATAAAGGAAGAAGAAACACCTTCTGAACCATACACAGGAGGACATTTGGTAACCCCAAGGGAGCAAAACCATAATGCTGGTCTCCAGTCCTGAAGAAAGTGCCTAGACTAGAGCTAAACTTGCTAAAACCGGTAGACGATCATAAGTGTTCAGGTTGATTCCCTAAACCCCAGGACACTCAGACTGACTGAAAGCCTGGGTTTATAAGATCCTGAAAAAAATAATGTTTTAACGGATGAAGGAGATGTAATTGCAATTTTTACTACACTGAAGAGGGAGCAATAAAAGTAGGAAAAACTCCCCCTAGTGTTGTCTTTTTGAAATGTTAGATATAGGAAATTGGTGAGTTAGTTGTTAGTTAGGATCAGTCCTTCTTCTATCCCCTTTCTTAGCTAGGCGGCACACCAGCGCCAACTAGGAAGAGAACAACTGAAATGAGGGATAATTAGACTTTCTAATAGGGATATCTAGCGAGCTGCAGACTGCCAAATATGTAGAAGTGAAGAATAGAATCTTAAACAACTTCCTCTTGTGTTGTGTGATAAAACTGTGGGCATCAGGTGGAAGTTGCTGCTCCTTAGCCCGTGTTTGACAGTGTTTTTGCTGGTACTTTAGAGATAGCAATTTCTTTTCTTTTTTTTTAAACTTTCTTTATTAAAGCACTTGATGTTACACAGCACAGCACAGTAAGGTTACCTTTGCAGTCAGTAAAGATAAGAGGACAGCAGAGTATAGAAACAAGTCTTACACAGTTCAGTAGGGTAAGCATGAGTGTGCAAAGAAGATGGTTCAACATGGTTCCTATATCCGGGGCACAGTTTCGAGGGGGCAGTTCAAGTCGAGTCCTGTCTGCATTTGTCACTGTGTGCAAGAAGTACAGTCCAGGGGGCTTCAAATGTCTCTTGGTCGTGATTCAAGCGTTTGCATATGTGCCCACTGCTCTTCCTTGTCGTTAGTCCATGCTAATTCTTTCATACATTGATCTCATGTTGGGAGGATGAGCACTTGTCCAACACAAAATAATACAGTGCTTGGCCAGAAGTAGACAGATGGTGAATTCGGAATGTGAAACATGTAGAGTAATGGAGCGGGGGGACATCTGTATCAGTTAATTCGGATAGTGTTGCACACACATCTCCCCAAAAGGTTGCAAGCCACGGGCAGTCCCACAGCATATGAAAGTATCCAGCATGAGCAAGACTACAGCGTGGGCCAGCTCCAGCACCCTCATTGAAAACATATGTATTCTATTCTGAGTGTAGTGCTTCCAGTGAATGCTGAACTTGCCGCGGCCGGAATGTTCGCATGAGAAAGGTGCGAACTACCAAAAGTTTGCACCTTTCTCATGCGAACACACTTACATACTACAGGGGTTGCAGGGGTTTCCCATGCAGCCCCTGTTTTCTTTCTTTTTTCAGGTGTCCCCCGCAACACCCTGCTCACTATGCCACACTGTAGAGTGAGCGGGGTGTTCTTACCTGCAATGACCACCAAAGGTTCGAAAACATTTGGTGTTCGAACCTTTGGTGGTAGCATTTTTCGGTCCTTTTGTGCGGTCAGACCTTTTTTTTTTTATTCGATCGTACAAAACCATTCCAACGTAGCACTTGAAGTTCGATCAGTCAAAAGCAGGAATTGAATGATATCCTTTGGGTCTGTGCGCACATGTCGGACCATAGATTATCGGTTACGTCTAGTTGGAGATCCTCCGCCCATTTAGCACGTGTTTTGTGATGTACTACATCTGAACATGTTTGAATAAGTGGTATAGGGATGACACATGGTTACGACTGTCGCCCGCTCTTAGTGGGAACCCCAATCATCAGCAAATACGTTGGGGAAAACCAATGAGCTCAGGTCCCTGTTTTTCCACTGAATGACTAAACCGAAGGGCTGCATACTGTGCCTTTGCATCCATCCAGTATAGCTCTAAGTCGGGGCATTAAACCCTCCCCTGTCAAATGGTTTTGCTAATGTGTCCCACTTCAATCGTACCGCTCCAGAGTGCCATACGAATTTGCAGATCTCTCTCTCTAGCTCCAAGAAAAAGTGTCACCCGGGACACAGTGGTATATTAAGGAAGCGATATAGCAATTAGGAAAGACTGTCATTTTAAGGAGTGCAATCTTGCATGCTATTGTGTTGGGGAGGTGGCCCAGTCCGTAAGCTTAGCCCGCAGCGGAGTCATATATGTGTTGTAGTTGCAGTCATATAGCGTGGTGCTGTGTCTGGTTACCATCACGCCCAGGTAGCGTATATTTGCCTGAGCCCACTGGAACTCCTATAGGTCAGTCGGAAAGGGCGTGATATATGTTAGTAGAAAGAGTTCGGATGTACTGAAATTCACTCGGAGACCTGACATCTCTCCAAAATGTCAGATTTTTTTCATATTGGGCCTTAAATGTTCCTGGTGATTCCAAATGTATATTAAAGCATCATCTGCATAGAGGGATAAGATCTGCGGTTCAGCTGCCATCCGGACTCCACAATGTCTGTGTTTGAGTCTTATTAAGTCTGCCAAGGGTTCAATTATAATGGCAAATATCAGGGGGGACAGGGGCAGCATTGGCTGGTGCCAAGACCTATCCTAAATGGTGCGGAGAGTAACCCATTCATATTGACCCTGGCTGCTGGAGCAGCATAAAGGAGGTGTAAGGCCTCAAGGAACCCCGAACCGAACCCAAATGTTAACAATATGGCGTGAATGAACCGTCATGATACAGAGTCAAATGCCTTTTGAATATCTAATGTGGCTGCTACTTCGTGGGCCTTAGGGTCCATCTGCGCCAGTATATTAAAGAGGCGTTGGAAGTTAAGTGTCATGGATCTAGCAGGGATGAATCCCGACTGATCAGGATGTACAATGTACGGCATAAACGCCATCAACCAAGTAGCCAATATCTCCGCAAATATTTTCACATCAGTATTGATTAAGGACAGGGGGTGGTATGAGCTGCACTGGTATGCGTGTTTGTCCTGTTTCAACAGAACCATGATGACTGCCTCTCACATGGTGCCTGGATGTGATTGGGACTCGAGATACTCATGTCAGACTTGGAAGAGGTATGGGGCAAGAGTTTCCTTGTAACGTTAATAAAATTCAGCCGTTAGGCCATCCGTACCCGGGGCCTTCCCAGTTGGCAGGTGTTCAATTGCCTGAGTAATGTCAACTATCGAGATTGGGAGATCCAGCAGGACCTTGGTGTCTTGTGATATTTGACTTAGTGGAAGTGTTTCGAGAAACCTGTCAATCTCTTCTAGCGTACATGTGTCTTTGTTGGTGTGGAGGTCCCGATAGAACTCTGCGAATACCCATTAATGGCTGCAGGAGTGTGGACTAGGTCACCTGATGTGTCTTGTATGAGTGGAATACAGCCATGCCATACAGGCAAGCAGCCTGCCAGGCCTATCCCCCTCTCCATATTTCCTAGCGGCCATAGGAGTATTAAAAATGTTTACTTCACATTCTGCATGGGCTCTAAAGGTATCTACAGCCTCTTTAATCTGTGCGAGTCTAGTTGTTGGGTGGTCGCCAATCAATTCCCGCTCTAGTTCACACAGTCTATCCTCCCATTGTGTTATACTAAATCGGATTGCCTGAGGACACTAAACTTTGCAGACATAGCAATCCCCCGAATCTAAACTTTAAAGGCTTACCAGAGTGTACTAGACGAGGGCACTGAGCCTACAGTCTTTAAAAAAACAAGTGTACGTGTTCAGCAATAGTGGATGCAAATGCAACATCCCACAGTGCCAGTGGTTTAAAGCGCCAGTTGCTGCAAGGCTTGGAGAGCATGGGCAGGGTCAGGAAGATGCTAACCGGAGAATGGCCAGAGTAGGTACGAGGGAGCATGGTGACATCCCTGACCCCACCGAGCAATGTGTTAGAGTTCAACCACATATCCATGTGGGAGAGGGAATAATGGACAGTGGAGTAGAAAGTATATGGGCGGCCGTAAGTATGCAATGCCTGCCAAGCATCCACAAGTTCTAGGAAATGAGTACCTTCTTTGATAGTGGAGGTGGCTCGGGTGGAGACTCTGTGGGTGTGGGTGGATCTATCCAATTCTAGATCTAGGATGGTGTTAAAATCCCCCCCTCCGC
This sequence comes from Ambystoma mexicanum, assembly GCF_040938575.1. Taxonomy (NCBI): domain Eukaryota; kingdom Metazoa; phylum Chordata; class Amphibia; order Caudata; family Ambystomatidae; genus Ambystoma; species Ambystoma mexicanum. Next base: position 1,146,641,496 of record NC_090933.1, read on the forward strand.
ACAAAATAGGGACCAGTGGATACCGAGCAAGTTCATGTAAGGTATCCACATAAAATTGAGGGTTATCCACATTGGGAACATACACATTCATCAACAGCATCTCTCTGCCCACAAGAGTCTAATACACCAAACATACCTACCTAGTAGGTCCGCTCTCATGTGGCTGCATTGAAATGGGAGGGATCTATGTATAACCCCCCTATACTGTGAGGAGTAGGATGAACAAAATCGGTTTTCCCCCCAGTTTTTGGCAAATCCCTCGCAGATTGGTAAGAGGGCATGTGTCTCTTGTAAGTACAGGATTTGGACCTTAGGGATCAGACGTACAGGTGTATTTTCTGTTGTTTGATTGGATTACCTAGGCCCCGGACATTCCAACTAAGGCAGGCTATATCTCCCATCCGTATGCAAGGCGGTCAACATTGCCCATCCTCATAGTGTCTAGATCCAGCCCTTCCCTCACTGTCAGTGTGCCTCTCCCACACATCTCTCCTTTGTTTGTGAGCATTGTGTGTGTCAAGTGCAATTTTAAGAACTTTAATAACACCACCCCCCATTGACCCCCCTTTGGATTTGGGTAGATGTAATACCGCAAATACCCCCCCAACTTATCAACACAACATTGCATGGGGGAAGCTGCCACTTGGACCCACTGGGTCAACTTAGGTTTTAGATACAAATAGAAGGATAAATGTTCACATTCCTTTTATGAAATGAACCCCAACTGGGGTAACCTACATATTATCACTTGAAATCAAGCAAATAACAAAGTGCGTGCTTTCAACATCCCCAGGGACACCGACATGAAAAATAGAAGTATGTAACATTCTGTCACGTAGGTCAAACCACAGGGTGTGCAAGTATGAAAGAGAGCCAGGCACATCCACAAGGCCCAATCTTGTGTTGTGCTCTCTTTGTTCAGGGTATTGGCAAGGCCTCATCAAGGAACTTCATAGCCTCATCAGGCAATGTGAAGAAGAAAGGCTTGCTGTTCCATTCGACAAGCAGTTTCGCTCGGTATAGCATTGCATATTTCAAGTTGCCATTGCAGAGTCACTTCTTGACCGCCAAGAACGATTTCATTCTTGCTGGACGGCCATCGAGGAGTCGAGGTAGATGTGTATCCTATTCAAGCCGAACATCAAGTCACCCTGCTCACGAGATGCGGCGATGATGGGTTGTGGAGGTGCACCGGGTCTGGGTTTAGGTGCCAGGGATCTGTGAGCCTGGTCTATTGCAAATTGTGGCCATAATGCCAGATTCCCCAGGAATGGGAATAGGGTAGTGATGTTCTCCAGTGATGTTTCTGTGTTACTTTCGGGAACTCCTAAATGCAGATCTTATTGCGGCAGGTGCGCAGCTCTAGGTCATCGTTCTTCTTCTCCACGAGTGGCAAGTTCATTCCTCCTGATGGACACATCATCCTCCACTGTGCCCACACGCGTTTCAGCTGCCACTAGCCGTTCGTCCTTCTTGCATGCTTTTATAGAGTCAATGGTGCTGGTCATGTCATTGAGTTTGCTGTGCACCTTGGTGAACCCCTCCTGCATGCACGCCATCATGCGTTGAGTTTCAGTAGGTTCCGTTGGGAATGCTACCATTCGGTATACTGGTTTATGGAATGTTGATTTTTGGCACTCCCTTTGGTCATATTGTAAAGAGTTTAGGGCAACAGCCCATGGACCCGGGAGCACACACTGGGTCGTAGGTATCCCAGGCCAGTTATTGTTCACCTGTGTGATGGGCCCTGTCTGTGGGATCCTGTACCGCCCCGCAGTGGTGGTGTGAGGGAGTTGCAGTAGTTCAGGGCAGGGTTTGCTTGCCACACAGGGCTGAACAGAGTGTGAGCGGGTTTACACCTCCGACCCAGGGTCTAACGGTGGATTGGGCTGACATACAGTCAACAATCAGATAGCCATCGAGGTCTCAAAACATGAGTTGAGCCATGTGGCCGATGTAATGTGCTGTAGCAGATTAAGAGTACTGGTCCAGAGGGCTCAGATATTCCGTGGGGACAGCACTGAAGGCACTCCCGGGGTATCAGGCAGCACAGTTCCGTGTTCGCTGCTCACCAGTGCAGACAGACAGGTATTTGGGGGGGCCCTGCACAGTGCAGTAGACAGAGGTTTTAGGGTGACACAGGTTAATTCAGGCCTGGAATGAAGTGGAGTCCCTCAGTCACAAGTTCCAACGATGCAGCAAGGTACCACACGGTGACTGCCTTCAGGGCATAAGCTGGATTGTTTGGATGGCATAATACGTAGCACCAGATCGACAATGTTGTCCCAGAAAGGTTGTGCATGCACTGGGACAGCAGAGGGAGCACTCCCAAGGTGGTAAATGTTCCAGTTAGGGGTCTGCCATTTTCAATATGGGACAGGCCCGCACTGTGACATTCCTGACCAGTGTCCCAGGTATTGGCCTGGGGTGGCGGGCCACCCTAGAGTTTGGTTTGCATGATAGACAAAATTAGAGGGTAGATGGAACCCAGATAGCAAGCTTGAGGCTAAGAAAGGTTGCGAAAAATGGCTACCGGCAGCTGACTGGGGCAACGTATCCGGCTACTGGAGATCAGCCATCCCTGCTGGTCTCACCTGCTCAGATGGTGCGTGGCAATAGGGATTAAGTATCAGGCCAGGGTGAAGTCCTCAGTTGCAGTGGCAGAGGCGCTGCAGTGGTCCTGAACAGCAGATCAATGGAGGCGCACCTCTGGGCACAAAGGAACCGCTGCAGCCGGTAGTGCGATCCCAATCCCGCAGCTCGGTGGCCGGGATCGTGGATTAGCCATCGGGGAGTGCTTCGGGCATCAGGGCACAATGCAGCAGACAACGATCCTCAGGGGAGAGGAGGAAATCAGCAGGGCTCTGGTGGATCGAGGCAGGCCGCACCAGATAGGGTGGACGAGTTGGCTGGTCTTTGCGGCTTGTCGGGACGCAACAGACGTGTAATGCGTGCTGCCCCTCACTCATGCTGGGGCACCAGGTCCTCGTTCTCTCCACTGCAGTCTCCGATTGAGACCGGGAATGGACCGGAGTGTCACTGGAGCTGTCGAAAGCACAATATTTGCTCCAAGATACTGCAGGATTAGTTGAAGCAGGAGAATTTTTGTCCAAGTTGTCCACGGGCTCGGGAGCTCTAACCAAGAGCCGCCATCTTGGTCATGGTGCAACATCGCCCCCCAGCAATTTATTTTATAACATGGCGAACTTTATCTCACTTGGTGTAACCGTGGTGAAAAATAGGTCACAAGATGTTCTAGCCTGACAGGTTGCATTTGTGAAAGGATAGCTCCCAGTGCATGTTCCGAAGCATCTGCTTCCACAATAAATGGGCATTCAATATCTGGCTTACACACAGGATAGATGCAGCAGCAAAGGCTTCCTTTAACTCCCAAAAGACCCTGTCCTGATCAGTGCTCCATAGAAAGCGGCAATCTTTATGTAGTAAATCAGTCAAGGGTTTCACACAAAGAGAAAACTTGTCTATGTACTGGCGATCAAAAATGGCCAAACAGAGGAAATGTTGGAGTTGTGGGACGGGGGTTGGTGTTTTCTACTGCATAATCACTTCCAGCTTTCTGGAATCCCTAGCTACTCCAGCGGCCGACAGCATGGATCCCAACTAAGAGAGAGAAGAAACGTGTAATATACAATTGTCCAATTTTGCTTGTAGATGGTGATTGGAAAGATGAATAAGAACTTCACTGACATGGATTCACTGGTGTTCAGACAAGGTTTTGGAAAAGAACAAGATATTGTCCAAATACACAATAACTATAGTGTACATAAGATCATTAAATATTTAATCCTTGAACTGTTGGAACACGGCCAGGGCATTAGTAAAACCAAAGGGCATCACTCTATACTCATAGAGGCCATAATGTGTTCTGAAGGCCGTTTTCCACTTATCGCCTGATCTTATGCGAATGAGATGGTACGCCCCATGTAAATCGAGTTTAGTAAATATTTTTCTCCCCTCTGGCTTCCTCCAGGATGTCCTTGATCAGGGGCAGGGGATATTTTTCCTTCTTGGTGATCAGATTCAAGCTACGATTGTTCAGACATGGTCGTAATTCCATTGTTTCTTTTTTGGCACAAAAAACATGGAAGATCAGCCTGGTGTCTATGAAGGGGTTATCAGGCCATTCTGTAGATTTTTATTTTTATTTGTGTATTCTCAAAGCCTTCTTCTCTGTCTCGGTTAGAATAAACATACTTCCAGACAAAATGATTGTTCCAGGTAGTAGTTCAATAGCACAATCGTCCTCTCTATGAGGGGTAATATTACATTCTTCAGGTAATGTGTTCAAATTATGGAGAGAGAACATCCTTGATATCTGAGCTTCCTTGGTGTCCTTAAAGCAATTCTTAGCCAGACCTCTGAACTCAAGGAAACCATTCCAACGCTCTAGTCGATGTGCGGGTTATGGTTGCCTTAACCATGGTATTCCAAGTATAATTGGGTAATGGGAAGTTCTTATTAGCTCAGACGTGGAGTTGGCTCGCCAGAGTTGCGAGCAGTCTACGGCAGTCCACACTGCCTTTCCAGTCTTTCTACGCTTGCCGTCTTTTTCCAGGGAGGAGCAGTTAAAACCCCTGACCATACGCGAAGCGGCACTCGGAGTTGGCTCGCCAGAGTTGCGAGCAGTCTACGGCAGTCCGCACTGCCTTTCCAGTCTTTCTACGCTTGCCGTCTTTTTCCAGGGAGGAGCAGTTAAAACCCCTGACCCTACGCGAAGCGGCACGCGGAGTTGGCTCGCCAGAGGTGCGAGCAGTCTACGGCAGTCTGCACTGCCTTTCCAGTCTTTCTACGCTTGCCATTTTTTTCCAGGGAGGAGCAGTTAAAACCCCTGACTCTACGCGAAGCGGCACGCGGAGTTGGCTCCCCAGAGTTGCGAGCAGTCTACGGCAGTCCGCGTCCGTCTCGGCTGAAATGGCCTCTTCAGCCAACTCGGACTTACTTAACCCACTACCAGTGCCGACAACCCTGTTGGGTCGTGTCCTACGCAGTCAGTACACACATCTGGAACGAATCGACCGACGCAACAAAAAAGACAGAGGAAACCTACGATCCCGTCCAAATGTAAGGAAGGGAAAGGGGGAGGCTAAATCTATCTCAACCTCCTCCTCCGCCTCCTCTCCACCGTCTAGGTCAAGCTCACAAGACATCCTGCTGCGGCGTGACGCAAGCTCCCGGGCGACCAAGAGTAAGGAACTGCTGTGCAAACCGAGGCGGACCTACTGAGGGACGAAGTCTTCGACCGGCACCTCGCTGCTACTGGAACTCTTTTGCAGTCTAACTCGGATGTGATCTCACCTGAAGGCTCCACAGAAAATGGCGAAACGACGACGATAATTCTGTCTGCCTATACGCCGTCCTCTGCATCGCGAAATCAGTTTTCAGCTTCAGGAGACCAGCCTGCCTCCGCTGCTGCGAGTGGGACCACACCTGACGACGCTGAAGGGCGCCGTCGGTTTGACCCCAGCGGCATGGTCTTACCGAGCCGACAAAAACCCCCGGACCGTTCCGCTTCCGCCGCGGCTTTTGCCATGCCGAGTGGGATCGCACCGGGCGACGCCGGAGGGCGGCGCCGGTCTGACCCTAGCGCTCCGGTCCGGGATGAATCACAGAGTCTTGAACTTCCAACCGATTCAACCTCGCAACAAATCTTCGAAAAGCGCAACATCCATACGCACGCTTTACAAGCTGGAAACCAGGAAGACAACCTAGTGGCATGTGCAAATTTTGGAAGTATCATTCAAGTCGAATGGCATGCAAACTCTGGCTCTACGAAAACATTTGGTGAAGGAGACGATATCGAAACGCCTACCACTTTACCATCACACCCACCGTTAACTTCACTAGAGAGGTCGGTAGGTTCCTCGACTCCTCTTTTAACGGTGGCCCCCTCCACCTTCCCCGTGGTAGCGGACCCAAGTTCAGCCTCTGTGAACGCGCCGGCCACAGATCGTTATGCCTTACAAAGGCAAACTGCTTTTAGATTTACTAAAAAGAAAAGCACTTCATCAGAAGAAACCCTGTGAATCCGGGACTCAACTAAGCTCCAATCACTACCAAAGGAAACAACGTCCAACAGCAAAGAAAATCGAGATTGGGAAAACGCTACTTTCCAAACTCTTAACATGCCATGTGCTAAAAGACTTCTTTGCCAGACAGACTAAGAGAAAACTGGTGAGGGAAGCCGAGCTCTCGGATGCTGAACTATTGGACACAATTGCTGAAATTCCTCCGGCTCCTAAACAAATCAAAACAGGGGAGGGCAATTCACTGAATTCACCGTTAATCGACTTATGCCTCTCTCCAGTAAGGGCTTCAGACTTCCCGCATAACCTGGACCACCCACAGTTAATCCCACCTACTGGACCCACACAACCAGCTCTCAACTTGCTCGTTGAGTCATCTGAAGACCGAGTGTTGGGACCTAGCGTCCTGGCCCTAGATAAACATAATCTACCAGCAAATGCTAGAAACGAAGCCTCGCCTCAAAGAACTATTGTGAACCAACTCGCTCCATGCACACGCCCTTTAGACCATCAGAGAAACTCCTCCACTCGGGGAAAAGACAAATCCCGTGAGACTCCTCCACCAAAATTAAACCATGAGTCAAAAAAAATCAGTCTACAGGCATGTTTGCAGTGATGTCAGCTATCACGGTGGCCTTGTCCCCGTTTGTAAAACTGTATGAATCGCTTAACGATTCAACGAAAGATCTGGTGGCAATAGCGGCCACTACAAACTCAAAAGTGATCTTCTTGGAAGGCTTCATTACGGCTCTCGACCAAAAAAACATGGAGTGAGAACATCAGTGGGAGCAAAGAATGACACACCTAGAAGCCCAATTAAGACTAAGATCCCCACATACACTCTGTTCATCAACAAATATAGACAGACACACAACCATTCAGGAAAAATCGGATAAAGCAAACAAGGGTCAACCCATTAGGGAAACCCAAACTACTCTTGTAACTAAAGTATCAAAAGAAGGTGGTCAATAAATAGCCAAGGATCTGAAAGGAGGTGTGGACGAATCTAGTAAAAAAACGACAGTGCCCATTGTTAAAGCAAAAACCAGCTCTAAGAAACTGGAACCTAAAGCCGTAGAAAGCCTTAGCTGGAGTAAACAAGGGGAGGAGATGCAACCAAAAAGAACGTTACTCCAAGCCAAGGTACAGAATTCATCGAAAGAAGCAGCACTTTTGGAAATTCAACAGACAATCGAGGTGGATGACTCATATCCTTCTATCCCAGACTCCACCTTGATGAACCTCACACAACACTTGGAACCGGAAGTTACTTCAAATTTACACTTCGCTTTGCCAAAGCCTTCATCAACAGGAATAACAAACGCTTCTAATGCCTTACTTACACTGGGCTTCACAAAAGTGTCCCCGACTTCATCGAACGCAGCTGCTTTGTTCGCACCCAATGCGACAAAAGAACTACCGTCTGAGGCACGGTCGGGAAATACACACCCTACAGCTGTCGTCAAAACAACACTGTATGATAACAAGCCGCAGGACAACAACAAAGAGTGCATCGATACAGCACCCCAGTCAAGGCCGGAATCAACCAAAACAATAAAAGACCCCCCAATACATGTCCAAACCGCGAGTCAAACCCACCTCTTTAAAATGGAAGAACTAATGTCAGGAAAGAATTTTCTAGTTCTGAACAGAAAAACAGTTCTTACAATATTGGCTAAAGTGCCTAGGCTGACTCATTTGTCTACTACTAACTTTGTCTTAATTGAACCTTACCACAGGCAGAAAAAGGCCAAAGCATATCTACACGTAAAAACCATTCCTCAACATGAGCCAACTAAAGACACGCTCGATGCTCTGAATCAACTAGGCTTTGGTCTGTCAGAAATGCAACTATCTCAACCTGCTTCTCAAGTAGGATCAATACATCAGAAGACAAATTCTCCAACCACAAACCACAAAAAATCTGCTCAAGCAAAACAGAATACTGAGTATCGAAGTCACTACGCAGAAACACGAGAACATGAACGTGAAAGACCTAAACACACGCCACGGACCTGGACAAGCAGAGCCCACCACCTTAGACCTGAAGGGGGTCAAAGTTGGAAAAAACCCGTCTTGGGTCAGACAGAACCTCCGTGAAAGATTTCCCCTCGGACCATAAAGAACCACTGAACCAACCGCAATCACAGGCTCCATCTGGTCCCTGGTCTTGGTTAAGAAAAGTGCTAAAGCCAAATCCTCAAAATTAGCAATTACCTAACAAAGAACCGCAAACCTCGGACAAATCTTTGTATCAAACCACTGAAGATCTTCCCCAAATCATCTCCATGTGTTCCTGGAACACGAGAGGCCATGACCATCTGCTAAACCCAGAAACACAAGACCTAGCAGAATTTGAGACTTGGCTGAGGGAAAAACCAATTTTAGATGGATATGATACCGAAATATCACTGGCAATAAAAGGCATCCTTGGAAGACCATCATCAGGCCTTCTGACTTCAATCGGAATTGGATCCGGAATCGACGTCAAGGCAAAGATAGCTGAAACCTATGGAATCCTCGCTCTGCAGACAGAATGGTGCCATCCGAATACAAACGCTAAGGGAAACCTGAAGTCAAAGCTGGCTATCATCAATACTTATTGGAATCCGCAAAGATCTACAAACAAGGAATTTTGTGAAGAAATGACCACCCTGTTAGACAAGATCACTGCCAAACTTTTTATTGACTACATCATAATTTGCGGTGACCAGAACGCAAAGTGTGATCATTTTAGTCATGCAGCACTATCGACAGCCGCAGAAGTAAGAGGAGACTTGTGGTTAGACCTGATGGACGCCAGAGATGTCCATAATGTGGCAATGGTGAGGGGCCAACTTCCTGCTTTTCCGGCATGGGAACGTGATTCTTCAACAGCTACACTTGACTATATCTTCACATCCCTTGCTCTACTACTTTACGCGTCTACTATCGAGATCTACAAAATGGAAGAAAGCGATCACAACCTTTTAACCATGACGTTGGAATCTATAATTCCACTGAGATCGACCTATACACCTAGGCTTGAATTGGCAGCCAACCAAAGGCGGCTTCAGCTCACACCATCAAACATCAAAATAATAACGAAAAACTACGATGAAGCCCAAAACAAATGGCACGGGTGCTCTGACAAGGCCAAACTTCCTGCCCCTTCTTCTACCTCATACGCAAAAGCAAAAAAAGCTGCAAGCCCACAGTAACAACTGGTCATCACAAATATGACGAAGTACTAGTGCAAAAACGAAGAAAACTGAGAAAATTACAACGCGATTACAAAAGAAACATCAACGAAAATGTTAAACAATTGCTGGCTGCGGCGACCAGATCTTACAGAACATGGGTAAGACACCAGAGGGTGGAACTTTATCAGAAGGACGCAGAACAGATGTTAAAAACATGAACGTCAAAAGTATTGGAGATTTCTGGGCTCTAATAAAGAACAAGGGCATCCGAAGTGATGACAAACTCTTCAACTTGATACCGGAATCATCGTAGACAGCTTTCTATTCTGCCCAATTCGCCCCTACCTCTATATCTGCTACAGAGGTGGGAAATCAAAAGGAAACACCATGGATAAATTTAGCAGTCCAAGATGAAATAAAGTCAGTAATCTCAAAACTGAAAGCGTCCAGAGCACCTGGGCTTGATGGATTGACCAACATAGACCTAAAGAAAAATCAAACGGAATGGTCCTTTTTGATAACACAAATTTTCGATCATTGCAGAATATCTAGACAAGTCCCGAAAACATGGACAGAAGCAGTTATTGTACCCATTTTTAAAAAAGGAAGTAGAGACAAACCGGCGAACTATCGACCTATAGCCCTACTGGACATCATGGGCAAAATATTTGCGACCTTACTCCTATCAAAATTTCAAAACTGGGCAAGAACCTCTCCTTCAGCCGATCATTTCCAAACGGGATTTCTCAAGACGGCCTCGACAAGCATAAACATCTTGATCTTGAACATCATCAAGGACAACGTAAAAAACGGGGCTCCGAAAGTTTTCCTTGCATTTATTGACTTATCTAAAGCGTTTGATAAAGTAAGCCGTCAAAGATTATGGTCGAAATTGTCCAACTGGAATTGTCCAGAGGAAATATTGGACCCAATAATCGCATTGCACACAGAGACAGCTATGCGAGTCCGATTAAACCGACAAGGCATGCTATCGGAAGCATTAAAGGTTGAAAGCGGAGTCAAACAAGGATGTCCCTTAGCCCCTGCATTATTCATCGCATTTCTGGGTGACTTTCAATACACGCAAACTTTATTGAGAGCATTCCCTCCAAAAGTTGAAAACAGCGCAGTGTCCAGGTTGCTTTACGCCAACGACTTGATTCTGATGGATCAAACTCAAGTCGGTCTTCAGCACCAGTTGACAAACCTGGCCAGATTCATCACCAAAAACAACCTAGAAATAAATGCAGAGAAATCGAAAATCTTGATCTTGGGGAACAAGCGCTCAAAATCTAAACCGGGTGGCACCTGGTTCTTAGACAACGTAAAGATCGAGATAGTTACACACATCAGATACTTGGGTGTCATGATTGCCGAATTAAGAAATGAGAACTCAACCATCGTGGCTTTGTGGGCTAAAGTCAAAACACTTACCACTCAAACAAGACTGATCGACAACAAATATGGAACATTTTCCCTAATACCGGCGAACCAGTTTTACAGACAAAAGGTGGTACCAGCTTTAATCTACAGAATGGACGTAGCGCTCAACATACACGACTCCACCTGGTCAAAACTGGAGGGATACCTCTGGAAAGCTGTTTTGGGCTTGCCAAAATCGACATCTATCGCAGCCATACGACGCAAACTTGGCTTATTATCTCTGTCAGCATCCATAGAACAAAGCCAAATGAGAGCATTGAGGAAAATCATTGACCCGGACTCACTGCCAATATACAAAACGATTCGAGAAGAACTTAAGATGGGGCGCTGCAAAGCATTGACCCTTTGGGGAAAAAAACTAACGTCAAAACTAAAAGATCTTGCCTGCACCCACGAGGATTTAATCCAAAACCAGGAAAAAATCAAAAGCAAAGTAGCACAAGGAGACTGGATCACTACATGCAATCTGGCAACGGAAAATAAACTTCTTGGTCACCTTCCACACACCACCAATAAACTGAATCTTCCGTTGAACTATTGCATCAAATTTCCAAACAAGAATCTTCTGAAAATGTTCATGCGAACAAGATTAAACCTGATGCCAACGCAAGAAATTTGGGCTATTCGCACTCAATCAATAAATAAAACCTGCAGACTATGTCTAAATCCGGACATTACAGAAACAGTAAGACATCTGATTTTGAATTGTCCTAAAACTGCCCACCTCCGAGCGGCATTCTTGCTGCCGCTACTCCAGGACTCCACTCTTAGAGAAGAACACACTTGGTGGTGTAGATTGATTGCCGGGGTAAAAACAAAATGGGTTATAGTGGCAGTCAAGATCCTTGAAGCTGCCTTAAAAAAGGCTACCGAACTCTGACTTTAATAACGAACTTAGTCAAGAATGAAATCTGTGAAACTACACCAAGGGACCTCAAAAATCGGTGCGCAAGCAAAGAAACAGCCACCTGAATTTTTATACCTTGTAAAAATCAATTCTTTTTGGTTAAAATCAAGTAAAAAAAAAAAAAAGAAAAATTAGATCAAAAGAAAGCAGTTCCTTGTGATTGCTGATGTGCAATGGTAGCACCTATGTGTGATACAGCCCTGGACCTGAACTCAAGGGTTTACGATAAACGCCTTCTGTGGGTACACTTTGTTCCTTTTCCTCTATAGATATATGAAGTTCTTTAGCCCATAGTATGTCCATGAAATTTCCAGCCGCCCGCTGTCTATTAGAGCTGGTAGCGATAAGATGGTATCTGTCGTAGTTGTCAGGCATACCTGAAGAGCCATCAGCTTGGATCCGCAAGATACTACTTGCACTTTGGACAGAACAGTGGGACCCCTAGACTGATCCCATCTTTCAATCCCCTCTAAGGGTGGGAACTGGGGATTTCCTGACGACGAGCTGGGGCCATGGAGCATTCTTTCACTAAGTGGCCTTTTAAGCCGCTATACATGCATAGCCCCAGGGATCTCCTCCTTTGTCTTTCTGCTGCATTCAGGGTCTGATCTGCAATGTTTCTGGTTTTGATGGACTCATAGATGGAAGGACCGAGGGTTCAGCCCTTGCTGAACTGAACAGTGTTTTTTTTTCAGCTTTACTTTCCTGCAGTCGATAATCCAACTGTAGGACCAAGGTAACCAGGTCAGAAAATGTTCCTGGGTGAGCCATTTGTGCCAATTCATCCTTAAATGTGTCAACCAAGCCCCGACAAGACAAGGTGGCTCGGGTTTCTTCTGGCCATTCAGTCTCGTCTGCCAGCTGCTTGAAACAAGTAATGCATGACATCACATCAGCAGAGTGCTGGGAGCAGTCTAAGAGGCTTTCTTGAGCTGTGAGGACAGTATCTGGTCTTTCAAACATTCCTCTTCAGAGAGCCAAAAAAGCATCAAAGTTGTCCAGGGATACTGGAGGTCACTAGTGGCGTAGCACAAGCGAGAGCGCTACCAACCTAATTGGTGACAATGTACCTAATTTTGGCACGATCCGTTAAAAATTGATGGGGCCTAAAGGTACATTGAATTGTGCAATGATCCATTAATTATTTTAACCTCCGTGATGGGCTTGTTGAAGAGTCTGGTTATCCAAATCAGGGTCTGTACATCGGTGGTCAGTCCCTGAACCGCATTCAACAAACACTGAAGCTGGGCCATTTTAGGTATACTAGACTGGCATCGGTAATTTCCATATTTACGCCCATTGGAATGCCTTACTTCTATCTTGTGACGACTTTGGGTATCGTGTAGATAGGGTCTATCTCTGAGGGGGGCAGTCTGATTCCACAACTATGACATGTGGTTTTCAGCAAGGCCTCCTCAATAGATTCAAATGAGTGAAAAACCCTCTTGGGGGATAAAAAAAACATTGTTGACAGCAAACTGGAATCTGTAGCAACACGATAGTCAATAGGGTTCAATGCAGGTAGCCACATCAGAAAACAGCAGCAACATTCTGTTAGGAAAGATTTCCCTTAGTTGCAATTTTCCCTCCATTTGTGCCCCCCCCAAACTTTTTGCTTTCGTTTGGAGTACCTAACCTGACTTTTTCCAGTGAAGCACAACCTTCTGCTGTGCTCCTCTGGGCTTTCGCTCATTTGTTATGGGGAAACTGACACGTCCTTCAGGCTGTCAGTACTGGGAAACTATTTTTCCCTTAGTCTTCGACCTTTGTTGCCATTTCTTGGAAACTTTTAATCTATGAGCCAAGTACCTTACAGTACCGCGCATAAGGGGCCTTTTGTTTTATGGCCCTAGCTACCCTTCATGGATTTTTGGGTGGTTGTACCAGGGTGCCTAGGATGAACTGGTGGCAGCAGTTTACTTTTACAGTATTTTTACTTTGTTTTTATGAACCATACCGTGTTTACCGCAAGACTGTGACCAGTGCCGAAAAGTGTTTTGTTCTGTCCTTTGGCCATTTTGTCACTTTGCCTTCCTCCAGGTCGAGAGACCTGGGTATTCCTTATTTGGGCATGCGGCCTCCCGCAAAAAATGCTACTTTTGCAGGCTCCTGCATGTCACGTGTGCTAGTGCCCAGGAAAAAGTTTGGGACTGTCTAGTCCCAATCCACACTACTGGTGCCAGTATGTCTGTTAGGCCTGAATGGCTGGAACCACTGTGGGCCACGAATGACCCATGTCTTGTGTGCATGCAAGAGAGCAGATCTTCTATTGGCTATCTGAGATTTGAGGGTGAACCAAATCTTTTATAAGAGAAGGGGCTCTGCATCCATTCCAGGTCAATCTACTGAGGTTCACACCGAACCTCATAAGGAGTCAAGTATCCTTGAAAAGTAAGCAGCCTTGAGGAACCACCAGTGACATGCTTGGAAGGTTTACCACCCTGATCCCGCTGTTGTCACGTCAGACCCCTGTTTCTTCATTGCCCCAAGAAAGCCTGCAAGGGCGCTTCACCCCTTTGGATTAGTGTGAACAACTTCTCCTACTTAAAATCAAAAAGAGCCCCTCCGAAGTGTTTCTGGGCCATCCAGTAACTGACCAGCTCAAACCTGGGGTATTGCACAGGAACGCTGGCATCCTGAGCTGAGACTCGCTTGCTTGTGGTATTGGGACCTCTCCCACCAGAACTTCTCCTTGCTCCTCTAGGTCACGATTTACGAGAGTGCACCACACTGCAACTATTTGTGGTCCCTGCATTGCCCCGCTGTGGTGACCATCGCTGAAAGTGCCTGCAGTTCTTGCCGACCGTGTCCTGAGACGTGCTGAACCATAACTATCCTTCTTCTTCCTTCAAGGGCTGAAAAAAAGCAAATGTTCCATCACAGATAATTGTCCCGTACTGCAGCCGCTGAGAGCCAGAGCATCCTGAAACTGCCAGGTTAACACAAACAGGCGACGTGGGCTAGACTGCCAAAGTTCTATCTAGACTGTGTCCAGGGTCGGTGAGTACTTTCCTAACTTACCGGTGGCCCCCTGGCACATCCATTCTTTTTCACAAACAAGTGTCCCCTCAAAAGATACTCACCTTGGCTAGGATAGCATGCGCTCCCCAGCTATTGCCAACTCGAAAGTCACTCTATCTGAAAGTGTAAGCTCTCTTCTAGAAAAAGGACCTTTTTCTTCATCACCTCAAGTTTCTTCCTGAGCAGCTGCAGCCCCCTGAAGAGAACTCACTTTTTCATTTACGCACGACCGCCCATTGTTAACGCACAACTGTACTTTGAGCGCTATGTTCCCCTGTTCGTAGGGCTGGACTACATAAGTTATGGATTTTTGATGAAAGACTGCCTAAACTAATATCTGTGTTGATTTAACCCCTTTCTGCTACAGGTCGTGGTTATTTTCTCCCTCTATCATCTGCCTTAGGCTAATCGCATTATTGTATATATGTTAGATAGTGTATGAACATGTGTGGTATTTTTTCTTCATAACTGTGGTTTAATTGTGTTTTGATTATAAAGGCCTATAATAAATGTATTTTTGATACATTTGTCTAAGAGTAATCTGTGGAGTTTTATTGTGTGTGCTCATTGTGGTCTTCTGATCACTTTCACCACTCCTGAGACTTAGTCTTGACTGCCTGCTATGCTACTGTAGATTGGTCTGGTTTGTCCAGAAGGTTCACCTGTTCCATTAAACTAGGGTGGCCTCCTAAACTTCTGCCCACCAGGTCAGAGTTTGGAAATCAATCTTAACACATGGTAGTCAACAGGGTCCAATGCAGGTAAGTCATGTCGAGAAACAGCAGCAAAAAAGAAACAGAATAAGTGCAAATCCAGACAAGAGGGTACAGAGCAACGCGGGACAGAAGGAAATGAGAAGAATGCAAGGTGAGCAAAGGGAACAGAACAAGGAACTAGCACCAAGGCAACGGTAGAAGTTGCGACGCACCGAGCCTCAGGCAACCAGGAAGGATAACAAAGTGAAGGTGACGTTGTTCGCTGACTCGACCCACATGTCAAAAAACAACTAGACCTCTACACGCATGTACCGAATACACCATGATGGAGCCAGAGCAAATGCCGGAAGCACGGAACTCAGAAATGCATGACACCGACCTACAGTTCGGGACTAACCCTAAAGAGATCTAACATATTAGAATTGTTTAATGAGATTCCTAGGTGGAGACTAATCTCAACTAAAGATATAGCCCTGGTGGAATTCTTTGACAACAGGCAACATTATTTTGCCGTCATTAAGATCCCATCATGGCCTGTCCATTCCATGCGTTAGAGGAGGCAGAGTCATTGAGACAAGTAGGATTTAACTTGCAACCTAGCATTCACAAACTCGAAGTTGGGAATAACACCACAAGTTTAATGTCTAATTGTACATTAGCAAAGAAAGGAAACTTTGTTATGGCTAATCTAAAAATCTTCCGGGTATTAGACGATAACAAAAGGAAAGTGTGCTTTTCTAACACCCAAATAGCAGTGCCTAAAATAAATGAAGACTGGTACTGGCCCCATGCTTTCTTCTCTAATAAGAATGCCATTCAAAGCGTCTGTTCACTGGGTCTTTGATAAACTCCATGAAACAGTTGGAGAAGAACTGAACATATCTATATTATCCGGGAACATCAGAGGATATGGTAAACTCGTGAAAGACGCTAACATTGCACATATTCTTAGGTTTGATACTATCATTCTTTTGCAAGAGACTTGTACCTTTGAGTTTTCAGCTGGGGATTTATATTCTATATTCTCACAACTAGCTATGAGTGCTCTGGATGGTAAACCTTTTGGTGGTCTCATGATAGCTATCAGGAACACATCAGGTCTTACAGGGAAGGATGTTGCAAAAAGTGTTAGAGGCATTCTGGCAGTAGAGTCAACTCCATCCCTTAGTACTAGAATTAACCACGTGTTGCTGATTAACATCTATTGGGACCGCACCCACTCGTTAACTGACTTCATTGAAGCTATTAGTGACATCCTTGAATCTTATAACTCTAGAGTTTTGGAGGGAGAGATTATCATGGCTGGGAATTTGAATTGCTTTTCCCGTGAGGCACTTCCTGATTTTAAGCTAGTCTGTGATTCTGAACACCAGGGAATGTTAAAGGAATATGGCAAGGCCTGGACGGATCTTTGTGAGGCATGGGACCAGCAAATAATCAATGGACAAGTAAAAGGAGATATTTGCCCATGCCCTACTTGTCAAAGAGATACTTCTAAATCTTGGATAGATTATATAGCACTTTATAATAATCCATTTGCTCTATGTTCCAAATGTACAGCATTGGGCATGACGCTATTGACCATGCAATTTTGAAGGCACATTTAAATTTACCTATAAAGCCTTTAATAAACTCTGCATGTCGAAACATCACTAATAAAGGAACCAGATCTCCTGGAATAAACAGGCACTAGATCTGTTAAATGCAGGAATGCAATCTGTTTGGCATACTACCACCCTGCAGTATAAGATATCACCCTTTTTGGTGGAGTAATTCCCTTCTTTTATTGTTGAATCAGTCTATAAGGTGTATTCAATTAGGGGGACATCAGGGAAATTAGTGACTTGTGTTACTAGTTATTCTGAAGATGTGCAGAATAGGAAGAAGCTAATGGAAGCAGCAATTGGAGAAATAAATAACCAGGGTCTCGACGGGGAACATGTCATGCTTTGAGCTAAAATATGGCTCTGGTGCGCAGTGTATTCTGGTGCGCTCAGAGCCATAATGGACATTCTCTCCATTCCTCAGTGGAATTTGTACCTGCAGTGAACTCTAAACATATTTTCAGAATTGTTCGTACTATTTCACAAAAAAACAGGTTTTCACCATTATTTGTTGCTTAGGTTGTTTTTCATTGCTCAACCAAGGACACTGTGCACGAAAAGGCTGCAATACGCTGGTACCTGATAAGGATGCGATGGACATTGTCAAAAGTGAGGATGAGTTACAGAGATTTTGCTGCTTTCTTGAGAAAGGGAAGAATTCTGCTCCTTGAGGTTACCGTAGGTCACTCCGGCCCAGAGTGTATGGGGAACTGCAAATGAGCAGAGACTCAGGCCAAAAGATTCAAGAAGATGCTAACCCGCCTTTGAGGAGGTCTTAAAATGCAGAGCACTGAAAGGGTCAGGCAGAAAGCTTCCTCCTGGAGGGGGGACACCTCGCTGTGGGCCTGTTGGCTGCCATGGTCTCTTGCCTGACTGTTTTCGGGGCTTCTCAGCTGATTCTGGCAAAATGAAGGCATTCTCTAAAGCTTTGCCAACAGTGATGTATTTTCTTGAAACTTCTTTGCTTCATTTATTCTGTGTTGCCTTTATTCGTTTATGTATGCTTTTTAATTAATAAAAGGCCGCATAAGAGCAAGGTTATCAGCTAGCTAAGAGTGTGTATGTGTGAGTCATTGCCTCCCTGCATTCAAAGTTTTTCATCCAGTGTATTGGTGAGAGAAATAATAATTGTCTGGGCACTCTTTGAAATGCAAAACAGAACAAAAGTCCATCAAACTGAGAAATGTGAGGCAGAGATACAGAAATTGGGAAAAACCTAATAGGGGTTTGCTGGCCCAAAAAGATGGTAAGCCTACACTTAGAGCAGTAGGGGCAAGTAATAGCAAGAAATGTGGGTTTTGGTAATGGGTTATGAAGCATCAACTAAGGAAGTACTATCAAATCCCATTTTGAAGCAGGAATGCTCAGGCCCTTACAATGGACAAATGTTGTGAGGTGTTTTATGAACATTGAAAGGTTAAAATCTCTGTGGAACAAATCTACAAGGACATTGTCTCAGCATCTAACTCGCAGGAGCCAGGTCCCATTGGCCTCTGTAATAGGGTCCTTAAATCTGAACCTTGGCATTGGGCTCTCACACTTTTCATATTTTTTGGAAATATTTTGAAGACTAAAAGGTTTCCAGCTAGCTGAAACCTCTCCACCTTTGTCCCAATTCATAATAAAGGAGAAAAGGCAGGACCCACTAAGTTAAGCCAATAGTTTAACTAGACGTTGAGAGCAAGATCTTCTCTGTTTATGTACTGAAAGACATCGAGGCATGGATTGTTACCACAAGCAAAATGTCAAAGTTCCAAACAGGAACAGGGAATGGTACAGATGCCAGCGGCTTAATTATTAATATGCTAATTGAGCAGGCAGGAGGCAAAGGTGCCGACCCCCTCTATGTGGCAACTGTGGACCCCAGTCTGGCTTTGACCAGGTTAATAGCAACAGACTGCAGCCCAAACATCATAATTGGAACTTTCCAGATTACTAACTGGATATTCTAGTTCACATCCATGTGAAAAAACTCAAATGAGCTAACTGAATGAACAGTTGTCCTCTTTTTTGATAGGGGCTTGTGGGGGAGGACACAATATCAAGAGCAAAAGAGGGGAAAGGTCCCGCCGAGCTACCTCTGGATGTCGACACTGGAGGTGACAAAGCTTTGTGACAACTTTTATGTGCTTATGACCACATCTTTATCAACACTTGTAAAAAGATGAGAAGAACAGTGGTTACCAAAAAATATATTATTATTTTATTTTATGATTACTCATAAGTTAAAAGAGACCAGCAGGTCACATTTGCAAATTGAAAACAACATAAAACAGAATTAATAGGAAGACAATTTGTTTAACACTTGTTTTGTCCTAGTCTTCACTCCTTGAATACATTAGTTTTCATGTGATGTTAGTAACACAAGGGTGACTTAGCAATATACAGTTCAAATCTGAATATTTACAAAGTCCCCATATATATTGTGTCGACATGAGTGAATCTGTTTCCAGCCTTCTTCGTAGGTACACAAAACGGACTATTAGTTGTTTTTGAGTATTTAAGCCGATTGTGCAAGGCTTTCTTCAGGACACATCTGTAAGGATATTTGGCGTGTTACAGCACAGAGTACAGCTCTGCTGCACAGGTAGCAATTTTTTTTATGCAGCACCACCACAAGGGTGTGGTGCATTGCTATATGTGTTACCAGATTAACATGGAAAGACAGGCTATTCAGTCAAAAACGATTTTAACATACAAGATGCAAATCTATTTTGCAGTTAAAAGCACACGTGTACATTCAAAAATGCACACTATTTTTCACCTGAAATGCCTATGGTGCAAGAGACACATTTGAAAATTAATAACTAACATTACTCATAACTAACCTGACTAATAAAACTGAATTTAACATAACCCACTAATAAAAATGTGTCTCCACTGCAGAAATAGGCCTACTCTGAAAGTGAACTTTTAAACGCACATTCATTTTTTTTTTTCGTTTTCTTTGCTGCTCTGTCCACATAACTACAGGAAGCAAAAGGGCTCGAAAGAACAGGAAATCAGTTGGTTACAAAGTATTACTATAAAAATTAGCCATTGTGTAGAGAGGGAGGAGATGGCATGATTGATTCTGATTGGAGCAGCGTCATAGCAAGTATCATGCTAGAGGCAGTGATTAGGGTTTTGCTGGGGGGAGTTTGAAGAGAGAGGGAGGTCAGTGGAGATTTGGAGAGCTGGGAGAAGGACCTGTTTTTTCCTGGTTGGAGCATTTCTGCTGAAAAAGCTGAGAGTTCCAGGCAATGACCCCGGTTTGAGAACGAAAGGCGCTCGTTTTCACTGGGGTTAATCTTCAAGGGAGCCACATTCAGAAAGAGAACAGCTGAAGAAAACTCGGGCTGAACAGATAAGGTAATTACAGAAGTGTGGGAGCTGAGTGTGTACGAGAATATTCAGTCAGTGTAGGAAAGGAGATTCCTGTGCCTTAATCACATGTTAATGTTGTAAATTGAGTTCTTTTCTCCGCCACTCTCTTTTCAGTGTATCACAGACAATGCTGTTACTGTGCTATTTTATTTATTTCTGTAAAGAGTGAGATCGTGTTTAAATGCAACTTTTATAATACAGAAAAATATTTGAAAGCAGACGGGTGGTGTGTTTTATATTTACCAATACAGTGCTGATGATGTGGGGAGATTTTTAAACAGTGCAATTGTCATTTTAAGACAGATGTGTGCATGATCATATTCAGTATGGACAGTTGTGAGTGACTGTTTGTAGCATAGCACGTTGGAGGTACATGAGCCAACAGGAAGAGGGACTCTCTGTACATAGTTCCCTACCGTATATAAGGTAGTGGAAATTACCACAAAATTACCACATATAGCTCTCTGTCGTAAATAAGTCAGTGAGATCGCCCATGGTGGCACACTAACACTAACACTGAAAATGTGGTATTCCTGAAATGTAGGTCTGAGGTCTCTCTAGTGATTACACGAAAAATCTAAGCAAAGATAAGGGATTCTGGACATTGGGGCCACAAATAGAACAAAGGAATTATGCTCGCCACTATAACCACGCATACCAACCATGCATACCAACCACGCATACCAAATATGCATGTCTGGGTGCTGAAATAATGCATGTCCACTGTATTATTGTTGTACATGGCCCAATCTGAATGCAAGGAGTGATTGTTGCCAAGTTATTTTTCGGCGGTAAGAAAATACCCTCAGGCCCCAAATCTCCACAAAATACCCTACACATCTAACCCACATCTTACAGGGCGTACCAGTGTTATTGCAAAAAATATCTCCACATATCTATAAAAAACCAGAGTCACACAAAAGTAAGCGTCTTGCTAGCATATCTCCGTCAGATACTATATTTGTTAAAACAATACCAATGTCGTCCGAAACCTTTTCTTGATGTCGTTCACTAGGTGCATTACAAACCGCAGCCATTCACCGCACTGTAAACTGCGAAAAGGAAAAAGAACATTTTCCGCTCGTCTGATGTAGACTGACATCCCCGTTACAAGACGCCGCTGCATGCTCATGAGAGAGAGTAAGACACGTGCCAGTATATACATGCCTGTGCCACAATCTAGCGGCATGAATTTGATCTTGCCTGATATATGTGCTTCTCTTATCAGGTGTCTGCGCACCGCACTACATCCTGCCAGTTAATGTCAGAGATCCATTTATGTAATGTGCAGGACCGCTTCAGGTAGGCTCACCTACATGCGCTCTTTGTAGACGCCAATTAAATAGCCACTGAAAATTCAATAACTGATTTTTTGTCTCTGGTGGTCTTTCAACAGTGGTGTATTGACACGACTCACAGATCTGCCCTGATAAGCATTGAATTGTACGACTGATTCAGTCGACCTTGTTGAATTACAAGAGCCATATAGGTAGGCTCAATTAACTCTATTTTCCACAAACTAGTTTAGATGGAGTTGTTTTGAAAAGAAAAAGTCCCATTAATGTCACTTTTTCTCTTACCCTTCCCCCCCCTCCTTTTCCTTTCCTTTCAGGCACTAATGTAGCACAGATAGGAGCCCACAAATGGGGCTAAAATGACATGAGGCTTGAAATATAGCACAAATTGAATTGATTGTAATTGGAGTACATATCGACTGGACTGGTAAAAGTACACAGGACAGTCATAGAAATTTAGACGATGTGCACTAAACTGAAGTAAGAGGTAGATAGCATTGTTGCATTTATGGCTTAAGAGAAATATGAACAAGAATAGTGTGGTTGGTTTATTTATTACTTATTTGTGTGTCTCTGGTTTTTTATAGATATGTGGAGATATTTTTTGCAATAACACTGGTACGCCCTGTAAGATGTGGGTTTGATGTGTCCTGAAGAAAGCCTTGCACAATCGGCTTAAATACTCAAAAACAACTAATAGTCCGTTTTGTGTACCTACGAAGAAGGCTGGAAACAGATTCACTCATGTCGACACAATATATATGGGGACTTTGTAAATAGTCGGATTTGAACTGTATATTGCTAAATCACCCTTGTGTTACTAACATCACCTGAAAACTAATGTATTCAAGAAGTGAACACTAGGACAAAACAAGTGTTAAACAAATTGTCTTCCTATTTATTCTGTTTTATGTTGTTTTCAATTTGCAAATGTGACCTGCTGGTCTCTTTTAACTTATGAGTAATCATAAAATAAAATAATAATATATTTTTTGGTAACCACCGGTCTTCTCATCTTTTTGCATGTGTTGATAAAGATGTGGTCATAAGCACATAAAAGTTGTCACAAAGCTTTGTCACCTCCAGTGTCGACATCCAGAGGTAGCTCGGCGGGACCTTTCCCCTCTTTAGTTCACATCCATGCCCAAACTGCAATTCAGGTTAGGCGGAACATGCAGGGTCATGTAGCAGTGCCTATCCAGAATGCTAGGGGGTTATGGCAGGGTTGTGTTTTGACACCCTGTCGTTTTAACTTTTACATATCCGATGTGGGCGATTTCCTAATGTCAACACTCTTCATTTTACCAGACCAGACAGAAAAATGTTATTGGCTAAGTTATGCTGAAGAAATGTTATTACTAGATAGCACACAGGTAGGCCTGCAAAAGCTACTGACAACACTCGCTGGATACATGTCATTAAATGGGCTGCAAGTGAACCCTTTGAAGCCTAGTATCATGTGCTTTAGGGGAGAGCACAAGAAAACTGCAAGATTGACTTGGTCTCTTGGAGGGAACTTTTTGACAGATGAGAAAACAGTGAAGTACCTGGAAGTCAGGCCCGCTAGAACTACACTTAAGTCTGGCTGGGTGAACTCTCTTACAGAGAAAGGGATACAACAAAGGAAACCTGTGATGTACATTGGCAAAATAACATTGCTGTTTGACCTTAAAACCATTTGACACCTTTTATAATGAAAAATTGTTCCCTGCCCTGTTACATGACTTTGAGCTGACCTTCTACATCCAGCAGTATGATTTTGATAAACTGGAAGGTTTCATTTAAAGGAAGGTACTGAACCTTCTGCACTGTGTTCCTAATTGCATTTTTTTTTATTTTTTTTATTATTGTGTTATACAGTACTAAGGTACTTTTAACACATATACATACAATCCACAGATACACAATCCAGCATACAAATAACCAACCTTTATAAAATTACAGCAACTTTCTTTAAAAATTCTAAAACATGTATGGTCAAACTTAATTCATTACAATTCATTATCCTCCACCATAGTTCATTCTCGGAGGAGTAAACCAAGCCTGCTAAAAAGCATGTCCGCAAATCAATCAGTTTTGGACAAGTCACACACAAGTGCTTTAAGGTCTCAATGTTTGTGTTACAGTGCCGGCATAGCCTCTGATCTTGCGGAGTGTTCGCTCGACGACTCAGTACTTCTTTTGTTGATAACAAGTTTAACCTGAGCCTTAGCACTTGAGACCTAAAAGATTGCGAAGGATGTTTTTTAAGATAAGGTGCAAGTGTGTTAAAACTTTTACATGACCAAAGAAAATGATCCCCAAAGCATTTGTACTCCATTATCTCAGATCTCAAGTTAGACCATACATGTCTACACCATCTTATTTTTGCAACCTTTGGTGTCAACTCCAGTTCCTCCAGAGGAATATTTGCCTGCTGAAGCATTAATTGACAATTCTGAACCCAGTCCCTGAGAACCCTACAGCCGCCCTGAAGTCTTACCAGATTTAGTTGTTTGTATATTGACGACCCTGGTGGGTTCAGTATATTTACCAGCAACTGAAGCTTGCCCCAATCTACCAGAGTTTGTACTGGTAGCAAGCCTAATTCAAACAGAATGCCTGCTAAAGGGACTGACTGCGGAAGTTGGAGCAAACCTTTCCATAATACCCCCTCTAATAATGACCAATTAATCGGCTGATTCCGAGTTTGCGCTCCGTAGATTAATTTTGGGGTTAATTGTTGTTTATATAATTTTAGGACTGGTAAAAGAGAGTATCTACCGAATTTTCCATCGAAAATGCTAAGTTGTATGCCAGCCCCTACAAATTTTGCCTGTAAATCTTCCTGTAGTTCGGAACCAGAGAACTTGTCGTAAATTGTCAGCCCTAAGTACACAAATTTATTTACAACTTCTATTTTGCCGTTTTTCAAGTACCAGGGCAGTACTTTACAATTTTTCCTACTCCCCTTAAATACCAGAACCTTTGATTTTACAGTATTTAGTGCTAGGTCTAGTTTTTCCAGGAACCCCTCTACGGCTAATAAAGCTCTTTGGAGCCCAATAGCTGTGAGGTCACATAAAACAATATCATCTGCATAAAGTAAATATTGGACAACCATAGCACCCAATCTTGGAGGGAAAGTTTTTACGGAATCCATACAGCATCCAAGTCCCAATAAATACAAGCAAAAAAGAAAGAGTGCCAAGACGCACCCCTGTCTTAAGCCCCTGTTTGTCTGTATCCAAGGGGAAAAGTTACCCAGTTCGTCCAACCTTACCCTAATCCTTGTGTTTGTATGGAGGGCCACCAGAATACTTATCAGGGCTATGGGACACCCCCTGTCGTACAATTTTTTCCACAAAAGGGCCCTGTTAACCATGTCGAAAGCTTTACTAATATCTAAGAAAGCAAAGAATACTGGCTGTGCTTGCTTCTTTGCTTGATGTGCTAGTAAATCTAGCACCATGCAATTGGTTGATGTACTCAGCCCTTTGCCGAAAACCTGAAAAACATCTAAGGAATCTGATTCCACGGCCCATTTTTGTAGAGCTTTCAGCAGTATTTTCGCAAATATTTTGTTCGAGGCATCTAGTAAGGATATAGGTCTATAATAATTAGGAGAGGACCTATCCCCACCTTTAAACACAAGGATTAGGGTTGCTGCTGACCAGGTAGAAGGAAACAAATTACTAGCCAAAATATCCATGAACAAAGCGGACAATACCTGCGACCAAACTACTAAATTGCCTTTGTAGGTCAGGTTAGAGAGACCGTCTGGGCCTGGTGCGTTCGAGGACTTACTTTTCTTTATCAAGATCTTTAAATCCTCCAGATCCCATTCTATAGCACCCCTCCAGTCCGCCTCTGGCCATGTGACTGACTGGCCTAGACCTTCCACCCTGTACAAATCTGAGAAATGTTTTACCCAGCCAATGTCACTAACCGCCTGTGCCTGAAGATAATCTTGTGTACCTTTCGGTTTAATTAGGTCCCAAAATATACCCGGCCTATTCCCTAACATGCAAGCCAGCATTCTCTCGGCGTCCTTAATGTATAATATGTACTTTCTACCTTTTACCCAATTCCTATATGTTTGTTTTAATTTCCTCACCTTTTCCATGTAACCCGGAAGTGCAGATTTTTTGAGAAGCCTCACTTCTCGATGTAGTTCCTTTTTGTGAACCTGAACTTCTATATCACAGGAGTGAGAACCCTTGCTACTTGCCACCGTCTGGGTTAGACCCCTATCTGTTGTTAACCTTCCTAACAACTCCCTTACCATAGTAGGGTATCCTTCTGCTGTACATAAGCGGGCCATCTTGTTTGCTGGCAAATTTACGATTCCAGACAAAAATGCCGCCGCAATTCTAGGGGCCCACTTAACCTCATTCTTTCTTGAGGTTATCTCCACTCCCACAGTGTCTGATTTGCTATATTTTGCCACACCAAGCAATTTAAATTCCAAGAGGGAATTTTATTTCCAGGGAAACTCCTTTTGTGATAAGATCGTGCGAAATGAAGATGTAATCTATTGTTGATTTCCACAGCCCATTCTGCCATGTAAAAGCTGGCGGAATGTCCATCTGTATGTTACCGTTGATTATACTTAGGTTCCATGCCTCAAATTCGTGGGTGATCCTCTTCCCTCTCTCCCGGGATTCCTTGCAGACAGACTTTCTATCATTCTCTAGATACCACTTTTCATCATTCTGCGTTAAAGTCTCCAACAATTATCGCTGAGGCCCCCTCCTCTGGAAATTCTCCCAATAATGGGAAAGAAAAGGCCATCAAGGCTTCTTCCAACTTATCCTTTAAGGGACTGAAGTAATCGTTTACCAGGAAACATTTACTTGTGGGACTCTCATCGTCTTCTTGCCATTCTAAGAGTACAACCAGAATGTCTGACCTGTTTACCTCAATTACCTGCATTGAAAGCCCCAAAGAATGTTTAACTGCAGTTAGGAGACCCCCAAACGGCCTACCCTTCGCTCCCCGTTGGGCCTTGACGTAGACAGTGTTGAATCCATCTATCATGGGTGTATCTAACAAAAAAGTTTCCTGCAAACAAATAATGTCAAAATTTAAAAAGAGTTTGTGATTATTCATAATATTCTTGTATCCTCTCGAATTCCATGTAATTATTGACCAGTTAGACCATCATGTGTGTTGGAATCGATTTTCCTCCCTTTCCTGGTTTATCCCTCTACCAAATGGAACTTGCGTATAACCTCTGGAACTATAAATCTCCTTGTTATATCTTTCTCTTTCATCTTGTATCTTGCCTTTCTTTACTTGGTGGATGGGTACCAAACTTGATAAAATTGAGGGCCCTGTATCTGTAACTTCAAAACCAAGGGCTAGGAAGCGTTCTCTCTCCCCAATATTATTTCCTTTGTTAAGTGTGACCTTAGATGAAGTCTTACAATATCTAGGCAGTCGTCATAGACGAATTCTACCGTCTTAATGTCCCTTGAGGATATCAATTTCAACTTTTGGATTTCCTGCATTAAAGCCAAGATATAATGTCTGTTTAGAGGGTATCTAGTAGAGCTTTCGAACAGACGACTCATGAAGATGGTTAACTCACCGTTAACAGGCGTCTTTTTTTCCAAGTTTGGCTCTTGCCTTGGATTCCACTTTTTAGGCGATCTTGCTTGCCCCATACTCTCTCCCACCCCCTAAGATTGATCCAGGAACTTACATTTTGGGGTCCCCAAGCCCACTTCATCCACTAATCTCGAGGTCGGAAAAGGCACTAATTGAGGAACCCTTAGCTGTGGCAGCTTCCCTGAGTCTGTCTTCACCACCCCGGGTTTCGAGAAAATTGCATACAACTTAGGAGCCGGTAAATTTCCTGTTTCTACAGCTTCTACCAAAGGTTTCACCAGACCCCTTCCTACTGTTATAAATGGTGGGACCGATAGTCCTTCTACCAGAGGACAACTCTTTCCAACTCCCTTCCCAATTCCAGGTTCAATGTTTTTTATAACCTCTAGTCCCTTAATCCATTCGGGCTCTACCTCTCCCATGTCTACTGGATAGACGGATATATTGCTTAGATCGAAGGAAGGACTATCACCCTCCTGCACAGTATCCAACACAGATGAAACCTTGTCAGCTTCCTTAACCCTTACTGATTCCTTGTTTAGACCCCTTTTCCTGTTTATAAAGAAATCCTTCTTTCTCTGGTCTAATATGTTTCTATCAATTTGCATGTGTTTATCCACAGCCAACCTTAGGTTACGTAGGAATTTCCGTGACCCTTTATTCTGTTGTGAAGGTGGGGGTTTACAGTTTTTAGGTTTTTTTTGCTGAAGAGACTGCTTGGTTATATTACTAAGTTTGCTCACCTTTGGGCTACTACTCAGCGGCTTAATTTCCTGTACCTGTTCCTTCCCCAACATTGATACCGAAGGGAGGGCTATTTCTGATACCTCATGAGCTGCTAAAGCACAGTCTCCCTTTAACTCAGCCTTCTCCCCCTGTATTCCCAAATTTTTAAGTTCAGCACTATTTCCTTATACAATCCCCAGAGCCCTCAATGTCCATCTTATTTGGGCTTACAGTATTTAAAACTGAGACTGCCATTATGTAGCCTTCCAAGAAGTGCACTTTACTCAGTACTTCCTTCATTGATTGTCTTAACTCCCGAATTTCATAATTCAGTGTATCGTAGCCTCTATCCATAGAGTCCATAATTCTAGAGAGAACCGGAAATGATAGCTCATCTACCGGGGGTAGCTGATCATGTAGGGAGACTTCTTTAGTTTCAATAGCCTCTGGATCTTCAGCCTCAGTCTCTGGCTTCTCCACTAGGAAGTCATCATCCCCTGATTTAACACTTTCACTGCCCTGGAGTAATAATGGGGAAGTCTCGTCCCTTCGCCCAATTTCCCTTTCGTACTTGTGACTGAACTGGTACTGTGACAATTTCTCCTTATAGCCCCATTGCTTAGGTGAGAAGACGGCGGATACTGGCTCTTTCCATTTAGGGTCTCTTGGGCCATGAACTTTCCTAGAAAGTTCATGGGACAACAGTGGGCCCAATATGGAAGTGTCTGATACTAAATCTCGCTCCACCGCCATTGGTTCGTCAGCCAAAAAGTTCATCTTTGACTCAATGTTTAACAAAGTCCGGTTTATAACTCCCAACACCTCTACCATAGAGTCCGTTTGATTAATTTGCTCTGGACCAAAATCCGTAGGAACCTCTTTACCTGGAGAAGTAGGACTTCCCTGGGGGGCTACCAGAGTCACTTCTCCAGTGAATGGAGCAGAACCCAACTTAACAGGTTGAAATGCTTGCGACAAATGTGGAAGAGAGATTACCACCTGTGGTGGGACTCCACCCCCCTGTACTATGGATTCCTCTGGGATACTTCCCATGCTTCTGAGTGTGACTCCCATTATATAAACTCAGGGAGTCACCACTCTTAGAGAAGTTATGAAAAATTATAAGTATGGATTGAGTAAAATTAAGTATTGCAAAAATGTTTTAAAAGGTGTCCTAACCAATCATTTGTTTGACCATACAAAATTTAAAAACAGTTAGATACCACTGCACGCTGTCGTACTAAAAGTAAGTGCAAGTAAATAGATCGGGAAATCCCATACAAAGAACATCAATGAATAAAAACTGTGCAGAATAGTTGATTATGAAGAACTCCGAAGGAGTGACGGCGTACTCTGCGCCCTTACTTGACCACTATACAGTGATTTCGCCCCCTCAGCCCCGCCAGCTCCCCAACAGCCGCACAACAGTCGAAGGGCTTGACCCCGCCGGGCTTAAAGCCGCAAGGGCGGTAGCCTCCTGGTTTTGAAGGGAAGCCAAGTCACGTGATGTGGTCACGTGCAATGCACACCACGCCTCCTCCAGGAAGCGCTCCTCCGATCCGATGCGGCAAGAGCCTCTAGCTCGCAGTGCCGAATGAAAGTCTCACTGAGACTAGTAACTGCTCCAACACGCCTCCCAGGAGCACACAGAGAATCCAACACCACTCACTCACACTGGGCGGGCGGCAGCCTCCGGGTTTTGAAGGGAAGCCAAGTCACGTGATGTGGTCACGTGCAATGCACACCACGCCTCCTCCAGGAAGCGCTCCTCCGATCCGATGCGGCAAGAGCCTCTAGCTCGCAGTGCCGAATGAAAGTCTCACTGAGACTAGTAACTGCTCCAACACGCCTCCCAGGAGCACACAGAGAATCCAAAACCACTCGTTCACACTGGGCGGGCGGCAGCCTCCGGGTTTTGAAGGGAAGCCAAGTCACGTGATGTGGTCACGTGCAATGCACACCACGCCTCCTCCAGGAAGCGCTCCTCCGATCCGATGCGGCAAGAGCCTCTAGCTCGCAGTGCCGAATGAAAGTCTCACTGAGACTAGTAACTGCTCCAACACGCCTCCCAGGAGCACACAGAGAATCCAAAACCACTCGCTCACCTAATTGCATTCTGCGCTATGAGCTTGGCCTTGCTTCCTTAAAATGCTTTAAAAGCTGGAATGTTATTCGTCTCTACAAGAGGTTGAGGATGGCAGGGCCAAGCTCCTTGTACCATCTAATTTACAAGCATTGGTTACATTGTAAAATTGAAGATTCTGTGCATTTCTTAATACGTTGTGCTAAAATTATAGGTGAGTATGAGTTAACTGATGAAATTCTTATCTTTATGCAAGATCTATTCAAAAGAAAGTCCTATAGCAAGATTGGATCAAAGCCAACTACAAGAGATGCTCTTATACAGTATTTAGTGATTTTAAGATGGAGCACACACAAAAAAACACTGGTAAACTATCTAATCCATTGTCTGGTGGGAGATATATGAGTGTGTTCTTGAGGATAAGACTCAACCTAATTCATACCCGGGAGACCTTGTATATTAGAGGGCAATGTGCACGCTCTCTATGTATGTTCTGCTCACAGGAAACTGAATCCTTGAATCACTAATATATTGGTTGTTGCTTTTTGCAAGATCTGTGTATGCAATTTTTTAAAGATTATGTTTTTGAGGAGTGCCCTCTTAATATGATCTCATTCTGGCACAAGAATCTCATTGGGCAACCTACCTCACTCTTAATCAAAGCAGTAACTTTAAAAAACAATGAAGAAGCTGATTGATGATTTTTAATTCTAGGGGGATTGTATTGGTACTTAGTCTACAATTTTATTTTGATTGTATAAAGTGTTTTCGGATTAATGGATACTGTATTTATAACTGAATTTGAACTGATTGTGTTTGATTTGGATGTGTTTTTGAAACGTTTGTATAAGGTCTGTAATAAAGCAATATAATGAAAAAAGAAATCCAAACACAAGCTTATAATAGGCCCTCGATATTTGGTGGAAATCTGGATTGCTTGACTGCCATTGAGGCAGAAATAAAGAAACCCTTTTTAAATCAACCACCAAAGTCAGTATCTATGCTGAGAGATGAATTTGGAACCAACACCACCTGGATTGGCAAGTACCTTCAGTCGGCAACCAGCTGGAGTTGAGACAAACAGAGAAATCGGGCAACCAAGATTCCTTCTAACATCATGGGACCACCATGAGGACATGCACCCTTTATAGATCACAAACGAAAAACCCTTGGGCAACAAATCTTTCATCCAGAGATTTGTTTTTTGCTCATGAAACAAAACTAAGCAGAAATGGGAAACACACAGATCAAGCCACAGGATCTCACACGTGCAGGTCAGTTGTTGAAACAACCTATTTGGTGAGATGGTGATTTGGAGATTGAATACATTGTGATGAATGTGTTGTCCAAACAATTTGGAGGCCTAAGAAGTAGGAAGCTCTTTGAGAAAACAAATGTGACTCTGCTCATAAGACAAAGAATGTAAGACTGATTTGCCAGAGACCGACACATGGTTCCCATCTGATGTTTCACGCATGCATTGGCCACCTGGCTTGCGTTCATTGGAAATACCAGATGTCTCTCTAACAGGATGCTACATATCTTCAAAGGCAGATATAGCAAATAAATGTCCATCTGATTGCATGATAACTGCTTTCTATGCAAGTATAGACCCCTGAACTGCTAGCACATCAAGGATAGTACTGCCAAGCCTTATTTATGGTTTATGTGCGGAGAATAAGATAAACTTGGATCTTGATCACTGTACCTTAACACATTTATTGTATGTAGCCACTACAGTAGGATGATATGTATGGCAATAGGCATTGGGATCAAAGCCCATAATCCTGGGAGTCAAGAGACAGCAATCTATGATGAGCTTTAGAAGAGGCTTTAGATGTAGCTTTGCTCATGGGGTCACACACAATATGCCTGATCCACTTGCACCTGAAGTAAAAGAAGTACAGGGGTTTTTAGGTGAAGCCAAGAGAATCCTAAAGTGATTTTGAAGAAGTTAATCTCTCCTAAGAGATTGAATAAATGTCCCTTTGACGTAAAGAAACACGGCCAAATGAGCTTGTAAAACTAAGATGGAGAAAAATTGGATATTTGGACCTTAAAACCAACCCCAGATGTTCAAAACTATCATACTCACCCTGAGTATGAGCCATCAGTTGATCTTCAATGT
Organism: Ambystoma mexicanum; assembly: GCF_040938575.1. Lineage (NCBI taxonomy): Eukaryota > Metazoa > Chordata > Amphibia > Caudata > Ambystomatidae > Ambystoma > Ambystoma mexicanum. The sequence goes on from NC_090933.1 coordinate 1,146,673,603, forward strand.
ACAATTTCCAGTAACCAATGACCAGAAACAGGCCATTCCCAATTGCTGTAGAACTAAAGGCCCCCCCCCCAACACAGGTCACATGCTGGGAATATGCAAGATGAGGGGGGGTACTTTAGCTGATGGTGAAAAGTAGGAAACTGTTATCTTGCTAAGTGGAGACTGGCTCCATGTGATACCCTTAGCCAGTGATTCCCGAAGCGTCCGGATTGGCTGCCGCACATACAACAAGCCAATCGCATCTCGCCGGCAGGCGAGCGCCGGTGCCACGAAAGAAGGCACATGAAATAAGGCTCCTGACCGAGCTGCAAGCTGCCCAGAACCTTGGTCGTGTGCTCACCACTACTGAACTACAACACCTTCACTATCCTTGGTAACTGATCTAGTTGGCAGCTATGGTGAACAATCTCCCCCTCACACGTATCCTTTACTCTGTACTAACTATCATGATTCAGCCCCATCTGTGTCCCCATACTGTGCCACTAGCCCCTCTTTCTCATTACTACAAAATTTAACGTGCGCCCCAAGCTGTGTACCAGTAGTGGTTTCAATATAGTTGAATGTAGTTGTCTTATGTACTTCGCAAACCCCTCACCGCAACTACAGTTTACGGCCGTATCTGTAAACTGCCTCTTATTCTGATTTATTCTGATTTGTATGCTCACCAACTGCTCATGTACTCCAGCATATGCGGTCACCTCAAATCTTCTGCTATAAATTTGTAATCTGTACTGTTTACCCTCTAAGTGTAATGCCCACTTGCCTACTGTCATTCCATACTCTCCTGCCTCATCTGCGACGTGACATCCGCATTTCAAACTGGCTTCCCGCCTGATGAGCTTACCTTTTGCTACGAATGCTAATGCCTGCTTTGTAATTTATGCGTATTCCGCTACCCTTTGCCAAGCAATTGTTTGTTTGTTTGTTTGTTTGTTTGTTTGTTTGTTTATTATTTATAATGCGCCTCATACCCGGGGGTAACAGGGTGCAGCAATTATAAGTGTATGCGAAGGTTGGTTACAAAGATATGTACAGGATACACGAATACATACAATCAAATATATACAGCAAGTGCATATTTACAACATGTGTACAGTAGGGGATTATATATACAAGGAAGAGTCTGGAAGTGGATAATTACAAACTGTTGTCATAGCAGTGAGCATGAGGTTAGGACTGCTGGTTGTTGGATTTTAGCCATAAAATGGTATTTGTTCTAAACTTGTGGTAGGTTTGGTCTGTTCTTAAGCTGGGAGGCAAAGTATTCCATAGTTTGGATCCTTTCACCGGGAAGCTGTTGCCTCCAAACGTGGATCGTTTGAAGCTAGGTATGGCGAGACTATCTTTATTCACAAGTCTTACTGGTCTAGTGGAGGTCTGCTTGTGGAATCTCTCATCCAGGTAGATAGGTGCGGCATTGTTAAGAGATGTGTATGTCAGCTATAGAGATAGAGAATTGTATATGACCACTTGTTGTTACAGCCATAGTAAAGCAGAACACCCCGTGGCTGCATTGTAAACTGTACTACAATCTGTTCTATAACTGCGGCCGTCCGCAATACATACGGATTCATACTTTGATTTGTCTTCTCCCTTATACTGTTTTACCGTCTGATGTGCTTGCCTTTTGCTACAAATGCCAATGAGTCCTCCTGACTACAAGGTCATTCTTAACTCACCCACACTAGTCGCACACTATGCCCATCCTGTAATGTATTCATATTCCGCTTCCATTTGCCAAGTAATTGTTTATGACCCCTTGCTGTTACAGCCGCTGTAAACAGACCACCCTGTGGCTGCAATGTAAACTGTACTACAATCTGCTCTGCAACTGCTGCTGCCCGCATTACGCACTGCCTGATTTGTCTGCTCGCTCACTGTTTACGAGTCCCCTTGTAGCCATATATCACACTCTGTTCTAACTGTGGCCCCCCTGCGGCATTACACTTTGATGGATTACTCTCCCATGTGTGTCCCCTCGACGTTGTGGCCATTTCAATCTTGTATCACCTAGCCTGTTCCCTGTGACTCGCATCGTATAGCTAATTAGCTCATTATTAGAACGCATGGGTGCTGACCCTATTGCCTATTGTCTTGGAAGAACTAATGCTCAACTTGAAGCACCTAGTAATTAAAGCACCTCCTCCAATACGCCTTCCAAAAATGTGCCAAGGGGAACAAGCAGCATAACTTCATACTAGCCATGCTTCCCCCACAACTAGTGCTTTCACTCCTTATCTATGGCATCACACACCTTCTTATGTTCATAAAAGCACTGCAGTTGGGGTTCCCTTACTTTAAACACATGGACGTCTGTCCGAGCTTCAACACAGTCATCACACACCTCACTATGGCAACAAGTCTTCCTAGGTCAGACGATATCCCACCTTTGTAATTTCTATAACCGTGCCTCAATACGGTTCCATACTACCCACAGAGGCTTCCCTCACGGATCCCTAATCCAGATTACACTAACCACCAATCCAAACCTGCACCACCCTATGCTACCATTGATAAACTACACATGACACGGCCTTCAACTAACCACACTACATCGCATCCAGATGTCTCCAATACCAAGCCACGCCAACCATCTGTATGTTCCCCTAAATCCATCAAGACCACCTCTTGCCCTACGCCGCAGAGAAACTACAGACTTGGCACAAGATCACTGCACCAATATGCACAAGCTCTCATAGATAACACTACTGCCTCCACTCCCAACGTCAAAGACACTTCAAGACCCATGAAACACATCAACATCCAAAAATCTCAGATGCCTGTACCCAGTAACCATGACAACATAATCAAAGCAGGACTCATCAATGCAAGATTGCTACAAGTGCATGCCTTGGATATAGCCAACATCATAACTCTGCACGACCTTGACTTCATTGCCATTACAGAAACATGGCTAAATCCAACATCAGGCCCCTCACTAGAATTGACCATACCTGACAATTACACAGCTAGCTCTAAGAATGATCAACAAGCAACATTTCCCATCCGCCAAATTACTGTCTATCAAACTATCCACCTCCAACACATCCACTATCACCTTGCCCTTGATTTACTGACCCCCAGATCCTCTACCTTTGAAAATGATGTATCACATATATTGTCCACTAACACCAAAAGCAAATCCCAAGTCATTATTCTGGGAGACTTTAATTTAGGCCTCCATGACCCCAAAGATTCTAAAGCAACATCCCTTGAGGACAGTATAACTGAGTTAGGGTTCACACTCGCATAAATAACCCCACCCACAATAAAGGAAGAATGCTAGACTGGTTAGCAGACCTTAACTGCAGAATTAATGTTCTTTTCTAATACTCCATCCGCATGGACCGACCACCACCTAATCACGTTCACCATCGACAGGCAACCCACACATCACACACTCAAAGCAAATGGAATCTCATCGTAGAGAACCTATTACCCTTACTACGTCCAATTACACATCCTGGTAAATTGCCTACGGAACCATCTGAACTAGTGGACCTATGCAATAAAACTATCCTCAAGGCTATCAACACCATAGCACCTCTTAAAATGCAGAAATTCAAACCTCGCGCTCACATCAACAAATGGTACACACCCAGGGCCATCTTAAACACTTTGGGGGCCCGGGGCACGGACACCTCTGCCCCCCCAAAAGACCAAAGGAATTAAGGGATATAGAATATCTAGTGCGCCGCACCCCGTGTCACAATAACAACCATAGTTTGATATACTGCCTCGCAGAGATCAAAATAAGCATGGAAAACTTCCTTTCAGATACCTTACCCTCTTCATTCATGTTGTAATCACAGTGATAAACAAGTAGCATTTCAAGGGCAACATTAGCAGTCTACGCGCGGGTACTTGTGTTCAAGCATAGGCACATCAAATATTTCATCAATAGAAGCCACGTGGAAGGTATAATGGACATAGTATAACTGCGGGACACAGATTTTATGACAAAGGTACACACAATCCAGAATAGTCTGAGATTAGCTGCCTCAGAGACAGCAAGAGTGCTCAAGCGTGGATACAGATAAACAATGGAAGCAAGGATTAAACTACACATACCATACCATAGCATAGAGAGTGGATGACGATTTGAAGATACCAGAAAGGTCTCTGTATCCAGACAAACTGAGATTATTAGTGGGACATGGTTTTCAAGCAGTGTCGCCGTTCGAGAGCAAAGAAACAGGTGGCTCTGGTGTGCAATACATCAATGCTCACTATCATTATAGAGCAAGCAACACTATATATAGTCAGTGAAACCATGAATGAGTCTTTTTTAAAGATCGTACCCTGAGAACGAAATCACTCGGAAGGGCTGACAATTTTGAAAGGTTTAGGGACTTGTAATTTTGACAAGTGAGGAAATACAAGATTACCCAGGATCACACATTGATTAAAAGGTGAAGCTGGGATTCGTACCCACAATTTCTGGTCTTACCAATTTATTTTCTAGCATTTACAGAACTGAATTGGAAAATATGAAAATCACATAACCCAAAATAAACAAAACGTTAGAGAAACATATTATTCAAAATGGGAATGATTCTAGCTTCATTGTCTCCATCATCAAGGAAAGTATATAAATACCAGCATACTAATGGATATGATCTTAAAAGATTTCAAATAGGTTTCTCTTTTGTATTGTAAGAATACACCCCAAACACAGGCTTGTGCAATGGTATTTAAAAATGTGCAGAAAAACCGTTTTGTTGTCACATAAGCAAACCTTAAACTATGCTGGTAAGAAGCCTGCAATATCTGGTCTGCTCTCTTCTGTCTAGAACTCCTTCCACTCACATAGCCTACATGATAGGAAAGATCAGGTAATTGGCCAAACAATTCCACCAGCATGTGAGAAGAAAACCTTGTCATAGAAGGCAGTACAGTACTGTCAATGATATAAGATTTGTCCAGGATCACTGTATCGTCTGCTGGCAAAGCCAGGATCCAAGCATTAATGCTTTCGTTCCACAGTCTGGAATTCGGATACTTATACACCTCTAACACTTTATTGTCATCAGTGGAGCTGCCTGCCTAGGTTTTACAACTCCCCATTTGAACAAACCAATTTCTAGACATCACCATATTGATGGTATGTTAGTTTCTATAGCAACCACTATCTAGTGCAGGTACATTGGTGATGATAACACCTGGGGTGCTACAGAACAATGTACATTTACATGCAGGCTTAACAACTTCATACATTGGAAACGCTGAGTCCGCCTTGCTGGAATTTGGTGTTGTAATCTTGAATGTGAATGCACATCTCTGCAATGAGTGCTTAACACACTGATCTATCCTCTGAACCATCGGGACACTCAACTGTATCAATATGTATTTCAACTTTGGCTATTGCAAATGATCAATATAATACCCAAAGGAAGGTGAGACATGCTACAGTTGTTGTGCCACACAAACTATGTATACCACAGTGAACATAGCATTATAGGATGAAAAGATTTGAACAAAATGTACTTGTCAACAACAGACAGACAGAAAATAGGTAGCCTTAGCAGCACACCATAGAAAATCCTGATGTGGGATACTTAATTTTGTCATTTTAGGGAAACTGAGTTTTTTTTAATACGCTTCTTTCTTGGGGCCCCCTCCAAGGTGGGGGCCCAGGGCAAGGGCCCCTGTTGCCCTCCCATAAAGACGTCTCTGTACACGCCCCACCTTAAGACTCTTAGGAAAGCGAAACGAACAGTGGAAACTGCTTGGAAAAAACTCCCCCCGAGAATCCAACAAGGTTAACTTCACTGCAGCCACACTCAACTACAAGTGAGCCATTGTCCAGGCTAAAAAAGACAGCTTCAATCATCGCATAGCCAAAGCTAATTCCAGTACAAAGGAATTATTTAACATATTGAAATAACTTGAATCTCCTGCCCATGTAATGGACACCTGTACGAAAGACACCTTATGGTTTACTAACATACAGAATGCTCTCCAAGATAAAACAACTATGCTATTAAACAAAATAAAACATTTAAAAAAACTAATTGACAATGCTATCCCACAGGACCTGCCCTCTCGCCCGTACCAAATATACCACAATTCAACTTCAAGCCTCTATCTATTAAAGAAGTGAAGATGATTATGCTAAAACTTAAACCATCTAATTGTCAGGGTGCCTTGTGTCCTGCCATGCTTATCTAGGAGGCGGCCAATGAGCTCGCCCCCTTCATTACTTCATTTATCAATGCATCATTTGACTCCAGTACCGTACCCACCAATCTGAAAGATGCTTGTGTACTCCCACTCTTAAAAAAACCTTCATTAGGCACAAACAACCCCTCTAACTACAGACTGACTACAACTGTCCCGTTCCTGCTAAAAATACTGGACCGTGCAGCCTATCTCCAGATTCAGCACTACCTAGAAGCAAACAATCTGTCAGGACTAAGACAGTCAGGATTCAGACCTAAACACAGGACTGAGACGGCGCTCATTGACTTAAAGACACAAATTCAGACCCTAAAAGACAAGGGTAAATCTGCCTTACTCCTATTACTTGACTTATCAATGGCATTTGACTTAGTGAATCATGAAATTTTATGTAAACATCTGTAATCTGCTGCACACTTCTCGGACCAAGCCAACATCTGTATTAAATTCTTCCTTAGCAAAATATCAATGAGGGTCTTTGCACCTTCTGCATCTGCCTTACCATCACCATTCACTTGTGGAGTCCCTCAAGGAACCTGTGTATCCCTAACTCTTTACAATGTGTTCACCAAACCTCTATTTGATATACTTGACTATCTGGGTGTTACGTACATTAATTACGCGGATGACACCCAGATACTCATCCCCATGACTGGTGACTACACTGCAGATAGTAAACCCCTTAATGATATCTACAGCACCATACAAATATGGATGGCTATGCACGGTTTATGTCTATACGACGACAAAACCGAATTAGTACTCCTTGTCTCACCATCTAAATTGAACAAATTAGGGACCCTCTTCAACTCCTTTTTTAATAAAAACGTTATTTATTACTGCACACAGAAATAGCACATACATATATGTTCGAAAGTTCTATCAACCTATCGTACACAATTACTCTCGGTTCGAGTCTGGATTCTCGGTTTCGGCTTTGTCCAATAAGTACTGTTTGTATATGGCCCATATATTTCTGGGTCTGGAAGTGGGTAGTACCGAGTCTATATATGGCTCTTCAGTGTCGTTTGTCCATAACATATCTTTGTCCCAGTCCGCCTTGGTTGGCGGAGCGGTGCTTTTCCACTTCATTATTATTACCCTTTTGGCTATCAGCAGGCTTAAGTTCAAGAGTTTTCACCATATCAGGTTTATTTTCCCCACCGTGCCCAACACGCACAATGGAGGTGTCCACTCCACATGCTGGTCTACCATTTCATCAAGAGCTGTGCAGACCTCTGCCCAGTAGTCTTTCAGCTTTGTGCATGCCCAGAGCATATGGTAGATATCTGCGTCCTCAACCTGGCACCTCGGGCAGGTTCCCGGGGCAGTAGGGTAGATGTGTTTGAGTCTTACCAGGATATAATGTGTGCTGTGTACCATTTTATAATGTATTAGTTTGTATCTGGAGTTACATGATATGTGTTTAGTCAATGCGCATATCTGGGTCCATTCGCGGTCTTCTATTTGGTGCCCCAGGTCCTGTTCCCACTTGTTTTTGGCTGCGTGGTTCCCAGCTGGGCGCGTCTGTATTATAATTTCATATAGAGCAGACGCTGAGAATTTCTGCGTCCCACTTGTGAATATATATCCAAGCTCTATGTTTATCTCCAGTTCTTCTGGGAAGGTGGGATATGCATTACTTATGGTGGCTTTTATACACATATATTGTGGCAATACCCGAGGCGGTGGGCCAATACGGCCCCAGGTAATGCCCGGGGCTGTAGTTAACAAAGCCCCCGGACATTACCTGCAGCGGTATTGGCCCGCCCCGAGGGTCTTATTGCCATTAGCACCCCGGCCCGTTGGATCGGGGTGCTAATGGCATTTTTTTTTCTGTTTCGGCGCGTTTCGAAACAGAAAAAAAAAGGGAAAACAGAGTCCGTTTTCCCTTTCCATGGCGGCCATCGGGAGCGGATGCGCTGGGAACTCAAGTGTTCCCAGCGCGTCCGCTCCCGAAAAGAAAAAAGAAAAAAAAGAAGCAGAAGGTAAGTGGGATTGGGAGGGTGGAAGGGAGGGAGGGGAAGAAAGAAAAAAAAACATACCTGCGTCCCCGCTGGGGGACGATGGAAGCCTCCAGCCGTGTGGAGGCGCAGAGCGGGGTTGGCCCTCCACACTGCTGGAGCCTGCTATCGTTGACCAACGGGGACGCAGGAGCAAAAAGGTAAGTGGGGTAGGGAGGAGGGAGGGAGGAAAGGAAAAAGAAAAACCTTACCCAAGTCCCCGGCGTGGGGCGAAGGCAGCTTCTCAGTTGTGGGGAGGCTCGGAGCGGGGAGGGCCCCGCTTCGAGCCTCCTCATTGGCTGAGGGGCTGCCACGCCCCCGCCGAGGACAAGGCGGATGGAATCTCGGCCGAGAATCGAAGGATTCTCGTCCGGGTAATGACCCGCCGAGAGCCAATCAGAATGCTTGTTGCATTCTGATTGTCTCTCGCCGGGTACTAATGTAGCTTATGTGTGTTTGTATTTCCCACTATGTCCCTGAGATCTTCCCATGCCACAAAGCACTTATCCGGGAATAACTGCCCCCACTGAACAATACCCCTTGTACTCCAGTGTGTGGGTACCTCTCCATCCAGAGTGAATGGTGTGTGGGTGTCACCCCAGATCGCCATGTTCGGGTGGTATAATCTGTCTGTACCAAAAATATCGGCAATTTTGGCCCAGGCTGTGTTCGTAACCTGTGTGGGGTCTATTGAGTTGTGGTGTTTCGGGCCTGATCTCGTCATTCTATGCAGCGCTATGATTGATTCTTGTGTACGCCGATCAGGAGGTGGGTTGTCCGGGGTGAGAAAGTTTGTGGCCCAGTGAGCGGCGTAGTATGCCTGTGCTGCCAGGTAGTAGAGCTCTAGGTCCGGTGCCATCAACCCACCCCGTGGATATGTGTCCGTTAATGCCTTCCAGCTTAGCCTGGGATGTCCTCCCCACACAAACGTTATGCAAGCACTTTTCATTCTAGCGAACAGTGCGCAACCAGGCCAGACCGGCACTGTATTGAATAGATAGAACAGTTTTGGGAGTACTATCATTTTAATAAGGGCAATTCTTCCCATCATTGAGATGGGCAGGGCACCTAGGGTATCAGCTAATCTGCTGTAGTTTGAGGCTCGGGACAGTTGGGCAGTTCTGGCCACATATGCTCCGAGGTATAGTATATGCATCAGGCTCCAAGTAAGACCATGCAAGTCCTGGGGCCCTACTGTGTTTTTTGTGAGTGGGAATATTTCTGATTTGTTAGTATTGAGTCTTAGTCAACAAATTTCTTAACTTCCGCCAGGACTTTGCCGAGTGCACGATCGGGGTTGCGCAGACATAGAAGAATGTCATCAGCGTATAAAGTTATAATCTGTAGTTTACCCTCCAACCAGAGTCCGTGTGAGCTGTAGCGAGCCCTGAGGATGTCTGCTAGGGGCTCTATCACTAGAGCGAATAATAGTGGTGACAGCAGGCAGCCTTGTCGGGTGCCCCCCAGTAGCTCTAGCATGTCTGTTTAAGTACCATTTACTCTTATCTTGGCGTAGGGGCATGCATACAATATTTGAATCCATTTAATGATATTGGGGCCAAATCCATAGTTGTGTATTACCCCAAATAGGAAAGGCCAGTAAACTGTATCGAATGCTTTTTGCATATCGAGAGCAACTGCTATGCCTTGAGTTTCGGGGGGTATTGTCGTCAGAATTTTGTGGCACCGTATAATGTTTGTCGCAGTGGACCTACCCACAATAAACCCAGCCTGGTCCTCATGGACCATGTAGGGCATCAATGGTGTTAATCGGGTAGCCAGCATCTTTGCGTCTGTGTTTATTAGGGACAGTGGCCAGTACGAGCCGCATTCCTCTGGGGGTTTCCCTGGCTTAAGCAATAAAGTGATTACTGCCTCCCTAGTGGTTTTGGGCAGCTCCCCTTTGTTTAAAGCTTCCACCCATACTGCATATAGTCTGGGTACTAAAGGTTGACTGAATTCTTTAGAAAATTCCACCCGTAGTCCATCTGTCCCAGACGCTTTTCCATTGGGGAGAGTTTTTATTGCCTCCGCTATCTCCGCTTCAGTGATCGGGGTTTCTAAAGACTCTCTAGTGGCGTCAGCTAATAATGTCATTGGTATTTGGGAGAGATATTGATCTATCTCCTCCTCAGTGGTAGTTCCCTGGGGGGAGTACAACTTTTTATAGAATTCATAAAATGTTTCTTTCACCTTACTATCCTCCCTGGTCACTGTACCATCTGGTAGTTTTATGCATGGTATAGTTGTCGAGCCCCTTTCACCACTCACCGTTCTGGCCAGCAGTCTCACCGGGCGTTCACTCTCCCCATATCGACATGCCGCTGCTGGCTTATCGAAGTAACAGATCTCTTGATCCGCCGCTTCCTATATTCATCTAGCTTAATCTTAATCTCCAAACTTAGCTGTTATGATGGGGAGTGTGCCTACTGAGATTGTAAAGAGGCTATTTGTGTCTCTAGGTGCACCAGTCTACCACGGATATCCTTGAGGACTCCGCATTCTGCAGATATTGAATTACCTCTTATACAGACTTTAAATGCCTGCTATAATATCGCCTGACTGGATACAGAGCCCTCATTGATGTCAAAGTATTCATGTATTTGCTGGGCCATTGTTGTTCTCTAAACCAGATCTTGCAGAGCCGCGGGTTTAAATTTCCAAGGTGGCCTGTTCACTATTGTGTCAGGGATTCGTAATGTTAGCTGTATTGGCGAGTGATCAGAGTATGTTCTGGGGTAAATATGGGCGCTAGTAACCCAGCTCAATACCTCGCTGGCCACCAACCATAAATCAATTCTCGAGTGCATGTCGTGCACTGTGGAGTAATATGTGTACTACCTTTTTGAGAGGTTTAGAGTTCTCCATGCATCTTTTAGGTTTAGGTCAGCCACGTGCATGAGTATCTTCTGTGCTGCCTTGGTGAGTGCTCTAGGTTGTGTCGATGTGCGATCTAAGTGTACATCTAGGATGGTGTTGACATCACTGCCAAATATCAAGTAGGCCATGGGGTAGCTCGCCAGTTTTTCAAATAATGTAGAATAGAAGTCGGAGTCATCGATATTTGGCCCGTATATGTTAAGTAGGACTATCTCCCTGTCGCAGAGGGTGCCATGGAGCAACACGTATCTTCCCTCGGGGTCGCATTCAGAGTTAAGGCAGGTATATGGGAGTGTTTTATGTATAAGCATCGCCGCCCCCCTTGCCCGTTTGGAGTATGTCATATAATACTGATGTGTACCCCAGTCCGGTACAAGTTGTCCTACTTGTTGAGGTCCTAAATGTGTTTCTTGCAAGCAATCTATGTGCTCGCTCCATGATGAACATTGTGGAACATCCAGGATCACCCAGGAGATTGCGTAAAAGATCTTCCACTGCTTTTTCCATTGATCCCTTCAATGCCTCTTCCGGAACTCTGATTATGCGGATGTTGTTCCGCCGGGATCTAGCTTCTAAATCTTCACATTTGGTTTTCATCGTCCCCAGTTCTATTGCCATTGTGGACACTGTGGTCTTTAAGGCCTCTAGTGCATTTTCTGTGCCCGATATTCTCGTCTCCGCCTCCCTGATGCGCAATGTAGTTTTATCGAGTTGTGTCTTAATGGAGGCGACATTTGCTGTTATGCCATCTAGTTTTTCATTGAGGGCGGAGAAGCCCTGTTGCATGGCCAGAAAGACCGCCTGGGGGTCCATCATTGGTACTGGGGTAGCTGTCGTTCTTGTGGGGATACTTCGTCAGATATCGCGGGTTCCGTTTCTTTCCTCATTGCTGTCGTGTATTTTTCAATTGCTCCTTTTCCTCTCTTTGGCCCGAAGCCCTTGGGCATCGTTTTATTTTCAAGGAGGAGTCACCCGGGGAGCGAGCCCAGCAGTCTTCTGCTTCTGCGCAATTCCTATACCTGGTGGGCGTAGAATGATGATTTAAACAGTTCTCAAGGAGGCGTTTGGTTCGCTGTCTGGGCTGGTTTCGTTGTCTGAGCTGGTTTTATGCGCCGAATCATGCCTGTTCTGTTTGTGTTTTAGTTCTGCTGTTAGTTACCCCCTCCTGTTGCCAGCCTCGTGTCTCTGTCAGGATTTTCTATGGCTTCTTAAAGTTCTCAGGGGTCAGCACGATGTTGGAGAGGTGAGGTCCTGCTCTGGTCAATTCGGCGGAAGAACGGGTTTGTTGCGTCTTGGAGTTATGTCTCTTGCAAGTCTTTTTCCACTACAAAAGGGTTCCTTGCCTGCCCAGTCGTGATGAGTTTGAGTCTGTAGCCCATGGGTAGTATCACTGTGCCTCTGTAAACGAGGACCGAGTGACCTCTGACGGGCCCATAGAATCAGAGCTCGCCCTTGAATACCTCAAAACAAAGTAGCTGCACCTCGAGGAGGTTGGGGTGCAGGATTCAAATACTTCAACACCATTCAATAAGGACCACTCAATGGATCAGCACAAAGACTGCTAAGTTCATAAGGGTTTATTTCATCATAGCTGACACAGCGCAGCCCTATCTGCTGTGGTCAAGTTCCCTGCCTCAAAAAGAACCCCCCTCAGCATTACCGAGAGCTCATTTTTATAGCCAAATATGAGGAGGCAATCTGCCCCCACCGCTCCTGCTCAGTCTTAGACTACCTCATTGTTAGCATTAGCTCATTGGGCAATTAATTTTTTTTTTTTTTTTTTTAAATAATTTTTATTGTTTAAATATTGAGTATGATACAGATGTCAACTATTTTCCAGGGCAATTAATTTTAATTGGACTAAAACCTTCAAAATTAAATATGCTCTAGCATGCATTCCTGACTCTTCTTTCGGTGCACTGTTCAATTATAATTTGTACAGCTGGATTCTTTCAGATAAGGGTTTCGACCAGGACGGTTTAATGTCTGGTTTCTGTCCATTAGTCAAGTTTCTGAAAGCATGGTGTCCTTGAACGTCCCAACTTTAAAATGATCTCATCATTACACACTTTGAGCACTACTCAGTTTCTTCTTATTTTAGCCACATTTTGGTTACATGTATTTCCATTAAAGGCATTTTAGCCAGAACGATTTTCTGTCTGTGTAGAGAATATCTTATTGTCCATTCTGTGCCTCGCCACCATATTACTGTAATGCCATTTTCGACTTTATAAATACAATGCCTTTGAATACTAGTATGTTGTAGCATTATAAAAACATTTTTTTGCATAATTGCAACACCACATAAGTCCCTTTGAATTTCTCTGGTTAGGTTTAAGTGGGGGAGGGGGCCTCCACTTCATTCAGCTGTTGACCCAATATATATATATATATATATATATATATATATATATATATATATATATATATATATATATATATATATATATATATATATATATATATATATATAGGCCGGGACCTTCATTACACTCCCCCATCTTGAAAGTTCAGTTGTTTGTAAAACAACTTTAAACCATATTCTAGTTCCATTCACCTTAACATTTATCTAAACATTTCTTAACACGATCTTATAATTTGGCATGTACTAACGTATTGTCATACTAAAAACAAACATGGTGTGTCATCTCCTTCCATGTAAGCCCTACTTCCTGTAATTGTGTGCCTTTAATGTAACTGTATGCCTTTGCCAATTCACAGCCTTTGTGAGACTCAAGAGGTTTGGTCAAGCTTTGAGGTAACCCATTAGCCCATTGTCTCTCCGTATGTCACTCCTTGTCCGCAACTCCCACCCCAACAAAGTACAATCTCTCCTTGAGCATCTTCTCCTGCCCATGAATATTATTTCACTTTGACCTTCCCTCTTGTCCACACTCTTTCCTTTTCTGTATCTTCCGTTGTAGTTGTCATGAGTTTGGCGTTAGTGGACCGTCTGTGTCCTGTCGCCTTTTCCTTTCCATTGTGCTGTTTTCACAGTCAGTCTCCCAGGTTCCTTTGAAGCTTAGACCAGAAGTCCATTGTTTTTTTTTTTCCTTTTCACATGGAGTTCTCTATTTCCAGAGTGTTTCTCTTTCAAACGGGTTCATTGTTCGATATGTTCACAAGAGGGGATGGTTCAGCATGGGGATGCAGGGTTGGGGGAGTCTCTTTGCAGACATAATTCAGCGTCAGGCTTTCACTGGGTTCCTCTACGACCTCCCTCTCTCCTCACGTGGTTCAACGTCAATTTCCCAAGGCATACGTCCCTCGACGTATACCTGTAATATAAAACGGAATGAGTTTCTTTTGTAAAATAAACAGGTCTCTACTTATCTAACACATTTCCTACCAACCCATTTACTTAAAACCTCTTTTCACATTGGCTATTTCACCTTATTCCCTAGAATTGAGACATTCCCTCTTATTTGACACCCCTGCCTCCTAGACAAGCTACACAACATTCATTTTTAAACATTTCCCTTGTGTGGGTCATTTTTACACCATAACTAAAATACCCCCCATTCCTAGCACTGTGTCAGCTGGCTTAGACAATGATTTTTGTTTTCAATAACACTTGATACATCACATCCTTCATGGGACACATTTTCCCCTTCCGGGTGCCACATGCAACCCTAAGGAGACAAATAATTAAAGAAAGATGTTGTCTTCTTTCTGGTCTTCTAGGCCTTGGGGATCCCCGTTGTCTGTAGAAAGTCAAGATAAAGGCAAAAGTAATTCGGGCATTTGCAAGGGGTCAGGTTTTCTTCCCAACTTTAACCCCCTTCCTCCCTTTCTGCTATCAAAAAATACTCTCTGGGGCATTCTCCCCTATTTGTTGGTGCAAATAAACAACTAATTCCCAACCACCCCGCGGGGATACTTAGTTTAGGTGGGTTCTTTGCTCAGCTTAGCTGTATTCTTCCATGTTAGCAGTAAATTCTTCCTGGTTAGCTGCACATACTTCTTCAGCTTAGCAGTAAATTCTTCCTATTCATTTATTTCTAGTTGGACCATGGTCTCTGTTTGTGCTTTGTGGTCATCCAAGGGAGATAAAACAGGGGTTTCGCTGCACACCCCCCTGTCTAACTTGATCTAGCCTACCCCAGTCTTCTAAGACTATGGCACCAATTCTTACTACGTGCCTCCACCTTTATTGTTCCCATTAATGCTTTGCCTATTCTAATGCTTGCATACCTCTATCATAACAATCCTTTTGACATTATGAACATGAAAATAATTACTCACCTTCAATTTTACTTCTGTTTTCTGTGTTTGTCTGGAATGGCCATGCTGTTTATTTATTTCTCTACTCTTTCCACACCTGATTATACCTATCTTGGGAAAAACAGCTAACTTGTGAAGACCTTGTGTCTCTTGCTACCTTTTCCTGTTACTCACCTGGATCCCTTTACCTTTAGTGTTGATCAATTGCGTGTTCACACCCTTTTGGCGTGAACTAGTACTCACCTTTTTCTCTTTTCTCCCTAATTTAAGGCCATGCAGACAATTTCTTGTGCTTTCACGCAAGAGGTCCATAGCTTGTCTGTAAAATAAATCAAAATTGTTACTGGCATTCACAAGTTGGTTTGCTTACTTCACCATACTTACTTTAAAATGGTTTGTGTGAGTTTTCCTTTGGTTAATTGACCCAATTTTATCAGCCATACTCCTTTTCTTGGTCTTCATGGTCTCCTGATGTTTTTTATTGCCCAATGCTCCTTTTGTCTGTTAGCCAGGAAACCTCATAAGTGCTATTTGTTTTCCACTTTTTGCTCTTTTTTCTTTATGCTTTTGAGTGTATCCCTTATCCTTTTATTCATTTTTATTCAAGATAACCACTCACTTTTAGTATTTCCTGATTTATTTATTAATGTATTTGTTTATTTATTTCTGTGACCAATCCTTTTGTGCTTCCTCGCCTCTTCTCTGACCCTTATCTTCTTCCTTTTTCTTATCTCTATATCCATGCACCTCAAATGTTCTGATTCTGTTATGCAAAATACACAAGGTTGTGGGGTGTAATCAAAGGCCCAAACTAACCGAACTGACGGGCCAATTGGGCAAACGACCTGCCAGGATACAGAAACCTGCACGCTGGAAATGGGTTTATTTAGGCATACTATGCAGTGTCTTTCTGCAGTGGAAATCCACAAAAATCTGAAACGAAAATGTGATGTGAGCGCAGATTGGAAAAGATCATCACATTGCGGCCTGAGAAATAAATGCAGCATTTTTCTCTGAAACTGTCACCCATTAAAAATGTGAAAATTCAGACACACTTTTCAGCAGAAAAACAAACAGCAGATCATTAATTGTGTATTTTATTAATGCCTGAAAGGAACTGCCCTGTATTTTCAGATGTCATCTTAAAAAACACAATGCTGTGTAAAAGAAAAGAAGAAATCCATCGATGCAAAAGCAAAGTGAACCCTGATCAGTAAAACACAAAGTATGTCAAAGAATAAAAGCTGATGTTATAAAATGCAATATGTGAGTTCATTTCAGCCAATCACAATTGGTGGGCCTCTGGGCTGAATTCTCAAATGGCTCCACCACACTGCAAGCCTGGTTCGTATATTCCCATTATTTATAACTGCAATAAAATGTGGCTTGCCTGAAGGGTGCTGAAAATCAAGCTCCCCCACACCTGCTGTCTCTGAAGGCAGTTCTGTGCAGTCCTCATGTTCTAGAAAAATACATGAATGGAATGTGAGAAAGGGGACTAAAGTGTTGCCAAGTCCTCCCAGGTGTTAACGACTGACAGCCACCAACTTCAAGCAACAAACTTCAAACAACAAAGAGGCTAATACAAAATAAAACTCTTGTCAAAGGCTGGCTCCAAGTTGCATAACATGAAGATTCAAATTAATGTAAAAGGACTATTATAAGACATGCCTTTTTCTCAACAGCCATAAGTCATACTGATTTTATTTCTGTGTCATTTTTTAGAGCATTTCCAGGTGATGTTGAAATAAAATTCATCCACCTGCGACTTAGGGAATTGTAATGACCAGCTAAATGGTGTTCCTGGCTTCTCTGAACATGTTCCAAATTAGAGATTTTGCGAACTGGTGGAGGGTAAAAATAGGAATGTGGGTTGTAAATTGCATGCTCCTAATGATTATGCCTTTTATAAAAAAGGCAAAAAATTGCCAAATGCCCGAGCCAAATGGTGCAGACCGGGCTGTCATTTTATTTTATTCCCCATTATTTTTTTTGTTTTTTGTTTAACTGAATCGAAATGCATAGATCCTTAGCCAAGTTAACTAAAAATATTTGGCAGAACACCACAAGGTGATTTTTGTTAAAATTCTAAATGAACAAAGCTCATTCCCAGTATGTGCTGAAAACTCTAGACTGTAATTTAATTGGGTAGTCCTACTGGTCCAGCTTCCCCAACATGGGCCTTTAATTGTAGGGGGGACTGACATCCAGAATTCTCACATCATCCCAATTATTTTCTCTCAAGCTTCCCCAACACATGCCTTTAAGTGAAAGGGTTGTGTGAAATACAACATTCTCACATCATTCCAATGTCTTTATGTCCTGCTACCCAACACAGGCTTTTAAGTGGAGGGGGTCTGAAATCCAAGATTCTCAAATCATCCCAATTTGTATTCTGTCCAGCTTCCTCAACACAGGCCTGTAAGTGGAGAGGTGTCTGAAATCCACAATTCTTAAATCATCCCATTTTTCTGTCCTACTTCCCCCACACAGACCAAAGTGAGGGGGGATTTGAATAACAAACTGTTGAATCACCCTGTGTTTATTTTAAAGCAAATGTGTGGGTGAAATAATATATGCATTTGTACAAATCTGTAAACTATACTGCTAGCCTTTTTAAGCACGCAGGAAAATCGAAATTGCATAGCATTGCATAGGTAAATGATTTTATTCATTGAGCAGTTTGATTATTTCTTGAAGTGAAATTTGTACAAAGTAAAAAATTGAGATTTGTGTTTTTCCCAACCAACTGGTCTGATTCTTGGTGTACACGAGGGTGGCATGTGATGTTTTAGTGTGATCTCCATTATTTATCATTAAAATAAATACAAATATAATTCCTGTACACTGGCCTGGTTCTTAACTGATTGGGGATCCAATGGGTATTAGATAGGGCTGAACAAAGAACTGACATTAAATTGTTTATTGTATAACACTTAGATTTGGGATGGAAATAACTCCCTGTGTTGTGGGTGGCCTATCAATAAACAATTACAAATTGGGGTCTTGTGGCCGGGATTTGGCTGGCTATCTTTCACACATGACAAGTGCATTGTGACAGAGCATTCATTTTGATGTAATTGCATTAAGGTGGAGGGAAAGTCATCTTCGCGTAGTTAAACTCCTGTAAGGACTTGACCCCTGAGTTCCAGGGAGGTGTATAGGTGAAAAATTAAAATTGAGTAAGAATTGATTTTGATATGGCATTGTGAGTGGAAATGAAAGGTGATGTTGTCCGTACGCAAAAGAAATTCTACAAAATAAATTGCAACAATGCCATTTTTAAAAATGAATACAATTGAATTGGATGATGCCAGGAATAATTTCCTTACCAAGCTGTTAATTTGCGGTGAGTAGACAGAGGAGGATAAAGGGAGCGGGCAAGCTAAAATGATGCAAGATGTTACATCAGCAGGAACTGACATCTGCTGTGAAGATGGGATACGGCACAAAGCATTAGAGGTATTTTATAGGACCTGACATGCTCAAAAAGAACTGAGTCAAATGGCTCAGCTCACAGTTTATTTATAATTCCAATTGCAGTTAGCGGAAGAGTGAGTGCAGAAGAGTGAGGTCTGTGTGCAGAATGAGACTGAGAATATAAATGTGGCGCCTAAAGAACTTAATCAGTTAGATGATCAAGCACAGCAGAGTCACATTTTTAAGTTAAAACAAATAAGCCTAAAAGATGAGTTAAAAACCCAGCGGCAAGAGAGTGAAGAGCATGAAACACAGGTTTCTGCACTGAAAGATGCAAATAAAGAGTGTGTGGAAAATTTGAGCACACTCCAAAATAAGGTAAATGACAATACTTTTATAATAGAGGGCTGTTAGACAGCATTATGGCATTTCAAATACAAATAAAGGAGTTAAAAAATGAAAACAGTCAGTTAATTGTAAAAGGGGTTGATTCCTAAATGACTTCAATCAGATGTATTGGCAGATACATACTTTAAAACAACAGAAAGGCAACTGGTGAAGGAAAGGATCTCTTGAACTAGGAGCTGCATCATTTTAAAATAGTTCTCAGGAACTGACTGTAAATAGGCAAGAAAATGTAGAACTCATGGAGTGTGACAGGCAAGCTGAAGCAGAAGCTGACCTCTTACAGGCAGTGCAATGTAAAAACACGCAAGAGAAAGAGATTGGTCTTTTGAAAGCAAACCACTTTGAATGTGTGTGCACAATGCAGGCCGCACAAAACAAAGTCAGAATTAAATCACGGAATTGAAAGATTGCTTAATGGCCCAGAGTAAAGTGCTCGAGGTAAATCGGGAAATAAGTATAGGGAGAAGCAGGTAGTGGAAGTTTGACAAATGAAAACTACAAACAGGCATTGAGGCACCCTGATCAATCAGGGTATGGGGAATGGCTCTCTGATCCAGGGGTGAGGCCCTCCTCATGAGGAACCTCATGCCCATTAATCACAACTTCCTATAGGCTGACTGTGACTGACCTCAAGCTTTCCACCTACAAAACTCAAGAAAACATCGACTCACCCAGGCCTAGCCAAACTGAGCCAGAAGGCAGGTTCTTATTTGAGAGTGATGAGTTCTCACCTCTACCATCTAGAAGGGAAGGTGGTCATACCAGTGTGTCCTGGGAAGTCAAGAATAATCCAATGAGAGCATTGAAAGCTTCATTTTAGGCACAACATATTAAAAACCTCCTTACATTTAAGGGATGGAGTGATTTTCCCCAGACTATCTGGAAGGGGGGAGATGACATAGTTGAGACCGTCTGAGGAAGAGACTGTGTATTATCCTGTGCCAAAAGGTGACTACAGGGGAAATGACCCTGAGAATTCATGGCAGCACAGGCAAGAGAAGTCCAGACCCTATGGTTCTGGGAGCTAGTCCCAGACTCATAGAGCTAGGGAGCGCCTAGAAGATAGGGAATAGAGTACCAATAGCAGCTCTGAGTCAGAAGGTGAATGTACTCAGTTGCAGAGAAAAAGGAAGACAGGGTAACAAAGAAAGTGCTTTGACATAGACCCAATTAGACAGATCAAGGCCAGAAAGAGCTTCATGATCCCCTACCATAAAAAATGCTAAGTATTCAGTTTGGGAACATCTAGAATTGTATGCACAAATGATATCCTCATTTGGAATTAGAAATCACATACATTGTATGGAGTTTGTGAAATAGACATTCTCTCCAGAGTACTCCAGTCAATTTTCGGGACTGGAGAGGCAGAATCATAAAAAAAAACTGGCCACCTATAAGGCATCCGTTTTGAAAACATTTTCCACACATGGAAACCCACATGAGGCCGGTAAGGCTGCATATAATTTAGAAATGTGGGGAGGATCAGGCACCTATGGAGTCTGTGCAGGAGTTCAAGCAGGCATTTGATCAGACTTCCAGGTCGGTGAACAGAAATAGCAGAAAAACCGGCAGGTTGCTGCTGGACCTGGAATGAATTACCGTCTCCGGACTTGCCGGAAGTAACAGGCCTTTACAGCCCCGGACCGGCAGACTCTGAATGAGGCCCATAATGTGAACATCAGTACACACAACTGGGGTTCAGCTGAGAGGGTGGACACAGGCCAAGGAAGGAGCTCAAGTAAAGCAAAGGCAAGGGCTGCCAAGGAAGTTGAAATGGTCAGGCAGAGTCAAAAGCTGTAGCGCCCAGCCACGGTTGAACAGGAATCCATGTACAAGGCCGGACAAGGGAGGAATACAGCTCCAAGTTAATATTGTTTAGGTATAACAGAGGTCCAGGGTTCACACTACACATTCACCGTTCATAGAACCCAGGGACCAACAAATCCTCCCGCAGTATACAGACGGAGGACTCAGCCAACAGCAAGTTAGAACTGTCCTTTATTTTCCATAAAAGTCAGGGATCATACAGGAAATAGGGGAATCTCCAGCAATCATAGCGCCTGAGCCTGTGACATGGGCTTTTATTGAGGTCTGATGGGGCTCTTCCCCAAAAACATAAGAACATCACAATTGGGTGGTTGGTGTGGTATTGCCTAAAGCCAGCACCTATAGACATTAGCTGACTGGCCAACTCATGTCAGATGGCTTTGCCTGAGCCTTCCCCAGAAACTATCTATTATATTGATGCAGGGTCACAGGATTCCCATTGGCCCTTGCACTTTTCCATCCATCCTTTGATTTATGTTCCCTGATTGGCTGGAGGGGGCTTCCTCCGGCCTGGGAACAAGCTCTGTTCTCAGTGCTCCATGTACCTTCTCAAGGTGATGAGGAAGACTATGTGTCACCATTGTTGCTAATGGAATAACCACTTTCCCTTAGAGAGAGTCTGCAGGTTGCAACGTTATAAAACAACACATGTATCACTTTGTGTCTGCTTTGCTGGGAACTTCTTCTCTTCCCACCACTGGTGACTGGCCATTGTTCGGCTCGGCCGCATCACGTGGGTGAAGACTAAAAAATTGAGCTTACTGGTCTGCAATTAGTCAGGATTCATTCTGATATTTTGCAGGTGGCTCCTTCTCTCTGGAACTTAGAAATGTTCTGATTGTCTCTGACCTTGGCTGCAAGCACCACTCCTGGACAGTGTGCTACAAAATCTGTTTTCCTTTGTTCCATATTCGGAGGCCTGTGGCTTCATGCAATTCTACTATGGTTATGCTATGATTTCTATATATCTATATTGTATTAAGTTTCTTATTGGCTGAAACTTGCTCTGCATCTCTTGCTTTTCTTGCGTTTCTGCATTTGGCTAGTGAGAGAAAATAATGAAGGCTTTCGACAGTATGTATATATGTCTGTCCTCTGTCTACAGAACTGTGTATGCATGTTCTTCATGTGTACGCGTGTGTGTCTGTGTAACTTTGTGCAGGGATGCGAGTTTGCTTCGTGGCTAACATTACTATGTCGTGGTGTCTCTAATGATGTCAGCACAGTTATACAGTTGTCATTAGTTGATCAGGTCCAATGAGGCACCTGCATCCATGATCGATGTTGAGGCACCTGTATCCAGAAAGAAGTCAGCTGGATAAGGTTTGAATGGCTGTCTGAGGGAATATCTGTTCCCATATGTACATGTCACTGGCCCTCCTGGGGGCTGGCCAAACAGTTACTGGCATCTTGCTTTTCTGGCTTGTTGAGCTGTCATGCTTATGGGGGTTAAGAGGGGAATTCCAGGGACCCTCTCTTCAGTAGGGTGGGGCATCAAGCAAGAAATGCGGTGCCACTGCAATAAGGTGGAGTTAAAGGCATGCCAAGGGGAAAGAAGACACCATGCGAGGTGGGCACCAAATCACTGTGCTCAACTGCAGCGAAGCAGTGGAAACCTTAAAGTGGCAGGCACCCCCAGGCGAGGGGTGGAGGGGCTGCAAAGGGAAAGCAAGGGCAAGAAACAAACAGTTGCAACTAGGCCTATCTGAAACAAGGCCCTTATCCAGGCATGATGAGGGGCCCGTAAGGTGCAACAGGTAAACAGTGTTCCAGATGTAAAGGCTGTGACTGGCACTCAAGCCATGATAGGCCAGACAGGGAGAACAGCCTCTCTGAGGGCCGTAGTGGGGAGCCAACTCGCAGTGCCAGAAAGTGGCAGCAATAATCCCACTGACCACCAGGGATGGGGGTCAGGGATCATAACAATATATAATCAACCATCCTAGGAGATCTTTCTCATCACAGTGGCAGAAATAAACCCACTGACCACCAGAGATGGGTTGGGGTCCCTAGCCATATCAAATCAAGCATCAGAGGAGAACTTCCTCATCGCAGTGGCAGCAACAAGCCCACTGACCACCAGAGATGGTTCGGGGATCCTAACAGTATTGAATGAAGCATCCAATGAGAACTTCCTTGCAACAGTGCAAGTCGTAATCCCACTGAACCAACAGAAGCCGTGGAGTGCAACAGAGCAAGGTTTCCTCATTACAGTAGCAGGCATAAGACCACTGACTCAAGTCGGTAGACAGAGTACCACAGAAAAGTGTTTCCTCACCACAGTGGCAGTCCTAAAGCTATTTACCAAAACTCCAACCAATATTATAAAGAAAACAACAGAGGAGTATCTTTTTTTTTTCAGTGGTATTCAAAAGGCGAATTACCAAATCTCAAGAGAACTGTTTATATGCAGTAATATCATTTACAGGAATTGGAAGTGGAGGCCGGACCAAGGAAGACTTTGAGGACCTAGGAAAAAAAGCTCAGCAGGAGCTACAACCGTTACGGAGACAGCTCTTTGATAAGAGGAGAAAAGCCAGGAGAAGGGAGTCATTCTCCTGGTGAGAGACCTTTTTTTTTGTTGTTTTGAATCTTCAGAGTTTGCCAGGAGAAGGGAAGCATTCTCCAGGTGAGAGACCTTTTCTTTTGCTTTGAATCTTCAGAGTTTGCCAGGAGAAGGGAAGCATTCTCCAGGTGAGAGACCTTTTCTTTTGCTTTGAACCTTCAGAGTTTCCCAGGAGAAGGGAGGCATTTTCCTGGACTTTTACCTTACCCAATACCAGGAAAAGGAAGGCATTAGCCTGGTGGAAGAACTTTATGTTAGTTAGAACTTCATATGTTTAAGTGTAAGTGGTAGAAGCAGGGTATTGGACAAGGACGGATTTTAATTTGATGGACATTCTGACATTTCCTTATTTTCCGAGGTTGAGGTCGGAAACCCTTCATAGGGACAGGGATAGATAGGTGTTGTGGTTTTAAAATGAAAGTCTATAGACCAAACATGACATCTACCTGTCGAACTCCTTCTTAAATACCCTTACATTAGCTACATGGTCTGTCAGTGGGTAGTATGTTTAGAGGCATGGCCCTGTGTTTCGAAAAGTGGTATTGCGTGTGGGGGAGTGGGACTGTGTGAATGTGTGGGAGTGGAATTGTGTGTGGAGCATGTGGCAGTGTGTGAGAAGTGGCAGTAAGATAGTATGTGGGCAGGCAGAAAGTATGTGGTAGCATAAGTGTGTGGGGGCAGTGTGTGTGTGTGAGAGAGGGGGCAGTGTGCTTGGGAGGAAGTGTTAGTGTGTGTTCACATTGTGTGTATGTATGGTGTGACGAACCTCAAGGTATCATCACAGCTTTGGATGGGGAAGCCCCTTCCCATGAGACCACAGTTGTCAGGTCACTACCCAGTTGTCCCGCTGCAGGTGGTACTCAGTGGAAGGATCTCATGGGGAGGTAAGACCTCATTGAGAGCAGTGACCATGAGAGGAGAATTCAGTATACCTTTCCCCGCCCACCTTTCTATGGCCCCTTCTCTCACCGCTCCACTACGTACACCAATATGCTTTTATGACACATCTCCAGTCAAGATCAAAGACACTCAAGAGATCCCAAAGCCCTGTCAACCCTGAATAAATAATGCTACTGAGACGAGTAAGAGTAACGAGTTATACAGAGCACTTGTGAGAACTGAAGTGCTCAGTCTAGCCTTTTCGATCTCCCGATCAATTCAAGTTCATTCAAAACCGAACATGGGGTTGGTGTTGTTCTCAGCAGAGACTGGGAGTGCAGCAACCACAGAGCATGCAGGAGAGGCAGAACAGGTCGAGACAGTAGCTCAGTGACAGGTGTGCACAGGAGAGCTCCGGAGAGGCTGCACTGAGGTGGGGAGAAGCAGACCCCACTTCCTGATGGCCAAGGGAATTGGGATACTGAACGAGAACTGTATGCCTGCTGAAGAAGCCGGAGTAGAGTCGCAGGAGCAGATTAAGCACCCGAACAGTGTCAGGGAAGCCAGAACGAGAACCACTGAGCCCATGGGAGAGGGTTGGGAAGCCAAGCCACTGTTGGACGAGTCACGAAAAGCCCTGGTCAGAGGGAATTTCTCCTGGCAAGCAGCCCATGTCCGAAGTAGAGAATGGGTTTACCAAGTCCAGGGAAGACAGAGAACAGTAAACATGTGGTCTGGGACACATGTTGGGAAAGAGACTTGTAAAAGGAGAGATACAAACTTGGCAAACAAAAGCTGTTCGCAAAGACCTTGGCAGCAGAGTAAACAAACGCTGTGGAATTGGGTAAAAGCAGATATATAGAATTGCGGTACAAACACAGAAGAATACAAGATTGCGTTACACAACAAACACTTGGCAGGAGAGTAAACAAAGGCTCTGTGTAAGACTGAAGTCAAATGGTAAGAACTAGATTGTAGAATACTGTACTTAGCAGGAGAGTGGTTCCGAGTTGGGAGTATTGAGAAAAGGAGGTGAAGGACCTCTGAACAGCTTGGGGAAAAGAATCCAGACAATTGTTTTCCTTATGGCAGAGTGCCTGTAGAAGCAAGCCTTTCAGCTGGGTCTCATTATAAGCCTGGCGGTCCGGAAATAAGGGTGGAGGTAGCAATGTACAAGTATGCCTGCAGGCATGTGCTTCTGTGTCCCCATTCCTGTGGAGTCCTATGTGACTTGCACGGAATGGGGACTTACACTTTCCACCGCCTGACATCCTGGGACGCCGGGACTCGGGAAATCAGGTGGCGGAACAGCGTTATGAGTTCGACAGCGCTACCAGGGGGTTACCGCCAAACTCGTAATGAAGCCCAAGGATTAATTTGTAACCAGTAAAGATACAGGAATCATTTTGTGTAAAACTGGAAATACTCTGGGGGAAAGGGAACCAACCCCCAAGTCGTATAGCACTTTAAATTTGCTTTTGTCTACACTTTTTGTTGGAACTTTTATTTGAGTAATGAAAAGCTGGTCTGCAGGACGGCAGCCAAGAGACATTCCCCTATCACCTGATATACAGTTTTGCTTGTGGGGGACAGGTAAGGATTTGGACACATAACGGCAAACTTTAATTTGGACATCCTGACACTGACAGTTCATTAGCTACCTTTGCCGAGGCAGGAACTCCTCTTGTGGAGTTAGGGATAGCTGGGATTTCCTCCAACCCTTTCATTTCTTTTGTGAATAAAAGTCTTTACCAATCAACATGCCACCCGTATGTCTTTCTCTTACTCCTAGACCCTCACAATGGCCTCACAATGGCCAGTGACTGTGGGGAATGTGTGTCTGGGCAGTGTGTCTATGCAGTATGTGGGGGTATGTATGTCTGTGTGGTGGGGGAGAGGCATCTGTGTGTGCTGGGGAATGGGAGTTTGGTGGGCCGTAGTGTGTTTTCATTCTTTTTGGTGGCAGTGTGTGCCAGTGTGTGTGGGAGGAAGCTTGACAAGTGTGTGTTGTGGGGTATAGTTGAATAGCTCCTCTAGTGGCAATCAGCTTCACATCACAGGCTTGCTAATAAGACTGTGAGACATGCAGCTAATGGATAACATGATGATTCCGCAACAGGCATGGTTTGGGCAGAGAGGGACAGGAATGGGGAAGTGACATAGGCCTTAGCATGGCCAAGTAGGACAGACAACCAGACAACATCTACAGGCTCTGTATTGCCCCCATCTTCTCTATTTCTGCTATTCCCATGTCAATAGTTTAGACTTTATAGGTATCTAGCGCCACCTAACTACCAAAACCTAAAACCAAATTCTCCATGATGGTAGTGGGAGGAATTCGAACACAGATCTCAGAGGAGAGTGTGCAACTAAATGAGCTCTCTGACTGCATTATGTAAAACCACTACACGCTTCGACACCTACGTAGTGAGTTACATAAAGCATGTTCAAATGTTTTATCATTCCATGTTTAATGACTCCAAAGCTATGCTGCAGAAACAAAAACACCCCTTCACCCAGTGGTTGAAGTGTATAAAAAGAAGTAATGGAACCGTGCTGGCCTAACCTGCTCCCCACAAACCCCAACACCACACACCCCCACCCCACGCACAATACAAACCTCCAAACAAATGTGCCTTCTGTTTAAGGTAACATTCAGAGCAATGCACTGAAGTGCACGTTTTGAGGGACTTTTTTTTTTAAGTATAGGAACTGTAAAACATAATTTAAAAAAGTAGAGGAAAAGCGCTTCGAATCCTGCTCACTTTGTACACTGCCTTCACCCCTGGCAACCAGAGGTGGGTAGGGAAGCAAAAGAGGCCCGGGAAATAATTTTCAAAGTGGCCCCATGTTACACATCTTCAGCAAGTCCAACCCTTTAATAAAATTTGGAAATACCACAGAAAAGAGGCTGAGGGTGCAGAGGCCAACCAGGAAATCTCCAGAGTTCCCTATAGGCCAGTCCACCCCTGCTAGCAACAGATGATGTTAGCTAAAAAAGGGTCAGATAGATTAAATATCTGACTCTCCTTCAGTTTGTCACACATACAGAGCTCTTTTTAGTTTCTTTTCATTTTCCACCCACGCACTTTTAAGAGACAGCCGCCTGAAGGTGCAGCTTAGGTAAAGCAGCAGGCATCCAATCCATAGTGATGCATTTAACATTGCCTGCAGGCAGTAAAGCTGCTCCTAAATGCATGTAATATTAATGTGTGCCTAATATGTTCTCCCACATAACTTGTCTTGTATCTTAGCAATAATTGATTCCGCATTCTGAAATGCCAATGATTTCAGGAAGGACTCTATTTATGTGTTCGTTTAACGCAGATTGATGTCTTTCCCATTGTAGTTAAAATGTATCCTGCCACAGGACAGTATGTTCTCATTAAATTACTGTCAGCCTCGGCTCGCCGCCAGCTTCTAGAAGATTCGAAGGATAAGGGAAAATAGAAAGAAGACTGCCTCACAGGCAGTGCAATTTGCCGGGCTTCCTCCGAGTGCATGAGGGTGGGCGGTGTACTGCTGATATATGAAGAGGGCACTTCGATTGCGGCCATATTCCCACACCCACGTGCACTTCTGGATTAGAGACGGCTCTGTTGTTGCTGTATTCATTTTCTTGCAATGTAAAGTAAAAAAAAAAAGAGTTCGAGTATAATTGTCTAGTTGTTTTACAACCCATAAAAGTGGTGGTGATTTGTTTTCAGAAAGTCGATAATAGCTTGCTTTGACGCAGGCTCACCCGGTGAGGTCACATCGGCGTGGAACACTCAACCGGGTCACACAATTGGCAAGAGGCCAGGCAACAGAAAAATATGCATAGCAATTATCAATTAAAATGTTTAGTGCGTCACTTTTGCTATCTTTCCATAAAGACGCATTACACATTTTTCAAAAACTAAAATACGTTGCTCCTCCCTATTCGGCTTTATGTTCTGCAACATTTTCCAATGAAGAAATCACTTTTCAACTATTTTTTCAAACTGCATTTTAGTAGCTATACCCCTAGGCTAGCCTTCATTTCTGAAGCTCCACTAGTGTGAAGGATTGCCATCTGGCAATAGTGAAGAAACTTTAGCTTTTTGGATCTTTTATTGATAATAACATTAATTCAGGTAATTTTAGTTTAGAAAGGATGGCCTGCCAACCATAGACCCCTTTCAGCAAACTCCATGCCAAAAATATAGTGTGCACCTGTGCCCGGATGAATCAGTATCCTGATGGGCAGCACCTGCTCTCCCATGGCACAGAGCAGGTTCACGTAACAGGTGTTCCCTTGATGGCTGCAGTAACAGCCATGTCTTCTATGAAATGGCATGTGTACTTTTTCACACAGCCACTGATCTGTGCACTGAATCTAAAATTGCACCCTCCTCGTGGCTGCTATTTTTAGTTTTGGCTATTAGGTGGCTATAAAGCACCATCTCTCAGCTGAAAACTGTAGCATTGGAGTACAGCAGAAGGAAGATGGCATGTGTGCAGTTTGACCTTTTACTCACCCTATGCTAATACCAATGGCTATTCCCACCCACCACCAGTGCCTCACACACAAAACACATCATCCTAGGATCACTTTGAGCGAGCCTTATTTGAGCTGTATCAAACTTTACCCTGCCAATGTTCTTTCTAAACAGTCTTCTGCAGGTTAAGGACTTAATTTCAGTTGTAAATGTGTTACTGGTGCAATAAACATGTCTTTACCATGTGTGTCTTTAGCCACTTGGTTTATAAGCAGTATGAGTGTTCTTACATTGAAGGTCGGTTAGGCCGGTAAGCATCGGCTTAGTCAAGAGTTTGGTTTTGGCTTTTGTATAGTTATTAGATAAGCACCTTCCAGGAAAAGCTATCATATGCCCAGTTACCGTATTTTCCAGCTGTTGCCATCTTGTGGCTTGGTTGTACCAATATGGTACTGGGTAGAAAATGCTTATATCATGCCTTCTGAAAAGCCACATTCTGCCCCTGAATTGCCACTTGTTTAATATTCTGATTCCAGCAAGTCTGAAGAGGGTAATGGTAATTCTGAAGAAGGAAGTACCCATTGATATTTTAATTGCTCTGCCGTAGCATATCATGTGATCGCATTTGGCATGACCAGAGATTCTAGACCCATCAATCTTTTCGTTCAGGAAGAGGCAATTGTGTCTGTGCGCCCTAACATTCCCTAGAATGGCCCTGGACGAGGTGGCTTTTTAACATGTCTTATCGAAACCCAGCAAATGGAATTAAGGTGTCATACATTTATGAACACCTAATGTTCTAGACTTCAAAGACAACATCTCTTGAATAAAAAGAAGGCCAACACTCGACTAGGGGAAAACCAGTGGCAAATAGATCGACATTCGGTCAATTTATGCCAAGATATTTGTCCCTCACTACTTTGAAAATGAATTGTAAAGTTGTCACTACCAAAAAGCAACAGCACTGAGTGTAAAAACTGTTGAATAATAATGGCAGACTAAACCCAAGGATGGGTATCCCCTTCTTCATTGGCATCAGGGAAGAACCTAATATATAAACTACAGAGTGGGATGCCTCATGGAACATATAAACTATTTAGATTGACTTCCTTTTAGAGGGCTCTGGACAAAAGTGAAGTAAGCAAAGGTTCAGTGTAGAATCATTATTTAACACATAGGGGGTCATTATGAGTTGGGTGGTAAGGGATACCGGGCACCGGTAAGGAGACTGGTGCCGGTAATCCCTTACCACCCAATTCTGAGGTCCCTTAGCGGGAACTGTAAAGGACGTGTGGTCTGACCATACGTCCTTTACGGGTCCCGCTAAGGGACCAGGGCGCTATTAACAGGCCTGCTATTCGCGAGCCCGTTATTAGTGCCTTCCCCATTCCCATTGAGCCCTATGTGGGCTCAAGTGGGAATGGGGAAGGGTTGTTTGAATGGGGATTTACCGGGTCCGCACAGGTCGGAATACCTCCAATCTCGGAATGAGGGCCATAATCTTCATTTTAAATTGTACATACTATATAAAGCCAATTTATAAACATCAATCGACCAATCTCTCTTTAGCATACTCATACTACAGGTGTCTAAAACATTAAAATGCATATGTGGTACTCTGTCTTCCAACTTGGGTCAGTCATCTTATGTCTGCCAATGAGGAAACCTTCCTCTGTGGCACTTTTCAGCTTCTGTTTGGTCAGGGGGCTTATGACTGCCACTGTTGCGAGGAAGTTCTCGGGTTCAGTTTGATATTGCTAGGGTCCTCGACCCGTCTCTGGTGGTCAGTGGGCTTATTGGTGCCACTGCAATGAGGAAGTTCATCCTCTGATGCTTGATTTTATATTATTAGGGTCCCCAACCCATCTCTGGAGGTCAGTGGGTTTATTGTGGCCACTGTGTTGAGGATATTCTTCTTGGATGCTCACTCCACTCGTCCCAATACTTTGGTTGCTACCACTGGGCCAGGGGAGAGCCACTCCAGCCTGCCTCTTTTCCACCCATGTACCCCTTCTGGGTCTCTCGTGCCTCCTGTTACCTTCTTTGGGACTTTGTTACGACACTGGGGCTTCCTGGGACTGGTGTTTGTCTCCTTGGCTCTTCTGGCTTCTCTCATCTGCTGCTGCAGCACCGCATCGGATCCACACTGTGCTGTACAGCGCAGTTCTCTTTTCCTGTTTTGTGCTTGTGTCTGCTCCTGCTGGACACACACAGAACTCCCCCAGTGGTTCGCCAGCACTTCTAATGTATTTAGAAATATTTATGAAACACATAAAGGTGGCATGGGCAGATAGATCATCATGAAATCAAACATAGAGGGAAAATGTTCATAATTGTTCCAAATGGTGAACTTAAAGAGCTATTGAGGGACAAGGTCAAAGCAATGAAGGCGATCAGTGTGGACAATGTGATAATTGATGGTTACCTTCATCTAGAATTGTAACACGGCACAGACAGGAGCTCTGGCACCCACCACATGATGAGGTAGTGAGGAATACAATGAAAGCTGAGGATCGGACTGATATTTGGAGACTACACAATCCCCCAGGTAGGGACTACTTATTATATTGCCCCAGATATCAGTCGTATCATAGAATAGTTATCTTCTGAATGGATAGATTCCCATGCCAGATGGCAGTAAACACTAGCCTAGAAAACGTAGCTGTATCTCAACATGCTCCACGGTAGCCTCACTATCTCGACAGGTAGGAGCAAGGAAAGAGCACCAATTTGGAAACAAAACTCATTTCTGCTGAATGACAAAGATCTTCTATAGGCATTATCCACCAGTATGTAACAAAGATGGTTTATGTGCGGACTCTATGGGAAAGCACACAATTTGAAGACCGCTGAGGCCAGCAAGCATATCTTCGCTATCAAGTACAGCAAGCAGAGTAGACATAACTAATACAAAGTAGATCAGCGCAGACTGTGCCGCCTATTATTCTAATGTGTGCAAAGCACATAAGAAACCACACGTGGAATTGGACCACTGCATAAATTAAGTTAGTGTAGCACCGCTATCAGAGCACAAAAACAGTTCTGGGTGCCAAAAGTGGACCAGAATTAGTGAGAGGAAGGTTTGTGCTGCTTAAATGTTAACACTCTCCGACCCTTAATGGCTTGACAGTAGACCTTTATAAAATGTATATTGATTAGCTCACACCAACACCAGGACGAAATCCACAGGAATGTTGCAACTGCAGTCCAATTTTGCTAATTATATGGACTACAATCGTAAGACATTTCTCAAGTCACTAATTAAGACTCCAATACGCCCAGACCAAAGTTTATCCTAAAGGGACAGCCTAGGCATTTGACATGTTTTCGTGGAAATTCATGAATGGGGTGCTAACCTACATGAATCCCTCTGCAATGCTTAAACTCAGACATCCAAACTTTGATAAATACAGATGACATCCTACACAGGGTATGGATCCAAGGATCCTCTAAACAGAGGTTCCTCCTCACCACGCTCCTATTGGACCTCAATACGGGAACAATTGCAACGGCAATCAAGACTAACTCAAACATTGCCAGA
Source organism: Ambystoma mexicanum (assembly GCF_040938575.1). Taxonomy (NCBI): domain Eukaryota; kingdom Metazoa; phylum Chordata; class Amphibia; order Caudata; family Ambystomatidae; genus Ambystoma; species Ambystoma mexicanum. The sequence continues at coordinate 1,146,705,991 of NC_090933.1, forward strand.
GTAAAAGCTGGGACCTGGATCTTAAAACACTTATGCTAGCTGACGGCATATTTCTGGACAAACCATGAATGGTAATACTATGCCTATTGAAAATAATCCATTACCATGGAACACTTTTAAGTTAAAAAATAACCTGGGACAAATCAAATATAATCTGATCTCTAAAAGGAGTTGCAGCAAAGGATAAACAGACTGGCCCCTAAAATTGGATGATAACTCAATGAAATAACTAAGTATTATTGTGCCTAGAATGGTGAAAAATCTCTGACTCCACTACTGAAAGCGATTAAAGATGGTCGGTGGCAAAAGGTAAATATGAGTTTCTGGGAAAAGAATGTACTGTATCCCAATGAACATAATGACTGTTAGGAAAGATTTCACTTAGGTGCAATTTTCCCTCCATTTTTGAACCCCCCAAACCTTTTGCTTTTGTTTGGCTTACATAACCGACCTTTTCCAGTGGAGCACAGCCTTCAGCTGCACTCTTCTGGGCTTTTGCACATTTGTTATGGGGAAACTGACACATCCGTCAGGCTGTCAGTACTGGGAAACTATGTTTCCCTTAGTCTTTGACTATGTTGCCATTTCTTGGCACCTTTTTATCTATGTGCCAAGTACCTTACAGTACTGCGCATAGGGGTCCTTTTGTTCTTTGTCACTAGCCACCCTCTAAGGATTTGTAGGTGTTTGTACAGGTGTGCATAGGATGAACTGTTGGCAGCAGTTTACTTTTAAAGTATTTTTACTTCTTTTTGATGGACCATACAGTGTTTACCGCGTTTGGCCCAAGACTGTGGCCAGTGGCGAAAATGGCCGTGCCACTTAGTCTTTTGTCCTGTCCTTTAGCCATTTTGTCCCTTTGCCTTCCCCCAGGTCGGGAAACCCGGGTATTCCTTATTTGGGCATGCAGACCCCTGATAAAACTGCATCTATTGCGGGCTGCTGCATTCCACGTGTGCTAATGTCCAGGAAGAGGGTTGGGACTGTCTGCTTCCAATCCACACTGGTGGTGCCAGTACGTCTGGTATGCATGAATGAATGGAACCACCTTGGGCCACGATTGGCCCACACCTGGCATACATGCAAGAGAGCAGATCTTCCATTGGCTATCGCAGATTTGAGTACACAATGAATCTTGGATAAGAGAAGGGGCTCTGCATCCATTCCAGGTCGATCAACTGAAGGTCACACCAAACTATAGAAGGAGCCAAGTATTCTGAAATGAAAGATCAGACCCATGGAACCGGCAGAGACTTGCTGGAAGGTTTGGTACCCTGACCCCGCTGTTGTCCCATCAGACCCCTGTTTTGTATCGAACCAGGAATGCCTGCAAGGGCGCCTTGACCCTTTGGAGTAGTGGGACCAACTACTCTCTGCACCTCCTGCTTACCCTTGCAAAAAATTGTTCCTGGGCCATCCAGTGTACTGACCAGCTTGAACCCTGGGTATCGTATAGGAGCGCCTCCATCCTGAGTTTAGACTCAATACCTTGGGAATCACTTACTTGTGGCCCTGGGCCCTCTCCTGCCAAAAGCTGTTGTCCTGGTTCCTCTGGGACACAAATTATGAGACTCCTCCAAACCATGAGCATTTGCGGCCCCTGTCTCACCCGCTGTGCTGATGGTTGCTGTAAGTGCCTGCAGACCTGCCCCCCTGTGCCCTGAAAAGTTCTGCATTGGAACTGTCTTCCTTTCTTCTTGTACAGCATAGAAAAGGCTACTGTCCCACCACAGATCATCGTGCCGTCCTGTAGCTGCTGAGCGATAGAGCGACGTGTAACTGCAGGGGTTAAATCAACAAACAACCTGGACTAGATTGGCAATGTTTGGCTTGGACTGTGTCGAGGGTCGGCGAGTACTAGCATCACTTACCAGTGGCCCCTTGGTACGTCCACTTGTTTTTTAATGCACAAGAATCCCAGAAAAGATACTCACCTTAGCTGGGCTAGCCTGCGCTCCCCAGCTATTCATAAACTCTGAAAGTCACTCTACCTGCAAGGGTAGACCCTCCTCGAATATTAGGGCTTTATTCTTCATCACCTCAACACCCTTCCCGAACTGCTACAACTCCTCGAAGAGGACCCACTTTCACTCTTACGCATGACCGTGCATTGTTAACGCACTGCTGTACTTTTGAGCATAAGGCTCCTCACTTCATAGGGCTGGACTGCATAAGCAAGGGATCGACTTTGAAGAACTACCTAATGTGAAAATTGTGTTTTACTTACCTCTTCTGTTGCAGGTTGTGGTTGTGTTCTCCACCTTACCCGCATTCGGCTAAACACATTTCGTATATATGTTACATAGTGAAAAGCGTGTGTGGTAACTGTTTTATTATTACTGTGGTTTAATTGTGTTTAGTTATAAAGGCCTGTAATAATTGTATTATTGATACAAATGCTGTCCAAAGTGTGTGAACTAGAAGCAGCCTACATACAATGTTATTGAAAAATGCCCGCAAAAGGTTATGTGGTCCTCTCCCAAAATGTAAACCATTTCTGACCATAATGTCAAATCCTCTGAATCGAGATGAGGTTTTGGCTTACCAGATATCAAAAATATTTCCTAGCATTCATCTTACACCATTCAAAAAAATACATAAACCTCTAAATGTAGGGGCCTGGAGCCCCTGGCTGCCCAGATTTTTTGGACTACCATTCCCATTAGCCCTAACCAATACAGTCAATGGTCAGGGATCATGGGTGTTGTAGTACACAACATCTGGAGAGCTACACGTTTCAGACCCATGCTCTAAAGGGAATAACCCCAAAGTGGCCAACTCTGGACGCAAAATACCAACTACAACAAACAACAAGACAAGTATATATGGCAGACATCAAAACATAAACCCCCAATTTCAGATCAACAGAGAGACCTCTTGCCCCTCAGTCTGATCAGGCACAAAAAATACATCACTCGAGAGGGTAAAACACTCTGGGGGCATTCATGGGTTGACACAAGTATCTGTGAAGTGAGCCGTGTGATTAAGAACGGCCACATGCATAGCTTTGCTGAAGTTGCACTGCATTTTAATCTGCCTGCCTCAGAACTGTGCAACTATTTTGTCCTAAAGCAAGTGCTGACTCCAGTTCTTGAAGAGCACAAAGTGGTCTCCTGCTGAGCAACTGAAAGTGAACCCTGCGTTCAATATCACCAAAATACCTGTTACCTAAGCATCTGACAGCTAAAAATGCTCAATGCAAGGTTACCTGCATTCCTTTGAAAAAAAAAAATGCTCTAGGAATATTGTTGATGAATATGCCTGTGAGGATATATTGTCTGACGTGTACTATATCAATCCAAATATGCAAACTGTCCACACACAGTAGAGTATATTACTTGGTGTGTACTGGTCTCCACAAAACATACACTCAGCATTATTCCGGAAGGCAAAAGCTGAAGATATTACATGACATATATTGGTCTCTATAAGCAATTCCCTCACTCAACATTATTCCTGAAGGCAAATGCTGGAGGTGTAAAGAGCCAGAGGTTAATCCTTTCCACATTCTGATCACTTGCAAAACCCCAGACACTTGGTGGTATGACATTCAAGAGTGAATGTTAATAATCAGAAACATGGAAACCCCCATTCGAAAAGACGCGATAAGCCTAAACAATCTGCTCCTTTAACAACTACAAAACATATCTAGATATCTGAGATGTTGGATTAAAAAAAAAGTTTATGTTACAAAATGTGGATGTACGACGATGGAAGGACAACCTTCGCTTGTACATTGATTCTTGTCTGGCAGGTATATCAGACCTTGCCAGTCTGACTAGAGAACAAGGAAGAAACTTTCAATGCCTGATAAGCATTTAAAGAATTGCATGTGTGACCAGCAAACAAATCCATACTAGCTATCCCCAACAACACTTACTAAGATATACCACACCGTGAGACCACAAAACTGAAAGGAGAATGAACATGGCCTTGCTTTTTTACTGCTGAATTTGGATATTTTATGTGTTTGTATGTATGTATGTATGTATGTATGTATGTATGTATGTATGTATTTATTTATTTATTTATTTATTTATTTATTTATTTATTTATTTTTAATGTGCACAGTTTATAAATAAACTTTACACATAAAATAAACATTTACATACTTAAATATACTATACTAAATGAAACATAATTATAACTCAACTTCTCATTACAAAAGTAAAAACTAGTATTTACCATAATTAAATACAATGAAATAAAATAAATACCATCATAAGATACAGTTTCATACATCCATACAATTGTTACATACCAAACGTCCATAGTTAAGAGACTAAATGAATCAGATTATATCTACAGCTACAAATACTACACTCAATCAAAATTCAAAAGAACCATTCATAGACCTTGGGCCTCATTACAAGGATGGCGCTCCCGTAATGAAGGGTGCCGGTACGGGACCGGCACCCTTCATTACGGGAGTGCCTATTACGTGGTTCCCTTTGCGGGACCCGGTACAGACGTCTGGTGAAACCAGACGTCCTTTCCGGGTTCCGCGAGGGAAAGAGGGAGCTAATAACAGGTCATTCTTAATGTGCCTTTTATTACCTCCCTCCCCATTCCCATTGAGCCCTATGGGGGCTCAATTGGGAATGGGGATGGGTTCCTGCAAGGAGCAATTACTGGGTCCTCCAATGTCAGAATTACCCGGTAATTCCTCATTGCAGGAATCCAGTATTGGAGCCCGGTATGGAGGCAGCCATAGCGTTAATAGCACCATGACTACCTCCATACTCGTAATGAGGCCCTGTGTTACTACCATTGACCAACGGTTTCAAAAAAGACAACATACCAATAAGAATAAGAATTGACATCTCAAAGGCAACATAACACTGTTTCAGATAGAAATTCCCAGTATACTCTCTATTACTAGCCAAATGTTGTACATAGCGATCAAAAACCTGATGTTCAATGTATCAATGCTACTCCACCAGAAGGCTAATTCTGCTATATAATCGGTCCTATGGATATATCTGCCATATTGAATCTGATATGTCGTGGATAGTTTAGAGCAGTTTGTGAGCACATGTTTCCCTGTTTCTGCTGTTGATTTGTTCTTACACAGTCAGCAGTAACGTTCACCATATGGTATCTGATTTATTACACCTGTACAAACCAACACCAGCAAATTGTTCACCCTAAGTAACAGGTTAAGCGCCTTACTCTAACTGCTGGACACAGATTCAAGTAAAACTACGGCTTTTTATATGAATATAACATATCCTTAACGAAGTGATAGTTCTTGAGATTTTCCAGGTGGGCATAGTTTTCTATTCAATCCCAAAGGTCAGTTTTTTAGAAAGACCGAGTCTGGATCTTTGAGTAAACCCCTCAGCTCGAATATTCCAGTCAATTTCTTTCAAGTATATTTCAACTTCGTTTTTTAGAAGGGAATTCCCAGACTGTTTAGCGGATTCAATCCTCAAGGTGTCAAATAGCGGATTGCCCAATTTACACAGCATCAGCAGATATAATTCAGCCCTTTTCCTGAATACCTGAGATTTTAATGAGGCCAGCCCTAATTCAAGCCGAATGATGGCCATTGGTATGCAGGTTAAGCCATTGGATATTTTAGACCCGGCCAAATCCCCTCTTTAATTCATAAGTGCTGTTGCTGAATAACATGTCGTCATCTATGCATGTTGTGTCTATTCCAATTGCAATGTCCACATCATTTTGAATACAATAAAAAAGCAGACCTTTGTCACTTTAAGAATTCTTACACGCTAGACTTCTGTAAACTGAGTCGAGTTCCTTCACTTATTTACAGCATCAATTTACAGGGGGAGTAAAATGGAATGGATGTGGGAATCATTGAGACACAGCAGCCATTTCGAACCCAATTTCTTGCGTAGAGGGGAACATGGGTCAGAAAATGCGCCCATGTTTCAATTATTATCATTATAATTATCAAGGTATTTATTGAGCACTGAACTATCTTCGAGAATCAATGGAGCGCTTTACAGAGGTATGCAACAATACAGATACATAACAGAGAGCTTTACAGAGGTATCCAACAGTACCGATGCATAACCAAGTGCTTTTCAGAGGTAACAACAGAGCAGATATACAGAGTGGGTAGGATACAGGGGGGCATAGAGGAGAGATACAGCTGTACCAGGTAGCAGGGAGGAGAGGAGCGGGTGGCGTCTAGCGAGTCATGTGGCGTGGGAGGTGATGTGATGGCGTAGGTGTTGAGGATGAGAGACTCCTTGAAGAGGTGGGTCTTGAGTTCTTTTCTGAATTATAGGAGCTTGGAGGCTAGTCTGATGCTGATGGGGAGCTGGTTGTATAGTTTTGGGGCGTAGTCAGAGAAGACTTGTTTTCTGGTCCATTCCTTTTTGCAGCAGTGGATTTCAAATCTGTCCTGGCTTCTGGTAGTGCACTGTCCACCGCAGATGCTGAGTTTCTCTGCAAGGTAGCTGGGTGACTTGAGGGCGACTGCCTCATAGATGATGCAGCAAGACTTAAAGGTTATTTGTGCATGCAGTGGGAGCAAGTGAAGTTTGATGAGGGCCGGGGTGATATGGTTGTGTCTGCATATTGTTGAGTGTTAAGGATACCAATCGGGCGTCACACACCGGACCAGGACACTTGGTCTTATCCTGTGATGTGGCGCTCAATAGGAATGCTTTTTCTTTAATTTCAATGAATTCAAATTGAGCCGATACCCAACCCGTCTCACACCCCCTTTTACAAATACCCCAGGTCACAATGGACCAGGAACCGGGCCGGTTGGTGAAAAAAAACATATTTATTTATTTAGAAAAATCTCAATAAGGATTTTGATAGATAATTAATTATATGTGCTTTGAAATAATGCTGGGCATATGTTTTATCACAGCATCAGGGATTTTATATCACTAGCAACCATAAGGTAATGTATCACAAAACCATACAGTTCACAAAACATATTTGAAATTGAAAACCCACGGCAGTCCACGTGGGAAAGTTGCATTTTTACACAGAAGCAGTTTTAAATGCAAAACGATTTTAAAAGGAAAAACTTGTGAAAACACTGAATTCGAATGCGGTTTTTGGGGGGGTAGATGTATATCACAGGAACAATATAGAGGTGAAAGGAGGGGTATAGCGGTGAATTGAGAGAGATTTGGAAGGAAGAATGAGGGTCGTTTTTAGGAAAATAGAGCAGTCAAAAAGAAAAAATCGGTTAAAAAGGCAAATTTTACTTAAACTAGATTATTAAGACTATATTGTTAAAGAGGGACACAGTAAGCTCCAAGGTTGATTCGCAAAGTCAACCTTGTCACAGCAGCGCTCAACTTTAACTGGAAATTAGTTTCATTGCTGAAAATATGACTAAGGGCTTTGTGGGATGTATTTACCCATGCATCCGGGCCCTACCTCAAAACTGTGCAGTACTGGCATTGAAAACATCATAATGGCCAGAGCTCCCCAGAAAATGCACAGGAAAATCCCATTTTGCCTATATTGTGAGTTCAGAGATGCAATGCTGATTGCCAAAAGCAAACCCATACTGTTGGGAATTCATTTTTCTTGAATGTCAAATATGGCAAAATCATGGGCACATAATTACTTTACTGCAGAAACACACCAATGCCATGTCCTGAACATGGACAATCTACTCCATATAATATCACTTGCTGAAAGGAATCAATCTAAAAAAAAAAATCCCAAGGATGGATGCAGTAACCACAAAATCCTGATGGTGGCGCTAGCGGTCTAAACTCTGACAGGAGAGCTGTCTTGCAAACTGCATGAGTGCAAAGAAAGGGGTCTTATTTCATCAAAGGTTCAAAGGGGTTGCCTGTCCTGAGAACTCTTGACACTTCAGAACTCAACACAAGAAGCCAGGAAATAACAGGGTTCTGTTAATTAAATGCAAAGTGGCCCCCTGGCCTCCTGATGTGAGCTTGCCAGACACCACACAAAGGACCCTTTCCTCTGAAAGGAATATGTTAATTCTGGATGTTTGCTGTCAACAAAGATCTGCCAGCCAGCAGAGATCTGTGACTGACCCACCCAAGTCTTGGAGGCGGACTTCAACACTCTGAGGACTGAATTGAAAGTAAAATATATATTTTACAAAAACACTGATAACTCTTTGTAATCAAATGACAGAAATGTATAACTTTGAGAGCTTTAATTTAAAACATGTACCTTTAATTCAAGCCCAAACTCCAATTTGTGTGATGTTCTGGGGCAAAACCCCATTGTTTATTAATATTACAGACTCCCTGTTTCAGCTAGACAAACGAAAATGCATTGGTATGTGGGTAGATATGTGAGGAACAGTTGTATAAAATTTAATGAAGATCCAATGTTGTTCAGCACATGAAAAAGTGCTAGAAGTTGCCATTTTTGAATGCAAGCTCCTAGAAAGAGCAGATTTGGACAGAGACATGGCTAAATTCAGCCACACCATGTATGTGTAATTTCAAACAACTGTGTAACTGTGAAATATGGATTTTGATCATATATAGATTTGGGAGCACAGATGATAGGGGAGTAGTTTCAAGAGATCATAAATGGATGACATCACTCTAACTCACAGCTCCTTCGCCAATCAAGTGAGAAATGGAAGCTTGACCAATGGCAAGTGGAGAGGGGTAGGGGCTGGTGATGCTGCATACACCCCACTCTAAAAACACATAAAAGCAGAGAGTCAGGACAGATAGAGACCTTCAATTCCATCTGCCGCTGGAAGCTCTGCCGGAAAAATCCATACTTACCTCCTCAACCTTCAGAGAGCAGACATAGAGACTTCAAATCTATCAAATATCCAGAACCAGAAACCTAGACCAGACCAGCAGAGCAGAGCTGATCCAGACCACTGTTAGCAGAACCAGAGAGAGCTGACCCAGATCACTGTGAAGTGCAGAGACCAGGATCCAGTCCTAAACCTGACCAGATCCATGGCGAGGCCCATTTCACTCAAGAATATAGTGTGAGTACCTAGAAAACTGTGCAGAACCAATCTCCTAGTTAAAATAATATAATTCAATCCTATTTTAATCTAAGTAGAACTGTCTCCTAACTGTCACCTGTCATTTGTAAAGCTGTCACTTGTCATTTTCTAGTTGCAAGCTGCACTTGTCTTTTTGAGCTTTTAAAATTTGCAAAACCAAAAACGACCTCTATTAAATCGGTCATAACTCTGGAACCGCATTCCTACCCCTTATAGTTTTACCGCAATCGCGGAACACGCATTCGCGAATTTTGCCGCGATTTGCAAATTTCTTCACGTGTAAAAAGCTGCTGCTGCTTGCCTTCAATTTGCCAGAAATTCGTTTAACCTGCTAACTATCCCTGCATCATTGCTAGTGTGAGCCTGGACTAATATTAACTAGATACCACTCACCCTGAACCTCTGAAAGGGAATTAAAAGCATTTCCAGCATATTTCTCATCCATTGCTAGCACATATCAAAGCATTTTGCCTGTGTTTTCAAAACTCCTATCTGTTTTCTTTAAGCTTGCTGGGGATTGAACTGAATTACAGTTGATTGCATTTCTGAGAACTGTGTGCTTCCTTCCATTTCCTTGCATTGCATCAAGGGGGGGAGGGGATTGCCAGAGAAAAGTGATTACATTGTTTTGTTGAAATCATATTGAGTATTTTCTATACTGCATTTCATTCATTCAACATTCCATCCATTTGAACTCTATAAAGCATTCTCTACCACATTATACTTCTGTACCTATTTACCACTGTGCTACCTTATCCATTTCATGTCAACTCCTTATTGATTATAGAGAAGCGTGTTAGTGCCAGATTCTCCGTTGTTGATCTTTATCATATCAGATTAAGTGTGCTATTCAATTATTAATTAATTATAAAGTGTGATATATATATATTTTAAATTATCAAATAAACCTTTTAAACTTGCAAAACAGAATTACTTCTTGGCTCAGTGGGGTCAGGGGGATTCCAAGAGAGGGGTGTTATATAGGGGTAGTCATCCAGAACGCATGAACTGGACATAAAGATATATCAATAAGGGTTTTCATTCAGTATTATAGACTAGGCGTTGACTTAGCTGTAGTGTTGAATTGAATCCTCTTACAAATTGGGGGCTCGAGCCGAGACGTTGGGTTAGATTTACCACTTGTGCAGCTTAATACAGTGTGCTAACTGACGGGATACATACATCCGGTCGGATCACCACGCTGCATTACGCTGTGAAGCATTCCTCAAAAGGGACACTCCAAGAAAAGTTCTGTTCTGCAAAAATAAAATACAAACTTCTGTAAGTCAGGACAGAGACCAATCTCTAGAATGACTCTAGAATGACGACCTTAGTAGTGAAAATAGCCAGAGAGCACCTCTTGCATAAGCTATTTGTGAGAGGTGAATGGACCGAACAGGGCCAGGATGCGTGGTTGCAGGCCATCACACAACAGGTCACTGAAACAGGGTCAGATATATATAGAGATCAGGGTCCCTTACATGTGGCCCTGAGTGAACTATATATGGCTCCTAAAGCCAAAGAGGAACACAATAAGATTGCCAGGATAGCAGCATACCTGTACCTATACGTGGGAGACATGCAGGATAGATGTGCTGAAAGCCAAAATCTGGCAAATAGGCAACAGATGGTGTTAGAGAAGGCCCAATCTGACCTGGTCTCTTCTGAGCCGGGGCTGCAGAGGAGCCAGGAGTCAGAAGATGATAGTAGGCAGCACATCATTAAAATAAAGAAGGATATGGATGTGCTGCAACAGGAAAAGGTAGAACAGGATACTAGATTTCTGGCCCTGCAGAAGGAGCACCAAGACAGTTTGGACTCCTTACTGCAGAGCCAGAAAAAGCTGGAGCAACAATTAGACTTTAACAGGGCATGCACGGAGCAGGTAGCCACCCTGCAAAGTCATCTAGATAGAGTGAAGGTAGAGAGCAACAAGCTGATCTTGAAAGACCTGGATACCCAGGCAGAGTTTGATGAAGAACGCCAGAAAGCTGGTGCCTTTCAAAGGCAGAGGGACGACCTGGCGGCACAAATGCAGGCTCTTAGTCAGGAAAGAGACGCCTTAGGCCAGGAAGTCTGCCATTTAAAAAGGAAAATGGAAGAAAATCACCTGGCCCACCAGGGACTGGGTGACCTCCAAAAAGAACACCAGAACTTGTTAGAGCACACCAGGAGGGTGGAGGATGCTCTAGCAAGAAAGGAGCAGGCCAATAGGGACACAGCTCAGGAGGTAACCCTCCTGCAGCAAAGACTGGCCCAGTTCTCCAGGACCAACCAGGAAGCACAGAGGGAAAATGAGGCTCTCTGCCAGCACAATGAGAGGCTCCAGCAACAGGTAGCGATGCAGGAGAAACTGATAGAGTCGAGTAAGGCCTTAACAGAGGAACTGAAAGCACAAATGCAGGCTCTTGCATTGCAACAGGGAGCAGGGGCGGATAGAGATGAGGTCCGCTGGGAAAGAGAGACTCCTGACCATAACCGCAGGAGCCCTAACACCAGGGGCCTTCATCTCCCCCAGTCCCTGGACTCTACCACCCCCATGTCCCCTGGCGCACATGAGCACAGGGCTGCAGGGATGGCAGATTACTATCCAGCTAAGAGTAGGGGGCTCATAGGCCAGTACCACTCAGGAATGGAGGGGTGGGCATCCGGGTATGGGCACCCAAGTACAGTACAGTTCGATGGGGAACCCCAGGAGAGTAGGCCCATTAAGGGCATCCTGAAAACCTCTGCCCAGTTAGGTCAGTGGAGGGGGTACCCATCAAATCCTGGCAGCAAGGAGGAATCTGAAGACTCCTCTGAACTGCGCAGGACACAGGAGACCAGGTCCCCACATTCTGCCAGCCATTCCCAGGCTCGCAGAATCCGGGAAAACCTGGAAGAACAGACGGGAACCTCTGGGAGCAGTGCCTCTGAGTCTGAGGATGAATGGACAAGGGTTACCCGAACCAAAAAGGCCAATAAGGCAAAAAGGGCCTTGCTTAAGGACCCCTTAAAGCAGATTAAGGCGATCAGGAGCGTCATCACGCCTTACCATAAGAACGCTAAGTATTCTGTTTGGGAGCACTTAGAGTTGTTTGAACAAATGATGGAGACTTTCCATTTGAAGGACAGCCAAAGCTGTATTCAATATGTAAAGTGGACCTTCTCCCCGGAATACTCCAGTTTCTTTGCGGGGCTGGAGGACCAAAATCATTTAAGATGGTCCACCTATAAGGCGGCCATCTTGAAACATTTTTCTGTTCACAGAAATCCTCAAGAGGCTCGCAAGGCAGCCTACAATTTGCAATGTGGGGAGGATCAGGCCCCACAAGAATTTGTGCAGGAGTTAAAGCGTGCTTTTGCACAGACCACAAGAAGGGTGAGCACGGATAGCAAGGAATTTATTAATACGTTTTTCCATGCCTTGCCCAAATATATCATGACCCAGCTCGTGAGGGATTTTCACGAGAAAAGATCTTTAGACTGGGTCATTGAACAGGCTACCCGGATCTATGAGGTGCAGAAACCGGTAGATAGCAAAAGTAATGCCCAGAAAAACCCCAAAGCCAACAGCACCCCTGCTGCTGCCAAGGTGGCAGAGGTAAAGGTCACCCCCGTTTTGGATTTGGAGATGGGGGGGCCTAAAAACCTACCTGCACCTAATAATGCTAGGCCCAGAAGGTCCTCGGGCCAGTCACAGACAGGGAGCCAGGGAGGCAGCCCCACAAATGGGGTCCCTCGCTCTCCTGATTATGTAAGTCCCCGTTACAAGGGAAATCGACCCATCCTGGGTTATGTGTGGACTCCTCCAGCCCAAGGGGGGGGATCCAGCCAAGCACCTAACCCAGGGAACTTCCCTCCAAACTTCCCACAGGAGGGCAGAAATTTACCAAACCCTGGGCAGAACTTTTTCCCCAGATATCCTCCCGACTTTCAGCCCCAAAACCATCCATCCTTCTTTCCCCAATTCCCTGAGCCCAGACCACTGAATCCGGGAGAGGGGAGGCCAAGGGTGGAGGGGTACCCAAATCTTCCCAACCAGGGGTACTACCAAAGAAGGGACAGCTACCCTTCCCGGGATCAGCCCAGGGGAGAAAACAGGGCCCCGTATCAGCCTGAGCGGGTTTCCCAGTTAGAGCGCCAGGTTCAAAACATGGCGCGGGATCTGGGTCACATACTGAGGGCTCAGCAGAACCCTCAGATGGGCGTGCCGGCGCAGAACGCACCCAACTCTGGACCTGGTGCTCCAGAACAATGACGGGGGCAGCACCCCGATAACTCACCGGTTCCCAGGGAGGAGGCACAAAGGGAAGGGGGGTGTAAAGCCTTGGAGGAAGCTTCCTTCCTCACTTGTAAACAGCCCCTGGAAACCCAGGAACCGGAAACTAAATCTCTTGCCCCTGAAAGTCTGCCTCCTAAGGAGCAGAGGGGGGGTAGGAGAAACAAAAGACCCAAACAGACTCAGTTTGAGGAGGAGGTACAGATCTTCCAATTTGAGGGAGAGGGATCCTCAGAGGATCCTGAGAAAATGATTTTCTCCTTCAGAGAGGGGGGAACTCCTCCCAAAGAAAAATGGGTCCCTAGGAATGCAAATCCAGACTGGGGAGATGTGGAGACTGAGCTACCGCCGCCCACCATCTCATCCCAGAACCAACAGCAAGAAAATCCCCTGGTTCAAACCCATCCTGGGGACTGCCTCCAAAAAGGGGGGGGCAGCCCAGAACCGGAACCAGGGGAACCCACAATGGCTCTGATCTCCAGTTGCCAACTTTTTCTTTCAGATTCCCAAGACTCTCCACAGAATTCTGCCCAAATCTCTTCGCTATCGATGTCCAAAACCAGAAAGTTAGCCCACCAGTTGTCCAAAAATGTGCATTATCTGTGCCCCCTTGAGGAGAAGGAGGGAAGATATTATGCCCCGGTACAAGTACAGGGGCAGGGTACAATCTCGGCACTGGTGGACACGGGATCTCAAGCTACCCTTCTGTCCAGAAGGGCCTTTGACGAACTGAATGCAGGAAGGGGAGAGAATTACCAAATTCCTCTCACCTCTCTTCCTGGACAACTACAGAACTTTGACGGGAAGGAAATTCCTGTCGAGGGGACGGCAGATTTGGACATTAAAATTGGGCGACATAAGTTGAAACACCCGGTCATAGTTGTGACCCCAGAGGGCACCCATTGTTTACTAGGGAATGACCTCCTGAGAAGGTTGTCACCCCTAATAGATTGCGTAAACAAGGTCCTCTGGACCCAGACTAGCCGACCGATAAAATTAAAACAGAGTGTCAACCATGTTAGTTTAAACGGCACCTGCCACATGGTTGAACAAAAATCTGACCAAGTAGAATTTCACTTCCAGAACAACCAGATTCCAGACGTGACAGTAATAGCAGTAGGACAACAGACTGGTGATGGGGGGTCCTCTCTATTTCTGAAAATCAACCTTCCTTCCAGTCTAAAGTGGTATTCCACGCTGGAAGGAAACACTTTGAAATTCTATACCAATCCACAATCTGAAACTCCCACTCCTATAGTCCAGAAAGATGTGAAATCAGCTCAAAGCCTGGCTGATATTCAGCAAATTGGAGAGCAGTTGTTCATCCCTGTTCAGTTAAATGATGGGAAGGACTCTGTTCTCGCTCGAGTGTGTGTGAACAACGGTAAGAGCTTCATCAGCGAAGCCATGTTTCGCCAACTCCCAAAAGATCCAGCCATTCCCACCTTCAAACTGATAGACAAATGGGAAATGGACCTGGAAGCACCTAATTCCAAACATCTCCTGCCAAGCAGGTGTATGCTCAAAATCTCCATTGGCAACAAGAGCATAGTCCACAATTGTTGGGTCGTGCGAGACGTCCCTGCCGCCTTTTACTTAGGCAGTGACATTCTCAATCGCTTTGCCATTAGTTTGGACCTAATAAACTTCAAAGCTTGGTCCCGATTAGCGGATAATCCCATGGGCTTTGATGATCCAGAAAAAGCATTTAGGTCAGCTCAATTGCTACCTTATGCAGTTGAAATTCAGGTTAAAGAGGAAGTCACCATCCCAGAAAGGACCCGACCATTCTCCCTGGAAGTGAAAGTTAAAAGGGGACAAGAGTTGAAAAACCCTGATGCTTACATACATCTAAATGCTTCTCTCCAACAGCAAGGGTTGGGGGTAAACCCAACACCATTAGTCAACATAGAACATGACACCATTCTAATAGAGGTGGATAACAGCGACTTAAAGAGTATTACTCTAGCCGCAGGCACCATTATTGGAATGGCGGTTGATGACCGACATTTCTCCATTGATCTTGTAAATGAACTGTTAGGACCAATCCCCAAGGACTGTGTTGACAGTGACAGTGAGGACAATACAACACCAGACAGGATTTTCACCCGGCATGGGGGGAACTTCCTGGTGTACACTTCCTGCCCCTATGGTAAGGAAGATGTGACGTGTGACTTCAGGAGGGATGAGGTGATTTTCCAGGTGCATGAGGGCTGCCTTTCCCACCTGAAGCCTCCGGTCCAAATCAGCACTCTGACCAGGGACTTCTCCACCCAGCTGGAGGAGGCTGCGGAAATAGCCAAACCAGAAGTCTTTCCAGGCTTCAGGCAGATGGTGGAAGAGAGAGTCAACCTAGCTGATGCCTGTGTGACTCTGGAACAAAAGCAAAAGTTGAAACAAGTTTTCTTGGATTTCCAAGATCTCTTTGCGGTAGACTCATATGACTGTGGTCGCACTGACATCCACACAACAACAATCCCCACGGACCCTGGCATGACTCCTGTGTTTGTGAAGCAATATCGCTTGCCTCTCGCATCAATGGAGTCCCTTACTGAAATAATTAAGAACCTTGAGTCCCGGGGAATAATCCGTCCAGTCCACAGCACCTTCAATAATCCGGTGCTGGGAATATTGAAGCCAAACGGCCAGTGGAGACTCTGCGCCGACCTTAGGGAGC
Organism: Ambystoma mexicanum; assembly: GCF_040938575.1. NCBI lineage: Eukaryota > Metazoa > Chordata > Amphibia > Caudata > Ambystomatidae > Ambystoma > Ambystoma mexicanum. The sequence continues at coordinate 1,146,721,888 of NC_090933.1, forward strand.
TCAACAAACGGGTCCATACTTCCCGATGGCCTCTGCCCTACATTGACCAAGGGCTGGCCCAGATTCAGGGGTCACAGGTATTCACTGCAATAGACCTGACCAATGGATACTGGACCGTGCCTGTCAGCAGGGAGGACCAATACAAACTGGCTTTTACCTTTGGGGGCCAGCAGTACACATGGACCCGGACTCCCTTCGGATACCTCAACTCCGGCAATGAATTAAACATTTTCCTACATAAGGCCATGCCCGACCTGGGTGCGAGGGGTAACCTGGCTTATGTAGATGATGTCCTCATCAAAAGTTCATCTGTGGAGGAACACATAGCGGAGATCCGTTATGTTCTGACACAGTTGAGGGCTGCCGGAGCAAAACTTTCCTTTCAGAAAGCACAGTGGTGTAGAACCCGTGTTAATTTCTTGGGGCATGAGATTACTCCTCAGGGTCTCTGTCCCCAGGAAAAGAAAGTGGAAGCACCTCAGAAACTGAAAGACCCCACAACTCTGCGGGAACTAAGGAGCCTCCTTGGACTGACTAATTACAGCAGAAAGTTCATTGAGGGCTACGCAGAGATCACCAGACCCCTGATTCATCTCCTGAAGGGGGGGGTCAAGTGGGAATGGGGTCCAGAACAAGCCGAGGCGGTAAAACAACTCAAAAGAAGCCTCTCACAAGCGCCTTGCCTAGCTTACCCTGTCAGAAACAAGGAGTTCTTCCTGGAGACGGGGTTCTCTGATACGTGCTTGACGGCAGTATTATACCAAAAGCATGACAAGGTCAATAAAGTAATCTCCTATGCGAGCAAAACTTTATCCTCTGTGGAGGAAAAATTCAACGATTGTGAGAAGGCACTCCTGGCAACGGTGTGGGCATTGAAGAATTACCGCCCGTTTGTCCAGGGGGAACACATCATAGTGGAGACTCCACACCAGCCTCTGCAATATCTCCAAAGTGACAGAATCCGGGCCGGAAATGTGAGTAATTCCCGAATTACTTCCTGGATTCTGTCAATGCAAGGCTTTCCTGTGGAGGTCCGATATGGCCAAAACAAGAAGAGTCCCCTCCCGCAAGGTCTGGCTGACTTGCATGATTGTGCCAGAGAAAACTGTCTCGAGGACGAAAGTCTAAAAATAAAGGACAACACGGAGGCATACCTTAATTCCCCACACAAAGTCTTTGAAGAGGACAAGTGTGAGGGAATGCCCACTGTCTATGTGGATGGATGCTCTTACCATGTTGACAACAACGGGGAGAAAGAACTGGTGGCCGGCGTAGGGAATGCATGGGTGAATGAGTCCCCAGAACCCTCCGCTGGATACAAAATTGGTCCCCGAAGTAGTCAGGTGGCAGAATTGATGGCTGTGCATCAGGCCATCCTCACTGCTGTCCAGCATCAACTCCACGAACTGGTCATAATCACAGATTCGGATTATGTACGGAACGGGTTCGTGGAGCACCTGGTTAATTGGAAAACCAGAGGCATGTTATGTGCTAACAACAAACCCTTGAAACATGGGAAGTTGATCCAAAACATTGATGATCTGGTCACATCGAATGGGATGACAATCTATTGGAAAAAGATCAAGGGTCATTCCAAAGTAGAGGGACCAGACAAAACTGGAAATGACTTAGCTGATCAGCTGGCCAAAACCGGGGCCATCCAAGGGGATCTAATTGAGATTGAGTCCCTGTTGGGGGAAATCCAGGTCACTGCCATCACTAGGTCCCAGACAAATGCTCACAACGACCTTTCAATTGCACAATGGAGTAAGGAGACCCCTGATGCTGATTTGATTACTGCTCAGAAGGGGGATCCAATTATTGGTAAATTTTACCAGCACCTTGAGGACCCTGAGAACTTTCCCCTGACGGATACCGATTACATTGGGAAAGAGGACCTAAGAGTGTTGATGAAATGTCCAAAAATGTTCCGAATCCAAGACGGTTTGTTGGTAAGGAAATCCAAAGCTGGCCACGATCAGTGGGTGGTTCCTACCTCATTCCGAAGCCTGATGTTAAGTCACGCCCATGATGCGGCCACTGCCGGTCATCGGGGGTTTCACACAACACTGGAAATCTTAAGAGAGGTTGCATACTGGCCACACATGGGACAGGACCTCGACCAATATTTGAAGGGTTGTCTTGTGTGTGCACAATTTCAGCCGACATCCCTCACACACCGGGCGCCTTTACAAAAGAGGGGGATGACACTGCCATGGTCAGATTTACAAATCGACTTTGTAGGCCCTGTGATTCGCTCGGCTAGGGGGAATAAGTACATGTTGACTGTGACATGCTTGTTTACCAAGTGGGTGGAATGTCTCCCAGCCCCAAACTGCAAGGCAGAAACGGCAGCTGTCTTGATGATCAACCACATCTTTTCCCGTTTTGGTCTACCTCAAAGGATTGAGTCAGACAGAGGTAGCCACTTCACCAGTGAAGTAATGACAAAGATGTGGGAGATACTGGGGGTCAAGAGAAAGCTGCATATTGCTTATAGACCAGCTTCTTCTGGGGCAGTAGAGAGATATAACCGGACAATTGTGAGCATATTAAAGAAGTTTGTGGCAGATTCTGGGCCAAGTTGGGATATCCGATTACCTCTGGTCCTAATGGCCATCAGATCTACCCCTTCATCTGCAACCAAAATGTCACCATTTGAGTTGATGACTGGGCGCAAGATGGTGCTTCCTCAGCATTTGCTCTACAGGACCCAAGAGCAGACACTGATAAATGCCTCCACTACTCATGAGTATGTAGAGAATTTAAGGAAACACCTCCAACATGCTTTTGCTTATGCTCAGCGGAATCTAGAAAGATCAGCTGATAGCATGAAGACCCATTATGACCTGAAAACTTCCAGGAAGGAATATCAGGTGGGGGACCGGGTCTATCTATACAACTTCCAAAGGAACCAGGCCAAGCAGCGCAAATTTTTGCCTACATGGAAGGGACCCTTTGAGATCATCGACAAGATCTCTCCTGTGGCCTACAAAATCCACATCCCCAAAGGTCCTTTGGCAGCGGGGGAAGACAAGTGGGTCCATATAAACCAGTTGAAGTGTTGCCATCCCAGGCACGCTCTGCAACAACTGGAGGAATCCTCTGGAATCCTAGTGGGTACTGTCTCAGACTAATTCTGTTCCAATCATAAAACATACCACATCTACTCTCTAAAATATTGTGATTTGCATGAAACTGTCTTTTAGTTATACTGTTTTTTTTTCAAAATAAGAATGTAATGTTTCGTTATGATGAAATGCATATGCTGCCCCACTATCTCAACAGTGGTGAAAAAAAAAAAAAAGTCTATGAATAGGTATTGCCGCTCTTCCTTTGTCGTCCTAGGAGAGATGAAACCATGAAGAATGACCAAGAAGGACGATCCGGAGACCGGGAACGAAGATCCAATGGGCCCAGTGGACCGCCCAATACTCCCATCAGGACCGGCGAGGAGAACCGATCGATCCGACCGGATGGAGGAAAAGATGCTGAACTGTGCCATTTATCGGAAGAAGAGGAGAACTACATCCCAGATCTTGCGGTCCCATTAGTGAAGGATCAGATGGCCACCGCAAGAAGGGGGGCTTGTGGGATGTATTTACCCATGCATCCGGGCCCTACCTCAAAACTGTGCAGTACTGGCATTGAAAACATCATAATGGCCAGTGCTCCCCAGAAAATGCACAGGAAAATCCCATTTTGCCTATATTGTGAGTTCAGAGATGCAATGCTGATTGCCAAAAGCAAACCCATACTGTTGGGAATTCATTTTTCTTGAATGTCAAATATGGCAAAATCATGGGCACAGAATTACTTTACTGCAGAAACACACCAATGCCATGTCCTGAACATGGACAATCTACTCCATATAATATCACTTGCTGAAAGGAATCAATCTAAAAAAAAAAATCCCAAGGATGGATGCAGTAACCACAAAATCCTGATGGTGGCGCTAGCGGTCTAAACTCTGACAGGAGAGCTGTCTTGCAAACTGCATGAGTGCAAAGAAAGGGGTCTTATTTCATCAAAGGTTCAAAGGGGTTGCCTGTCCTGAGAACTCTTGACACTTCAGAACTCAACACAAGAAGCCAAGAAATAACAGGGTTCTGTTAATTAAATGCAAAGTGGCCCCCTGGCCTCCTGATGTGAGCTTGCCAGACACCACACAAAGGACCCTTTCCTCTGAAAGGAATATGTTAATTCTGGATGTTTGCTGTCAACAAAGATCTGCCAGCCAGCAGAGATCTGTGACTGACCCACCCAAGTCTTGGAGGCGGACTTCAACACTCTGAGGACTGAATTGAAAGTAAAATATATATTTTACAAAAACACTGATAACTCTTTGTAATCAAATGACAGAAATGTATAACTTTGAGAGCTTTAATTTAAAAAATGTACCTTTAATTCAAGCCCAAACTCCAATTTGTGTGATGTTCTGGGGCAAAACCCCATTGTTTATTAATATTACAGACTCCCTGTTTCAGCTAGACAAACGAAAATGCATTGGTATGTGGGTAGATATGTGAGGAACAGTTGTATAAAATTTAATGAAGATCCAATGTTGTTCAGCACATGAAAAAGTGCTAGAAGTTGCCATTTTTGAATGCAAGCTCCTAGAAAGAGCAGATTTGGACAGAGACATGGCTAAATTCAGCCACACCATGTATGTGTAATTTCAAACAACTGTGTAACTGTGAAATATGGATTTTGATCATATATAGATTTGGGAGCACAGATGATAGGGGAGTTGTTTCAAGAGATCATAAATGGATGACATCACTCTAACTCACAGCTCCTTCGCCAATCAAGTGAGAAATGGAAGCTTGACCAATGGCAAGTGGAGAGGGGTAGGGGCTGGTGATGCTGCATACACCCCACTCTAAAAACACATAAAAGCAGAGAGTCAGGACAGATAGAGACCTTCAATTCCATCTGCCGCTGGAAGCTCTGCCGGAAAAATCCATACTTACCTCCTCAACCTTCAGAGAGCAGACATAGAGACTTCAAATCTATCAAATATCCAGAACCAGAAACCTAGACCAGACCAGCAGAGCAGAGCTGATCCAGACCACTGTTAGCAGAACCAGAGAGAGCTGACCCAGATCACTGTGAAGTGCAGAGACCAGAATCCAGTCCTAAACCTGACCAGATCCATGGCGAGGCCCATTTCACTCAAGAATATAGTGTGAGTACCTAGAAAACTGTGCAGAACCAATCTCCTAGTTAAAATAATATAATTCAATCCTATTTTAATCTAAGTAGAACTGTCTCCTAACTGTCACCTGTCATTTGTAAAGCTGTCACTTGTCATTTTCTAGTTGCAAGCTGCACTTGTCTTTTTGAGCTTTTAAAATTTGCAAAACCAAAAACGACCTCTATTAAATCGGTCATAACTCTGGAACCGCATTCCTACCCCTTATAGTTTTACCGCAATCGCGGAACACGCATTCGCGAATTTTGCCGCGATTTGCAAATTTCTTCACGTGTAAAAAGCTGCTGCTGCTTGCCTTCAATTTGCCAGAAATTCGTTTAACCTGCTAACTATCCCTGCATCATTGCTTGTGTGAGCCTGGACTAATATTAACTAGATACCACTCACCCTGAACCTCTGAAAGGGAATTAAAAGCATTTCCAGCATATTTCTCATCCATTGCTAGCACATATCAAAGCATTTTGCCTGTGTTTTCAAAACTCCTATCTGTTTTCTTTAAGCTTGCTGGGGATTGAACTGAATTACAGTTGATTGCATTTCTGAGAACTGTGTGCTTCCTTCCATTTCCTTGCATTGCATCAAGGGGGGGAGGGGATTGCCAGAGAAAAGTGATTACATTGTTTTGTTGAAATCATATTGAGTATTTTCTATACTGCATTTCATTCATTCAACATTCCATCCATTTGAACTCTATAAAGCATTCTCTACCACATTATACTTCTGTACCTATTTACCACTGTGCTACCTTATCCATTTCATGTCAACTCCTTATTGATTATAGAGAAGCGTGTTAGTGCCAGATTCTCCGTTGTTGATCTTTATCATATCAGATTAAGTGTGCTATTCAATTATTAATTTATTATAAAGTGTGATATATATATATTTTAAATTATCAAATAAACCTTTTAAACTTGCAAAACAGAATTACTTCTTGGCTCAGTGGGGTCAGGGGGATTCCAAGAGAGGGGTGTTATATAGGGGTAGTCATCCAGAACGCATGAACTGGACATAAAGATATATCAATAAGGGTTTTCATTCAGTATTATAGACTGGGCGTTGACTTAGCTGTAGTGTTGAATTGAATCCTCTTACAGCTTATGATTTACACCAGAAAGAAATGAAAAGAGAGATGGCGCTAGCACTTAGAAGGTCAAGGATAGGGTGCACAGAGAAATCTACCAGTTTTAACAAGTTACCATGTTATGGATAGGATTGCTTAGAGAGGGAAACAAAGACACAAGGGTCAAGATGGGGAGACTATGGGCCTCATTACACGGATGGCGGTAAGGGATTACCGGTACCGGTAAGGGTACCGGTACCGATAATCCCTTACCATCTTACTACGAGGTCCCTTTGCGGGTCCCTACCTTAATGGCTGGTTTTACCAGCCGTTAAGTACGGGACCTGCAAAGGGACTCTGAAGGTAATTTTGGTACCGCAATTTGCAGTACCGTAACTACCACCTTCCCCATTCCCATTGAGCCCTATGAAGGCAAAAATGGGAATGGGGAAGTGCCATGGTGAATGGGGAATTACCGCCCCGCACACCTTGGAATAAGGCGGTAATTCCGCCATTCACCATGGCGGTCTCGGTAAAATACCGGAGGCAACCATCGCGCTAATAGCACCATGGTTACCGCCTTCCATGTAATGAGGCCCTATGTGTTTCTCTGGGATGAGGAGATACTCACATTCCACGCTTGGGTTTGGAATTTTGGAGCAGCCAACTGGGTCTGTTCACCACAGGGTGAGCACACCTTACAGCAAACAGCTGGGCAATTCTGGTCACCGGATGGCAAGTACAGCTGGGCGATTCGGGTCACTGGTTGGCAGGGAGGCAGAGGGCATGCAGTTAGTGGGCAAAAGCCAGGCTGGTTTCAGGATGCTTCCCAAAAGAAATACCACAGCTTCTCCCTTTGGGTATTGGGATTTTTAGTGGGGGTTCAGGATTGAGGCCTTGCTGGGATGGTCAGCAATGATTTGGCCTTGCTGGGATAGGATCAGCTATGCTCTGACTTTTCAGTGAGATCTGGAGTTTGACAAGATGAATGTGGAAGATCAGGAACGCCAGCGCAGGAAATTCAGGAAGAGTGTCTAGAGTTCTGTCAACCACCACTTATATAGAGCCTGGTGACATCACAGAATTATGGGTGGGCAGAACGGAGCTGGTCCTACCTCCAAGACTCAGATAGGTCAGCCTAAGTTAATCACCACCTCGAGGAGTAGTCCGAGTTTTATGAGGTTGCATTTTATGAGGTAAAATCCATCCCAAAGCCCTTTTTGCCAAAATCCAGTTTTGCCATAAATGGCACACATTTATAGTTGCGGCATCTTAACAAATTACATAGGCAGGTTACATATTTTCTGCAGAACATACCAGTCCAACGCTGAAGCCTGTAACACATTGTTTCGCCCTTCTAATTATCTATGATCATTTTTAATGTGAAACTTTTGGCCTGACATTCTATAACTTTTAGGTGTGTGTACATACTATCATGGGGCCTATTTCTGTAAATTTTTAACATTCCATCATATGTCCTTCCCCCATGATTCACATTCTTCTGGCGTTCATGTCCCATCCATACTATTGACAGCCAGTATATCTTATTTGAAAGCCACACAAATCATATTTCAAAACTGTATAACTTTTACATTTTTGCAAGGTCATGTTGCAAAGATAAAATACTTACACGTTTTATTTAAAAAGTAGTCTTTGGAACAAATGGGCATCATTTATCCTTCACTGGAACCATTTTTTACTCTTCAGCTACCCCCCAACTGTCAGTTCAGCCCATTGTGGAGTGGGGTCTCCCAGTTTGATTGAAAGTTTATGACTTCACAGGTTGGTGTCCCAGAAGTTCCATTGTAAGAAACTGGAGCACAGACCAAAGTCTGTAAAGGTAGCAATCATCACTTGTGTTTTAGGATCTACTGAAATGGCCTTCTGTTGCTAGCATCCCCTCCCCAAGCAGAAACCTGTCTTGGGCTGGTTTCTCCCAGGTTGCCAATGCAGTTTAATTTATTTTATTTATTTTTGCTCTGAATTAGAAGAAAACCTGCTGAATAAAACCATCTCATACATGTATTTCACAGCACAATCCCCTTGCCATTTTGTAGCAAATATTTAAGCATTTTTACGTGCAGCTGAAGTAAAGCTTTTGTTGCTTTTCTCAGATTTGGCTGGCACAGAGCCTGTCATTCAGTGATCATGCTTTCTTCTTCTGAAGCACAATGTGGATATGGATGGGCATGGCAAGGCCTTATTATTACAAGTAGTTTGATGAAACACAGATAAAAACTGCGTCATAGCAGCCTCCTTCTCAATGTCAAATATTCCCTTTTTCAATGGGAACTTTGGCCTTGCAGCAAAGCAGCGCTGCTTTTTAACTCCTCTTATTTTGTACGTGTAAGCAACACACTGGCATGCTTTTTCAGTGCGCCCCCTTGTTCCCTCCTGCCCAATATTTGCTTGGGAAGGTGGTGCAGCCATCTTTTTGTTGCGGAAAAATGCAGTTTTGGTGTGAGGCAGTGGTGCTCAAAGGAGTCAGAGCAGCCATTTTGCTGTTTCTGCTGAAATGCAGCTTGGTGATGTGGGGAAGTACTGCTGAGTGGGTTAATACATCCCACATGAGGCATGAGGTTGCGTTGAGGATACTTCTCAGGGGCACAAGGGAGGATGACAGGAGGCCTTTGAGGAGTGCATTGCCCCCATTCAGGTGGGACAGGACCAGTCCTTGAAAAGTGGATCTAATGAAGCCCCGTGGCGGGAAAGGCTTGACTTTCTGCAGGAGGGATTGCTGATACCAAGCTGTCTGAGTTTTCTTAGTTATGTGTGTCTTGAACGAGAGGTGTTTGTCAATGTGGAACCCGAGGGACTTGGTGCAGGAGGTGAGTGTGAATCCCCCAGGATTCATAGTTGATAGCCAGGTCTGTATGTATGGGTGTTCGGTGTTGTTGGTGAGGAGTAGGAATTCGGTCTTGGAGGAGTTGAGCTTCATGTGTGCACTTCACATCCAAGACTGTATCAGCGAAAGGCATGTTTTGACCCTGTGGATATCCTTGATGGAGCCGATCTTGAGGTATAGCTTTGTGTCATCTGCGTTTTTTTGGCGGATGTGGATGTTTTGTGTGGCTAGGAGGGCTCAGAGCGGCTCCATTTATATATTGAAGATCACTGGGGAGAGGATGTATCCCTGCGGGACTCCACAGGTGACAGGTAGGATTGGTGATCTAGAGTAGTTAATCTGAACAGACTGCTGATGGTTGGCGAGGTAGGACTTGAACCAGTGTAGGACAATGTTGCTCATTCCCATGTGCTGATGTAGGTTGTCTGTAAGCTCCTGGTGGTGTACTTTGGTGAAAGTGGCCGAGAGTTTGAATAGAACCAGGAGGCAGGGGTGGCCATCATTGAGGATATTGAGGGCGTTGTTGACCACATGTATGGTTGCTGTCTCCATGCTGCGACTGGGTCCAAACCCAGATTGCTAGGTTTGGAGGAGATTATTGGTTTTGATATCTTGCCTCAGTTGTGCTTCTACCATTTTCTCAATTATCTTACCTAGGAAGGGAAGATGGGTGATCGGGCAATAGTTACCTAAGTTGTCAGGATCCACACTGAGTTTCTTTTGTAGAGGGAGAATTTTTCAGGTCTTTAGGGTCAATGAGAAGGTGTTTTGAGTTAGGGAGCTGTTGATGATATGCAGGTAGGAAAGGAGAGCTTCTCCGGAGGGTCCTGAGGATGAATGATGGGAGTATGTGGTCTCTATGCAATGTGGCTTTGAGGGTTGCCAATATTGTTGATTGCCCTTACTGATAACCGCATGCATGCTAGCTGGTGATCCTATCCAACTATCCACCTGAAGAAGATGTAGGCACACACATAGATGGTGTTTATGTGTTCTGTGTTCTCCATCCAAACTGTGTTCTGCGTTCTCTATCCAAACTGGATAATCATGAGAATTGGTCAGAAAAGACCAAGCTTCAAAGGCAGATGTGAGCAGACAGTCCCCTGGCCTCAAGTGAAGACAATAGGGTTGACACACTTAGCAATTTGCCCAGAATCCACTCTGACACTAGGCACTTTGCCTGTAGCAAGAGGAATTGTCAATGTTCACTCAAAACGCGTTGCATATGGATACATGGAGAGAATATAAGGTGGATGACTGCCCGGAAGTTGATGAATGAGGGCACTATAGATGGGGGGCAAGAGGTCTGTTCTTTTATCCCAATTCTGATGTAATATGCTTAAGATTACCATTCGAACAGTTGCAGTGTTTGGTCACATTCATTGATTGGTCATCTGATTTGTCAAATCATGATGATGGCCACAGCCCTTCTTGCGAGCATAACTCGTTATGGGTTTGGTTGTCACAGTCATTACAGTTATCATCCACCAGCTTCAGGGTTTGGAGGAATACTTATGGTGATATTCCATTAGAACACCACCAGAGGTGAGGTCCTCTTGTGGGTGGAAGTTCAATTCTAAAATGGCAAAACATAAAACATGTATAATTTTATGCACAAAAGGGACACACACACACACACACTTTCCTTCAATACATAAAGAATACAGAATTTTGAGCATAGTATGTGTGGAGGAAGGTGGGCCTCCGATGCCGCTCTCTCACATCGTTACCGATGCAATACATAAAACAATCAGTATTTACCATTTTCTGTTGGGTGATATTCCAGTAGTAAATCCACTGGAATAAAGCCCAACGGAATGACCATTACTGCCACTTCGGATTTACCACCGATAACCGTGGTGGTCGAGGAGTTAGTCCCCATTAATTTGACACATGGGAGATTTCTGTGGCTGTAATTCTGCCTATTCATTTGTTTTTTTGGTGGAAAGATTTAACTCCAGACTGATGCTGGAGGTGAATCCCCCCACTCCAGGGCCAGACTCGTAGTTTGGCGGAGTGGGAAAAGTGGCAGTAATTCCGTTACCACCACTTTGTTCCCACACTGCCATACTCATAATGAACCAACTTGGCATTATTCATTTCCACATTCACATGGAAGGTAGAAAAAAGTAAAATAAATACACTTTAGGGTACTACTGCCAGAGGTGATATTTCTTGTATACCACCAACGTGGGAACACTCGGAATAGGATGTACTTGCAAAAATACCACTTGCAGAGATGATATTTACCACTAATGAGCTTCCTGCTTAAATGCTGCCCACACTCGTATTGAGGCTCTTAAACATTCCCCCAGAATTGCCATGATATGCTGCAATCTTCCAGAATCCGTTAGTAATATTACTGTTGATCTTTCTGGAATAAGTGGGCAAGGCAGGGAATTCCCCCATTTCTTATGTACAAAACTCTCATCATTTTTCCAATTGGAGGTTAACGCTTCGAAAGCTGCAACTAACATCGTCTTAAACAGCGTTAAATGATGGAGATCGAGCACGCCATCCCCAGTTTTTAAAAAGACTGTTTCCCTAGGGAAAATCTATATTGGGAATTTGAAATATTGCCAGGTAACTATTTCCAGAATGAATGGGTCCTTATGCAATCGACAAGCATATGCCAGCATTCGCCAAGCTGTGGGTGGCAGTACCAGGAACCTTTGGAGGGAGTAACCTAAAATTAATTTACAGATGCATTCGAGGAATCGGGTTACAGAAGAGTAAGACTGATATAGATACCAGGCAGATATAAATGCAAGCAGGAACTCGTAAAATGGCAAGAAAGTCAGTGGACAACTGACCCCAGTGATGAAAATAGACACTATTTGTAGCCATTTGTGGGTGAAGGGTGTTCTATTGGTAATGCAGTTTGACACGATTCATGATGGAATAGGATTGTGACTATTTCTTTTGAGGGATTTATTTTAGAAGTGTGCGTATGTATAGTTCTCCTTCATGCACGTAAATAAAATTGGCCTGATTTATGTAGTTTTAAGCATGGTGAAAAGTGACTTTGTACTACTGAAAAGCGATTTTGCACTGCCAACAAACACACTGATTTACAGAATAGTGAAAAGTATATTTTTGTAGTGCAACGTCACTTTTGAATAAGGCCAAATGTCTCTAAAAAACAGCGCTGATGTTTGCTCTGCTTATCGCCATGTCCTGACATGTTTGCATCACTAAGTACTGAAGCTGCAAACATGTTCACATTCGGGAAACAAAATAATGAAGCAGCTGTCTGTGTGTGGTGCTAAGCACGAGTTGCGCCCAGGGACGTTGTAATATTAGGACACCCTGGAGCTACCTTATTGCGAGATGCAAATACTTGTGTGCACCGAAGTCTAATGTAAGCAGGGCCGGCCTTTGTGGCAGCAGGGCCCTAGGCGAATTTCCGCTCCCCCATCCCTGCGTGCCCCTGGTCAACAGTAGGAGGGTGGGGGGGGGGGGGCAGGACGCGCTACATTTCTTTTCTACCTCCCTGCTCCGGCACCTGGCAGGGAGTTAATCACTGAAATAGGACGCTCACGCTAATGTATGAGTGCCCTATTGCAATGCAAACTGCATCGCTCCCGCCTCGGAGAGGGGAGGTAATCATGTGCATAGGGTGCTGATGCCAAGCATCAGCACCTTATTGTTATTAAATGCGCCCCGCCACCACGAACGCATTTAATAACAAAATGGCGCCTTCCTCGCCTTCTCCCACTGCGAGCTCCGTGAAGCCCTTGCAAGACTCTGCCGAGCTGTCATGGCAGGCAGCCCTGAATGTAAGAAGACCATTTTATAAAGGTCAGACTGGGATAAGACGCCTCAAAAAGTATCTTAACAAATTTCCGGCCTCGTTAGACTAATTTTCTTTGGAGGCCTCATTAGCACCGGTAGCTGCATTGTAGTGATCGAATAAAAAATTACGAGAAGGAGAAACCCTTAAAACATGCTCTTCTGCTGCGCACCTTGGCAAGCAGCCACATCAGACGGGCACCATGTCCTCTGCACAGCAAGGAACACCGGGTCAGTCATGGACCACCTGATAACACCGCTTGATCTTCTACCCCACCCCAAATGCCCAGCTTTCCCTGTTGTTCTCCGCCTGCTTACTTCACCTTTTTCCCCAGCCTTCCATTGCTCTCTAGCTGAGTTCGCCTTAATGACATTCACACCAGTTATAATTAAATGTGCATATTTTGCTAAAGTGTGAGTCACTCAATTTAAGCAGTGACGAAATGAATGGCCTTTCGAATCACCCTAGGTTTTTCTATCACCTCTTTTTAAATAAGCAGCACCAGATTAGATAGCATAGGCTGCACAGTATGGCAGCATGCAGGCAGATCACTTGAGATATTTCCAGACCTGTACATCAGTCATACTAACTTGACGACTTGGGGCAAACACAACACGCTTGCAAGTCTGGACTGACATCAGATGTATTGAGGAGAGTTGTAATGTAATGCCTGCAAATGGTAACAGCATCATGCACAGTGTGCCTTCAATGCTGTCCAAATTAACAATGTTATTTTTAGAGAATTCTGCAAAGTTATACTGGTGTGTTATTCTGTTTTTCTTTTCCATGCGTTTTATTGTGTAGTGGTTAATGGAGCAGTGGCCATTTGCCGAAAGGGACAAAATTAAGACGGTAACATCATGCCAGCCTAATTCTAGTGAGAGTGATTAATCTTACCCGAGGACGTAAACAAAGTGTGAATGGATTAAGTGTAAAGTGCCAAGGACGAGGATGCTCGTCCTTTTTACATAGACTTGCATAAAAGCCTGCCACTTTAGGGGTTAAAAAAAGAATTGGGACACGATGAATCTGTGAATTTGATTCTGGGACCTATCTTCGACTTTCAGAACTACAGCACAGAGCAAAATACAAGGAGAGATGATACATGTAGAAATATTTGTGTTTTACATTTAAATAAGCTCAGATGAGGGAGACATGACTCGTTTCATGTCCCCGATATACAGACATACCCTAAAATTCTCGGATCTCGAAATCTCTTTTTTGTATTAGAAGACGTTAGTCCAATATAGGCTTCATATGCACACAGCATTGTCTACGGGACGCCCGCTCGTGCGTACTCTACGGTTTATTGTTATGTGAAATAACAAACTAAAATTCCCAGATCGTACTGTGTGGCTAATTGAACAGGTTTAGGTATACAGCTATTGACATGGTGGTTTCAGTATCGGTTTGCACGCATTTCTGCATGTAGGAACGGAATGGGGCGCTATACTCTACACAACTATTTGTGTCAGACAAATTTGTTTTCTGATAGGCACACATATTTTTGGCGCATATTTGGGTTGAATAAATTATACTCCATAAACATTAATTCTTTTTGTTTAAAAACTATGTGCTTTCTAAACCACACATACCTACAATCTGTGATTTTTGATATGATTTCTCATAGGGGGATTTAACCCATGACTGTGTGTTTCACCTAATTGAAACCTTTTGACTTGAGATTTTGGTAAGGCCGCCAAGGGCAAACATTTCAATCACTAAAGCAATTGTTTCTTACTTTTGATTACCTAGTTGCTAATAATGCTTTTGTGTTTTGGTCATTTGTTTTTGTTTATTTGTTTTTTCTCAATATGACTTACCTTTTACCACCCTTCACCCCTCCTTATTTCTCTGTGACCACACCACACCATGATTTGGATTTTTTCGGTATGGGTTGATTGTAATTTGTTTTATCATGACCTATGATTGTAATGCATATCCGTCTATTTTGCCATATTATCACTGTCTTTATGTTACTTATCAGCATTGCTATCAGCCCTGATTTGAAAAAGACACTGGTGTGTCGAAACACGTATCATCCGTAAAGGGCACCTTCAATTCAATCTAATAAATTAACCAACCCTTCACAAATACCCAGTGTGGCGCTTTTTTGAAGTGTGGAGAAGTCCATTCAACTATTACTTCAAGGGGTCGGGGTCACTAGTGCAACCTTTATTCTTGCTCCACACAACCTGCAACACTTTCTCGAATTGGAATAATAATCAGGCGCATGGTAACTTTGTAAATTGGTACCAAACAAAAAAAAAACGGAGTTGTGGTACAACTAAATATATAAGACTGGTGCACACCACTCAAAGATGCTTAATCGATTTCATGGTTTCCCCACCACCATCTCGGAGGTCTGTGTGAACGAGGGATACACATTCACACTCGCACTATCTTTAGAGAGTTTGCCAAATTGAAGTGTTTGTTTAAGTACTTCCAGATTGTGCAGTTTGGGGGAGTTTGCAGGAGGAAATGAACGAGACTGCATGTATTCAATGATTGGGCCTCTATTAATGCTCATAGCAAGTCTGGTTTTAGTGCACTCTCTTTCACACAATGTCAAGGTCGCTTTTGCAATGCGTTTGCATTTGAAAAAAGGAAGGTGCAAGGTCTGAGCAATTATTTGTGTGGACCAAAATGCAGCAGTGTCAAAGATCTGACGTATACACCTGTTTCCCAGGTGTGACTTCAGATGTCTATGGGTGTACCAGGTGCGAGAACAAGTGTTCCGGAGTCAGACCAAGTAAACCTCCAGTATAACTTCAGTCTCTTAATGATTAGTGTGGAGTTTATAGACTGTAAATCGAATTCTAGCAGAACAGAATCTATTGGTGTAGACGAGGGGAGGCGACGGAATGTCCTGAGAGATTCG
Organism: Ambystoma mexicanum; assembly: GCF_040938575.1. Classification (NCBI taxonomy): domain Eukaryota; kingdom Metazoa; phylum Chordata; class Amphibia; order Caudata; family Ambystomatidae; genus Ambystoma; species Ambystoma mexicanum. The sequence continues at coordinate 1,146,737,682 of NC_090933.1, forward strand.
CTCTCCAGTCTACTTGATTCAGCGCTATGTTTGAGCACTCAGATTTCAGCTCCATATGTGCGAGGCTGTATCTTGGCACTACACATTTTGATATTTGTGTGCTACCTGTGTCCACCATGCTTACACACAAAGTTATTAAGAGCCCCACTTTGCTGAATAGTCTTAGAGGGCACTGCCTCCATCTGAGCTGACCACTTTAATTTGTCTTCCACAATAACTCCCTGATATGTACACATAGACACCTGACACCTGCACTACTTTGTTGTTAAGAGTACAGCAGTAAGGCTTAAGCTTAGTACGACTGGGAGCAACGGCCATGATTTGGTATATATCAAAGTTAATGTTTAGGCCATTTTGCAGCGAGTACGCGCTAATCACATTTAACTGTGCTTGAAGACCTCTAGGGGTGTAATCCAAGCAGGTCATCTGCATATCCAATCCAAGAGATCAAGTTAGTGCTTAAGCTTAGCACAACTGGGAGCAAAGGCCATGATTTGGTATATATCAAAGTTAATGTTTAGGCCATTTTGCAGCGAGTACGCACTAATCACATTTAGCTGTGCTTGAAGACCCCTAGGGGTGTCATCTAAGCAGGTCGTCTGCATATCCAATCCAAGAGATCAAGTGAGTGCTTAAACTGAGCACAGCTGGGAGCAAAGGCCATGATTTGGTTTATATCAAAGTTAATGTTTAGGCCATTTTGCAGCGAGTATGCACTAATCACATTTAGCTGTGCTTGAAGACTTCTAGGGGTGTAATCTAAGCAGGTCATCTGCATATCCAATGCAAGAGATCAAGTGAGTGCTTAAGCTTAGCACAGCTGGGAGCCAAGGCCATGATTTGGTATATATCAAAGTTAATGTATAGGCCATTTTGCAGTGAGTACGCACTAATCACATTTAGCTTCACTTGAAGACCTCTACGGGTGTAATCCAATCAGGTCATCTGCATATCCAAGCCAATCTGTGGTTAAAAAGAGTAAGTGCTTGATGCAACCATGCCTAACTCCCTTATAAGTGGGGATCCATTGGGTAACACGGCCCATGTTATCCAGTCAGACCCTAAACTGTGTATTTGTGATAAGTTGTATGATCATAGACAATTAACCATCCGGGATGTTCCATGCTGTACATTTGCACCAAATTTGATCTTGGAGGACAGTGTCAAACGCAGCAATGAAATCAAAAAAGATGTCATACAACGTTTGGGAGCGAGTGATTCAAGCATTTTCAACTAATGTGAGAAGTGCTAACAGATTGTGTAGTGTACTGGATTACTTGCGAAAGCTGGTCTGGTCGTAAGGAATGATATCATTTAACTCAGTCCAGATAGTTAATTCATGAAGTAGGACTCTAGTAAATACTTTAGAGGAAACGTTTCGCATTGCAAGCATCAACCTTTTTTATGTGTGAGAGCAATGTTACTCTGAGTCTATTTGTTGGGGAGTAGTCCTGAGTGACTGATGTTTGTAAAAAGCATGTGAAGTGCCTCAGACCAGGATTTATTTTTAGTAGCGCATTACATGTGCCATCAGGTCCTTGTATTTTTGACAACTAATTTAAGGTAGGAAGGGGCAAGTGAATATGACCAGAAATCCCTCCTCTGTGTATAGTGTGAGGATTCTATAGGAAGAGCTCCAATAGTGCTTGCTGTGTCCAATCCAATGTTTGTTTAATGCTCCATTCACTAATGTTAGAGTATTCCTGGTGGTGTCAATTGTTCCCCAAAAGAATATTTGGTCATTAATCATTAATAGCTGCATAATGAGCTAGTCATAAAAAGAGTTCCTTATCATTTTGCCTAAAATTGGCAAACAACCACTTTTGGTATTCTTTGGTATTCTTTTTTCCTGCTCTTGTTTCCGGCAGACACTTGTACCCTGTGTTCCGTATGCTCTTTATACTACGCCAGTGATTTGAAATCTCGTCTTAATTGTTTCTTAGCCTGTTGTATTATGCTGTCTTGTTTGTGCCCCTTCACGTGCATGTTGTGATGCAAATCTATGGACCTCTTGTTTGTTCTCTGATCGTGCAAGGTTATTTCAGATATTGCTGTCTCATATTTCATCAGCGCTGCTTTAAACTGGGTATGGTGTTTTGCACCATACTTGGAATAGCAAAATGTATGGACCAATCAAATATACCACTAGCAGTTTGATTTGTTCAAAATGTATGTAAAGACTAAAATCCAATTCACAAAGGTGGTCCAGCTTTATACCAAGAAAATTACCACGTTATCAGTACAAAAACAATTGTCAACACAAATTTCTAATTTTTAATAACTGCCTATCTGAATCTTACAAATTCACACATACGCACTCATTACCATAATCGAAATTCTATGCAGGTATATATTATGCTCAAAAAGATACCTGGAATTCTAAACTCTTATTTTATTTATCAAACTTAACTTCAAAAAAACATTTCAACATGAGGCAACACATTGCGGTTTAACTACATCAAAATACAGTCTTAATTTTCCTCAATGACACAAATCATTTAAAGATCAAAATACATTCTCTAAATTAAATGTGTTGCAGGCGATTATTTTACGTGTGTGTAGCTTTCTCTGAACATATGTATATACCGTTCATTGAACATGTTTGTGCAACTTTCAATGAACATACGCATAGTTTTTAATCTATTGCTATTAATTTACCAACAGCTCTACATTTTTGGCCTGGAGATGTAGTATTCCTCTGTAAAAGGTAGAATGTTAAAGCAACCTTTGACATTATACATAGCCCTGGCTGTGCATTCAGGATAAGGGATTGTGAGATTTCAAACTTTTCTGTGAATAGAATGAATTCCCTGTGCTAATTCATGTTGCACTAACATCTAACCCATGACGAGGTACCCATCAGACGTGAATCTGCATGATTACTCATTAGGCAATAGTATTTCATGATGATACTATGGACAGCTGGAGTCCATGCTGGCAGGATCAGAGGATAGCACAGGGATAACGTGCTGGTCTTGGAAGCAAGACCGTGCAGAGAAACATAGGTTTGAATCCAAGATCCACGCTTAGAATCCGAGCTTAGGTATTGTATTAGGTGCATTATAAAAAAAACAAAATAAATAGAATGGTGCTCACATTTGCACCAAATGCAGTACGTTTACAACTGTGCTTTTCAATAAAAAATGCATTGGACTATAAAAAAGTGACATTTGACTTTGTTCTCAATTGAAATGGGAGATGCAGGGTGCCATATTTAACACATTTTTTTTTTACCACAGATGCTTTACAGGGACAATTTGGAGTTATCATAGGGCTATCCCATGGGTATTGAAATATGTTTTTTTTTATTAATGCCAATCAATGACTATGTACATATTATGTATGAAATATTTATTTAAAGCTGATTTAAATGAATTGCAATATCTGTGTATTCACATTTTTTAAATCAATAATGCCTTTTTTTATTTGTATTTATGTATCAATGTTTTGCCCGAGCATAATGCTTTTTGTAAGCTAAAAATGCTCATTAGATGAAATACAAATAAAAAATACCTACATTTTGAATGTGGCTTCTAATTTCTTGGATATGAGCTTGAACCTCAATCTTGAGTTACTGCCCCAGTACGGTCCTTTTCAGATCGCTGTCTGGAGCCCATTCGCCAACATCACGTCCTCCACATTTCCTAAAAGGGCTTACGTTTTCTGCCCAGCCTGAAACGAATTTCCAACGGATCTCAGCACCATAGCCACTGTTTTCAGTTGTATCTAAAAAATATTCTTAAATATGAATAATTCTTTAATGTGGAAGTTATTTTAAAAGCATCTACTTCTCCCCTCATCTTGTGACTAAGGTCTGTTTTCCACCAATCTCATGACACAGAAGGGAGGGAGGGAACTCACTCCTAAAGTTGTGAAGAGTCATCCTTTTTAATAATGCAACTTTGGAGGTGAATGTTTCTGCCCAGCCTGAAACGAATTTCCAACTGATCTCAGCTCCATAGCCACCTGTTTTCAGTTGTATCTAAAAAATATTCTTAAATATGAATAATTCTTTAATGTGGAAGTTATTTTAAAATCATCTACTCCTCCCCTCATCTTGTGACTAAGGTCTGTTTTCCACCAATCTCATGACAGAGAAGGGAGGGAGGGAACTCACTCCTAAAGTTGTGAAGAGGCATCCTTTTTAATAATGCAACTTTGGAGGTGAATGTGAAAGTTGAATAAAATAAAGATCATTATATTCTGAAGATCAGAATGCACAACCCACGATGTTCAATGTCCCTGCACAATATATACTTACAGAGATAATTATATCCCAATTTTGACCTATGGAGCAAAGGTTTATTTCTCATTCAAAGCTGACACGTGGGCAACGCTGGAGAGTTTATTTTGGAAAAAGTGCTGTACTTTCCAGGGTGTGTCCCAATCCAGGTGATAAGGAGGAAACTGGGTCTCACATCTTAGTACACATTGGTGATCTTGGAAATCTTAATGCTGTACAGTAAATGTATAGCAATAAAGCCAGTGTGGGGTTTTTGCCTACTTAAGGGGGAGTTACTAAATCATTCTGAGCCTACTTTAACAAAATGGAAGAGTATTTGCGGCGCAATTTTGGTGGACTTGAGTGTCTCAGAGGAAAATTTGGAGTGAAATCCAACTTTAGTTTAAAAAAAGTTATGGGCAAAGGATTGGATAGAGACACAGCAGCAAAGGCAGACTTGAACCCCGGCATCTTAACACTTTGCCTAAATATCTACTAAAGTGTCCTAGCAGCTTCTATTGAATGCAATATATGAGGTTTAGGCTAAACCTCTTTCCTACAAGAGAAATTTTGGTCAAACGCAGTAGAGACAAAATGGCTGATCAATCGTGTAGGCTGTGCAAACGGGAGAGTGAAAAAGAGACGCTGGAACTCCTGGTACTGTTTTTCACAACACTAACTGAGATGAGAACTAGGATACTGGGCAAATTCATAAACGATAGACACTCGAGATGTGCTAATCAGTGATGGGTATCACTGGTCCATGGCAAATGACTAACACTGGTTTTAGCATTGGGTAACTTTTTAAAAGATATATTTATTAAAATAGAGACACTGCCTGCAGAGGGTTAGGTGGTGCAAGTTGTTGGCCAATAGTATTTTTGTTTTTCTCTCTAGAGAGTTTTCATGAATGATATACTGATTTTATCTAATTAATTAAGGCTAAGGACTAAATGTCCAATATATTAGGAATGTATTATGAATGTAAATGAAATGTTTGTGTCAGGAATTTAGGATGTTCTCAAATGAATTGTTTTTTTCTTTTTTATTATCTACCTGGTTGTTTTTACTTATTTTAATATTTGGATATTGTATTAACTTGTATGATGTTATACATGGTATATGTTTTCAAATAGTAAACCAATATTTTTTTAAATATTATTTACTTTGTATATTTGTTCTCACTATGCACCTAGTGAATTTTAGGTTAAGCACAAGGCATGATTTGTATTGAGTTGGTCGGAACTTTTGCTATAATCCTATGCTTTTTTAAAAATAAATATATTTTGTATGTAAAATCGCAACATGCAACTTACTTATTTAGTTTGAAAATATAGAAATGCTGATATATATCTCCATCATGATACTAATACATGTTGTGGTTAATTTCTTTTATTTTTCTCATGGAGATCACAAAAGGTGGCATGACTTTTAGCTAAATGGATATAATGAGGGGCCTGTATTTGATGAGTGTGAGAGGGTTTTTTGAACATTAGACAAAGTCTGGGCCTGTTTATGAGGCCTGGGCTTGGAAACCAGTTTGAACAAGATGAAGCAGGGCCTTCTTATGGTTGCTTCATGTCTTCTGATATGGCTGGGTCTGCAGTGAGGGGAATCCTAGGTCAACTCCTGCTAGCACTAAGCTACTTCCAGCTACATGTTCAGACATGCCCCATTTCAAATGAGATAAAACACAGTGTTATTCAAAGTTCCACTTATTGCATGGCAAGATACAATTGAACTTCAAATGATTCTCACTTTTCAATTAAATTTCACATAATTTGAGCCAAACAAAATAAATAGCAAAATGCAATCATTGAAGATGAATAAAAGGTTATTATATTGTCCAGTTGTGAGGCACCCAGCAACATTACACTGATTCTTGAATTGTTCATCCCGTTTCTAAAACAAGGAATCCATAATCATGAGGCCTGCTAAATTCCATTGTATCTGGCAAACACCCTCTTTTTACATGTGTTCAGTTCCAACTTCCATGTGCATTTTTCTGCATGTCCTTGCATACTGATCAGGCAATAGTTGAATACATACACTCATTGCATGTGTGTCTTTATAGCATAACATCAGGCAATTTTGCACTTGCACGTGTGAATAGAAAGTTTCAATTTAGATAGTTACGGTTCTCGGTCTTTAGCATTGACAAACCAGTTTCTGGATTCCTACAAAATGGTTACAGTTTGCCTCTCAGGTGAGCATGCAGTCATTTGTACCTCATTTGTCACAGGGGCACCTTTCTACACCTTGGCAGTGATTAAGATATGCAATCCAACAAGCAGCATACTTGTGTGAATGATGCCTCCCTTGCTCTTTATGGAGAATTTCTATTGTCAGTTCAGTTTAAGAAAAGTAACTGTGTGGCGTTTTCTCACCACACATAAACCTGATGTACAAGTGTACAATGTAAAGGATCAACCTAATATAAATCCCATAGTCAATGGTGTGGTCTGCAAGGAAGCAATGCAGTAACGCAAGCTAGTCAAAAGGGGCTAGGATGAGTGACTTCAGAGTGCTGATAATGCCTAAAGTGTCTTCAATTATGATGATCTCACATACTTTATGTCATCCTGTTGTGAAACACAATAAGTATTGGTTAATTATCCACAATGTGAAAAGATCGTATCTAACTGTTCATAGTATTTTAGTATAGCGAACATGATTTTTTTTCTTTTTCATACAGTGTGTGTAGCACTGGAATGAACATGTAGATTTATCTTTTTTGGGAGAGCAGGTATTTATTTATTGCATTTGCTGACAGCGCCCAAACCCATAAGTATCACAGCGCTGATAAAACTTAGGAAAGAGAACACAGGTAGCAATATGATACACAAACATGACAGTAAGGGGGTAATTCATAGAATTCAGCGCACAAGTGGCGCACGCGGCTGGCGCACAGTGTGCGCGTGCGAATCCCTGCGCCAGCCACGTGCGCAAGAATCCATTTCCGTGCACAGCGTATTCATGGATTCCAGCCACCAAAACCAGCCGTGGCGCACAGTGGCGCAGCGACCCTGCAGCAGTGCCAGTTACGCCCCCAAGAACGCCTCTCGCACAGGGAAAAGCCATCAATATACCCAATCCAGCGCAAAGGGCTGCGCTAACCCTGTACCAGCACAGCAAGCGGGCTACGTGTATCACTGGGGTGCGCCGGAAGTACCTCAGGCGATTGGCCCCGTGCGAGCAGGGTACGCATATTTCAGGGGTGCGCGGGAAGTTCCACACGCAATTCCATCGTGGTACGTGTATTTCAGGGGTGCGCGGGAATTTCCACACGCGATTGGGCCTGTGCGAGCAGGGTACGCGTATTTCAGGGGTGCGCGGGAAGTTCCACACACGATTCCATCAGGGTACGTCTATTTTGGGGTGCGCGTGAAGTTCCACACGCGATTCCATCATGGTACGTGTATTTCGGGGTGCGCGTGAAGTTCCACACGTGATACCATCAGGGTACGTGTATTCCAGGGGTGCGCGGGAAGTACCACACGCGATTCCATCAGGGTACGTGTATTTCAGGGTGCAGGTGGAGTTCCACACGCGATTTCAGCAGGGTATGTGTATTCCAGGTGTGCGCGGGAAGTTCCACACGCGATTCCATCAGGGTAGGTGTATTTCAGGGTGCAGGGGAAGTTCCACACGCGATTTCAGCAGGGTACGTGTATTTCAGGGGTGCGCGTGAAGTTACACACGCAATATCAGCAGGGTACATGTATTTCAGGGTGCAGGGGAAGTTCCACACGCGATTTCAGCAGGGTACGTGTATTTCAGGGGTGCGCGTGAAGTTACACACGCGATATCAGCAGGGTAAATGTATTTCAGGCTTCAGGGGAAGTTCCACACGCGATTTCAGCAGGGTACGTGTATTCTAGGGGTGCGCGTGAAGTTCCACACGTGATATCAGCAGGGTACATGTATTTCAGGGTGCAGGGGAAGTTCCACACGCAATTTCAGCAGGGTACGTGTATTTCAGGGGTGCGCGTGAAGTTACACACGCAATATCAGCAGGGTACGTGTATTTCAGGGTGCAGGGGAAGTTCCACACGCGATTTCCGCAGGGTACGTGTATTCTAGGGGTGCGCGTGAAGTTCCACACGCGATATCAGCAGGGTACGTGTATTTCAGGGTGCAGGGGAAGTTACACACGCGAAATCAGCAGGGTATGTGTATTCCAGGGGTGCGCGGGAAGTTCCACACGCGATTCCATCAGGGTACGTGTATTTCAGGGTGCGGGGGAAGTTCGACACGTGATTCCATCAGGGTACGTGTATTACAGGGGTGCGCGGGGAGCACCACACGTGAATTGCACGTGTGGGCCCTCCCAGGTGTTCCCTCTACACCCTCCACGGCACCTGCAGGTGGCTCACACCACAGGGGCCTACCCTGCACATGTCCTGCAGGCACCCCATCCACCATGGCCATGCCCCCCAGCCAACCCACATGTCAACTTGCACTACTGCCCACCAACGCATGTCCCCCTGCACCCCCTGCCACCAGGGGCACCAACCACCAGGCCCCCACCCATGTCTCCCACCACCCCCACCCCTCCAGTCACCAGGGGCAGCCTCCACCAGGCCCCCACCCATGTCTCCCACCACCCCCACCCCCCAGCCTACCAGGGGCAGCCTCCACCAGGCCCCCACCCATGTCTCCCAGCACCCACACCCCCCAGCAGTGCAGGGGCACCCACCACCAGGTCCCACCCATGTCTCCCAGCACCCCCAGCCACCAGGGGCAGCCTCCACCAGGCCCCCACCCATGTCTATCAGCACCCCCACCCCCCAGCACTGTGGGGCACCTGCCAGCAGGCCCCCACCCATGTGCAACTCATGTACCCCTGCACCCCTACCCCCAGCACTGTGGGGCACCCGCCAGCAGTCCCCACCCATGTCTCCCACCACCCCACCCCCCAGCAGTGCAGGGGCAGCCTCCACCAGGCCCCCACTCATGTCTCCCACCACCCCCACCCCCCACTCCCCAGGGCCAGCCTCCACCAGGCCCCCACCCATGTCTCCCACCACCCCCACCCCCCCAGTCACCAGGGGCAGCCTCCACCAGGCCCCCATCCATGTCTCCCACCACCCCCACCCCCCAGCCACCAGGGGCAACCTCCACCAGGCCCCCACCCATGTCTCCCAGCACCCCCACTCCCCAGCACTGTGGGGCACCTGCCAGCAGGCCCCCACCCATGTCCAACTCATGTTCCACACCACCCCCACCCCCCAGCACTGTGGGGCACCTGCCAGCAGGCCCCCACCCATGTTCAACTCATGTTCCACACCACCCCCACCCCCCAGCACTGTGGGGCACCTGCCAGCAGGCCCCCACCCATATCCAACTCATGTTCCCCACCACCCCCACCCCCCAGCACTGTGGGGCACCTGCCAGCAGGCCCCACCCATGTCTCCCACCACCCCCACCCCCCAGCCACCAGGGGCAGCCTCCACCAGGCCCCCACCCATGTCTCCCAGCACCCCCACCCCCAGCACTGTGGGGCACCTGCCAGCAGGCCCCACCCATGTCTCCCACCACCCCCAGCCACCAGGGGCAGCTGCCACCAGGCCCCCACCCATGTCTCCCAGCACCCCCACCCCCCAGCAGTGCAGGGGCACCCACCACCAGGCCCCCACCCATGTCTCCCAGCACCCTCACCCCCCAGCCACCAGGGGCAGCCTCCACCAGGCCCCCACCCATGTCTATCAGCACCCCCACCCCCCAGCACTGTGGGGCACCTGCCAGCAGGCCCCCACCCATGTGCAACTTATGTACCCCTGCACCCCCACCCCCCAGCACTGTGGGGCACCCGCCAGCAGGCCCCACCCATGTCTCCCACCACCCCACCCCCCAGCAGTGCAGGGGCAGCCTCCACCAGGCCCCCACCCATGTCTCCCACCACCCCCACCCCCCACTCCCCAGGGCCAGCCTCCACCAGGCCCCCACCCATGTCTCCCACCACCCCCACCCTGCCAGTCACCAGGGGCAGCCTCCACCAGGCCCCCACCCATGTCTCCCACCACCCCCCAGCCACCAGGGGCAGCCTCCACCAGGCCCCCACCCATGTCTCCCAGCACCCCCACCCCCAGCACTGTGGGGCACCTGCCAGCAGACCCCCACCCATGCCCAACTCATGTTCCACACCACCCCCACCCCCCAGCACTGTGGGGCACCTGCCACCAGGGGCAGCCTCCACCAGGCCCCCACCCATGTCTCCCAGCACCCCCACCCCCCAGCACTGTGGGGCACCTGCCAGCAGGCCCCCACCCATGTCCAACTCATATTCCACACCACCCCCACCCCCCAGCACTGTGGGACACCTGCCAGCAGGCCCCCACCCATGTCCAACTCATGTTCCACACCACCCCCACCGCCCAGCACTGTGGGGCACCTGCCAGCAGGCACCCACCCATGTCCAACTCATGTTCCACACCACCCCCACCCCCCAGCACTGTGGGGCACCTGCCAGCAGGCCCCCACCCATGTCCAACTCATGTTCCCCACCACCCCCACCCCCCAGCACTGTGGGGCACCTGCCAGCAGGCCCCACCCATGTCTCTCACCACCCCCACCCCCCAGCTACCAGGGGCAGCCTCCACCAGGCCCCCACCCATGTCTCCCAGCACCCCCACCCCCAGCACTGTGGGGCACCTGCCAGCAGGCCCCACCCATGTCTCCCACCACCCCCACCCCCCAGCCACCAGGGGCAGCCTCCACCAGGCCCCAACCCATGTCTCCCAGCACCCTCACCCCCCAGCACTGTGGGGCACCTGCTAGCAGGCCCCCACCCATGTGCAACTCATGTATCCCTGCACCCCCACCACTGTGGGGCACCTGCCAGCAGGCCCCCACCCATGTCCAACTCATGTTCCCCACCACCCCCACCCCCCAGCACTGTGGGGCACCTGCCAGCAGGCCCCCACCCATGTGAAACTCATGTACCCCTGCACCCCCACCCCCCAGCACTGTGGGGCACCTGCCAGCAGGCCCCCACCCATGTCCAACTCATGTTCCCCACCACCCCCACCCCCCAGCACTGTGGGGCACCTGCCAGCAGGCCCCCACCCAAGTCCAACTCATGTTCCCCACCACCCCCACCCCCCAGCACTGTGGGGCACCTGCCAGCAGGCCCCCACCCATGTCCAACTCATGTTCCCCACCACCCCCACACCCCAGCACTGTGGGGCACCTGCCAGCAGGCCCCACCCATGTCTCCCACCACCCCCACCCCCCAGCAGTGCAGGGGCAGCCTCCACCAGGCCCCCACCCATGTCTCCCACCACCCCCACCCCCCAGCAGTGCAGGGGCACCCACCACCAGGCCCCCACCCATGTCTCCCACCACCCCACCCCCCAGCCACCAGGGGCACCAACCACCAGGCCCCCACTCAAGTCCCCTATCACCCCCACCCCCCCAGCCACCATGGGCAGCCTCCACGAGGTCCTCACAATCCCCAATCATGTGCGTTATGGTCAGCCTCCACAGCCAAAAAGCCCTACCAAGTAACCCATTCACCCACATGGAAATGGAAATTACATGTTACACCCCCAATGTTCATAAAGCAAATGAACCCATGTCCGTCACACACAATGGTAGCAATTGAATGGGAAAACACCCAACATGACATGCATGAAACCAATGAGATGATACCACACAGTGAAGTATGAAAACAAAATTGTATTAAAAAAAAATAGAATGCAAAAGAAATGAAACAAACTACAATGGCAATTAAAAAAAGATAAGCTGCATGTCCGTTTAAAAAAATAAAAAACCAAATCCTAATCCAAAAAAATGTTGTCCAAAGTCAAATGAAAAATAAAATCAATCCAATGAAGAACTATGTACAAAACTTCCAAGGGTCCATGAGCCCAACTGAACAAAGGAAACCTACAAAAAACCCTAACTAAAATGCAACTATATACAAAAAGTGGAGCAGTGTCGGTCGACACCAAATCATAAGAACAAACAAAGGAAACCTAAAACTAAATAACTATATACAAAGGCGGTGGGCAAGACCAGCGGCTAACTCCGTGGTGTTCTGGGCCAGGGCATCATCGAATTCCTGTTCGATGTCCCAGAGGCGGTCCTGTTCCATGGCCCCAAGGGTCCCCAGGGACGACGCTTTGTCCTCCTCCAACCCCCTGCGGATTGCCGCGAGGCACTCGGCCTGCCTCAGGGCCCTCCGCATGGAGTTCTCCGCCCTGACCATTGTGAGCCGCGCCTCTTCTGCACGCCGCCGCTCTGCATCTATGGCGTGGCCCAACCGCTGCCACACGGAAGACACTCTCTGTCCTGGGTCCTCTTGCCCTCCGGCCGATGCCTGCCCCTCCGATGTCGAAGGCCCCGAGCCTTCATGGCTCCCACCATGTTGCTGCTGCTGCTCTGCCTCTGCCCGTGCACTGCCTCCTGCTGCCTGCACATCCTCCGCCGGCTGGGGTGCAGTCGTAGATGTGGCCACCCCTGCTGGACGTCCGACTCCCGACTGTGGCAGGGATGCCTCCTCCACCAGCCTGGCCGCACCGTCAGAGGCAGCTCCACAGGGCATCCAGGTGACTGATGGGTGGGAAGATGGCACAGAGGACGACTGGCGCGTAGGGGGTCCAGTTGAGGAGGGGGTCGGAGCAAGCCCCATCAGACGGAGGAATCCGGCCTGGGTGACCTGACCCAGCAGGCTGACGTGGTCAACAAGCCATTCGAGATGACGTGCAGTCTCTCCATGAGAAGACTGCAGGTCACCTCGCATGGCCCGTTGACGCAACGCCACACCAGCCAGGACAGGCTGAACCCGGACCTGGATAGCCACGTCCGCAGGCAGAGGAAGGCCAGTTGACGTCAGCTCATCCCCTGCCTGAAAACGGGTCTGGACGTAGGCATCCCTGCTGGTGCAAGATGATGCAGGGACAGGATCGGGGACAGGATTGCACACAGGCACCTCCGCGGCGGCCTGTGCTGCCTCCTGTCCCTGGTCCTGCACTGCACCACTAGCACCAGTGGGATCCCCACCTCCAGACCCCGTCTCTGATGCTTGCACGGCCTCCTCCTCCACCAAACCCCCCACCAACCTGGATGACTCCGTGCCATCTTCCCCTGTTGGGCCCTGTGGGGTCCCAGCTGCCCCTTCTGCTGCCGAGGAGTCCAACTCCAACCTCCGCCTCTTGGACCTCCCCCCGGCAGCTGCGGCCTGGGACGCGGCACCGGACTTCTCACTCCCTGACGAGATGACAACACGGGAGGGGAGCCAGGCCTTGCGTCTCCGGCTGACGGTGGGATCCCCGCCGCTGTGCTCCACAGCACCTTCTCCGTCCTCTTCATCAGTTGACGCTGCAGACAGGGAGAAACAAAACACAGGCATCAGGGCACTGTACAATGGACACATACACACATGACAGTTGCACATGAGTGGCATTGGCAAACCTCAGACATGGCATCACAATCCCCAACACACATGTCATTACAACTCGCACACATGAGCCATACCACAGCCATATCGCAACTGCCACCACCATCCATACACATACAACATCATGAGCAGCCAAAGGTGAGCCAGACATCACATGCAACACAGGAAGTGCACCACACATGTACACACACCACCACACTTGCATGCATGTGTACACCTCTGCCAAGTGTCGCACTGTTCAGACGGGCATCCATGTCACATCTGCCAATCAGGCTTCCACATACCGCTGTCACATGCATCCATGTTGCATCACTGTTGCACCCTTGTCAAATACACACACATGCACATGTACACAGCGCTGATACATGCAGCCGAAAACAACATACATGCGTGACATCATGGACATGTCTACTTACATACATATTCATCCAAACATGTGTGCCCACACAACTGCATTTGGCATGCAAGCCTACACACACAAGCACCATCCATGTCTCACACATTACAGCCCTCGCATGTGTCAGCCCCACGGCCCTGTACACCCCCACCCATACTCGACCCCATACAAACAGATGTGCAACCTGCACACTACCAAACAATCACCACACGCACTGCTCACAATCAGGATGCATGTACACTCACCGCTCGACTCCAGACGGGTCTGCTTCTCTAGGACCTGGACGTGGAGCGCTGGGGATATGCGTTCCAGGACCCTCATCTGTTCTTCCGACAAGTGGCCCCGGCGCCCCTTGGCATCCGCTGCCTTCAAGATGCGCCGGGCCTTGTTCAGGGTCCTGGACCTGAAGTCCTCCCAGCGCTTCCTGACATGTTGTAAGTCGCGGACTGCCACCCCCTGCGCGTTGATGGCAGTCACGATGTCAGTCCAGATCCAAGTCCATCCTTCCTTGTCGGCGCGGGAACTTCCAAAGAGGGCATCATACTGCCCCAGGACTTGCTCCACCAAGACACCAACTTCGGTGGCACTGAAGCTGGTGCCTCTCTGCCTCTCTGGCCGGGGGTTGTCAGTGGTCACAGATGGTGTTTGCCCCGACATGACAACACCAGAGGCAGGAGTGGGTGGGCAACTGGGCCCTGGGGCTGGGCTGTGGAGCGATGGAATCCCAGTCGGGAGTCTTCGGTTCCAGCAGGGGTGATCACAGCAACAGCATCCCTGGCTGATGTGCAGGCAGCAAATGGCAGTGCACGTGGGCAGCAGGCAGTCAGGCAGCAGCAGATGGCAGGTGGGAGCGTGCTCGGGGCTCTGGGGGGCAGTAGTTCGGCCTTCTGGCCAGGAGTGTGGTCTTCCGTGAGCATACGCGTGGCCAGCTTGATACGGAGTGATTTGGCACATGAAAAATCTGCACGTCAGCGTGTAATTCGAGGAAAGGCCCTTAGCGCGTAAGCGCGTCAGCACGCATACGCATTTTCATTCGACAGAAGGCCCCTCAAGCGCAAGCGCCCCTGTGACGTGACACGTACAGACATGCATGCGCATTTCAGCGCACGTGAAAAACTGCACGTCCGCGTGTAATACAAGGAAAGGGCCCATGCGCGTAAGCGCATGTGGAAACTGCACGTCCGCGTATAATACGTGGAAAGGGCCCATGCGCGTAAGCGCGTGTGGAAACTGCACGTCCGAGTGTAATTCGTGGAAAGGGCCGTGCGCGTAAGCGCGCGTGGAAACTGCACGTCCGCGTGTGATACAGGAAAGGGCCTATGCGCGTAAGTGACGTGACGCGCGCGTGCATTTCCCTCAGCACGGGTTAAAGGTGAGCGGGCCCAGCAGTTCGCTGTACGTGCCTTTCGTGTAGACCGATGTGTGTTGCTGCTTCCTGTTGTTTCGCGCGCCATCACAACTTCACAGCTATCAAGGACGTATCTCTTCTTTTGGCGGGGGTATTGGCTACGCGTGTTTTTCTGCATCGCGCTAGTCAGACGGTGAGTCACACACGCTCTTTTTCCCACTGCGGGTGCCCCTGTGTATCGCACCCATTTTCGATGTCATAGTAGCCTGCGTGTCCCACGCGTACGCGTTATTCGTGTTACTGGGTGCCACCGCGTACTGCGGGAGGTTGAATCCACGCACGTAGGCTGCAGGGTTGCGTGCACGGTTTTACTGCAGTTTTGGGGTGCCTGAGCATTGCGTGACCCGTCACCACATCACCGGGGTCACATACAGCCTTGCAGGTGCAGGGGGGCTGTTAACATCTTGCTTCCCACCCCCTTCACCCCAATTGCCCAGGTCAATTGTGGTGTACACCTCCCATTGGCACCACTCCATCTGTGCCAGCACTACTACATCTGTGCCATGGTTGGGAGGCCACCAAAGGTGAGGGGCGCCTCAGCTGGGCATACTCCTCGTGGCGGGCGTGGTCGGGGACGTGGCCGTGATGACCAGGGAGTAGGGGGACTCCAGGGTGTCCAGGGCAGCCACAGAGGGGGAAGAGGCAGGGGTGCACCACTTGAGCACAATGTTGTGCCATGTGTCGGTGCAGCCATGCCACCACCCCCTATGGTTCCGGGGGATGCAACTCCTGCATCTGGCACTGGCACCCATATGACCCGGCAGTCCGTTCCATCGACTGCCACGGGCCCAAGGGTGGTGGTAGCTGCAGGTGCAGCTGTGGACACCGCCACCCAGGCTCAGGGTCTACCAGCGCAGGCTGCGTTGGCACTTGAAGAGCCATTGGTAGATCTCCAACAGGCCAGGGGGGAAACCATAGGGGCAGGCCAGGCTGCTCAGACCAAGACACGTGTCCCTGGGGCAGTCATGTCATCTGCTGCCCCGAACAGCCGGGTGTTGGCAAGTGCAGGGGCAGATGCACCCAACAGCACCCCGGTTGTGAGTCTGGCAACCAGGACCGTTGCGGCCAACCACCCTGCCACAGCTGATGTTGCTGCGCAGGGTCCATTAGTGGGCACCCAGCTGCCACTGACACAAGTCAGGCCTCTGGTCATCCCTCCACCTGCCACTCCCTTGGCTCAATCCACCGAACCCACTGGCCATGCTGGTCAGGGCGACATTAGCCAGCCAGGGTCTGCGCCACAGTCCAAGAGGAGGAAGGTTGCACCTGCAGCACAGGCTGGGTCCCCACACACAGCCACGACCTCCTGCACGTCGAGGAAGAAGCCTTTCTGTAAGCAGGAGTTGGACTTCCTCGTGGACTATGTGCGGGGCCACAGCCGTGACATGCTAGTGGGTGCCAATAGTCAGACCACGGCTGCCCAACGTGACACCCACTGGAAGCATGTTGCGGAACATGTCAGTTCATTCGGCCATGAGGTGCGCACGGCGCAGGAGTGCAAAAAGCGTTGGAATGACATCAAGCGCAGTGCTAAGACCAAGCGTGCCTCAAATTACAACTTGACTCTGGTGACTGGCGGTGGGCCTGCACCAGAGGAGGAAGAACTCACTCCGCATGAGGCTCTCGTTGCGGAGTTCATACCACCTGAATTGGTCGAAGGAGTGGGAGAGAAGCTGGACTTTGATGCCCAGTCCAGTGAGTGTTGATGCGTGTTTGTTGAGGACGTGTGTGTTTCACTTGTGGGATGTGTTGTGCATGATTGCTGCTACATGTGACGTGTACATGGTTCTGATGTGTAAGTAATGCAATGCTACCGTCATGCATATCTCCTCTGCCTGCATGCGGGACTCCATGTAGGCATGCTCCCTTGCCCCTCCTCCGCCACTCTGCACCCCAGTTCCACCTTTGCACTGGTCTGCTCCAATCTTGCCAATGTGTAGTTTCTTGTTCATGTGTCCTGTGTAGATGCTAACTTCCAGCGTAGAATCTGCCAGACATATGCCATGTGGTACAGACTCGATGCAGGGTATCTCACTTGTACTGTGCATGGGTCAGATGTCCCGCAGGGACATGAGTGCCCATTCATGCTCCATGTGCATTGCACGCATGCCCCTATGTGTCCTTGACTGGATGATCACTGTAATATAAGTCCTTGGTTACATACATTGCCTGCCATCTCATCAGCCTTCCCATGTCAACTGTGCCTCAGTCCTGCGTTGCACACATGTTTAGGCTCTGACAATCTGTGTGGCTCACAGGCCTCAGCCTGTTCAATTGCCAATGACTCTGTCCAACTCTTGTTGTGTCTTCTTCACACGTGGGTGGCCTCCGGAGTTTCCATCATGTGTCCTGCCCACTGTCCCAGCATCATTTGCAGTGTTGTAATTTGAATCACATGAAGCTGCTGATGCCAGTCAACACTGCCTGTCAATACACAGGTGTATGGTCAGCCTTTTGATACCATGCTAGGCATCCCTGCTTTGGTACTGGGGTGGAGGGGTGCTTGGCTTCTAGACATGGTACACATTGAATGCACAATGCACGTGATGTCTGATTTTGACATTGCACTGCCTTCACATTTCCTGGCACACACCATGTAGTGCTTGTACATGTAGGTAGTGAGTGGCATACACATTTTCTGCACTGCATAGACCCACTTCCATGGAAACTGCAACCTTTCAACAGGTCTGATCACAGAAGCTATTCAAAGTAGACCCAGCATGCATGCCAGGTCATATGTTGTGTGTCACATGTCTGCCTGATGCCTTTGCTGTCGATGTGTGTGTGTGTCGTATGCTTCTGACATGTGTATTGACTTTTTCCTCTCTATTTTTCAGGTGATGACGCAATGGAGGCAGAGGTGGTGTTGTCATGCCAGACACAGGGTTGGTAACGCCACATCAACCCGGCACTAGTGGGGGTCGTGGGGTGGTAGGCCACGAAAACCCCCAAGTGCTGCAGTCCATCTTGTCTCTGGCTGCCTATGAGTCCAGCCTTGATGACGTCCATGTTGAGTTGGATGACCATCAAGTCCATGTGTCAGGGGTGAGTGATTCTGATGTGGACACTCCTCTGTCTGCGACCCCTGCACTGAGGGATCAGACAGTCTTGGTTCCTCCGCCCGTGGTGGATCGGGACGCAGGGTCACCCTCCACACCAGTCACTGATGTGCCTGGGACTCACGTCGACGGGGGCATGTAGTCGTGCAGCCGCAGGCGATGCCAACACAGCGAGGACCCCCGGTCCTTGGGTCCCGCAGGGGTCAAGCCCGGCAACGCGGTTGCTGCGCGCAACCACTGTATACTGAGTGGGAGCAAGACATGACTGCCAATTCCGAACGGCAGGGGGCAGCAATGGAGAACATCGCTGAGAGCATGAAGCGTGTGGCCCGATCTGTGCTCCCCACTGCTAGGCAGGTGCTTCTCCAGCAGCAGGCGGCACGGTCCACGGCCCGCTCGCTCAGGCTGGGCATGGCGGCCTCAGACAGGGCACGCCAGGCTGAAATGTCGTCTCTGCGTCAAGCAATTGCTGCTCACGCAGAGGCGCACATGGATGCCTTGAGTGAGGAGTATGCTTCCCTCAGATCCACTCTGGGTGTCCTTATGATGTCCCAGAGGCAGCGGGCAGAGGAGAGGTTTGCACAGCTTGAGTGTACCATCTCGGCTGAGCTACAGGCTTGCCGGGAGGTGCAGCGGTTGTCCAGCCAGGCCTTGCAGGAGGAACTCTGTGTTACACGTGCTACCTCGCAAGAGGAAGTACGTGTATCACGGGAGGTTCTGCATGCAGACCTACGTCACATCGCCACACAGAAAAAGGCTCACCCGTCCGGCAGACTTGCTGCCGACGAGGGGCAAGCTGCGGCTAGGCGTGGCCAGGCTCCTGTGCCACGTCCTCCTTTCCAGGATGAGCCAGACTCGGACGACCATCTATCTCCCACATAGGTTGTGCTGTGCAGGCGTTGAGCCCATGGAGGATTTTTTTGTTGGCTCAGCATCATCGCATGTGGATGTTGAGCAGCACCCTGTACCTCCCCCTTCCTGGGTGCCTCCCCTCCCCCCCGGGTCGTATTTGGCCATTTTTGATTTTTCTTTTAGTTTAGTTAGTTAAGTTTCAGTTTGATAGTTAGTTTAAATAGGTGATGTAGGTTTTCCATAGTTAGTGTAATTAGTTAATAGTTGATTTAGTTTAAAATTGCTAGTCTATTGTGCTTTCATGTGACGGTGCAGTGCTTTGTGGCTTTTGAAGGCATCCACTGTCTGTTCCAGCTGGGCCCTTCATGGTTGTCTTGTGTATGTGTTTGCTGCTTGGGTTCCTTGACTCACATATGCCACTCCTGCCTCCCTTATCCATGGGCTCGCAAGGATGGTTCAGTGTTATAGCATTTTACACAAGGGCATTGGACTGTCATATCTGTGGCATGTCTGGTGCTGTGTGACTTGTGTTGACACCCCTAGTGGGGATGATTTAGGTGTCATTGTCCACTGTTCAGCTTTTGCTAGATGGGGTGTGTCATGATTAATGTGGACATTGATTGCTATGCATTGTGTAGTACGTTTCATTTCTTTCCTGTACATGTGCTTGTTGCAATTCATGCTGTAGATAGTGTTCCACACTTTGTAGGTGAAAGACGGACTGATGGTGTGATTTGTGATGTGACTCTCTGACATGGTCAAGTAATGAGATGCCTGATGAGACACACACAGATGACTTTGAAGCATTAATCATGTGTTTCATGCCCTTTCTGCAGGGGGATGAGCCTCCAGAGCACCTTTGCCAGCAGACATGTCCCATTGGACGATGGAATTCTGGACCCGTTTGTTGGTGCCCACATGCACATGTATGCAGAAGCAGATGCACAGTGATTGCAGACCCACATCCTAGAACTGCTGACATGTTCCAAGGAACTCCAGGCAAGGTGAGCATCACAGGGGGGCCACGACACAGCAAAGCTTGCACCAGGCGAGTTGCACATGCAGGCTTAGTCACAGCACTGAGGGTGAGCTTAGACGAATATTGGTGTTGACGCACACAATGCAGCTCAGATGTGTTTGTGGACTGATGGCTGCAGATAGTAGGGTTGTCTGGGACACATGCAGGGGCAGTGGCACATACCCTCCGGTACACCAAGGTCCATTGAGGCACTTGTATCAACCATGTAGCCTTCCGAGACATGGAAAGGGGCAGCTCACAGGGACATGCAGCAAGGGACATACTCGGGTGCAGTGCATGTCTTTTCCACGTACTTCATGATAAATGCACTGCCAACTTTGTTTCGGTCATGGTGGTACGCAACTTGCTCTTTAGTCATGGCTTGCTATATGGGTCTGTCTGCTTACCCAGGGAACATTGCATGTTGTGTGAATTGTGACACATTGGTGTTCCATTTGCCACGCACCCAGCAGCGGCTTCCTTACTGCATTGACTGTGTATGACCCGTCACAGGGGTGATGTTATATATGGGTACGAAACATCAACCATAGATTGTCTGTTTGTAGAGTAGTCTGTTGTTATGGGGCATGTTTGGTGTTGTGTTTTTGTGCAATTGGCACGTACAGGTTGTTGACTGTGTCTCTCTTTGCAGCATTGCAGTGCTCCTGTAACCGGACCTGAGAGTGCGCAGGCAGGAGGCCAGCACTCAAAACCAGAGCTAAGTGTCTTGTTGTTTTTCTTACAAACTGCTCTGCATAGGCTTGCTGGGGAGTGTACTGATGCATGGATGTATGTGTGGTTCAATTTGGTATGTTTTTTTCTCCCTAATCACCCGTGATCCTATGCAATTTTGAAACCTGTACCCTCTACCCGGTGTTCCTGCTTCCCGTGCCTATCCAAGCAACGTTCCCTGACCCTCTTTCCCCACTGGGGTTGCGGATGCCTGTGTAAGCCCCGAACTTGCAGGAGCCAAAACCCTAGAGGGGGTGGTTGGTTCGTACCACTCCTGAGCCTGGACTACAGGAGGCCATGACAATGATGTCCAAGTCTGTTTGGATTGTGTATGTGTTCATGCAGGTTGTACATTTTCGTGCATTCCCTAGTTTCATGTGTCATTCCTCCTCCCCTCTCCTGCCGCTCATTCCAGTCATCCAGTGTGTCAACACCTGTCCCGACTGCATATCCCTGCACCTCCTTCCCCACCAGGGTCTCAGGGGCCTGTGTGAGTTTGACCTTGCAGGCACCCGGGACATGGTGGGGGTGGTTGTTTCGTGACACTCCCGCGCCTGTACAGGGGACCTCTGACAGTACACATCCATTCATGGTGCATCATCCTATGTCATGTACCACACATGTCTCACATCCTGTCGTGACATTGTTTTGCTGTGCTACCTTGGTTGTTGCATCATTGTGGTAGTACTTGGCCTTTGTGAGGTACTGCTACGTCAAGTCATCTACTGGAGTGTGTTTGGGTTCGTTTTTATGCCTTGGATTTTGTGATTTCGGAAATGAGTGTGGATTCTGAGGGTTCAGGCATCTTTTTACACACAAGGTGGGAGATGTTGACGAAGGGTAAAGGTAATCCTGTGGCCAGGTGGAATTGATGTTTGGAGGCTCCATGACCCAGGTGCAGTTGTTCAGTGGGTCATGGTCATTTGTGAGGGAGGGGGGGAGTGTTGTTGTTGATAATTGCCTTGCCCTGCAGTGTGATGGGAACTCTGACATAGTAATGGTGGTATCCCATGTACATGTTGTGTTCTGCTGATCAATGCCTGTTCATGTGTTGTGTTTTCCTTTCAGGTGCAAGGGGATAGTTGTATATTGACATGCTGGGGTGTACACATGGTGGATGTTCACATGTTATGTGTAGGGAACACTGATGGTCACTTGAGTGCACATGCATATGTGGAGTGCATGTCCTTGCAGAACCACACACTTGCACTCTGATGCACTACATGTACTCCCACCCTTGCATATACACGTGTACACTGTTTGCCTTCTGGTGCCCACTGTGTCCCGGCAGCACATGTTCTGTGACCGATCATGGATCCAGTACATGCCTAATTTGATGTTTGACGTGGTCTGTCACTTAGATGTGATGCTCAGGGTGTGCATCACACACAATGGCTGTTCACTGTGCTGTGCGCTGAGCAGTGTGATGCAGGAGTAGGACACTGCACACATGAGCTGCAGTGTTGATTTTGCAATGCATAATGTGCATGTAGACAGGCATTCATTGTGATGTTACGTCTACGACTGTTGTAATGCATTTGGAAATGACTTATTTTGGGTGGGAGGTTGTTGGTCTGTCATTTCATCTGATTCCGGGTCAGGGAGCAGTGTCCGATGCCACTGTGCATTTAGGACATGGCAATGTGTACCTTATCGTTACTGCATTGGTGTATGGGTATTGCGTGCCATGTCATGTTGATGTTTGGGAGGGTTTGAGTGATATGACAGTGATGGCCATGGCCTGGTTTGCAGGTGTGTGTGATGCACACCTTGCATGTCCGTGTCATCCGCTTCTCAGAGCAACTAGCTGGGGGTGAATTTCTCTCCGCAGCAGACTTCCGGCCTGACTTGAACTTGAGGGGAATCATCTCCAGTTCTGGAAGCACCTCAAGACCTTCCTCTTTGCTTCTGCTTACTGTCTGCCTCTCCCTTGCAGAATTCTCCACTGGAACTGCACAGGAGCTGCAACTGGGCCACTCTCACCGACCTCGGTCCCCGGCCCAGCAACTCTCCACTTGCACTGCCTCCCTGGCAACCCCTGCACTGCAGTACTGTCTCTGTATCCCTACAGCCCTCCCTTCCCAGCACTTGTCTGCACTTACCTTTGTAGTTGTCACCAGGCGACCTATGTATTATTTTTTTGGGCTACATCCCCTGTACTGGACTCCCCCCCACCCTTCCCCTTGCACTTTTCCCATTCCCCCTACCCCTGCACTTGCACGATCCCAATGACACCTGGCCTAGTAGTACCGTTCTCTGGGTTCCCTTGTTCCCCCCTCCCTGCCTCATTGCGCCTTGGAATACTTGTGTATGGCCCATATCATGTCATATGTCATACGCGTGCCTTTTGGTCACACAGGATAGCTTGTGTTTAAGTAGCTAGGGATGCAGACGATGTGGCACTTCCATGGCAACTATCTCAGGGTGGTAAGGTTGTGACAGTTGACTGTCTCTTTGTCATCATCGATTGTCACCTGGTATGTGCCAGGCCTGTGTGCTCTCCGCAGGGGTGGGAGTTTAGGTGAAAAATGTGGCCACAAGCTGGGTCCGGGCTTCCTCGCCACGTGCCCTGTCCCCTCCCATGGGCAGCGCCTGTGGTTGGGGATGTGGGGGCATCACCATGTCCAGCGGGACGCCCTGCCGTGTTGCAACATTGTGCAGGACACATGCTGCCACAATGATCCTGCACACTACTGGTGGTGCATAGAGTAGTTGCCCACCAGAGCTGTCAAGGGAGCGGAAACGTGACTTGAGCACTCCGAATGTGCGCTCCACTATGCCCCTGGTTGCAATATGGGCGGCGTTGTATCTTACCTGGGGTGGTGTGGTGGGGTTCCGGATTGGCGTCATCATGTGGTTGCTCAGAGGGTAGGCACTGTCCCCTGGGGAGATGATAATAGTTGAGATTATTAGGGTTTGGATATTTGTCTGTGTGTGACTTGCATGCATGTGCAAGGGCATTTGTACTGACCTAGGAGCCATGTGTCGCCATGCTGCCCAGCTTCCAGGGCCCGGCTCATGGCGGACATTCTGTATATGAAACTGTCATGGGTGGAGCCAGGGTAGTTTGCATAGACAGAGGCGATGATTCCCTTTGCATCACATACCACCTGTACATTGATGGAATGCCAGTGCTTGCGGTTTCGGTAGATGTGCTCAATGGCCCTAGGTGGACGTAGGGCCACATGGGTGCAATCTATGGCACCGAGCACTTTGGGGAAGTGTGCCACCCTGAAAAAATCCAGGACAACGGCCTGCCTTTCTGCGGGTGTTCTGGGCATGTATATGTGCCTGCGGACTGAGGGGCGCGCTGTCATGATTGCCAGTACCTGGTGTAAGCAGCGTGACTGCGTGGCCTGTGAGACCCCCCCCACTATGGCAGTGGTCCGCTGAAATGACCCAGTGGCCAAAAAATGCAGGACATTGAGCAGCTTCTCCAAGGGGCTCAATGCTTGGGAGCAAAGGGTGGGGGATGTGAGGTCATCTTCCCACTCCCTGACCAGGTCTAGGATGATATGGGGTGGAATCCTATACCTGCCATAGACCTGGTCGTCAGGCATCCCAAAAAGGCTTGTCCGTGGTGCGAAAATGCGTGCCCTGGCTATTCTCCTCCTCCTGCGATGTCCCACAATCAGTGCAGCGACAAATGGGGCATTCATCGTAGCTGTATATACGCATTTGTTGTTTGCGCGCACTTTTATGCTGTGCGCGGGGACGCTTCCGCCTGCCTTCGTGTGGCAGACGCGTTGATGCCTGTGCACGTCTTTTGCCGTGCGCGTGTTTCCCGTATTCGGATACGGTCCGAGTGTCATCGCGTGTGATCAGAGGGGAGTGTGCGTACACGCAACTGGCCTGGGTACGTGTGTTTCGGGGTGCGCGGGAAGTTCCACACGCGATTAGCCTGGGTACGTGAGTTCCGGGGTGCCGGGAACTTTCACACGCGATTGGTGGAAATCCACGTGTGTTCTGTCATCACGTGCAATGAGGGTAACACCTGCGCGCGTCACATCACAGACGCGCTCACGCGCTAAGGGCCTTTGGTCCAATGAAATCGCATATGCGTGCTGCCGTGCATACGCGCATGGCCCTTTCCTCGTATTATACGCGGACGTGCAGTTTCCACACGCGCTTACGCGCATGGGCCCTTTCCTCGTATTACACGCGGACGTGCAGTTTTTCACGCGCGCTGAAATGCGCATGCACGTCTGTACGCGTCACGTCACAGGGGCGCTTGCGCTTGAGGGGCCTTCTGTCCAATGAAAATGCGTATGCGTGCTGACGTGCTTACGCGCCAAGGGCCTTTCCTCGAATTACACGCTGATTTTTCACGTGCCAAATCACTCCGTATCAAGCTGGCCACGCGTATGCACACGGAAGACCACGCTCCTGCCCAGAAGGCCGAACTACTGCCCCCCAGAGTCCCGAGCACGCTCCCACCTGCCATCTGCTGCTGCCTGACTGCCTGCTGCCCACGTGCACTGCCATTTGCTGCCTGCACATCAGCCAGGGGTGCTGTTGCTGTGACCACCCCTGCTGGAACCGAAGACTCCCGACTGGGATTCCATCGCTCCACAGCCCAGCCCCAGGACCCAGTTGCCCACCCACTCCTGCCTCGACAACAGAGGAAAGATGGGCAGAACTTCTTGAAGGAAAAAATCAACGTCTTATATTCACAGTGATTACATTTTGGAATGAGAACATGAAAGAAGCTTAGATGAACAATAAGAAGATTTTTTTCTAAACCTGTGTAAAAATGTATGTAAATATAAATGAAAAGTTTGTTAAATCAAAAGCATTTTAATAAAAAAAAAAAAAAAAGATAATGGTAATGTTTCATTTCCACTAACTTTTAGATATCTCCGATTATGCTTTAAATTCAATTGGTGTCACTGGATGCTTAAAATATTGCTTTTTTTGTATGTCAAAAAAGCAGCATTGAGATCCTCTTTCTGCAATTCTTTGGCCCCAATCCAACAGTGACACCGGCTGTACACAACAGGTAATGATGTAGTTTCTTATTTAACTTTCGGTTGGCTCAGTGCCATTGAATTTTTCCCATGCACCCGTGCCTTCTTCAGCTTGCCACAGGGATGTTGAGGGTAGAAGGAGAATGTGATGCAGGCATGCACTTCTGCACATTGGGCTTCTGATGCTGAGTGCTCTGCATAGCAGCAGCAGCTTTGAGTTATGGTTGCCTTCCTTGTTGTGATATATATTTGGGAGCAAGGGTTACAAGCTGCTTTTCACCAGTAAATGTGTTAAGTGTCTCATAATTTGCGTGACCCAGATCACGTGGTCACCTGGGATGAAAAATAGCAAAAACAACAAACTGGACTGAATAATCCATTGGAGAAATGAAGAACTGCACACAATGGCAATGCAATAGTCTAGATGGATAAATCTCCCTGATGCCCACGGGCGTAGGTGCTTTACAAATGCAAACAAATACATAAATAATAAAAGATCCATGAGGTTGATCAAAATCCTTATGCCTCTACAACAAGTCCGCACTAGAGACACAGATTATTACAGACCACAGTTAGTCACCAGGTGGAAGATGATCACATTGAAGATTCATGCCACCAGAAGAAGTGCCAACTTACACAACCAGTCTGTCAAGTAGTCACAAGATTGCATACTATTTACTATGACTAATCAGTACCAGAGTGGGAAGCTATATATGATTGAGCTAAAGACTGATCTTGTTGAGACTCTAACCCGAGATATCGAGATATAGGCTGGTAGTAGAGAAACTCCCAGGACCCCCCACCCCCTTGTTTCTGCATATTAAGTAGCTTTGAGTTTGCACCCTAAGTTACTAGGATAAACCAGACATGGAACCCTTGCTCACTGTTCTTAGAGAGGCTCAGCCCCACCTCACTGACAAGGCACAACCAGGCTGAAACACGTGTCTGGGGTTGCTGTTGGCACTCTTGTTCAGAAGGCATTTTGGTGCTGGACTGCCCTTAGGGCTCGACAAAGACTGATATGTAGTGGACATTTCTGTCTGTGAAAGGATGGTGAGCTAAAGACTCTGGTTGAGACTCTAACCCGGGATATAGGCCGGTAGTATAGAAACTCCCAGAACCCCCCCTTGTTTCTGTATATATGATTGATGACATATTTAAGAGCCAGACTAGAAGCAGCATTGGCAACATACTCTTGTATTGCGTTGAAATGACTTCTGCCCCACAGGAGTACACTTATGAATAGTGACCAAACCACTGTGAGGGGTCAAAAATGAGAGGCAGTCACACAGTTGCAGTATTCCCAACATTAGCCATGTTTATTAAAAGAGATGGGGCTGGAAGAAGGCCTTTCTTGCTCTAACCAAAAGAGGATGGCCTCATCGATGAAACCAAATCTAACAGAAACTGACCTTGGATTCAAAATACATCTGAACCTTTCACTAACATACAAAACTAGAAAAGGATACAATAACATTTCTGTTTCCACTTTTTTCAAATTAGACAATTCCATACATATATGCAATTTCAACAAAGCAATTCGCGTCTGCAGAGTTTAGATTCCCTTCCCCTGAACTGTTTCAGGGAAAGGTATTTTGACATATTCTATTTCACCAAAGTTCACCAAAGTTCCAACACAGGCAATGCAATGTTTCTTTCATGGTTGTTCTTTTCAAAATAGCAAAGTAAATGTTCCTTCTGTCACACAGGTTGAAATATATTGAAGGAAAGTATTTTATAGTTTCAGATGGCAAAACAAAAATGTTAACTTTTAGCAACAAAACACAGATTTTAAATTTGGGGTTTAGGATGGCAAAGCAAAAGGTTCACTTTCAACAGTAAAGTAACAATGTTCAATTTAGTTTGGAGGATGGCAAAGCAAAAATGTCCAATTGCAATAGAGATTTACTATAACAAAGTTCCTTCTCAACACAACAGTGGAATTCTTAGTATACTCTCCTGCCAAGAACTCCCTAATTGTATTGGATATCCTAGTTTACTCTGCTACCAGGAATACCCCCGCCCCCTTTCTTGGTCTTTATAGATCCCCTAGTATACTTTCTGACAAGGTAATCTTTTTTAAAAAGGTAGAACTGAAAACTCTGGATATCCTGGTTTACTCTCCTGCCAGAAATATCTTCCTCTTAACTCATACAGATCTCCTGATGTACTCCCCTGCCAAGTGTCTCTTTAGTATCACACAGTTATACTTTCTCAGTGGTATAACTTTGCTTGACTTAAATTAGTGCCTGCACCAAATTTCCCCTTACAGATATCACTAGTATGAGGTTTTGTTCCAGCTCTTTCTGTTAACCTTTCTTACAAAGTCTCTTGGCTCTTGCCAATTCTTGTTCTAGGTTTCTCCCTTCTGACATCTTATGTCAGGGGAATTTTGCACTCCTTTTGCCTCTTTGTTTCCCTTTACAATGTCTTTTGGCAATGCTGATTCTAGATTTCTCCAATTAGCATCTCTCGTTAGGAGAATTGTGCCACAATTACCCTCTTGTTCTTTCTATAAAGTCCTTATTGCAGGGCTAGTTTCAGGTTTTCCCCAACTGACATCTCATGTCAGGAGAACTCCATCAAATCTACCTTTTTGTTCCCTCCATAATTTGTTTCGGTCATTATTCAAAACTTGTCCTCAATTACCATTGCTTTCTGAGCAGCCCAGGGTTACCTCTTTCATTAGGCCAACTCACCGGTTTCTTCTGGTCTCTCTGTATCATCTCAGGCTGCTGCAGTGCTGTTTTTCTGTGGGAAGGGCTCTGGCAACTTGCCAAACCCTCTTTCAGCTCCTTTGTTGGCATTACATCTCTTTGCTGTTATGTTTGCTCCTCTTCGGTTTGACAGTGCCTTTAACAGCTTTCCTGCGGCAGCTGGTGCATGCACGACTCTTCCTTGGAGCCCACCAGGCTCCGTCGGGTCTCCCGTCCATCTGCGTTCCTCCAGGATTCCTCTTCCAGTTCTCCATACTATGCAGCACCACACGACTTCTCCACTTTCAGTTTCCTTCACCTGAAAGAGTAACAACTAGATTGCAAGTTGTTCTTGGCAGCACTATTGATCTTAATTCACTTATTTCTCCTCTTCTTCATCCCAGTACTAAATGCTTTCTGTGAATTGAAGTCCAAATGGTTACCATAGGTTTTTCAGTGCTTTTGTTGAATACTTTTACCTACATAACAACAATCATCAATGTCAGATGTCAAAAGAATTTTAGAAGGACTATGCATATGTGAATGATGAATAATGTTCTGCTTAAGATGTTCAACCAAAGTAGGTTTCAAGCACTTACAATGAAAGTGTTTTGATGAATAACAACAGGCAATTAGAAACTCTTTGATTAGCCATTCTTCTTCAAAGATAAGGAAAGAGTACTGCGTCTTTCCTGTCGGAGTCATCACCTCCCTCCTACAGCTGTCTCTGCCCATGTGATTCACCCTCAGTAACCACCCCCAGCGTCAGGATTAGGTAGTGGCTGCCTTCCCTATGCCACATTGGAGGAGACCTTAGGCTGAGGATTAGTGATGAATCTGCATCATCACATACCCTTCCTCTAATGTCTCGGCCTCCCGCTCTAGGGTAATTAGTTTTGAAGGAACCAATTACCTTCCCTGTATGAGGAAGAGGTTTCTGACTTTGCCTTTCCCAATTCCAAACAGGACTTGTAGAGGAAAATCCTTCCTTCTCCCATGAATCATTCTGAGAATAAGGAGGGGATGTTTAGTGGCATTTCTTTGAAGCCACTCAAAATTGGGAAAATCTGTACCAATAATGGTCTCTTCTGGTAAACCTGGAATGATGGCAGCGTTAATGTGAGTGGTCACACCTTCAACCATGACAGTAACAGGGGTTCTATGATAAATCGCTCCATCGCCATGTACACCTGGAAATTTAATTGGGATTCTTTTTTGTGATTTTGGGGGGCTATTAAATCAGATCATATAGCAGTTTGTTTACTCCCAGAATCAATTGAAGCCCTAACTGGAATCCCATTTACTATGGCATGCTCATGAGTTTTAAATATATCACTAACAAAATCTACATTTCTAGTAATTTCTATTTCCTCGTCATCTATTTCATCTTCCTCCTCATCCTGCCCCACCATATGCCCGATCTCTCTTGGTTCTTCTTTTCTATTAGAAGGGCAATGCCAGGCTATATGTCCAGATTGTCCACATGGGAAGCATGTTAATGTGACAGGCCTTTGTGTTTGCACTTCTTCAGTTCTTATCTCACTTTTGGCTAATTGGGTTCTCTTTTCTCCCCTGAAAGATCCTTTTATTTTGGTTTTGGATACATTATCTTGATTTATATGCTTAGATCCCCGGGAAAATGCTTTCACATCTTTTACTCTCTTCGACTTTATGAAGGTTTTGAAAATGGCAGCTGCCTCCTACGAAATGTTGTGCTGTTCCAACAACTAAGGTCAAACTGGATTTATTCAACTGTAAAATAGATTTCTGTAAATATGGAGGTACAGAATTCACAAACTGTTCTATGGTTATTGACTCCATTATTTCTGTAAAGATTCTTTTCCCAACCACAGGGATAGGGTATTTTGTACTACAACATTTCAGTTTGTCCTACATTGATCAATAACCCTTTTTTATTTCAGCAAAAGGGGTTGTTCCAGTAGGATTCAACAGCTGATATGAGTATTGAATTTCCACCTCAATAAGGTATATAGACAACAAGTTTTCAAGTCACAGGAGCAACCGATTCACGAGACTTTACAAGAACTTCAAATTCGACAAACTGGTTTTACCACCAAAGAACTGAAATCCAAATCCAAATTTACCCCACAGTTAATGCCAGAGAACTTAGTGGACACATTCTACAAATCAGTCACCAAAGATCTGAATTACCTCATCGATGTTAAAACCAGAAACAGTACAAAATATAAATGTACACAAGACAATCTGACAAACATGGAGAGAAAAGCTCTTCTAAATCTGAAACTAAACAACAATCTTGTCATAAAAGGAGCAGACAAAGGAGGCAAAATAGTAGTGATGCAACGAGATGACTATGTAAAAATGGCAATGAACCATTTGAATACACCGGACTGTTACATCAAATTACAATCAAATCCCAAAGTGGAGATACTATCCGACCTAAAAGATGTGATCACGACATGGCACAGACAAGGACTCATCACTGATGAAGAAAAACACTTATTGGACATAAAGCTGCCAATTTTACCAACAATTTACTTCCTTCCCAAGATTCATAAAGAATTTGAAAGGATTCCGGAGGGTAGACCTATTTTAAGTGGAATTGGATGGGCAACTATGAACATGGCACATTACATTGATGATATTTTGAGACCATTGGCAATCAAAACCAAATTGTATCTAAAAGATACAACTACGGCGATTAACAAACAGGCCACCATAGAATGGCAAGATGACTATTTACTATCCACTTGGGATGTAAAATCACTTTATACATCTATAAGACATGATACTGCTACAGAAACCATTGACTATATTTTTTCTAAGGAAACGGCATCGAACTATCAATCAGTGAGCATGCTCAAGGAAATGCTACTCCTAACATTACAAAACAATATCTTCATATTCAATGGACAATTGTACAAACAGATAAGAGGGGTAGCGATGGGGATCAAGTACGGCCCGGCACTAGCGAACTTAACAATGGCCATGTACGAAGATCAATATATCTATGCAGATGAGACGTATGAACCGTATGTGATACTATGGATACGATACATAGACGATGTTCTTCTGATCTGGAAGGGCAATAAAGAAGGACTTGAGGAATTCAGGAAGAGGGCAAATCAGAACACAATGGGGATAGAATTTACTGGTAACTCAAGTGCAAATGAGATCAATTTTTTAGACCTCAATATCTATGTATCACAAAAAACTCTTAACACAAGAACTTACAAAAAAAGTACAGAAGCAAACTCTACTTTAACAGCCACCAGCTGTCATTACAACCCAGTGATCAAGAATATACCCAAGGGTGAATTCATTACAGCCAGGAGGAACTGCACTGAAGAAGAAACTTTTGTAAATGAATGTAAACTACTCAAAAAAAGATTCAAGGCAAGAGGATATGGGAAGAAAATCATAGCACACGTGCAGGAGAAAGCAACCAAACTAAACAGGGCAAGTACCCTAATCACCAATCCCTTGAACTCGATAGCAAAAGCCAAAATTAGCTTTATCACCACCTATTGCACAGACAATATTGTTCTCAGGAAAATATTGAAGAGAAACTGGCATTTATTACAATTGGATCCCAATGTGAAGAAGTACATTGAGGACAGTCCTTCCATAATCTTCAAAAGAGCGAAAACAATCAAGAATATCCTAAGCCCGTCTTTCTTTCCAGAACTTAAAAATGACAATTTGCCGACATGGCTTCCACCACCACCTAATGGATTTCGAAAATGTGGCACATGCTCAATGTGCAAACATGCACTCAACAATACTGTGACCTTTAAAGATAAACATGATAAAAGTCACATTATAGAGGATCAAATAAACGGCAAAATGAAATACGTTGTGTATGCCATAATCTGTCAATGCCAAGAGATCTATATAGGAAGCATGATTCGCCAATTAAGAACAAGAATACGAGAACATTTATCAAACATTGGAAGCCAAGACATACATTTACCATTAGCCCAACACTGGCAAAGGAACCACCAGCTAAATGACAAAAAACTACTGAGGTTTGTTGGTCTCAAGAAAGTGGTATTAGGCCCAAGGGGCGGAGACCAGGAAAAGAAATGGAGACAGGAAGAAGCGAAATTAATTTGTAAATTTCGCACAGTAGAAAGGGGACTAAATTCTGACAATGAGATGGCCTCTTTCTTGTAAAGAATAATCCGAGGAAAGGTTATGTATGGTATTGGGCCCATGAAATATTCTTTACAAAAAGACAAAAATAAAAAACAAAAAATGTAGAAATGTACCATAGTACAATTTGCACTACCAAGGCCCGTAAGGGAAGCCCTAAATGCAACGGCACACCACTAGAGAATAAAACTCACACCGCAAGATTTTAAAATAATTTTGTTCAAGAAATACCCTAAATTAAAACATAATACCAGGAATTTAAAATTATTATGTGCAGCAATAATGTTACACAAAAACTAAACAGGAATAAAAACTGAAAAAAGACTGGGACAACGCACAACGTGAATCTACGTCATATACTGATTTATATTTCTGTAACAATCATTTAATACAGTAACAACATGGGAAGGAGCTTTAATCAGTAAATACACTTAATTAAAGGGCATTACAAAGTTTAACTTCCATGTATTAACGTAGTGACATTAGCGATACATGACACGGGCCCAAAGTATGGCCGCCGGCTATAGGAATAGTAGTAGGACTACGTTGCTAGGTGACATAGTATTTATACGAGGAAGCTCAGTGAACGTGCGGAGCTCGAGAGGACGGATTAGCACGAGATTTGATTCAGGAAGGTAAGCGAGCATGAGGGGCTCTCGGAGGGGATACTTCAATCTTAGATACACGTGTGATCACGTGAGGCGCGCAGGTTATTTTGAAGAAAGAAATTTAAAGACTTTTAATCACAACGTGTAAACAATGGACACATTTTTTGGTTATCAACAAATTTGTTAACTATGCGGCAAAACCCAATAAGAGGAAACTGTCCATAACTATGTATAACAAGAGGTATAAAAGCACCGAAAATTTTACGTAGAGAATTTAGAAAAATGACCTCTCAGAGAAATCGAGTGAAATGACGCACATTCATTATTTCTTTTACACAGGCTGGGATTTAACCCATGACTGGACACACATGACAGAAAGTATAATTGTGGAAAACTACAATTAGGTAAGCCGACTCCTTTTAAAGCCTAAATACCATACAGACCTTTTTCTCAAAGAATTATAGAACGAATGAAATGAAATAACAACCATGGAAACTGTGACATATGGACAGTATATGTGTATGTAAACTGGTATAGACTAATGTATTGTTTTCTCCTTTTTTCTTTGTTGATGTGTTTTTTCATCCCTTAACACTCCTACCTCCCCCCACC
The DNA here is from genome assembly GCF_040938575.1 of Ambystoma mexicanum. Classification (NCBI taxonomy): domain Eukaryota; kingdom Metazoa; phylum Chordata; class Amphibia; order Caudata; family Ambystomatidae; genus Ambystoma; species Ambystoma mexicanum. The sequence continues at coordinate 1,146,771,793 of NC_090933.1, forward strand.
CCCAAACGGCCAATCTCTCTTCTTTATGGGGTTTCACTATTGTAATGAATGACAAAATTCCAAACATTTTATGTTGTCACAAATTGTTATTTTATATGTAACATGACTAGCCCTGATTTGAGAAAGACGGTGGATCCGTTGAAACACGTGTAATCACAGAGGGCACTCTTATTTGAAGAAAAGAAAAATTAAATCTATTTACATTGAATAATTGAGGAAACGGCTACTTGTCTTTTTTCTCAAAGGAATATGGGCGCATGGGTAATAAGTCAAAGTAACCATTTTGGAATCAAGTTTTCAAGTCATTTGCCAAGTGGAATTGTTGGGTCGACTGTTCAAAATTTTACAAAGAAATTCCCCAGGTCATCTCCTTCTCTATAGGGTTGTAAAATAGCCTGTGGAAATACAGGTCGTTATTGTGCTACAATACGTCTATCCAAGCTTTTAAAGTCATCATCTCACCAGTTAGCCTGGGAATATCTTCTAATAAATAAGGGTCTTGAATATTATTAAGATCTTCAGCTGGATGGAGTAAGAAGGGAAATTCTACACCTTTCTATTTCAAACAAAGGATCTACCTCTATAGGTTCTTCTACGCCCAACACAGGAACATTCTTTAACAACTCAGCCTGTATTCTCAAAGCTGGAGCAAGTCTTTTAAGGCTGGGAAGAGAACACTAATAGATGGATCAGAAGTCAAATCTATTTCTGATTGTACGACTAGGTTTATCTTGCTGTACTATCTTATATCATAATCAGATACCTTAAAGGTCTCTAACAACAGTTGACTATGTAAAAAATGTTTTTGGTGGTGTATGGGAAAAGTGAATTTAGTTATGATCTTTTGATTAATTCGTAGGATGGGGTCATGAGGATTAATCTCAATTACACAATCCTCCTCCTCTACATGTTGAATGATGACTTTCATTAGGGTTTAAAGATGTTTAATATTAGGTTCCCAGTTTGTATCAACCAGTTCAACATCCCACTCTGACACCATATGTGAGGGATCAGCAATGAGCGGCAGACACAGGATTGTATTGCTGTCAACATTAGCCATGTTTATTAAAAGAAATGGGGTTGGAAAAAGGAATAGCTTGAACTAACCAAAAGAGGATGTCCCTAACTAAAAAACCAAAACTAAAACAAATTGATCTTGTGTTCAAAATACACCTGACCCTCTCGCTAACATACAAAACAAGAAAAGGATACAATAGAATTTCTGTTTCCACTTCTTTCAAATTAGACAACACCATAAATATATACAATTTCAACAAAGTAATTCTTTTCTCCAGAGTGTAGTTTTCCTACCCCTGACCTGTTTCAGGAAAAGATATTTTGAAAGATTCTATTTCACCAAAGTTCCAACAAAGTCAGTGACAACATTTCTTTCATGGCTGTTCTTTTCAAAAGATCAAAGTAAATGTTCCTTCTGTCACACAGGTTCAAATGGATTGTAAAAAAGTCTTTTATAGTTTTCAGGATGGAAAAGCAAAAATGTTCACTTTTGGTAAATGGTAACAAAACAAAGATGTTCAGTTTGGGTTTAAGGATAGCAAAGCAAAAATGTTAATTTCAATAGAGACTTACTATAACAAAGTTCTGTCTCAACACACCAGTGGAATTCCTGGTATACTCCCCTGCCAAGAATTCCCTTATTGAATTGAATATCCTGGTTTATTCTCCTACCAGGAATATCCCCCTTCTTGGTCTTTATAGATCCCCGGTATCCTCTCTGTGCACATATCACTGTTCCAAAAAGGTGCAACCAAAAACTATGGATCTCCTGGTTACTTCTGCCAGAAATATCTTCCTCTCAACTCATACATACAGACCCCTGATATACTCCTCTGCCAGGTATCTCTTTAGTATCACTTAGTTATACATTCTCAGTGGTATAATGTTGCTTGACTTCAATAAGTTCCTGCACCGAATTTCCCCATACAGATATCCCTTATCTGAGGGTTTGTTCAAGCTCTTTCTGTTAACCTTTCTTACAAAGTGTCCTGGCTCTTGGCAATTCTTGTTCTAGGCTTTCCCCAACTGACATCACAAATCAGGAACCTTTTGAATAACGTTCCCCTCTTTCTTTCTCTTCATAATGTCTTTTGGCTTTTGACAATGCGTGTTTCAAGTTTCCTCAACTGACATCCCATGTCAGGAGATTTAGACAATATTTGCCTCTTTATTTCTCTTTGAAATGTCTTTGGTTTATGGCAATGATTGGTTCTATATTCTCCCAATTAGCATCTCTCACAATTGCCCGGTTGTTCTTTCTATAAAGTCGTCATGCCAGCGCTGGTTCCAGGTTTTCCCCAACTGACTTCTCATATCAGGAGAACTGCACCACATTTGCCTTTTTGTTCTCTCTGTAATTCTATTTGGTTGGTATTGAAAACTTAATTGCAATTGTTTCATTTGGAGTGCCCTGGGGTTACTTCTTTTAATAGGCCAACTCACTGGTTACTTCTGGCATCTCTGTATCATCTGACGTTGCTGCAGTGTGGTATTTCTACAGGAAGTGCTCTGCTAACCTGTCAAACCCTCTGTCAGCTCCTTTGTCAGCCTTACGTCTATTCAGCTGTAAGTTTGCTGCTCTTTGGTTCAACATCACCTTTGACAGCTTTCCTGCAGCTGCCAGTGCCTGTGTGACACTTCACTGGAGCTTACCAGGCTCCTTTGGGTCTCCTGACACTCCGGCACGTCGGAATGATTCTCTGCAGCTTGGGAGCACTTCTCCCCTTCAGCTGGGCTTCCACCCCTGCTTCTGCTTTCCTCCACAATTCTGCTTCCCGCACTTCATACTCTTCAGCACCACACAACTTCTCCTATGTTTTCACCTGTGGGTGATATTCTGATTTAAATGTCCCATTTGGTTGATTGAAAGAGTAACAACTAGGCTGCATGTTCTCTTGGCAGCACTATTGATCTTGATTGACTCCTTACTCCTCTTCTTTGTCCCAGTTATAAAAGCTTTCTGCGAATTGGAGTCCAAAGGTTTACTTGAATGACAACAATCATCAACCTCAGGTGTCAAAAGACCTTTAGAGGGACTATGCATATGTGAATGATGAATAAAGTTATGCTTAAGATGTTCACCCAAAGATGGTTTCATGCTCTTACAATTAAAATGTTCTGATGAATGACAACAGGTCATTAGAAACTCTTGGATTAGGGATTCTTCGTCACTGGTAAGGGAAGAATACTGCATCTTCCTGTCGGATCCATCACCTCCCCCCAACATCCATCACCACCCATGTGATCCACCCTCAGAATGCCATCCCCAGGGTCAGGATCAGATAGCGGGTCATTCCCCTGGCCACATGGGAGGAGACTTTAGGCTGTGGATTAGAGATGATACTGCAGGATTCATCACACCACCTAATGAGCCCTCACTCTGCTACAAAAGAAGAGTGGTCCCAATCAAAAAGATGAAACAAACAGGAGCAGTTTGGAGACATACCACCTTTGCTTTTTAACATAAGACTATTCTCTCAAGAGGGCTGTGAATTTTTTCCAGTAGAACCCCAAGCAACAAAGTATAACAATGCAGAATAAAGGAAATACACAATCAAGGTTCAATAAAATATATACACTTTAGTTAAACACAAAAATCTGCAAAGATAGAAAAACACTACACAAACCCACCCTTTTCTAAAGAACAGAGAAAAGGCAAGTGTAGAAAGATGCAGTACTTTGGGTAGTGAAACAGAGGGGGAAAGGTAATAAATAACCGTAATGATTTCAGAAACGATATGTTCTGTCTGAAAACAGGTGAATGGGGACCTAGCCAGTCTACAGGGTCCAAAGCTGAACCAAGGGAGAAGTTACCAGTCAACAGTACTTTTAGCTGGTCTTGGCCGGCCGACAACGGCAAACCAGTTATCTATGTGCTGTTTGTGCAGTTTGACGCAGCTCGATATTGGCAGTCATGTTGTTCCAGACGGGGTACATTATCGAGCAGTGGTCAAGCTAACATTCACTGCAGTTCCAAGATATTTCTGGAGACGGGTTTGAGTGAGGGTCACTAAGGCCATTTCAACAGTCGGTCCAATGGCAAAGATGCTGGTGACTGGATGTGCTTTTCTATGCAGTCCATTTGATGAGGCGCTCAGGGAAGTGTGTATCGTGAGGGCCAACAGGGTCTGTTCAACTGTCGCTTCAATGGCGAAGATGCTGGCGACTGTATGTGCAGTTTGAGTTCAATGGTTTGATGCAGGGTTCAATAGTCGGTGATCTAGAAGGCCACCAGGGTCCATTCAACTGGCAATGAAGATCGGCAGTGCAGCTGCTTTCAAAAGGCAGTTAGAAGGCAGTGGATGCCAGGGGTAGCTTCAAGTTTGTGCTGAGGCAATGATGCCCTCAGCTGGCATGGTGCAGCAGCAAAGTGGTTCAAATGCGCGAGATTGCCTCTGCCTTCGCAACTCAGTTTTCTCCTCTCCGGTAGAGGGGTTTGAAAAGTCAAATCTCCCAACATAGGTTCAATTAATTCTTCTACAGCTGCTTGTTCAAGAGTGAATTAAAGAGGAAGCGGGAGACCCCTACTTTTAAAGGTAATTGGACAAAAGCAAGCCTGATTTGAGGGGTCCAATCTTGCGCTTGAGACAAGTGGCCTTTGCCTTCTGACATCACATCCCTAAATGCTTTGTGCTAAAAGAGGTGGAGAGCACAGGAATTAACGTTAGAGATAGAGATAAACAAAATGGTGGAATCGTCCTCTAACTATGCTGAGCTGCTTTTGTCTAGACTAACTCCACCCATCCCCTTGTCAATGGCACCAAACACCCTTTTGATATGTAGCACCCTGGTTTGGGGCTAGTCCTTTTGGGATGGGTGTGTCCTTATATGCCTGCTTCCCAGGACAGCTCCTGCTGTGAGGCTGTTCAGCTGGTGGAAGTTGTTTCCAGTCCTCACAAGGATGAAAAAGAGAGGCCCAGCCATGGGTTGACCCATGTCCTCCTAAAACCATTAAGGACAACACTGATTCTATTGTTCCAGCTCTCTTTCACCACTGGAGGTATCCCCACTTCTCTCAAGCATTCTCTTATGCACCCTCTGCTGACCCTTCTATTCCGGCAAACGATCGCCCGATCACTATCACTACTTTCCTGGGCAATCCCCTGGAGAATTTGGCTATCTCTCAGCTTACCCTCCACTCGGAATCTGTTTGTGGTATCCATGACCATCAGTCTGGCTTTAGAGCACCCAGAGGCACGGAAACTGCTATTCTGAACACCCATTAAGGCCTCCTCTCAAATCTTGACTCTAACTCGCCTTATATTCTCATTCTTCTTGACCTCTCTTTTGCCTTCAATATGGTAAACTGAAACATTCTTACCTCCCGTCTCCATGATACCCTGGGCAACACAGATCAGGCCCTAGCATGGCATGCCTCCTTTCTCTCTGACCATCTGTTCCAGGCGGAACTTGGGTTCATTCTCTCCCTGCTCACTCTCTCTACTTGTGGTGTCCCGCAGGGATCTAACCTATCCCCATGGTTCTTCAATGTCTACAAGGCTGCTATGGCCCACATGACCTCTTTCTTCACCTCTATCTTTCAGTGTTATACAGATGACACGCATGTCCCTTTCAGGCTACCCTCGGCCTCTTCCTCCTCCTCACACATTCCTGACTGTCTGTCCGCAATTCAGTCTTGGTGTGCTGCTAACAATCTCTGCCTCAATGCCAGTAAGACAGAGATCTTCATCATTGGGACCCCTGCTCCCGTTTTTCCCACTTTTGCTCTGGCCGGCCTCCCTTGGCCCTGCGCCCCATGCTCCCAGTTAGGCAAAAAACCTTGGGGTCAATTTGACTCCACTCTCTCCTTCTCTTCTCACATCTCGGGCTCTTCAAAAAGTCCCACTACCAGCTGCACCTCTTCAGAGGCATTCTACCTTCTCTCACTTTCCCCCAAAGGCTCACAAACTCCAGAGCCCTGGTTCTCTCTATGCTGGACTACTGCAACAGCCTCTTTCTCAATCTTCCTACTTCTACACTCTGTCTGCTACAACTCATCCAGAACAGAACCGCAAGACTTATCCTTGGCCTCAAGCTCAGGCACCTGATCTCTCCAGTGCTGAAATCCCTCCACTCGCTCCTTGTAGCTGCAAGGATCAAGTTCAAAACCCTCTTCATAGTCCACAAGGCTATCTAAGGCCAGGGCCTGCACTATCTACAACGCTATCTTCCTAAATACTCTCCCTCTAGAGCCCTCCACTCGTCCTCCTCCAAATGTTTGCGTTTTTCAAAACAGAAATGTGGGTGTTGATCTTTATCCTCTGCAGGTGCCTCCCTCTGGAACAGCCTCCCTGCCTCTCTCTATCTTGAGCCGGAGCTCCTTAAGTTTTGGAAACTCCTCAAGACCTTCCTCTTCTCTTCCTCTTTCTCTCTCCCTCTCCCCTGCTAACCTCCTTTCCTTTCTCTCCTGCTTCCCCCTCCTTCTCTCGCTAACTCTGTTTCAATTTTGCTTACTGGTCAGCTGGTGCACCTCCAGAACCCCAGAGGTGCTAGGTACCCCCGCCTGTCTTTGCACCCGCCTGCGGGCCTCAAAACTATGCTCAGCACAACTGCACTTTCAGTACATGTTCCGTGAGTGGGGTACCTCTCCGCACTTAACCCTCAGGGGTAACCCAGAGGAGTAACCTCTATGCATTTAACCCAGGGCCCTGCTGACTGGGCGCTCCTGTTCCCCCGTCCCTCACACTCCTGTCTGCACACCTGCATGACCTATATGTACTAGGGCTAGTAAGTTTGTTTGTCTGTCCCCACTTTGTCTCCCTTCCCTAGATTGGTTGCGCCTGAAACACCTCATGCACTTGCACTAGGAGAAATGCCATCAGGACTAGCTCGCTAATTATTTTTCTATTAGATCATTTGGAAAATTCAAGGCCTAAGAATGACTGCTGTATTTCCTTGCTCCCTTCCCGCCCTGAAGCGTTTTGAACCACTTCACTTGTGTGTAAGCGCTGTACAAATACACTATTGCAATTACAATTAGAATGAAGTCTCGTGTCCTACCTGCTGGCATGGCCGGTCTGGCTGACCAGAATACACATACCACTTCCACGGCTGAGCTAAGCTCACACTGCTGACACGTGTGATATCAATTTGATGGGGCTTCAAGTTTACAACTGCCACCAGGATAGTTATTCTCATAGTTATGTGGATTTGGGAACAGGGGTGCATATCTTGCATGCCTCCCCTGTGCTGCAATGACTTGCAATGCCAATGACTGTAGCTGTCAGAGGACACAAGTGCTCACTGTACCTGTTCTGTGCCACTAGTGAGCAAGTGCTGCAGATCAGGCTACTAATTCATCAGGGCAAAGATGTGCATTATGCTTTTGTATGGAGTTTGTGGAGATGGGGTCTGGTCAGAAGACTACCCTTTTTGAGAGAGAGTTACCCACATCAATTTATATAAAATCACATTTTTAAAAAAAATAGGGCTTCTACTACATCCTTGCCAAACGGCAATCCTCCACAGTATTTTAACAAGATAAATGTATGATTTAAAAGAGTGATGGCATGCTGTGTTATTCTCATAGCATGGTGCAGGGGCATGCACAGATTTGAGTGCATTGAGGTTCCCGAGACTCAGAGAGGAACTCCCTGAACAGCAGGGTCTTTTGTACTTTCCTGATCATTAATAGTCCGTTGAGCAAAAACAAATAGGACCGCCCTGGAGGACAGATCCAAAAAGATCATGCTGCATCACATAGGGGCCTAGGACATCTAAGGAAGAACCTCCCCCTTGTAATCCTGGAAGTTCAATGACCAGACATGTTGGGGTTGCATTCACAGTGTACATCTGCACTGGTGATGATGTTTCCCAAAATGTTCTAAACTGCAGCACAGGCCAAATATGCCAAACACACATTAGGATATCCACAATTTCATTTCCAACATGGTCCGTGGGGCAGTCGTGGTAAGGTCCACTCACGCCAGCCACACATCTGTCTCTGCTCTGTGTTTCTTACATGGGAGATAAAAGGGAAGCACAGCAGGTTCAATATTTGCATTACCCTGCGTGAGCACAAATTCAGTCCATGTTAATGGTGCACCACGCATTTGTGAAAGCTGAGCGCACTTTTTCAGGGCTCTGAGAGTCAGTGGTCGAAGTGTACGAAAAGAAGTAGTGGAACTATGTTCCCTACTGGCCTGCACCACTCCCAACAAACCCCATTGCTGCGCCCCCTCCCACGCAAAATACAAACCCCAAAACACATGCACCTGCTGTTTAAGGGCACGTCCAGTGCAGTGCACTGAAAGTGCAAGCTTCAACTTCTTCCTACACTTTTATTTGAAAACGAAACCGTTCCGGAACGGTTTCTTTTTAAAATAAAAGTATAGAAACGGTAAAACTTATTTAAAAGAAGTAGAGCAGCACCGATCCCGACCGCTCCCGCCCACTTCGACCTCTGCTGAGAGTTAGTCTGTAGCTATTTTCCCATCTGATGTTCGTCCTGGATAATTTCTAGGACATTCTTGTGACTCTTCAAATGAGCAGTCAGGGGGTAGTGATGTATCTGTGTGTGCCATCCCCCAGTCCTATTCAGCAAATGGCATTGGACAAGAGCGTGATGAATGGAATTACCTGATTGCAAATTGATTTTATGCTTGTCATGGACTGGCTGGTTATGCAAGATCACATGATACATCTATTACTTTCCTTTGTTTATGATCTTTCACCTACATTTGTTGTTGCTGGAGATTTCAATCTTCCACTGAAATCTCTCTCTGATGCTGCTCTTCTCATACATTTTACTTCTTGTTATTTTCTTTTTTTTTTAAATTTAATATAATGTGTTTTTAGTTGCACAGAACTATTTCACATATAACATAAACATACATCAAAACAACAATAATCACATCAAATATTTAACTCTTAGTATTTGCGTACTTCAAAAAAGTTATAAAAACAACCAAACTTTTTACCCAGTTTAACTGCTGCCAACTTCCATACATTATATAATGTGAGCATTGACAGCGCATTACTTGAATTAAGGCAGCGCTTCAAGAATGCATCCATGCTTATAGCAGTGACATTATAAACAAAACGGGTGATTACATTAGCGTATAAATAATTCAATTACTCTCAAGAAGTTGATATATGCTGTGCAGTCTCAATAATCTCGGGCTTGTTTCATAAATGGCACATACCAGATTTTCCAGAGGATAAGCAGTCCAGGACCCAAAGTAGTCATTGTTGGAAGTTGGTCTAGCCTTAACAGCAGATGAAACCTACGAACCATGCTGGAAGTACATTTCAACAAATAATGTCGGGGCAACAAATATTTACAGCAAAGATAACAATGACCCGGATATCTTTTGAGTGACTCCATATGAGCACAATTAGCAACCAAATACCAGGCTTTACATTTCTGCACAAATTCTCCTGCACACCATAGGGACACCCCTACAACCATGCCCCGCAGACAGCCCATAACCCCTGACCATGCCTTGCAGGCAGCCCACACCACAGGGGGGACCCTTCAACACATCTGACCATGAACCGCAGGCAGCCCACACCACAGGGGACACCCCTACAACCCTGACCATGCCCCACAGGCAGCCCATCACCCCTGACCATGCCCCGCAGGCAGCCCACAACACAGGGGAACACCCATCACCCCTGACCCGCAGGCAGCCCACATGGCACCATGCACCTGCGAGCCCCAACTCATGTCCCCACACCAGTGATGGGAACCTGCCAGCAGGCCCCGACTCATGTCCCCCCACCCCCACCAGTCACAGCAATCCAACTATTTATAAAAAGTGGAGCAATGTCCAATAACTACAATATAAAAAAAACCATAAAGGAAACTTATACCTAAACAACTATTTACAATGGCGGCCGCTCTGCATATCTATTTACAACAGCGGCGGGCTAGTCCTACGGCTCACTCTTGCTGTTGATGTCTCTGGCCAGGGAATCATCGAACTCCATGTTGATGTCCCGGAGGCGGGCCTGGGCACTATCCTCGAGGGCTCGCAGGGACGTCGCCATGGTCTCCTCCAACTCCCTGCAAGTCTCCTCAAGGAACGCTGCCCGCCTCAATGCCCGGCTCATGGAGTTCTCCACCCTGACCATCGTGAGCCGTGCCCTCTCCACCCGCCGCCGCTATGCATCTATCTGCTGGCCCAACCGCTGCCATACGGAAGACACACATAGTCCAGGGTCCTCCTGCCCATTAGCTGATGCCTGCCCCTGTGATGTAGATGGCCCCGAGGCCTGATGCCTCCCACGTCGAGCCTGCCGCCGCCTCAATGCCAACTGCCTCTGCAACCACTACTGTCCCCGGGAAGATGGAAACACCCAGGGCTGTGGTGCACCTGTACTAATTGATGATGCCTGCACATCCTCCACTAGCTGGGGTCCAGTTGCTGGGGTGACCACCTCTGCTGGACCTCCGGCTCCAGACTGTGGCATGGATGGGATCTCCACCAGCGTGGCCATGGTGGCTTGGGCAGGTCCACAGGGGGCCCTGGTAGCATGTGGGGTGGCACACAGCATGGAGGACGACTGGCGCATAGTGAATAAAGAGGAGGAGAGGGTCGGAAGTGCGCCCTGCACATGGAGGAAACCCCCGATCATGAGGCCTCCCAGCTGGGCCATGTTGGCACACATCTGTTTGTCATAATGTGTGTGGTCCCTCCAGGAAGCATGCACATCATCACGAATGTCGCGTGTGCACAACGTGACACTGATTAGGACAGGCTCAACCGTGTCATGGATTGCCACATCCAGAGGTAGAGGAGTGCTAGTTGACGTGGGCTTCCCCCCTACCTGTTGACGTCCCTGGGACAGGGCATCCCTGCTGGTACATGGTGATGCAGACTCAGTATCAGGGACATGAACATGCAAAGCCCCGTCCGCGGCAACCTGTGCTGCCTCCTGCCCCTGCCCCTGGATTGCACCACTTGCACCAGTGCAACCACCCCCACCAGGCCCCATGTGTGGGTCTGATGCAGCCTCCTCCTCACCCACCACCAACCTGGATGGCTCTGCGCCGTGTTCCGCTGTGGAGAGCCCCTGTGTGGGCTCACCTGCCCCTACCGCTTCCAAGACGCCCACTTCCAACCTCCATCTCTTGGTCTTCCCCTCGGCAGGCCCATCCTTGGAAGCGGCACCAGTCCCCTCGCTCCCGGAAGATGACATGTCCTGGGAGGGTGACTGGGCCATGCGTCCCCGCCTGGTGGGGGCATCCCTGCCGCTCTGCTCCACAGCGCCGTCTCCCCCCTCTTCCTCAGTCGCCGCTGTAGACAGGGAGAGATTGAACACAAGCATCAGGGTACTGAACAAGTCTCCTAGACACAAACCAATTGCTCATGAGTGGCACTGTCAAACATCACTTCCATCATCACTCTCCACAACACATGGGTCAGAGCAATCCATGAAAAACATGACAATGAAAAATATGGTCCATTGTCCCTCAGCAATACCGCATATCCACAATGAAAAAAATAAATAAATAAACAATTACCTCCTGGCAAAAAAAATAATCAGATACACAGAACATCTAACTATTTACAAGAAATGTGCACAAGGGTCCATGATCCCAAAAAATAATAAACAATCAAAGGTCCATGAAAAATCCAACTATTTACAAAAAGTCAAGCAATGTCCAATAACTCCAAAATAAAAAAAAAAACATAAAGGAAACATATCTAAACAACTATTTACAACAGCGGCGACTAGTAATATGGCTCACTCCTGTTGTTGATGTCTCTGGCCAGGGCATCATCGAACTCCATGTTGATGTCCCGGAGGCGGGCCTGGGCACTGTCCTCGAGGGCTCGCAGGGACATTGCAATGGTCTCCTCCAACTCCCTGCAAGTCTCCTCAAGGAACACTGCCCGCCTCAATGCCCGGCTCATGGAGTTCTCCACCCTGACCATCGTGAGCCATGCCCTCTCCACCCGTCGCCGCTCTGCATCTATCTGCTGGCCCAACCGCTGCCACACGGAAGACACACATAGTCCAGGGTCCTCCTGCCCATTAGCTGATGCCTGCCCCCGTGATGTAGATGGCCCGAGGCCTGATGCCTCCCACATCGAGCTTGCCGCCGCCTCAATGTCAACTGCCTCTGCAACCACTACTGCCCCGGGAAGATGGAAACACCCAGGGCTGTGGTGCACGTGTACTAATTGATGGTGCCTGCACATACTCCACTGGCTGGGGTCCAGTTGCTGGGGTGACCACCTCTGCTGGACCTCCGACTCCAGATTGTGGCATGGATGGGATCTCCACCAGCGTGGACGTGGTGGCTTGGGCAGGTCCACAGGGGGCTCTGGTGGCATGTGGGGTGGCACACGGCATGGAGGACGACTGGCGCATAGTGAGTAAAGAGGAGTTGAGGGTCATAAGTGCGCCCTGTACATGGAGGAAACCCCCGACCATGAGCCCTCCCAGCCGGGCCACGCTGGCACACATCTGTTCGTCATAACGTGTGTGGTCCCTCCAGGAAGCATGCACATCATCACGAATGTTGCGTGTGCGCAACGTGACACTGATTAGGACAGGCTCACCCATGCCATGGATTGCCACGTCCAGAGGTAGAGGAGTGCCAGTTAACGTGGGCTTCCCCCTACCTGTAGACGGGCCTGGACCGGGCATCCCTGCTGGTACATGGTGATGCAGACTCAGTATCAGGGACATGAACATGCACAGGCCCCTTTGCAGCGACCTGTGCTGCCTCCTGCCCCTGCCCCTGGACTGCACCACTTGCACCAGTGCAACCACCCCCACCAGGCCCCATGTGTGGGTCTGATGCAGCCTCCTCCTCCTCCTCACCCACCACCAACCTGGATGGCTCTGCGCCGTGTTTCCGCTGTTGACAGCCCCTGTGTGGGCTCACCTGCCCCTACCGCTGCCAAGACGCCCACTTCCAACCTCCCTCTCTTGGTCTTCCCCTCAGCAGGCCCGTCCTTGGAAGTGGCACCAGTCCCCTCGCTCCCGGAAGATGACATGTCCTGCGAGGGTGACTGGGCCATGCGTCCCCGCCTGGTGGAGGCATCCCCGCCGGTCTGCTCCACAGCGCCATCTCCGCCCTCTTCCTCAGTCGCCGCTGTAGACAGGGAGAGAATGAACACAAGCATCAGGGTACTGAACAATAGTCTCCTAGAGACAAAGCAATTGCACATGAGTGGCACTGTCAAACGTCACTTCCATCATCACCCTCCACAACACATGGGTCTGAGCAATCTATGAAAAACATGACAATGAAAAATATGGTCCATTGTCCCTCAGCAATACCGCATATCCACAATGAAAAAAAAATGCAAAAATAAACCATTACCTCCTGGCAAAAAAAAAAATTCAGATACACAGAACATCCAACTATTTACAAGAAATGTCCACAAGGGTCCATGATCCCAAAAAATAATAAACAATGAAAGATCCATGAAAAATCCAACTATTTACAAAAAGTCAAGCAATGTCCAATAACTCTGAAATAAAAAAAAACATAATGGAAACTTATAGCTAAACAACTATTTACAATAGCGGCGGGCTAGTCCTACGGCTCACTCCTGTTGTTGATGTCTCTGGCCAGGGCATAATCGAACTCCATGTTGATGTCCCAGAGGCGGGCCTGGGCACTGTCTTCGAGGGCTCGCAGGGACGTTGCCATGGTCTCCTCCAACTCCCTGCAAGTCTCCTCAAGGATCGCTGCCCGCCTCAATGCCTGGCTCATGGAGTTCTCCGCCCTGACCATCGTGAGTTATGCCCTCTCCACCAGCCGCCGCTCTGCATCTATCTGCTGGCCCAACTGCTGCCACACGGAAGACACACCTAGTCCAGGGTCCTCGTGCCCATTAGCTGATGCCTGCCCCCGTGATGCAGATGGCCGAAGGCCTGATGCCTCCCACGTCGAGCCTGCCGCCCCCTCAATGCCAACTGCCTCTGCAACCTCAACTGCCCCTGGGATAGTGAGTAAAGAGGAGGAGAGGGCAGCAAGGTCCACTTCCACCAGGGTAGGAACCCTGCAACACCCTCTCCCTCCTGCTCCGCGTCGGGTGCTAGCGATGCACCTTGCTGCAGGAGCAGCTAGGATTCGAGCCCTCATCAGCCCGACACACATGCCTTTGATCAGGCTTCTTCACCGTGTACAAAGGCCACATCTCTCTGCCTGTGCCTGCCAAGAGGGGCTTCCAGGCATTTTGGTCTCATTATTTGGGCCCCTTGCACAATTGTGCCCACGAGACAACGAGCACGAATCCGAATCCCAGCCGTAAAATGGCCACCCTCGCCAAAGTGCCTGCATTGTGCACATCGGTTGCCTAGCAACCAGCTCCACGTGCGCATATTCCGGCGTGAGGAAAACCAGAGGCGGAAGCCGGCCCAAGTCGCCTAAGGCCTGTGAGCCAAAGGCCCCTCCTGTCTGCCCCTGTCCGCACCTGCGCTACAGCGCGGGACACTGCTCCGCAGCTCTCTCCACTACACGCTGAACTGTAGGAGCCTCCCGCATCACGGTCTGTGAAGCCCTCTTCCTCGGCGCAACTCTGGTAAGCCCTCTTACAGTACTAACATTGCTGATCATTACACAGCCTTGCACGTCGTCTTCAACATGTACCTTCGTCTGCACCGACCCCTGTCATCCCTACTGAACTCACTTATGGGGCTAACTTTTACCAACGTCACACTTACATACTAGATGCAGCAGCGGTACCTTCGTCATGCTGCACTATAACATCCTATGGACACTTGCTGATCACCTGTCCACCATTCATTACTAATATTTTGCACGTGTATTCAGTTATACCGAGCCTCGCCTTGATTACTTTGATTGTGATTTTGCACATGCACCTGCCCTGCTGGATATTTTGAGCCTGCCATTGATTACTTTGATTGTGATTTTGCACATGCACCTGCCTTGCTGGATATTTTGAGCTTGCCATTGATTACTTTGATTGTGATTTTGTGCATGCACCTGCCCTGCCAGATAGTTTGAGCCTGTCATTGATTACTTTGATTGTTATTTTGCACATGCACCTGTCTTGCTGGATATTTTGAGCCTGCCATTGATTACTTTGATTGTGTTTTTGCACATGCCCCTGCCTTGCTGGATATTTTCAACTTGCCATTGATTACTTTGATTGTGATTTTGCGCATGCACCTGCCCTGTCAGATATTTTGAGCCTTTCATTGGTTACTTTGATTGTTATTTTGTACATGCACCTGTCTTGCTGGATATTATGAGCTTGCCATTGATTACTTTGATTGTGATTTTGCGCATGCACCTGACCTGCCAGATATTTTGAGCCTGCCATTGATTACTTTGATTGTGATTTTGTGCATGCACCTGCCCTGCCAGATAGTTTGAGCCTGTCATTGATTACTTTGATTGTTATTTTGCACATCCACCTGTCTTGCTGGATATTTTGAGCCTGCCATTGATTACTTTGATTGTGTTTTTGCACATGCACCTGCCTTGCTGGATATTTTCAAATTGCCATTGATTACTTTGATTGTGATTTTGCGCATGCACCTGCCCTGCCAGATATTTTGAGCCTTTCATTGATTACTTTGATTGTTATTTTGCACATGCACCTGTCTTGCTGGATATTTTGACCTTGCCATTGATTACTTTGATTGTGATTTTGCACATGCACCTATCCTATCGGCTATATCTGTGCAGTACCCAAGAGTAACTAGACCTCGATTTAGCCACCATTACTAGACACACCTCCTAATCACCACTCTCTGAGCAGCCTGTGTACCAACTGTGCACTGCTACTTGTGGAGGGCACCCCCACTGTGAACTATCTCCCTGATAAGTACCTCCTCAGCCATTAAGCGCTTGGCGCTACACCTTACCTATCGTTTGAACCACCAGGCCACGACATGCGGCTGTGGCCCTTTGCCAGCCTACACCTCACCTACCTGGTCATCGCAGGGTACTCAACCTCTACCATCAGCATTCTCTCCACTATCATTGCTAAGACACACCACATCCACGTCCATAACCACCTTTCCTCACACTCCCTTACCATGCACCATTGCATAGACCACCCTACTAACCCTTACCTCAATGACCCGGCTCTGTGGCTCAAGCACTTCGCTACAAAACCTACACCCAATCAACCATGCACACTTCAATCTAGGAACACCAGACTTCGATCCAGACTGCCCTGTGCACCTTGCACTCAGCGCAGCCACACTGCCCATATACAGCCTACCACACAAATGATACCCAACCCCCCCTCTTCCACCGCCCCTATCACATCGCTTAAGGGAGCTCTCATCAATGCCAGATCCCTCACTGCCCACGCCCTCGACATTGCTGACCTCATCACCGCCCAAAACCTTGATTTCTTAGCCATCATTGAAACCTGGTTACATGCTGCCTCTGGCCCCCTTTCCGCCCTAGCCATACCAAACGGTTACTCCATCATTAGAAATGACCGCCTCTCCAACTTGTCCAAAGGAGAAGGAGTCGCTTTTATACACAGAGACAATATCACCATGAGAACTACTATCAATTCCCAACTCAGCTCTGCAGAATCCCTATCTGTGAAGCTATCCTTCTCACCAACAAACACAGCAACACTACACCTCATCTACAGACCCCCAGGACCACTTGGTTCATTCACAGATGATATTACAGCTATTGTGTCTGCCAACACTAAGCCTAACTCTCAGGTGTTGCTACTAGGTGACATCAACCATGGTCTTTCCGACCCTAAGTACTATATGGCCATCAAAGTTGCCACCACCCTTGCCAATTTAAACTTCCAGCAACGTATTCTCGAACCTACCCACAACAAGGGCAGAACGCTCGACTGGATATCTGACCTCAACTGTAATACCATGATCAGCTCTAACTCTGCTTGCGCTTGGTCTGACCATAATATCATTACCTTCAATTTACCAGCCACCAACCCCCAACCCCCAGCCCAAACCCACCATAGCCCCTACTATACCCACCAGGAACAAAAAGGACATTACGAGGGACAAACTGCTCCCTCTCATTCTCCCCATCCTCAACAAATGCGCCTCGCAGCACAAGGACCCAACCATCCTAGTAGACACCTTCAATCTTACTTTACTCAAAGTCATTGAGACCATATCCCCCATCTGAACAATACAAACTCATGGTTCACCCCGCAGCTCAGAGTTCTGCGCAAAGAAAAGCGGAAGGCCGAAGCTCTCTGGAAAAGTAGTCCTAGCATGGCTAACAAAGACTCCCTTCTCATCACCTCACTCAACTACAAGGAAGCCATCCTTCAGCTAAAAAAGAGACGTACAACCAACGCATATCTCAAGCCGAATCTAACACAAAGGAGTTATTTAAAATTCTCAAAGAATTTGAATCCCCTTCTCCTGTCCCCGATTCCTGCATTAAAGATAGCACCTGGTGCAATAACATCCAAAATGCACTTCTCAACAAAATAACCACTTTGCAATCCAAAATAATGCCAAACAAAACACCCTTCCAACTTCCTCCCTAACTAAATCCATGCCACCTAAAACGACCATCCAATTCTCTCACATGCCATTCAGTTTTACGCCGCTTACCATCCCTGAGGTTGAAAAAATCATCTGTAACCTAAAACCTTCAAATTGTCAAGGCGATTCCTGTCCGGCACCGACCATTAAGGAATTGGCCCACGAAACCGCTCTTTTCATAACCACCTTCATCAATTCCTCATTCCAATCTGGAGTGGTCCCTAACAATTTGAAGGATGCTTGGGTCATCCCTCTACTAAAAAAATGGACCCTTGATCCGGAGATTCCAACCAACTACAGGCCCATCACTACGGTCCCGTTTCTTCTAAAAATATTAGACAGAGCAGCCTACTTACAGATACAGAACTATCTGGAAAAAAACAATCTTCTAGGCACAAGAAAATCCGGTTTCAGACCCAAGCACAGGACTGAAACAGCCCTCTTAGACCTCAAAACCCAAATTGAGGACCTAAAAGATAACAGCAAATTGGCACTACTACTCCTACTAGATTTATCTGCTGCTTTCGATTTAGTCAACCACCAAATCCTCTGTCAACATCTGAAATCTGCAGCCCACTTTTCTGACAACGCCACCAACTGGATTAGGTCATTCCTAGACAATAGACATATGAGAGTATTTTCCCCTACCTCCTCAGCAGACTCAGCGCCAGTCCCCTGTGGGGTCCCTCAAGGGTCATGTGTATCCCCCACCCTCTATAATGTGTTCACGTAACCCCTGTTTGATGTGCTTGATTATCTGGGTGTCACCGACACTAATTACGCCGATGACACCCAGATACTCATTCCCATCACCGGTGATTACACTGTAGACTCTAAATCCTTAAACAACATCTACCATGTTATCCAAGCCTGGATGGCACAACATGAGCTCTGTCTCAATGATGACAAGACAGAGCTCCTCATTCTAGGTACACAACAAAGACTTAATAAGTTGAACCCTTTGTTCAACTCCTTCAACATCGATGGCAACCCCATCATTGTATCCAAAGACACAAAAACCCTTGGAATCTATCTAGACTTCACACTCTCCCTTCACAGACAAACCAATGCAGTTGCGGCCGCATCGGCCTACACATGTAAATTGATCACAGCCAGTCGCCCATTCCTCTCTACCCAGTATTGCACCACCCTTGCCAGGACACTGGTTATGTCCAAACTTGACTACTGTAACGCACCGTACCAAGGCACTAACCAGTGCAACCTCAATAAACTACAGATCACTCAAAATAACGCCATTAGAGCAGCCCTCAACATCCCTAGATCAGCACACATCTCTGAAACTAGGAAGAACCATCACTGGCTTTCAGTCCCCCAAAGGATCTCACTAAAATCACTCGCCCTTACTTACAAATGCATTCATAACCAGGCCCCTATCTACCTAGCCTCGCGGTTCACTCAGTATATCCCACTTCAATCACTCGGGTCTACCCATAACCAGAGCCTCTCGATCCCTAGATTCAAGCTCCAAACAGCCGGAGGGATTACCTTCCCAGTCTTGACAGCCAAACTTTGGAACACTGTGCCTCTCACTATTAGAAATCTATCATCTCTGAATCTATTTAAACTCAAAGCAAACTGTGGTTACCCACCTCTGATGACCAATTGTCTTCCTGAACAGTCAAATCTCTTGTCTGTTATGTATGCCTGACTAATTTGCATTGATCCTGTATTCCCGTGCCTTGTACTATGCTCCTGTAATGATCTCCTTGATGTAACTACTGTTTGAATATATGCGCCCGGTAGCCTCCGTGCCTGGTTGCGCTATACAAATAAAACAAATACAAATACAAATGCAAGAGCGCCCTGCACATGGAGCAAACCCCTGACCATGAGCCCTCCCAGCCGGGCCACGTTGTCACACATCTGTTCGTTATAATGTGCGTGGTCTCCCCAGGAGGCATGCACATCATCACGAATGTCATGTGTGCGCAACGCGACACCGATTAGGACAGGCTCAACCCTGTCATGGATCGTCACCTCCGCAGGTAGAGGAGTGCCAGTTGACGTGGGCCGCCCCCCTACCTGCGGCTGGGCCTGGGACGGAGCATCCCTGCTGGTGCATGGTGATGCAGACTCAGTATCAGGGACAGGAACATGCATAGGCCCGTCCCCAGCAACCTGTGCTGCCTCCTGCCCCTGGACTGCACCACTTGCACCAGTGGTGCCATCCCCACCAGGCCCCATGTGTGGGTTTTTTGCGGCCTCCTCCTCACCCACCACCAATCTGGATGCCTCTGCACCGTGTTCCACTGTGGACAGCCCCTGTGTGGGCTCACCTGCCCCTAGCGCTGCCGAGGAGCCCACTTCCAACCTGCACCTCTTGGGCTTCCCATCGGCAGGCCCGGCATTGGACGCAGCACCAGTCCCCTCGCTCCCGGAAGATGACATGTCCTGGGAGGGTGACTGGGCCATGCGTCCCCGCCTGGTGGAGGCATCCCCACTGCTCTGCTCCACAGCGCCTTCTCCGCCCTCTTCATCAGTCACCACTGTAGAGAGGGAGAGATTGAACACAAGCATCAGGGTACTGAACAATAGTCTCCTAGGCACAAAGCAATTGCACATGAGTGGCACTGTCAAGTGTCACTTCCATCATCACCCTCCACAACACATGGGTCAGTGCAAGCAACACACATGCAGAAACAGGCATGGCACATACAACAGACATTTGCATCCATGTCCAAGGCACATTTGGAACATCGTCATGGACATGTGTCATGCATCCATGGCATTTCCCAGTCACACACACACTACTCAGACACACGCCCATGTACACCATGCATGACCATGACAGTGACAGCAGCATCCATGACCCACACCCCAAACATGGCCAAGTACAGACACAGGAGTGCAAACATGTGTGCATTCTCACATGCTGCTGCACATTATGCATTGCAACACATACACCATCCATGTGGAACACATCTGACTAGACTTACATTCTGCACCATCATGTGCCTGCACACACACATCCATACATGGCCCGTGATACACATACAGCTAAATTGCAAACTCCTCCCACACTGCAACATGCACTGTGTTGTACGAGAATGCATGGGCACTTACCGTGCGACTCCAGACGGGTCTGCATCTCGAGGACCTGGTGGTGAAGCACTGGGCAAATGCGCTCCAGGACCATCATCTGCTGGATGGTAAGCTGGCCCCTGAGGGTCCTGGACTTGAAGTACTCCCAGTGCTTCAGGACGTGTTTGAAATCACGGAGGGACACCCCCTCTGTGTTGATGGCACCCAGGATGTCCTCCCAGATCCTCCTCCGTCCTTCCTTGTTGGCGCACAATGGTGTGAAGAGGGCATCATAATGCCCCAGGAATTCATCCACCAGGATGCCAACATCATTTGCACTGAAGCTGGCAGCCCTCTGCCTCTCTGCCGGGGGTTGTCACTGGTGCCAGATGGTGTTGTGTCAGACATGGCAACCCCTGAGGCAGGTGTGGGTAGGCAACTGGGTCCTGGAGGCTGGGCTGTGGAGTGATGGAACACCAGTCGGGAGTCTTCTGTTCCAGCAGGGGTGGGCACAGCAACTGGACCCCTGATGATGGCTGATGTGCAGGCACCAAATGGCAGGGCATGTTGGCAGCAGGCAGGCAGGCAACAGCAGATGGCTGAAAGGAGGCTCCCTGGGGATCTGGGGGCAGGTATATGGCCTTCTGGGCAGGAGCGTGGTCTCCCGTGTGTTGTTGCATGGCCAGCTTGATGCAGAGTGAGTCTGCACGTGAAAAAACAGCACGTGAGCGTGTAATTCAAGGAAAGGCCCTTAGCGCGTAAGCGTGTAAGTGATGTGACGCGCGTAGGCATTGCTTTCCGCACGGGTTAAAGGTCCGCTTAGCATGCCATTTTGCTGTATGTGCTTATTGTGGAGAGCGAGCATGAGATTCTTCTACTTCTTGTGGGTTCACACGCGATTACTTCACAATGGTTGCAGTGCGTACTTCTTTTTTTGGCAGGGGAGTTCCCAACGTGTTTTTTTCTGACTTTTTCCAGGCAGACAGTGAGTCGTGCACGTATTATCCCCACTGTGGTTGCCCACTTGTGTTGCGTACCTCATTCACGAGGTCATAGTAGCCTGCCTGTTACAGGCGTATGCATTTTCTGTGTTTCTGTGTGCCACAGCGTACTGCAGGACCCTAATTCCACGCATGTTCACTACCAAGGGGTTGCATGCACGTTTGTTTTTGTTTTTGGGGTGCCTGAGCATTGCGTGACCCGTCATTTTTCCCCAGGGGTCGCAGACAGCCTTGCAGGAGCACAGGGGTACCTATTCCATCTAATACCCTGCCCCCTTCACCCCAATTGTCCAGGACATTTGTTTTCTGCACCTCCCATTTGCACAAGTCCATCAGTGCCATGGTTGGGAGGTGACCAAGTGGTAAGGGAGGCAAAGCGGGGTGACCTCCAAGAGGTGTCCACGGTAGGGGATGTGGGCAGGATGACCAGTGTGGGCAAGGTGGCAGCAGTGGTGAACTTGGGCAGGGTGTGGCCAGGACCATTCAGGGACACCTATGCCCCGACCCCCAGTGGGTCAGGGAGATGCAGCTGACACCATCCCAGCTCAGGCCCTGCAAGCCCCGCCCGGATTGGTCATGGAACAGGCATGGGATGACTCACAGGCCGACTTCCGTGTCACGAAGTCCAAGCCACGTGTGGCAGTCAAAGTTACTGTCACCAGGCCACGTGGATTTGGGGCAGCATTGTCATCTGCTGTCCCAAGCAGCCAGGTTGTGGTGGCTGCAGGGGCAGCTGCAGCTGACACCACCCCGGCTGTGAGTCACCCAGCCGGGGCAGTGTTGGTCCCAGCCCCTCACACTGATCCAGTTGTGGCGCTGGGTCCTGGCAATAGCACCCAGCAGCCAATGCCTGCAGTGAGTCCTTTGGTCATCGTGCCATTGCCTGCATCCAGTGGCCAGTCTACCTGTGCTTCAGCCCCTACAAACCGGAGCAGCGTAAGCAACTCAGGGTCTGCACCACCTCTCAAGAGGAAGAAGCGTGCTCTTGCGGAACAGGCTGGGACCCCAGACATGGCTCGGCCCTCCGGCACGTCAAGGAAGCAGAGTTTCAATAATGTGCAACTGGACGCACTTGTGGGCTACGTGTCGGAACATGGCTGCGACATGCTGGTGACGGCAGGGTGCAAGACTACGCCTGCACAGCATAGGGCCCCCTGGCAGTGCATCGCGGACCACATTAGTTCCGTGGGATTTGTGAAGCGCATGGCTGATGATTGCTCGAAGCATTGGAATGACCTCAAACGCTGAGCTAAAAATAAGCTGGCTTCTAATAACTCCTATACTCTGGTGACTGGCAGTGGGTCACCACCAGAGGAGGATGAACTCACAGAGAACATGAGGCAATCACTGGATGGTTCATCACAGAGGATCAGATCCAAGGCGTGGGAGACTTCCCAGATCTTGAGACAATGTCCGGTGAGTGTCCATGCGTGTGTGTGCAGACCATGTGTATGTTGCTTGCGTGATGTGTTGTGATTGAGTGCCAGGTCAGGCTGTGAAATCATAACTGCCATATGTGACCCATGTAGTGCCTCCAAGCCATCCCCTGCCCTTGGGTTTGGGGTTCACTGTATCCCTACTAACCACTGTAAACAGTTTGCACATGATGACTGCACTTGCCCTTAAACTGCCATCATGCCACAACATTGTTATTCCGTTTATTTCTCTTTATTGACTGCTGAGCACCTACACATGTACTGCACCCGCTCACTACTGAGCCCTGTTTCAACCGTCAACATGACCATTGACTTTTGTCATGTCAAAGTGACCTACCATTGATGTATCCATCTGGCTCCCATCACTGTATTTGAACACACTGCCGTTGTTGCAGCATGTGTCACATGTGTGTTTTCTAACACTCTTTTGCATGTTCTGTTTGATGAGATGCATTTTACATGGATGGGGGACAGTAGTGATTTACTCCCATCTGGGTGTTGTTGTCCGTTCTGCCATGGCTATGCTACGTGCCATCTGTGTGCTGGCATCTGTCATGTTTGTGGATGGTCCATGCCACTCACAGGCTTATGTGTGATGCAGGTGCCATTAACCATCCAGCACGTGTTGCTTTTCCATTTTGGACTAATTAGTGTCTGCTTTCAGGGTCACCTTCCACTTCATTGCCACTGCATGCATGGCTGATTTTGTGTCATGTGTCACATTTCTGATTAATGCATTGGATGTCAACATTGTGCTGCCTATGTGTGTGGCCTATGCTGTTCATGTGTGTGTTCATGACTTCTTCTTCATTTTGTGCAGGTGATGAGACACTAGAAACTGTGGAGGAGATGGCACAGGGGCAGGAGTACTCAGAGCCCAAACCAGGCACCAGTGGAGGACATGGGATGGTGCCACATGAGAATCCATTGCTCCTACAGACAATCCTGTCCACGGGTGTCTCTGGGTACACCTCTGAGGATCTCTATGGCTCAGGTGCTGAATCAGACATTGACACAAATGTCCCGTCGCAGATGTTTCTGACAGGGGTGCTGTTCTGTCCAGCGCACCTGCACTGGGGGTAGACCCCTCAATGGCCCATTCATTGTTGGAATGTCCACCTCTGGTGGTTACGGATGCAGGGTCACACTCCACACTATTTGCTCCTGTTCCTGGGGCAGCAGATCAAAGGAGGAATGCAGTCCTGCAGCCACAGGCAGCGCCAGCACAGCAAGGTTGACGTCTCCTTGCGCCTGACAGGTGTCGTGTCCGGAAACGCGGTGGCCATGCGCCACTGGGCAATACTGTGTGGGAGACCTCCATTTATGGAATTGCACGACAACAGGGGGCATCATGTGAGATGATGGCTCAGGCTGTGGAAAGGGTGGCCACTTCCATTCTCCCCCGCCTGAAAGGCAGGTGGAGCTCCAGCAGCAGGCAACGCGGTCCATGTGCCGCTCACACAGGCAGGACATGTTGGACGCCAACAGGGACCGATGGGCTAAACTGGGGGCTCTGCACAAAGCCATATCTGCAGAGGCACAGGCTCACATGGATGCCCTGAGGGAAGAAAACACCTGGGCGTCTCATGCACAGCCTTCGGGATGTCGCAATGAGATGTGCACCACACGCAGAGTCGGCGCAGGTCACAGGTAAGCCAAGTGCAGTGCCTTCCATGAATCGCCAAACGGGCGCTAGCTCTGTTTTTGCATGCGTGCGCTGCGATTTTCACATTTGCGCACCCGTTTTCAGCACACATTAATTCCATGAATTACCACCTTAGAGTGCTGGGAATAAATCATTGGTGTCTGAAATCCACTAAAAACCTTTTGGAAATGGGGCAGATTCGATTTTGCCATTTTAACACTCATCACTAGTAAGACAAAATTGGTGTGTCATATACTGATGGTAAAAATGCTGATCCACTAATAACACTCAACACTGATAAAACACTCCCGGAACACTTTTGGAAAAGTATTCCTTCAGACGACTGTGTTCGCCAATTACGCCTCTAAATCATTGGATACACCTAGAATCATCACCACAAACCACTCAATGGAAGCAGCATAAAACAAACTGCTATGCCATGTTACGCAATATCCAACTAGGCCAAAAAAGGCAGCAGTGCCAAATCATAGGCAAACATGAAGACCAGGTACCTACCAACCGTGGCATACCTACGTCGTGTAACTTCAGAGTAAGCACTATGCTCGTTATTCCTCAACATAGAGGCACGAATCAGCATAATTACCTCCATCCCAGCAATAGTGAAGGTGACGGTTATCCGCAATTTCTTTGAAAGTGGGATATTACAGACCACATGAGTTTGTATTGCTAACATCTCTAAAACAAC
Organism: Ambystoma mexicanum; assembly: GCF_040938575.1. Classification (NCBI taxonomy): domain Eukaryota; kingdom Metazoa; phylum Chordata; class Amphibia; order Caudata; family Ambystomatidae; genus Ambystoma; species Ambystoma mexicanum. The sequence goes on from NC_090933.1 coordinate 1,146,797,074, forward strand.
ATTCAGTGGCATACCCAAACATGTGATGGGTAATGTTGGCAATGATGTACTTTTCTGAAAGGAGACCAACACCATCAATACCATCAAGTCAGAGTTTTGCAATGTGGCAGGCCTTCCACATGTTGTACGTGTGATCAATAGAAACAATGTGGCCTTCATACTCCCAAGGCATGTGAGCTCATGTGTCAGAACCAGAAAGGATTCCACAATGTCAACTATCAGCTTGTGTATGATATCACGAGGTTTCTTTCACACATATTGACACACAAATTCGCTGGATCCACACATGCTGCCATGGTATTGCAGAGCAGTAGTGTGTAACACGTGCTGCAAAACAGGGCAAAATGGCTGATTTGGAACTGTTAGAACAAGATACATGTTTTGTGCCAATAAACATGTGGCCCATCAGAACTGACTTTTCCACATATTTGCCCCCCCCCCTTCATTGTCAGATGATGCAGCCTATCCCTGCAAACCATGGCATCTGACTCCTGTACACAGTCCACAAACCCAAACTGAACACCAATACAACAGACAGGGTTTGACTGGCGGCATCGGCCCATCGGCCACTGGCCGATGACCTTTGGGACCTGGGGGCCAGTTTTTTCCTGAGGTGGGCCGTTTTCAAAGTATTTGTTTATTATTAGAGCAGGTTGGCACCGCGCGGCCTGTGCAGTGCTGTGCGCATGGTGCATCATGTCCCGTGCCGTGTCCGTGGCAGCCTGGGATGCTGGGCGCGGCCCGAGCAGCCAGATCGCCTCAGGCGCCAGGCCAGAAAAGGAAACAATTACAAAGGAAACAGACACACTGTCAGCCTGTCATGCACGCTTTCACTCACTCTCTGGGGGGCCGGCCCACCCAGCCAGGGGGAGCCTCAGTGGCTCAGCCTGGAGCTGCCGCCGGTCCTCCTGACCTGGAGGGTGGAGCAAGCATATTCATCAAAGCAAGGTAACAACAACACACACGTTGTTACCTTGCTTTGATGATTTGAAATGCATGATGCATGCATCATAATCATGATGCATCATGCATCATGCATATGAGAGGGCCAGCTGCTCAGCGGCCCTCTCCACCCCCCGTGAGAAGTTGAACTCTACTCTGTTAACGATTACAAACGAATACACAAACACCGGTGGGGCGGTCTGCAAACTGCAGCACACATCAGGAGGTTGGCTGGGCTGCTCGCTCCCTCTGGCTCCTCTGCCTGCGGGGCTGGGGCCTGGCTGCCGGGGACGGGGCTACCCAAGAGTTCACACACAAGTTGCTTTCAACTTTCAGGAAGTATCAGCAATGCATTTGTTGCCCTGCAAAGCTGAAAGCAACTTGTGCCTGTGGGGGCTGGGGCGGCGACGACAGACACACTCTGTGCCGCCACAATCTTGGAGCCGGAGAGAGTGTGGACACGTGGTGTGGGTGACTCTCTCTGATATAGTGGGCCTCCTCCTGACCCTGCCATTATTTTTTGGCCACGAGTCGACGAGGCAGGCAGCCCACAGAGAGTCAGCCAGCTGAGCCAGCCCAGTGCCCATTGCCCAGCCCAAGACTGACAATGACTCACAGCCAGCAGGCAGCAGCACTAGAGTGGCCGCGGCACCCACAGCCAGCAGGCTCCCCATAGCCTGGCCCCCAGCAGCAGACTCACTGACCCCACTAAGGACGGACCTAAGAGCCTGGGATGGCCATCGGGACTGTGGTGGCGGGGGTCTTATTGGTGGCAGGTTTGTTCGGTGCTGGGTGTGAGATACGTATTGTATTGTTGTGTTACTTGAATACCGTTAAGGTTGGCTTGGGGGCGATACTGTGATACTGGTACCAGAGTCTGGTTTGTGCACTGCAATGTTTGCTTCAGTGTCATTTTGGTATCTCGCCAAAGACTGACTCCTCCCTGCACAGAGGGACACGCTGGCAAATAACACATGTCTGTCTATGGGATTTTGCTGTCAACGAGTCACTGTGGGTTTCACACTCCTCTAGACCTCTGGAAGCGCCGCTGAAGCAGCGGACATGGTCGCACTGTGTAGCAAAGGGAAGGCAGCCATGACTGCACATTCTGGGGAAGGAGGGCTGCGGGCAGAGTGTGACTCTGCACAGGATAGAGCCACGTACACAAATGCCTCCTACAGCAGGTAATCCTGGTCAGCATCACATGCCGCACCACAACAGAGTACACAGTGAGTGAAACAACTACTCCAGGCAAGACGCAACCCTCACCCGAAGAGCTCTCTTTTTTCAAACTGGTTGGGCCGTGGAAACTGTAACTCATTTTTAAAAATCAAAGGGTTTGCAGAAAATGCGCACAGGCCTTCACGTACCTTGATTGTGAAATTGCAATAGAAGCATGTTACACCCAAGGAGGCTTAAGCACCAGATTTTCCTCCTGGATAAAGTGTGTACAGTGCAGCTGGCTTGTTCACAGAATAATATTTATGAGACAGCCGAGCACGTGACCCCCCTGGACTGGCTCTCCCTAAAAATCAAACTCCATAATCATGAAAAGGACAGGGGGTTTGTGAGCATCCAGCTAGTGTCCGAGGTTTCTTGGCCCCCATGGGGACTCATTAAGCATTCTGCATATGTGTCTCTCGGATTGCTGCAAGCCGTGCACATGTTACCGCATGCAGCAATCTGGTGGTCCCGGCAGTGTTCAGTTTTTAACACGTGACTGGCAGTAAACCATGCAGATTTTCAAATTCACCTATCCTGATTAGTGGATGTGAAAATATGGTGGAGCAAACCACTACTACAGCTAAACTCAAATAATTCCCAGGAGGGTCTGTAATGACCCTTAAATGCATACTTAAGCAAGGGGTGTGGGGGTTGGTGGGGTGGACAAGGCCGGCGTGCCCATATTATTGCTCCCTTTGGTACATTTTGGGTTGGGGTCTGAATCCATTAGCTTCCCTGATGTTTTGGACTACAGTCCCCTCAACCTTAGCCAGCATAGTCAAGGGTGAGGGATCATGGGAGGTATAGTCCAAAAGATGCATTTATTGCGATTTTTCAAAGAACGTCGCAAGGAGCATGACTCGCTTCAAGACGTTCACAAAAAGGTAAACATGAGTTAATATAACATGGCACATATGTGGTCTGCATTTTGTTTCAGCAGCATGTCATGGGCATAGTTGTTAAATAGCTATGGTTAGGTGTCACTGGGTGTGCAGGAGTATCGTGTTAGATTAAGGATAATATGGTTTCTGGGGCGTGCTGGTTTGGTGTAGTGAGGTTGCATTTGGTGTTTTATAAAATATTTTAAAGTTGGCTGTGGTGCAGCCTGGGGAATGTCTTGTGCTGGATGTTGGCTTGCAGTAATGAGGAAGCATTTGGGGTTCGGGAGGGTATCTCGTGCTGGGGATGGGAGCGGGCCATCTCAAATGGTGGTTTATGTTGTATTTTGGGTGGCCACATTAAGGTTGGATTTGGGTGCAGGAGAATATGGCTTGTGATGCTTATTGGGTTGCAGTAGTGGGGTTGGACTGCTACGCAGCACCTTGTATTGTGTCTGAATGCAATATCATGGCTTGATGTGGGATGCACAGTGGCGTACCAAGCGTGGGTTGGGGTGGTCAGAGGGGGCAAGCTGCCCAGCACAGGCTCTTTTGAGAGCCTGAGCAGGACTTTTGTCAGTGGGACACTTCTCCCGCTCGTCCCCTCGCTGAGGGTGCCCAGCGGGAAAGGTGTCCAGCTGGGTGGACAATGTGTGGGCATTGTCCTGGCAGCAGGATGTCACACCAGGTTTCCCCCTGCCAGGACAATGCCCCAAGGAAGTAGCTCAGTGGGTTAAGTGCCTGCTGCATGCATGAAGTTGGTAAATTGCAGGTTCAAATCCAAACGTCCTCACAATTGAGTAAGCCGGCCCTCAGACCCAGGTCAATAACCCGAGTATCATGGAGCTAGATGCAGGAACGATATCTGACATGTAAAGTGCTTTGGAACTGAAAGCAGCCTGTTTCTGAATATCACTGAGCCTCATGCCTGATATCCGACTAAATTAGTCTCATTCCTGTCTGCTTTTCGTAAGCAGCGGCCTGCAATTCACACCGGCGGCCTTTTGGAGCCTGGAGGCATATGCCCACTTCCCAGAGAGGCCAATGCTCCACACAGCTCTTGCAAGTTTGACGTTTTGTCATTGCACCACAGAGAGAGTTAACTTTTCCTCTCTGCAGACACAGATTGGACCATTTCAGTCTATGTATTTTGCTTTTCACAAGTTGCAGTTATAGCATGTTTTTTTTTTCTGCTGTTGACTCGGTTACGATCATTCAAGACATTCCATCTCGGTGTCCTCGGTCACATGACAAAATCTTGTGCCTAAAAGTTTGTGTACAATGTAGAAATATTCTACCAGGCCACTTGATGTGCTATGGTCAAACACTGACTTCATTGTGCCACAATGAATGCTTTGTTGTAATGTGTCTATCTTTCCCACCTCCCTGCCTGGCATGCTGTTCAGGATTTTTGTTTGCATGTATGAGGTAACAAGTGCTCAGATTATGGGATGTCCTGTGAGTGCGCTTCTTTCCCTATTTTGCCAACCTCTGATTCTGAAGCCTGAAAAGAAGATCCCCGCAGGCTTGACATGCGGCCACATTTTCACCAGACCTGCAGATGAACTTAACTGGTCTGCTGTTAAATCTCAGTTACCAGTTTAATGGTATCCACTACAGAATAATTGCTCATTTTACCTTAGCCAATATGATAGCTCAGTGGGTTGAGCGCTTGCTGCTGCAATGTGTGTGTGATCTGCAGATTGCAGGTTCGAATCCCACCAAGACCATCTCAGCCTTTCATCCTTCTGAAGTTGATAAAGGAGTACCAACAAAGGTTGGGTGATATTGTATGCATATTTTTCGTAGTGTACTTAGGAACAATGCTATAACCTTTCCCTAAACCTCATTCTGGTGTTCCGACTTCCCCCCTTACTATCCATCCATCCATCATCACACTAACCCTCCTTCCCTGCTGGGGTTCAGACCCCTGATTAAGCATTGACTTGCAGCAGGTCCCTAAACCGCATTGGGGGTGGTAGGTTCATGTCACTCCTGTGCCTCGGAGCTGTGGACTCCGTGACAGAACTGTATGCAAAGTTATGTTATTTTATGAGTTGTGTTGTAATGTAATTCATGAACCCTCCATAAGTAGCATTTTCTGTAAAGTCGTGAATTGACGAAATTCATGGATGATGGTTTGAGGGCCACTTTTCTGAGGCGCAGGGTGGGCCACTTTTCTGAGGCGAGGGGTGGGCCACTTTCTTGAGGCGAGGGGTGGGCCACTTTCTTGAGGTGAGGGTTAGGCCACTTTTCTTTGGGTGTCCGGGCCTATTTCTTGTCCCAGTCCGACCCTGACAGCAGAGCTCCCATGATGATGCATCATGTGATTTATGAAGAATTCGGAATGCTGAAGAATAATTGGTTTCCATTACGCCAGCTGTGTAGTATGCACTGCATCTTTCATAAACATTCCATGCTTTAGGTTTTGCCCATTCCACCGGATGGTGATGAAAGCTGTGAGGAGGAAGAAGATGAATAAATGCCACAGAAGACAAAGCAGATGATGGATTTCCAATCATGAGCTGATCATTGCTAAGTGATTACTTTTATACTTGTTTTGAGTGCAACCCTAATCATGTTATTACCATGGGGACACAAGCACTACATAAATGTGCATCATATGGTAAACTTCCAGTGCACACACCTGGGACACACATTTGAAAATGGTTGGGGTTAGTGGCCATGTGGATCTAATCTCTCAATGTGCATTGTCAGCTCCATACTTCCTGGTCAATATTTGAATTTCTGGGAAAATAAACGTGGGTGATTAATCAGGCAAAATAGCACTATAATGCACTATACAAGAGAATGGTGATGAGAAGGAAAACAAGCCTTTTTTGTTTGATAACCTCTGTGGAAGTTCCCTGTGGGATTCCCACTGTGTGATGGCAACCAAGCTCCATCTGTGCCACGCCACAAGACCACCAGGAGTTTCAGAGTGTGTAATCCTATGCATTTTAACTCAAGTGCAATACCATCTTTGCCATGCACCAATAACATAACATGCCCATAGCACATCACAGTCTTCACAGGGAACAGTCCCATACATGTTACATCATGTGCAGTACTTCCCAAAAAACCACAAACATTTCAATGAATTGACATTGTTGCATTCCTCCAGTTTACTTTTTTTCGTCTTGCCTATGCAAGTGGTCTGATGCAAGCTCTGTTGGAGTAGATGTATCTCAGCTTTGGTGGTGGTCAGGGATGCTTCCTTTGATGTCATTCTGAACAAGTGCAGTAGGGCCTGTTGGACTGATTGGTCCTGGTGTCCCAAGCACAAGGGAAATGATCATGTACCCTAGTTGTGCCTCAATACCACATTGCAAAGTTGGCAGTTTTCTGGTGGGAAATCTGCCAGAATACCACCAAACGGATTTGCGGTTCCCACTTGGTCAGGAGGAAATACTTCTGCATTACAAGTTGTGCTATGGTTGTGTTAGTTCCCATTTATGGAGTACATAGAACTCCATGGGGATTTTGGCGGAATCACCACTGGCAGTAATTCTGCCAATTTTGCAGTTTTTTGGCACTAAGGTGGCAGAATCACCTCCAGCATTTTGCTGGGGGTTTTTCCATCACCTCATCACTAAAGTTATACTACAGCAGTGCAGTAATGCGATGGTAAGGCAGTGGTAACAAACGTTTACCACTGCACTGCCTCCATTTCTCCTGCATTGCCAAACTTGTAATCAGGCCATATGTCTTATGCATTCCTCACTGCAGGAGGGCAACTGTGCATACAACATGGACGAAAGGTGTGATGGAGGAAGCAAAAGCAGCATTCATCCTCTGCAGCCTGTTTCTTCCTTTCCTGGACAGCCTGTGTTTCTCACGTGACAGCTCATGCAGGTTCATTATAGCTTCTGGCTTTTTGTCCAGTATTCCCCTTAATGAACCTTGGAGATCATTGCTGTGCATAAGGAGCTGATTGTGCTGCTCAAGCTGGACAATGAATAATTCTCATATTTGCAGTTGTTTAGCCACATCTACTTGTCTTGTTACTTTTCCAACAAGATTGAGTTTGCCATACACCAAAATGGCTGTGTGATCCAGAAATAGGTCCCCATCCATTGTAGTTCTAGTTGGTGTATATCGGGGCATCGACATGTGCAAAAAGAGTGTGAGGCCAAAGTTAGTGCCAGACATCTTTAACAGGCACCTCCTCAGAAAATCCAGGAAGGTCTTGCTCCTTAAGAGACCCCTGAATCTCAAATTCTGAAACTGGATGTCCTTTTTCCTGCTCCAGTACCTTCAGAACATTGATGTGTGCTGGCAATTGCATCTGATGTTTCTTCTTTTACCCCTCCAATGGTGCCAGTTGATATACCATATTGTCTGTAGATGTTTTCACAGGGTTGCTATCAGATGCAGGTACTTGTTTCTGCTGCTCCCGTGACAGCTTTCACCAAAATTGTCAGCAAAACGTAGTGTGATGTCTTGGATTCTGCTTCGTAGGCATGCCAGGATGAGTATTGGTGAAGTGGCTGACTCAGCCCTCTTACTTCTACAAACCAAAAACCTAACGCAAACATAAATGTCAAACAGGGACTGTTAAGAGATATACCTCCTTCACCTTGGTAACGTGTGAAGGTGAACCAGTAGTAACCCAATCAACACAGTATCAGAGTCCGAAATAAAGGTAATTACCAATCAAGGTTCTGTAACAAAATATGTACTTTATTTAATACACCATCTGCAATCCCACCAAGAGAAGAACAGAGAAGATGTGACAGACTGAGGAAAGTAACCCTCTGAGCGTATTTCCAAGGGCCGGTAGGTAAATAACTAGCCACAAAAAGGATATGTTGTTGTTAAAAACAGGTGCAATCATGACAAAAGCAGTCTCCATGGCCCAAGTGGACTGAGCGGGCAGTTGAGGGTCAACAGTCCCTGAATTCAGACCCGGTGGCGAACGTTAATACGACCAGATCAAGCTTAGTTCAGGCACTTCGGATCATGTATGCCCAAGCAGCAAGTGGGCATTGAGCACTCTGTGTGTTGGTAGGGGGGCCCTCAATGATCATTTCTAGAAGACCCAAAAAAATGTCCCTTATGCTAAGAGAATTAGGAGGGAAAGTAAATTCTCCAGCTTTTAATGACATTTCAGAAGATGTTCAAATCTCAAGGTTAGGAGACCTCAGTCTGCATATGATTAGTGGATGGTACCTACGTCATTACAAAGTATAATGTTGAATCTTGCCCATGATGCAGTTACGGCTGGTCATCATGGTTTTCAAGAGACAATGGAGATCCTTCATGAAGTTGCTTATTGGCCACACATGGGTCAATACCTAAATATTTGAAGGGGTGTCTAGTGTGTGCTCAGTTCCAACTAAGGTCTTCGACTCACAGGGCTCCTCTACAAAACAGAGTAATGACCTGGCCATGGTCTGAACTTCAAATCGACTTTATTGATCCAGTGACTCATTCTGCATGCAGCAACAAACACATGTTGGCAGTTGCGTGTCTCATTACCAAGTGGGTCTAATGTCTATCCCACCCAAACTGTAAGCAGCTATGTTATAAATTAACCACATATTCAATTGTTTCAGCCTTCCTCAAAAGACTGAGGCCAATTGAGGTAGTAATTTCACCAGTGAGTTAATGACTAAAATGTGGAAAATCCTCAAAGTGAACAGAAAACTACATATCATCTACCACTCGGGATCCAACGTGGGAATGGGTGATACAATATGACCATAGTATAAAATAGATCCTGGTAGATTGTGGACCCAGTTGGGATGTATAATTACCACTAGTCCTAGTGGCTCTGACGTGTACTTATTATGGCTTGCAGAAATCCAAAAAGGAATATGAGGTTGGTGATAGAGTTTATCTTTTTAACTTCCAAATAAACCTGTCCTGGTAACATACATTCCTTGAAAGCTGGACAGGGTCCTATGGGATCTCTTCTGTTGCATGCAGAACGTGCATTCCAAATAGGGAGCAGATGAACCAGCTGAAAGCCTGCCACCCTTGAAATTAAATTCTCTCATCAAATTGAGAAATCTGTTATTCCTCCTGATCAGATCAATTCTGAGCAAGGAAAGGATTCCGAGTAAATAGGTGAGTATGAATGATTTCATTAAAAAGTTGAATGTTAATAATAATAATGCATTTCTTAAATAGCGCTACACACCCATAGTTGCGTATTCATAGGTCTCAGAGCACTCAAATAACAGAAGACATTATTATCTGACAGAGTGGTACTGAATTTATCGACCCCTGAGGGATGAAAGGCTGAGTTGACCCTGCTGGGATTCCACAGAAGGCTGCACTCAGATATCAGGAGTGAGTGCTTAGCTCGCTGTACTATCTGACCTGCTTGTTGGTAGAATTTTAAGGATAAAATATTATCGATTAATAGGACAGAACATAGAGTTGCAGGGCACCCCACAATATGGAACCTCCTCAATGTGTTCTACTAAATCAGCTTTTCTACCCCTCTCTATAGCAAATCAAGCCTTAATTCCAGCTTCCTGGATCTAAAAAGAGGGGGAAGGACCCCAAGGAAAAAGGGCATTCATCATTGGCCTCAATGAAGGAGAAAGGGATGATGACCGGAATATCCCTACCCAAAGAAAGGAAGATGTACACTGAGCCTCACGGTTGACATACCAAAGCTACAAGTTCTCATCTTGGTGGGGCTCATGTGGAACCATCTGTTTTGTTTCAAGAGTTACCCCTGAACCTTGGTCCAACTCCTTGAAAAATCCATTTTGGGAGGAAAATACAGCAAATTGTAATGGCCAAAAATCAAGCGAAAAGAGAAAAGCCTATCTGAAAGGGAGGAAGAGGCACAGTGCATAAAGGTATACATCCTATTGAATAGTGTATCTTACTTGCTGTTGCTTTACAAAGGATGCCTGTTTAAACTGTGAAGCATAAACAAATGCACACGTCCAATAACATTTTAATAGTGTGAAAGTACACATTTCATACTTTAAAGCCACAACTAGAATTCACATACCTCTTCAACTATTGCCTAAATCAATGTTAAAAACATGTTGAAAAGGCAAGGCCCAGAACTTTGGAGTGCATTTTCATGCCAAATTAATTCTGGCCTAAGGATACATAATTCGTGCTTAAAACACTGTGAAAAATCCACTGTTACAAATATGTCATGTGCTATAAAAGAACATATTTTGCATGTTTCATTTGAACTAAAATAATGTAACAGATCATACAGAAAAGGCTGAAATTAAAGGTCCCCTTATATTCTGCATTGCATGTATTTCACTTGTAATCACAATGTGTATTCAAATCTTGGAAACCCTTGCCTAGATATATTTTTGTTATAGCTTGAGGGAACTTGAAACTATCTATTACTTCACCTCAAACTAGAAAGCCCAGTTTAGGAATGCAATATCACAAGGCATGAGCCCACAAAGAACCATTGATTCATTGTGCTGAAGTCAGATTGCCCAATAACCTCACTGCCATATGCCAGCAAATGGCTTCAAAGAGACCTGTCACCATATGGCGCAACATAGGCCTCACACACAACTATTAGCTGAACCCATGCAGCAGTTTAACTGACCTTCATGAGAGGTTAAATAAATTCTGCATGGACACATGGATATCATCAAAAAGGAGTATGCAGGAGATGTATCAGTGGTGCTCCCCATAGGATGAAGCAAACATTATTTTTTTTTTTTTTAAAAAAAACATTATTTAACTTGCAAACTGGATAAGAAAATACATGATGCCTGTTAAAACCCAAAACTTTAATTATTAAATAATATTATATTGTGGTGCGATGCGATGGCCATACAACACAAAACGATTTGCATTTTGTAGCTAGTAATGACATCTGTCAAACGATGTAAAATTTCACATAGGGTGTCATGTAACCATTAGGATATAATTAGGAAAAAAACAATTATCTTCTCTAATGCTTATCACATCACAATCATTCACACATGTGATTGGGTGCACTGATAAACATAATCTGATGATACTATTTATAATAAGCTCTCACATTTAATTTTAAAGTTATATAAAAAAAAGAGGCACCCCCGCCATTTTAGTGTCATGAGACTGGAAGAAACCACACCTCTGTCACAAGATCTGGGCGGAGTTAAACACTGTATAATAAGCATCCTCATAGAAGATGGATTATTATGGAACTTGGGGAAATGGACATTGAAGATTTTGGATCCAACTGGAAGGAGGGAACAGAGAGTAGATAATCTGGATAATTGTGTTCAATCCAGGTTGAAGAAAAGAGCCATTGCAGACATAGGAACAACCCACACATGGGAGACCGACTTTCCAAACAGCCAGCTTTAAGGACCCTTCTTATGCAGTACCTCCAGATTGAGTATCCAAGCTGTCACCCCAAAACAAGAAAATCCACATTTAAGGTGTAAGTATAGAAACACCAATATAACTCCAACTTGTCCCTATAGGTTTTCCAGGGTAAACTCCCAGGAAATAGACAGTGAGAGCCAAGGGAATATGAAAGATACAGGTCCAGTCTTAACTATGGGCCCTTTGTCTCCCATTTACAGTGACATGTAATTTCTGTAAAGCCCAATGCATTCCATATAGAGATGCAGGTTTTAAAACTGAATGTAAGTAAATTTGTCGCATTTAAATGCATACCATTTCTGGAAACTTAAGCATAACTAAATAGGATCCTTAGCACATGCTGACAAAGCATTACATAGGCCATAGTGTAGTCAGCCAACAATGCAAATGTACGTCTAGTGTGAGTCTAGACATACTTGATATGTTTGTGAAAAATTAAATTAACACAGATAGCGCATATCATTCTTAGAAAATAGTGGCAAGTGTTAAGCCCTTTTAGTTTGTTATCTATGAATGCATAAACAGACATCTGTAATGTAACAGGGAAAGAATGTTTTAACATTGTACATTTTACTTGAGAATATTATACCTCCAGTCTAAACTTGTTGAGCTGAAGGAAAATTCTATAGGAATACACTGAAATCAGTGCACACATATGTGTATTTGCAGCAGAATCCACATCTGTATTGAACATCACACACTCATATCGATTGACAGTAGCACCCCCATGTTTAGTGAAAATCGCACACACATTTTCAGTGAAAGCTGCAAATATATATACTGAGAAGACCGCACACCTATGCAAGAATCTTTGGAAGTATTTCTTTCCAAATACAAACCTGGGTGAGTCATATGTATGCTGGCCATTGTCTACATTTAAACTAACTGCACATAGCCTATAGATTCACTACCTCAAACCTTTACATAGGAGCCAAGTCGAAACTATATTTGTTGATACATATTACATGTCCAAGTAACTTTTCTCAGATACCTTACTTGTTTTGATACTGGAGAAAATTATATGTTTGGAATGCATTAGTTAAACTGTGTGATCACACTGACCAAAAAGTGGTAAGGTTATTATTGAAATATAGTGTGTTGTTTAGATAGAAGCAATAAGAACATTTAGAATGTCTAGTATCCTTTAAAAAAAAAAAATATATATATATATATATATATATATATATATATATATATATATATATTCAATGAAAACACTTTGTTAAAGGGACGTTATGGTTAAGTTGCGCTACTAGTAACCTATGAAATTCAGTAAAAAATGTTGTTCAATGGACCTTATGGTTACAAGTAAAATCGAAAAACCCCTGAAATTTGACAATTATGGTAAGCTAAGCAACCATAACTTGTGCCACTACCGTGCACTGATAGGAATAACACCCAGGACATCAAAGCTGACATCACAAATATCATTGATGACATTAGGCTAGTTCAATAGGCTAAGGATCTACACAGTTTTGCCCCGCGCCCACTATAAAGGGAAAGGATTAAAGGCAAGCAGACTCCCCCACATTTTGGTTTCCCAGGCTCAGTTCTACTTACATAGAAAGCCTCTGTTTAAAGTTCAGGAAAGCCAGCAGCATCTCAGTACACTCTGGGAAGATAGGGCAGGGGTCTTGTCACTCCACTCTCAAAGATGGCCTCCCGCTCTCCACCATAGGACCCAGTGAGCTTTGAGGCCTTCCTAGAAATAGACAGCTCCACTCAGATGCACTCTCAGTCATCTCCTCTGGTGCATCCTTATAGCTGTCAGATCGTACGTTTCAGCAACCCTCTCTGTCTCTATCTCTGTCGGTCTCGCTGTTTGTCCCCTCCTCCTAGTGCATTCCCCTTTATACAGCAGCAATGACACCACCAATTTACAATCTTGGGGAAGTATACTGCAATAATTCTGGCAACTAGGATTGGACAGTTACCCTTCTCGCTCCTCCCAAACACAGCCTTCAAGTCAGGATTGGTTTCGAGGTCTACAGCAACATATGGCAATTACCATTTGTAATAACCATTTCTTCTCCTTTCAAATTGATGGCAAAAACTAGTTGTGTATCAACACTTCAGAATTTTACTAGGAACTGCCATAATATACACATTTTCTGATTCAGAGAATCATGGGGAATTAGATAAGCCGACACCAGGTCCATACTATGTAACACTGTAAGAGGATTCAATTCAACACTACAGCTAAGTCAATGCCTAGTCTGGGATACTGAATGGAAACCCTTATTGATATATCTTTATGTCCAGTTCATGAGTTCTGGATGACTATCCCTAACTAACACCCCTCTCTTGGAATCCCCCTGACCCCACTGAGCCAAGAAATAGTTCTGTTTTGCAAGTTTAAAAGGTTTATTTGAAAAAAAATGTAACAGTATATATATATATATATATATATATATATATATATATATATCTCACACTTTTATAATTAATTAATAATTGAATATCACACTTAATCTGAGCAGTAATCAATAATGGATAGTCTGGCACTAGCACACTTCTTTATAATCAATGATGAGTGGGTATAGGATGGATAAGATAGCAACAATACTTTTATGGTTTCAAATAGATGCAATGTGGAATGAAAATGCAGTACAAAAAATAACTTGATAGGATTTCAGCAAAAGACAATGTAATCACTTTCTTGGACAATTCACCCCCCCTTTATGCAGTGTAAGGAGATGAAGAGGAGAGCACACAGTTCTTAGAAATGAATCAAATGTAATTCAGTTCACCCCAGCAAGCTTAGACTACAGAAGTTTGAAATACAGGCCCAAAATGCTTTCATATGTGCTGGCAATGAAGTGAGGAATATGCTGAAAATGGTTTTAATTCCCTTTAGGAGGTTCAGGGTGAGTGAAATACACTTGGGATGAGTTCAGGCTCACTTTAGCAATGATCATGGAGTAACTAGCAGGTTAAACAAATTTTTGGCAAAGGAAAGCAAGGAAGCTGCTGTTTTCACACGTTGCTGAATTTTTAACCAAATCGCGAATCGCGGCAAAATTCGCGAATGCGTGAATCGCGATTACGGCAAAAGTATAAGGAGTAGCAAGTCGGTTCTAGGTTCATAGAAAAGCTGAGATTCGAAGCTTAAAGCAAGTTTCTAGCCCAAACGGTTCCAAAGATATGAGCGATTTTGTAAAGGTCGTTTTTCGAATTTAAAGTAACTCAAATTGACAGGTGACAGCTTTTGAAATGACAGGTGACAGCTTTTGAAAATGACAAGTGACAGCTATGCAGCTTCAGAATTGACAAGTGACAGTTAGGAGGCGGTCCTACTTAGGTTAAATAGATTGAATTATATCACTTGAAACTAAGAGATTTGGTTTCACCCCTTCCTAGCTGTACTCACAATGTGTTTTGGAAGGTCTAGGTCTCACGGATCGGGTCAAGATGGCTTTGGTTCTGGTTTCGCCCCAGACGGTCTCTGCGCACAGCACTTCACAGCGATCTCGTCTCTGGTTCTGTCCGGCACCGGTTCTGGCACAGTCTGGTCTCTGGGTACATCGTCTCTGCACAGCTCCTGGATCTTTCTGCACAGCTTTCTCTGGACACAGCGCTGATCTGTACGGCTCCTGGATGCTGCTATCGCTGTTAGGTTTGCTGGATGCTGAGGCCTGCTGAGAAGAGTCCTCAGTTTGTGGGTTTAGGCCTCTGATTTGAGTTCTGAATCAAGTTCTTTGGACTTTTAAAGTCTCTGTGTTGGATCTGGTATATTCTGGATGTTGTGTGGTCCGGCAGAGCGCGTTGCAGCAACTGGATTTGAATGTCCCAGCAGTCTCTTTTTATGTGTTTTGAAAATGGGTGTGTGCCTGGGCCTAGCTAAGCCTGCCCCTCTCTACTTGTCATTGGCCCAATTCTCCCCTCTCCCATGATTGGGGGAAGGAAATGTGAGTCACAGTGATGCTGTAGGTTTTATGGGTCAGAGGATCCTCCCCTGGTCAATTTTCCCACAAATCTATATTTGATTTAAATACATATTGCACAGATACACAGTTGTTTAGAATTACATGCACCCCTCACATATCACATGAGGTATACTCTGTTCAAACCCTGCTCTTCCTGGGGGCTTGCATTAAAAAATGGCAACTTATTTTCGATTTTAGTGGGTTATGCAACCTTGGTTCTTCATTAAAAGTTATACACATATACACAGGCTGTCCATACCTACTCCAGTAAATTCCCATATCTCTAGCTTAAACACAGAGTATGTGGTGTCAATAAATAGCAGGGTTTTGCCCCAGAACTTTACACAAATTGGAGTTTGGGCTTGAATCGAAGGTACATTTTTTTAAATTAAGTCTCTCAAAGTTATACATTCCTGTCATTTGATTACAAAGAGTTATCAGTATTTTTGTAAAATATATATTTTGATTTCAATTCAGTTCTCAGAGTGTTGGAGTCCACCTCCAAGACTTGGGTGGGTCAGAAACCATGCCTCTGCTGGCAGGCAGGCCTTTGTTGACTGTCAAAATCAACATATTCTATTCAAGTGCAAGAGCCTATTGTGTGGTCTCCAGGAGGCTGAGGTCAGCAGACCAAGGGGTCACTTTGCATTTGGTTATTATGACCATGTGATATCCTGGGCTGTGGTGTGAATCTCTTGAGGTGAGAGGGTTTCTCAGGCTTCTGGCCTCTGGGAACAGCAGGTGGCTAATTTTTTAATTAAAATGCAGCCTTTGAAGTCAGCTGAGTCAAATTCCTTTGTCAGCAACTGCACTCAGTTCTCCTGTCAGAGTTTAGACCGCTAGTGCCGCCTTGGGGATTTTTGTTGGTACTGCATCCATTTTTGGGATCTTTCTTGGATTAATGCATTCCAAACAGGAATGGTTCTTACATGGTAGTAAATAATCCTTGCTTAACATTGTTTTGATGGGGCTCCTTACAGTAAAATGGTTATGTGGAACCCCACAAAAGGGTTGAATCTTTAAAGTGGTTCGATGAGCCACGATTTCAGCAACTTTTTGACATGAGTAACAGTGGATTTTTTTAACAAAGATCTTTCTTTACACTGGTGGGTGGCAAGTTAGGTAACCATTTTGGTGTGCGCACAAACTGCGTGGTTCTCCTGGATTCTGGCGCACATGTGGGCTTTTTGGCCATCTTGGATTTTCTAAGCCCACAGCACCAAATGTTGCAGCATGATAGCTCAAACGTGGGTCAGGACACCCAACAAGGCCCCCCCACCCGACTGCACTTTAAATCTGAGTAGATGGGGAATCGGGTGCAAAGAGTGTTTTGACCCACGTACTGGTATGTCCGCATAATCTTCTCCCAATTCTGCAAATGGCACAGTTCAGCATCTTTTCCTCCATCCGGTCGGACCGATATTGGGCGGTACCCCGGGCCCCTCGGGTCTCTGCTTCCGGTCTCTGGATCATCCTCCTTGGCCAGTCTCCAGGTTTTCTTTCTCCTAGGACGACAGAGGAAGAGCGGCAATACCTATTCATGGACATTTCTCCCCCACCATTGATATAGTGGGGTGGCATATATATTTTAGAACTCAACAGATATGAACATGCACATTTTTTTAAATTAAGAGACAGGAACACATAAACTTGAGAAACACAGAATTTGATAGGCTATATGTAGGATCTTTTAGGGTTGGAATTGAATTACTCTGGAGCGGTACCCTCTGGGATTACAGAGGACTCCTCCAGTTGCTGCAAAGTGTGCCTGGGATGGCAACACTTCAACTGGTTTATGTGGACCCACTTGTCTTCCCCCTCTGCCAAACCGCCTTTGGGGATGCGGATCTTGTAGGCCACAGGGGAGATCTTGTCTATCATTTCAAACAATCCCTTCCATGTAGGCAAGAATTTTCGCTGTTTGGCCTGGTTCCTTTGGAAATTGTATACACCCGGTCCCCCACCTGATATTCCTTCCTGGAAGTTTTCAGGTCATAGTGGGTCTTCATACTCTCGGCTGATCTTAAATTAAATACTCATGAGTTGTGGAGGCATTTATCAACGTTTGCTCTTGGGTTCTGTAGAGAAAATGCTGAGGAAGCACCATCTTGCGCCCAGTCATCAACTCGAATGGTGACATTTTGGTTGCAGATGAAGGGGTAGATCTGATGGCCATTAGGACCAGAGGTAATCGGATATCCCAACTTGGCCCAGAATCTGCCACAAACATTTTTAATATGCTCACAATTGTCCGGTTGTAACGTTCCACTGCTCCCGAAGAAGCTGGCCTGTAAGCAATATGTAGCTTTCTTTTGACCCCCAGTATCTCCCACATCTTTGTCATGACTTCACTGGTGAAGTGACTACCTCTATCTGACTCAATCCTTTGAGGTAGACCAAAACGGGAAAAGATGTGGTTAATCATCAGGGCAGCTGCAGTTTCTGCCTTGCAATTTGGGGCTGGGAGACATTCCACCCACTTGGTAAACAAGCATGTCACAGTCAACATGTACTTATTCCCCCTAGCAGAGCGAATCACGGGGCCTACAAAGTCAATTTGCAAATCTGACCATGGGAGTGTCATTCCCCTCTTTTGGAGGGGTGCCCGGTGTGTGAGGGATGTTGGCTGAAATTTTGCACACACAAGACAACCCTTCAAATATTGGTTGAGGTCCTGGCCAATGCGTGGCCAGTAGGCAACCTCTCTTAAGATCTCAAGTGTTGTATGAAACCCCCTATGACCGGCGGTAGCCGCATCATGGGCGTGACTTAACATCAGGCTTGAGAAGGAGGTAGGAACCACCCACTGATCATGGCCAGCTTGGGATTTCCTTACCAACAAACCGTCTTGGATTCGGAACATTTTTGGACATTTCTTCAACACTCTAAGGTCCTCTTTCCCGTTGTAATCGGTATCCGTCAGGGGAAAGTTCTCAGGGTCCTCAATGTGTTGGTAGAACTTACTAATTATTGGATCCCCCTTCTGAGCTGTGATTAAATCAGCATCAGGGGTCTCCTTACTCCATTGTGCAATTGAAAGATCATTGTGAGCATTTGTCTGGGACCTAGTGATAGCGGTGACCTGGATTTCCCCCAACAAGGACTTAATCTCAATTAGATCCCCTTGGATGGCCCCGGTTTTGGCCAGCTGATCAGCTAAGTCATTTCCAGTTTTGTCTGGTCCCTCTACTTTGGAATGACCCTTGATCTTTTTCCAGTAGATGGTCATCCCATTCGATGTGACCAGATCATCAATGTTTTGGATTAACTTCCCATGTTTCAGGGGTTTATTATTAGCACATAACATGCCTCTGGTTTTCTAATTAACCAGGTGCTCCACGAATCCGTTCCGTACAAAATCCGAATCGGTGATTATGACCAGTTCGTGGAGGTGATGTTGGACAGCAGTGAGGATGGCCTGATGCACAGCCATCAATTCTGCCACCTGACTACTTCGGGGACCAATTTTGTATTCGGCGGAGGGTTCTGGGAACTCCTTCACCCATGCATTCCCTACGCCAGCCACCAGTTCTTTCTCCCCGTTGTTGTCAACATGGTAAGAGCATCCATCCACATAGACAGTGGGCATTCCCTCACACTTGTCCTCTTCAAAGACTTTGTGTGGAGAATTAAGGTATGCCTCCATGTTGTCCTTGATTTTTAGACTTTCGACCTCGAGACAGTTTTCTCTGGCGCAATCATGCAAGTCAGCCAGACCTTCCGCGAGGGGACTCTTCTTGTTTTGGCCATATCTGACCTCCACAGGAAAGCCTTGCATTGACAGAATCCAGGAAGTAATTCGGGAATTACTCATATTTCCGGCCCGGATTCTGTCACTTTGGAGATATTGCAGAGGCTGGTGTGGAGTCTTCACTATGATGTGTTCCCCCTGGATAAACGGGCGGTAATTCTTCAATGCTCACACCGTTGCCAGGAGTGCCTTCTCACAATCGTTGAATTTTTCCTCCACAGAGGATAAAGTTTTGCTCGCATATATTGAGCTTGTCATGCTTTTGGTATAATACTGCCGTCAAGCACGTATTAGAGAACCCTGTCTCCAGGAAGAACTCCTTGTTTCTGACAGGGTAAGCTAGGCAAGGCGCTTGTGAGAGGCTTCTTTTGAGTTGTCTTACCGCCTCAGATTGTTCTGGACCCCATTCCCACTTGACCCCCCCCTTCAGGAGATGAATCAGGGGTCTGGTGATCTCTGCGTAGCCCTCAATGAACTTCCTGCTGTAATTAGTCAGTCCAAGGAGGCTCCTTAGTTCCCGCAGAGTTGTGGGGTCTTTCAGTTTCTGGAGTGCTTCCACTTTCTTTTCTTGGGGACAGAGACCCTGAGGAGTAATCTCATGCCCCAAGAAATTAACACGGGTTCTACACCACTGTGCTTTCTGAAAGGAAAGTTTTGATCCGGCGGCCCTCAACTGGGTCAGAACATAACGGATCTCCGCTATGTGTTCCTCCACAGATGAACTTTTGATGAGGACATCATCTACATAAGCCAGGTTACCCCTCGCACCCAGGTCGGGCATGGCCTTATGTAGGAAAATGTTGAATTAATTGCCGGAGTTGAGGTATCCGAAGGGAGTCCGGGTCCATGTGTACTGGTGGCCCCCAAAGGTAAAAGCCAGTTTGTATTGGTCCTCCCTACTGACAGGCACTGTCCAGTATCCATTGGTCAGGTCTAT
Source organism: Ambystoma mexicanum (assembly GCF_040938575.1). Classification (NCBI taxonomy): domain Eukaryota; kingdom Metazoa; phylum Chordata; class Amphibia; order Caudata; family Ambystomatidae; genus Ambystoma; species Ambystoma mexicanum. Next base: position 1,146,817,051 of record NC_090933.1, read on the forward strand.
TGCAGTGAATACCTGTGACCCCTGGATCTGGGCCAGCCCTTGGTCAATGTAGGGCAGAGTCCATCGGGAAGTATGGACCCGTTTGTTGAGCTCCCTGAGGTCGGCGCAGAGTCTCCACTGGCCGTTTGGCTTCAATAATCCCAGCACCGGATTATTGAAGGTGCTGTGTACTGGACATATTATTCCCCGGGACTCAAGGTTCTTAATTATTTCAGTAAGGGACTCCATTGATGCGAGAGGCAAGCGATATTGCTTCACAAACACAGGAGTCATGCAGGGGTCGGTGGGGATTGTTGTTGTGTGGATGTCGGTGCGGCCACAGTCATATGAGTCTACCGCAAAGAGATCTTGGAAATCCAAGAAAACTTGTTTCAACTTTTGCTTCTGTTCCAGAGTCACACAGGCATCAGCTAGGTTGACTTTCTCTTCCACCATCTGCCTGAAGCCTGGAAAGACTTCTGGTTTGGCTATCTCAGCGGCCTCATTCAGCTGGGTGGAGAAGTCCCTGGTCAGAGTGCTGATTTGGACTGGAGGCCTGAGGTGGGAAAGGCAACCCTCATGGACCTGGAAAATCACCTCATCCCTCCTGAAGTCACAAGTCACATCTTCCTTACCATAAGGGCAGGAAGTGTACACCAGGAAGTTCCCCCCATGCCGGTTAAAAATCCTGTCTGGTGTTGTATCGTCATCACTGTCACTGTCAAAACAGTCCTTGGGGATTGGTCCTAACAGTTCATTTCCTAGATCAATGGAAAAATGTCGGTCATCAACCGCCATTCCAATAATGGTGCCTGTGGCTAGAGTAATACTCTTTAAGTCGCTGTTATCCACCTCTATTGGAATGGTGTCATGTTCTGTGTTGACTAATGGTGTTGGGTTTAGCCCCAACCCTTGCTGTTGGAGAGAAGCATTTAGATGTATGTAAGCATCAGGGTTTTTCAAATGTTGTCCTCTTTTAACTTTCACTTCCAGGGAGAATTGTCGGGTCCTTTCTGGGATGGTGACTTCCTCTTTAATCTGAATTTCAACTGCATAAGGTAGCAATTGAGCTGACCTAAATGCTTTTTCTTGATCATCAAAGCCCATGGGATTATCCGCTAATCGGGACCAAGCTTTGAAGTTGATTAGGTCCAAACTAATGGCAAAGCGATTGAGAATGTCACTGCCTAAGTAAAAGGCGGCTGTGACGTCTCGCACAACCCAACAATTATGGACTATGCTCTTGTTGCCAATGGAGATTTTGAGCATACACCTGCTTGGCAGGAGATGTTTGGAATTGGGTGCTTCCAGGTCCATTTCCCATTTATCTATCAGTTTGAATGTGGGAATGGCTGGATCTTTTAGGAGTTGGCGGAACATGGCTTCGCTGATGAAGCTCTTACCGTTATTCACACACACGCGGGCAAGAACAGATTCCTTCCCATCATTTAACTACACAGGGATGAAAAACTGCTCTCCAATTTGCTGAACATCAGCCAGGCTCTGAGCTGATTTCACATCTTCTTGGACTATAGGAGTGGGAATGTCTGATTGTGAATTTGTATAGAATTTCAAAGTGTTTCCTTCCAGCGTGGCGTACCACTTTAAACTGGAATGAAGGTTGATTTTCAGAAATAGAGAGGACCCCCCATCACCAGTCTGTTGTCCTACTGCTATTACGGTCACGTCTGGAATCTGGCTGTTCTGGAAGTGAAATTCTACTTGGTCAGATTTTTGCTCAACCATGTGTCGTTTAAACTAATATGGTTGACACTCTGTTTTAATTTTATTGGTCGGCTAGTCTGGGTCCAGAGGACCTTGCTTACGCAATCTATTAGGGGTGACAGCCTTCTCAGGAGGTCATTCCCTAGTAAACAAGGGGTGCCCTCTGGAGTCACTACTATGACCGGGTGTTTCACCTTGTGTCGCCCAATTTTAATGTCCAAGTCTGCAGTCCCCTCAACGGGAATTTCCTTCCCGTCAAAGTTCTGCAGTTTTCCGGGAAGAGAGGTGAGAGGAATTCGGTAATTCTCCCCCTTCCTGCATTTAGTTCCTCAAAGACCCTTTTGGACAGAAGGGTAGCTTGGGATCCAGTGTCCACCAGTGCCAAAATTGTACCCTGCCTCTGTACTTGTACCGGGGCATAGTATCTTCCCTCCTTCTCCTCAAGGGGGCACAGATAATGCACATTTTTGGACAACTGGTGGGCTAACTTTCTGGTTTTGGACATTGCTAGAGAAGAGATTTGGGCAGAATTCTGTGGAGAGTCTTGGGAATCTGAAAGAAAAAGTTGGCAACTGCAGATCAGAGCCATTGTGGGTTCCCCTGGTTCCGGTTCTGGGCCACCCCTCCCCCTTTTTGGAGGCAGTCACCAGGATGGGTTTGAACCAGGGGATTTTGGTATTGTGGGTTCTGGGATGAGATGATGGGCGGCGGTAGCTCAGTCTCCATATCTTCCCAGTCTGGATTGGAATCCCTTGGGACCCATTTTTCTTTGGGAGGAGTTCCCCCATCTCTGAAGGAGAAGATCCTTTTCCCAGGATCATCTGAGGATCCCTCTCCCTCAAATTGGAGGATCTGTACCTCCTCCACATAGTGGGTCTGTTTGGGTCCTTTGTTTCTTCTACCCCCCCCTCTGCTCCTTGGGAGGCAGGCTTTCAGGGGTAGGAGATTTTGTTTCCGGTTCCTGGTTTTCCACAGGCTGTTTACACGTTGGGAAGGAAGCTTCCTCCAAGGCTTTACACCCCCTTCCCCTTGTGCCTCCTCCCTGGGAACCAGTGTGTTATCGGGGTGCTGCCCCCGTCATTGTTCTGGAACACCAGGTCCAGAGTTTGGGGCATTCTGCGGTGGCATGCTCATCTGAGGGTTCTGTTGAGCCCTCAGTATGTGACCCAGATCCTGTGCCATATTTTGGACCTGGTGCTCTAACTGGGAAACCCGCTCAGGCTGATACGGGGCTCTATTTTCTCCCCTGGGCTGATCCCAGGATGGGTAGCTATCCCTTCTCTGGTAGTACCCCTGGTTGGGAAGATTTTGGTACCCCTCCACCCTTGGCCTCCCCTCTCCCGGATTAGGTTGTCTGGGCTCAGGGAATTGGGGAAAGAAGGATGGATGATTTTGGGGCTGGAAATTGGGTGGATAACTGGGGAAAAAGTTCTGCCCAGGATTTGGAGAATTTCTGCCCTCCTGGGGGAAGCTAGGAGGGAAGTTCCCCGGGTCAGGTGTTTGGCTGGATCCCCCCCCTTGGGCTGGAGGAGTCCACACATAACCCAGGATTAGTCCGTTTCCCTTGTAGCGGGGACTTACATAGTCAGGGGAGCGGGGGACCCCATTTGTGGGACTACCTCCTCGACTCCCTGTCTGTGACTGGCCCGAGGGCCTTCTGGGCTGTGAATTATTTGGTGCAGGCAGGTTTTTAAGCCCCCCCATCTCCAAATCTAAAATGGGGGCGACCTTTACCTCTGCCACCTTGGCAGCAGCAGGGGTGCTGTTGGTTTTGGGGTTTTTCGGCGTGTTATTTTTATTTTCGATAGGCTTCTGTACCTCATAGATCCGGGTAGCCTGTTCAATGACCCAGTCTAAAGATCTTTTCTCATGAAAATCTCTCACGAGCTGGGTCATTATGTATTTGGGCAAGGCATGGAAAAATGTATTGACAAATTCTCTGCTGTCTGTGCGCACCCTTCTGGTGGTCTGCGCAAAGGCACGTTTCAGTTCTTGCACGAATTCTTGTGGGGCCTGATCCTCCCCACATTGCAAATTGTAGGCTGCCTTGTGAGCCTCTTGGGGATTTCTGTGCACAGAAAAATTTTCAAGATGGCCGCCCTATAGGTGGACCACCTTGAATGATTTTGGTCCTCCAGCCCCGCAAAGAAACTGGAGTACTCTGGGGAGAATGTCCACTTTACATACTGAATACAGCTTTGGCTGTCCTTCAAATGAAAGGTCTCCATCCTTTGCTCATAGAGCTCCAAGTGTTCCCAAACAGAATACTTGGCATTCTTATGATAAGGCGTGATGACACTCCTGATTGCCTTAATCTGTTTCAATGGGTCCTTAAGCAAGGCCCTTTTTGCCTTATTGGCCTTTTTGGTTCGGGTAACCCTGGTCCATTCATCCTCTGACTCAGAGGCACTGCTCCCAGAGGTTCCTGTCTGATCTTCCAGGTTTTCCCGGATTCTGCGAGCCTGGGAGTGGCTGGCAGAATGTGGGGACCTGGTCTCCTGTGTCCTGTACCGCTCAGAGGAGTCTTCAGATCCCTCCTCGCTGCCAGGATTTGATGGGTACCCCCCCACTCACCTAACTGGGCAGAGGTTTTCAGGATGCCCTTAATGGGCCTACTCTCCTGGGGTTCCCACTAAATTGCACTGTGCTTGGGTGCCCATAACTAGATGCCCGCCCCTCCATACCTGGGTGGTACTGGCCTATGAGCCCCATGCTTTTGGCTGGATAGTAATCTGCCATCCCTGTGGCCCGGTTTTCATCCTGGTCTCTATCCGCCCCTGCTCCCTGTTGCAATGCAAGAGCCTGCGCCTTCAGTTCCTCAGTTAAGGCCTTACTAGACTCTATCAGTCTCTCCTGCATCGCTACCTGTTGTTGGAGCCTATCGTTGTGATGGCAGAGGGCCTCATTCTCTCTCTGCGTTTCCTGATTGGTCCTTGAGCACTGGGCCAGTCTTTACTGCAGGAGGGTTACCTCCTGAGCTGTGTCCCTATTGGCCTGCTCCTGTCTTGCCTGGGCCTCCTCCACCCTCCTGCTGTGCTCTAGCAAGTCCTGGTGTTCTTTTTGGAGGTCACCCAGTCCCTGGTGGGCCAGGTGATTTTCTTCCATTTTTCTTCTTAAGTGGCAGACTTCCTGGCCTAAGGTGTTCCTTTCCTGACCAAGAGCTTGAATTTGTAACGCCAGGTTGTCCCTTTGCCTTTGGAAGACACCAGCTTTCTGGCGCTCCTGATCAAACTCTGCCTGGATATCCAGGTCTTTCAGGATCAGTTTATTGCTCTCCTCTTTCTCTCTGTCTAGTTGGATTTGCAGGGTGGCTACCTGCTCTGTGCATGACCTGTTGAAATTGATCTGTTGCTCCAGCTTTTTCTGGCTCTGCAGTAGGGAGTCCAAACTGTCTTGGCGTTCCTTCTGCAAAGCCAGAATTCTGGTATCCTGGTTTGTCTTTTCCTGTTGCAGTATATCCATGTCCTCTTTTATTTTAATGATATACTGCCTACTATCATTTTCTGACTCCTGGCTCCTCTGCAGCCTCTGCTCAGAAGCGACCAGGTCAGATTGGACCTTCTCTAACGCCATCTGTCGCCTATTTGCCAGATCTTGGCTTTCAGTACATTTATCCTGCATGTCTCCCATATATAGGTACAGGTATGCCGCTATCCTGGCAATCTTATTGTGTTCATCTTTGGCTTTAGGAGCCATATATAGTTCACTCAGGGCCACATGTAATGGACCCTTATCTCTCCATAGGTCTGACCCTGTTTCAGTGACCTGTAGCGCGATGGCCTGCAACCAGACCGTTTGGTCTTGGTGAATCCACTCACCTCTCACAAATAGCTTATGTAAGAGGTGCTCCCTCGCTATTTTCATGTCTACCAAGGTCGTCATTCTAGAGATTGATCTCTGTCCTGACTTACAGAAATTAGTATTTTATTTTTGCAAAACAGACCTTTTCCTTAGAGTGTCCCTTTGAAGAGTGCTTTACAGCGTAAAACAGAGTGGTGATCCGACCGGATGTATGTATCCCGTCAGTTAGCACACTGTATTAAGCTGCACAAGTGATAGATTTAACCCAGATGTCCGGCTCGAGCCCCAATTTGTAAGAGGATTCAATTCAACACTACAGCTAAGTCAATGCCTAGTCTGGGATACTGAATGGAAACCTTTATTGATATATCTTTATGTCCAGTTCATGAGTTCTGGATGACTACCCCTATATAACACCCCTCTCTTGGAATCCCCCTGACCCCACTGAGCCAAGAAGTAGTTCTGTTTTGCAAGTTTAAAAGGTTTATTTGAAAAAGAAATTAACAGTATATATATATATATATATATATATATATATATATATATATATATATATATATATATATATATATATATATATATATATCACACTTTTATAATGAATTAATAATTGAATATCACACTTAATCTGAGCAGTAATCAATAATGGATAGCACTAGCACATGAGTGGGTGGGTATAGGATGGATAAGATAGCAACAATACTTTTATGGTTTCAAATAGATGCAATGTGGAATGAAAATGCAGTACAGAAAATAACTTGATAGGATTTCAGCAAAAGACAATGTAATCACTTTCTTGGACAATTCACCCCCCCTTTATGCAGTGTAAGGAGATGAAGAGGAGAGCACACAGTTCTTAGAAATGAATCAAATGTAATTCAGTTCACCCCAGCAAGCTTAGACTACAGAAGTTTGAAACACAGGCCCAAAATCCTTTTATATGTGCTGGCAATGAAGTGATGAATATGCTGAAAATGGTTTTAATTCCCTTTAGGAGGTTCAGGGTGAGTGAAATATACTTGGGATGAGTTCAGGCTCACTTTAGCAATGATCATGGAGTAACTAGCAGGTTAAACGAATTTTTGGCAAAGGAAAGCAATGAAGCTGCTGTTTTCACACATGGCTGGATTTTTAACCAAATCGCGAATCGCGGCAAAATTCGCAAATGCGTGAATCGCGATTACGGCAAAAGTATAAGGAGTAGCAAGTCTGTTCTAGGTTCGTAGAAAAGCTGAGATTCTAAGCTTAAAGCAAGTTTCTAGCCCAAATGGTTCCAAAGATATGAGCAATTTTGTAAAGGTCGTTTTTCGAATTTAAAGTAACTCAAATTGACAGGTGACAGCTTTTGAAATGACAGGTGACAGCTTTTGAAAATGACAAGTGACAGCTATGCAGCTTCAGAATTGACAAGTGACAGTTAGGAGGCGGTTCTACTTAGGTTAAATAGATTGAATTATATCACTTGAAACTAAGAGATTTGGTTTCACCCCGTCCTAGCTGTACTCACAATGTGTTTTGGAAGGTCTAGGTCTCACGGATCGGGTCAAGATGGCTTTGGTTCTGGTTTCATCCCGGACGGTCTCTGCGCACAGCACTTCACAGCGATCGGGTCTCTGGTTCTGTCCGGCACCGGTTCTGGCACAGTCTGGTCTCTGGGTACAGCGTCTCTGCACAGCTCCTGGATCTTTCTGCACAGCTTTCTCTGGACACAGCTTCCTGGATGCTGCTATCGCTGTTAGGTTTTCTGGATGCTGAGGCCTGCTGAGAAGAATCCTCAGTTTGTGGGTTTAGGCCTCTGATTTGAGTTCTGAATCAAGTTCTTTGGAGTTTTAAAGTCTAAGTGTTGGATCTGGTATCTTCTGGATGTTGTGTGGTCCGGCAGAGCGCGTTGCAGCAACTGGATTTGAATGTCTCTACCTGTCCCAGCAGTCTCTTTTTATGTGTTTTGAAAATGGGTGTGTGTCTGGGCCTAGCTAAGCCTGCCCCTCTCTACTTGTCATTGGCCCAATTCTCCCCCTCTCCCATGATTGGGGGAAGGAAATGTGAGTCAGAGTGATGCTGTAGGTTTTATGGGTCAGAGGATCCTCCCCTGGTCAGTTTGCCCACAAATCTATATTTGATTCAAATACATATTGCACAGATACACTGTTGTTTAAAATTACATGCACCCATCACATATTACATGAGGTATACTCTGTTCAAACTCTGCTCTTCCTGGGGGCTTGCATTCAAAAATGGCAACTTATTTTTGATTTTAGTGGGTTATGCAACCTTGGTTCTTCATTAAAAGCTATACACATATACACAGGCTGTCCATACCTACTCCAGTAAATTCCCATATCTCTAGCTTAAACACAGAGTATGTGGTGTCAATAAATAGCAGGGTTTTGCCCCAGAACATCACACAAATTGTAGTTTGGGCTTGAATCGAAGGTACATTTTTTAAATTAAGGCTTTCAAAGTTATACATTCCTGTCATTTGATTACAAAGAGTTATCAGTATTTTTGTAAAATATATATTTTGCTTTCAATTCAGTTCTCAGAGTGTTGGAGTCCGCCTCCAAGACTTTGTTGGGTCAGAAACCATGCCTCTGCTGGCAGCATGATAGCTCAAACGTGGGTCAGGACACCCAACAACACGGCCATGTGGCACATTTCTGCCGTTTCTATAAAAAGCATAACAGTTATGAATTTGTATGTTTATACCCATAGCCCTCCTTTTATTCTCCACCCGCTCACCAACTCTCACATTTGGAACATGTTCAGATCAGCTAGAAAACGCCTCTTTGATAGCTATTACGGTTCCCTGAGTCAGAGGTGGATGAATTATATATCTCCAAAATCGCCCGGAAATTTCCTAAAAAATGGTACATGAATGAAATAAATCTGCCTTATGGTTGCTGAGAAAAAGGCCTACATTTGAATAGTACTTTTAAATTAATTGTGAATCTTCATGTGGGACAAATGGCCCTTCTGCTGCCTTACGAGCATTTGTTTTCCCTGGGTCAGCCTGGGTGAGTTATTTTTTTTTTATCAGCCTCTTTGTTTTGAAAGCTTGCTCTTTGAAGTTGTTGCCCCCATTTTCACACATATTGGTCATGCTCCAGCTAAGGGGAACTTCTCCTGCAGTCGATGCCTTCAGAGCCAGAAGGTCTGGAGTACACTGAATTTCAACACATTTAGCAGGACAGGTTATTGCAGTTGGTAATTACATGGGAGATGTAACATCCAGACTGGCAGTGGGAGATTTCCTTGTGAAGTTTTCCACAGCCAGCAAAAGGGGTTGTCTTTGGCTGACATTTTTCCATGGAAACAAAGTGGCAGTTCAAATGTCACTGGCATTTTGTATGTGAAACATAATATACATTGCTTTTTGTCAACCATCACATCATGGCCCTCATTAGAACACTGGCGCTAAACCATGGCGCTATTAGCACCATGGTTGGTGTCGGTGTTGTAACGGGTCCGCCATGGATCAATGGGGAATTATCACCCCATTCCAAGGTTGGCGGGGTGGTAATTCCCCATTGAACCATGGCCCTTCCCCATTCCCATTTTCGCCCCATCGGGCTCTATGGGAATGGGGAAGGCGCTAAGTACGGTAATAGACTAGTACGGTGTAGACCAGCCGTTAAGGTCAGGTACCGCAAAGGGACCTCATAGTAAGGCGCTAAGTGTTTAACGGTGCTGCAGCCTTTTACGGCGCCGTTAAACACTAGCAGCAGGGTCGTAATGAGGCCCCATGTCTTTTCAATTACACTTTTCTGGTAGCAGTGATACATTTTCACATTTAAACTGCTTTTATTTGCACACACCTGTGAAAGCAGTTTTTTGTGTCACTGTTTAAAAATCCTTTTTTCCATGTGAACGGGATCTTTGATTCCTCCTTTTTTTGTGAATTAAAATGCTGCTTTTCCTTTGGTAATGACAAGAAGGCCCCTTTTCCACATGGCTTTTCAATTTTACTTGAAAAAGAGATACAGGGCAAGCAGTGTTTGAAATCCTGCTGTTCATTTGAAAGGGATTTCTGTTTGGGTCCTTTGAATGCACACCGCAAGTAAGTACCATGAACCTTTTGTGCAATTGAAAATTTACATAAGAGAATTTAGAAGCAGGGTGTTGGTGTTAGTTTTGGATGCAACATGGGACACCCACATGTGAGTGAATGTGAGAGGGTTGCATTTATGGAACAAAAGTGTAGAAGGCAAGTGTAAAAACGTGAATGTGTGAACATGTGATACATTCTGCACCAATAACAGCAACACTAATTGAAAGCTATGCAAAGGCAAATCAGCTAAGAGCAACATAATACCCTACTAGCCCCTATCCATTCACTACCTATGTCTTACCCTCTACACAGTGTTACTTAACTCCATTAGCGATGCAAAACAATCTTCCCAAATCATGTCCCCCCGAAAAGCTCATAGTCCAATCAGTGTTCCACTATCTGAGCGGCTAGTGTGACAAGTGTTGATACAAGAATATCTTGCTTCTGCAAAGTGTTAATCAGAAACTCTCACAGAATTTTCTTTGCTGTTCTTTTATAGGTTGTCAGTGTTCCTCTACATTTCATATTTACATTTTTTTTCCTGCCAGCTTGACATGTTTTTTTACACGTCACAAAAGGCCTCCAGACCGAAAAAAAATCGAATCTAAATCTCACTAACTCTTTACACCAGATTACCTACTAATCGAGTATTTAAAAATGCTTTGATGGCAAGTACCCCATTTACTCAGATGCAATGTGTTGGTATGTTTGTCTGTGTAGAGCTCGGATGTCTGTTATTATATATCAAGCTGCTGTTGATAGACACCTAATCTAATCCTCTTTCTTTGAATCTATTCTTAATTACGGCTCAGTGTTGGCTGGAATGTTGTTCAGAGAAATCGAGTGAGAAAGACTAAGCATGTGAGGGGTGCACCCATGTGTGTTACATTGATTATATACAGAATAAACAACAATGTGCAAATATTCAAATGGAATTTGATGTGCATAAATCAGTGTTAAACAATTATTTGCGCTACTGGCTGTGTCGATACCAAAAGGCCAATGGCATCTCCCTCAATTAAATGCACCTATGTCAACAGCAATATAAAAAATATGTGAAATGTGAAAAGCAGAAGACATTTGAACCATAACCAGTCATTACCTCCTTGGCCTATTTATTTATTCTCACAACAGTTGTTAAATTGGGAATCCTACAGTTAAGATGCATAGTAAATGTCTGTTTGTACCAAATGAGGAAAAACGAAAATATAGCTGGATGCCGCGAACTGAGGGCGCATTTGCGGGGAGGAGTCAAAGGCCAACTTGTATGCATCGTCAAAGCATGGTCCATATTTCCTTCAACAACCTCTACAGGTATCAGTGCACAAGAAAGTCTTTCTGAGATTGTTTTTATATGCAATATTCATTGAACCACTGCAATGGATTAAAAGTTAATAAGCACAACTTGTTATTCTGTTGTCTTGTAAGTGCTTGTGGTTAGCGTATACATTGACAGGGTAATTCATGGAATTAATGTGTGCTGAAAAGGGGAGCGCAAGCATGAAAATCGCAGCGCACACGTGCGAAAGCCACGCATTCAGCCGTTAGTCGATTCATGGAATGCGCTGCGCGTGGTTTACCTGAGATGTGTCCTGAATCCGCGTGTGGCGCACACGTCATTGTGACATCCCGAAGGCTGTGTGTGAGACGGCCAATGAAGGCGCACACAGGTCAGCGCACACACCTAAAAGGGGGTGGAACACGCGAAATGGGGAACAACACGTGAAAATGTGGGTGGTACGGGTGAAGTACCGCTGCCAAATCCTTGCAACGCCCATAGGCGCGCTAACAACATGCATTCATGGAATCCAACAGGGCAAATCTGTGAGCCACAAAAGACGCGCTAATCCGGAAACAGGTATGACAGGCGGAAGCCTCCCCACGCAGCATAAAAGTGCGCACAAACAACAAAGAAGCTCAAACGCTATGATGACTATACCGTTCCTCGCAGCAGTGGTAGTGAGACACCGCAGGAGGAGGAATATAGCCAGGCCCCACATTTTTTTACCCAGGACCAGCCTTTTTGGGATGCCTGATGACCAGGTCTATGGCACTCTAAACACTGGAGGGCGGTGTCTCTACTTCCGCTCTCTATATGGCAGAGGAGAGGCACAGAGAACCCCAGCCAAGATTCTCTATTATTGGTACGTTGTCGAGCAATCAAGGCCTAGCTTCTCTGGAGGTGATGCAGGCTGGTTCTTAATTACAGTGCAGTCCCCAAGCACCCACAAAGGAATGTCAGCACCCTGTATTGGTTAAAACACAGTCTTTATATAATTAATATACAAAGGTATATACAATATCATGGTAAATATATACAGTTCTAAAGTGGTAACACAACGATTATTAGATCTCATTAAAGTGCATCAACTATACGGTCAAAATGTCACACAGATCAATAAAGAGGAAGCCAGCAGTAGAGAGAGGAAGGAAAGCAAGATGGTTAAACAATTGGCAGAATACGGGTCACAACCGTTAAACACAGCTCTGTGTGGAGATCCTTCCACCTGGGCAACCTGTAGAATAAAGGTACAAGCCCAGTCCATATATTGTTCACACTAGACTTCCCAATAGTACTGCAACTCCAAAGTGCCTGGCGTTGTAGCGTTCCTCGTCAGGGAATCGACGGCCCTTCTTGAGTGCCCTCCTTTAAGGCAGGAGTCACGGGTTGTTGAACATCCGACGGAGAACAGGTTGAGCTACGACAGTGAAGTAGCTGCGTCGTTCCTAGCAGTGCTCATTGATGGGGAAGCGTAAATGCCCTGCAAGGAAGAGGCGTGCAGGGCACCTCAGTGTCGATAGTTCTGGACCACAAAGAGTTTGAAGAACTGTGGCCCAGCAAGGGCGTCGAGTCGTCTGCATCTCTGTGGTCTTTGGGTGGCTGGAAACCCACCGGTTGGATGCTACTCGGTGCGTCGACAGTCAGGCCTTCTCCAGCAGGATATAGCAGCGACGATGCGGATGAGAGCGTCCTTGGATCAATGAAGTTCTTAGGCAAATGGGAGCACGGCGGCTCCAGTCGGCGACGGCGGTCATCGACTGTGGCGGACAACAGTCCGGGCGCTTCTCCTTGTGATTCCACGGCGGTCCCCGTCTCGGCAGCCTGTTGAAGGTGTGTCTACCAGGGAGCTTTGGCAAAGATCAGCTGGTGCACGATGGTCCCTCGTAGCTCAGGAAGAGGGCACCTTAACAGATTCTCTCTGGGTCAGTCCTTCGAGACACAACAGCTTTCAGATTGTGAAGGAGAGCAACAGCAATTCTTCTCTTCCAGCAAGGCTTCAAGGTCAAGTGTCAGTTTCACTCCAGTTACTCTTTGTAGTTTGGACTTCAGCTCTGAACACTTCTGAACACGATTCCTAGCAGTGAGAGGTCCACAGATATACTGTTGATCTCCCATTCATTCCGCTGGGTCACACTTAAGCATCCAATCACTACGAAGGGCATTCATGCAGGCAGGCAACCAATCAGGTGCATAGTGCATTCAGGCCATTCACTCCTCTCCAGACACTCACAACAAGTTATGTGTATTTGGACAAGTACTGAGCCATTCAACACTCCACACTGCATTCATACCGGTTTCAGGCAGGGCTGTCTCAATCATTGTGTCAACCACCAGATACTAGATACCCACAATATAGAATACATATTCGTCACACACTCCATTCACCCAGGTCCCACCCACAGGCGTATCCACAACATACGGTCATTGGGAAGGCTCCTGCCAGTCTGTTCAGCACTTCCCCACACTACCATATATGGAACTTCCACCCAACAGCCAGTCAGGGGGAAAGGACAGAGTCAGGGCTTCCCGGGACATCTGGAAGATCAAGATAACAGGCGATGGAAGGCAAGAGGCCATGGGGGCCATTTTGTCTCCATCAGGAATCTACCGATTACAATGACAGGGCCTGGGCATCCCAAAATGGAGGACGCTCAGGGCACCAGTCAATTCGGCACATAGCTGCCACCAGCCTGTGCCCTGTTCTGTGGGTCACACACATGTGCCCAAAAACATACACTAGGGGCACAGGGTTGCACCCCTATCCATGGGTGCCATAAGGGTATCCCATGGGTCCGTTCACCAAACCAAGAGAGAGAGCTGCACCGCCAGGAGTCCCACATGAACTCCTGTGCGGAAAACATGACAGAACACACGATAAAAAGCAGTAAAGGACAAGGATACGGAGGCCCTGTCCCTCCGATGCATTTCCTGCATCACAGAAAGGTACAGGTTTCCACCCCATATCATCCTAGAACTGGTTGCTGAGTGGGAGGAGGACCTCACATCACCCACCCTGTGCTCCCAAGCACTGAGCCCCTTGGAAAAGGTGCTCAATGTACTTCCTTTCTTGGCTACTGGATCATTTCAGTGGACAAGTGCCATATTTGGGGGCCTCTCATAGGCCACACAGTCACGCTGCCTACACCAGATGTTGGCGATCATGACTGCACGCCCCTCAGTCTGCAGGCACAAATACATGCCCAGAACAGCTGCAGAAAGGCAGGCCGTGGTCCAGGACTTTTACAGGGTGGCACAATTCCCCAAAGTGCTAGGTGCCATTGATTACACCCATGTGGTTCTATGTCCTCCTAGGGCCACTGAGCACATCTATCGAAACTGCAAGCACTGGCATTCCATCAACGTGCAAGTTGTATGTGATGCCAAGGGAATCATCACCTCTGTATATGCCAACTATCCGGGGTCCAGTCATGATAGTTTCATATGCAGAATGTCACCCCTAAACCAGGACCTGGAAGCTGGGAGGCATGGCGACACACGGCTCATAGGTGAGTACAAATGCCTCCGCACATGCATGCATGTCACACACTGATAAATGGCAAAACCCAACTAATGACAACCATTATCACCTCCCCAGGGGACAGTGCCCACCCTCTGAGCACCTACATGATGACGCCAATACGGAACCCCACCACACCACCCGAGGTAAGATACAACGCAGCCCATATTGCAACCCCAGGCATAGTGGAGCGCACTTTCAGAGTGATGAAGACATGTTTCCGCTCCCTTGACCGCTCTGGTGGCCAGCTGCTATATGTGCCCCCAGTAGTGTGCAGGATCATAGTGTCAGCATGTGTCCTGCACAACGTTGCAACCCAGCGGGACGTGCCGGTGGATATGGTGGTGCCCCCACAACCCCAACCACATGTACGGCCCCTGCGATTGGGAGGGGCAAGGGCATGTGGTGAGGCAGCCCGTACCCAGCTTTTGGCACATTTTTTCACATAAAATCCCACTCCTGCGGAGTGCACACAGGCCTGGCACATACCGGCTGACAATTGATGATGAAAAAAGGGACAGTAAACTTTCACAACCATACCACCCTAAGATTGTTTACCTGGAAGTGATACATTGTGTGCATCCCTAGCTACTTAAAAAAACAAAACAATGCTGTGTCAGTAAAAGGCACACATTCATGCTGCATGAAGGGCTACCCCCTTGCAAAAGAGCACACCCAAATACTAGTATGTCACCCAACTCCTCCCAAACCCCATCTGAGCTGGCCATTACACCATGGCATGGCATGCAATGTCAAAGCAAAAAAAAAATGTATGCACAGCACGTCACACAAGTCTCACACAGTGCACGTCACAAAGTGAAACAGGGCAGAGACAATTCCCTGTCACCTATGAAAAATAAACAGCACACATGAACAAATACTTACCAGCAAGAGAAAAAATGAATACAGGACCCAACAGTGGCAATGTATGACCGTAACCAATGACAATAGTGCAAGTGTTACAACCTGACAAAGGCAGCACATCGACCTCTTCAATCTCCAGTGTGTTGTTGGAAAGTAAATGTGGCAGGTTACTGCATACAACATGAACTGCATCTGCAATGGACACAGGCAAGTTGACACATGAAAAAGCTACATCCAAATATGCATAATGGCTGGTATGTTAAACAATATACAAATCAACCATGCAGTGGAGAAATCATCAGCAATCCCCACTAGGGGTATATACACAGTTTGGACTACAGACTGGCCACACAACTGATGGAAGCCCAATGCCTCTGTGTAAGTTACTGTCACACGGTGGCACCCTTGCAAGCCCAGGGAAAGCAGGAGTGACATATGTGTCAGGACCCCAAGCTGCTAACACAAACACAGGACAAGCCTGCATGGGCCCAGCCGGAACACAAAGTGGATGCCTACGGGTGCCATACAAAGCAACACGCTGTAACATGAATTTACAATAGAAGCAAAAGAATTTTCAACAAAAAAGGAAAAAAACACAAATGAAAAATAAAACTGAAAAATGAAAATTCCAAATAGAAATGAAAAAAGAAAATGAAAATGAAAAAATTCAAATTAAAAAGAAAATGAAAAATGAAAATTATAATTAAAAAAGCAAATGAAAATGAAAATTACAAATGAAAATGTACAAATTATAATTGAAAATGAAAAATGAAAATGGAAAAAGAAAAATGAAAAGGAAAAAAAAAGGAAAAAAGAAAAAGAAAAATCAAAAATCAAAAATGGCCATGGGTCGACCGGGGGGGGCCACCTAGGAGGGAGGAGGTACAGAGTGCACACTAACACCCACATGCGTGGATGTTGAGAAAAATAAAAACCCTCCATGGGCTACCCGATAGTGGGAGAACTGCCGTCGCTGTCGTCACCCTCTGGTGGTACATTAGTAGGTGTGCGTGGTACGGGAGGCAGACCACGCAAAGCCCTGGCATGCTCCTCCATGGCAGCAGGCATGCGGGTCTGAAAGGTTTGGTCCTGCAGGATGATGGTCTGGAGAGCCCCATGCAGTACCTCACGGGTAGCACAGACTTCTGCCTGCAAGGCCTCACATGATGCCCGGATCTCCTCACGGGTTGCCTGGAGCTCAGCTGAGATTGTGCTTGTTAGCTGATCCAGCTGCTGTTCTGACCTGGTACTCTGGGACACCTCAGGTGCACCCAGAGTATCTCTGAGGGACCTGTGTTCTACCCTCAGGGTCCCTGCGCCATCTCCTCCTCCTCAACAGCATCTAGTGCCTCATCACCTGCACAAAAATAAAACAAAAGTACTGAAGACAGGCATGAACAGCATAGCCGACACAATTAGGCATCACAATCTACACATCGAATATATTAATGAGACATGTCACACATGAAACTAACTCTGGCATGCATGCAGTGGCAATGAAGTGGAAGGGGACCCTAAAATTAGACACTGAGGACTCCAAAATGGAAAAGCAACACATGTGCTGCATGGTGCATAGCACCTGCAACACACATTAGCCTGTGAGTGGCATGGACAATCCACAAACATGACACATGCCAGCACACAGATGGCACGTAACATAGCCATGGCAGAATTGACAAGGAGACCCAGATGGTAATAAATCAGTACTGCCCCCCATCCATGTGAGACGCACACCATGAAATAGAATGTGCAAAAGAGTGTGACAAAACACACATGTGTCACACGCTGCAACAACGCCAGTGTTTAATAATACAGTGATGGGAGGCACATGGATACATCAAGGGTAGGTCACTGGACATGACACAAGTCAATTGTCATGTTGAACATTCAAACAGGGCTCCGAAGTGATCAGGTGCAGTGCACGTGTAGGTGCACAAAAGTCAATCAGCATGATTGATGAAATCATTTCCATAAAAAGTTAACAAATGTGGGGCATTGTGGGGGGAAATCTATGTCTGAAGTATGGTAAATTTGGGGCAGAACGGCACACAAGTGTGTGATTATCATGCAAACGATTCCATCATTCAGGCAGAATGAAAAGAAAAACAGTGTCAAATTGGCATCCTGGTGGAGCAAGTCCTGGTGCATTATGATGCCCTCTTCGGAAGAACATGCGCCGACAAGGATGGATGGATGAGGATCTGGATGGAGATCGTGGTTGCCATCAACCCGGAGGGGGTGGCAACCTGTGACCTACCACACGTCTATAAGCGTTGGGAGGACTTCAGGTCCAGGACCCTCAGGAAGGCCCGGCGCCTCTTGGACGCAGCGGGGTGCCGGGTCCGCCTTACCACCGACCAGATGAGGGTCCTGGAACACATTTGCCCAGCGCTTCACCTCCAGGTCCTCGAGAGGCAGACCCGTCCAGAGTCCAGCGGCAAGTGTCCATGTGTACTGATTGGAGGCAGTGCATGTTGAGGTGTGCCAGGAGTGTGCAGCTTGGACATATGTCTGGAAAGGCCGATGAGTCCAGTCATGTGTGATGCACATCAATAGTGTATGTGTTCCAAAGCATGATGCACAACTGCATGTGGAGACGCACACATGTTAGCATTTCTGTGTATGTACTATGCCATGGTTGGGGTGTGACACATGGATGCTGGTTCCACCTTCATGTACACGCACAGTGTACATGTGCATGTGTGTGTGTTTGACATGAGTGCGACTCTGATACGCCATGGATGCATGTGACACAGACATGTAGGAACCCGATTGGCAGATTTGACATAGTTGCCGATGATTGCACTGTGACAGGTGGTGGAGATGTACAGATGCATGTCTGTCTGGTGGTGTGTGTGCATGTGTTCGGCACTCCCCATGTTGCTTGTGACATCATGCCAACCTTCGGATGTTCATGCTGTTGTGTGTGCATGGATGCTGCTGCCTGCTGCATGATTCCTGTTAACACTGCCACTCATGTGCAACTGTCATGTGTTTATCAGACCATTGTACAGTGCCCTGATGCCTGTGTTCTGTCTCTCCCTGTCTGCAGCGTCGACTGATGAAGAGGGCGTAGATGGTGCTGTGGAGCACAGAGGCAGGGATCCCACCGCCAGCCGGAGGCGCAAGGCCCAGCTCCCCTCCCAGGTAGTGATCTCTTCTGGGAGTGAGGAGTCTGGTGCCGCGTCCATGGCCACAGCTGCCGATGGAAAGTCCAAGAGGCGGAGTTTGGAGGTGGACTCCTCGGCAGCAGTAGGGGCAGCTGAGCCCACACATGGGTTTATGGAGGAAGATGGCACAGAGTCATCCAGGTTGGTGGGGGGTTTGGTTGAGGAGGAGGCTGTGGAAGCCTGACGCACGGGCCTGGAAGGGGGGATTCCACTGGTGCTAGTGGTGCAGTCCAGGGGCAGGGACAGGAGGCAGCACAGGTCACCATTGAGGTGCCTGTGTGTAATCCTGTCCCCAATCCTGTGACTGCATCATCCGGCACCAGCAGGAATGTGTCCGTCCAGGCCCGTTTTCAGGGAGGGGATGTGCATACAGCAACTGGCCTTCCTCTCCCTGCAGATGTTGCAATCCGTGACTGGATTGAGCCTGTCCTAGCTGGGGTGGCGTTGCGCCAACGTGGTATTCAGGATGATGTGCAGGGTTCTCGTCTGGACAATGCACGTCATTTTGAGTGCCTCTTTGGCCGTGTCGACCTATTAGGACAGGTCGTCGGCACTGAGTTCATCTGTGTGCTGGATCTTCTTGCGACCCCCTCCTCAACTGAACCCCCTATGCGCCAGTAGTCCTCGGTGCCATCTTCCCACCCAAGTATCACCTGGGCCCCCTGTGGAGCTGCCCCTGAGCCAGCAGCCAGGCTGGTAGAGGACACATCCCTGCCACAGTCAGGAGTCAGAGGTCCAGCAGGGGTGGCCAACCCACCAACTGGACCCCAGCAAGAGGAGGACATGCAGGCATCAACAGGCAGGGCACGTGCACGGCAGCAGCAGGATCAGTCTGGGAGCCATCATAGCTCGGGGCCATCAACATCCCAGGGGCAGGCATCGGCCGGCGGGCAGGCGGACCCAGGATTGGGAGTGTCTTCTGTGTGGCAGCGGTTGGGCCAGCAAATAGATGCAGAGAGGCGGCGAGCGGAGAGGGCATGGCTCACAATGGTCAGGGCCGAGAACTCCATGCACCGGGCGTTGAGGCGGGGTGAGTGCCTCAAGGCAACTCGCAGGGACTTGGAGGAGGCCATGGCTGCATCCATGCGAGACCTTGGGGCCAGGGAAAAGGCACGCCTCCGGGACATTGAAGTGGAGTTCATTGATGCCCTGGCCCGGGAAATCAATGATTGAGCAGTCGGACTAGCCCGCCGCCTTTATAAATAGTTATGTAGGTGTAGGTTTCCTTTTTTTTATTTTTCTTTGGGGCGCATTGATTATGCTCCGCCTTTTTGTAAATAGTTATTTATTAGGTAGGTTTTTGGTTAGGTTTCATTTGGATTGTTGGGCTCATAGACCCTTGAATATTCATTTGTATATAGTTATGGACCTGGATTTACTTTATTTTTTGACCCATGGAGGAAAGCTTTGGCTTTTTTGGAACATTGGATTTTGTTTTATGGAGTGACGCTTTGGAGCCATTTTACTCTGGATTTCATTGATTACAGCCTTCATTTTTGTTGCTCAATTTTAGACATCCAGATTTTTTTTTTTTCTTCTTGTGTGCTTTTGTTTATTCATTCAGTTTAGTATTTAATACAGTTTTTTTCTCTACTTTACTTGTGTGGTCTTCTCTCATTTGTTTTGTGCATGTCAGAACGTGGCTTTTCTCAGTCATGTGTCGCCATTTTGTGGGTCTGACGGACATGTATTCATGGGCATGCTGGTTGTTTGGTTTCTATCATGACATGGGGAATTCAATGTGGGGTGGATGGAATGCTTGGTTGGGTGTTTGGAATGGGATGGCGTGGGGTGGGATTTGGGTGGCCATAAGGGCCATGGGTCTGGATTGAGATGAAGTGTTGGGTGGGCGGGACATGAGTTGGGGCCTGCTGGCATGTTGCCCTCACTGGCGGTGGGGTGGGGGGACATGAGTCGGGGCCTGCTGGCAGGTGCCTGTTAATTAGGGGGGACATGAGTTGGGGCCTGCTGGCAGGTTGCCGTCAAAGGGGGTGGGGGACATGTGCCAGGGCCTGTTGGCAGGTTGCCGTCACTAGGGGTGGGGTGGGGGACATGAGTTGGGACCTGCTGGCAGGTTGCCGTCAATGGGGGCGGGGTGGGGGACATGTGTCGGGGCCTGCTGGCAGGTTGCCATCACTAGGGGTGGGGGGACATGTGTTGTGGCTCCCAAGTGCATGGTGCCATGTGCACTAGCTGCAGGGCATGGTGAGGGTGCATGGGCTGCCTGCAGGGCATGGTCTTGGGGTGATGGGCTACCTGCAGGGCATAGGGAGGGGTTGTAGGTGTGTCCCCTGTGGTGTGGGCTGCCTGCGGGGCATGGGGAGGGGCACACCCGGGAGGGCCCACACTGCCAAATGGCGTGTCAAATTCCCGGCGCACCCCCAGAATACGCGTACCCCGCTCGCGCCAGGCCGATCGTGTTTAGAACTCCCTGCGCACCCCCGGAATACAAGTACCCCGCTCGCGCCAGGCCGATCGCATGTAGAACTCCCCGCGCACCCACGCAATATGCGTACCCCGCTCGCGCCAGCCCGATCGCCTGTAGAACTCCCTGCGCACCCCCGGAATATGCGTAGCCCACTCGCACCAGGCCGATCACATGTAGAACTCCCCGCGCACCCCGGAATATGCGTACCCCGCTCGCGTCAGGCCGATCGCATGCAGAACTCCCTGCGCACCCCCAGAATACGCGTACCCGGCCCGTGCCAGGCCGATCACGTGTGGAACTCCCAGTGCACCCCAGAAATAAGCGCAGGCAGCCCATCACCCCTGACCATGACCCACAGCCAGCCCATCACCCCAGAATATGACCCGCAGGCAGCCCACACCACAGGGGACCACCCTACTCCCCTGGGCATGCCACGCAGGCAGCCCATCACCCCTGACCATGACCCGCAGGCAGCCCACACCACAGTGGGGACATTTTCCAGGCAATTTGCCTGGCGCAGGCAGAGTGTGCGTATTCAAGGGGATGAGCGAGTTGATTTGCACATGTTTTGGCTGCCACGAGCGGGGTACGCGTATCGAAGGGGGTACTCAAGTACATTTTCACACGTTTCGGGTGCTGTGAGCGGGGTACTCATATTCAAGGGGGTGCGCAAGTGCATTTTCATGCATTTTTTCTGTCGCTAGAGGGGTACGTGTAGTTTTTTGCGCAATTTCACTGTAGCTGCCCTGTAAACTGGTCCAGGGTTAGCGCGGCCCTTTGCGCCATATTGGGGATTTTGATGGCTTTTCCTTGCGCAAGGGGCTGGTGTTGCGGGTTGTTCACTGCATCACGGCTCAAAATGGCTTGGGAAATCTGTGAATATGCGGTGCGCCAGAATGCTGTTTAGCGCACACGACTGGCGCACGATGGCACACGATCCCTCTCTGCGCTGCTTCTGCGCTGAAATCTATGAATTACCCCGTGAGTGTTGCACCACTAGGGGGGACACAGAAATAGGTTACACAAATATGGACACGCTTAGATGGCCGGACTTGCAAAGACATAAGCTCATAGTCCTGTCTCGTTTGGTTTCTGTTTGTTATTTGGTGGTGATGTACCCTTAGGACACAACGGAAGTGTATGTAGAGAAACGATGCCTAATTTATTAGACAAAAGCCACCCATTTACAGTGCGCAATGTCTTTCCATATCCCAGTTCTTCATATGTTGGACGATCCTTGGTCTAATTTACACAAGCCTTAAAAAAAAGCAGGCGGGATTCCATAGGAATCTCTTGTATATCCCTCCTCCAATCGTGAGTTTACATTTTTTCTAAAACAGTTTGGAAAAGTGAACAATAAAAGCAAATTCAACTGTGTTTTAATCTTTACAGTTTTACTCCATGTTGGACATGTAGAAAAGTACACGGAGGGGACCGTTTGCACTTATCTACACACGCTGAGGAACCCCTCCACTGCAGTTCCCTTTTGTTTATAAATAGCCCCGCGTTGTTAGGAGTGGACACCAGACTTTAAAGCAGACTTTCATCCTATCATTTACAGATCACTAGGTTTCTAACTGCTTCCAGTTTTCCGTGAGCTCCTGCATCCCCTCCTGACGTTTTAAGCCAAGTTTGGATCCTAGGATTGATATATCCGATGTCCCTACTACAACCCTACATGTCCCATCAAACACAGCATTATTGTAGTGGACAACTCTTCCTATTTTTTGTTTTGTTTTCCTGGCTAGGAAACACATGTGCAAGACTTTTGGCTGGGGCACAAAGCCATTCGGTAATTTTTGCAAGTTGGCATAAATCACTCTTAACTATGAAGTATGTTTGCATGCAAGTTGGCTTGGAAATAAGACTACCCCCCCCGACCCCCTGCCCCACATGTCCCTGCACTCGTCAAGGCGCAACGGCTGCCTCCACGCTCATCAATCCTATTGAACAAGCATGGATTGTATCCATTATGCAATCAGCAGGCTTCCTCCTTTGGCTATTTTTCACTTTAAAATTTGATTTATATTGCATAACTCTTCAACTCACAGCCACGCAAAATACGCCATCCTTCAAAAACAAGAGGAAAGTTTTAACGAACTCCACATTAAAAACATGCGTGGCCATTTCCAAAATAAACAGAAAACAAACCATGTAAATGAAACAGCTGCTGCAATGCCATTTCACCGCCATTCAGTAAACATGACTGACCGCAGTCTGTTTTAGATGTTAGGCGTTCGTAATTCCAAACAACAGCATCTTATTGCGAGGCATGTTTTCCAAGTTTACTTAATTACTGTGTTAAAACGGATTAGGTTAAGAACCGCACAGCCCTGTCACTTCTCCCTCGGTCGCATAGAGCGTCCCAACAGATGCCTCTCTTGTTAGCAGCCCCCGTAAATGAAGTGCAATTATCAGGATTGCGTGAATTTCTTATCGAGGAGGCGCATTGTGCATTTATATTGCGGAATTATCACTCAATTAAATACAACATTCGGTATGTGATTTCACACATGTCGAACATGTTAACCCCTTAAGTGCCAAGGACCAGTATGCTCGTCCTTTTCACGTAGACTTGCATGACTGGCAGTTCTGTAACGTTTATGTAAACAGGCCTGCCTGAACTGCACAAGGATAAACAGGATTGCTGTTCCTACTGAATACGCGGGTAAACGCTTGGCTCTACTGAACAGCTACCCACTTTATACTGTCAGCTTTAAATAGGAATGGGCACTTTCCATGATCAAAGTTTAAGGATATGGGAAAACACCTTGGGTCCGATTGACAGCGCGCTTTCCAATGGGGTGTTGCCATTATGAAACGCTTCTGTGACTTAGGATATTTAATTGCGGTGCTCCTGACCTGGCTTTGCTCACTTCCCGCTCACCCACCACAAACACCCGTGCCTCCTGTCCAGGGGTCCAGTCCTAAAAATAAAAGTGAGGGGCACTCTTCAACAAACGCAATGCGATGCGACTTTGCCAGAATGTGCACATCAAGGTGAAAAATGCACATTTCATTACATTGGATAGGACGAATGGCATTTGCTTTTCATAAAATGAACACACACAAAAAATCAAGAGAATATGTTTTCTTCTAATAGTGTTTTTGAAAATGTTAAAAGGTTTGCATGTTTTGAACTCCAAGAACCAATACGAATGTTTCCCCTGGAACATGCAGCACTGAAATGGGACATTTCACCTTGAGTTGTTTGTTGTTTTTCATCATGTTATATAGTGCAATGGTAAAGTTTCTGGCCTGTAATCCTGACGTTAAGGTTGGCTTTATTTAATAAATTCAAAATAGACATTCAATGTTTCTCATTTTGGATGTGGGGGGGGGGGGGAGTCCACCCGCTGAAAATAGTGGTTGGACTCCGTCCACCCACGTGTACCTTCGACTTGAGCCCTACTCCTGTTGCCGTTTCAAGTGGTTGGGAATACTGACTTCATGGGGTGTAGCTTCCCCTTTGCACCAATCTTGCGAACACTGGGCCCACAAATTCCATTATCATTTTAAGTTTCCAACCTCACCATCACATGTACATATTTTTTCCGGGGTCTTCATAAAATAAGGGCCACTGTACATGTTGTATCCCCAATCTTTATTCATATATTCTTCAACATTTATCTTTTACATTTTCAAACACAATTGACACTTTTTTAGGTACTGAAGAGGGACAAACTGAATATACCTTCCCTCCTGATATACCCCCAACCGGAAGAATGTCCGGTGTATCGACCCACGTTCAAGTTATTATGCTGCAACATTTGGTGCTGTGGGCTTAGAAAATCCAAGATGGCTGAAAAGCCCACATTTGCGCCGGAATCCAGGAAAACCACGCAGTTTTTGCGCACACCAAAATGGTCGCCTGACCTGCCACCCACCAGTGCGACCGTGATGGGCCAGAAGCGCCATGAGTGAAACGTGGTGCCAAAGGAAAAACAGCAGTGCTTGTTAGCTCAAAGAGCGCTTTGAAATCACCTTTGTTTCTCTGAATGCAAGCTCAAAATGCCTATTTCAAACATTGCAAGATATTCAAAAATCTTACTGAACACCAGCAGACG
Organism: Ambystoma mexicanum; assembly: GCF_040938575.1. Lineage (NCBI taxonomy): Eukaryota > Metazoa > Chordata > Amphibia > Caudata > Ambystomatidae > Ambystoma > Ambystoma mexicanum. The sequence goes on from NC_090933.1 coordinate 1,146,841,932, forward strand.
TCTGGTAGAATGAAGTCTTGTGTGCATACCAAATCTGGAAAGATGAAGAGCCTAAAATAATGTTCATAACAAAACTGGCTGAGCTGTGGATGTCAGCAGCTTAAGTGAAATGGGATTTAAAGCCACTAAAATCAAAATGTTTAAAATAAATGAGTGACCTACTTTTGAGTGTCACATAGGTTGCAACTGTTTAAATGTCATAGTTTTGAACTTAGAACCAGCTTTCTAGCTGCATGTGTCAAAATGTAAGTTTGATTTGAATGAAGAAAAACGGGACCAAAAGTGACCTTTGGCTGAAGCCTGGCTTAAAGGGACTGAATTCTGCTCGGCAACTACCCCCAACAGGAGTTGAAACTTGCCCAGCAACTGTATTCACAGGCCTGGCCTGCCTTCTGCTTCCCCACCAAAAGGAGACCACACCTCTCTGATTTAATCAGGTGAGGGGCGCCTGGGACTGCAGGAAAACAGAACAATGAACTTCCCTTTGCTCAAAGCAATTGCTAAATCAGGGGGTCGTAAATGGCTTCCTCTTGGAAGGAAATGGGAGGGGCACTGCCTCTGTGAGCCAGCTGAACTTGGAGGAAGTGGACAAACAAGAAATTCCCCATGTGGTTTGGGGACCTAACCACACCCATTTGGACCAGAGCATAATTTTAGAAAGATGGATAATTCATAGTACAAAATTGTCAAAATTATATCAATAATATCATTATTACTGTGATTTTTCTGTGCACATTTTAAGAGGTGTTAGGACTTTGTGGAATGTTCTGGGGGGTAGTAGTGGAAAATAGGGTATTACTCCAAATGTCTGTATGTTAAAAATCTGACACTTCATCATCTGATGCCCATATTCATTGCGCGCATTTGTGTAAATTCTGGAAAAGTTTACAGATTGTGTTCTGGATGAAAAGGGCAGAATTCTGTCAGAAGTGAACACAACATCTTACAAAGACAGGGATCGGATGGTTTGGCGCTACAGAAAATATGTTAACCGGACATATAATATTAGAAAAATTGTACATGGATAAATATGCATCGGAATCAAAAATAGATATGTGTGCAAAGTGACAAGGGGAGTGTTCTTTCTGTATGCCATAAAAATGATGCCTGATGACACAGGATGACTCACAATTCAGTTTCCCAGTCAGGCGACAGAGAATCCTCTAGCCTATCAGGATCCTCAAAGGGTTGGGCATAGAAAGTCAGCCTTCCCACCCACTTTCAAAAGACATAAAAAGAACCATTGAAACCCAGATAGGGACTACTCTTTCCACTTTCTTGCGAAGCACTTTGCTGGACCAGACAATATCCAGAAGAACCATATCCAGAATTTAGACTCCCGAACTTGTAGCAGAGAGGCCTAGTCCACAAGCTAAATCCTTTTCAGAGGCCTCAGAATCCAGCAACCTAACCAAACTATTCAACAGCAGGACTGTGCGGTTCGCTTCTGGCTAGAACTTGTGCCGGAACCAGAGACTCAGACCAAACCGCAGTGACAGTAGCAGACCCAGAGAGCAGAGCTGTATCCAAACTGCAGACCAGACCCAGACCAGACCGCTGTGCAGTGCCAAGAACTTTTGCCAGAACCAGAGATCCAGACCAGCAGAGCAGAGCTGACCCAGATAGCTGTGACTTCAGAACCACCCGCCAGAAGTACAGTCTAAACCTGACCAGATTTGTGACGAGGCCCTTTCCTTCCAAAATTAGGAGTGAGTATCCTGAGAACTGTGCAGAACCAATCTCTTAGTTTAAAATAATCATATTCAAACTATTTTAACCTGTCCAAACTGCATCATAGAAATCTTGTGTCCATTCTGTGATTTCAAACCTGTGAAAGTGTCATTTGTCATTTGAATCTTACTTTATTTCTGAGAATCTACCTCCACTAAATCATCCATATCTTTTGAACCGCACGCCCTAGGAGCGAGATTTAACTTTCATTTTAAAGTTAAGAACCTATGCTTTCCAACCAACAAAAGACTTTCTACTCCTTATAGTTTTTCCATAATCGTGATCAACGCACTCGGAAAAAGCGCAGCGAATTGCAATTTGACTCAACTTCTTCACCTGTCAAAAATAGCTGTCTTTCGCTTCCATTGCTGAAATTCGTTTTCAATCTGATAATCCCTCATGAATCATTGCTAGTGTTGACCTGAACTAATTCAAAGTAGCTGTCACTTACCCTGAATCTCCTAGAGGGAATTAAAAATCATTTTTAGCATGTTTTCACTTCATTGCAAATCACATTAAAAGTATTTCTGCATGTTTTAAAAGCATACCGGTTGCTCCAAGCTTGCTAGGGGGGAACAAGAATTTGTATTGCATTTGATTGTATTCCTGAAAACTGTGTGCTCACCTTCCATCTCCTTATATTGCATAGGGGGGGAGTGAGTTGTCAAAAAAAAAGTGATCATATTATCTCTTGTTGAAACCATATCAGTTTATTTCTGTGCTGCATTCTTTCCATCATTGCTTTACCTTGAAACCATAAAAGTATTCTCTGCTACCTTATCCTTTCTATACTAACTCCTCACTGATTGAAAAGAGTATGCAATTGTAACATTACCCATTGTTGATCAACATTATATTCATAAGTGTGCTATCAAATATTAATTTATTCATAAAAGTGTGATTTATATACATATTGTTTAATTTTTCTAATAAATCTTTTAATTTGCAAAACAAACCTACTTCTTGGCTCAGTGAGGTCAGGGGGATTCAAAGAGAGGGGCATTATACAAGGGTTTATCATCCAGATCTATGAACTTGTCATAAAACTATATAAATAAGGGCTTCCCTTGGGCATCCCAGACTAGGCATTGACTTAGTTGGAGTGCTGAATTGAAGTCACTTAACAAGAAGTATCCACAACAAAACAACCACCGATCATACGAGTCCACACGGATTCCCACTGCTCCCATCATGGGCATGTACCACGAAAGATACCCGGCCAGCCGACCATACCACCCTGCGGTAGAACAAATCCTATCCAAAGTGAGCGAGGAGAGACAAGACCGAGCTGGAGACGACTACATGGACCGAATCGGCTAACAACACCACAAATCCATGCTGCACGTCGTTAGAGATGCCATGACGACATAGATACGTTAGACAGGAAGCACACATGCACTCTGCACTTCGCGACATGTTATGCTCACCTGGATTCCACGGGGGCATCACACGATACTGGATGGAGGTCTAAGCGCTATCCCGGACCCCTCTCGGCTTGGTTATGTGGCAGACGTTGGGTAGTGCCTACAACAGGAGAATAGAGGGTTAAGATACTGGTCCCACCTCCCTCTGGTCCAAATCCCTTCCCTTGGGGTTATTGCTCACCTTAGGTTTTTGTGCATTGAACTCTCTGTCCTGCGTCTCTGTGCAGGGGCGCGTGGTTGGTGCGGGCATTACGTGGACCTAGTTGCTTCACTGGTCTGTGTGCCCTTATGTCGGGTCCAGACCTGCTGTTACTCCAACTCTGCTTGCTGTCTTCCAGGTGAGTTATAATGTCTTTTCCATCTTTATTCTGTCTCTTTCTTTCACTCTGTCTTCTCAGCGTCTTGTTCCACTACGCTGTTACCTAACAATGTCTCTTTTTGTATTCACAGGGATGGTTGCGATCTCGGAGTTGCTGCGCCGATGGCGAAGACCACAGTGAGATATTGATGCGCAGACCGCTGCACTGTTTATTGGTGTTAATTGCTAACCTGTGTTCTCTTCTCTTTGTAAAGGTTGCGGTGATGTTCCGGAGGGATCAGCGATCGAAGCGCTGCTTGCCCAGGTAAGTGCTTAGTTAATTCTGACCTTGTTCCTTCTCCCTTGCATGTTGTGGTGAAACTCAAGAAGGGCGAAGTAAGAGAAGCGCAGGGTGCTGCCAGGACTTGCTGCTTGCCCAGGTAAGAATTGTTATTAATGCGAAGCTCAGGATTCAAGACCGGTTACTTCACAGGTAAGTGTTCTTGCTCGCTAATGCTGTTCTTGTTCTTCCAGGTTATTAATGGACTCCGGATCTAGGTCTTCAGGATCAGGCCGCCGGAGAAGCAGATGAGCAGGAGCTGGACACGGTGAGGGTTACGCTGCAGGAGTGCATAATAACGCGAAGCGTGTTCTGCTGTTTGGGTGTGGTTTAAATAGGCCAGTTAAAGTAGTTCCAGGCCAAGTAGTTCCAGGCCCAGCCACACCCAAAACACTAGACTGCATGGATTGGTTCTAAAGAACTTAGCTGTGTAATAGGCCTCCATGTTTGATTAAGGTCCAAAACGGGTATTGCTTTATTCCTGATAATGAGCCTGGCACCAAAGGCGCCAGGACTGACTCCATGTATGTTTCTGATGGAGTTTTAAGGCCCTTGGTGCCAGTGTGAAGGGCTTTAGCCCCACTGCTGCCAGGGGGCTGTTATACCTGAGGGGGTCAGGGGTATGAATAGTGTAAGCACTCCCCCCTAAGGCCCCTCTCAAGGTATTTCCTCCGTCTGGCCCTGGTTTGGTCAGATGGTTCTGATGAAATCGTCTTACCAGGCGTGGCGCATGGACGTGCTAGCTAGGCTCCCATGTCCTATCCTGAGGGCCATATCCCTTCCAGTTCACTAAGTAATATAACTTGGACCTGGTGAGTTTAGAATCTAGGATGACCCTGACTTCAAATTCGGATTCTCCGTTAACCAGTACCGGATTTGGTAGTGTTTTGACCCGAGTTCCAGGCTGAACAGGTTTTAAGAGTGACACGTGGAATACGGGATGGATCTGGATATTTGGTGGTAAAGCTAGTTTTACTGCCACAGGATTTATAATAGCCTTGATGGTATAGGGCCCTTGATATCTGGGATGAAATGTTTGAGTTCCTCTTATGGTCATGTGCCGAGACGCCAACCAGACTTCATCTCCGACTTGATAGTCTGGGGCTTTTCTTCGGTTTTGATCAGAGAATCCTTTCTGTCTTTCTGTGGCTTGGATCAAGTGTTCTGGCGCCTTTTTGAAGGCTTGAGTGATGGTCCTATGTAAAGTCTTCACTGCGGGCATTTCCAAGGCCATGGGGGTATCTAATTCGTAAGAACGTGGGTACCTTCTATATACGGTATAGAATGGACTCTGTCCGGTACTGGTGTGTAGCAAGTTCTTATGGGCATATTCAGCTATCCACAGCACATCCTTCCAGCTTTCTTCCACTTGATGTAACATGCACCGTAGCTATTGCTCTAGTATCTGATTCGTCCGCTCCGTTTGGCCATCAGTTTGGGGATGGTGACTAGTGGACAGACGAATATTGATTTGGGTGATTGCACAACTCTTCCTCCAGAAGTTAGACACTGTGATGCTGAAAATGCATCGGAGGGACAGGGTCTCCGTATCCTTGTCCTTTACTGCTTTTTATTGTGTGTTCTGTCGTGTTTTCCATGCAGGAGTTCATGTGTTACTCCTGGCGGTGCAGCTCTCTCTCTTTTGGTTTGGTGAACGGACCCATGGGATACCCTTATGGCACCCATGGGTGGGGGTACAACCCTGTGCCCCTAGTGTATGTTTTTGGGCACCTGTGGATGGCCCGCAGAGCAGGGTATGAGCTGGTGGCAGCTCCATGCTGAATTTGACAGGTGCGCGGAGTATCCTCCATTTTGGGGATACCCCGGCCCTGCCATTGGGATCAGTTGATTCCTGATGGAAAACAAGATGGCCCTGTGGCCTCTTGCTTTCTATTACCTATTACCTTGTTTTCCCAAAGTCCTGGGAAGCCCTGACTGTCCCTTCCCCCTGACTGGCTTTTGGGTGGAAATGCCATATATGGTGTTGTTGTGAAGGCCCGGCCAGACTAGCTGGAGCCTTCCCAGTGATGTATGTATTGGGTACCTCCTGTGGGTGGGACCTGGGTGAATAGAGTGTGTGACGAATATGCATTCTGTGTTGTGGATGTCTAGTGTCTGGTGGTTGACACAATGACTGAGACAGCCCTGCCCGAAACCGGTATGAATGCAGTTTGGAGTGTTGAATGGCTTGGTACTTGTCCCAATACACATAATTTGTTGTGAGTGTCTGGAGAGAAGTGAATGGCCTGATTACCTTGTGTGCCTGATTGGCTGCCTGCCTGAATGAATGCCCTTAGTCGTGATTGGATGCTTGAGTGTGACCCAGCGGAATGAATGGGAGATCAACAGTATATCTGGGGACCGCTCACTGCTAGGAATCGTGTTCAGAAGCTGGAGTCCACTACGACGAGTAACTGGAGTAACTGAAGCTTGACCTTGAAGCCCTGCTGGACGAGAAGAATTGCTGTTGCTCTCCTTCACAATCTGAAAGCTGCTGTGTCTCCAAGGACTGACCCAGAGAGGACCTTGTAAGGCGCCCTCTTCCCGAGCAACGAGGGACCACCGTGCACAGCTGATCTTTGCCAAAGCTCCCTGGTAGACAGACCTTCGACAGGGGACTGCCGCGGAATCTCAAAGAGAAGCACTCGGACTGTTGTCCGCCACTGTCGACGACCGCTGTCGCCGACCGGAGCCGCCGTGCTCCCGTTTGCCTAAGAACTTCATTTTGATCATGGGACGCTCTCGTCTGCATCGTCGCCCGCTTTATTCCGCTGGAGAAAGCCCGACCGTCGACGCGCCGAGGAGCATCCGCCGGTGGGTTTCCCGCCACCTAAGGACCACAGAGACGCCAACGACTCCATGCCCTTGCTGGGCCACAGTTCTTATTCATCTCTTTGCGGTCCAGAACTATCGTCAACGAGGTGCCCCGCACGCCTCTTCCTTGCAGGACGCCAACGCTCTGTTGTCGACGAGCACCGCTAGGAACGAAGCTACTACTTCACAGCAGTAGTTCCACCTGTTCGCCGTCGGACGTTCAACGACCCGTGACTCCTGCCTTAAAGGGAGGGCACTCAAGAAGGGCCGTCGTTTCCCCGACACCGAACGTCGAGTTCCTCGACGCCTCTCGACGATCCGTGGCTCCTGCTTTAAAGGGAGTCACTCAAGAAGGATCGGTCGACGCACCTTCGGAGAACTCTACTCCACCAGGTACATTGGGGGGGGTAAAACCTTAATAGGAGGAAATAAGACTACCGTTTCAACCATCTTACGTTCCTGCCTATCTCTATTGCTGGTTTCCTCGTTATTGATCTGTGTGACATTTTAACCGTACAGTTGATGCACTTTAATGAGATTCGATAACATTGGTGGTACCACTTTAGAATTGTATATATTTACCATTATTGACTTCCGAGTACAAAGTGCGTTATTGTGATCGTGTACATACCTTTGAATATTAATTATATAAAGACTGTGTTTTCAGTAATACAGGTTGTGGACATTCCTTTGTGGGGGCTCGGGGACTACACTGTACTTAAGAACCAGCCTGCATCACCTCCTGAGAAGCTAGGCCTTGATTGCTCGACTACGTTACCAATAATAGAGAATCTTGACTGGGGTCCTCTGTGCCTCTCCTCTACCATATAGAGAGCGGAAGTACAGACACCCCCTACCAGTCTTTACAGACACAAACTGACTCCCTCGGTCAGAAATCAGGACAGAGGGGAAACCATGTAATCGTATGATTTGCTCTAAAAACACCTTTGCCAGACTGGATGCATTTGGTAGACCCTTAAGCGGAATGAAATGTCCAATTTTTATTTTATTTATTTATTGTGTTCCACAGTACAAATGTACTTTTAACACATACATAGAAATATACATAACCAACAAAATTCATAATCAATTCATACAATCATGTAATTCAATGCCAAATTTCCAATTCATTAATCATAAAACAATATTATCCCGAGAAACTAAAATTTAAAAAGGTACTGCGGCGTTCTTTAAAAAGTCTAAAACATGAATGCACAATCTCAATTCATTACAATTTAAAATTCTCCACCACAAGTCTTCTTCAGTAGTAAACGTTCTCCCAGCAAGAGCTTGAGTCCTAAAATTTATCAAATTAGGGCACTCAACACATCAGTGCTTCAAAGTCTCAATCTCAGTCTTACAGTGGCGGCATGGTCTTTGATCTCACAGAATATTGAGATGCCTGCCCACTGTTTCATTGGTTAATACCAGATTCAACCTGATTCTTAATAATTGAGTCCTGAAGCTCCTCGAATAATGTTTTTTTCAGGTAGGGAGCAAGCACGTTAACACTCTTACAAGACCATACAAAATGGTCCCCAAAACATTTAGCGTCCATAATCGTGGATCTCACGCTTGACCATTTGTACCTGTTCCATGCTACCTTAGCCACTTTGGGTGTAAGGCCCAGTTGATCAAGCAAGATTCCTGCGCATAAAAGCATAGATTCACAGTTTAGGACCCAATCATGAAGCACTCTGCAACCACCCTGTAACTTTACCAAGTTTAGTTCCTCAAGCACCGAAGCTGTCGGAGGGTTCATCATATTTGTAAGCAGCTGGAGCTTAGCCCAATCCACCATAGTGTGGATAGGAAGCTGTCCCAGTTCAAACAAAATCCCTGTAAGAGGGACAGACTGAGGCAGTTGCAAGAGACCTCTCCAGAGGACACCCTCCAATTTTGACCAATCTACAAACTGACTCCTGGTTTGGGCGCCATAAATTAGTTTTGGAACCAGTTGCTGCTTGTATAAATTCAAAGCAGGTAGAAAGGAATATCTACCAAACTTACCATCAAACACACACAGTTTTACCAATGCCCCAAGGAACCTAGCCTTCATGTCTTCTTGCAATTCTGGTCCTGTGACTTTATCATAGACTGTGAGGCCAAAATAAACAAATTTGTTCACTACCTCCAACTTTCCATTTTCCAGAGACCAGGGTAGAGTTTTACAACTCCCCCCCCTTTTAGAATAAGTACCTTTGATTTAATTGAGTTTAGTGATAGGTCTAAACTCCTCAGGAATCCCTCTACTGCTGTTAAAGCTCTCTGCAAACCAATAGCTGTCAAATCACAAAGGACAAAATCGTCCGCATAGAGTAAATACTGGATTACCAGGGTGCCCAGCCTAGGAGGAAAAGTGTTAAATTGTCCAAAGCACCCTCCCAAGCCCAGCAGATAGAAACACAAGAACAGAGCCAACACACACCCCTGTCTTATGCCCCTGTTAGTATAAATCCAGGTGGTATAATTACCAAAGGCATCCAGCCGAACCCTAATCTTTGTATCCATATGCAAAGCCTCTAGGATCCCCAGCAAAGCAGCAGGGCACCCTTTCTCATGCAATTTTTTTCCATAAAAGGGATCTGTTCACCAGATCAAAAGCTTTGCTAAGCAATAAAGACAGGCCGGGATTGAATCTTAGCTTGATGTGCTAATAAATCCAGGACAAAACAATTTGTGGCTGTGCTCAGGCCCTGACGAAAACCTGACTGAAAGACGTCCAAGGCCTTAGATTCACTTGCCCATTTTTGCAAGACTTTCAACAAAATGTTCGCAAAAATCTTATTTAAAGCCTCCAGGAGGCATATTGGTCTGTAATACAATGATAAGGAACTATCTCCTCCCTTGAATATCACTATTATTGTACCTGCAGACCCATTCCTAGGGAAACTTTTACTTGCAAGGATGCTGGTAAATAGGTCTGAGACCACCGGTGCCCAGACCGACATATTGTCTTCATAGGTCAGATTTGAGAGACTGTCTGGCCCCGGCGCGTTTGAGCATTTGGATATCTTTATTTAATGAATAATATTGTCCAAATCCCAAACCAAGGCCCCCTGCCAGTCTCCCTGAAACCAGACCACTGGGCAAACCAACCCACCGCCCTATACGGGTCAGAAAAGTAATTAACCCATGCCGTATCACTAACCGCCTGTGCCTGTAAATAAGCCTTTGTCCCTGCTGGCTTTATTAATTCCCATTCTCTGTCCTATTGCCTAACATACATGCCAGCATTCTCTCTGCATCTTTAATCGATGGCACACATTTCTTTCCTTTTACCCAATTCCTATAGGATTGTCTCAATCTCCGGACCATGTCCTTTTAATCTACTGGTGCAGCCCTTTTATTTATTTATTTAAATTTATATAGCGCGCAAGCAGCCCAGGGGCATTGAGGCGCTGTTACTTGCAATAACTTAGTTACATGGTACATATGATAGCGATTGTTGACACATTATGAGTAGTACAGGAAATCATACTGTTGTTACAAATATAGCATTTGGGCGTAAATTACAAACCTAAATGATAAGTATTTGTGCTGATGTGTCGGTCCTTATGTGAAGAGGGTAGTTTTCAGTGTTTTGCGGAAGGTGGTGAGGGAGTCCTCGCCACGGATGGTGGGAGGTAGGGCATTCCAGAGGGTGGGCGCGAGGTAGGGGAAGCTGGACCCACCCGCTTTTACTCTTTTCACTAGTGGCACAGAGAGCATGTTGGTGTACGGGGATCTGGTTGGCCTGGTGGTGGAGACAGGGTGGATCCTTTGAGAAAGGTAGGCAGGAGCAGTGAAGTGAATGCACTTGTGGGTCAGTGGCAGGGCTTTGAATACGATCCTTTCCTTTATTGGGAGCCAGTGGGCTAGTTTCCTGGCTTCAGAGATGTGTTCTCTTTTAGCAATGCCTTGGGCTGCCCGGAGAGCATTGTTCTGTATTACTTGTAGTCTCACTAAGTTTTTGTTGGAGGTTCCAAGAAAGAGTACATTGCAGTAGTCTAGCCTGGAGCCGGTGATGGCTCTGGCTATGTTGGTGCAGTTCTCTTTGGATAGAAAGGGCCTGATTGCGTTGATAAGTTTAGCATGATATGCAGCTGCGGATGCTATTGCGTTGACTTGTCTATCCATGGATAGGCTGGAGTCCAGGTAGACTCCCAGAGTTTTGACAGAATCGGAGACAGGGATTTTAATGGAGTCAATGGTGAAGTGGCTAAATTGGACATCTAGGTTTTTTAGCGTGTCGGGGGAACCTACCAGGAGGAGTTCCGTCTTGTCAGAGTTGAGGCATAGTCCGTTGTCAGCCATCCAGGCTTGGATGGTGTTGTAGAGGTTGTTGAGGGTCAGGGAGTCGGTGTCATAGTTACCTGTGAGAGTGAGGGGGATCTGGGTGTCGTCGGCGTAGTTGGTGTATGAGATGCCCATAGCGTCGAGGATGAGGAAGAGGGGTCGTGTGAAGATGTTGTATAGGGTGGGGGAGAGACAGGAGCCTTGGGGTACACCACAAAGTATAGTAGTTGGGGATGCGGCGGCTAGGTCAGAGAATACTTGCATAGTTCTGTCTTGTAAGAAGGAGGTGATCCAAGATGTGGCCTCTGGGGAGAATTTGGCGGTGGAGGAAAGGTGGTGGCATAGGACGCCATGATCCACGAGGTCGAATGCCGCGGATAGGTCAAGGAGTAGGAGAAGTGCTGGTTTACCCATGTCTCTAGCATCGTCCATTTGGTTCTTCAAGTCAAGTAGGGCGGTTTCGGTCCCGTGTCTAGGGCGGAAGCCAGATTGGCGGAGTCCAAGGAGTTTGTTCTCTTCAATGAAATGCTGGACCTGCAAGTAGGCTGCTTTGTCCAATATTTTGAGGAGGAATGGGACAGTGGTGATAGGTCTGTAGTTGTTGGGGGAGGTGGGATCGAGAGTTGGTTTTTTCAAGAGAGGTCGGACCCAAGCTTCCTTGAGGGAGGCGGGGACTTTCCCTGTGGTAAAGGAGGCATTAACGAAGGCTGTTAGGAAGGGCGCTAGCGCTTCCGTGCAGTCTTTGATAATGGAGGCTGGGCATGCATCACCTTTGCAGTTAAAGGGCTTGATGTTCCTCATAATGTTGATGATGTCTTTTTCTTGGATGGGTTTGAAGGAGAAGGGAAGGGGGGGATCCGTGGCGTGTGACGGGATAGGGATATGGCTACTGGGTAGGGCTTGTTTAGTGGCTAGTATTTTGCTTTTGAGGAGGCTTAATTTGGTTTGCATGGCCGTTTGTATTTTGTCACACCAGTCTTTGTCTTTGGTGAGATTCTGGGGGGCGGGTGTGGGTGTCTCGAGCTCTCTGAAAATGGCGAAGATTTCTTTGGTGCTAGATTGGGCTTCCGAGATTCTGGATTCAAAGGATTTGGCCTTTGCTTGGGTGATTGCCTTTTTGTATTTGGTGGATAGGGCTTTAAAGAACATCTTGTCTTTTTCAGAGTGGGACGTTTGCCACTGTGTGAGTGCAGATGTTTTCTCGTTGCGGAGTGTGAGGAGCTCAGGTGTGAACCAAGAGTTGGAATGGGTAGTGGGTTTGGATTTGCGTGGTTTGAGAGGGGCAATGGAGTTGATAGCTGCTTTAATGGCAGTATCATAGGTTGTTGCGAGTGTTTCTGGGTCTGATGAAAAAGGTGGTCTGAAGGCTGGGCCTTGGAGGAAGGGCAGTAGCCTTTCCTTGGTGAGCTGGCGGGAGCTTCTGGTGAGGCAAGGAGGGAGCGGCTGGGGCAAGGGGGCAGCAGGGGAGCTAGTGGTGAGGATGCTAAAGGTGATGATGTGGTGGTCAGACCACGGGGTGGGATTGTTACCTGTAATGATGAGTGGGCAGTTATGCTGTGCTATCCAGTCAAGCGTTCTGCCTTGAGTGTGAGTAGGGCTAAGGATGGTGTTCTTGTAGCCTAGAGCATTGAGGGCAGAGTCAAGGGATTTGGCTGCTACGTCCTTACTATCCCGGAGCCCTAGATTGACGTCCCCGAGGACAATGGCTTTAGACTGTTTTTTGAGGTTGTCAGAGAGGATGTGGATGAGAGAGGCTTGGAAGTCTCCTGTTGGGCCTGGGGGGCGGTAAATGGTGTGCACAGTAATGGTGCAATGGGGAGAGAGGGTTATTTTAACTTGGAGGTAGTCGCAGTTGTTGTTGGTCAGGGATTTCTCTATCTTTCTGATAGAGAGCGAGTCTCTGGCAATAATTGCTACACCTCCACCTTTGGAGAAGCGGTCTTGTCTAGTTATGGAATAGCCAGGGGGCAGGGCGAGGGATAGTGCCGGGCCGGAGGCATCATGTAGCCATGTTTCTGAGATCATGAGTAGATCTAGGTTGTGGGAGGTTAGGAGGTTGTGTATGTCTAGGGCGTGGGCATTGATGGACCTGGCGTTAATCATGGCGCATTTCATGTGGGGTTCAGTAGTGCCTGAGAGGGGGTTCATGATGAGAGAGGGTTTGGTGGAGGGGGGTGAGCTCTGGGTGTTAGGGGAGATGCAAATCACAGATTTTACACTGGGGGTCACATTTTCAGCGGTGGTGGACATATGTGGTATAGCATTTGGCACACTAGCATTCAAAATGGTGGTAGAAGAGTTGCAAATCACAGATTTTACACTGGGGGTCACATTTTCAGCGGTGGTGGACACATGTGGTATAGCATTTGGCACACTAGCATTCAAAATGGTGGTAGAAGAATTGCAAATCACAGATTTTACACTGGGGGTCACATTTTCAGCAGTGGTGGACACATGTGGTATAGCATTTGGCACACTAGCATTCAAAATGGTGGTAGAAGAATTGCAAATCACAGATTTTACACTGGGGGTCACATTTTCAGCGGTGGTGGACACATGTGGTATAGCATTTGGCACACTAGCATTCAAAATGGTGGTAGAAGAATTGCAAATCACAGATTTTACACTGGGGGTCACATTTTCAGCGGTGGTGGACACATGTGGTATAGTATTTGGCACACTAGCATTCAAAATGGTGGTAGAAGAATTGCAAATCACAGATTTTACACTGGGGGTCACATTTTCAGCGGTGGTGGACACATTTGTAATCACATTGGTTATGGAGGCGGTATAATTGTACGGAAAGTTAAGTACTTTGTTGGTGGCTGTGTAGGTAGTACTTGACGTGGATGCAGGCTTTGAGGTTTCGCGGGGGTGCCTGGCCTTATCAGCGAGTGCGGAGGGTTGTACAGTGCGTGAGCATAGCCGCGTAAGGGACCTCACCTCTCTATGCAAGTGCTTTTTGTGTTTCTGTATCCCCAGGTCAAGGGAGTGTGTCCCTTTAAACTTTTTCTGCCCCTGGTTTAAGCCTTTATCTGAAGAAAACCTACCCAATGACTCTCTGATTATCTCAGGGAAACCCTGTGGCGTGCATAAAAATGCCATCTTGCCCACAGGAAGGTTTACTATTTCCTCAAGGAAAGATTTTGCTATCCTTGGGAACCACTTTAACTCACTCTTACCTTGGTTTTTTGCCACTGTAAGAATTTCACACTCCTTACTTTCCACAGGACCAAATATTCTATAAATCAAAATACAATGATCACTCAGCGGTATTGATCTGACTTCCAAGGTGTCCCCTTTTTCAACTAAGTCCGCTGATACAAAGACATAATCTAGTGTTGTCTTCCATAACCCATTCTGCCATGTAAAAGCAGGAGGGATGTCCTTTTGTATGTTCCCATTGACAAGTACTAACTCCCAAGCCTCTAATTCTTGCCTGATTCTTCTACCCCTCTCTCGGGCATCTTTACCCACAGTTATCCTGTTTTGAACCAGGTACCAATATTCTTGTGAATGGTGACTCCCAGAGACCGTTTAACAGCTGTTATTAGGCCCCCATATGGTCTACCCCCCATACCCATTTGTGCCTTGATAAATGCAACCTCGGAACCTTCAATCACTGTTATGTCCTGTAGGAACGTTTCCTGTAAACAGATTACATCAAATGATTTAAATAGATCATGGTTATTCATTATATTCTAATATCTCCTAGAATTAATGTAATTAGTGACCAATTAGACCATCATGTGTGATCTGGGTATCTACCCCCCTCCCGTATAACTTCCACTCTCCCTTTCAATGGATCGTAAACGTAACCTCTAGAATTGAGAATCTCCTTGTTATAGGTGTCAGTTGATTGGTACATCGTGCCCTTCCTGTCTTGGTAAATAGGGGCCAAACTAGCCATTGGGCCATTTTAGAGAATAGGTCAACAACCACTAGGACAGTGTTGAACCCTTGACAGGCAGGCAGATCTGTGATGAAATCGAGGGAGAGTGTGTGCCAAGGTGCAGGTGGAATTTCCAGGGGTTGAAGAAGGCCCGCAGGTCTTTGTTTCTGGGACTTATTCTGTGCCCAAATGCCACATGACAGAATAAACTGCGTAATGTCCTTTCGCCAGGTCGGCCACCAGTAATATCTTTTCACCTTGGCTAGGGTCTTGGCAATTCCTGGATGTCCTTCTATCAGGGGGTCGTGATAACCAGAAATGACTTGTTCTTCTAGTGCCTTATTTGGTAGATATATATACGCCCTCTGAAATACAGGAGTTGGTTCTTTGTTGTGTAATGTTCACCTTGAGTGGTCCAGTCTTGTAGAACCTCAGTGTTCATTAGGAGCCGAATTTCCTTTTGGAGTTCGTCCAGAGATAACGTTGTTGTAAGTCCTAGTAGTTTGTCACCTGGAATAATGGCCACTGTGTCTGGGGTTGAATATGCGTTCTCATCAATACCCATGCGGGATAGGGCGTCGGCTTTTCCATTCTGGACTCCAGGTCGGTACGTGATTATGTAATCATATTCTGCGAAGAATAAAGCACATTGGAGTTGACGGGATGATTGAGCCTTTGCCGTCTTGAGGTATTGTAGGTTGCGATGGTCGGTGATCACTGTGATGGTATGTCTGGCGCCTAGGAGGTAATGCTGCCAAGCCTTAAAGGCTGCCTTGATCGCTAGGAGTTCCTTGTCTGTTATTGATATGATATGATATGATAAGGCATTTGTAACGCGCCTATACACAAGTGTTTCAAGGCGCGACGAGGCAGGGGGGGAAAAAGGGGAGACAGACAACGATCTTACTAGGCCAGGTGTCATTCAGATCGCGCAAGTGCAAGGGTAGAGGGGAAGGGAAAAGTGCGTGGGGGAAAGGGAGAGGGGAAAGTGCAGTACAGGGTTATAAGCATACAGCATACAGGATAAATAACAAGGGCCAGCTGGTGGCAAGTGCGAGGTAAGTGCAGACAAGTGCTGGGAAGGGGGGCTGTATGGATACAGACACAGTCCCATAGTGCAGGGGTTGCCGTGGAGGCAGTGCAGGGGAGAGTGGCTGGGCCGAGAACGGTGAATGGCCCAGTTGCAGATTCAGTGCAGTTTCAGTAGTATTCGCAGGGGAGAGGGGGAGAGAAAGCAGAGGCAAAGAGGAAGGTTTTGAGGTGCTTCCAGAACCGGAGGTGGTTCTCCTCAAGTTTCAGGGAGGTAGGAAGGCTGTTCCAGAGGGAGGCCCCTGCAGTGGAAAGAGATCTGCCCCCAACTCGTTGTTTGGAGAAGCGGCTGACCCTGAGGGAGTTGGAGGCGGATGAGCGAAGTGCTCGAGAAGGAAGATATTTAGGAAGAGAGAGTTGAAGGTATTTTGGCCCAAGGCCCCAGACGGCCTTGTGGACAATGCAGAGGGTTTTGAACTTGATCCTCGCAGTCACTGGGAGCCAGTGTAGTGATTTCAGTCCTGGAGAGATACGGTCCCTGGGCTTGAGGCCAAGGACAAGTCTTGCAGTCCTGTTCTGGATGAGTTGCAAAGGGCGGAGAGTAGAGGCGGGCAGATTAAGATAGAGGATGTTACAGTAGTCCAGCTTAGAGAGAACCAGGGCACTAGAGACAGTGAGCTACTGGGGGAAGGAGAGGAAAGGAAGGATACCTCTGAGGAGGTGTAGCTGGTAGTGTGACTTCTTACGTCGGATATGTGAGGAGAGAAGGAGAGTGTGGAGTCGAAGATGACCCCAAGGTTTTTTGCCTTGCAGGTAGGAGTAGGACGAGGGCCCAGAGAGGCCGGCCAGAGAGCAGCAGGGAAGGAGGGAGTGGGAGTGCCGATGAGTAGAATCTCAGTCTTACTGGCATTAAGGCAGAGGTCGTTGGCGGCACACCATTCCTGGATAGCAGAAAGACAGTCAGAGATGAGGGAAGGAGAAGAGGAGGCCGAGGGTAGCCTGAAAATGAGTTGGGTATCATCCGCATAGCACTGATTGTAGCATTGCATAGTTAAGTTCAGGTGTAGTACATTTTCGCGACCAAAAGGCCACGGGATGCAACTGGCCTGTTTCGGGATCCCTTTGGGAAAGAACAGCCCCCATTGCCATGCTGGAGACATCTATTTCCACTACATATGTGAGATCTGGGCGGGAGTGTCGTAGCACCGGGGCTGAGGTAAATCTTATCTTGAGTTCCTGGAATGCCTTCTCTGCCTCTTCTGTCCATTGGAACAGTTTGTTGTTTTTTCGTAATAAAAAAGTTATCGGGTGCACAATCTGGGAGAAACCCGGGATGAATCGGCAATAAAAGTTCACAAAGCCAAGCATACTTAGGACACCTTTGACTGAAGAGGGTGATGGCCAGCTAAGCATGGCGTCTACTTTCTGCATATCCATCTGCACACCTCTTGGAGTGAGGACAAAAACAAGGAACTCGACTTCGGTGACATGGAAGGAGCATTTTTCAAGTTTGGCGTATAGCTGGTGCTGTCAGAGTTTTGCAAGGACAGAGCGAACGTGCCTGACATGGTCCTGTTTAGAAGAGGAGTACACCAAGATGTCGTCGATGTAAACTAGGGCACATATGTCGATCAATTCCGTAGTACATCGTTCATGAAGTACTGGAACGCGGCGGGAGCGTTGCAAAGCCCAAAGGGCATCACCTGATATTCGTTCATCCACACTTAGTACGAAAGGCGGTCTTCCATTCGTCTCCTTTCTTTACACGCATACGATGGTATGCCCCCCTGAGGTCCAATTTTATGTAAATTTGGGCATTCTTGACTTGGTTCAGCAGTTCTGGTATAAGGGGTAGAGGATAATGGTTTTTAACTGTTACCTGGTTTAGTGCGCGATAGTCGATGCACGTTCTCAAGTGCCCCTCCTTCTTGGGTACGAAGAATAGGGACGAGGCTGCCGGGGATTTGGACGGGCGGATAAAACCGTTTGGCAGGTATTGGTCCAGATATGGTGGAGATTTTCACGTTCGGTGAGTGCTTAAATCCGACTACACAGGATTTGTGCACCAGGTACGGGGTCGATCTGACAGTCATATGGTCTGTGAGGGGTTAATGTATTAGCCTGTTCTTTTTTGAAAATGTCTTCGAAATCGTAGTATTCGCTTGGTAGTGTACTTGTTACACCTAGTACCAATGCCTCTTTATCTTGGACAGGTGTCTCTGGGTCAGACGATGGCATTTCCACTTGGTAGCACGCAGGAGCACACTCATTGGAGAAATCTAATTTCTTGGCTCACCAGTCGATGTTAGAATTGTGAGCCACCAACCACGGCATCCCTAGAATCACCCGGAAAAGAGGGGCCCTGATAAGGTCGAAGGCAATGCCTTCCCGATGTCCGTCTTGGCACAGAAGGGTCAATTCTGCTGTGCGTTGATTTGCAGGACCAGAAGCTATCTCTGTGCCGTCGACAGTGGTGACCTTCTCAGTTGTCATTTTCTGACAGAGGGGAAGCCCCATCCTTGTTGCCAGGCCTTGGTCTATGCAGTTACTAACGGCTCCGCTGTCTATGTATGCCTTCACAGCATGCATCCGAGACGGTTGTTGGTGACTGATCAAAATCACAGGCAGGGCAAGGTGTGAGGTCTGTGGCTCTTTTCCTTCACTTGCAAATGGACCTCTATGCTTGCCGGGCCTGGACGTTTTCCGACACTTGTTCTCCTCCTTCTTTCTCTGTAGCTCCAACTGTTCTCCTAGAGGGTTTTATGGGACATTCTCTGAGGAAGTGACCTGATTTCCCGCAGTACAGGCATAATTGCTCTTGTCCCTTTTGTCTCTTTCGGCCTTGGTTAATGGGCTCCATACCCCCACAATTTGCATGGGTTCCGAAGTGTTTTCTGATGAACGCGGACTGTTCTCCTTTGAGCGTACATACACAGTCCTATTCTCCGTTCTGGCTCAATCTGTCCTTCGATCTTGCAGCCTGTGGTCTAGCTGCACCACTAGGTTGATGAACTCTGCATTCTTTTGGTGGGTTTACCACCTGAGCTAGGACGTCTTTCAATTCCCCCCATTATCCTCGATGGAATAACATTGTTTGTTTCTCCTCAGGCCACCCAGTTTCAACGACAAGTCTGTTAAAAGTGGCGATATATGTTAACAAATCTTGGCTGCCTTGGCGGAGGGTCAGAAGTTCGTTATCCAGAGCTTTGCCCTGGGTATGTCGGGCTAGCATCTTCTCCAACTCCTGTTGAAACCCCTGAAATCCTGCAGGAGTGGGTCATCCTGGCTCACTAATGGTATGGACCAATCCGCGGCACTGCCACTCAGATATGACAGAATGAAGGCAACCCACGACTGATCGTTAGGAAAGGCTCTGGGTCTTCAAAGAAAATGGAGGCGGCACTGGTTCATGAACACTGCATATTTTCTTGGGTCCCCCGTAAAACGTTCCGGTGGGGCCAAAATAACTGCCCCAGGGAGGACCACCTGCATTGGATTGAATGGATGTGGCTGGAAGCAATGGAATACTTCCTGGCAACGGAGCCTGCCCAGCCTGTGTTTGGAGCAATTGTCTAGCTAATTCATCAGTGCGGTCCTTGATGACAATCAACTCCCTCCTAAGGGCATTGGCGTGCACCTCGGCCCGTAATTCTCCCAGTAACTGGGCTAGTTGGTCAGTCTGTGATGTTTCCATGACGCCCAGGTGGATGTTTTAACTGAGGCTTCGCATTCTGTTACACACACCTGGTATCCACGGGGGCTCCACACGATACTGGATGGAGGTATAAGCGCTATCCCGGACCCCTCTCTGCTTGGTTATGTGCCAGACATTGGGTAGCGCTTATAACAGGAGAACGGAGTGTTAAGATACTGGCTCTGTGATGGGTGCACTCTCACCTCCCTCTGGTCCAAATCCCCTCCCCTGGGGTTATTGCTCACCTTAGGTTTTTGTGTGTTGAACTCTCTGTCCTGCGTCTCTGTGCAGGGGTGCATGGTTGGTGCGGGCTTTTGGTGGACCTAGTTGCTTCACTGGTCTGTGATCCCTTATGTCGGGTCCAGACCGGCTGTGACTCCGACTCTGCTTGCTGTCTTCCAGGTGAGTTATAATGTCTTTTCCGTCTTTATTCTGTCTCTTTCTTTCCATCCGTTTTCTCTGTCTTCTCAGCGTCTTGCTCCACTACGCTGTTCCCTAACAATGTCTCTTTTTGTTTTCACAGGGATGGTTGCCATCTCGGAGTTGCCGCGCTGATGGCGAAGACCACAGTGAGTTATTGATGCGCGGAGCGCTGCATTGTTTATTGGTGTTAATTGCTAACCTGTGTTCTCTTCTATTTGTACAGGTTGCAGTGATGTTCCGGAGTGATGAGCGATCGAAGCGTTGCTTGCCCATGTAAGTGCTTTGTTAATGCTGACCTTGTTCTTTCTCCCTTGCAGGTTGCAGCGAAACCCAGAAATGGGTGAGGTAAGAGAAGCACTGGGTGCAGCCAGGACTCGCTGCTTGCCCAGGAATTGTTATTAATGTTGTTCTTGTTTCTTTACCTTTGCAGGTTGCGGCGAACTCCAGAGATGGGCGAGGTAAGCAAAGCACAGGATGGATTCAAGACCGGTTACCTCACAGGTAAGTGTTCTTGCTCGCTAATGCTGTTCTTGTTCTTCCAGGTTATTAATGGAATCCGGATCTAGGGCTTCAGGATCGGGCCGCCGGAGAAGCAGATGAGCAGGAGCTGGACACGGTGAGCGTTACGCTGCAGGAGTGCAGAATAACGCGAAGCGTGTTCTGCTGTTTGGGTGTTGTTTAAATAGCCCAGGTAAAGTAGTTCCAGGCCAAGTAGTTCAAGTCCCAGCCACACCCAAAACACTAGACTGCATGGCTTGGTTCTAAAGAACTGAGCTGTGTAATAGGCCTCCATGTTGGATTAAGCTCCAAAACTGGTATTGCTTTATTCCTGATAACGAGCCTGGTGCCAAAGGCACCAGGACTGACTCCATGTATGTTTCTGATGGAGTTTTAAGGCCTTTGGGGCAAGTGTGGAGGGCTTTAGTCCCACTACTTCCAGGGGGTTGTTATACCTGAGGGGTCAGGGCCATGGATCGTGACAGACATTCACACACCAACCTACACAAAAAATACATGCGTACAGTTCTATAAGATAGAGGACAGTAATATATACATACTGTCTGCACATCTAGTTGGTACGTGACTCCAATCAAGCAATCCCACTAAGTCAGTGCCTTGTCTGGGATGCCCAAGGGAAGCCCTTATTTATATATTTTTATGGCAAGTTATAATCTGGATGATGAACCCTTGTATAACACCCCTCTCTTAGAATCCCCCTGACCTCACTGAGCCAAGAAGTAGGTTTGCTTTGCAAATTTAAACGGTTTATTTGGACAATTCAACAATATATATCTATTACACTTTATAAATAAATTGATAATGGATACCACACTTCAGAATATGACCGGGATCCACAATGGATAATGTTACAGTGGTAAACTGATTTGGTTACTTAGTAGTAGTACAGAGGATGAGGTAGCTGAAAATGCTTGATGGTTGCAAGTTGGAATAAAATGCAGTACAGAAATACTTGTTATGATTTTAGCAAAAGGTAATATGATCACTTTTTCTTTTGACAATTCACTCCCCCCCTATGCAATATAAGAAATGGAAGGAGAGCACACAGTCTTTAAGAATCCCAACAAATCACACTTTATAATGCAATACACAGTTCCAGTTCCCCCAGCAAGCTTAGAGAAAAACAGGTATGAGTTTTAAACACAGGCAAATTACTTTAATGTGGTTTGCAAGGAAGTGTAAAGGTGCTAAAATTGCTTTTAATTCCCTCTAGAGGTTCAGGGTAGGTGATGGCTACTTTATATTAGTTCAGGCTCACTTTAGCAATGCTCTATGAGTAACTAGCAGGTCAAACGAATTTTAGCAAAGGAAAGCAAGGAGCTGCTGACTTTTTTACTGGAGAAGAAATCAGGCCAAATCGCAAATTGCGGTAAAATTTGCAAGTGCGTGAATTGTGATTATGGCAAAAGTATAAGGAGTAGCAAGTCGGTTCTAGGGTCGTTGGCAATCCTAGAATCTTAGCTTTTAAATGTAAGTTAAACCACGTTCCTAGGACAAACGGTTCCAGAGATACGGACGATTTAGTAAAGGTAGTTTTTCGGATTTAAAGTAAAACTCAAAATGACAGGTGACAGTTTGCAGCTTTAGAATGACAGATGACAGCTCACAGCTTTAGAATGACAGATGACAGGATTACTAGGAGGCAGTTCTACTTAGGTTAAATAGTTTGCATTCGATTATTTTAACTAAGGGTTTGGGTTTCACACAGTTCTGGCAGTACTCACACTATATTTTTAGAAGGACTGGTCCTCGTCACTGATCGGGTCAACTGGACTGGACTTCAGGCGGTTCTGCTCACAACGTCTGGGTCAGCTCTGCTCTGCTGTCGTGGGTCTGCTAGGCACCGGTTCTCTGGATCGGGTTCTGCCTTCTCTCGACACAGCACGGCTCCTGGTTCTGGATGTTTCTGTCACAGGGTTCTAGGCCAGAATCAAACAGCTCAGCCCGGCTATTTGAAGAGTTCAGTTGCAAAAGATTTTGAGGCCTGCTGACAAATACTTTTGCTTGTAGTGGGCCTTCTTGGTTCAAAGTTCTGTAGTCTCTGTTTAGCTTGGAAGTCTAAGTGTTGGATCTCTGGATGTGAAGTCGTCGGTCAGCACGCTCCGCAGCAAATGGAATTGAATCCCTATCTGTCCTGCAGTGTCTGCTTTTATGTGTTTAGAAAGTGGTTGGAGAGGCTAGCTTCACTAAGCCTGCCCCTCTCTTAATTTGATAGTCAATAGATTCTTTGGTCCCTGATTTGGGAAGGGATAGTGTGTCAGAGTGATGTCATTTTTATGACCTACAGAAATGACACTCCCCTGGTCAATGTGCACACAAATCTATTTCTGATCCAAATACATATTTCCCGGGTACGCAAGTGGTTGACATTACATGTACATATTACACATTGCTTAAGGTAGTCTCTGTTCCAACTCTGGCGTTTCTAGGAGCTTGCATTCAAAAATGGCAACTTATTTTCGATTTTAGTGGGTTTTGCAACATTGGTTTTTCATCAAAAATTATACAAAAGTGCACCCCCCTTCTACACATATCTCAGTAAATTTCCAGGTCGCTAGCTTAAATACTGTGTCTGCAATATTCATAATTAGCAGGGTTTTGCACCAGAACATCACACAAATTGGAGTTTGGTCTTGAATTGTGGGCACAGTTTTCATTTTAAGGATCCCCAAATTGCACATTTCTGTCATCTGGTTACAAAGAGTTATCAGTATCTTTATGAAACATATATTTGCCTTCAATTCAACTCCCCAAAGTGTTTGGGTCCGCCTCCAGAAGCTTGGGTGGGTCAGGAAACACATGTCTCTGCTTGCTGGCAGAGGGCTGTTGACAGGAAACACTCAAAATTAACATACCCCATTCAAGGGGAAGAGTCTTTTGTGTGGGCTCCAGCAAGCTGAAAGAAAACATCTCCTTCTCACTCAGAAGGGCCATGTGATATCCTGCCTCCTGGTGTGGGAATCTCTGAGATGTTAAGGTTTCCCAGCATCTTGGCCTCTGCGAACAGCAGGTGGCTAAGATTTTTAATTAACCAACAGGCTTTGAAGTCCAGCTGACTCAGGTCCCTTTGTCAGCTATTGAACTCAGTTCTCCTGTCAGAGTTTAGACCGCTAGCGCCGCCTTGTGGAATTTGTCGGTACTGCATCCATTTAGGAGTTGTCTTGAATTTGACAGGAGATTTTTGCTATTGTTTTGATAGGCATCCTTACATTAGAGTGGTTATGTGCCCATGATTTCAGCAACTTTTTGACATCAGTAAAACGGATTTTTGAACAAAGGTCTCCGGTATTAGCTATCTTGCAATGTTTGAACTTGACATTTGGAGCTTGCCCTCAAAGAAACAGAGGTGATTTAAAAGCGCTTTTGCTCTGACAGGTGCTGCTATTTTTCCTTTGGCACCACCTTTCACCCCTGGTGCTTTTGGTACGCGCACAACTGCGCGGTTCTCCTGGACTCTGGGATGGAATGATGGGCGGCGACAGCTCATCCCCACATCTACACAGTCTATTGATTCAGCATGGGTCAAAACCGTTCACAAACCCCCCCGCCCGACTACGCTTTGATTCAAGTCTAGGGGAAGTCAGGTGCAAAGGAGGTTTTGAGCCCTTGCGCTGGTATGTCCACATTATCTTCTTCCAATTCTGTAGATGGCACAGTTCAGCATCTTTTCCTCCACCCAGTTGTATCGATCGGTCCTCCTCGCCGGTCCTGATGGGAATATTGGGCGGTACCCCGGTCCCCTCGGATCTTTGCTCCTGGGCCCTGGGCGTCCTCCTTGGCCAGTCTCCAGGTTTTCTTTCTCCTAGGACGACAAAAAAAGCGGCAATACCTATTCATAGACATTTCTCCCCCACTATTGATATTGTGGGGCGACATATGCATTTTATACTTTAATAGACATAGCATTCCAATTTTGAAAAACAAGATATAATTCAGAGACAGTGGCTTACAAGGGTCATAATATTTTAGAGACTATATGTGGGATATTTTAGGGTTGGAACTGAATTACTCTGGAGCAGCCCCCTCTGGTATTGCAGAGGACTCCTCCAGTTGCTGCAGAGTGTGCCTGGGATGGCAACACTTTAACTGATTTATATGGACCCACTTGTCTTCCCCCTCTGCCAAACCGCCTTTGGGGATGCGGATCTTGTAGGCCAAAGGGGACATTTTGTCTATAATTTCAAACGGTCCCTTCCATGTAGGCAAACATTATCGCTGTTTGGCCTGGTTCCTTTGGAAATTGTACAGGTAGACCCGATCACCCACCTTATATTCCTTCTGGGTGGTCTTCAGGTCGTAGTGGGTCTTCATGCTATCAGCTGATCTTTCTACATTCCGCTGAGCATAGGCAAAAGCATGTCGAAGGTGTTTCCTTAAATTCTCCACATACTCATGAGTTGTGGAGGCATTTATCAACGTCTGCTCTTGGGTCCTGTAGAGCAAATGCTGGGGAAGCACCATCTTGCGTCCGGTCATCAACTCAAATGGTGACATTTTAGTTGCAGATGAAGGGGTAGATCTGATGGCCATTAGGACCAGAGGTAATCGGATATCCCAACTTGGCCCAGAATCTGCCACACACTTTTTTAATATGCTCACAATGGTTCGGTTGTATCTCTCTACTGCTCCAGAAGAAGCTGGCCGGTAAGAAATATGTAGCTTCCTTTTAACCCCCAGTATCTCCCACATCTTTGTCATTACTTCACTGGTGAAGTGGCTACCTCTGTCCGACTCAATCCTTTGAGGTAGACCAAAACGGGAAAAGATGTGGTTCATCATCAGGGCAGCTGCTGTTTCTGCCTTGCAGTTTGGGACCGGGAGACATTCCACCCACTTGGTAAACAAGCATGTGACGGTCAACATGTACTTGTTTCCTCTAGACGAGCGAATTACAGGGCCTACGAAGTCGATTTGCAAATCTGACCATGGCAGTGTCATCCCCCTCTTTTGGAGAGGCGCACGGTGTGTGAGGGATGATGGCTGAAATTGTGCACACACAAGACACACCTTCAAGTATTGGTCGAGGTCCTGCCCCATGTGTGGCCAGTATGCAACCTCTCTTAAGATTTCAAGTGTTGTATGAAACCCCCTATGACCGGCGGTGGCCGCATCATGGGCGTGACTTAACATCAGACTTTGGAATGAGGTAGGAACCACCCACTGATCATGGCCAGCTTGGGATTTCCTTACAAACAAACCGTCTTGGATTTGGAACATTTTTGGACATTTCATCAACACTCTTAGGTCCTCTTTCCCAATGTAATCGGTATCCGTCAGGGGAAAGTTCTCAGGGTCCTCCAGGTGTTGGTAAAACTTACCAATGATTGGATCCCCCTTCTGAGCTGTAAATAAATCAGCATCAGGGGTCTCCTTACTCCATTGTGCAGTTGAAAGATCATTGTGAGCGTTTGTCTGGGACCTAGCGATAGCAGTGACCTGGATTTCCCCCAACAGGGACTCTATTTCTATTCGATCCCCTTGGATGGCCCCGGTTTTGGCCAGCTGATCAGCTAAGTCGTTTCCAGTTTTGTCTGGTCCCTCTACTTTGGAATGACCCTTGATCTTTTTCCAGTAGATGGTCATCCCATTCGAGGTGACCAGATCATCAATATTTTGGATTAACTTCCCATGTTTCAAGGGTTTGTTATTAGCACATAACATGCCTCTTGTTTTCCAATTAACCAGGTGCTCCACGAACCCGTTCCGTACATAATCCGAATCTGTGATTATGACCAGTTCGTGGAGTTGATGTTGGACAGCAGTGAGGATGGCCTGATGCACAGCCATCAACTCTGCCACCTGACTACTTCGGGGACCAATTTTGTATCCAGCGAAGGGTTCTGGAAACTCATTCACCCATGCGTTCCCTACACCGGCCACAAGTTCTTTTTCCCTGTTGTTGTCAACATGGTAAGAGCATCCATCCACATAGACAGTGGGCATTCCCTCGCACTTGTCTTCTTCAAAGACTTTGTGTGGGGAATTAAGGTATGCCTCCATGTTGTCCTTGATTTTTAGACTTTCGTCCTCGAGACAGTTTTCTCTGGCACAATTATGCAAGTCAGCCAGACCTTGCGCGAGGGGACTCTTCTTGTTTTGGCCATATCTGACCTCCACAGGAAAGCCTTGCATTGACAGAATCCAGGAAGTAATTCGGGAATTACTCACATTTCTGGCCCGGATTCTGTCACTTTGGAGATATTGCAGAGGCTGGTGTGGAGTCTCCACTATGATGTGTTCCCCCTGGATGAACGGGTGGTAATTCTTCAATGCCCACACCGTTGCCAGGAGTGCCTTCTCACAATCGTTGAATTTTTCCTCCACAGCGGATAAAGTTTTGCTCGCATAGGAGATTACTTTATTGAGCTTGTCATGCTTTTGGTATAATACTGCCGTCAAGCACGTATTAGAGAACCCTGTCTCCAGGAAGAACTCCTTGTTTCTGACAGGGTAAGCTAGGCAAGGCGCTTGTGAGAGGCTTCTCTTGAGTTGTCTTACTGCCTCGGATTGTTCTGGACCCTATTCCCACTTGACCCCCCCTTCAAGAGATGAATCAGAGGTCTAGTGATCTCTACGTAGCCTTCAATGAACTTTCTGCTGTAATTAGTCAGTCCAAGGAGGCTCCTTAGTTCCCACAGAGTTGTGGGATCCTTCAGTTTCTGAAGTGCTTCCACTTTCTTTTCCTGGGGACAAAGACCCTGAGGAGTAATCTCATGCCCCAAGAAATTAACACGGGTTCTACACCACTGTGCTTTCTGAAAGGAAAGTTTTGCTCCGGCGGCCCTCAACTGTGTCAGAACATAACGGATCTCTGCTATGTGTTCTTACACAGATGAACTTTTGATGAGGACATAATCTACATAAGCCAGGTTACCCCTCGCACCCAGGTCGGGCATGGCCTTATGTAGGAAAATGTTGAATTCATTGCCGGAGTTGAGGTATCCGAAGGGATTCCGGGTCCATGTGTACTGCTGGCCCCCAAAGGTAAAAGCCAGTTTGTATTGGTCCTCCCTACTGACAGGCACGGTCCAGTATCCATTGGTCAGGTCTATTCCAGTGAATAGCTGTGACCCCTGGATCTGGGCCAGCCCTTGGTCAATGTAGGGCAGAGGCCATCAGGAAGTATGGACCCATTTGTTGAGCTCCCTAAGGTCGGCGCAGAGTCTCCACTGGCCGGTTGGCTTCAATATTCCCAGCAACGGATTATTGAAAGTGCTGTGGACTGGACAGATTATTCCCCAGGACTCAAGGTTCTTAATTATTTCAGTAAGGGACTCCATGGATGCGAGAGGCAAGCGATATTGCTTCACAAACACTGGAGTCATGCCAGGGTCCGTGGGAATTGTTGTTGTGTGGATGTCGGTGCAACCACAGTCATATGAGTCTACCGCAAAGAGATCTTGGAAATCCAAGAAAACCTGTTTCAACTTTTGCTTCTAATCCAGAGTCACACAGGCATCAGCCAGGTTGACTCTCTCATCCACCATCTGCCTGAAGCCTGGAAAGACTTCTGGTTTGGCTATCTCAGCGGCCTCCTCCAGCTATGTGGAGAAGTCCCTGGTCAGAGTGCTGATTTGGACTGGAGGCTTCAGGTGGGAAAGGCAGCCCTCATGGACCCGGAAAATCACCTCATCCCTCCTGAAGTCACACGTCACATCTTCCTTACCATAAGGGCAAGAAGTGTACACCTCGAAGTTCCCCCCATGCCGGGTGAAAATCCTGTCTGGTGTTGTATTGTCATCACTGTCACTGTCAAAACAGTCCTTGGGGATTTGTCCTAACAGTTCATTTCCTAAATCAATGGAGAAATGTCGGTCATCAACCGTCATTCCAATGATGGTGCCTGCGGCTAGAGTAATACTCTGTAAGTCGCTGTTATCCACCTCTATTGGAATGGTGTCATGTTCTATGTTGACTAATGGTGTTCGGTTCACCCCTACCCCTTGCTGTTGGAGAGAAGCAATTAGATAAATATAAGCATCAGGGTTTTTCAATGTTTGTACTCTTTTAACTTTCATTTCCAGGGAGAATTGTCGGGTCCTTTCTGGGATGGTGACTTCCTCTTTAAGCTGAATTTCAACTTCATAAGGTAGCAATTGAGCTTACCTAAATGCTTTTTCTGGATTATCAAAGCCCATGGGATCATCCGCTAATCGGGGCCAAGCTTTGAAGTTTATTAGGTCCAAACTAATGGCGAAGCGATTGAGAATGTCATTGCCTAAGTAAAAGGCGGCAGTGACGTCTCGTACGACCCAACAATTATGTACTATGCTCTTGTTGCCAATGGAGATTTTGAGCATACACCTGCTTGGCAGGAGATGTTTGGAATTAGGTGCTTCCAGGTCCATTTCCCATTTGTCTATCAGTTTGAATGTGGGAATGGCTGGATCTTTTGGGAGTTGACGGAACATGGCTTTGCTAATGAAGCTCTTACCGTTGTTCACACACACTCGAGCGAGAACAGAGTCCTTTCCATCATTTAACTGAACAGGGATGAACAACTGCTCTCCAAATTGCTGAATATCAGCCAGGCTCTGAGCTGATTTCACATCTTTCTGGACTATAGGAGTGGGAGTGTCTGATTGTGGATTGGTAAAGAATTTCAGAGTGTTTCCTTCCAGTGTGGAATACCACCTTAAACTGGAAGGAAGGTTGATTTTCAGAAATAGAGAGGACCCCCCACCAGCAGTCTGTTGTCCTACTGCTATTACTGTCACGTCTGGTATTTGGTTGTTCTGGAAGTGAAATTCTACTTGGTCAGATTTTTGTTCAACCATGTGGCAGGTGCCATTTAAACTAACATGGTTGACACTCTGTTTTAATTTTATTGGTCGGCTAGTCTGGGTCCAGAGGACCTTGTTTACACAATCTATTAGGGGTGACAACCTTCTCAGGAGGTCGTTCCCTAGTAAACAAGGGGTGTCCTCTGGAGCCACTACTATGACCGGGTGTTTCACCTTGTG
This sequence comes from Ambystoma mexicanum, assembly GCF_040938575.1. Taxonomy (NCBI): domain Eukaryota; kingdom Metazoa; phylum Chordata; class Amphibia; order Caudata; family Ambystomatidae; genus Ambystoma; species Ambystoma mexicanum. The sequence goes on from NC_090933.1 coordinate 1,146,871,337, forward strand.
TCGCCCAATTTTAATGTCCAAGTCTGCAGTCTCCTCGACGGGAATTTCCTTCCCGTCAAAGTTCTGCAGTTGTCCAGGAAGAGAGGGTAGCTATCCCTTCTCTGGTAATACCCCGGATTGGGAAGATTTGGGTCCCCTCCACCCTTGGCCTCCCCTCTCCCAGATTAGGTGGTCTGGGCTCAGGGAATTGGGGAAAGAAGGATGGATGATTTTGGGGGTGAGAATTGGGTGGATACCTGGGAAAAAAGTTCTGCCCAGGATTTGGTGAATTTCTGCCCTCCTGGGGGAAGTTAGGAGGGAAGTTCCCTGGGTCAGGTGCTTGGCTGGATCCCCCCCCTTGGGCTGGAGGAGTCCACACATAACCCAGGATGGGTCGGTTTCCCTTGTAGCGGGGACTTACATAATCAGGGGAGCGGGGGACCCCATTTGTGGGACTACCTCCTCGACTCCCTGTCTGTGACTGGGCCGAGGGCCTTCTGGGCTGTGAATTATTTGGTGCAGGCAGGTTTTTAGGCCCCCCCATCTCCAAATCTAAAACGGGGGCAACCCTTACCTCCGCCACCTTGGCAGCAGCAGGGGTGCTGTTGGTTTTGGGGTTTTTCTGCGCATTACTTTTATTTTCTATGAGCTTCTGCACCTCATAGATACGGGTAGCCTGTTCAATGACCCAGTCTAGTGACCTCTTCTCGTGAAAATCTCTCACTAGCTGGGTCATGATGTATTTGGGCAAGGCATGGAAAAAAGTATTGACAAATTCTCTGCTGTCCGTGCGCACCCTTCTGGTGGTCTGGGCAAAGGCACGCTTCAATTCTTGCATGAATTCTTGTGGGGCCTGATCCTCCCCACATTGCAAATTGTAGGCTGCCTTGCGAGCCTCTTGAGGATTTCTATGAACAGAAAAATGTTTCAAGATGGCCGCCCTATATGTGAACCATCTTGAATGGTTTTGGTCCTCCAGCCCTGCAAAGAAACTGGAGTATTCTGGGGAGAATGTCCATTTGACGTACTGGATGCAGCTACTGCTGTCCTTCAAATGGAAAGTCTCCATCATTTGCTCATAGAGCTCCAAGTATTCCCAAACAGAATACTTGGCGTTCTTATGATAAGGCGTGATGACACTCCTTATTGCCTTTATTTGTTTCAATGGGTCCTTAAGCAAGGCCCTTTTTGCCTTATTGGCCTTTTTGGTTCGGGTCACCATGGTCCATTCATCCTCTGACTCCGAAGCACTGCTCCCAGAGGTGCCCGTCTGATCTTCCAGGTTTTCCCGGATTCTGCGAGCCTGGGAATGGCTGGCAGAATGTGGGGACCTGGTCTCCTGTGTCCTGTAACGCTCAGAGGAGTCTTCAGATCCCTCCTTGCTGCCAGGATTTGATGGGTAACCCCCCCACTGACCTAACTGCGCAGAGGTTTTCAGGATGCCCTTAATGGACCTACTCTCCTGGGGTTCCCCACTAAATTGCACTGTGCTTGGGTGCCCATACCTGGATGCCCGCCCCTCCATTCCTGGGTGGTACTGGCCTATGAGCCCCATACTTTTGGCTGGATAGTAATCTGCCATCCCTATGGCCCTGTGCGCATGTGAGCCAGTGGACATGGACATGGGGGTGGCAGAGTCCAGGGACTGGGAGAGATGAAGGCCTCTGGTACTAGGGCTCCTGAGGTTATGCTCAGGCATTTCCCTTTCCCAGCGAACCTCATCTCTATCAGCCCCTGCTCCCTGTTGCAATGCAAGAGCCTGCACTTTCAGTTCCTCAGTTAAGGCCTTACTAGACTCTATCAGTCTCTCCTGCATGGCTACCTGTTGCTGGAGCCTATCATTGTGCTGGCAGAGAGCCTCATTCTCTCTCTGTGCCTCCTGATTGGTCCTGGAGTACTGGGCCAGTCTTTGCTGCAGGAGGGTTACCTCCTGCGTCCCATCCCTACTGGCCTGCTCCTTTCTTGCCAGAGCCTCTTCCACCCTCCTGGTGTGCTCTAACAGGTTCTGATGCTCTTTTTGGAGGTCACCCAGCCCCTGGAGGGCCAAGTGATTTTCTTCAGTTTTTCTTTTTAAATGGCAGACTTCCTGGCCTAAGGTGTCCCTTTCCTGACTAAGAGTCTGCATCTGTGCCGCCAGGTCATCCCTTTGCCTTTGAAGGGCACCAGCTTTCTGGCGCTCCTGATCAAACTCTGCCTGGGTATCCAGGTCTTTCAGGATCAGTTTATTGCTCTCTGCCTTTTCCCTATCTAGGTGGCTTTGCACGGTGACTACCTGCTCAGCACATGCCCTTTTGAAATCTAATTGTTGCTCCAGCTTTTTCTGGCTCTGCAGTAGGGAGTCCAAACCTTCTTGGTACTCCTTCTGCAAGGCAGAAATCTGGTATCCTGGTCAGCCTTTTCCTGTTGCAGCATATCCATATCCTCCTTTATTTAAGTGATGTACTGTCTGCTGTCATTTTCTGACTACTGGCTCCTGAGCAGCCTCTGCTCAGAAGAGTTCAGGTCAGATTGGGCCTTCTCTAATGCAATCTGTCGCCTATTTGCCAGATCTTGGCATTCAGCACATTTATCCTGCATGGCTCCCATATATAGATACAAATATGCCGCTATCCTAACAATCTTATTGTGTTCATCTTTGGCTTTAGGGGCCATATATAATTAACTCAGGGCCACATGTAATGGACCCTGATCTCTTCATATATCTGACCCTGTTTCAGTGACCTGTTGCGCGATTGCCTGCAACCAGACCGTTTGGTCCTGATGAGTCCACTCACCTCTCACAAATAGCTTATGTAAGAAGTGCTCTCTGGCTATTTTGATGTCTACCAGTGTCGTCATTCTGGAGATTTGAGTTCCTTCCTGACTTACCGAAGTTTGTATTTTATTTTGCAAAACAGACCTTCTCCTTAGAGCGTTCCTTTGAGGAGTGCTTTACAGCGTACCACAGCGTGGTGATCCGACCGGATGTATGTATCCCGTCAGTTAGCACACTGTATTAAGCTGCGCAAGTGGTAAATCTAACCCAGAAAATCCCGGCTACGAGCCCCGACTCTGTAAGCGACTCCAATCAAGCAATCCCACTAAGTCAGTGCCTTGTCTGGGATGCCCAAGGGAAGCCCTTATTCATATATTTTTATGGCAAGTTATAATCTGGATGATGAACCCTTTTATAACACCCCTCTCTTAGAATCCCCCTGACCGCACTGAGCCAAGAAGTAGGTTTTCTTTGCAAATTTAAACGGTTTATTTGGACAATTCAACAATATATATCTATCACACTTTATAAATAAATTGATAATGGATACCACACTTCAGAATATGACCGGGATCCACAATGGATAATGTTACAGTGGTACACTGATTTGGTTACTTAGGAGTAGTATAGAGGTTGAGGTAGCTGAAAATGCTTGATGGTTTCAAGGAAATGCAAGTGGAATAAAATGCAGTACAGAAATACTTGTTATGATTTTAGCAAAAGGTAATATGATCACTTTTTCTTTTGACAATTCACTCCCCCCCTATGCAATATAAGAAATGGAAGGAGAGCACACAGTCTTCAAGAATCCCAACAAATCACACTTTATAATGCAATACACAGTTCCAGTTCCCCCAGCAAGCTTAGAGAAAAACAGGTATGAGTTTTAAACACAGGCAAATTACTTTAATGTGGTTTGCAAGGAAGTGAAAATGTGCTAAAATTGCTTTTAATTCCCTCTAGAGGTTCAGGGTAGATGATGGCTACTTTATATTAGTTCAGGCTCACTTTAGCAATGCTCTATGAGTAACTATCAGGTTAAACAAATTTTAGCAAAGGAAAGCAAGGAGCTGCTGACTTTTTTACTGGAGAAGAAATCAGGCCAAATCGCAAATCGTGGTAAAATTTGCGAGTGCGTGAATCGTGATTATGGCAAAAGTATAAGGAGTAGCAAGTCGGTTCCAGAGATATGGACGATTTAGTAAAGGTAGTTTTTCGGATTTAAATTAAAACTCAAAATGACAGGTGACAGTTTGCAGCTTTAGAATGACAGATGACAGCTCGCAGCTTTAGAATGACAGATGACAGCTCGCAGCTTTATAATGACAGATGTCAGAATTACTAGGAGGCAGTTCTACTTAGGTTAAAATAGTTTGCATTCAATTATTTTAACTAAGGGATTGGGTTTCGCACAGTTCTGGCAGTACTCACACTATATTTTTAGAAGGACTGGGGCTCGTCACGGATTGGGTCAACTGGACTGGAATTCGGGCGGTTCTGCTCACAGCGTCTGGGTCAGCTCTGCTCTGCTGTTCTGGGTCTCCTAGGCACCGGTTCTCTGGATCGGGTTCTGCCTTCTCTCGACACAGCACGGCTCCTGGTTCTGGATGTTTCTGTCACAGGGTTCTAGGCCAGAATCAAACAGCTCAGCTAGGCTATTTGAAGAGTTCAGTTGCAAAAGATTTTGAGGCCTGCTGACAAATACTTTTGCTTGAAGTGGGCCTTCTTGGTTCAAAGTTATGTAGTCTCTGTTTAGCTTGGAAGTCTAAGTGTTGGATCTCTGGATGTGAAGTCGTCGGTCAGCACGCTCCGCAGCAAATGGAATTGAATCCCTATCTGTCCTGCACTGTCTGCTTTTATGTGTTTAGAAAATGGGTGGAGAGGCTAGCTTCACTAAGCCTGCCCCTCTCTTAATTTGATAGGTCAATATATTCTTTGGTCCCTGATTTGGGAAGGGATAGTGTGTCAGAGTGATGTCATTTTTATGACCTACAGAAATGACACTCCCCTGGTCAATGTGCACACAAATCTATTTCTGATCCAAATACATATTTCCCAGGTACGCAAGTGGTTGACATTACATGTACATATTACACATTGCTTAAGGCAGTCTCTGTTCCGACTCTGGCGTTTCTATGAGCTTGCATTCAAAAATGGCAACTTATTTTCGATTTTAGTGTGTTTTGCAACATTGGTTTTTCATCATAAATTATACAAATGTACACCCCCCTTCTACACATATCCCAGTAAATGTCCAGGTCTCTAGCTTAAATACTGTGTCTGCAATATTCATAATTAGCGGGGTTCTGCACCAGAACATCACACAAATTGGAGTTTGGTCCTGAATTGTGGGCACAGTTTTCATTTTAAGGATCCCCAAATTGCACATTTCTGTCATCTGGTTACAAAGAGTTATCAGTATTTTTATGAAACATATATTTGCCTTCAATTCAACTCCCCAAAGTGTTTGGGTCCGCCTCCAGAAGCTTGGGTGGGTCAGGAAACACATGTCTCTCCTTGCTGGCAGAGGGCTGTTGACAGGAAACACTCAAAATTAACATACCCCATTCAAGGGGAAGAGTCTTTTGTGTGGGCTCCAGCAAGCTGAAGGAAAACATCTCCTTCTCACTCAGAAGGGCCATGTGATATCCTGCCTCCTGGTGTGGGAATCTCTGAGGTGTTAAGGTTTCCCAGCCTCTTGGCCTCTGGGAACAGCAGGTGGCTAAGATTTTTAATTAACCAACAGGCAAGTCCAGCTGACTCAGGTCCCTTTGTCAGCTATTGAACTCAGTTCTCCTGTCAGAGTTTAGACCGCTAGCGCCGCCTTGTGGAATTCGTCGGTACTGTATCCATTTAGGAGTTGTCTTGAATTTGACAGGAGATTTTTGCTATTGTTTTGATAGGCATCCTTACATTAGAGTGGTTATGTGCCCATGATTTCAGCAACTTTTTGACATCAGGAAAACAGATTTTTGAACAAAGGTCTCCGGTATTAGCTATCTTGCAATGTTTGAACTTGACATTTGGAGCTTGCCCTCAAAGAAACAGAGGTGATTTAAAAGCGCTTTTGCTCTGACAGGTGCTGCTATTTTTCCTTTGGCACCACCTTTCACCCCTGGCGCTTTTGGTATGCGCACAACTACTCCGTTCTCCTGGACTCTGGGATGGAATGATGGGCGGTGACAGCTCATCCCCACATCTACCCAGTCTATTGATTCAGCATGGGTCAAAACCCTTCACAAGTTATTTTGTCACTTAGACCGCTATAGCACCGCAAAAACGTAAGATGCCAGAAGTGCTTGTGTACATGCTTGCAGATGCTTCTTGCTACTAACCCTATGGAAGGACAGGAGCATTCAAGGGACCTGACCGACCATGACACATCTTAACCTTTGGACATTATGCAGAACACATATTCAGAGCCAGAGTAGGCCTTAGGAAAATCCAGCAAGCCAGGATCGTCTCACAGAAATCTCAAGCAGTAAGATGCTGTGCAAGCAGAAGAGCCTTGGCAGAAGCAACGGCAGCCAAGGTCACAATGTTGCAAACGACATTCCACACACACCGAGCCAAGGTGATACCGCCGTAGCAGGGACTGGTCCATGCAAAATACAAAACAAATCGAAGTAATTCAGCCTCACACACGGTTGCCTCACACGTGACCCGGCCGAACCTGATGTGATGCCAAGACATACAGGCTGGGAAAGCACAGCAGCCCCACAACTAAGACCGAGCTTGCAACAAGTCGCAACATATCAGCAACATTATATGATGGGATTGGAACGCTCTCATGGCAGTAGCATACACACACCATTGTTTCTTGCTGTCACATAGTTACACATTGCTGATGCACATTATACATGTCCAGGTGTCTTGCAGGCTGGGAACAGAGTTTGTCCCAGGCTTGGGGGCCTGCAGCCTGACCAATCAGGACCCTGGGGTCTAGGGGCAGGTGGCAAGGGATTAACAGCCAATAACAGAGTTCACCAATGTAACATTTTCGGAGTAGCCATTTTCGGGGATGATCCAAGCATACCACCTGACCCAGTGGCCTCCACTAACACTGCTCACTATACATTCCTATACTAAACCTACCACTCAGGGAGCCAATCCTGTTTGGTGTTAAGTTTGGGGTCGGAACGTGTTGAGTGACGCGGACAGTGACGTCACTTGTCTACAAAACTGGCCTGCGAGCCAGAATGCGGCTATAGGCGCCTGGAGTGCTCCATGTATATGATCCCTGTTTGTTTACTACAATAAACAGCAGTAACTCTTGCTCCTTGTGTGAACCTCGATTTCTTTGGGACAGGGGAAGGAGTTAGGACCTTCCGTGAGCTGGAGGTCCGCGGGCCCCTGGTGCGGCTCTGCCGGCCCCCGAAATAACCCTAACAAGTACTACATCCAAAGCTAACACTGTTTCATGCTCTTCTTGGTATTTGTTCAGGGCTTGCACGATCATATCATTTCTTTGTACAATTCCAAAAGACTTGTGCTACCATCAGTAACTTTTTTGTGTTTTTAATCATGCATTCGAGTTGATGTTGAGAATTTCAATAAAAGAAACACTTGGTCTGGTTTGCATTCTTACGTCTGTTTTGCAAATATATATCTATATATTCAGTGAAAAAACATTGGTTAGGGTGAAGGTGATCAGATTTAATGAAACAAATACTTTGGAATTGAGAACTCGCATTTGAAGCACCTTAACTTTGTGCCCCCTGTTGTGCACCTTATGACCACAATGATGACATCACATATGCCATCACTGAAGATATCTCTAATGAAATCACTGATGACATCACTAATAACATCATATATGGCATCACTGCTGACATCACTGATGGTGCCACTAATGACACCACGCATGACATCATTGATGAGATCAATAATTACATCAGATATGAAATTACTTATTATAAAAGTTAGAATTGTTTTGCTGCTTATATTTGATACATACGTTAATGTATTGCAATTAACAATAATAACATGAAAAGGAAAAAACAGTCATACACAAGTATCATATGATTACGCGTGGAGCATTCATTTGCTGTGCGTATCAACTCACAAAATGTAAACTAAAAATCTGTAACGTTATACAAATGTATTAGTAAGTAATTACAATACTTAATTGCAGGGAAAGTACCTAATCCAGCTACATCTATTTCAGGTATTTCAAAGATAATATAATAAGTAGATGTAGTATTAAAAAAATAGGAAAGACAGATACACATAGAAATATTTATTAATAGTAAGTTTTATAAAAATAGTAAACCTTCACATTTCATTTTACAATTATCCTTAGCTAATGCTGTTATGAGAACATATTTCTTTCTAGATGTTAGGTTTTATAAAAGATAATCTCACATCAAAGAAAGTATGTGCCTGTGTACATTGTGATAGTACAGAATCTACACAGTTGAAGTTTGGTTACTACATCAAAATAATCAGTGACCTATACTAAGTAATTACATTTACAGAAAAGAAATGAAGTTTAACAAGAAAATATTTAATTATAGATATAGCAATTGTTTTGTTAATAATTGTCCTTTCTTTGAAAGTAAATTATGAAATTGTATTCAAATATAACAGATTTCCTTCCAAAGTAGATCAGTGCATGTATACTGTGCTTCTTTGTAATAATGTCCGTATGTATTTACAATTTTATACCGTTTGTTACATTTAAAGAAACAAGGACAGCCTACATTGTTCTATGTAAAGCAGTTATCATATTTCCATATAATGAATCAAACTAGTGACATCAGTGATGTCATGTATGATGTAATCAGTTATGTCACCAGTGAGGTAATTAGTGGTGTCATCAGTAAGGTCATCTGTGATATCAGAATTGTGGTCCCACGCTGCACAACACAGGGTGCAACGTTAAGGTGGACTTGATTCAAATGCATCTGCCGAATTTAAAGGTTTTTGTTGTGCTAAATCTGATCACAATAACCCTCTCCTAACCAATGTTATTTCACTGAATTTCAAAGGTTTTGTTGCTATGTTATTTCATGTTAAATCTGATCACCTTAATTCTCTCTAAACAAAATTTATTTCACTGAATTTCAAGGGTTTGTTGTACTATATTTTTTATGGGCCCACTAGCAATGACCTTCTGCCCTGGCCACTGTGCATGTTGCACAAAATTTTTCATTCTGGCCTCCTAGTTATGGCCTTGGGCCACTGTACATGTTGCACCATTATGTTTCTTTGAGGCCCACGAGCAATGTTGGCCATGGCCACTTATGTATTGCATCAATAGGTTTATTTGCATCCACTAGCCATGGCGTTCAGCCATGGCTAATCTGCATGTTGCACCAATATGTTTCTTTGGGAACCTCTAGCTATAGCCTTCAGCTGTGGCCACTGTTCATGTTGCACCATTAAGTGTCTTTGTGGCCCACTAGTCATGACCTTCAGCCACGGCCTTCAACTGTGCCCACTATAAATGTTTCTTTACCATATCTTTACCATGTATACCATTACGTTTCTTTGGGACGCATTAGCCATGGCTTTTGGCCATGGCCTGTGGCCCTGAACTTCGGCATGGCCAATGCACATATTGCAGCAATAGCTTTCTTTGCAGCCCACTACCCATGCTATTCGGCCACTGTACAAGTTGCACCATTAAGTTTCTTTGGGGCCCACTAGCAATGACTTTCAGCCCTGACCACTGTGCATGTTGCATCAATGGGTTTCTTTGTGGGCTACTAGCAATGGCCTTTGGACATTGTCCATGTTGCACCCTCATGTTTCTCCATCAGCCATGTCCACTGTATATGTTGCACCAATAGGTTTGTTTGCACCCCTCTAGCCATGGCCTCTGGCAATGGCCACTGTACATGTTGTACGATTAAGTTTCTTTGGGGCCCACTAGCCATACCCTTCAGCCATGCCCACTATCCATCTTGCACCATTAAGTTTCTTTGTGGTCCGCCAGCCATGGCCTTTGGCAATGTCCAGTATCCCTGACCTTAGGCCATGGGTAATTCACATATTGCACCAATATGTTTCTTTGTCCACTAGCCATGGCCTTCCACTGTCGCCACTGTACATGTTGCACTAATAGTTTTTTTGTGGTCCATTAGACATGTCCTTTGACAATGGCCCATGGCCACTGTACATGGTGCACCCCACAAGGTGTAACATTTCTTTTTTTTCCATTCTCTTCAGATCCCCACTCGATTCCCTGATATTCCCCCGATAATGGCAATGATATGCACATACACTACCGATGCCCACGGTATTCCACTGGTATTCCACCAATAATGGCAAAATGCTTGAAAATCACAATTCTTACCTGCCCTCAAAGGCACTCGCCAAATGCCCCCCTCCTTCCTCCATGGTCCTTCCATACCCCTGGCTGCGTTTTTCCTCCCTGGTCCTCTCCTATTACCACCTTTCACTCTTTGGTGCGTGTAGCAGATTTTCTTTTCCAAGCTCTTTTATTTTAAAAACTCCTGGACATAACAACCCCAAACCTGTCCTGGAAATTTAGTCCCAGCATTTGTTATGCTTCGGATTGGGCAAATTTGGACTTTTTCTGTATGGAAAAATTAACACAAGCAGCCAGAAAACAGCATTGTTCTGCTTTTTAAGAAATCTTTCCCACAATGTTCCTTCTGTGGGTGCCTGTGACAAACATTTTGTTTGGAAAATATCAGGAATATCGGTCCTGCAAAACAGAAGTTTTTTAGCAATAGAATTTTTGGATTTCCTATTACTTAAGACCAGTGGCGTCGCCAGGAATCAAATTTCGGAGGGGCACAGAGGGGGCCAAAGACAAAAGTAGGGGGGCACAGACAAAAGTAACGGGAGAACATGGTCACTGCTCATTTTAGGTAGTGCGGCACATGGGGGTGCACATGGTTACATAGGGGGCGCCAGGGCCCCCCCAGGCCCTCACCCTAGCGACGCCACTGCTTAAGACTAGGGGATCAGTAAGACAAATTGCTATTTCAGTCTTGTCAGCCCTTGCCTTTTAGAGGCCATACTGAAAATGCGACTAACAGGCTGGATCATTTTGTAAATACAATTATCCAACAAGTGACTGGTTGCATTTCCTATTCCAAGCTTAAACATAAGTGGACATGATACCAACAGACTAAGTGGAGATGGACACGCAGTTGACTATGTCTAAAGCATACTGGCCTTCAGTATGTTTGCACATGCCGTGGCTGACACTCCCCCATCTCATCATGCCTCTTTGAGAGTAGCTCAGTAGTGTTTCTTTGGCTTGTCTACTTGCATGACAGTTTTAGTGCCCCACTTACATCTTTGTGACTGGAGTATATGGGGGGACTTCTGAACTGTAAGTCACTTTGTGAAGGAACCAAATCAGAAGCAGACATGGACTGACATTCCAGAGGTGAATCCATGAGATGCTCTGCTAATCCAAGAGCCTCATTTTTCCTATGCCTGATGAAGTTGTGTGAAGATAATGAAAGCTTGCAAAGAAATTACTTTAACAAAGCCCATCTACATGATGTATAAAAAAACGCAGCGAGATAGATTAAAAATAGCAAATGGGTTACTTCGCGATAAGACACTGATTCTAGAAAAAAGGGACATTCAAACACAACAATAGGAGTCCCTAGCACTGGCAGTGAAATATAACATTTCACGAGATTTTTTAAAAATAAATACTGCAGAACTGAACAAAAATACAAACACTTAGGAAGTCTTCTTTCCGCTTGGAGAATGGAGCAGACTTTATGACGTTTAATATTGTTACCCAGATGATGAAGCTCTTGAAAAAGGAGGTCATTCTGTTTTTCTACAACATGGCAATCAGGAAGATTCAACTTTGTCTTCATCAGTGACAGTGGTAGCTAATGCGAACAATGAACGGTCATCACACAAAGGACTAGGGTCAGCTGACCTTTTCTAAGATGTGTGTCATATCTGACAGTGCTCTTTAATTACATATGTGCAAGTGGAAGGATCCCGGGCACCTGACTAAAGCAATAATACTACACATGTATAAGAATTATGGAAGGGCAATTCCGTCGAACTGTCGTCTGATCAGCTTGATTGACGATTCATGTAAAAACCTTGGAAGAACAATCTATTCCCACTTGGATGAGTGGATCTTAATGAATAAAGTAACACCGGAAGTGTGTTACGAAAGTGCAGTCTAGCACAACTATTCCGAAGAAGAATCAGGTTGGAGACAGGGCCTTCATTCCGAGTTTGGAGGTAGCTATGGTGCTATTTGCGCCATGGCTGCCTCCAAAACCGGGTCAGACTCCGGTTTGCTGAGATGGGGACTAACCGGTCCATTCCGACCTTGGAGGGACCAGTAAATCCCCATTTACCAAACCCTTCCCCATTCCCATTTGGGAATGGGGAGGGTGCAAATAACGGTCCGGCGCATGGCAAGGCCGTTATTTGCGCCCTGGTCCCCTATCAGGAACCGTAAGGTACGTTTGGTCCAACCAACCGTACATTACGGGTCCCGTTGGGGGACCTCGGGAATAGAGCGCAAAGGGATTACCGGCACCGGTGTCCTTACCGGTGCCCGGTATCCCTTTGTTCCCGAGTCGGAATGTGGCCACTTGTTACACTACGGACCAAAATCGCAGTTGCAAGGAAGCATGTTGAAAACCACCTGCAAGGTGCTGCGCATGGAATGAAAGTTAATTGCGCAAGTGCACTCTATCACAGTTATTTTCAAAAGGAACCTGGTTGGAGAGAATATTAAACTATGGATTGCAGTCGCAGTTGCAAAGAGGTGTGATTAAAATCACCTACCAGGAGTAGAGAATGGCGCAGAAGTGTTTTGTGCAAGTGCAGTCTAAAGCAGTCAACAATGGACACAAGGATAGCAGAGAGGAGAGGTAGTTATGTAAGAAGCAACTAGTGAGTGATGTTTTCATCATCTTGCTAAACCTCTCTCTCCGACATACTTTTCTGGTGGTTATTTCATTACCCTCATAAATGGCAAACCATCAGGGATTTGATTATAACCTCCGCTTCACGCTCCCCTTTAGAAAGAGCAAAGGCAAATGAGGACAGTGCGATAGTTCTGGAGGAGCAGCCAATGTGGACATGGACTCAATCGAAGGATAGTTAAAAAATCACGTACTATTTTCCTTAAACTTTGACAGGAATCCCTTTTAAAAAAAAGATTGCATTCTCTAACATTTGGACTTCTATTAGTCTTGTCCAAGGTAGCAGTTGATCTAAAAGTATTTCTAAGTCTCCCTAGAACAGCCCCCACAAGAGTCTTCCATTTTGAACTGGGATGTACTGAGATTTATTAATTGAAATGTCTTTTATCCAACACCCGCCCCCCACCTTCTTACATACCTCCTCCAGACCATTCCCTTCCTCACAAGGCAATACCATGCTCTCAAAGCCATACTCTAGCTCCTCCCCCAATGCTTAGAGTAATACCACATTCCCCACAAGAGTCTTCCATTTTGCCAAATCATAGATGTTCCCACACCCATAGTGCCACCAGCCAAGACATCCCTCTGGTGTGCGCTACTAAATGCTAGGTCAGTCACTGCCCACCCACACAAGATTTTTGACCTTATTGCAACAGATAACCTGGAAATCCTCACCTTGACAGAAACATGGCTTAGCCCTACCACCAGCATTGCCTTATTCATTGCTGTCCCCACCGGCTATGCTATGCTTGGATGCAAAAGAACACCCAAAAAAGGCAGCGCAGTGGCCTTCATCTATAAGGACCCCAATGCACTGTATGTCACCAATGCCAACCCATGCCCCAATTGTGAAGCCCTCTCCACTGAATGAAAATACTCACACAGTGCCACCCTCACTATCCACCTTATCTACCGCCCACCAGGCCGCATCTCTACCTTCAAGGAGGACCTCACCTTGCTCATCTCATCCAACCTTAAGCCTTCAACGCAGCTCCTAGTCCTAGGCAACCTCAATCTGGGGTTTGGGGACCCATCTGACACGGACGCCAACACTGTACCTCCTTGGCAGCCCTAGGCTGTTCCCAATTTAAGACAGAGTCCACTCACTCCCATGACTGTATCATTATCTGGCTGTTTGACCACAAAAGTAACATCTCCACTCTCTCTAACTGACCATGCCCATGGTTGGACCACCACACCATCTTTTTCACACTACCTATTGCCTGCGAGTGAGCCAGACCTGAGCCAGCCCCTCCAAGCACCATAGCCCGCAGCACACGTACTCTACCTAGTAGTAAGATCCTCCCACTCCTCGTCCTACCTCTCCCTTCCCTCCAACGATACCACCTCCGTGGTTAATCATTACATGCCCTGCTATGCAGAACGGTAGACCACCTTGTACCCATCGATGCCTGGAAATCTGAGAATCCAATGCACCTTAACTCTTGGTTCACCCCGGATCTCTATGCCTCATGAACCACCAAAAGAGCAGCAGAAGCCACCTGGCTCAAAGCCCCGACCTTGGCCAACAAAACCCATTTCTATAAGCTGTCTCTCCATACTTAGCTCCAAAGCAGCCTCCTACAATGAATACATCTCTAAAGCTATCACCAACTGTTGTGAGCTTTTCAGCATTTTCCAGGAGTTAGAAACCCCCATCTCCCCAACTACGACCATGACGAAAGACAATGACTGGTGCAATCTCATTCAAAACAACCTCACAGGCATAATTACAAAGCTTCAAGATAAAATAAGAGCTAACCAATCATCCATACAAATTGCCAATCCCCTAGCCACGATACTCACAGCCCAAAGTGACATTCCATGCTTCAAGTTCCAACGAATCGGTACGTCAACCCTTGCTAACGCCATCACTGGGCTCAAACCCTCTTGCTGAAAGAGAGATGCCTGTATAGTTTCCCTGGTTAAGGAAGGCATTGATACTTTACATCCACTCATCACTGTCATCGTTAACTCCTGCTTTGCCTCCTGCACTGTCCCACCCACCTTGAAAGAATCCTGGATCGCACGACTGCTAAATAAAAAACACCTTTGACTGCCATCCCTACCAACTATTGACACATCACAACCGTCCCCTTCCTCCTGAAAATCATGGACAGTGTTGCATACCTTCAAATCCAATCATTCCTAGAATGCTACCACATTCTGGGGATTCAATATTCATCCATCCTGGACTTATAAAAAACAGCTTGACAATGCAAATGATCAGGGTGCCCTCCTTCTGCTCTTGCTGCTCAATCTTTCAGTGGTGTTTGACCTCGTAGACCATGAGATCCTTTGCTGGGCCCTCATCTCCTCAGCCTACTTCTTTCAGGAAGCTGCCAAATAAGTTGCATCATTCCTGGCAGACAGATCCTCTCAGGTCTTCGCCAGGGATGCCACAGTCAAGCCAACACCACCCTCCTGCAGGGTATCTCAAGGTTCCTGTGTCTCTCCCACACTCTACAACATGTATACGAAGCCCTTGTTTGACCATCTCGATGCTCTTGCGATCTCATATACATGGATGATACCCAAATTCTCATTCCTTACTCTGATGACCAACCTAAGGATACCATCAGAATTAACTCTATCTACCAAGCTATCCAATCCTAGATGGCGATACAGAGCCTTTGCCTCAATGATGAAAAAACGGAGCTTCTCCTAATCGGGCCTCCTGGCTGCCTGGCTAAACTACCTGAGGCCTAAAAATCTTTCATCATTGATGGCCATAACATCCTTGTCACTTCCTTCGTCAAGAACCTTGGCGTCTACCACAACTCTTCATCTGACCATGACTGGTCAGGTCAATCACATTGCTGCATCATCCGTATATAGCACTAAGCTCATTAACACTAGCAAACATTTCCTCTCTACTGCAAACCAACTGGAAGTTGCCCAGACCCTCAAAGGGTAAAACCTTGACTTTTGCAACTCATTGCTATGCGGAACTTCCGAAATGAATTTGCACAAATTACAAACAATCCAAAATAATGCCCTTGGGGTGGCACTTGACATTGGCAAATGGAATCAAATTTCTGAGGTGAGAAATGTCCACCAATGGCTCCTGGTTAAGGTCAGAATCATCTTCAAGATTGTGTCCATCACCCACTGCTGTCTTTCCAACGATGCACTGCAATATATAGCAACCAAAATGTCCTGCAGCACCTTTAGAAAACAGGTCAAGACTTAACTGTTTTTAACTGACATTTTGTCTCCCTTCTCCCCCCCTTTTTTCCCCACCATAACTCTGTAACTATTGCCTAGATGCCTGAGGGCTGCGGCGCTGCTTTAAATGTAGACATAAATAAATAAAATTAAACTGTCATCTTTGCCAAATTTGCATAAATAAAAAGAGGCAATGTGTGAGGTTCTGGGGAATTAAGGGAGTGCACAATTACCAATGCTTACATGTATGGAACGTATCCTAAGTGAGATCAATCTGAGGACTGGCAAATGGCAGAAATTATAATGAAAGATGCGCAACAACAGGTTGAATAAGCTTATCATGCCTGGGCTGAGGTACGCAATTTGATTAAGGATGTAGGAAACTCATTTATGAGAAATGACCAAAGGATTAAACCAATCTATGGGTATGAGAGTTACCTTTATAAGATATGACGCACATACTCACGTACATTATTTGTAACATTATTTGTAACATTTCAGCTAGGGATATTTCATGTCGCTACTGTCTTCAAATAATGGGACTCAGAACATGTCTAGATTGCAAAAACTACAAATTATCCATTCACGCTTTATATTTTTGTCTCTAATTCACCAAGATTTACATCAACAGAATTTGACAAATTGTCGAAGCAATTATCATGTAAGATCTTTGGTGGAGACAGAAGAATGCGGTGAAAATATACAAATGTAGATGTAGTATTTGCAGTGTCCAATTTGTTGAAAACAGCTGGGTAGCACAGATTTAAACATAAATGACTAGTTATGTATACATTTGAGGATGGCATAGAACCACGATTATTAATCTAGCCTAGAGTTATTGTATTCTAATCAATGTAATGTTGTGGTGTTTTAGTGTGCATTTGTACGATATTTCAAAATTGTAAAATTATATTAGCAAGCGTAATAAGACTTTTTGTATGCTATCTGATGACCTCAGTGGACATAAATTCTACCTGCTGAAGATTAAGGAAAGGTGGAAAGAGAATCCAGTCACTTTTTCTTCGAGTTGGTCCTCGCCATTGTTTGTGTAATAAACCTTAACATCTATCCAAATGGGGATAGACGAGCTAGAAAAGGCCACAATGGCTGTCACAGTTGGTGAAATAATCTGGATCACAGAATGCGAGACAGTAGAGTCTAGTCTGCATTCCATGTATTTTAGTAGAGCAGCGGCTAAGGGGGTAAGACCTCCACCCAACTCCTCCTTTTGTACAGCTCTCTGCAGCATACAGAGAAAGTTCCAGAGGCTGAAGTAGAGCCCCAAATGAGAGAATTCCCAAATCACCCAGGTGTCTGTGTATTCTAATTGTCATCTCGTCAAACTGTGCATTGATTTTGGAACCAGTGGTCTACAGCTCACAGAGAAGACAGACAAGCTTTCAGACCAAACAACTCTGGAATCCCATCTTTGTTGGTATGTCTGAAAATGGAGTGGGTCCGATCAATCCCCCACACTTACAAAGCAGAGCAATGCAAAAAAAGTTGACAACGCCTTTCCCAGGTCTACAGCTCAGTTAAAATATTGAGATAACCCTGGGCCATAGTGATCAGGGGGAATGAGAAGATTAAGGGCATCAGGGTGGGGGACATGCACTGCAAGGTGAGCCTGTTCGCAGACAATGTCCTGCTCTACCTCTCCAACCCTTCCCAGTCGGTTCCTGAACTCTTGAACAGTTTAGAACAACATGGGGCCCTCGCGGGCGACAAGGTTAACCTGGCGAAGTCGGTTGGATTTGTGGCAGGACACCTCAATGAAGAGGATAGACAGTATGTCACAGATCTTCCATTCTGTGTCCGGGAGGAGGGCTTTTTTCACCTGGGAGTTGGGATACCGCCTGATTTAACAGATCTTTTTACAGCCAACTACCCATCCCTGTGGACCGCAATTAAATGTGATATGGAAAGATGGTCAAAATCTGGTTTATCCTGGATGGTCTGACTCAACTCAATTAAAATGGTGATCCTCTCCAAGTTCCTTTACCTATTCCAAATGCTCCCAACCCAGATACCAAGGCCATTCCTCCTCGGGATCAGGCGCGCCCTCCTGCGCTACCTTTGGGCGGGGAAGTCTCACAGAATTGCCTATGACGCACTCACAAGGCCCAAAGATGAGGGGGCGTCCACTTTCCAGACCTGGACACATACTATAGGGCAGCCCACCTGAGAATTCTAGCTGACCACTTTGCACAGGGTACCAAGAAACAGTAGGTAGCTTTGGATAACAAACATTTTTCTCCGGTTACTCTTGATGAATGGCTGTGGGTCCCTAAGAGACGTATTCCAAGGAGTATCCTGAACCATCCAGTCCTGGGGGACCTGTGGTCCATATGGAAAGAAGGGGGTTACTTTAGATGGCTCACGACATGGCCCTCGCCTCTGAGCTGCATCTGGGCTCCTCCACTGATGGATGGGATCAATGAACCACTAGCCTTTCAGAAATGAGGCTGGCTTGAGCAGAGCGGGACAGCTTTGGGTGGACGGTTCATTCATCTCCCTTGGAGACCTCAAGGACCTTCTGGGCCTGGGTGACCTCTCTCCATTCCTATTCTTGCAACCTAAGGGGGCCCTCACCGAAAGTAAATGGGGAGATACCCTAAGGAGCGATTTAACAGATTTAAAAAAACTTCTGATCACGTACAAGAGGGGTAATATCCAGGCTTTATGGACTCCTATTGTTGTTCACCCCAAGGGATTCCCCCCCCGGCCCGGGTGCAGTGGGAAAAAGACCTAGGTACGCCTTTTACAGACAGGAGGTGGACCAAGATGTGTAGACAGGCCAACCGCTCCACAGCTGCCCCCCAGTATAGCCACCAGGCCTTGGAAGTAATCCATAGATGGCACTACCCGCCACAGAGAATAGCCAGAATGAGGAAGGGCTATGATCCACATTGTTGGAAGTTCCACACAGAGCGGGGTGACTATGTACACATGTGGTGGAAATGTCGAACGGCACAAACTTATTGTAATGAAGTCCTATCCTGGATAAAGGAAGTGGACGGTATTGATAGAACCCTGTCCCCATGGCTGGTGCTATTTGGCATCGAGGTGGAGGGAGGCCCGAAAGTGACACATGACCACATCATACAGGTCATGCTGGTGGTGGCCAGGTGTTGTTGGGCTCAGAGATGGAAGGCCTCCCAATCTCCTGGGGAAAAGGATTAGATGGTTAAACTGCGTGCCATATATGACATGGAGTTCCTCACACACCTGATCGATGAATCCAAGACCAATATCGAGGGCCTCTGGCTCCCTTTCTTCGACAAATATGGGAGGGTGGATTGAGCCTGAAGGAACATTTAGAGCTACTGTATGAGTTGAGGCTCAGCCTCACTGAATGCCACCCTCAAGGATTGGATGGGCCCAACGAGGGGGACAATATGGCCCAGGGGTTTAGGCCCTACGTTTTGAGTATTTACATATGAACTGCCCACTTCTTGTATTACATTTCGTTTTTACTGTGTTGGACCCTTGTTATATTAGTTGCACTCTGAACCATGACAGGGGAGAGGGAGGGGGGAGGGAGGGCCCATAGAGGGTAAAGGTTGTGTATGCATTTTGAATTTATCTCAGATGATGTATAACTGTTTTGTTAATGTCATAACCTAAAAGCTTTAATAAAACTAAATTTCCCCCAAAAAATATTTAGATAAGAGTTGGTGGGAAACTGGATCAATACAAGACACCAAAATGACCAGCAGAGTCTGCTGAGAGAACCAAAGGTATTTGGCCACTTAACCATGTTTTTACAAAGGTGCTATATGAAGGAGTGGAACCATATGCCTTCTTTACCCATTATGAGTGGGTAGCTTTGATGGTGAAATGAGAGAAGATGCATTTTGACACTGTTTAGTGGTAAATTACAAAGTGCATGTCATATGTTACCCTTATGGCAATCTGAGGAAGGGATCTTAGAAATGCTGGCGCATGATGGAGAGTATCCTGGCCTGAAGCAAGGGGATCCAAGGCTGACACAGTATTAGACAACACACCTACTCCATCTTAACAAGTGGTGGATGAGATATATTTAGAGCCACTCCAGGAGGCCCTGCTGTTTTAAGCAGTAATGTAACTCCTTACCCCTATATTTCCAGAGAATTCCAAGCCAAATATATTGTCCCCCCCTGGAGCAGTTCATCCAGATGGCTAATGGGCAGCAGAGGGTTTATCAATAACAACCTTCCCACCTGGATACCCTATTGAGAAGAAGACCAAATCAGGGATGCTAGAAAGAGACTGGACAACTTCCCTAATAATTATGTGTCTTTTTGCAATCAGAACAAAGGTAGAAAACCAATGTGGCCCCACTAATGTCCGGATGAAATGCAGATTAATAAAGGCATTGACCACAACCATGGGGAGTGGAGAAGTCTGCCCCAATATGTTATGCCTGTGGGGAAAATATAAGTAATTACTTAAACCTGCCTGGAGAAAACAAATGAGAAATCTATGGATAAAATCTAACTTTAACACAAACAGATTCCTTAGGAATAGGAGGACTGGTTGTAGAAGCCAGAAGGAATTGAGGAAACACTAGAAGAACACCTGGCCCTGTTAGCTAAAGGCTCATGTGGGAAGGAATATTAAGTCCCAGTTGACATAAATGCTCAAGCAGTCTATTCCCCAGGTGCAATATGGGAGTTGCCAGATGGCCATGTGAGCTGACCTCATCCTTTCTCAGCATCTCCTTCCCCTTTTTGAAGTACTAATAAAAGGTTTCCATGAAGATCAAGGGATATATCCCAACCAGGGATTGAAGGATATTCCCAAGCTGGAGGTTGAGGTTGAGGATGAGACCATGAGACCAAAGAGGTGGAGGCAAAGATACAGGTCAGGCTTTTAGAAACAAATAATCATGGGGACTGACCTTCCCTCATTCCATATTGTTTGGACCTTCCCTAATTTCCATATTGGTTGGACAATGCCTGGAGAAGACAAAAAGAAGTCCTGCTGGTGCCCACAATCACAACAAAGTTGTGCCCATAAGATTGTGGCAAATCAAATGTCCATTACAAATAGAAAGAGCAATTGGAAATGTTCCCAGGACGTTGAGAGCAAATCCCAGATGATTTGTTTTTAATATCACACAGAAACAGAGTTATACATATAGGCCGACCCCTATAGAAAAAGCTCAAGGTGGAGCTTTAGGAAATAGGGCAGGTATGTGATAAAGTCACTTTGAAAAGTCTAGTGGATGAGAGTCTGCAGACCCTGGATGCCAGGGATCAGCAGCCACAATGTAACGTTAGGCTCAAAGGCACTAAACTGGACTCCCCAAGGCTTTCCCCCCATTCATAATCTTGCACCACAGAAATGCAAGGAACCCTAGATGTGCTCTTTAAGCGGTAGTAGGCATTAAAAAAAGAGGGATATAGGAAGTTAATGTGGCTACAAAACCATGTTTGGAAGACCTCACCAGCCATATATTACCTTCAACAGATATAAAATGAGTGAAATTTAACTGGCACTTATCACTAGTAGGATTCAAAAAAGAAAGGTCTAACCTACCTCCTCCAAATGTGTTATCAGGGCTGTGGAGAGAAGTGCAACACTATTCATACATTGTGGTCCTGCTGACAAAAGTTCCATGTACTTATTGCTCTTGACAAATATTTGTTTGCCAAATACCACAGAATCGCAAACCTTTAATAATGATTTGAGAGAATCCCACTTGCCCAACTTGACAAACACTGACAGGAAGAGATTTTTTATTCTCAATTTCAAATTGCCACACAATGGAAAGGAGGAGGCTCCTCCTTCCTAATCTCAGTGGTTGTATCAGTTAAGGGAGCTCCTGACACTGAAACTGATATACTATTTCCTCACTGAAAGCCATGCTCAATTTTCTGAAGACATGTAAACTAATAATTGAATTTCTTATAACAGATTTCAGTTATCTATTTTAGCAATATAGGGCCTCATTATGAGTGGAACATTGCTACTGGCACACTTTCTGGACAGCCACACTACACCTCTGCTGGCAGGGGCCCTTACTCCCAGCAGGATGCTGGGCGCAATGGCAGCTGCCCACAGAATTGTCACAGAAGCACTGGCCCTGTTAACAATGTTGCTGCAGCTTCTGTGACTTCACTCCCATGAAGTCCTCTTGGGCTCCAAGTGAATGGGGACTTACCAAATCGGACTTACCAATTCTGTGTTATGAGGATGGTGGAAAACTGCTGTTAGCACCGGCAGGTTACCACCGTTCTCGTAGTAAGGCATAGTATGAAAATATTTGATCTGTTATTTTGACACCACCTAATGAGATGAATGGGTAGACTTATTAGCAATATATCGCTGTATGATAATTATGTAGGGCACAACGGCAGAGCCTATGTTCCCAAGCTGTCCACCTAGAGTGCAATTAGTCCAGAAATTGGGTCTATCAACCAGCATGATACCCGAATTATAGCACTGTCACCTCTAAAATAACACTATCACTGTTGATCTACTCAGTGTCATTCCATACTGCTTGTTTTTGTAAGATGTTTTGCTTTTGGGGGAGGGAGGAGTTTTGGGATTTGAAACATGATATGGGGTAAATCTTACTCTGTTAATGAACCTATTACTGTTTTAAGAGATGTCTTTTTTCTTTGTGTAGGGATTTATCAGATTTTGGAAAAGTAGGGTAATGCATTTAATTAAGAATTATAGACACTGTGAGTATCTTTTAGAACCATTCAGGTCCACTGCCCAGACCTAGCAAGAGTAAAATATTGAGAACCAAGCAGAAAATCCATCACTAATTATTTGATTTTAACCCTTCCACTGTTTCTATAATGAAACATGCCCCTAGCTTAAAGAGAATACAATATTTTAAGATCACCAAATTGCTAAAACTTGTGTGTCACATTATCTAAACAAAACCAACAGCTTTACATATTGTTGATGGCTAGCAAGTGAACGCATCTAATACCTTTAATCAGTAACAGCATTTTTGTCAACAGTGTTTTACAATCTCAGAGTAGGTATATGCTTATTGTGAGAGAAACTACAGCATGCCAATTATTGTTTGTTGACAAATGATGAATGGCTCAAGTGTGGCCACTCTTCAGCTTTGTTAATCACTTACCAACAATTGTCTTTCTGCTAAATTTGGTGATTTGACATAGTGATAAATAAAGTTCTTTAATGAGGTGCCCTGTGTAGAATATATTTATGGGGTAACAATTCATCTGAGAAGTTTCATTCCTACCCCAAACAATAGCACCACACCAATTGATACATTATTCGGGCTCTTCACTAACTCTGACCTTTATGCATATACCACCACTGTAATCCCCAACATCATCTGCAATATATCAACCAAGAACCAAGCTGGTGGTCAAAAAGAATATAAGTTTATTATATTTATTGAATTAATAGATACAATCCTTATTCACACAATGATTATCAAGCGCTATGCTACTTCACTCTGTGGCAGAAAACGTTTCCCTCCCAGCAATGCTTTCACTACCAACAAGCCGAAAACACAGCTTACTTACATATAAGACGTAACCATGTGTGCAGTTTTCAATTTCTCGTCTCTATATCCACCACCCCTTCTATTGCCTTTACAGAATCTATAGAGGAGAAAAAGTACATAGTATCCCAGTCTGAATGATCAAATGTTAAGTGCAAATATAAGGTGAATGTCGGGTAACAATTGATACCCTGCACTCCCCCTCCTTAGCATGTAAGGGAGAACCCAGGTCTATGAGCACTCAAATGAATGGGTCATGAACAATATATCCCTCATATGAAGCGAATGAATGCAGAACCCTAAAACGTGACAGGACACATTTGCTAACTAGTGTGCTTGGTAAATGGCCTGATTTATATAAAATGTAAGGCCCTTCTGTTGAACCAAATGAAATTGACTTGCACAGTGCTCTTTATCTCTGACCTCACTGCACACTTTCTATTTGTATAATAATATCCTAGAACAACACACATTTAAGGAGACACTCAGCAGATACTGAAAGTTTTTCCTTTTACACTATACAGTGAGAAGGTTCTCATTCAATTTGGAATTCCTTGCTCACTCTCTATGGAGAGTGTGCTTTAAAGCAGCTATTTTCCATTTGCTTCACAACAATAACACTTTTCTGCACAGCACAGACCCAGAGATTCAGTTTACCACTGGGACCTGTTCTGCTTTAATTCAGTGTTCAGGGAGTATTATAAAGGGATACAGTTGATCCAAAATTACTTTAAATGAATATATCATTATCAGCACTTGGAGAGATATTGGAGATTTCGAATTCCCATAGATCGCCCCAATGTACCTTTGACTATGTGGGAATTAATAACTTTATTAATCAGGAACAAATGCTAGAGATCTATTTACAGATGCCCACCCATTAATGTCTATATATGTGAAGGTGCTATTTCCAATAAATAACTGCCACTGGTTTGTTCAGTTGGAATAATGTACTTACTTTGAATCTGCAAAGGTACATCAGGAAATCATCCTGGGTCATTTTATTGGAAGCATAGGGACCTGGTTGGAATGCCTCTCTTGATCTTTGTGATGGGTGACACTCCAGCATCAACCCTTCTGTCTGCCTCTACTGGTCTCTGTCATGGATGACACTCTAGTCTCAACCCTTCTCCAATTTCTCTCTCCAGATTTTAGTTCTACCTTCCTCCTCTTATTTTAGTTCCTTTTTTCTGACTTGCCTGTTCCTGTTGTCTCCTCCCTTTTTCCACTGTGCATCCAGTTTTTAAAACCTCCTAGCTACTGCTGAAAATATCTAAGTTAGGGTATACTGTCTCATTGGCTAATTAGTCTGATTCAACATCTATTGTATGTCACCCTCAACATGGCCTCGCCACTTCGCAATGATTGGTCATTGGGCCTCCAGGTCCCATTTCTGTTAGTTCTTACTCCACCCATCTGAAATTACATTTCTGACTAATTCAAATATGAAGTTACAAATCCTCAACATGGCACTTTTCTCCAATTTGTGAAAGGGGGTTACAACCCATATATTTCTAAATTGGGCAGATTATACCATTCACATGTCTGGTGTCAACAGATGGTTGTTTGCTCGAATGACAGATTTTTGTCATTTCCACAGAAAGGATTTAAGTTAGGATCCTGATATTTTACTGACAGGTATTTTATTCCATACACTACCAGAAATATGTCTCTCATCTGTAATTTATTCAGGGAAGCTGCAATTATATTTTACCATGTGGCTTTGGTTCCCAAGGTCGAATCAACAGATACTGCTCTTTATGTGCTTTCTGGAACTATTTGAACCATCTCTGTATCTGCCATGGTTCCCAGTTGTATGAGCAAAATATGATTTCCCAAAGAGACCTGTGGCATCTTCTTAATGGTATGCATACTATTAGCTCAATACAATAGCATATTTATATTCCCAAACCTTGTAGTGGGCCTGGTGTTCTCTTCTGTTGACATGGTCTGCAATAAAACCTCTTTGCATTCTTCCAGAGCTAATGATCTGAACATTGTTTCATTATTTCTTTGGGCAGAGGGACTACAACTCCACCCACTGGGATCGTGCAGTCTTCTGCTGCATGTCAAAATGGTTTCAGGCACTAGACCGTCCACAAAACTGAATTCTATTTTGGATATTTTAGAAAGTTCAGATCCACGGGATGTACTTTTATTTACTCTGTGTATACCCTTCCACCCCATAAACCTCTGTGCCAGGCCCAAGCTATGTCCCTGTCTTCTGCTCTGCTAAGCTTCAAAGGGGTTTGACCAAATGGGCCTGGCAAGAGTTAGGAGGAGGTGAAGGAGTGTTTGATCTTTGTGTTTTAATGGGTAGAATTTCTCCCTGGACTAGGCTCAGCTTTAAGTCAGCTCTGATGAACAGTGATGGTGCTTTTTAAATTGTTGCATTTGCGTTCCACATGAGGCCTGCACCAATATTTTGCTTTACCTAATATACATGTTGCTCCTACACCATACCATCAGTCTACAGCTTTACATTGCAATGTATCTGTAAATTACTATGGCAATGGCATATTCATCTTTAATATGTTAATTGTTCAATAAATCTGCCAAATTCTCCTTTTTAGTTGATACTTTTGGCAAAGCTATACTACAGTGCATTGGTCATCTGTTAAAAAAACATGTACCTTCTGACCCTGTTGCTCGGCTTTTGTCTGCCAGCATTCCTGAATTCCTTGAACATATATTACCTCTTAAGTAACCAGTTTGATGAGGTGAGTCTTGAGCCTTGAAGTTGTGGTGACAGGACATATAACTGCATTGTCACTTGATATTGTTTTATGTGGCGCTGCACTCAGAGGTACGCCAGCTATGCAATTGCATATCACTTTCATGAAGCTGCATCCACAATTGCCAAAATTCCCACTGTAAATCACATTGGTATTGTGCACACAATGATTGTCACCATTAACTATGCTACTGTACTCTGTGCACCACTGGGCTACATGAAGTGGCAGATCAACGTGAGGCGATGGCTCACACCAGGGCATGGGTCAGAGGCCAATGGTGTGGAGGCTGATAGTCCCTCCTTCCACCATAGATCTGAGATTAGTTTACAACTGAATGTTTAAAGAGGATAGTCCTGCAATTATTGTTTTGTATATTTCAAGCAACACAACAATTGAAAAGAATCATGTCACGTACAGTAAAGTCTGTAACTTATTTTTGAATTGTATGCATTTGCTACACCACACCCATAGGAAGCAAAATACAGACTGATGGATTTGTGTTTGTATTTCTTATTTCGTTTTGCCTCTACATGAAATAAAATAGGTCTACAAACTGTCCACACCTATTGTTTATAAACTGATCATTTCACTAGAATAATGTATGACTCACATCCTATTTAAATACAGACTGCTTTCATGGCAACACAAACAGTAATGTATGTTTCACCCTATTAGGTCATTAGGAAGGCCAACCAAAGTTGTCAGTCTATGCCGCTTAAATATTCCCAATCTCATCCTCATTATAAAGTGAAACTACTCTCCATATCATTGACATTTATTTATTTAATTATTGTTCGCTTGTTAGGTGCTTATATAGCAAGTACATATTGTTTGAAAGCGCCCACAGTCCAAAGGCAGGGACCAAGGAAGGGATTGATACATATTGAATACACAACAGAGGAGGGGAAAGGAAAAAAAAGAATGAGCCTACTATGCCTTGTGAGTAATTGATAACGTGCAAGGAATAGGTCAAAAAAGTAGGTGCTGGAGTGTCCATGCTCGTGAGTGAGCAGCAGATGAAGTGCATGGTGTGGTAAGTGTTATACGGCCTGGAGCCGTGTTGGGTGTAAGTGTGAGCCCCCACGGTGGAGGGAGTGCCAAGGCAAGTGCTGAGAGTAGACAGAAGCTGGGCGATTGAGTGTGGTAGGTCAGGGGCCCTAGGATACATAAGGGGCTAGGTCACCAATCACAGCAAGAGATTGGCAGACAAGAGAAAATGGGAAGAAATGGGTAAAGAGGAAAGTTTTGAGGAGCTTTCAAAATTTAAGGAAGTGCTACTCAAGGCGCAGATAGAGGGGGAAGCTGTTCCATAGTAGGGAGCCAGCCCGAGGAAAGCCATTGACCTTCTGCCCTCTGTTTAGCAAAATGCTTTACACACAAAGAGTTGGCACCAGAGGAATGTAGAGGTCTGGACAGAGAGTATTTAGTGAGATAAAGTTGAAGATAGTGAAGTCTCTAGGCCCAAACAATCTTGTGGATGATGCAGATGGATTTGAATTTAATCTGTGAAGCAACCGGGTGTCAGTAACTACTTTTTATGGCAGGAGATATGTGGTCCCTGGGCTTAAGGCCAAGGATAATTCTTGCTGCCCATTTCTAGATCAGCTGGATAGGTCACAGAGTGGAAGAAGGTAGATTCAGGAGCCGGCTATTGCAATAGTCAAGCCTAGAGAGAACAAGGGCTCTGGTAACATTGAGCCTCTTGGGAAAAGTGAGAAAAGGGAGAATACCCTTGAGAAGGAATAGCTGAAAGTGGGACTTCTTGTCAATGTCCTGAATGTGATGGAGAAAGGAGAGAGAGGAGTTGAAGATGACTCCAATGTTCCTGGCTTCCGAGGCAGGAGCTGGGGGGGGAGCCCATGGACGAAGGCTAGAGTGAAGGGAATGAAATGGGTGCTGGGGTCTCGCTGAGAAGGATCTCAGTTTTACAGGCGTTGGGGCAGAGATTGTTAGATGTGCACCAGGACTGAATAGCTGGTAGGCAGTCAGGGATGATGGAAGGTGCAAGAGGGTCAGCAGGAAGTTTGAGAAATAGTTGAATGTCATCTGCATAACACTGGAAGGAGGAGATGAGGTGTGCCAGCAGAGCACGGTGGATGTTAAAGAGCCAAGGGGAGAGGATACAACCTTGGGGATGCCACAGGTGGTAAAGGAAGTTGATGAGGAGAAGGTGCCCTGGATGGCTTGAGACGAGCAGTCAGTTAGGAAGGATGTCAGCCAGTCCAGTGGCGATCCAAGAAACCAAGGGTATCGTGGAGTCTTTGTATGAGGATTGAATGGTTGACCGTGTCAAATGCAGAGCAGAGATCAAGTAGGATGAGGACAGCTGGGGAGTCCAGAAATTCGAGCAGTTCTTCACGAGTCTTCAGAAGAGCAGTTTCAATGCCTCTAGATGCTTGGAATCCAGATTGATGGTCATTGAGTTGGGGCAAGGCCAGCTTCTCCAGCAGTTTCCCCAGGAAGGGGGTGATGGAAATAGGGTGGATGTTGGCAGGTCAGGGTCTGTTGAAGGTTTTTGCAGGAGGGGGCACACAAGGGAGTGATTGAGTGGGGAGGGACAAGTTCCAGTGGCAAAAGAGTGATTGCAGAAATCAGCAAGTGATGGGGCAAGAGAGCCAATGTTGTCCTTGATGGTTCTGGATGAGCAAGGGGAACCCTGTTTAGAAGAGGCCTACATGGAGTGGACAACTCTGGTAACTTCATCAGGTGTGATGGGGGAGAAGGAGCAGAGGGAGGAAGGAGGAGATTCAGGGCCCAAGGGAGTGAAAGGGGTGTGGGAAGGGTTGGGAAGATGAGTGACAAGGGAGTCCAGGATGCCCTGAGGTTTTGTGGCAAAGTGTGTGGCCAGTGCGTTATAGGTGGCCTGGGAGGGAGACAGGGAGGTGAAAACTGCAGAAGGGTTGGCTAGTTACCTGCAAATCTTGAAAGTTCAGCCGTGTTGTTGGATGCACTAGAAACTCTTGACTGTATGTGGTCTCTTTTCTTCGCATGGATGGACAGTCTGTATTGCCTTTGGAGGAGGCGGCAGGCCAGTTTGTCAGAGGATGATCCTGAGGTTTGCCACTTCCATTCTGCTGCTCTACACTTTAATTTCAGGGCTGCAAAATCAGAGTCACACCAGGTGTTAGGCTTAGAGGCAGGTTTCAGGTGGATTCTCATGACTGGGGCAAGGGTGTCGCGATTATTGGTGATGGCCAGTTGGAGATTACTGAGAGCAGTATCAGTGGGAGAATCTGAGGTGGGGGGGATGAAGGTGGAGGTGGAGAAAATTAAAAGAAATTATATTTTATTTATAACGCACTCGTACACAAGTGTGTACAAGTAGCTGACACTCGTTTCATCGGGCGGATGTTGGTAAACGAGGTTGGCCGGGCTTTGGGGAGCGCGGTCAGAGGGCTCCAGGGGCACAGGTTGTAGGAACAGAGAGAATGGTCTGACCAGGACAGAGGAGTGACCGGAGGGGAAGAGAGAGGGAGGTCAGAGTGGATGAGGGCATCCAGAGTATGACCAGCCAAGTGGGTTGGACTGGAGGGGAGAATGGAGAGTGATAAAGTGGTGCAGAGGTCAATGAAGAGAGTAGAAGCTATTACAGGGGATGTCCAATTGGATGTTGAAATCACCCAAGAGAAGGAGATTGGGGGAGGATGAGAGTAAGGAAGAACAGAAATATGACCATTCAGAGAGGAACAGGTTGGTAGAACCCGGAGGCCAACTTGTACACCAGGCTCTCAAAGGAAGAGTAGGGCTGTGTGGGTAAGATGGAAGAAGGCACACACTCAGGGAAGATTAAGGCAACACCACAACCAGCACCGTGAGGTTGAGGTTTGGATATGATCTTTAAGCCGTCAGAGAGGCGGGAGTCAAAAGCAATGACTGAGCTGGCATTGAAACATGTCTAGGTAAGAGCGAGAATTCCATGGTCAATGTCTTCAAGAAAGAGGAAGAAGTCGGCAGAGTGTTGGTTGGCTGAGCGGGTGTCAGGAGGTTTTCCTGACTTTGAAGGTTTTCTGAGGCGGGTTACAGGGGCGTGGTACACCAGTCAGAGGAGGCAGGGATAGAGTAGTAGGGGCAGATGCAGGAGTAGAAAGAAATGTAATGAGAGACATCATGATCTGGTCAAAGAGAAGGAGGTTGGATTGAGGACCCTGGACCAGGAAGGTGCCTGTGTGGTAGACATTAACAAAGCAATGTGGAGATCAGAAGAAGGCCAAGAAGACTTCCCACTTGATTCTGCCGTTAATGGGAGAGGATATTGAAGGAGAGAGAGTAGAGATGAGATGGGGGATTCATAGGTCTGGAGAAGGGACAGAGAAGAGAATATCAGTGAAGACCTCTTTGGAAGAAGCGCTGACATAGGTGTCTGCGATTGGAAGGCCAGGGTTTGCACTAAGGATGTATTTCTTGTGTTTCTTACTTCCGGACTTCATGAGAGAGAGGGGATAGGTGATAGTGCAGCAGTTAGAGAAGATGGGTGAGATGATGAGAGCCATAGGGTTGGTAGAGGAGAGTAGAGGAATGACAGAAGAGTGGCTGTACAGCACAGTTCTAGCTAAACTCACCAGGTGGCCTAGTAGTCATAAAGGCACAAACCAATCCAAAAGGTAAATCAAATTTAAGAAACAAGATGGTACAATTGCAAAGCAAAAAAGGTGCACAGATGTAAAGGCACACACATCTAAATTCAATTTTCAAAAATAGTGGTACAATCACAAAGCAAAAAAAGCTGCACAGACGTAAAGGCACACACACCTAAATTCAATTTTCAAAAATAGTTGTACAATGCACAGCAAAAAAAGGTGCACAGATGTAAAGGCACACACACCTAAATTGTATTTTCAAAAATAGTGGTACAATGCAGAAAGAGAAGAGGTAGGTTAGATGAGGGAAGGCAGGCCCGAGAACATAGACAGGTGAAAGGACCAGATAGTTAGTTGAGGAGGCATTGGGAGAGTTCAGCCATAACTCACTGGTAGATTCT
Organism: Ambystoma mexicanum; assembly: GCF_040938575.1. Taxonomy (NCBI): domain Eukaryota; kingdom Metazoa; phylum Chordata; class Amphibia; order Caudata; family Ambystomatidae; genus Ambystoma; species Ambystoma mexicanum. The sequence goes on from NC_090933.1 coordinate 1,146,902,325, forward strand.
TGGGCCGAGTAGAGGTCCATGGGTCCAAGTACATGTGGTGTCAGTATATATATGCGGAGGCCGATTCATATTATGAGGCGGTGGGGCAAGCAGGAGAGGGACCTCCAGGCTCTCCTCAGTCTAGACAGGCACAGATAGGGCCCTAGATGAGGGCCTTTGGTGAATAGGCCGGCTTCCACCTGCTGGCAGCTCTGATTGGCTCAGGTAGGAGAGGCAGCCAATCAGATCAAGATAAAAGTCTCTTTGGGAGAAAGCTACAGCGGACATCTTAGAGAGATGCTGTAACAGTAAGAAGTATTGGTGGATGGTAGGGACTACACAAAAAGAAACATGTAGGCCTTTGCCCAGAGTGTTTGGTATTAAGAATTTAAAACACTTCTTCAGATGAAATTATAATATGCTGCACACACGGCGGCCGTTCTTTCAGAAAAATCACCTTGAGCCCTGCCCAGGCAAGAACAAAGCAATGACAATACCTTCAGAGACTGAAGTGCCCCAGCACTGCTCCAGCAGCAACAGAAGTTCAAATGGTGGTTGGAGCACAAAGGCTGAGCATGCTCCTCTTCTCCGGTAGAATGGGGTAAGGTGACAGGAAGAGGGGGAACGGGAGAATGAGGAAAGAGACCTAGAGGAGAGCGGGAAGACAGAGGGAAATATTGAGGGAAGGGGTGAAAAAATGTAACACATAAAGGAAATTAGTTTCCTCACCACATTATAATAATTTTCTTTCATCTTAGAGCCAATTAATGTTTATTTCAGGGTACATTCTAATCATATGGCCGTATTATTTTACATTGTGCAACCAAAATTGTAATTTGTGCATGGGCATCCACAAATCTATAGACAGCATGCAGATCCTGTGCAAATGTTTCTGCATTGTTGTTAGTGCTGTTTGTGTATGCATATCATGCATTTGTGCATATGCAAATGTGATTGTCATCGCACAATTTATTGTAATATCACTCGTAAACTGAACAGCATCAAACTGATAAAAAGATACGATAGGAAATGGTTAAAACTATGTACTTTGATACCCAAACCCCAAACTGGGTCGTAATGACATCACACAATGTTTTTTCACTGAATTTGATAGGTTTTTAGGAGCGCAACCTAACCATAATGTGCCTTTAACAACATGTTTTCACTGAATTTCATAGGTTTTTACCAGTATACCGTTACTTTATGTAAATATACCATACCACATACTGAACTCCCTAGCCCATGATATTAGCCATAAGGTCTGCAGACTATGCAACTGTCTGTGGACCTGGCAATATCAACACTGTCCAAAAGCTCAGGGGGTTTCTTACATTCTTGCAGCATACAACAAACACACTAAACATGTTAAAGATTTTATTACATCCCAACAGCACACATAAAAGAAGATATCCTTTGGTTAAGAAGACACCTTCCTATGTCTTGTTGAGGGTTGAAGATCCTTTAACACATCCATGCAGCGCTAGGTGGTATTTGGGAAAAGATGTTCTTTTCACATGGAAAAAGATGCATTAATACCTTTAGGAACTGCTTCAGGTCACCCTGCAAAGTTATTGCACTTACATACCCCAAAAACATTCATCCCCAATTAACCACCAAGACATCTGGACTGTTGAAAACAGCCATATTTTTACAAAGTATAAGTACACCTTGAAAATTTCTCCTGGCACATCACAACACATAGCCTCCACTACCTCCAATCCAAGATTGGCAGAAATGCCACATATCTCTGCACACATCTGCAGATTTCTCAGAAAACAATCTCTCACCATCCACACACTCACTCTCTCCATCTCTACAACCACAGCCATTTTCACTACACACACCCTCTCTTCCTTCAAAGCACAACCTAAACACCAGATTGGCTAATCCCCAGAGTCCCATTTCCATGCCAGGCATGCTGAGAAGCCCCAGATGTGGCACGCCCTGTCCGTGGACCACTGCAGTGTCTGCGAACCCCGTAACACACCCTTCTTGTCTTTCAATTTCACTCTCTGCACCACTCCCTCATTGGCTACTGTTAAGCAGTCACACAAGTTTCCACCAATCTCATCCTAGAACTCTTCATCTAAATCTGCATCACATTTCAGCACTTTAGATGTACTGTTCATCAGTCTGAGTACAAGTCTTATGTGATTGCAAAGCACCTACATCAAAAACTACTGTAAAACTCTCCAAGATTTCTCCTTCCAGATTCATCCACATCTACATGCATCAACGCAAACTACAGATATGAATAGTGTGTGTACAGTAAATGTGCAACGCTTTTATAAATGCATGTGAACCGGGTACCTGCCACTTACCCTGCATAATCTGCATAAAAAGCATGCTGTCATTTCTCCCATCTCATATCATCAAGTTCACTTGTAAATCTGTCTGCTTTCCAAGTTTTCCTTTACCCATATCACTCATTGTAATGTGCAAACTGTTATTCTCTTATTTCCTTCTGTCATTTCCCAACCACTTCCCCCTTAACACACTATTATTAAATTCCTAGAATGCACACAGAACAGGAAATCAGCTTGTATTTTACCAAAGCATTGCAAGCACATACATTGCATGCATTTCAACAGAGTGCCTTCCACTTACCATCCTTGCGAAACCAAACAAATCTGCGTGTACATTCAGAACAGTCCCATTTGAAATGTGGATAAATAAATCAAATAACTGAAAGGTTTTCTCCACTCATGTAGCAACCATCCATGCACAGAAAAATGTATGGAATTCCACACAAAAAAACCTTCTCCTTTTCAATCTGTACATCTTTCCAAGCTTTTTTCTCACCCTACTACAACTTCCACTAATCCATTTCCACACTAAATAGTGCAACAGCAACACATACACTTTCAAAAGTGTACCTGATAGGACATACTTATAAATACTCCACTAACCCCCTTAGCAATGATCTGATGCTCCAAAATCCCTATTCATATACAAAGCTTTGCAATTTAACACATACAGTACCTCTTCTTGGAAACAAATCCTTCTGCAAATTTAACTAATCTATTCTTCAAGTGAAATTACTGTGCCATTAACACACATATGTACTAACTTCCTTCTTTTGGAATTGCAGTGAAGACCCACTCCTCAAAGCCAGTGTCATCTCAAGTACAAAATAGAATCCAGAAGAAACCTACTCTTTTCATCCAACAAAGTAAGTGCAATACTGTTGTAGTGTTCTGATTGTTACTCAGTGTAGTGTTCTTGTATTGCAGAATAAACAATTTTATCAACCCTACAGCATTTGATTCAGTACAGCCTTCCCAACCTGAAGCAACAGCCCATTCCACAATCACATACCTCTACACATATGCCTACCCTCATACTCAGACACTCATGCACAGTGCACACATACATTGCACAATCTCCCAACCCACACTGTTTTTTTTCTCCAACAGACACTAAATAATGCCTACCAAAAAGCAACTCCGTAGAAAGCAACACAGAAATAGAGCAAATCAAATTAAAAGTGTACAAAATAGCCTTCCACTTCTAGAAGAATGTATCCAAAAAGTTCAAACAAAACAGCTAATACAGTCACTAAGCCAAACTAAAGCAGCTTGCAGGAAAGAAACGTTGACTCCTCTTTCAAAATGTAAAACTAAACAGAAAGGTATTAAGAAGACTGCAACTACCACTAGTGCTAACACTGCACCAATACATCTTGGTGTAGCCACCAGTAAGCATACCAAATGTTTTTTGTTGCAAAAAATGTACCACCACAGAGTCCTTCAGAACATTAGAAAAACCGGGGACAAATCATGCTCAACCCTTAAAACCTACCACAGAAAACTCATCCTGGAAGTTATCATAGACAGTACAATCCTTTTCACAAGGAAATTATTTATATTAGTTTTAAACAGAATTAAACCACTAACAAAACTAATTACTAAACTACAACAAGGACTTCATAACAGAAGGAATATCACAGAGATAGCTTTGCAAACATCTGTGCAGGTGAGTGGAGTCACACCACCAGCACACAGCCATATTTCAATGAAGAAGCATACAAACAAAAGCAAACAAACCCAATTGCCATACATAGCAGTGGATGAGGGTATGAAAAGGTTAACAATACCATCATGGAACAAGAAACGCTCCTCACAAAAATATCTCCAGCAAACTTTGCATCAACTCTCCATTCCACCGAACCAATATGTCCAGTCTACAAATGGCCGTGCACATCAATGTGAAACGTACGCAAAAATCTTTCACATCTTTACGCCAGTTCCTCAATTAGTATGTTTGAAGAATTTTGTATGTGCACTAGACTTATTAAACCATATTAAGGCACAGATGATAACTAAAACAAAATGAGCATGAAACAGACAGAAATTTCACCCTAGCAGCATCTGGATTTATCTGAATAAGAAGGTTTTCAGTCTTTTTCTAAACATGTCCAAGGTCTTACTCATTCTGCTCTCCAATGGTAGTTGATTCCAGATTTTAGGTCCAAATACTTCAAATCTTCTATCTCCTCTGAAGACACAGTTAGACCGTGGAACACGGATTAAAAGTTTGTCACCAGGGCAGAGCTTTCTAGTTGGGCGATAATACTTGATTTTCTCCACAAGATAATCTGAGGCAAGCCCCTTCAAGCATTTATAGACCAAGCATGCTACCTTAAACTTGTTTCTGCCCCTCCAACATAAGCCAGTGGAGGAATCTCTGCATTGTGGAGACATGGTCCCGTTTCTTGAGGTGACCAACCATTCTAACTGCAGCGTTCTGCACGTTTTGCAGTCTAGCAATCTGTTTAGCTGGAATACCTGCAAGGAGACTTTTGCAGTAGTCTAGGTGGGGGATTAGTCATTGCCCCCACCACCACTGCCTTATCCTCTTTTGGGATAAAGGGAAGCACATTCCTTAAAAGGCGTAATGAATGGACAACTGTCTTTACCTTCACCTCAACCTGAGCTTCACTACCCAGGTTTTCATGCCAGAAACATCCTGATTTTTTGGAGTAGTAGAGTTGTTCCCCTAAGATCAGGGGGGACTCTGGGCCTCATTACGAGGCTGGCGGTAGCCGTGCCTGTAGCACAGGCACGGCTGCCGCTGGTATCAATTTTTTTTGGGCACCCGGGAATGGGCAATTACCGGGTCATGCCAAGTTTGGCAGAGCTTGCAATTGCCCATTTTCGGGTGCCAGTAATAAGGGACTCCCCATCCCCATTCGGCCCCACAGGGCTGAATGGGAATGGGAAAGGTAGTTGCACCAGTACTGTTAATAATGGTAATGATGCTACAGTCAGACCTGGTGGCTGCAAAGGCACCCGTGAGCAGAACTCGTAGTATGGCGGTACGGTAACAATGGTGCCGGTAGCACTACCGGCACTGTTGTTACCTTTCTGCTGTACTTGTAATGAGGCCCTCTGTCTCTCCACCAAAATTTGATGCTTAGGACCAAATAAAGCAATCTCTGTTTTTGTTGTGTTCAGCTGCAGATGATTGAGCATTATCCACTCTTCAATCTCCCTCATGCACAGATTGATCTTCTCGAAAACATCAGCAATGCTCTGAATCTCTATGTAAATCTGAGTATCATCTGTGTATGAGTGATACTGCAAGCCACACTTCTTAAGTATATTAAATATTGCGCAAAAGTATAGACTGAAGATTAGGGGCGACAGGGATGAACCCTGTGGCACCCCACAGTCCAACTCCACACTTTCTGAAGTAAAGGCCTCCAGTATGACCCTTTGTGTTCTGTCTTTTAAGAAAGATTGAAACCACTTGACCACCACTTCTGAGGCTTTCCCCAGGTGCGTAATAGATTGCAGTATAATGGGGTGGTCCACAGTGTCAAAGCTGCGGAGAGATCCCGCATCAACAACACTGTGGACTCCCACCATCTGCCAATTTCAGCAAATCATTATGCACTGCTTGGAGGGCTGTCTCCGTACCATATTTTAGATGCAATCCTGATTGTAGCCTATTTAGTAGCTTTTCCTTGTCCCCAAACGCCTAGAATTGACTACAGACGACCTTCTTCAAAATGTTTGTTGGCCACATAAGATTAGCCACTGCTCGGTAGATTTTTAGCATTTCTGGATCCAGGTCGGCTTTTTTTAATAGGGGTTTCACCAATGCTTTTTTCAAGGCATTTGGGACCTGTCCCTCCTGTTAATGATTTATTCACAAATTTAGTAATGAAGGGCATGATATCAGTTGCCAGTTGTTTAGCTGAATATGCTGGCATTGGACATGACTTGTCACTCGTGGGCTTCAATTGTGAAACCAGAGAGAGAACCGTTTCCTCCTCCACCTTTTGGAAGTAGAAATCGTCTTTCTCCCCCTTATTCTCCATTTGTTCTTCCTCAACCAACTCTGCCTCCGGCTTTAGACCCTACGGCTTTATGTAAAAGGCAAAGACAAATTAAAAATAACACTATTACAAACTATGCACTCCTGACCAGTGAGCAAATACACAGGACTATGAGGGCATTCTTTAGCCTGAATTTCTGGACCGACTTGCAAAAGCACCTTCCACTATATCAAAACGTTAGCATCACACCATTCTACCGTAAGAAATCTCGGTCATAAACTGTACTATGCAAAAAGTCCTGCTTTAGCACTGGACCATTTAAATAACATTCTTCTACATGGTACAGCCAAAGAACTACTCGAAGAAATAGAGCACATCCAAAGCAAATATTTTGAAAGTGAACCCACTTACAAAATTCAATATCTCTAGCACAGAGTAGCAACAACCTTACAGATGTAAACCTTCTATTACACACATACAAAAAAGAAATACTAAAGTTTAAGTCTGGTGAAGTACCAAACCAGGTGTGTGTGTGTTGCCGCAGAACTTTTTATAAAAGAACACAAAAACTATAGACATAATGTACAAAATAGAAGAAAATGAGGAATCCAAGTAGTTCCAATTAACTCTCTATCTAATAGCAGAAAACAAATACAAAATTACTAACCCTTCAATACTTTGCAGATACTGCACTGCAAAATTTGACAACAACCAAATACCTTCACGTGCTATAACTAATAACTTGAAAATAATCCCACTGCCAAAACCACTCCAACAACTTAACTTGTATGAGAGCATTATAATAACAGTGCACCCATTTCAAGCAATAATACACCTTCAACTTAAAACAGCAAAACTACCTCTCTCTGAATTACTGAAAGGCATGTGTGGCACAGTCGTTTATTTGCCATTAGATCTCAAAGAAAATGTAGACACTCTGGGAGTGCAACGACCAATAGATCAATCTTTGATTATCCTAGTGAATGGTGTACCTACAAAAGACAAAAAGAATTGGCAGCAACTAGTGGACTTACATAAAGTTAGAGAAGCCCTGCAATATCTAAAAGACAACAATGAATACTACAAAGAAATAAACAGAGAAGAAAACCTGAGTGAAATCACCAAAATAATTCAAGACTCATCAAGAACTGGTCAATTTCAACTTCTAGATCCTACTACAGCATCCAATATTGTAGACTATTATACAATTCACCCACTGCACTCCGAAGACACCATAGATGATGCACTGGAAACTTACCAAATACGGCAATCCAAAGGATCTCCAATCAGCATATGGGAAAAAAGTGTAGAAGAACGAGTCTTTCCTCTACTCTTTCCTACTGGAAAAGGAGGAAAGTACAATGAAAGACCCACACAAATAACAGCATCAGAATACTGCTCTTTACAAATGTATTCTGAAGACCCCAGATTCAGACAAAACATTGAATACATATTCCACCTTCTCTTTGAAAATGAACTAGCAACTCTTTGTTATGGAGTTGCACACACATTGAACACAGGTACCATTTTTCAAAATATGTCTGCTACGCAATTACTTCAAAAGGTGGAAGAAAAAGACAAAGTTTTAGAGTCAAGTATTAGAAATCATTTAGCAAACATACGTGGTACGAAAGAATACTGGTTTTGACAGCACGCAGAAGTCTGCTGTATGATACAAAACATTGGGCCACCCATATGGTTTGTGATGTTAAGTTGTGCAGAGTATGCATGGGAAGACTTGCACGATTTCCTACGCATAGCAAACAAAAGAAAAACAAATATAGACATAAAAAACCAGGAGAACTCTACTCTCTTGATCCTCTCAATGCATCAAGGTACATCCATCATCTTTTCATTGCCATGCTGCACTTCATTTGTAATAAAACAGTTCCTCCCCTCAGAGCAATGCAACACTTCTTTTGTAGAAAAGAATACTAAGCCAGAGGATCACCACACCTCCACATGCTTTTGTGGATTAAAGATGCTCCTAAATGTGGTCAGGACAGTGATGCCACTGTTTTTCAGTACATTCACAAATATTTCACTTGTGAAATCCCTTCACAAACTACACATAGCGACCAAATGCACAAATTCTACAATTGCAAAGACACAAGTGTGGCAAGTATTGTCAGCGCAAATATAAAAACAAAGGGAAATACTACATCAAATGCTGCTTTGGTATCCTTAGACAAGTTTCAGCAACAAGACAAGTGAACAGCTTCATGTCTTCAGTTAGACACAATGTCAAAGTCAAATCACCTAAGAACACATACCGCATAAAAAGAACAGAAGGTTCAAAGTACATCAGTTATTACAATACAATCACTGCCCTTCTTTGGAATGCAAGTACAGATGTGTAGTACATTGCATACTATTCCAGTGCAGTTGCATGATAGGTCACAGTCTACTTATCCAAAGCAGAGGAAACAGAGCTGAAAGACCTCTGGGACGACACATCATCTGACAAAACACTGTCGCAGAAATTGTACAGCTTTGGAATAAAAATGCTCTCAAATAGAGAATGTGGCTGCTACGAAGCCACAGACCGTTTAACCGGCACTGCCTTGTATGGGAAATCTGAAAACATAGTATGGCTAAGCCTTGCTACTGCTAAATCCAGAAAAAGTGTTCTCAAATCATATGAAGACATAGAAACAATAGCCAAAAATGATCCCAACAGCCAGGACATTTTGAAAAACAACTTACTAGACACATAGTTCCCAAACAGTAGTACTGCTTTGGAAACCATCTGTCTATACCACATAGCCCAATACTTCACACACAAAAATAATATTAAGCCAGATGAGAACAACATGTATATAGTCAAAGGTTGCAATGGCAGCCTAGTTAAACTTACCAAATTCAGCCTTATTAACCTTATGAATCTATCATTAAAATCTCCTCCCTCAACATAATGAACTGTATTGCATGGCCCTACTGCACTTTTTAAGCCATGGAGAAAAGAAGAAGATGTATTAGATACCCATGGCCTTCTATGAAGATGCTTTCAAAGAAAATGAAACCACTATAACATATATACATTTTACGCAGTACAAAACCATGTTAGACAATGAACACCAACAAGAAGAAGAACTCCAGGCACAACTAAATTTAGACACTTCTGACAGCAGCCAACCTTCTCTAACAGGAAGTCAAGAACCACTTGTATAGCTACTCATAGCAAATAAGGCAGATTTAACCATGACTGAAGTAGAAAACACCATGTACCAATATGAAGAATCTACAGAAGACTTTGCTATACTCGAATCACAATTAAACAATGAACAGCGTAGCATTTTCCTAAAAGTAACTAAACAAATTGAACATGGTGTGCAGCATGAAACTAAAACGTGTACCTGTCAAGACTACAAACCTATACTGCTGTATGTAAGTGGTCAAGCTGGTTCATCAGCAAGTTCATCCAGCAATTGAGAAATAAAAAACTGTCAGTTGTTGTAACTGCCCCCACAGGTTTAGCTACCTACAACATAGGTGGTGTCACTTTACACCAATTGCTACTCCTTACAGTAGAACACCAAAACCAATTAGACTACAAACTTTCAGCAGAAGCTGCTATGGAACTATGCAGAATTTTGAAACACATGAAAATGCTCCTAATAGATGAGGTGAGCTTGGTCTACAACCTAATATTGGCTTTGATTCACCTCAGATTACCAGAGGTCCTCAAAACGGACTATGAAGAACTCTTTGAGGAAGACACATTATTGTTTTTGGAGATCTTCAATTAACACCAGTAAACGGTGAACCTATTTTTAAAACCTTAAAGCACAAACTGTGCCATAAAACTCTTGGCAGCATAGGAAATGTAAATCTTTGGCAACATTTCCAATACAAAGAACTAACTGAAAACATGCATCAGTCTGCAGACCTCACCTACGCCAATATTTTGAAAAGTTTTATGGTTGGTGTACCATCTAAAGAAGCACAATCTATATTAAATACCAGACACATCCATGCACTCTACGGGCATGACTCATGTGCTACTGATGTCATGGAACAATGGGCTCTGGCCTATGGCCTCTGGCCATGCACCCAAGACTCTAGGCCCTCACCACAACCACTGCAGCATAACACACCCATGCAAGCAAACACCTGTCCACTGATCACAACCCAAAAACATAACACAACCACCTCAAGCCCTATCCACTTCACTTGACATACTAAAACAGTAATTGCAGTCAATGCACAAACTCTTCAATGCATGCCATCTTCACCCAACACTCTACTAACTACCCAAAAGCAATACATCATAACATAGTAAAATACCAAATAATCTGGCCAGTGCTGATTATGTCTGCGGACTGCGGTGGTGTCCGCGGACACCACAATCACAGCACTGCCTTCTTCCACCTAAACAAATACAGCATTTGACCCATCTTTCACTCCTCCACCCTCTCCAGCGACTCTTGCACACAACACACTCCCCAAAATTGGATTTCGTCTCTGTTCGACGCTGCGCTGTGCACAGATATCCGCAAATCCAACATGGAGGGCGCATCAGGAAAATGTCAGACACCTCACACTTCACTCCAACCAAACAGTGAGCATTCTATGTGTCCGCGGACATGACAGTGTCTTTCTAGCCAATCAGAGTCCTGTCTGCAGAGCAAACAAAACAGGGAAATGAGTCCTCAGAGCAGACCCAGACATTACACATTTCTTTTTTAACCTAATTTTTGGTTGGATGGATTTCCACCAAATTTGCAAAAGTATGCTTTTGGGACCAAGCTGCCACTTCTGCCACTTCTGCCACAAATTTGGTGAAAATCTGTGAGCAAAGTTTTCCTCCTTTCAGTCTATGGAAAAAAAAAACAAATGCTCCCCCCCTTGTCAAAACCTCACCAAACTTTGCAAAAAAATTCAGAGCAGGCCCTATACTTTTCTTTACAAAGTTTGGCGAGGATTCATACAGTGGGAGCAAGTTATAAGCCACCCAAAAAGATGTCTTCCTACGGATTTAGCTATTTAACCATAACTACACAACATATATATTCAGTGTAAAAACATTGTTAAAGGGATGTTATGGTTAAGTTGCACTAGTAAAATCTATGAAATTCAATGGAAATACCTTGTTACAGGGACATTATGGCTACAGGTAAAACCGAAAACCCCCAGAAATTCGCCAGTTATGGTGAGCTAAAGAACTATAACTCACGCTACTACTGCAAGGAATAACACCCATGACATCAAAGATGACATCACAAATTTAATTGATGACATCACTGATCACATCGCATGTGTGGCTTTCTCTTTTTTTGTTCACTGACATATCTAGGCCAGGTAGTTTTCTTCAATGACAATCAGAAAGTAATAATGAAAAAGGTATTACATTTGCAGACCTTACCCTTCTCATTTGTTCTTACACTACTTTCTGTAGGGTTCTGGCACATCATATGATACATATACATAGAGGAAGATGGCAGCATGAAATACAGCAATCATGTCTGTGCATGAAGATAATCAGCTAGGTTATGAACACTTTCTGGTAGTACTGCTACTTTTTTGCTTACTTTCCTTGCCCTGGATATGCTCATACTTGTATGCGTTGTGGTGTTTTTATGTTTTCTATAGAGTAGTATAATTATGTAGTAAGTGAGGCATTCTTAGCGACTTATTACTGTTTCACAGTACATAAAACTCTGAAATGAAAGCAATCATCATTTTACTATACACCATGGGAAGATTTTGAGTATTGCACCTCTATGATGCATGCTGCAGACAATGCCTACATTTCTACTTGAGGTGGTGCATGTACTGGAAAGAATTCTGTAATGCAATGGTGTTTATAGCAATGCATTGGTTAATTAACTATTTATATCAAGATACTTCTTTCAATGATCTCGATTAGTTTTCTGCCAACATTACAATGACAATCCTTTGTGGTGGCTTTTTGTGAAAACTAAATACACAAGTGATGTCATCAGTGATGTTATCAATGACATTTGTGATGTTATCTTTGATGTCCTGGGTGTTAGTCCTCGCAGTGCACAGTGGTAGTGCGAGTTATCATTGCTTAGCTCACCATAACTGGCGAATTTCTGGGGTTTTTCGGTTTTACCTGTAACCATAACGTCCCTGTAACAAGGTATTTCCATTGAATTTCATAAGTTTTTACTAGTGCAACTTAACCATATCGTCCCTTTAACAATATTTCTTCACTGAATTTCATATGTTTTTACCAGACTACCTTTAGTTTGTAAAGATGTACTGTGGAAAATAGTGAAGCTGCTGGCACCATGTTTATGCGCACGGCAGTCGCGGACTATGCGTCTGGTTGCGGACTTCAGGTGGCATCCAACCTGCTCAGAAAGGCAGGGGCTTTCTTACATAGTGGTACCATTCACAAACCCAAGGAACATATACAAACTTCACCATGTGCATGAAGTGCAAGGGAAAATAGAGGAGGTCTGCAAACTGTTTACTTATGAAACAAACAGCACAAAGGCATAGGAAATACACCATAACGGAATGCACCAACAAGAGAATGGATGTCTGCCATCAACAATCTTACTGCACTGCTACTTTACATGGTAACAAAGAACGAACGGGCAGCGTAAGGGTGTAGAAAGTACTAAGACCACAACATCATTACAGCGTAGTAAGCACAATGAAGTTTGTCTGATAATTGCACAGGTGGTGCAATATACAACAGTTGAGAAGCATAATGTTTCTTTTTTACACAGCAATGGCAAGCACCTTAGAGTGACTGGAAGAAAATCTCCCTCATGACACAATGACTTACGATAGTAACCCCATTGCTACTCACCACAGTCTGAAACGTAAAATATGTAATATCTATTGCTTCATGTACAGCTAACAGATTTGTTTTTTCTTTAAGAGAACATATCGGAAAGGAAAGCAAGGCAGCAGAAGTGGCACCCTTTTGACAAAAACATACGTACACGGAAAGGAAAGAAACTCTGTAAATAGTAACCTGGACAGCCTGGAAGGTAAAATGGAGGAATTGGTGAACAATTTTGCCACCTTAAAAGATGACGTACAAGGACATAATATGGTCAAAATAAAATACCACTGCCCGACCTCCTTCTCATTTCACAGCCCACCATCCCCTCAAAATCCGTGTGATTATAGATGTTTCACTGCTACCTCAATCCTTTCCTCCCCTCACGACCAACTTGTACAAATTCCCAATTCCCCACAATATGCATCCACTTCTGCAACCCCCTCCCTTTGCTAATGGCATGTATGAATGTGTGGAAGTAAACATTGATATGTAAGTTCATACTGAGTGTACATGTTGCTTTTCCTTTGGTTTTAAAATGCCATTATGACTCAGCGGTGCACAGTACTGGTGGGAATTACTGCAATTAAGGAAAAGGGAGCTGTACTACTGACGCCGCACCTGCCTGGCCTATCTGCAGTTATGTTGGAGGCAACTGTACCACGCCAGTACGAACCGCATGTCCGCAACTTGTGAACCACCTGTAACTAGTTGTGGGAGAGGACGTTTGCCTGTTGCACAATTATGCACATGCACATCGCTTCCTCTATCTCCTGGTAACACCGTCCATGTCCAGCATATGCAAATAAACATGTGATTTACTGTAAGTAGTTTGAGGCAACCACCCACGTCCTACAGGTAGCTGTATACATAAACATCCCACCTACTGTAACCCTACAAACACCCAGTGTGTACCAAAATGGTCACGCATGTGTGTCGCACTATTAATTACTGCAGAGATCCCAATGGTGTGCCAAGGACACCTATGCACATGCACACAAAATATTCCACCCAAAATGCATCCTGCGAACAGCCGTCCCAATGGAGAACATGTGCAACATCACCATGGGACTGCACCCATGCTGCAGGTGGACCCTTTTTGCGCGGACATGATCCAGACCCTTGATCAGTGGAAAAGTGCAATGTTCTGCAATCTGTTATTGGGAAATTGCACACTTACAAACTCCCCACAATGTGCCATTGCACATGTATGTATTTGGTTGAACGATGTAGGCCTCTTTGCCGGATGCAAGTTCTAAGCAGCTTTCTAAGCAGCCCTACAAAAGGTCACACTCCAGACCTGCTCCGCCTTCTGTTTGTAGTTTTTCAGAACAGAGTAGCAGCCTATATAGCTATGAACTGCAACTGAGTTTGGAACAATTTTTGCTATGCTATATTACCTTTGCAAGTAATGACAACCATGTCAGCCTGGCACACTATGCACACTAATGGAGAGAAGTATTAACGCCCATTCGTGTGATGCATACCCTCAGTACCGATAATCCCCACTATCCCATTCCCATGGACAGCATGCTCACAATGGATGTTTGTGGCACTTGCACTTCCCGAAGTACTGTGAGGGCCATGCCCTAGTATAGCAGTAACAGCCCTTCTTCCCTTTCCACTATCTTCTTTCCAGCAACCCCTTATTCAGTACTGATAAATAGTCGCACACACATCCACCAATCACAGTAAAGATCTTTCCATGTAACACTATCAGTTCTGAACAACATTCCTCTGCCTAGACACTACACTCAGAAATGTTATTGTGCAATCCCTTAGTGTGCACAGTCCCATTTCCATGCCCTCCATCCTCAATGTCGCGTTCATGCTGTGTGCGGGTGTGGGGGAAAATATTGCAACCAGGGTAGGGGATTTCGTCCTCAGTGGTGGCTTTGAAAAGAACCTTTTGATTGTATATGCTTCTAGAGAAACACCGTTATTTTCGGTTTTTATAGGGTTTTCTGTTTTCTTCTCCTCCTCACATTCTTAAACCTTTCAACGCCTCCTGTATATGCGCAAACAAAAGAGCATTAAAATTGCTGGACAAAGAAATGCCATTTGCATGGAAACACACTGAATTTCGAGAATGAATGCTGTCATGGTTGCAGAAGAACATCCCATGAGAAGACAAAAAATCACACATGCTTCTATTGATGAGACCCCTTCCAGCCTCTGGCTGGGCACAGCATACATTAGGATAGTCCCATACTTTTGGTGTAATGGCAGAGAAAACCACCTGGGCAGTGGGAAAAAGCCTCTTCACTGCCTTCATCAACCTCTTCAGGTGATGGAACACACGTGAACAAGTAATGTAACCCAAATGCATGCTGCCATGATGCACGATGACAACGTGCAGTGTAGCAAAACTGGCCACTTCTCTGCAAAGGACAATAATAATGTCAAAACTACTGAGATCGACAGCTCACCACAATGCGTCCACTCCTTCCAAACAGAAATCACCATCAATGTGCCTTTCCTGGGCATATTTGTGCAGATCTATCACCCAAAATCAATACAATGCGTTACTCCATGTCAGCCCTCTTCACCACGCAGAGTAATGAAAAATAGTATTACCGCCCCTTCCTGTGAACCACACTCTCAGTACCGGATTGGATAATCCCCACAGTCCCATTTCATTGGCCCACATGGTGAGAAGCGCAAACTATCCAAGATTTCTGCATCCACATTCATCCAAATGGCCACCCATCACCGCAAAGTACAGGTAGAAATATTTTCTGTACACTATTCTTAGAACTCAGTTATGAGTACCTCTGAGCAGACTGCCACTGAACGTCCACAACGTACTTACAAGATATATGATATGATATGATATGGCATTTATAACGTGCCTATACACAAGTGTTTCAAGGCGCGACAAGGCAAGGGAGGGGAAAACAGTGGAAGACAGACAACGATCCTACTAGGCCAGGTGTCAGTCAGATCGCGCAAGTGCGAGGGTATTGAGAAAGGAAAGAGTGCTAGGAGAAAGGAGAGGGGAAAGTTCAGTGCAGTACATGTTGGAAGAATAAATATGAATAAATTAAACAGCCTGATGGTGGCAAGTGCAAGGTAAGAGCAGACATAAGTGCAGGTAAGGGGACTGAAGGGATTTCAGAACCAGTCCCCAAGTGCAGGGGGTTGCCAGGGAGGCAGGGCAGGTGAGCAAAAGGTGGGACCTGGCCCCAGGATCAGAAAGGGTGGCCAGGTAACCGGTGCAGAATTGGCAGGGAATTTCAGCAGGGGAGAGAGGCAGAAAAAGCGGAAGCAAAGAGGAAGGTTTTGAGGTGTTTCCGGAACCGGAGATGGTTCTCCTTGAGTTTCTGGGAGGCAAGAAGGCTGTTCCAGAGGGAGGCCCCAGCCGAGGAGAGAGATTGACCACCAACTCGTTGCTTGGAGAAGCGGCTAACATGAAGGGAGTTGGAGGCAGATGAGCGAAGACCCGGGAAGGAAGTTATTTAGGAAGAGAGAGTTGAAGGTAGTGAGGTCCCAGGCCCCAGAAGGCCTTGTGGATAATGCAGAGGGTTTTGAACTTAATCCCTGCAGCCACTGGGAGCCAGTGCAGGGATTTCAGTCCTACAGAGATACGATCCCTGGGCTTGAGGCCAAGGACAAGTCTCACAGTCCTGTTTTGGATAAGTTGCAGAGGGCGGAGAGTAGAGGCAGGCAGATTTAGATAGAGCTAATCTTTCTCCCATCACCTACTATCTAGTGCCACTACAATGGAATATGCTTTGAACATTTTCATTTACCCATGCTAGCCATTCTAATATCCAAACAGTAACTGTCTTCTTTCCTTCCTACAATGCTACAAATTTTGTTCCACACTTACTAATCTACAAAATTCATAAAAATATTGCACAAAAGTAGCATTCAGTGCTTCTTAGCAATATGCATCAAGTTCATACAGTGCATGCATACAAACAGGATGCTTCGACTTACCTTGCACACTTCAATCATAGCCTCCTTAGGTCCCTCTTCAAATAGACCTTCTGCCACACTTTTTGCATACACACCATAACCAGAAACCTTATTGAACAATGCGTTAGACTCCACAGTCCCATTTCCATACCTGCCACACTGAAAAGGGCCGGATGTGGCACATGTAATCCTGAAACTACCATGGAATCCACAGCGTTACCGTGCTAGGAGGGGGACGGGAGAAAGACATTGGGTTGTACTGGTGGCGCTGAAAAGATATATATTTTGTTCGTGTTTTTTTACGTGATTGCAAAGAATCTTTCTTTTTCCTGGTTGCATATGTTTCTGATTGCTTCTCCTCCTTACATTTTTACAGAATTCTAGTCAACGCTTATTGCAGAGTGTAAAAGAAAATGGCATTGCCAATGGCGGTCAAATAAATACCATTTCTATGGAACCTCTGCATATTTGTCGACCTATATAGTGGGTGGAGAACATCCCAGCAGTGCGCACAAATGCACACATGCTTCTGTTTATAAGACACCTTCCGAACCCTGTCTGGGGACAAATTGCACCAGCATGGTCCCATAATCCTCTTGATGTTATGCATGAGAAAACAACCTTGGCAGTGGAAAGAATCACTGCATTCAGCAACTTCTTCAGGTGACGGATTAAATGCCCACATGACATGCAACCCAAATATAGACTTTCATAATGCACCACGACAACAATAACGGAAGCCACAGAGGCCACATATCTGCAAAGGTGAACCATCCCACGGAAACTGCACTCATAGAGACTGCCCCACAAAGTGGACAATCCTTCCAACCCAAAATTAGCAGCAATGCTTCTTTGCACAGCACACCTGTGCAGATGTTGCACAATAGTATAACCCACAATCAGCACTGTGCATCTCTGCATCTCTACCAACCTCAATACATAGAGTATTGGGAAAAAATAGAACTGCCCCTTCCTGTCAACCACACCCTGAACACCTGATTGGATAATCCCCACAGTTTCATTTCCACACCCACCTTGCTCTGAATGGCAGGATGTGGCATGTGCGCTTTCCCAGATACAGCGAGGGGCATGCCCCAGTAAAGCAGGGACAGTACTTCTTCCCTTTCCACTGTTCTTTTTCCAGCACTCCCTCATTGGGTACTGTGAAATATTCACACATGCATGCACCAATGACAACCAAGACCTCTGCATCCAATACTATCATTTCTGTACAGCACTCCATATTTACCGTAACACACTTCGAGTGCCCATTGCGTGTGCTTCCAAAGCACCTCCATTAGAAAGTTCTGCAAAGGAATCCACAATTTCAGCATCTAAAATCATCCAGTGCGGCAGCCATCACAACTTTTGGCATGCACACAACAGTCTAAGCCTTTCCCACACCCAGCACATCTTAATGGAGCCATGCATGCAACCATGTGGCCAGATACCACTATCCACAAATGTAACATAGCCAGCAGCACTTCAACCCAGCCCCCGCACCATAATACAGCAATGCATAGAAACATGTAACAGTTAGCAGAATCCACAAACATACCACAGTCTCCAGCACCCCTACCCACTTCCGTTCACTATATATTTTGTCACTGTCAACCAAACCACACAATCTTCACAACATTGGCCCTAATCCCACCAATCTCCACAAAGCAGAGCATTTCAGCACATTGAAGAGCCACTTCAACCTCTTCTATACTGATACTATTCCAACACTGCACCCAGCACAGAAGGACTTGTCACTGCACCATCTCCATCCATACACCGAAACTGTAGGATAGTCTAACAATGACCCCTCCCATGGAACAACAATGTACGCATGTCAGCTCACTTCTAGTGCTCTATCAAGTCTAAAATATACTTCACAACCATTCTTTACAGGTCACCAACCTCTGACTGATGTAGATTCTAAACTGCATTGCTGCGGTGGGTGTGGTCAAGGCCTAGGCTCTTGGGTGCATGGCCTACGGCCTACAGCCTTTGGCCATGCAACAAAGAGGCTAGGCCTTGGACACAGCCACTGCAACCTAATGCAACCATGCATGCCAACATGCAACCAAGTACCAGAATCCACAAACGTACCACAGCCACCAGCACTGCTACCCAATATGTGCACTGTGATACAGCTATACATGGAAACATGCAACAGTTAGAAGAATTTACACACATAACACAGCATCCAGCACCCCTACCCACTTTTATTCACATACTATGTTGTTACTGCCAACCAACACAAAAAATTGTTCACACCAGTGACCCTGCTCTCAACAGTCTATTCAGTCAACAAAACCAATACTTCACAGTGCAGTACAGTAGTTAGCACTCCGCACAATGGACACTACCCAAACCCATAAAATATGCACTTCAACCCTATCCACTTCTATGCACACACTATTAGAACATTGCACCCAGCTGACACATTGCAGTATCCAAGCACATAGAAGATGTACTTGATCCTTACCCTCTTCTACACTGACAGTATTCCAACAATGCACCCAGTGTGCACAATGAAGGACTTGCCACTGCACCATCTCCAGCCATACACCGAAAACTGTTGGATGTTCTAACAATTACCACACCCATGGAACCAACAATATACGCATGTCAGCTCACTTCCGGTGCTCCCATCAACCCAACAATGTATGCAATGCTGACAAACCACACACACAAGGCAACAATGTCAAACCTACTTGCAACCAGGGCCCATAGTTGTTTGTGCAGGACCTCCAGCCAAGCATGGAAGGGGTTACAGGCTTACCACATGCAACACAGCATAGCACCTGCTATGTTACAATGTTTATGTAATGTGCAATGCACTCCCCTTCTGCAATTAATCTGCCACCAATCACCACAGCAAGAGTTCTCGGCACAAGCTATCATGCCATAACAAAGGCTGCCTGCATTCACCACACATGGTAGTCGCCTGGGTAGGGACCGGTGAATTGGCGCAGTGCGCATGGATACTGCAGGCACACCACCGTCTTCGTCCACCTAATAATCACATATATCAGATGTAACACTACTTACTCCCCCACCCTTTTCATCCCTTCTTCCCACCACCACATGGCGTAAAGTATGTTGGTTAGTCCCTTTTTGTGGTGCACTGTCCTCCGATACAACATGGCAGCCTTTCCACAAAAACTTTGACGCACAGCACGCTTCCCTCCAACCACCGGCAGTGTCCAATGTTCACTGACATCATACGGTACTGCAAGCCAATGAGACTTTTGTCTGCGGAGCAAACAGGGACATGGGTCCGCGGAGCGGAGGCAGTTATCACACATTTTTTTTAGACATACATTTCAGTTCTTTGCAACAAAAGTACAGGTCAGATTCCCACCAAACACACAGAACATGCTTTCGGAACCAAGCCCCCGCTCCTGCCGCACATTTGGTTAAAATCTGTCCAGCCGTGTGCAAAGTTTTTGCCCATTCAGTCTATGGAAAAAAACGTTTTTGGGGGACCTCCCTATAACTTTGCCCCCCCCCTGCACAAAACCTCACCAAACTTGCCAAAGGAATTCAGAGTGGGCCATATACTTTTTTGCAAAGTTTGGTGAAAATTCCTCCAAGGGGGAGTGAAGTTATAAGCCACCAAAAAAGTGGTCTTCCTATGGGTTTACCAACTTACCCATAACTACATGGTTGCTACCGGATAAGTTGCTCACCCATAGTAAGAGCACTTTTTGGGTGTCTTATAACTTCACCACTCCCTTCCCCGGACGAATCCTCATGAAACTTTTAAATAAAGTATATGGCCCTGTCACATTGAATCTGCAAAGTTTGGTGAGGTTTTATGCAGGGAGGAGAAAGTTATATAGAGAGGTTTTCCTCACTGATGCAATAGAAAAGAATTGCTCACACCTCATGTCCAAACCGCTGGACGGAGTTTCACCAAATGTGCGCCCGGCAAGGCAGATTAGTCCTAAAAGCATGCTTTTGTAAATTTGCTGTAAATCAGTTCAGTGTTTTTTTTTTTAAATGGCCAAGAGTAGATAAAACATTAAATGGTGATATCTGGGGTCAGTCTACGGAGGGGCCTCTGATTTGTAAAGAGTATGGCATGATGCGCCCGCTGATTGGATGGTGAAAAGCTTGAGGTGCGTCATAATTTCTCAAATGCTTGCCATGTTGTATTCGCCGAAATTACATTCGCATCAGTGGGGAAAGCGTCTGGAAAAGACAGTTGGTTTTGTTTGGTGGCCTAAGGAGGGGGCTGGGAATGGTAGGGGAGTGGAAAAAAGATGACATGGGGATATTATTATAGGTGGGAAAAGGGTGTGCAGATGTTGTGGTAGTCCGTGGACTGAAGTGTATTTTTAAAGTAGTAAAATACCTGTTGGCTTATTTTATCTATTTTGACTTTTAAAAGTAGTATTGAAGTATTATAGATGTAGTCAGATACCAGTTGGCGTATGCTACAGTTCAGTGACAACATTTGGGTTTAAGGAATATTAAGTAAGCATTTGGTAGATTTGCTGGTAACCTACGTTTTAGAATAACAGAAGTGTCAATACATTCAAATCAACTGCTTCTTTTTTAATATATGCAGTATGATGGCCTGCAGTGTTTGTGGCACTGGATGTGGTAGATTTGGCCTACTGTTGTGAAGGTTTTCTTGCCAAGAGATACTTTGCCGTGTGTGATGCTAATAAGCTTATAGTAGATTTTGATACCATCTGCATTGTACCTAGTATCAGATATCGGCTATGTGAGTGTATTCGTATGGGGGAACAATTGTCTGAATTGCAAAAAGTTCATACTATGCCATGATTTGCATTTTGCAGAAGCTGGTGAAATGCTACAGATTCACAATTTGGTATGGATACATAAACAAAATCGTCCATTAGGGATGCTCTCTTGTGAAACATGGTTAAAGCGACTGCATGCATGTTTGCATGTGTATGAAATCTGGAAGATTTCATTTATGGTTGTAGTAAGTACATTAGACATTCTTATGGATCTTCCTGTGTGTTTCTGGGGAATTTCACCATTTCTATACAAAAGTCCAATTCTCGCCTTGAGACACTGTAGATGTTGCTAGGCTTATTTGTGGCATTTCTATGAAGGATGAGCATTTGTAAACACAGCTGTTCTGAGCTGTTTAAGTAAATGTTTTGAACAATTGGTGGTACTTGAAAGAGAAGATGAATTGCTACATTTGCATAGCAATTTACTCCAGTTGTGTTGCTAAATTTACTGGACCAAAGAGTTGTGTTTCAGTGTTATTTCATGGGCCTGCAGTTATTATTTTTTATAAGAAATGCTTGTCTTTTTGTCTTCTGATCCTTTGGTGGTGTTGTTGGGAGATCTCTCATAGTTTCTGTTTGTATTACTTTTCTTTGTAAAGGTTTTGTTTTTTGAGGTACAGGGTACATATCTAGCTAGGGCGTGTACAGTCCGTGTAGCCTGTTGTATTCTAGGATGCAAGTAATGTCAGTGTTGACTTTGTCTGCATCAAAGTTGACTAGGAATTAACCTTCAAACGTACATAGATGTGAACGAGCTATTAGCTCATACCTTCCTTAAAGACTGTTTTGCCAATGTCACTCAATGCGTGATCTAGGGTTAGACCTTGTAATTTGTGAATAGTGACTGCATATGCAAGGGACAGAAATAATTGTTCTCTGTATACGTACATGTCTTTGAAAAGAAGGAATTGTGCTATTGTGCAGCCTATTTTGTTAACTTCTGCAAGTTTGTCAAAGTGGATGTTGACAAACTGAATGTTGTTGTCATGTGGATATGATTGGAAGCCAACAATTGTACCAATTGCTCCATTGACTAAGCTTTGTTCTATGTCAAGGTTACGTTTTAGAATTACCCTGCCGATTAGATACAACATTAACATTTTCTCCATTTCAGCCGTGTTGAAATAGACTTTTCTAAGCTATTTAGTTGCTGTTGCTTCCTGACACATATGGAGTGCCATGCCATGCACTTCTGTTTTGTCTGTGGAGCCAATATGCAGTATGGGTTGCATTTCTTTTTTTCATTGTTTTGTTGAATTGACTGCAGCTTTCAAAGGTTGGCATTAAGGACATTCATTTGATATTTTGTTGAGTTGATTGTTCCATTAGATCAGGAGCAGATGTGTTTCTCCCATGCATCTCATGATTGAGTCTACTATGCATTTTGAATCTTTGTTAAGCAGACCAGTTCGAATGCTTTTAAAAATGTTAGCATAGGTGAGGTCTGCAGACTGACACATGTTTCGAGTTAGTCCTCTGTACTGAAAATGTTGGCAGAGATTTAAATTTTCTATGCTGCCAAGGGTTTTGTGTTATTGTTTGTGTCCTAATGTTTTGAAAATAAGTTGACCTTTTACGGGTATTAACTGTAGGAGGTCTCCAAAAACAATAACATGTTTTCTTCCAAACAGTTGTTCATAGTTGGCTTTTAAGACTTTTTGCATTCTGAGGTGAATTAAAGCCAACATGAGGTTGGAAACCATTCTTACTTCTTCTATTAGGAGTGTTTTAATTTGTTTCAGAATTCTGCGTAATTCAGAAGCAGCTTCTGCTGTTCATTTGTAGTATTCTAATTTGTGTTAGTGTTCTACTGGAAGGAGCAGTAGACAATGTAAAGTTACACCTCCTATGGTGTAGGCAGCTAAACCTGTGGGGGCTGTTACAACAGCGGGAAGGTTGTTGTCTGTTCAGTTTTGTAGAAATGGGTTGATTATTTTATTTAAGAATGTTTTCTAGAACCAGCTTCATCACTTACTTACAGGAGCAGAGGTTTATCATTTTTACAGCTACAACTTCTAGTTTCATGTTTGAAACCATGTTCAATTTCTTAAGTTGACCTTTTACGGGTATTAACTGTAGGAGGTCTCCAAAAACAATAACATGTTTTCATCCAAACAGTTGTTCATAGTTGGCTTTTAAGACTGGTGAGATGGTGAGTTGTACATCATTTAGCAGTGATTTGAACACTGACAAGTCTTCTTCTGATTGTTTGTATTGATACATGGTGTTTTCTACTTCAGTTGTGACTATTTCTGCTTCATTTAACATGAGTGGTTTCCCAAATTGGTCTTGGCTTCATTTAATGGAAGGTTGACTGCCATCAGCAGCGTCTTTATCTAGTTAATTTTCAACTTCTTCCTCTTATTGGTGTTCATTGTCCAACATTTCTTGTATTGCTTGAAATTTACATCTTTTATACTGCTTTCATTTGCATTGCATGCAGCTTCAAATGAGTCATGGTTACCTCATATTTCTTCTTCTTTTCTCCATGGTTTAAAAAGTTGCAGTAGGGCCATGTAATCCAATTCCCTATGTTGCAGAGATTTAAATGATCATTTTATATGCTTAATTAGATTGGGTTCGATAAGTTTGACTAGGCTTCTTTTACTAGTTGAGACTACTTATTTATCAGTTGTCTCATCTGGTGTGACATTATTTTTGTTGGAGCAGTTTTGGGCTATGTGGTACTGGCACGTGCTTTCCAAAGCCTGACTTCTGTTTTGGTACTTTTTCTTTATTAAATTGTTTTTTTAAATCTCCTGGCTGTTGGGATCATTTGTAGCTAAATCTTTGTGACAGTGTTTTGTCAGATGATAGGTCACCCCACAGGTCTTTTAGATCTCTTTTCTCAGCTTTGCTGAGATAGGCTGTGACAAAGCCCCCAAAGTATGGAACTCCCATCTGCTAAACTTAAGAAAGGAAGAATCCCTCACAACCTTCAGAAAAGCTCTAAAAACTAAGTTGTTTAACTAAACCATACCATTACTGCACTTCACCCATCATTGTTCCTCTCTAACCTCAGAACAACTGTTTACTCTGTCATAATATCTGTCTCCTATGTAACAATGTCACAACATGCTTCAAGTGAATATTCTGTAACAACGCCACGATGCCTCCAGGCCGCTGCGTGCTTTATAAATCCAAATAAATAAATATATAAATATCTTGCAGCAGCAGTGGATTTGTCTGTAATATATTGTATGACTATATTTGCATTCCACAAAAGGGCAATGATTGTGTTGTAAGCATTGATGTACTTTGATGCTTTGTCCCTTTTAATGTTGTATGTGTTTTTAGGTGATTTGCCTTTTACACTGTTTCTAACAGAAGACATCAAGCTATTTACTAGTCCTTTTTCCAAAACTGGTCTAGGGAAGCCAAAGCAAAATTTGGTATAGTATTTACCTTTGTTTTTATATGTACGTCGACAGTATTGCCACACATATGTTTTTGGAAGCGTAAGATTTATGTACGTAGGTCACTATGTGTGGTTTCTGAAGGGATGATGCAAGTAATGTATTTTTGAATAAACTGTAAAATAGTGGAATCACTGTCATGGCCAAATTTGGCAGCATCTTTTATCCACAAAAGCATATGAATGTGTGGTGCCCCTTTTGATTGATATTCTTTTCTCCAAAACAAGTGTTTCACTTCTCTGAGTGGAGGGGTAGTTTTATTGCAGATGAAGTGCAGCGAGCCAATAAAGCGATGGTGAAAGTACCTTGATACATTCACAGGGTCAAAAGAAAAGAGTTCTCCTGGTGGTTTATGTCTATTTCATCTTTATTTTTGTTTGCTATGCGTAAGAAGTCATACAAGTCATCCCATGCACATTCTGCACAATCTAAAGTACCAAACCATGTGGCTGGGCCTAGGTTCCACACGTTTGCAAAGAGATTTGTGATACTTGACTGCAAAACTTCATCTTGTCTTTTATCTTTAGAAGCAGATGGGTAGCTGGCATATTTTAAACCTTAGAGCCTGTTTTTAATGTGTGTGCAACTCCATACTATATAGTGGCTAGTTCATTTTCAGACAGGAGGTGGAAAATGTGTTCTACATTTTGTGCGAATCTGGCGTCTTCAGAATACATTATGATGCAGTTATTTCTGCGGATCTTTCATCATATCTTCCTTCCTTTTTCTGTAGGAAAGAGTAGAGGAAAAGAACATGCTTCTACACTTTTCTCACATATGCTCATTGGAGATCGTTTGGCTTGACGTAGTTAATATGTTTCTAATGCCTCTTCCATGGTGTCTTTGGAGTGTAGTGGGTGAATTGTATACTGGTCCAAAATGTCAGCTGCAGTAATATGCCAGTTGGTGGGATATCCTGAATTATTTGGGTGGTTTCTCTTAGGTTCCCCTCTATGTTTATATCTGTGTAGTATTCATTGTTTTATTTTAGATATTGTAGGGCTTGTCTAACCTTGTTTAAGTCAACTAGATGTTGCCAAATGTGTTCGTATTTTGTTGGTATACCATTAACTAGTACATTGAATGATTGAGCTATTGGCCGTTGTACTCCTAGAGTTTCTATATTTTTTTAAAGATCTAATGGCAAATATACTATTTTGCCACGGATGCCTTTTAGTAACTCGGAAGTAGGAAATTGGACTGTTTTGGGTTGAAGGCGTATTATAGCTTGAAATGGGTGTACTGTTTGGATTATAATGCTCTCATACAAGTTAAAGTGTTGGAGAGACTTTGGAAGTTGGAATATTTCTAAGTTATTAGTGACAGCACGTGATGGTATATGAATATTGTTGCGCTTTGTATTACAGTACTTGAAAACTATTGAGGGGTCGGTTATTTTGTATTTATTTTCTATTGTTAGATATAATGCTATTTGAAATCATTGGGATTCCTCATTGTCCTCTATTTTGTAGGAAACATCTACTTTTTTGTGCTGTTTTTATTAAAAGTTCTGCGACAACAGACACATACTTGATCTGGTATTTTAGCAAATGTGTTTTGAAACTTTGCTATTTCTTTTTTGTATGTGTTTGATAGGAGGTTGGTGCTTGTAAGGTTTTCACTAATGTTTTCTGAAGGAACTACATTTTCTAAGTGAACTTCAGTTCCAAAATATTTACTTTGGATGTGCTCCATTTCTTGAAGGAGCTGTTTGGCTTTTACATGTAGGAGAATGTTATTTCAATTTTGCAGTTGTAGAGCAGGACTTTTTGCATAGTACAATCTATGCACAAGATTCCTCATAGTGCAATCGTGTGTTTCTAACATTTTGATGTGGTAGAGCATGCTTTTGCAAGCAGTTCCCGAAAAACAGACAAATGAATGTCCTTGCAGTGCAGTGTGGCTGCGTACTGGACAGAAGTCTATGGTTTATGAAGTTGTCATTCTACTTTTGTCTTTTAGTTTCACATAGTGATTGAGGAATTGTTGTAACAATTTGAAAGATTGTTGACATATGTTACACATTTAGCTGCATGTCTATTTGTACACTGGGCGGATTGTTTGGGCAAAAGCAACACTTGGTTGAATATTTGTTGGGGATGTTTTTTCTATAAGGGTTTCTTGTGCCATAATGGTGTGTCCTACCATTTCATATCCTCGTCCATTACTGTTATAAGCCTCTTCATTGAAATATGGTTCTGTGCTGCATGTGCGAATCCATTCATCTTCGCATATGTTTGAAAAGGTATCTATATTGACATTGCACGTGTTTAGAAGTACTTTTTGTAATGTACTGATTAATTTACTCAGTGGTTTCATTCTGCTTAAAATTATCATAAACAACTATTTTTACAGTAGAAATGTGCTGTAAATTAGAGCTTCGAGGATTAGTCTTCTGAGGTAGTTTTTAAGGGTAGATCGTGACTTTTGAGCTGTCTTCATGAGATTGTGAAGCCCTCTATGGTGGAACATTTTTTGTAAAATAAATATTTTTGAATGCTTCACTTTGGCTACGTTAACATTGGTAGATATAGTTTTAGGTACATTAGTAGGTTTGGTTTTGTTTATACTTTTTTTGTTTTAGTTTTAGGAAGAGGGGTCTTACTTTTTTTAGTGCTCGCTGGCACAGTTTTGATAAGTGATGTTACTAGCAGTTTTGTTTTAACGTTTTCTATACATTGTTTTAGAGGTGGATGACTTGCTTGCTTTTGTATGTTCTATTTTTTCTTTGCTATTTAGTAGGCATTCTGTTATGTTTTTTGAAAAAAAGAAAGTTTGAGTGTGAAAGTTATGGAAAGTATATGGATGTATTGTGAATGCGTGTGTGAATGTGATGGTAGAGATGAATGGAGTGATGTGTGATTTTGCGGTGGGATGATTGTTATGGGAGGGAAGGTTGTAAGAGTAAGAGCGTGTAGAGGTGTGAAGGGTTTGGGTAAGTGAGTAAGAGAGTAGGGGTGTGAATGCGTCTATGACATTATGATGTTTTGAGGAGAACAGTGGGTGTTGTAATGATGGTGGTTAGATGAGAATAGTAAGAGTATGCATGTTGAAATATAAAGAGCAAGAGAGAAATGTTGTTTGATTTGAAAGGAATACTGTAGGCAAATATACAGCACATCTATACTGTTACAATAACAGACAGATTAATACTATAGTAATGTACTTACTTTGTAGCATGTGGAAAGTAGTCTTCTTCTGGTTGGTGTCTTCAGGAATGTTCTTCTTTACTGTAATTGTAAAAGAAATTTAGTGGGTATATATGGTCATAGTGAAGTACTTTTAGTAAAAGAGGTCGGTATTTATGAATGTGGGAGGAGTTGGGAAAATTAGTTAATAATGCTGTGTTATGGATAGTCTACTAACGTATGTTAACTATGTTATTAGAACAATTAGAATATGAACAATGCTATTTGGGAGATTGGAAGGAACAGGGCAAAAATGTGTGTAAGAAAAAGGTGCATTTGTAGGTTACTTTAGTGCTGCTGATTGTAATGAAGGAAGTGATGCATTTTTGGTACAATTTATTTGTAATGGTTTGCACGGTTTTTGAACAATAGGGACACTTTGGGCTAGTAGTAATGCAATGGAGGATTGTTGTTGCAGCAGTGTGTGGTATCTTATAGTAGAGGTTTGGAAAGAAGAGTACTTGCTATGTAAGGGGAAGTTAAATGTTAAATGTTAAATGTTAAAGGTATTTGTACCGCGCACCGTCACCAATGGAATTGGTCCCCAGGTGCTCTGGCAGATCTGTAAACGATAAGGTGGGATGGGTTAGTAAGGTGAAGAGTGAGTAGGATAGTGAGAGGAGTGGTGTTCTGTTGGCAGCTTCAACTCGGTATACACGGGTGCTGAGCTTTGGTGCGGGTATTGGATCGGTGTCAGTCCACGTGTGCTGTTGCTCCGGTTTATGTGTTGTTGCAGTGTTGTGAAGTGTGTGCGGCTTGTTGTGTGAGAGATGGCAGTGTGAGTTTTTTTGAGTGAGAAAAGTATGCAGAGTTTGAGCCTATATTGGTTAGTGGGTTACCTGACCTTTAGCATGCTAACAGTCACAGTTTTGTCTAAGTGTGGCACTTGTTGACCTTCACAATCCTATCTAGATGCGGCCCAGGCTAATGTCTAGAACCCCATCCAGGTGTGGGCATGCCAACATTCACAATCCCATCCAGATGTGGTGCAGGCTAGTGTTTAGAAATCTGTCTAGGTGTGGGCATTCCAACATTCACAATATTATCTAGATGCAACGCAGGCTAATGTTCACAATTCTAAGTGTGGCACATGCTAACATTCAAGGTTCATCTAAGCGCGGGCATGCTATCCTTCAATCAAAATCCTATCTAGATGCGATGCAGGCTAATGTTCACAATTTTATCCAAGTGTGGGCATGCTAACATTCAGGTTTCATCTAAGTGCGGGCGTGCTAACATTCAAAGTCCTTTCTAGATGTGACACAGGCTAATATTCACATTTTTATCTAAGTGTGGACATACTAATATTCACAGTTCTATGTAAGTGTGGCATATGCTAGTCTTCAGGTTTCACCTAAGTGCGGGCATGCTAACATTGAAAGTCCTATCTAGATGTGACGCAGACTAATACTGACAATTCCACCCAAGTGTGGGCATGCTAACATTCAGGTTTCACCTACGTGCAGGCATGCAAACAGTCAAATTCCTATCTAGATGTGATGCAGGCTAATATTCACAATTCTATCTAAGTGTGGACATGCTAACATTCACAGTTCTATCTAAGTGTGGCATATGCTAGTCTTCAGGTTTCACCTAAGTGCAGGCATGCTAACATTCAAAGTCCTATCTAGATGCGACACAGGCTAATATTCACAATTCTATCTAAGTGTGGGCATGCTAACATTCAGGTTTCATCTAAGTGCGTTGCTTGTTGACCTTGACAAGTATGTTAGTATGTAATGCAAGGCAACTTCTACAATCCTGTCATGAATAGGTTCACTCAGGTGATCACAAATCTTTTTGAGTATACCTGATGTGAGTCTATGGCAGTCTATGTTATTGGGAGGTAAGATAGAGTGGCAGGGGTTTTCTGGAGTAGAGTAATTGCTCTACTCCCCACCCATGCCACACTCACAGTTTTTGTTGGTGTCTGTTCACTACTGGCTTCACTGGCTTCCCCTGCGGAGACATGCAGATATATCTTGGAGCCGCCAATGTCAGAGCTGCCCTTGGCCTTGGGGCCCCTCGCTGCAGGGGCTGCTGGGCAGGAGGCTGCCCTGGGAGGATTCAAGATATGGGGAGGAGCGGCCAATCACAGGGTCGGGGGCCGGTCGGGAGGCGGGAGGAGGGAGGGAAGAGGAAATTGAGGTTGGGGACTGCAGGGGAGTAGGCCTCATCTCCTCCAGGTTTTCCAGGGCAAAATGGGTTGTAGCCAGGTCCAGGAGGGTCGCTGGCCCTGCACACTCACCTGCAGCTGCTCACGATGTTAAATAGCATGCAGGGAGGCGCCGCTGGTTACACCAGCCACAGTTGCTGCCATTAGCCAATTACAGGGTCGGGGCATGGTCGGGATGCAGGAGGAGGGAGGGAAGAGGAAATGGAGGTTGGGGACTGCAAGGGGAGCGGGCCTCATCTCACCCGGGTTTCCCAGGGCAAAATGGGGTATAGCCAGGCCCGGGAAGGTCGCTGGCCCTGCGCACTCACATTTGCAGCTGCTCATGATGAAATACTGAAAATAGATACTTTAGTGGTATACATGTATGTGTCAACAGGTGGAGAATGGTGGCAGTTGTAAGGAAGACATGGTAGCAAATAGTAAGACAGACAAAAATGATCACAGTTCAAGGGTGTTCATTGAACTTCAACTGGGTTTGAAAAACGCATACCTAATACTAAATCTAAAGATGGGAGCAAGCTACGACAATCAAATAATAACACAGTCCTAGTGGTGTATCATCAAAATAAAAGGTATCTTTGCCATTCAAAGTCTCTTACTTCAGAGGGCCTGATGCAACAAACATTCAAAAGTTCCTTTCTCCTCAGGATTCCCATGTACAACTTCTTTGAGGAATTTCAGTTCACCCTGGGTCCCCCGCCATTGCGCTCAGACCCACTTTAATACAAAACCTTATTGGGTGATTCACTGTTCACCTTGGATACCCCTCTGCCAGGCACAGACCCACTTTAACACAAAATCTTCAATTGGTCTCCCTCTGTCGGGCTTGGATCAGATTTGTGGATTTTTCCAAACTTTCTTCATTTCATCATTTTGCTTGACCTGTCACAGGACCACTTTGATTCACATTTATTTGTTCACTTTGAAATGATCTCCCTCTGCCGGGCTCAGATAACATTTTTGTTACTCCTCAGCTGGATACCTTACAGAGACCTTCCATTGAGCACCCACACCATGCTAGACTGCTCTATCGACGTGCGAAGACGTGCGAAGACGTGCACGCCCAGAAGGAGCAGGAGCTCCCCACAACACTGCCGGAGCAGTACGTCATCCACGGCACCCTCATCGGCTGCAAGGTAAGCCTGCAGGCTACTTGTAGCAGCTGCCGCAACTGCTGCTTCCAGCACAGAGTACGCAACAATCCTTTATGCTAATTGCACGCGAGGATTCCAGGTGGAAAGTATCCGCATTTCATAGCTGCATTTCGCATTCTGTCATCCTGTGCTTCCAGATTGCCCTGTGCCACCATCAGAAACCATGAGGCTAATCACCTCTCAAGATGGCCGCCCCCTGCACCCATATGTGCATCATTGCCTAACACCCCCTTCCTGCTCTCAGATTGGGCCATAGTGCATACTTCTGCACCAATCATGCGCCAGCAAGGCGCACACCGCCCCACAGCACAAAGGCAAGCACAAAGGCTTGTGTGCCTGTCCTGAGCCTGTCCAGAGAATGCCTAGAGGCAAAGGCTGGTCCCCCTGCTGAAACCCTCTTTGGAGACCTGGTAAGCTCTACAACCATGCTCCCAATACCTCTGATGCATACCCCGCCCTGCATTAATAATTAACCTTGACTAACATTAAGACCAGAGAGCAACGGCTCCTGTAACAGACAACAGTTACTATCACCAACGGCCCCTGGAAATGCCTGCATAGACTACTTGCCTCTTGGCATTTTTAGCCATCCTTGTAAATTTTGAATCTAGGCGACCCTTACTACCTATTTGTCTCCTGCCTAGGTGCTCCCTTTGCATCTCTGCCAATTGGTTTTACTTTGAATCTAAGTCTTGCCGCATTGCATTTTAGTCAACTGTTCCTACTTCAAACCTATGTGTTGCCCATTGCATTGCATTTGAGTCAATTGTTTCACCTTGAACCCATGTGTTGCCCATTGCATTTTAGTCAACTGTTTCTATTTCAAACGTAGGTGCTGCCACATTGCACCGTAGCCTAGCGATATTATTCCGAAACTAGGTGTTGCCGTCCCCTTGCGCTCCTCCTGGCTAATACATTCTGAGCACCTGATTACAATCCTGCCCACAAGCTGCTTATACTTCCACTATGGTTGGTGCCTAACTACCCTCCTTCACTTACTGTACATCTACACCAGAGGCTGGACATCCCAGTCGTATCTACATACGGACTACTACACGTCCTCTTTCACACCTGAGGTAACAATCACACACACCCTATGGATTAATACCATGGTCTGTCCCAACCCTTAGTTGGATGATCCAGCACTTTGGATACACCATTTTGCTACCAGACCAACACCGAATCAACCATGTTCTATTATTTATAGAAACTTAGACTAAATTCTAGAGTCACCCCACTAAAACATTGCTCATACTCGAAGCTTTATAATAGCCCACCCGCATTGCGCAACACTATCACAAGCAACTGGCTCAACCTATACCACGCTCCCACTATCCGAGCATTACACTCAGAAATCTTAGATTAGGAGCCCAACTACAGACTAAATCTCGTCAGCCGCACTTCTACAAGAGAAACAAAGATCTGCATCGGCACAACAACCTAGACAATCAGGCTAATGAACTAGACACAAATCTGACCACTGTCACCCTGCCTGACGCACCCCTACCACCACAGAAAACCCTTGCCAATGACACATTTATCATAGTAGCCTTAGTGAATGCTAAGTCCCTCCCTGCCCACGCTTTGGACATTGCCGACTTTATAACCTCTGAAAAACTCGATCTCCTTGCGGTCACGGAAACTTGGCTAAACGCAGCTTCAAGGCCTTCATTGGCGCTAGCCATACCAAACGACTACGCTATCATTAGATGTGATAGAAACACCAATCAGGTGAAGGGAGGCGGCCTCGCCTTTATCTTTAAAAACACCTTTGACATTAGAATCATTCAGGATCTACAAATCCCCTCTGCTTAATCCCTGCCCATCAAACTACCATAATCACCTAACCAGACATCAACAGTAGACCTTATCTACCGACCACCTGTACCCATATCCACATTCACGAGGATATTTTATCCCTTATATCTGCGAATACCAAACCCAACTCACAATGTATCCTACTCAGCGATTTTAATCTTGGTCTTTATGACCCTACAAACACTAACGCCCTTGAACTAGTCAACACTCTATCTGACCTTGGTCACGCCCATATCATCCATGAGCCCACACATATTAAAGGAAGAACATTGGATTGGCTCACCAACATTAATTGCACTATTGATCTTTTACCTAAAGAACCATGTATTTGGTCTGATCATCATAAAATAACCTTCTACATCAAAGCCACAACACAACATCCTGCACCCATCATCGCTCCTGCCACCCACACCAGGAACAAGAAAGACATTACACCTGACAAACTTCTCCCTCTATTACTCCCCCTTCTCAACAATACTGCCACCTCTGACCCCACTGTCCTAGTGGACACTTACAATCAGGCAATATGTAAAGCCTTGAATACTATCGCTTCTCTAAAATTGCGTTCGTGGTTTACTCCACATCTAAGAGAACTGCGTAAAACTAAGAGAACCGCAGAAGCACATTGGAAAAAGTGCCCCTCAGCTACTAACAAGAATGATGAGCTAACCCTAGCATCTACAAACTACAAAGAGGCCATTATACTTGCCAAAAAAGACACTTACAACAAAAGGATCACTCAAGCGGAATCTATTACAAAAGAACTTTTTAAAATCCTAAAAGAACTGGAATCTCCTATCACCCCTGTTGATAAATGTATCACAGATGCATCATGGTGCACTAACATCCAGAAGGCGCTATTAGGTAAAATAGCTCTGCTACAATCCAAAATTAACGCAAAAAAATGCTCGCTATTCTCTGACCCTGATTACAAACCACATCCCAATAAGACCTCCACCTTTGAGCCTACGTGTAAACCTTTTACCTTCTCACCCCTGTCAATCTGGGAAGTGGAAAACATCATTAGGAAATTCAAAACCTCTAACTGCCAAGGTGTCGTCTGCCCTGCTCCGATCATCAAAGCAGCAGCACATCACCTCGCCCCATTTATTACTAACCTTATCAACAATTCCTTCATAACTGGAGTAGTGCCTGATAACTTAAAAGACGCCCTGGTCATTCCTTTAATTAAAAAAAACGTCTCTTGACCCACCCAACCCATCTAACTACAAGCCAATAACAACGGTACCCTTATTACTAAAAATTCTAGACAGAGCAGCCTACCTGCAAATTCAAGCGTATCTAGAATCTAATAATCTACTGGGACTAAGACAATCCGTTTTCCGACCAAGACACGGCACGGAAACTGTCTTGATAGATCTCACCACTCAAATTCAAGTATTAAAAGACAACGGTAAACTAGCACTCCTCTTACAGCTGCTTTTGATTTGGTCAACCACCAAACGCTATGCCACCATCTGAAATCTGCTGCACATTTCTCCGACTCAGCCACATCCTGGATCAGCTCCTTCCTGGCGAACAGAACCATGAGGGTCTTCTCTCCTACTAACTCTGCTGAACCTTCCCCAGTACTTTTTGGGGTGCCGCAAGGTTCTTATGTGTCCCCCACGTGCTACAATATCTTTACAAAAGCCCCTATTTGATATCCTCGACTATCTGGGTGTCTCGTATACTAACTATGCGGATGACACCCAGCTACTCATTCCTATCTCTGGAGATTATGCAACTGACAGCAAAGCCCTTAATGAAATCTACTCAATAATACAAGCATGGATGGCACAACACGGTCTTTGTCTAAACGACGAAAAAACTGAGCTGCTTATCCTACGTACACACACTAAACTGAAAAAATTAAACACTGCCTTCAAATAATTTACTATAGATGGCAACCCCATTACTGTCTCAAACAACACTAAAACTCTTGACATTTATCTTGATGCCACCCTATCCTTCTCCAAACAAATCAATACAGTAGCAGCATCATCCGCATACACCTGTAACCTAATCACCGCTTGTAGACCATTCATCTCCACACCTAATAGCAATACACTTGCTAGAACCCCAGTTCTGTCCAAAATTGATTATTGTAATGCCCTCTATCAAGGGAGTAGCCACAAAAATATTGACAAGTTACAAGTAACCCAGAACAATGCGTTCAGAGCAGCCTTCAACATCCCTAAGAAGTCCCATATTTCGGAGACTAGACACAACCTGCACTGGCTCCCTGTAGAGCCCAGAATATCTCTCAAAACGCTTGCTCTAACACACAAAGCCAGGGCCAATCTCGCCCCAGCCTACCTCACAAACCAATTCACTTCTCATACGGCCTCAAGACCACTTAGAGTGGCCCAAGCAAACACAATGGTCATACCTAGATTCAAACTCCATAACTCGGGAGGGGCTAGCTTCCCTGTACAGGCATCAAAGCTATGGAACACACTCCCTGCTCCCTTCAGAGCAGAACCTGCCTTCCACTTATTCAAGCGCAACACTAAGCGCTGGCTTCTGTATTTGGATATAACAAGAGATTAACTTCCCGATTTCAGTCCTGTCGTCTGATTTACTGTATTTACTGTAAATACTATACCGTTTGATTTAACTGCATCCTCCTTTACTTACTGTATGTAACTGTAACTTGTGTGTCTCTGCAACACGTATGTATCTTTCCTATCGACTATATGTAACAGGAATGTACTGTAACCACTTTTAAATTGTTGCGCCCGTATGCCCCAGGGCCTGGCTGTGCGTTATAAATTAAACAAATACAAATCATAGGTATTTTAGCTTTTTTTAAAGTTCAATCACTCAGCAGCAGTTTAACTGCACTCGTGCCATTTATCACACATAGTTTAACAATGTTCATTGCAGTGCTGCTATACAATGTTACTGCTTGCAAACTTGGCTTCAACACAGACCGGTCTTGTATCGGTCTTCTCGACTCAGCGGCTGTGTTGTTTTCGCTGAAGCCGCTTTGTTCTTGGAGCCAAAGACAGTACCACTGTGGCTGGTGATTATCCCCTCCTTGATCATTGACGCAGGAGGGTCCCGCTATCTCTGACATACAGTGCAGGATTCTTCAGCTGGTTTTCCTGGTCATATACTTTCCAATCTCGAGGACCCATAAAAGCAATGGTTCCTTGCCGAAAAGGTCAAGGGTACTTCCCTCCCCATAATCCCTTTCTGTTTTGCTGTCTTTTTTCCTGTTGTAAAACTGCCATCTTGGAACTGCTGTTTCCTTGTGTGTTTTGCCTTGCTCTAAGTGTGTTCTCATGCTCTGGCTTTTACATGTGGGGAAGTGTAATGGAAGTCAGGTGTGTGTGATGGTCAGTAACTGCCTGACCTTGCCTGACCATTGTATTGGGACATGTCAGTTATACGGCTTGGGTGTTAGTCTGTTTTTCCTTAAAGCGGACAATCAGTGAGAAAGTGTTCTTGTTGTAAAAGGAGGGACAGAGTTCCAAAATATCCTACCGAGTAGGATGGGGTACAAGGAAGGGGATACCACATCTCACCATCTGGTGTACAACTCAAACTCCACAAAGACCCTTTACCCAGGTGATCCTCCCACACTGGAACTGGATATAAAAGTGTTGTCCATATCCTGGCCACCTGGATGAGGCATCTTCTGGTTTCTCACATGCCCTTCCCCTATAAGAAGTAGCCACATCTGTTTCACAGGGAAACCGAGAAAGGAAATCGACGTTGCCCTAGTCTTTACCTTTTCGGTGCTCCACAGTGAAACAGTAGGGTTGCAGGTCTACGAACAATCGCATGAATCAAGGGTTAGAGTCCTTTTGTTGGCTTATCCACACTAGTGGAGAATGTCTGTGACGAGTGTGAGCTTTCCTGCTAGGCGATCGTATTCTAGATTTTTGATGGCCTATTTAATGGTAAGGGCCTCTAATTCTATCACAATGTACATTTTTCACATGGGAAGAGCTTTTGACACATTTAATAGGATAGAGTATTCTAATCCATCACAAACCTGGGACAAACCTGCTTCTAACCCTGTAAGAGAGGTGACAGTTTGTAACACAAACTCTTTTGAAAAGTGTACTACCTTTAGGATAGGGTCATGGCACAGGGTTTGTTTTAACTTGTTGTAACATGCATGATCCTTGTCAGTCCAATTAATCTTCTGCGGTTCTGCGTTCTTTAATTTGTCTGTCAACCTAGGTGTTCTATAAGAGAAATTAGGGATAAACCTACGGTAATAACCAATTAATTCTAAAAATGCTCTGAGGTCTCGCCTGGTTTTAGGCATAGGGGTATCTAGGACGGCTTTCACTTTTTCTCGCTCAGGCTGGCACTGCCATTCCTTACAAAGAAGCCAAGGTATTTCATGTCTTATTGAGCCAGCTTACATTTGGATGGATTGGTAGTTAAGTCTGCTTCTCTGAGGGCTCTCATAATAGTAAAAAGATGGAAAAGATGGTCTTCCCATGTCTTACTCTAAATGGATATGTCGTCAACATAAGCCCCACAGAAATAGGAGTAGGGCTGTGATATCATGTCATAAGCTGCAGGAAAGTGGCTGTTGCCCTGTGTAAGCTAAAAGGGAGGACTTTGAATTGTAATATTCCCAGGGGCATCAAGAAAGCTTTCTTAGCCTTATCAGGTCCATGTACTGGGACCTACCAGTACCCCTCGGTTAAGTCTACGGTCGATAGGAAGGTGTAATTTCTGACTTTATCACTCATTTCGCCAATGCACGGCATGGGATAGGCATCGAAATCTGAGGCGGATGTCTATGCAAAACCTCCAGGAAAGATCAGGTTTTTTTACCAATACTATAGAGAAGGACCACATGCTTGAAAAAGGTTCGATAATATTTGCCCTTAGCATTTTGTTGACTTCCTCAACCACTATCTGTCTATGGGCTTCAGGGAGTCTATATTGTTTCAAATGGACCACTTTTCCATTTGAAGTTCTGATATAATGATATGTACCTTGTTCTCTCCCTGGTTTCTCACAGAATACATCACGGAATGTCAAGAATACATCATTTAAGTCTTCTTTTTGTTGACTAGATAGCTCTTGGGAAATTAATTTGAAATCATATATTTCCTCTGGTACCAAACAAGAGTGTGTTGTGGAATTGGCTGTAGATGGATTTTCTTTCCATTCTTTTGAGAGATTCAATTGGTAGAGGTGGGTCTTTTGTTTCCTGTCTGATTGGGCTATTTTATAGGTACAGGTCCCTGTTCACTCTAATGTTTCATAAGGCCAATGCCACTTCAAGAAAAGTTTAATTTCAGAGGTAGGAAAGAGGACTCATACCTTTTATCCTATTGAAAAAGATCTTAAGTTTACCTTTTTATCGTAGGTAAACTTTTGTTGGTCTTGGGTTTTTTCCATGTGGGTATAGACTAGGTTGCGAACAGGTTTCATATGTTCTCGCAGTCTGGTAGCTGTTTGTGAGAGGGAAATAGGTGCCTCTTCTCATTCTTCCCAGGTCTCCAGAAGCATGTGTAGGACATCTTGTGGTTCTCTAAATCTAAATCTTTCTACCAATACGTCTGTTTGGGGGTGGTAAACTGAGGTTGTTAAGGTGGCAATATGGAGCAATTCCTTGACTTCACCCATTAGTTTGCTCATAAAATTAGGGTTGTATACTAATTGACCTTTTCACAATTGACCTCGGGAGAATTGACCTCGGGAGAATTTACCTAATTAAGAAGGTCAATTAGGACATGTATGAGGGGGGAAAACCCCCACAACCCCCACCCAATCCAAAACCCCCACAATCCCCCAAGCAATCCCCTTATATTATTTTGAATCCAAAACCAACCCAATAGATATATAAAATAACTAAAATAATATAAGGGCCAATTGTGCAGAAGGTCAATTAGGACCACTATTTTTACGTAAATTGTGCAAAAGGTCAATTGTAAAAGGTCATTTAGGGTAATACAAAAATTAGATCCATGATCCGTTAGAATTTCCTTGGGAAAATCAACGCTGGAAAAATATGGCAATAGATGTTTTAAAATTGGTTGGGTTGTGTTATTCTATATGTGGAATGCCTCTGGGTATCGGGTGGCATAATCAACGATTACGAGGATATATTTGTTACCCAGACTAGAGGTCTCCAACGGTCCAATGATATCCATCCCAGCCAGGGCAAAGGGATTTCTATTATTGGTAAAGGGTTCAGAAGGGCAAGTAAGGGAATATGTGTACTGGTTTTCTCACATATTTCATATGTCTAAATGAAGTTCTTTAAATCAGCATGGCTACCTGGCCAGTAAAATTTCCCACTGACGTGCACCTGGGTCTTAGATTGTCTTAAGTGTCCCCTTGTCAAATGAGAATGTTCATTCTCTAGCACGATCTTCGAAAGGGTTTTGGGGATTACTAACTGAGTTTTACTTAGGCCTTCTATGGAGGTTTCCTTTCTGTACAGTAATCCTTGTATTTGGAAGAAAAAAGGACTTCCCTTCTCCAATCCTTCCCCTTAAGGAATCACCTCTTAGAAACCCTCTGCGAGTGCTGAATCATTTCACTGGGCGAACGACTAGGTTGGAAATGATGGTTGGTTCTTCTTCCCTTTTTGCCCCCGTGATAGATGGTTCATCAGCTTCCCCAAAGCCTAAGATACCTCTGTCAGTTCTTCTGGGTCACTCTCTATAAAATGGGGAAATAGAGCTCTTTCAAGAATTTTCTATGCAATTTTTGTTTCCACGATGTACTTCAAAGGGTTTAATGCCATGGTTTTGTAGGAGAACCTTTCTTTCTCCCTGGAAGTCGGGATGTATGACACCCGCTAGGTCATCCGGACCGAATTTCCAGTCCAGGCCTTTGAAGCCAATCTTATATGACACCCAGGAGGGGGTATCAAGACTAAGGGCATCATACCGAGATTGGAGGTAGCCATGGTGCTATTTGTGCCATGGCTGCCTCGAATACCAGGACCGGCACCGGTCTTGTTCAATGGTGACTTACCGTAAGTCCCCATTGAACAAACCATTCCCCATTCCTATTTGAGCCCCTATAGGGCTCAATGGGAATGGGGAGGGCGCTAATAACGGGCTTGCGAATTGCAAGCCTGTTATTAGTGCCCTGGTCCCTTAGCGGTCCCTGCCAAAGGACCTTGGAATAGGGCGGTAAGGGATTACCGGCACCGGTCTCCTTACCAGTGCACGGTATCCCTTACAGCCCAAGTTGTAATTACCCCCTAAGTCTGTGTGATCATTCTTCTTTTCCCTGGTGGGATGGTAGGTTTTCTGCTGCTACAGATATCAAAGCCTTTGCATTCCTTTGTAGTGATAAAGGGTTCTGAGGCTCTATGACAAAGCTTCTGGAATTTTAGGGCTCCCCAATTTGTCTCAATTGAATCACATTCCACTTCTAACACCATATGTAAGGAAGGCATGGTATGAAACAGTTAGAGAGACACAAGTGATCACAGTTCAAAGGTGTTTATTGAACTTCAACTGGGTTTGAAACACCTATCTAATCCTAAATCTAAAGATGGGAGCAAGCTACGACCATCAAAAAATAATAACGGAGCCCTAGTGATGTCTTGTCAAAATAAAAGGGCCTATATTAATAAACCTATTGCCAATCCTTACTTATAAATACAAATAGTGTGAGAAACAATGTTATGCAAAAGAAAATTGTTCAGGAAATGATATGTCAGGATATTCAAGCCATTGGCTTTCTTTGCCCATGTTTTCAGCACGGTTGAAGGTGGCACACTCAAGCTTAGCACAGTCTCTGGCTTCTCTAGCACGAGGATGCAGTTCAAATCTAATTTCCAGAGCCTTCTGTATCAAAGTCTCTTTGCCATTCAAAGTCTCTTACTTCAGGGGGCATGTTGTGACAAACAAACATTCAAAAGTTCCTTTCTCCTCAGGATTCTATTGTACAACTTCTTGGGTGATTTTTGATTCACCCCGAGTCCCCCTCCGGCTAACTCAGACCCACTTTGATGCAAAACCTTCATGGGTGATTCACTGTTCACCCTGGATCCCCCTCTGCAAGGTTCAGACCCACTTTAACACAAAATCTTCAATTGGTCTCCCTGTGCTGAGCTCAGACCAGATTCGTGTATTTTGCAAAACCTTCTCTATGTCATCAAAATAGAAGACTTTCAACTGTGTGGTGGATTTTGCTTGACCCATCACAGCACCACTTTGATTCACATTTATTCATTCACTTTCAAATGATCTCCCTCCACCATGCTTGGATCAAATATATCTACTTTCATTACTCCTCAGCTGGATACCTTACAGAGCCCTACAATTGAGCACCCATGTGGTGCCGGACCACTCTGTCAAAGGTATTGTACCTTGTTTTTAAGTTCAATCATGCAGCAGCAGTTTACCTTCAGTTGCATCTCTTATCACATGTGTTTTAACAATGTTCTTTCCAGCATTCGCCTTACAATGTTGCTGCTTGCAACATTGGCTTCAACACTGACCAGTCTTGTATCAGTCTTCCCAACTCGTTGTTTTTACTGAATTGGCTTTGTTCTTGGAGCCAAGGACAGTACCATGGAGGCTGATGATCCACCCCGCCTTGATTATTGACGCGGGAGTGCCCGGGTATCTCCGATACATAATGCAGGATTCTTCAGCCGGTTTTCCTGTTCTTATGCTTTCCAATAAGTGGACCCATGAAAGCAATCGCTCATTGTTGGAAAGGTCAAGGGTACTTCCCTCCTCGTGTTCTCTTTCTGTTTTGCTGTCTTTCTCCTCTCGCTAAACTGACATCTTGGCACTGTTGTTTTCTTATGTGTTTTGCCTCGCTCTAAGTGTGCTCTCGTGCTCCGCCTTTTATCCATGTGGGGAAGTGTAATGGGAGTCCGGTGTGTGTGATGGTCAGTAATTGCCTGACCTTGCCTGACTATTCTATTG
Source organism: Ambystoma mexicanum (assembly GCF_040938575.1). NCBI lineage: Eukaryota > Metazoa > Chordata > Amphibia > Caudata > Ambystomatidae > Ambystoma > Ambystoma mexicanum. Next base: position 1,146,944,671 of record NC_090933.1, read on the forward strand.
GGACATGTCAGGTATACGGCTCGAGTGTTAGTCTGTTTTCCCGTAGAGCATGGGGTAAAGGTGTTACAAGGAAGTGGATACCGTGTTTTACCATCCGGTGTCCCACTCCCACTCCCCAAAAACCCCTCACCTAGGTGATCCTCCCGCACTGGACCACCCCAGGAACTGGATCCAAAAGCGATGGCTGTGTCCTGGCCACATGAATGGCAGATGCCCAGGGACTAGTGGGTGAGACAACTTCTGATTTCTCACATGGTGTAAGAGATGTAATGAGTGAGGTTAGATAGTGTGACATTTATAAGGAATTAAAAATTGAAAATGCAGAGCGATTAAAAAGGTTTCTTTTTTAGGAACATTTTCATGAAAGTTAATAAAATGGATATGTGAGTTTATAGCAGCACTGTGTGCAACATTTTTGTAAAACAAAAGAAATGCAGATGGAAAAGATGTATAGAACATTTTTAAGTGGCATTTGTTGTGTGGAAGTTTAATATAGCGGCAGTACATGTATACTTGCCTATATGATGCATTCTAATACGAAAGTGCTATGTAAGTGTTGCTTTTTGTTTTTGTACTGTGGGAGTTGTAGTAGCACTTTTTCAATTAGAAAGATTGGACTACAAGTCCCAGAATGCAGATTGGAATGGGTTAAGTTAGCAAGTATGCATGTGCTCCCAAGTTGTTGACGTGCACTCACCAAATGGCACTTAAAAACGTTGCAGACATCATTTGAATTTGATTTCTTTTTTTTGTTGAAAAAAGATACACACAGTGCTGCTGTAAATCTATACATGCATTTGTTAGCTTTAATGAAAATGCTACTAAAAAGAAATATTTTTAAATGCACAGCATTTTCCATTCCAATGTACATGTCATTGTCCATGTTTCCATGCAGAAACAAAGAGGTGATGGCTGGAAGGTTTAGACTGAATCTTAACCACCGGCGTTGCTCTGGACAATCTTCCAGACCATCGTTCTTCGCCTGCCAAGCCATTACAGAAGGGGAAAAACCATATGCAAATCAGGCTTGGTCCCATCCCAAAACGGGCAGTCCAGCCCAAACTGCTAGATCACATCCCTTCTGCACGAGACCACAAGCATCCCCAAACATGTTTCGGCCTTGTTGGGCCTCATCAGTGAGGGGTAGCTTGGGTCTCTAGGCCCAGCAGGCACGGGACCCACGTCTGGGCATACCCGTCCCACTCGGAGTGACAAAGCAAAAACAAGAGGTGATGGCTGTAAGGTTTAGACTGAATCTTAACCACCGGCGTTGCTCTGGGCAACCTTCCAGACCATCGTTCTTCGCCTGCCAAGCCAATTCAGAAGGGGAAAAACCATATGCAAATCAGGCTTGGTCCCACCCCAAAAGGGGCAGTCCAGCCCGAACTGCTAGATCACATCCCTTCTGCACGAGACCACAAGCAGCCCCAAACATGTTTCGGCCTTGTTGGGCCTCATCAGTGAGGAGTAGCTTGGGTCTCTAGGCCCAGCAGGCACGGGACCCACGTCTGGGCATACCCGTCCCACTCGGGGTGACAAAGCAAAAACAAGAGGTGATGGCTGTAAGGTTTAGACTGAATCTTAACCACCAGCGTTGCTCTGGGCAACCTTCCAGACCATCGTTCTTCGCCTGCCAAGCTAATTCAGAAGGGGAAAAACCATATGCAAATCAGGCTTGGTCCCACCCCAAAAGGGGCAGTCCAGCCCGAACTGCTAGATCACATCCCTTCTGCACGAGACCACAAGCAGCCCCAAACATGTTTCGGCCTTGTTGGGCCTCATCAGTGAGGAGTAGCTTGGGTCTCTAGGCCCAGCAGGCACGGGACCCACGTCTGGGCATACCCGTCCCACTCGGGGTGACAAAGCAAAAACAAAGAGGTGATGGCTGGAAGGTTTAGACTGAATCTTAACCACCGGCGTTGCTCTGGGCAACCTTCCAGACCATCGTTCTTCGCCTGCCAAGCCATTACAGAAGGGGAAAAACCATATGCAAATCAGGCTTGGTCCCACCCCAAAAGGGGCAGTCCAGCCCGAACTGCTAGATCACATCCCTTCTGCACGAGACCACAAGCATCCCCAAACATGTTTCAGCCTTGTTGGACCTCATCAGTGAGGAGTAGCTTGGGTCTCTAGGCCCAGCAGGCACGGGACCCACGTCTGGGCATGCCCGTCCCCCTCGGGGTGACAAAGCAAAAACAAAGAGGTGATGGTTGGAAGGTTTAGACTGAATCTTAACCACCGGCGTTGCTCTGGGCAACCTTCCAGACCATCGTTCTTCGCCTGCCAAGCCATTACAGAAGGGGAAAAATCATATGCAAATCAGGCTTGGTCCCACCCCAAAAGGGGCAGTGCAGCCCGAACTGCTAGATCACATCCCTTCTGCACGAGACCACAAGCATCCCCAAACATGTTTCGGCCTTGGTGGGCCTCATCAGTGAGGAGTAGCTTGGGTCTCTAGGCCCAGCAGGCACGGGACCCACGTCTGGGCATACCCGTCCCACTCGGGGTGACAAAGCAAAAACAAAGAGGTGATGGCTGGAAGGTTTAGACTGAATCTTAACCACCAGTGTTGCTCTGGGCAACCTTCCAGACCATCGTTCTTCATCTGCCAAGCCATTACAGAAGGGGAAAAAACCATATGCAAATCAGCCTTGGTCCCACCCCAAAAGCGGCAGTCCAGCCCGAACTGCTAGATCACATCCCTTCTGCACGAGACCACAAGCATCCCCAAACATGTTTCGGCCTTGTTGGGCCTCATCAGTGAGGAGTATCTTGGGTCTCTAGGCCCAGCAGGCACGGGACCCATGTCTGGGCATACCCGTCCCACTCGGGGTGAAAAAGCAAAAACAAAGAGGTGATGGCTGGAAGGTTTAGACTGAATCTTCTGTAATGGCTTGGCAGGCGAAGAACGATTGTCTGGAGGGTTGCCCCGAGCAATGCCAGTGGTTAAGATTCAGTCTAAACCTTGTACTGTTCGCTAGCAAGTTGAAACTGTACTAAGAACACACGTGGTGTCCTGAAATGTTCGTAAAGAAACAAAAATTAAAGTGTTCTAAAGAACACTATATCTGTCCGTAATGTTCGCTATCAACTTAAAACTGTCCTAAGAACACAATTGGTGTCCTGAAATGTTCGTAAATAAACAAAAATGATGTGTCCTGAACAACAGTACAACTGTTCGTAGTGTTCGCTAGCAACATGAAACTGTACTAAGAACACACGCGGTGTCCTGAATTGTTCGTAAACAAACAAAAATTAAAGTGTCCTAAAGAACACTATACCTGTCCGGTACTGTTCGCTAGCAAGTTCAAATGGCCATGCACTCTATGCCCTGGCAACAACCACCGTAGCATATCACATCCATAGAGTCAAACATTTCAACTATGATCTATGGGAAACTTTTAATGTCCGCGAACAATGTGAGTGTTCTTAGAACACTTTGAACTTGCCAGCAAACAATACGGACACCGTTTTCAGGACACCCCCTACGAACATTTCAGAACAACGCGATAGTTCTTAGAACACTTTCAATTTAACAATGAACAATACGGACAGCGTCCTAAGGACACCCCCTACGAACATTCCAGGACACCGGGAGTGTTCTCAAAAACGTCTTCAGAACACCCCCATTTTATTTGCGAACATTTCAGGACACCGCGGGTGTTCTTCGAACACATTCAACTTGACAGAGAACAATACGGACAGCGTCCTCAGGACACCCCCTACGAACACTCCCCGGACACCGCGAGTGTTCTTAGAAGCTTCTTCAGAACACCACCATCTTGTTTATTTGCGAACATTTCAGGACACCGCGAGTGTTCTTAGGACACATTCAACTTGACAGAGAACAATACGGACAGCGTCCTCAGGACACCCCCTATGAACACTCCCCGGACACCGCAAGTGTTCTTAGAAGCTTCTTCAGAACACCACCATCTTGTTTATTTGCAAACGTTTCAGGACACCGCGAGTGTTCTTAGGACACATTCAACTTGACAGAGAACAATACGGACAGCGTCCTTAGGACACCCCCTACGAACACTCCCCGGACACCGCGAGTGTTCTTAGAAGCGTCTTCAGAACACCACCATCTTGTTTATTTGCGAACATTTCAGGACACCGCGAGTGTTCTTAGGACACATTCAACTTGACAGAGAACAATACAGACAGCGTCCTCAGGACACCCCCTAAGAACACTCCCCGGACACCGCGAGTGTTCTTAGAAGCGTCTTCAGAACACCCCCATTTTGTTTATTTGCGAGCATTTCAGGACACCGCGGGTGTTCTTAGAACACATTCAACTTGACAGAGAACAATACGGACAGCGTCCTCAGGACACCCCCTACGAACATTCCAAGACACCGGGAGTGTTCTTAGAAGCGTCTTCAGAACACCACCATCTTGTTTATTTGCGAACATTTCAGGACACCGCGAGTGTTCTTAGGACACATTCAACTTGACAGAGAACAATACGGACAGCGTCCTCAGGACACCCCCTACGAACACTCCCCGGACACCGCGAGTGTTCTTAGAAGCGTCTTCAGAACACCCCCGTTTTGTTTATTTGCGAACATTTCAGGACACCGCGAGTGTTCTTAGGACACATTCAACTTGACAGAGAACAATACGGACAGCGTCCTCAGGACACCCCCTACGAACACTCCCCGGACACCGCAAGTGTTCTTAGAAGCGTCCTCTGAACACCCCCATTTTGTTTCTTTGCGAACATTTCAGGACACCGCGGGTGTTCTTAGAACACATTCAACTTGACAGAGAACAATACGGACAGCGTCCTCAGGACACCCCCTACAAACACTCCCCGGACATCGCGAGTGTTCTTAGAACAGTTTCACTTTGCTTGCGAACAAAACGGACACATATTGAGTCCTTAGAACACCCCCTAGTCAGTTTATTTAGAACATTTCAGAACACCCGTGATGTCCGCAAACAAATCGAACACAAAAAGAACGTCTAACACATGAAAAACACAACTTTCTTCCTATCTCATACACTCCCACCCTCCCCAAACACTCCTACACACCAACACACTCTACTAAATACAAATTTTGAACAAAGTTTCACCGCGCTGTCCGCGGACGTCCGTGAATCCAAGATGGCGGGCGCTACTGAAAAATCTGACGCGCTTCACGCTCCACGCCATCCAATCAGCGAACACGTTGCATGTCCGCGAACATCACGCAAGACGATTGGCCAATCAGGACACTGTCCACGGAGCGAACATGGAAGTGTGTCCGCGAACCAAACACAGATATCACTAATTTTTTTTTACCTACTTTTTGGTCATTTTAAAAAAAACTACTGGACGGATTTTCACCAAATTTGCAAAAGCACGCTTTCAGGACCAAGCCGCTGCTCCTGGTCCAAATTTGGTGGAAATCCGTCCAGCGGTTTGGGCTGTAGGCGCGAGCAAAACATTTTTCCCATTCAGTCTATGGGAAAAAAAAAGTTTTGGGACCCCCCCTATAACTTTGCCCCCCCGGAGGAATCCTCACCAAACTTTGCAGAAAAATTCAGGGTGACCCAAATACTATTTTTGCAAAGTTTGGTGAGGATCTGTCCAGGGAGAGCGAAGTTATAAGCCACCCAAAAAGTGCTCTTCCTATGGAAACAGCAACTTAACCATAACTACATGGCCACTACCGTGGCCATGTATTATATATATATATATATATATATATATATATATATATATATATATATATATATATGAAAAATACATGTAGAAAAAAAATACTTGTACTCCAAAAAAGAAAAACTTCCCTGCCCTAAAATGTTTTTTTTATTTGGTTTTATTGATTTGAAACAAAAAATAAAAACAGAAACAAAAGATTAACAAAAGATTTGAGCATTTCACTTGTTACAAATCTGTTAGCATATGGTTTCATCAAAAGAACAAAACTAGAGTCTCATTATACAATTGATCTCTAGTAGTAACAGTCAGTATAACATACCCCATACCCACCCACCTCCCTCCCCATGGTTGGGCAGACATCATTGCGGCATCTTTTCTCTGTTGACATGTTTATAGCGGGTAATGTTCGGTTCACTATTGTGAGGTTTCCTTGATTCTTGGGTCATAACTGTCCTGTATTGAGAGTTTTTGAGATTCTTGCTTTAATTAAGTTCCTGTAGTGTCTTCGGGTTGGGAGTCCGTCGTCTCTGAGAGGTGTTTGCCTCGAAATTCTGACCATAAGATCTCGCATTGCGATGCTTTGTTGTGTAGGGATGCCGTGATCAATTCCATTGTATAAATGTTGGTTGACAAATTGATCCATTCCTTCTTACTTGGAACCTTTTTGGATTTCCATTTTGTTACTAGCAGTGCACGGGCTGCTAGTAATAGGTGTGGGGCAAGACCCCTGAGTCTAGTCCATTCATCCTCGTCTTTTTCCATTCCGAAGAGAACCAAACGTGGATCAACGTCTCTTTGTGTGCCTTCTATGTCTTTGATCCATGCCAGGACTTCCTACCAGAATACCTTAATGCGTGGGAAGCTCCACCACATGTGCCAATAATCGGCTGTTTCTCCACATTCTCGCCAACATCTCAGGCTCAGAGTCTGAAACATCTTGGACAATTTGAGGGGGTCGTATTGCCATCTATGAAGGAGTTTAATGGCGTGTGATTTATATTGACTGGAAAAGGATGGTTTGGATGCGTTTTTGCACATCATTACCCATTGTTCTGGATCTATCTCCTCTCCTAAGTCTCTCCCCCATCTGCTTCTGAGATGTTCCGTGGACCAGGTGCCTGCTTCAATAAGTTCTTTGCACATAGCAGATATCAAACCCTTCATTTCTGACTTAGAATCCAATAGTTGTTCGAATGGGGTGAGTTCTCTCTGCAGCTTTTCCTTCCATGCAGATTTTGTGAGGACTCCTTTTATCTGGATGTATTGGAAGGTGGATAATGGGTCTATCCCTAGGGCTTCAGTTAGGTCTGGAAGAGTTATGAAGTTGTCCTTCTTCTGGAGTTGCCCTACCCTTTCGAGTCCCGCCTCGTACCAGGATTGGAATCTTCCTACCTCGGGTATGTGATCGTTTATGCCAGGGGACCATAAGTGGCTAAGTGGGGACGGCCAGGTGGTGATCTCGTTCATTGCTTTGCTTGGTTGCCAGATGTTCCAGATGGTACTCAGTATCGGGAGGCCCTTAATTTTCCGTTGTATTCTTTTGTGAGGGGCCCATAGCCATTCTGACACAGTGGCCGGCGAGAAGTAATGACTGTCCATGTGGACCCATTGGAGGTGGTTGTGATCACGTAGGTGTGGGATAAGGATACGTAGTTGTGAGGCTTTGTAGTATGCTCGCAGGTCGGGAGACCTACTCCTCCTTTGTCTTTGGAAAGCGTCAGAGTGTCGTATGCAATCCTCGCCTTCTTTCCCTGCCAGAGGAACTTAAGCATACGTTTTTTGGCCTCTTCAAAAAACGCATTTGGTATCTCGATAGGTAACATCTGGAAAGGGTACAGGAATCGGGGGGGGGGCATACCATTTTAATGGCGTTAATCCATCCTAACCACGAGATCGTGAGTTTGTCCCACCTATTCAGATGAGCCGAGAAGCTCTGGAGGAGGGGAGGGAAGTTAGCTTCATATAGTTCCGTTATGTTTTTAGTGATCTGGATGCCTAAGTATTTAAACGCAGAGTGTTCGAGTTTGAGGCCTAAGGGCAAGAACTTGGTTTCATTTTCCTCTTTCGTTCCTTGCAAAGGGAACAATATTGATTTAGTCTTGTTCACCTTAAACCGAGAGAGTTTGCCATACTCTTCTAATAGTTGGAGAGCATGAGGGACAGATACAGAGGGGTTGGTAATGTGTAAAAGTTTGTCATCAGCATAGTGTGCTCTTTTATATTCTTTCGTTCCCAATCGCATGCCTTCTATTCTGGAGTCAGATCGTATCTTTTGGGCCAGGGGTTCTAGGGAGAGCGTTAAAACTATTGCAGAGAGGGGGCACCCCTGTCTAGTACCATGTCCCATATCAAACCATCTGAAATATTCCCCATTAACAGAGATAGATGCCTTTGGGGATGTGTATACTGCTTGTATTCCTTTCCTAAATCTCGGCCCTATCCCCACCTTGCGAAGGACTGCCATCAGGAATTCCCACTCCACTCTATCAAAGGCTTTTTCTGCGTCTATTGACAGTAGGGCTGGGTCACCTGGTAGTTCTGGTGATGAGTGAATGAGATGGAGAGTTTTGCGCATGGTGTCGGCCCCTTGCCTACCTAATATCAATCCGACTTGGTCATTGTGTATGAGGTGAGGGATCAGTACTTCCAATCGGGTGGCTAGTACCCTGGTGTAAATTTTGGCATCTAAGTTGAGCAATGATATTGGGCGGTATGAACCACAATGTTTGGGGTTCCTTCCCTCCTTTGGGATCACTGTTATGAGCGCCTTTGTAAAGGAGTCAGGGGCTGTCCCTGTTTCTAATATCTCGTTAAAGAGCTCCGTCAGGAATGATGTTAGCTGGTCGCTGAAGGTTTTATAAAACCCAGCGGTATAGCCGTCCTCTCTGGGGGATTTGCCTACAGTTAGCCTTTTAATTGCCTCTTGGACCTCAAGTTCGGATATCAGGGATTCTAAGAGCTCAGTTACAACGCCTCGTAGCAGTTGGCAAAACTCTCTGGGATAGTGTGGAGGGTTGGGGGGTCGTAGGGTTTTCTTCAATTATCTCTTTCACTTTCCGCTCCGCCCTTTGTTCTCTGAGTCTGGCTGCCAATAGTGCGTCGGCCTTGTCCCCCTTCTCATAGAATTTCTGTTTGAGGAATTCAAGTTTACGCACAATTTGTTCGTGCTCCAATAGTCCTAGTTCTTCCCTTTTACGTTGTGCTATGTTGATGTTGTCGCGGTCCGTGCCCAGGTGTTCCCTGTTCTCGCTTTCCACTTGGCATATTTTGGACCTAAGTCTGTGCTCAATGATCTTTCTCTCTCTTTTTTTGGTAGATCCTTCTCGTATCAGGATGGCTCTCCAGGTGTCTTTACCCGCCTCCCTTATTGTCTGCTTGGAGACTTCCCCATTGTTGTTTAGTTTGAAGTATTCCTCAATTTCAGTTGCCATTTCAATTTTAAATACTGTATCTTTCAACAGGCTTTCATTACAGCGCCACTTCCCTCCTGAAACAGGTAAGTCTGCCCATCTTATATCTGACAGGACCATGTCATGGTCTGACCATGTTATCGGAATTATTTCTGATAGGGTTGTGGTGTCAAGGAGGTCCTTGGTGAGGTACAAGTAATCAATCCTGGTGAATGTGTTGTGCGGACTGGAGTAATATGTGTAGCCTCTTTCATTAGGATGTTTAATTCTCCACACATCTGCAGGTCATATATCTCCATTATGTCAGAAAGCCCAGTACGATCACTTCCTGTTTGGCTTCTTATCTCGGGGTTGCCTGGCTCCCAGTCTTTGGTCGGGTGTGCCCATTGATTTAAGTCTCCTCCGAGAACAACTTGGCCAGATGCTTCTAACCTTATTTTGGGTATTGTCTTTTCTAGGAACTTGGCTTGTCCTGCGTTGGGAGAGTATATTACTGTGACTGTCACTTTAACCTTTGCGATTGTCCCAGATATCAGGAGGGCACACCCGCTTACATCGGACCAGGTCTTATCTACTTCGAAATTGATTCCTTTCTTGATCAGAATTCCAACTCCTCCCTTCCTGAGTGGGCCCGAGCCCCAGAATTCCTTTCCCCCTCTTTTTCATAGTATGCTTCTCTCCTCCCCCTTGGCAAACTTTGTCTCTTTTAGAAGGAGAATGTCTATTTGAGATCTACGGAATTCCCTTGCCACTAGTGCTCTCTTGTTCGGCGAGTTGAGGCCTTTCACATTAAGTGGTCCTATCCTTAGAGACTGCCTACCCTTCTGCTCTTCAATTGGTGCCATTTTCAGAGTATTTCGGTTGTGGATTTGTGACCCGTGTAAAGTAGATATATTGTTCATAAGGACTCACATCGTCTTGAGTGATCCTTTGTATTGCCGATAATGCTTCATCCTCTGTACATTTCTTGTCTGCCCAGCCCTCCCACCCTCCACCCTTCCCACATTGACGGCGTCCGTGCAGACCCAGATAAAGACACTGGTCCTGCATCGAACCACCTTTAGGGACCATCACTTCGGGTCCCCAAGATTATTATGACATCATAATCTTGATTGAGCCCCCTTTCACCTCCCTCCTTCGTTTACATGGCCCGAGTCTCTTTTGAGCCTATACATCCTTACACAGTTCAGGCCATGGACATATGTATTAGAATATATGTCATCTTACCAGTGTTGTAGTTCATCGGTTTTCTCCCCCTGGGGGGGTATTACCTCTCCGAAATTTCCTCGATCCCTTGACACGTTTCTTTCTGGGGCCCTGTATACGCCATCCTCTTTCTTCTCGACGTGGGTCTCCCCGATCGTGTTCCTCTGCGCTTGGTCCAAGGAGGTCAGAGATGTATGCCTTGATCTCCCCCTCTGAGCTTAGCTTGATTTTGTTTCCATTGTATTCGAAGGACAGAGAGAAGGGGTATCCCCACCTGTATCTTATGTTCTTTTCCTTCAGATGTTTGGTGATAGGCCCGCACATGCGTCGGAGTGCCAGGGTTATGGATGATAGGTCCTGGTATATCGAGATTTGGGATCCTTGGAGGGTAATTGAATCGCTACTTCTTGCTTTCTCGAGGATCTGTATTTTGTCCTGAAAGCGGTGAAATCGAGCAAGGACAGATCTTGGTCCGCCTGGAGGCCCTCTGGCTCTGTGTATCCTCTCTGTCTTAGGTTCATCAACCGTGTCATCGGCAACTAAGAGTTTGATGATGTCATGCAGGGTGTTCTTCAGATCACTCTCCGTCTCCCCTTCTCGTTCCGGGATTCCGAAAATCCTCAGGTTGTTCCGCCTTTCCCGGTTTTCCAAGTCATCAAGCTTGAGTTTGAAGCTCTCCTCTCGTTGCTCCAGTTCTGTCATCCGCTGGTCGAGTTGTGCTTCAAGGGTGTCTATGGATGCTTGATTGTTCTCGACCCCTTCGAGCCTCTCCTCCATGGTATCTAGGCGTTGGGTGATCTTGTCAATTTTGGAGCCAATGCTGGCACCCATATTCTTTATTTCGCCCAGCAAGGAGTCAAGACGCAGGAGAATGTAGCTAGTTTCTCCCTTATGTCCATTGGTTCTCCCGAAGTTCCGTGGTGTCACCAGTGCTGTTTGATGGGGAGATGGGGTCGGGGCCGAGGAGGCACACGCCCCTGGGTCGAGGGCCCTACCTTCTGCACTCCGACGTCAGTGGTCTCGGGAAGTTTGTTAGGTGTTGGGAGGGGTGTCCGTGGTGCGTTTGCTGATATGCCCAGGGTACGGGCGGCACAGTAATGCGTATGGGTCACCCGGGGTGCCCTTTAAGCGGTGTCCGGGTCAGCCGACGCTTTGGGGGTGTTTTCCTCTTGTGCGAGATGCGGGGGTAAACATTCAGGGCGAGTGAGTTCCGAACCGCTGCTGCGCGGTGATGGTGCACCACTTGTTATTCACGGGGTAGATGGGATGGGCCTACCGTCTCCCCGCTCAGCGCTGTCTCAAGGCCTAGTCCGATCACGCTCTTCGGAAGCTCTGCCGACTCGACCGAGGCTGTCACGTCCCCTTAGTGGCAAGGAACGTCGTCGGGGGTATGAATTCCGTGCCCGGGGTTCAGGTTCTTTCAGGATTTCTTCGTTCATCAGGCCCAGCGTCCGCCTCCGACCGTTGCACAGTTCCCTGCGAGCGGGCCGCGGAGCCGTTATGTGTGACGTCTTTTGGAAGGACGTATATATATCTCAGGTTTGCAGGGGTCATTTTCGATCAGGTTTTCGACTGACCGGAGGGGGGGTTCTCAGCTGGCGGCACACCGGTGTAGAATCTTGGGGGGTCGTCAAAGTGGGGGCTCAATCCCTCCCAGGTACCCAAAGTAGCGGAGCTCACGCCAAGTCAGACCACATCTGCGCGCCCCCTGGTGGCCAGTTTCTGCCCTAATATGTTTAAAGGCTTTTGCTACATGTGTTTTTGAATACTTTGCTGCACGTATATTTCTGCTCTATGCAGATTGCTGCCTGTATATTTAACTGTCCTCCTAAAACTGTTATAATGAGGCAACGTACAAGTGTCTACGTAACAGCAACACCACCATTAAAGGCCTAGTATGTAGCTAGTGGGGGCTTTCTCAACTTGTATCTGCACACGCCCTTAGAATGCTGAATCAGCATATTAACAGGAGGCTCTGTTTGCATTTGTATTTTTAGAGGGAGGTTTACGAAAATGCATCTGCACGGTACTTCTCTTGTTGACAACATGCATCAATACAGTTATTATTGTTTGTACAAAATGGAAACAAGTAATTACTATGCATTATGATAGCTGTCTCAAGTCGAGACAGCTTGCATTCTTTAATGGCTAAAATATCCCCAATGACAATATCTCTTCAGAACATATGGGAGGCTGGTGAACTAATGTTTATTCTAGGAATGAAAGCACACAAGTTCACCTTTAATTAGTGGCAGTTTCCGATGCAGGCAGATGGTTTCAGATCAAGCATAATGAGACTATTAACCTTTTTGATTCCTCAGATGTGAAAGTAAGAGCTCCTGTATTAATTGCATTTACAGTCCTTGCATAAAACCAGAGTCAGAACCTGCTGCTATTCTATATTGGCTCCAATAGGAACAAAGCCGCACTGAAGATGTTGTATTTGTATTTGTTTATTTATAGTGCACACCTTGCCTCGGGGCATCTGGGCGCATGTTTAAGGAGGCGGTTACAAGTTACAGCAAATAGATACACTATACATGTTTACTCATATTTACATAGAGTTCAGAGCATCAACAGAGAGGAGTGAAGCGAATCTAAGAATGCAGTATAAAACAGTCTATGTACAATGAGCAGTCGGTAATGAAATTGACAGATGTAGGCTTATACAGAGGAGGCTAGGGCATCTCGTTCATGTAACCACAGTTTAGTTTTAGCTTTGAAGGCAAAGATGTGAGGAGCGTTTCTGAGAGCATTGGGAAGAGTGTTCCAGAGCTTAGCTGCGAGGACAGGGAAGCTCGAGCCTCCGGCTGTCTGTAGCTTGAAACTGGGAATAGTCAGCGTATGAGCCTGAGAAGATCTTAGTGGTCTAGTTGCTGTGTTTTGTATGAAGCGCGTGGAAAGGTAAGCCGGGGCTGCGCTGTTCTGGGCCTTGTGTGTTAGAACAAGTGCTTTGAGGGATATGCGGTGAGTGATGGGTAGCCAGTGCAAATTGCGTCTCGTGTTAGATATGTGGGAACGCCTAGGAACGCTGAGAGCTGCCCTTATGGCTTTGTTCTGCATGACCTGGAGTTTATCAATGTTTCTTTGACTAGTCCCTAGGTAGAGGGCGTTGCGGTAATCGATTTTGGACATGATGAGGGTTCTGGCGAGAATCAGAAAGTTCTCCGTAGTCAAGAAGGGGCGACATGCTGTAATCAATTTGCAAGTATAGGATGATGCTGAGACAACTGCGTTGGTTTGTCAATTGAGGGATAGAGTCGAGTCGAGATATATTCCAAGTGTTTTAGTGACGTTGGAGACTTTAATATCGTTCCCGTCAATAATGAAGGAATTGAACTTGGGGTCAAGTTTAGTGAGTTTGTATTGAGATCTAAGAATGATTAATTCCGTCTTTCCATCATTAAGGCAAAGCCCATGATGAGCCATCCAGGCTTGAATGACTTTGTAGACTGTATTGAGAGCTTTGGCATCTGTTACATAATCGCCAGTGATAGGGATGAGTATCTGGGTGTCATCCGCATAATTAGTGTAGGAGACACCCAGATAGTCAAGTATATCAAAGAGCGGTTTAGTAAACACGTTGTAAAGTGTGGGAGATACACAAGATCCTTGTGGAACTCCGCACGGGATGTGGGCTGGATCAGCTGTGGCTATGGGAGAGAAGACCCTCATGGTTCTGTTTGCTAGAAAAGAGCTAATCCAATATGTGGTTGCATCGGAGAAGTGGGCCGCAATTTTGAGGTGGTGGCAGAGGATTTGGTGATCCACCAAATCAAAGGCAGCTGAAAGATCAAGGAGGAGCAAGAGTGCCAGTTTGCCCTTGTCTTTCAGCTCCTCAATTTGGGTTTTAAAGTCAATTAAGGCTGTCTCAGTACCGTGTCTGGGACGGAAGCCAGATTGTCTAAGCCCTAGAAGATTGTTGGTTTCAAGATAGTCCTGGATTTGGAGATAGGCTGCGCGGTCCAGAATTTTGAGAAGGTAAGGCACCGTGGTGATGGGCCTGTAGTTAGAGGGATTACTGGGATCAAGATTAGGTTTTTTGATTAATGGGATGATCCAAGCATCCTTAAGGTTGTCAGGTACAATGCCCGATTTGAAAGAGGCATTAATGAAAGAGGTAATGAAAGGGGCAAGATCATGTGCAGCGTCCTTTATGAACGGTGCAGGGCAGGCGTCACCTTGGCAATTGGACGGCTTAAGCTTCGTTATGATATTTTCGACTTCCTTAATGGTGAGGGGTGAGAAGCTGAAAGGTTTGACGGAGTGTTTAGGAGAAAGGGTTTTGTATGATGGGGGGTTACCCGTTGAGTCGGCGAGGTAGCTTTTTTTAGTGTTAATCTTGTCTTGGAGCAAGGCAATTTTATCAAGCAGTGCCTTTTGAATATTGGAGCACCATTCAGTGTCCGGGGTGCATGTATCAAGCGGGGCAACAGGGGACTTCAATTCCTTAAGGATCTTGAAGAGTTCCTTGGTATTTGATTGGGCTTGAGTGATCCTTTTGTTATATACTTCCTTTTTAGCAGCTATGATGGCTTCTTTGTAGTTAAGGAAGGCTGTGGTGAGGTTGTTTTTTTTGACTAGAGAAGGTGAGCTTTTCCAATGGGCCTCAGCTTTTCTTTTTTCTTTGCGCAGGTCGCGTAAGTGCGGGGTAAACCAGGAATTAAGGTGGAGCCGCGGTTTTTGTTTGCGCAGTTTGAGAGGGGCAATGGAATTGAGGGCTTTTAGCATGACGCGGTTGTAGGTGTCTACTAGCACTGTGGGGTCTGAGCACGTGGTGGACGCCGAGTTCAAAAGAGGAAGGATAAGTGGGAGTAATTTCTCAACCGTAATATCCTTTTTGTTGCGTGTGGAAGTGGGAGGGGCAAGGTTGGGTTTATCTGTGGGTGGAGTGGAATTAATGGCGAATGATATTTTGTGGTGATCTGACCATGCACATGGCGACACAGAGGTGACGTTAAGCGCACAGTTCAAGTCAGAGACCCAGTCAAGAGTGCGACCCTTGATGTGGGTGGGCTCATTGACATGTTGGGTGAGACCAAAGTCGGCCAGGACTCTTTCTAGGTCAAGGGATTTGGTGTCATTCGTATCTTGGTAGCCTAGATTGAAGTCTCCCAATATAATGATTTGCGAGTTGGGCTTAGTACTGGTAGCTAGGATAGATGAAATGTCCTCTGCGAATGAAGAGGGCGGGCCAGGGGGCCTGTAAATGAGATGTATAGTGGCCGTGTGATTAGGAGAGATCGGCAGTTTAATAGACAGTAGTTCTGCTGATGGTAGCTGCATCCTGTTGGCAGCTCTGAGGTTAAGCAAACTCTTAAATATGAAGGCTAGTCCACTCCCCTTAGTTTGATTGGTGTCCCTGTCACACCTGATAATGGAATAGTTGTCTGGGATGGCCAGGGTCAGAGAAGGGCCGGATGCTGCATGCAGCCAAGTTTCCGTGATTGCGAGAAAGTCGAGGTTTTCTGTGACTATGAAATCTGCAATATCTAGGGCGTGTGCAGGGATGGAGCGTGCGTTAATGAGCGCACCTTTGAGTTTAGGGGCAATGATGGCAATGTGAACAGGAGGAGGTGAGTCAATTTTAGGAGCTGAGTGGGCTGTGGTTTTGTTATCGCTGGAGTTTGAGATATTGACAAGTGTGGGATTGTTCAGGTGGTAGGACCAGTGAAGACATCTGGAAGGTAATCTTTGGTTTCTAACTGATGAGGCACATGGTTGACTGGAATGGTTGGGTGAGGTCCATATGGCATGATGAGGCAATGGTGGACAATTGGCAACAGTGTGTGCCTGTGATAGAGAGGAACTCGCAACCAGATTGACTGTGCCTATGTCAGGCCTGGTTTGGTGTCTGGCGGATGTAGCCAAGTTGTTGATGGTTGTGGGATGGTGGTGAGGTAGGTGGCGCAGACGCAAGCCGAGCCTGGAATTTCTAATGATAGTGGGACATGGTTGATTAGGGGTCGGTTTGGTGGCGAAATGTAGTAGCCAGAGGGCTGGCGCGTTTAAATAGGGATTAGAACCTGTCATGATGAGAGTGAGAGGTAGTTCAGGAGATGATGTTATACTAATTGTTGAAGTGGGCGGGGCGTAGAGCTGTGTGGTGAAGGTGAGAAGGGGTGACCAGATTAGGATCTGAAAGGAGAACAATAAGTACGTGATCAGATGTCGAGTGGACTGGGGTGCATGCTTTGGTGCATTAGCAAGCGAGGGTAAGTGGTGATGGTGAGTGTCAAAGGTGCAATGCATTTTACGGGCTAGGTCAAGGTGAAGTGAGGTAGGGGAGGAACCAAAGTTATCTACCTAGACGGTAGGTCAGGACCAATTGGGCAGGAGAGCAATAAGAAGTGAGATAGGCTGGCAGGTAGGTACAAGTGCCAACATAAAGAGGCGGCCAGCAGATGTGCAGTTAGTAGGCTATGCAATGTCCGAATCAGACGATTCGTAGGTCACAGTAGATTCAGGTAAAACAAAAGTATCGTATTCTTAAGCCCATTCAAGAATATGCAAAAACAATGTGGATACATTTTTAAGACTTTTAATAGTATGATATATGTTTGTGTTTTATATGCTTTTCATGAAGAAGTCTGTCCAACCATCCCAAATGTATTAATATAAATAAACACTTAATACATCTGTGATCATGTTCAGTTCAGGGTATGAACTGCTACACCAATATGAATTGAAGAATGGTTGTCACTTGTCCATGTGTAGGTCTTGCTACAGCATGCTTTGAACACTGCCAGAGATCATGACAATATATATTTGAGAGGGCCCCCAGTGTCAGTCTTTCACGCCATAATCTATAATCATTGCATCGTGCTAAAAGCCCGGTTTCAGCAGTGATCGATCATTTTGAAGGAGCAAATTGAGCTATGTTGGGCAGATGTTTGCTGAAAGTTCCCTTTGAAAGCAGGTGGTGTTACCCTACTACTTTGTACAATGATGTGCTTTCCACATTTAAGCTGTATTACGTTTTGTTTATATTTTTTGATTTGGTATCAGTACTTTCCATGGCCCAAGATTCATGTGTTTGGACACATATCGTTAATATCATATCATTAATAATAAGCAGAAAAAAGTCATTTTTGGTACATGGTGTATGTGAGTCTTTTTACTATGTCTATCATTTTTCATGTGTGAAAACAATGACATTATTTTTGAGCCTAAGCAATTATTTACTCTGGCTTCAAAGCGTGTTTTGTGACCGTGCTATCACCATCTCAAGTGGCACTTTCAATTCATCTTAATTAATTAAACAGCCCCAACATACATAATAATTGCTTCTAAAATTCAAAAAAGTTATGCATGTTGCTGTTTGTATATGTGTCACACCGTATGTCTACTCAGAGATGGCCTCCAAAGACGGTTTCCAAAGACGGTTTCCCCATTATGTTTATCTTCTTTATCTACGGCATGGCATGCCAGGAATAAGATCCTGGCTTTTTTCTCATGCAGGGAACCAGGAGTAACATAAAGATATTTTATTGACAAGTCACGTGGTTTCTTGGTTCTTGCCTCCAAGTTTGCACAGGGAACCATTCAACACATCAACTCCAACACATCAAAGCCAAAAGCCTCCTTTGGTCCCGACAATCAGGCTTCAGACCCAGATGCAGCACCGAAATGGCTACCATCAAGGCGATCGACGATGCCCTTAAAATACTTGATCGTGGCCATCCTTGCCTCTTGGTTCTCCTTGACCGCTCAGCATCATTTTATACAGCTGTCCACCTGTGCCAAGCCCCTTGGGTTCTGCATCAACAGACACCACTGCTTCAAACAGCACATAGCAAAGAAGACACAAACAGCTTGGTACGAACTTTTTCTTCTGTGGCAAATCAAGCCCTTAATCCTAGAAACAAATTCTGATCTGTGGTCCAATCATTGGTCCTCTCCCACCTGGTTAGTGGCAATACACTTTTGGAAGGTCTTCCAGTGACCACCCTGGCTCACTTGAGATTTGCCCTGCATGCTGCAGCATGACTGTTCAAAGGACTTTGCAATTTTGACCACATCATCCTGACCCTCATCAAACTGCACTGGCTCCCGCTGTAAACCCATATCATCTTCAAATTCTGTGCCATCATCTAAAAGGCTGTCTCCCTGAAGTTCTGAACCTAACCCACTGACAAACATGCCATCTATGGAGTCCTACATTCCACCAGAATTAAGGACATGTGCAGACTTCACATCCGCCAGTACAGGAAGTAAAAAAACAGAAGTAAGGCCTTCTCTGGGTATGCCCCAAGAACCTCCTCTCAATCAACATGTGCCTCTCTCCCTTGCTTCTAATGTTCAGGAAGGAGTTCAAGATCCTCCTCTTCTTGGAATGGCTCCTCCCTAACACCTAGGGCCACACACCCTCCACACACCACAATTTCTGAGACTGGGTTATCTGATCCCCACTGTTTCCTCCCCTAGTTACTTGCAGATACGTTGCTCGCAATTGCCCTCTTTGCGCTGCTGTTAGATCCCAAGCCCCTTGTTTCTCTGCTCCTTAATATTGTTCTTCCCCCTGTGATTGTAAAGCACTCAGTTGCTCCCAAAGCTAGGTCTGCATCAAAAGATAATAATAATAATAATAATAATAATAATAATAATAATAATAATAATAATAATAATAATAATAATAATAATAATAATAATAGGCATCCATCAGGAGTAACAGTCTCACAAGACTAAGTGAGTGACTGGAACTGACGCATTGATGAGATAGTAAGTACAGAAAAAAAGATGATTGTGGTGGAGGAGGCCTGGGAAAAATTGTTTCAACTCGCAGGATGGGCCAGTATTGGCATGGTCTCTTGCAGTTGCACTACTGGTATTATGGGCAAAGCCATCTGTTCTTATGTGGAAACACTGGCAAATAATGGCACAATGAACATGGGCATATTTTCATACAGTGGCAAACCTGGCAGTTTTGGGAAAAGCTATCATGAAATGTCTTCTTGCATTTTCAGAATACTGGATGTTGCATGGAGTCCTTCCCCGGCCCTTTCCCGGGTGGTATAATTTTTATTTATTTTTTTAATTTGGGGAGGCAACAGGAATCATCTCCCTGTTGCCTTCCCACCCCAAAACAGTCCAAACCCCTTCACCATCCCCTCCCTCGCTCCCCACTAACCTTCTGGACCGCAGATTTGTGCTCCATTCCACTGCTCCTCCCGCCCCCGGGCCACTGCCAATGGAGGTGGTTATCTTTGTTTTTTTTATTTTTTTTGACCCGCTTGCACACCAATCTCCAGATGAAAATACAATAAACCATTTGCACGCCAGTTAAATCCCAGGGTGCGAATGGCTTTCACCCCTGCTGTGGGTGGTGGGCATGGCCTTTAATGGCCCCAGCCCTCAGTGAGGCCCTCGCTTTGATCAGTCCTACCTGGGATCTAGCTGGCAGGCCATTACAGGCCATGTCCATGCCCCACTGTGGGGATGAAATCCATGAACTGCATGGAACCAAATCAAGTCACTCAATGGTTATTATTGCAATTCAACATTGTCGTGCAAAAGAGATGACCTACTAAACAAGGAGCAAACGGCACTCTAGTGTCATGAGAGCCTGTTGATTACTGCAGTCCTTCTATCTATACTAATAGAACTTGAGCCACTAACGGGGTGTAAGTGCCTGTCTTGGTCCCGTCTTACCAGCAATTGTATTATAGAAATATTTCTTAGGGAGGTTCCAGTCAGGATGAAATTGCTTTGAACATTCCAGCTTCACTCCATGGTCAATTGCATCACCCTAAGGGAAGTTATTGCCTGCCTTTCTTGCTGGATGTTTGCAATGTGTAAGATCGGCTACAAACATAATCAAGACAATGCAGGTTGGCCCGTTTCTCAGGAAAAGCAATGTTTCTCGTGCTGCATATCACTACATATTATCCCCACCAACAATATTGCCGTATATGGTCGTCTGAAACGGCCATGTGCGATATTTTTGGGTGGGGGTCGTTTTGGGGATTTTTAGGAGCGGGGGCAGGGGGTTGCAGGGGTCTCCCCCGCTCCTTTAAAAATAATGCATGGGTTGCGGAGGTTTCCCCGCAGGTTCCATGCCTTAATATCCCAGCCTAAATATGGCAATATTTTTCCTGCAATGTTAACACAAGGAACCTGCATATGTTTAAATAAAGCACCTGTAGTGGAGCGCATATTGTTGGCAGCTTTCAGTACCTGCATATAAAGTGTAATTTATAAATGGAACGCGAGACACTGGTTATCTGCAATTGTATTATAAGGGTTTGTGCGGCCACAGCAGTGCGTGCTTGAATTTTATTGCATTTGAGCTGTATGATTCATGAAGGAAGGAAGGTGTGAGTAGGAGCGTTGTCATTTTTTATTTCCAGATAATCCCCGTGTTGTATGATTGGTTTATTTGAATGCAATGTTTATGTATAGCGCAGATGAATGAACAAAAGGTGCGGTCATATTGTATACTCAGTGAAGGAAAATGCAAACTCTATGAAAATAATGGCAAGTGTAGATGTTTCTTTACTCTGCATTTTCGCTTGTAATGATTTAGGCTGGTTAGTTGAATCCATGAATTAGTAAAGTGTTCTAGCTTGTCACCAACTCATCCACCCAACCAATCAACCATTTTCACCATCACAGCCCTCCATCCGTCCACCCTCAGAACCACATCCGCCCACTCATCCATTCACCAATTCAACAACATTCAGCCACCCATTGACCACTCTGCCATCCACCAATACAGCCATAGTCATCCACTCATCGATACTAACACATGTGCAACTATGTTCCCTCTCTCGACTATCCATCCAGCCATATAAACATCCACTCACCTATTCACTTTAAAATACCAGAAAATGTCACATACTGGATTTGCTGAGCACAATGTTGCTGTTGACAGCCAATTAGCTAGTAAGGCAATCTGTGCATGTATGAAGACAAACAACATAACATTTATTTTTTTTAAGTTGAAACTCGAGATTCTTTTTATAAAGTGAGACTCAACTCTTTGTATTCATATTGTCAGGCAGGCATGATGCCACATCTGTCTGTGATTGAATCTTCTAAATGTGAGCCAAAGCAGGCTCAGGTTTGAAAAATCCCTAATTATCCCTAATTCCCCATCAATTTTCTAATAAAAGGATT
Organism: Ambystoma mexicanum; assembly: GCF_040938575.1. Lineage (NCBI taxonomy): Eukaryota > Metazoa > Chordata > Amphibia > Caudata > Ambystomatidae > Ambystoma > Ambystoma mexicanum. The sequence continues at coordinate 1,146,966,058 of NC_090933.1, forward strand.
ACACCATGCAGCTTGTCCATATTGGGCAAGGAAATGTAGGCAATGGTTTGGCAAGACTCCTCTCATCTCTTTCAATGAGGTAAGCAGGTTTCTACTAGCACCATTCCAGTTTCTTCTGTTAAACTCAAACTTGGCAGTGCGAACATGCACTGGTAACGAGCAGTGTATGTTATACTATTTAGGGAAAGATTGCATAACAGTCTGATATAATGTACTCTGTCTCTGTGCAATCCTATGCTCTCCCCTCTAGCAGTTAGCAATAAGTTTTGTTTTAGGTCCATCTCTACGTCCCCTCAATTGTGGTCACTGTTTACTGTGAACTGTGCCCATCTAGGCTCTCACTCACTCTCTTGGTCCCACCCACTGTGGTTACTGTTACACGGTTAACTGTGTCCTGCTAGGCTCTTTCCCACTCTCTTGGTCCCACCCACTGTGGTTACTGTTACACGGTTAACTGTGTCCTGCTAGGCTCTCTCCCACTCTCTTGGTCCCATCCACTGTGGTTACTGTTGTTCTGTTGTGTTTGACCTGTCTACTCCTATGTGTGTTCCCTACTGTGTGAACCCCCCCACCCTCTGCACATCCTGCATTATTCAGCTCAGGCTGTGCGTTGTCACAACCGTGGGTAACTGGCGAGTGTGGAAGAGGTGGAAAAACGGCCGCCATTAGACTGTGCTGCCATCTTTCATCCAGGACGTGGTGAGCGGTCTAGTTTCAATCTAATATAGCCGCTGCCGATAGTATTTACCAATTTACTCTCGGCGGTTCGGCGCGTTGCAACTTTTGGATTTTCCTCATTGTAAGCGCTCCGTGTATCATTTCCCTTGGTGGTGGTCCGCCCGCTCCTGTAATCTATCTCTCTCCTTTTTCACTGCCTTCGTTACCTTTTCTTCCTACACTCTCTCCCTGCCCTCTTCCCAGCTTCCGGCAGTTATCTCTCCCTCTCTCTCCTCCCGTCATTTCCCTTCTGTCTCTCTCGTGTATTTTCCCTCCTTCTATTTAGATTAGTCCTGGGTCTCCGCCCGTGGCTTGGTCTGGAGGGTATCTTGGTCCTCTCTGCAACTCGGCGCTTGTCATCCAGCCCTGCTCGGCGTTTTTTCTTGTGTCAGCTCTACTTTCGCCAGCAGCACTCTTTCCTGCCACCTACCATCGCATTCAAGTCACCATTCTGTTCGCCCAGCAATCCATCCATTCTATATATATATAAGGATCGAGGGTTTTTTTATGCCAAATTAGCTTTTTCCCCTTGCAACGTTATCGGCTGTCACGGAGGGGAGCCACTGGGGATTCCCTGACCTAGTGTCACAGTGGCTTCTTTTCGAGGCAGACCCTACCTGCTCAAATAAAGAAACCAAACGCTCGACACGCCCGAAGAAAGAAGCTGGACAATTCTATCACATCAGGTGAGGAGGAAGGGGAACCAGATCTTTTTCTTAGTGAAGAGGAGGATATTACAGATAACCTTGTTCGTACTACTGATCAAACTGATATGCGTATCTCTGTCTCTCTTTTGCTCCCTTCTCCTCCTACTTTTATCTTTGCACCCTCTATGGTGCTTTATATTTTTCCCATCTTCTCCTATCTCACTAAATCTGGAAGGAAGAAGTTCAAGAGGGATATCCTGGTCTCCAACCCGGGCCTCCCTATCGCTGATACCTACATCAGTGCTTTCTCCAGGCAGACTCTCACCAACACCCGCTTTGTCATTCCCTCACCTGACCTATGTATCCCTCATATGGTCTCGGATCTCTCTCTCCCCTAATCCTTCCTCTCCCATTAATGGTGCCACTCGGTGGGTGGTCCTCTTGCCTCATTCACTCCTCCAAGACCATCATTATTGTCGATCTGAAAGGCTCTGTCTTGGCTCAGGGCCGTCAGCCCAAACTCTTTCTTTTTGATAGGCATCTCCCGTGCATTATCTATTTCCTTTTCCTGCTACTCCAACGAGTGCCTCTCTGGCGCCTCCACCACCCCCTTCTTCTGCCAGCTCTTTGGCACCTTCCTCCTCCTCTCTGGCTAATATGCCTCCTCCTGCTGTCACCTCTGCCCACTCTCGAGCCCCTCTTACACTTCCCCTGGGTGTACCTCAAGCCTGTGCCCCACCCGGAAGTCTTTCAAATGTGGAAACCTGCTCCACACTGCTGCTCTCAACACTCGCTTTTCTGTCAAACACTCCTCTGACATCTGCCACCTCCTGGAAGAACTTGACCTTGATGTCCTCGCTCTCACCGAGACGTGGTTCATGGCTAGCTTTGTCACGAGTTTTCCCACTCTCCTCCCTGGTGGCTACAAGATCCTCTCTGAGCCAAGAACCAATTGATGGAGTTGCTCTGATATTTCTGGAGTGGGTTGCTGCTTCTGTCATTCCTATGTAGGACTACACCTCCTTTGAATACCTGGTCTGCAGGCAATCTAACTCCCCTGGCATCTCTCTGACTGTGTCCAGCATCTACAGGCCACATGGCCAGGTTGCCCTCTTTTTCTCAGGGTTGGATGACCTCTCCTCTTCTCACCTTGCCTCTACCTCTCAGCTTCTCCTCTTTGGAGACCTCAACATCAACCTGGATGCTTCTAATCCCTCCTGCTGGCTCTTCCGCAACCGCTGCAACACTCTCTCTCTTTGTTCATTCATCCCTCTGGTCTAACACACTCTGCCGGATACATCTTGGATGTTCTCATATCCTCAGACATCCCCCTCTCTAACCCTGTCACCACTCTTCTCACTTGGACTACCACATTTTACTTTCCTCTAACCCAAAACTCTCTGTCCCCCAGGCAAAGCCCACCCAGGCAGAGTAAGGACATTGAGTAACTGCAGTCTGTACAGTGGACCCTGCGCCTACAGTCTTTTTGATGTGTTTTCCATTGAGGAGGAGGAGATAACATCCTTACATATACTCCAGCATACCGCAGGGCGGCCGCATAGTAAGGATGTTGTGCAAATGCAGTCTGTGCAGTCAGTGAAGAGATGAAGGCAGCACGTTCCTACCAGGGTACATTTAAAGTTCTGAGTTTGCATCCTACCCTCTTTCCTTTGCTTACCATTAGCGTCTTGTGTCTGGTTTTGGCCTGTGCACAATGATGGGGAAAAAAAGGTCAAAGGTATTGATGAGAGGCAAACTAATAGTGCTAACAGTGCCATGAGGGTAGGAAAACTCATCACGTCAGGAAATGATGGGGAGAGGGTAGTAATGGGGCTGCTGATGCGATGATGAAATGTTCCTCAGTGCTGCCTGTGCAGGCCATGAGGACAATTCTCCAGTTCCACGCCTCGACCCCCCAAAGATTACTGGCAAGGACTAAGGGGAATCTACCTACACTGTCTGTGGAAGATGGCTTTTCCTTTCACAATTTAACTCGCCCAGCAGAGCTATTTGGGTTTGGCTCAGGCACTACACCTTGCGCCTTGAAACACTTGTGTATAGGCGCGTTACAAATGCCATATCATATCATATAATATTATCATATCACCTTCAGACCATGAATTCCCAGTTTCAAGTTCGACAGTGCCACATGTTCAGCCAACTGGGGACAATATATCCGGAGTAGTCTTTCCTCCTCTAACCATGGTCCTTTCGGAATGTTTCAGCTACAAAGGGCCCTATGAATGACTCAATTCAGGGTTTGGTAACTATGTGATGGGAGAGATCACTGCCTAGAAATGGACTCTATACACAAGGCTCTGGCTTATCCTATGAAGCCCCATGATCCCACCCAGTATGAAGAAGGTTGGGTGAAAAGTTCAGTGGGACAGTGGCCCCAATGGGCAGGTTTGAGTCTCAATCCCACAGTAGGGGTCGAAGAGGACATAAGTGGCTCTGAGCCTGTTAATGGGCCTAGAGGGGAGGGTGTGCCCCAGGAGAGTACGGGTAACATTAACAACGGTAAGGAATCAACTGCATCTGAAGTCTGCTCTTTGCCATTTCATGCAGGTAATGGGGACACTTTGCTGCCTGTCGGAGGCAACAAGTTGTTGGTCTATGATCCCCTTAATACAGGGCTTGGGATGATCTTGGTGAGAATTACACAGTTGAGCCTCTCCCCATTGGGGTCCTCTCCCCCTTTTAGCTGAGGTGGTTTCTGACAAGTAAATGCCTAATGAGATTTCATCTATGCTGTTGTCTAATTTGTATATTAGTCTAAATCTTGCTATCAAAATGCTAGCTGAAAAGCAAGATTTGATTGGTGGGTTGCTTGCAGGCCAACAATCACCCTTTAATGATCTGTCTACCCGGCTTGTTTATTTGGAGGGTTTCTGTCAGGGCTCTTCAATCAAATTTGATGATTGGGGTGGTATTGCCAAAATGGTAAATACCAATGAAAGAGATTAACCAAGATGGGTGAAATGATCTCTGTTGTGTTTGAACTGCTGACAACCAAATCTGCATCCAATATGGAAACAACTAAATTGTCTGTCCACTGCGCATAGTCCATTCATTTTAATGTCTAGTCCAAAGCTCAATATTCTTCACCCTCGTTGATTATAGTTCACAAAGTGTCTCAGAATGTCTTCTTCTTCATAAGTTTCATTCTATTGTGGTGATTATCATATTCCTGCCAACATGTGTTTTGACCTCACATTACATTGGTCTTCATCAGGGCTGGTAGATCACCATCACAATATCACAATGCATTGTATTCATTATATCAAAACAATTCAGCCAACAATTATCATTGGTCATCCAACATATACAACACAAATTTGTGTTAAGGCATTACAAAAAGAATAAGACTATTCAATACTGCATAGGTTGTGCATCAGAGGTCATTCCACATCAGGGGGATGTATACACAATGTTGGTAGAAAAAAGGAAAAAAAACACATAAGGAAATTAACCAACCTATCTTCCATTTCAACTAAAATCATGTAACTTCAATGTCTCCACACTATGATTGTTCAGCATGCATTCAACTTAGTGTGTGATGACGATCTCTTACTTTTGACCTTAAGTTCAATTGATAATATGTAGTCCTACTTACTATCCCCTAGTGCATCAGTGTGTCCAACACCTTCATAATTGCCAACCTAATTAAATATCGCTTCATCAGCCATCTATGAAATTCCTAGCACCCTCTGTAGTACACCTATCACCAATTCCACTAAATTATAGTGCCTGCAACCATATAGTGCACGTTTATGGTACTCTTACCTCTCTTTTTCACACAACACGCTTTCACCAAATTTGATCTAATATTGAATTACAAAGAGTCCATTCACTCATACAGTAATCTACAATATAAGATTCATGTCAATCTATTTCCTATTCCGTGCTTAAAATGTCAAAAATTAAAGGGATTGATCCCTTACCTTCCTCATGGCATCCCTTGACATTCACATTCTAAAGAATTCTTAATGCATTCCCAAATGGTAAATTCAAAATGACCTTTAAATAATTGGTTCATGATTAATCCAAAAGTAACACGCTCTACTCACTTCCTGTTCCCTACTAACTCATCTTAGGTAAAGTAACCCACATACCACAAGACTTTTGTTAGCGCTCTCAGTCTTCATCGATTCCCTGTGCACTGCTTCGCGCAACCGAGCCATTGCTCCTCAATTGTTTATAGGGTTGGCAGGTAAACTGCACATGAGTGTAGTGACACAAAGAGTCTGCAGCATTACCTGCAAGCCTTTTCTGCATATGTGCATCTCAGAGATGCAAGTCTCTTACAGATGACTCCAGGTGGCTCTCCACTGTATTAGGCATAGCGATTTTCACTGCATGTTTGTTTCTCTTATTCTTGAAAACAGTATCTTCTAATGCATGCGTTATTTGTCAATTGGTTCAGTGCTCATAGTTTCCCATCATACATACCTGTGCGTTTCCCAATTACCATTAATGTTAGAGTTAGGATGTAGGTTTGCAGTCATTGATTACTCCTATTGACTAATTTCTTTTATTACTATATATCTCTTATTTGGAATAGCTATTCTTATGCATGTATTAATTGATAATTGGTTAAAGTGCTATTAGTCCTTAATCATGCACATGCATGAGTATCCCAAATCCCAACTATTGTTGGGATCGAAGCACAAATTAGGAATTGCTGAGGGAACTTTGAGTGTGTTGTGGTAGTCCTTGCAGCTATCGTGTCTCATTCACAGCACTGAGAATTAATTAGGCAGAAACAAGTATTTGAGTGGTATGCGCAGTGGAGTATAGACCATCCCCCAGTGATTGGAGGTGTAGTAATTTGCTACATCCAATATGTTTGACAGGAAAGTGATGGCCACCCACTGTTCCCAGCTATGGGGGGGTCGGCGGTCAGTGACTTGGATGTAATGCATTTCATACAGTTCGGTGTACCAGACAGTCCTTCTTGCCTTGTGGCAGCAATGACCTGTCTTGACACTATGGTCTGCCTTGAGACAAATGGGTTTCTGGGTCACCTACAAGGGGATTTTGATGTGGTAGTTGTGTATGAGGGTGGTTTGGCAAGAAGGAAGAAAAGACTCAACCCCAGAGAGGTTAAAGCTACTAACAAAGGAAAGGTTCAGATTAAAAGACAAAGAACATGCCCAATACTAAGATTAAGGAGCATAATTCTAATTTAAGGGGCATTTTGCATCTCTCTACGATCAATGGAATGAATGGATTAGAAAGAGTCTCTATTGATTGCGTTGAGGGGAGTTGCCCAGTAATAATCAATGTTGAGACGTTGGGGAATATGGTCAACAATCCATTGGGAGGGAATCACATGCCTATTCCCATAGGGGTACCTTGCTCAATTTCTCTAGGGTCTGTACAAATAGAATCTGGACAGTGTCAGGCTGAAGGGGCTCTGGGTCAGCCAGCTACTAAACAGACAAAAATCACAGACTCTGGAAGTATGTCTAATAGAAAGGGGGGTAACACTGATACTTTTCAGATGGACTCCTGTGGGGGTTTTGCTGTGGTAATTGGAGGTAGTCTAATAAGTGAACACCCCGTGTAAACAGAGGCTCGGATCAAAGTTGGTAATACTGAGATTAAAGAGGGAGGAAGTCAAAGGGATGAAATTTGTGGAACCCTTGTGGAATAGGTCATCAGTAACATAACTGATGGAATAACATCCCTGAATAGATAACGCATTCGTTAGAATGATTACTCAGCTTAGATCTATTATCTGTGAAGACATTGACTGGATTACCTTGCCATTAGTTAATAATTCACATATGGTGAGTTGTTTCACTCAGCTATTGTAACCAACATGGTATGGGAACAGAGGGCCAACCTTATCTCACTTGGCTAAGAGCTATATCCTTTGCAAGAAGGTGAAGAGGTTAAGACCTTCTTGCAGTACACTCTACCAGGGACTGTTGCTAGATTTAAAACTGGGGCCCGGGATACTTTGGGGTATAATGCGGGCATGGAACCTGAGGATATTCCATCTATGTTCATACAGATGGCCAAGGTTTGGTCCCGGGTGGGGCCAGCCCTCAAAATCTTCGATCTAATCAGACAAGGATTGGGACATTCCTAGCAACCTTAGGAGTACGCATGATGACTTGGAATGCCTGTGGGTTGATCAATTTACGTACATTTTGGCAAAACATCGGGTTACTTGAAGGGCCCAATATTGTATTCCTACAGGAAACAATGTCTATGGCACATTTTGTTTGGATGGCTACCAGACTTTTACCAGACCAGCCATTTGCTCTGCTTTGGTATGTCCGAGGGGAGGGCTTGAAATGGCTCTTGACCTAAGACTCAAGTGGTGTGAAGACGATTAAAGCTACCACAGAAGTCTGGATCCCCTTCATTTCTTAAATATTTGAGCAGGTGATGCAATTGGGTTTAGTGCCAGACTAGAGGTGGACAGCAATTATAGTAGATATTTCCCTAGAATTTAATTAAAGTTACTCAATTATAATCAAGAACAGGTCAATGGGCTGTGTTCGTGCCGGTAGAGGGACTTCCAAAAACCCCCTTGTTTTGCATATTAAGTAACTTTAGATCTCACCCTAAATTACCAGGGTAATCCAGGCGTGCAAACCTTGCTCACTGTTCTTAGAGAGGCAGAGCTCCGCCTGACTGATGAGGCCTGACTAGGCTGAAACACTTGGCTGGGGTTGTTGTTGGCACTCTTGTTCAGAGGAGAATTGCCTAGCATTTCAGTGCTGGACTGCCGTTCGGCATGACAACGACTGATATGCAGATGGACATTTCTCCTCTGTGAGAGGGACATGAGCTAAATAACTGGTTGAGACTCTCCCAGGGCCATCCACCCAAGAACAGGTCAATGGGCAGTGTTTGTGCTGGTAGAGGGACCCACAGAACCCCCCTTGTTTTGCATATTAAGTAACGTTGGGTCTGACCGTAAGTTAACAGGCTACTCCAGACGTATACCCCTTCCTCACTCAATCTGAAACCTTGTAGAAATTGTATACAGCTAAAGAAATGTAATCATACACAGCAATGTATTAAACCTAGTGAACCTAATCTGTTTCCGAATTATTCATCCAGTTTCCAGCCCAAATGCATCATGGACTCAGCAACCATTGAGGTGGACTATGACACCTTGGAAATCATTGCTAAAAGTGAAGCATGCCTATTAGAATTCCTCAACCTATCAACCACAATTGATCCACTACTGTCCCTCCTTCCTCATAAAATTGGCTTTTCATAGCTGTCATGAAATGGTTCACCTTATCCCTATCTGGAAGGCACCCGGATAGCTTGATGAGCTCCCTGATGTCAGGTCTCCATCCTGTCTCTGGTTTTATTCAGTTTATACCTATACATGGAACCTATTGCCGCACATGCCTAATTGAATCTGACATCTCAATATGCTGATATGCAGAAGACTTAAGGTATACAGCCTATCCTTTCAATAAATGCATAGTTCAAAAGACCAAAACTGCCTGCCATAAAATCACAATACTTTGCAAGATGAACCCCTTCCTTCCACCTCAGAACGTCTGATCAGCAGTGAAGGCTATATTATATCTCATAGAGATAGAGTAAACCTCCCACTAGCAGGGCTCCCTGCCACAAAGCAGGACCCCTTTAATGATATGATATGAAATTATATGATATGATGTGGCATTTATAACACGCCTGTAAACAAGTGTTTCTAGGCGCAACAAGACAAGGAGGGAGAAACAAGGTAGGCCTTGTATCATTCAGATCGCGCAAGTGCAGGGAAGAGGGAAGGAAAGAAGTACCAGGGAGGTAGGGAAGGGGAAGGTGCAGTAAACTCACAAGTGCAACCAGCGAGTGGCTCATAAGTGCAGAGAGAAGGGACTGTAGGGTTGCAGATACAGACCCTTAAGTGCTGGGGAGCCCGGAGGCAGTACAAGGGCAACTGGACATGTAGGAGCCTGGGTCCGAGTTCAGCGAGCGTGGAGCAGTCAGGTGCATCTACAGGGGAGAGGAAGAGAGAAAGCGGAAGCAAAATGGAAGGTTTTGCGTTGCTTCCAGAACCAGAGGTGGTTCTGCTCAAATTTGAGAGAGGCAGGGAGGCTGTTCTAGAGGGATGCTCCAGCCGAGAAGATAGATCTCCCCCAACTCTCTGCTTGGAGAATTGTCTAGCCATCAGAGAGTTGGAGGTGGATGAACCGAGAGCTCGGGAAGGAAGATGTTCTGGAACAAAAGTTGGAGGTAGAGCGGTCCGAGGCCCCAGAAAGACTTGTGGACAATCCAGAGGGTCCTGAAGTTGATCCTTGCAGCCACAGTGAGCCAGTGAAGAGATTTCAGAGCTGGAGAGATACAATCCCTGGGCTTGAGGCCAAGGACAAGTCTTGCAGTCCTGCTCTGGATAAGTTGTAAATGTCAAAGAGTAGAGGCAGGAAGATTTAGAAAGAGGCTGTTGCAATAGTCCAGCCTTGAGAGGACCAGAGCTCTGGAGACAGTGAGCTTCTGGGGGAAAGTAAGAAAAGAAATATTCCTCTGATGAGGTGCAGCTGATAGTTTAACTTCTTAGAGACATCAGAGATGTGAGGAGAGAAGGAGAGGGTGGAGTCGAAGATGACACCAATGTTCTTAGCCCTACAGGAAGGAGCAGGAAGAGGGCCCAGATTGGCCGGCCATAGAGAGAGAGGAAAGGAGGGCGCGGGTGTCCCAATGAGGAGGATCTCAGTCTTACTGGCAATAAGGAAGATATCATTGGCAGCACACCATTCCTGAATTGCGGACAGACAGTTTGGTATGAGAGAAGAAGCAGGGTTGGCTGAGGGGAGCCTGAAAGAGAGCTGAGTGTCATCCGCATAACACTGAAAATTGGAACAGAAAGTAATGATGCAGTGTGCAATAGGTGCCAGGTAGTGGTTGAAAAGCCAGGGAGAGAGGTTAGACCCCTGGGGGCACAAGGAGAGAGAGCGAGAATGAAGAGAGGAAAGGCCCCAGTTGGACCTGAGAGGGTCCGTCAGTGAAGCCAGGGCCTCATCAGTAATACCAATGTTGTCCCGGAGACGCTCAAAAAGAGTGGCAACCAAGAAGGCACCAGGTGGGCGACGCTTAGGCCAGGTGACCTAGGTCCACTTGCACCTGCTACCCATCTGCAGCTGCACCCAGCCCTGCAAGGTTGACCACATCTTCCCACCCTACATGAGCTCAACTTGTTAAAATTACCAGCTAGGATCTTGTTAAAAATGCCTGTATGACCTGAAAGGCTGCCTCCGTTGGCACACCACCTTACATGGTGGCTAATCTATTTATTTTTGTCTGTTTTATTGGTTAAAAAAGTCAAAACTGTTTAAGAGAAAAACAATCATTAACTTAAAATAAACCTTTAACATTTTTTGTTCCCAGAAAAAACCATCCACAATTGTAAAACAAAAACCATACACAAAAAAGAAAAACCCATTCCCCTAAAATCAAACTTTTAACATCTCTGTTCTAGATACCCTCCACAGCTACAGCAACATCCCCTCCACTAGTTCACAAAATAATACTATGTCAAAGTCGACAGTTGGACAGTTAGGATCAGCATCAGTCAACCAAAAGGCCCTTATGCACCACCCTCACACCCTATTTCCCCCTGATCGGTTAACAAAACCTCAAGCATTTTCATTACAGCTATAACCAACCTAGGCTGATCACCAATGAACATCCACTTCCACCATTCCCCTCTTGAAAGAGTTGATTCCATCCATAAGGTCTCCTCTAAACATGGCACTCCAATCTTAGTCAAAACTTCACAATTCATTATTAGATGCTCCGGGGTTTCCATATAGCAAGTACTCTTGCAATACTGACAGTTTGCACTTTCGATCCCTGCCATTTTCCTCTCAAACAAAACCTCTCTTGTGTGTAGAATATTTAAACGACACCTAAGAAGAAGGTCACAATATTTTCGGGTGGGGAATTTAACCATAAATTTCGGCAGTTCATTAACTCTCTCCCCACTCCACAGACTGTAGTTCTTTAGACCTTAAACCGCTGCACCGATCCATAGTGGTAATCCAATCTCGAGAAGCAGTTTGTTTCTCACACTCTTTGGATTACAAAGTAACAGATTTACAGACACATCTTTATCCCACATAAGGACTTCCACCTTATTTCTCCATTCTTCAGATGGTCCGTTTACCACCCTATTATCTAAGGCCAAGATCTTAAACGATTTCTCAACATTCGCTAAGGCACATTTCCTATACAATGATACCGTCTTCCAAGCTACCAATGACTCGAAAGAATGGAGCCTCAGTTCAAACATGATTCTACACATAGGGAGATCATTTGGCAGGCGCAATATCTTACACCAAAAATGATCCTCCAATTTATCCCAACAATCACATGAGAGGCAGAGAACCGCCTCAGCTCCATAAGTTAGGGTCTGTGGCACTTTTTGTTTGTAGAAAGAAATGATGGGAATTAATGTGAATTTACCCAACTTTCGGTGCAGTACCCTACCCTGGATCACCATAGGAATCATTCTCTGACATAGATATGCATAGTGTGCAGCCTCATCAGCATTTCTATTGACAGTGACCCCCAAATAAACTATTGAATCCACCAACTCTAGGGGAGTTCCACCTACCCTCCAGGTAAAGGTCTCTTTCTTCACCCTTCTTGCCTTCTTCATCAGGAGCACCTTAAATTTGCTTGCATTGATTTTCATACCATTGCTCTTAAGGTATGATTCAAGCACTCGAAGACGATGCTGGAGGCCTATTGGAGTGCAATCAGGAAAGACCAGCTCATCTGTGAAGAGAATACACGCACCTGGGCTCCGTTTACTGATGGCAGAAAGGCACATACATTCACCTGGGACAATCCCAAGTCGGATATACATAGACAAAACAGTAGTGGCGTAAGGGCACACCCCTGTTTCAGTCCCTGGAAGGTGTAGATTTTACTGGATAGCGTTCCCCTTGCACAGAGCCTAATTCGCACCAACGTGTCAGTATAAAGTGCTTCAATTGCTTCTACGAGATCCCGCAGGCAACCGCACAAATGCATTTTTGCCCACAGATGGCTCCTTAGAACACTATCAAATGCCTGTTCAAGGTCCATGAAGGCCAAGAACAGCAGCAATCCCTTCTCAAAGCTCTTTTCCTTAAGTAGATTCAATAGGAAGAGGTTTAAGGAGGTGCCCACTCCCCTCACAAAACCCGTTTGCCTAGGGTCCAAAATATCACTCCTATCGGCCCATATCTTCAAATCGCACAGGAGGAAGGTTTCAAAAAGCTTTCCCAACGCATCCAAAAGGGCGATAGAGTGATATTTTTGGGGATCAGTCCTATCGCCCTTCTTAAAAATAGGCACGATTAAAGCCTCCTTCCAAGAATCAGGGATAGATCTTTTGGTCATAATTTGTCTAAACATCGTTAAGACAACACTTGCCTAGTGGTCTTTGTTTTTTTTAAATTCATAGTTCGAAATCCCATCGGGGCCAGCCGCACGGGAGGCACTGAGCTTTCCAATCATAAGGCTTACATCATGACCATCCAGAAGAAACTTCCATCCCCCCAATCCCTGACTTTAGGGATGGTCAGACCCTCACCAGGGTCAGAAAACAAGGACTGATAGTGGATAATCCAGTCTTTCTCCGCCACCATCACCAAGGAGTTCTCATGGCGGAACACCCCACCATTGTTGATTAGCTCCCATTTAGACCTAGAATCCATCTTACAGACCACTTGTAGCATGCACTCAGCATCATGCTGAAGATGCTAGTGTTGAGTGCTTCTACAACAGTTTTTATAGGTCTGACAGACTTTTCTTACCCTTTCATTTTTCTCAGAGCCGGAGTCTCCCCTTATTTGTTTCAATGCTCTACGCATACCTTTTCTTTTTTTAACTAAATCACTGTCATGGACATTTTTTTTCACCACGGCAAATCTCCTTTCCAAACTCCTGGCTTAGAAAACTCTTTGAGGAGTCCCCTATAATCAATATTCCAGGGTCAATCAACAATTGACTATTAAAATCTCTATCAATCCTCCTGACCTCATACTCTTTGAATCTTAAGCGAATCCCACAGCTCCTTAATTCAACCTCTTCCATTACATCCTTCCGATCCTTGCTCGCCTACCCCCAAAACCTATGGTCTGTAAATTGTGATCACTGATGGATTGAGGAATCACCACAAAGGTCTGAATACACTCCTTAAAATTATTGGAGATAAAACAATAGTCAATGCATAATGTCAATGATCTATTCCTCCATGTCAGGGATATCTCCCTCCGTTTTACCATTTACCAAGTGCATTTCTCTCAACTTCATACTCTTAATCCAATTCTTCTCTCTTGCATTCCATTCCTTCTTATTACTCACTTTCCCTGTCTTGTCCAACAGTTTGATATTAAGGTCACCACATAGCACAATCTTAACTCCTTCCACTTCACAAACAGCCTCATCAACCAGATTAGTTACAGCCTTTGCAAAATCAAATTCCTTCCCCACATTGACTCGCCAATAATCGTTAATCAGAACCCAAGAAAGGTCCACACCATCCTGTTCATTTTTTTTAAGTAGATTGCTTGGACATGAGGATATGGCATTTGGTTGCCGTCACTGACCAACCCAAAACGTTCTTCATCATCATCAATAATACAGAAAATGGGCGGCCCAACAATCCTTTTGGTGCCGGGTTTAGAGACACCACGTACCCATCACACTGAGGAAGCTCCCTTAACCAAATTTCTTGGAACACGAGGATTTCAAAATCCACCAAAGCCAGCATCACAGCCCCAAACAGGCTTCAGAACCCTCTGGTGTTCCAACAGCCTATCCTCAATAGGTTCGACTTGTTTTCCCCCACAGTCTGACATCCTCCGGGATGGCTCAATGCCCCTGCTAACCATGACCAGGATGGTGTAGTAGCAGAGGGTGAAGTTAGGGCCTTCGGCTTTCCATGATTCGCGACTGTAAACTTCTGAGAATGCGCATCTTTCTTGTGGATCACCGGAACCCCCTCTTTAAATTGCCTTCTGGATCCTTCATTACCATATTAATTCCTCTTTTCCGCGCCCTGAGATGGATTCCCAAATTTCAGGGCCCTTGTAGAGGTCGCCAATTTCCAGTTCATTTTCAATTGAGCATGAAAGTCTGCTAGATCAAATCCGAGGGGTAAGAATGTATCTCTGAGTGCCAGCAAGGAGTTCTTTTTTCCTTAGGAGGAGAGATGCAGTATGATCCAGTCTGTCTTTTTTTTCTCTAACAAACTCCACAATCTTAATATCCTCCATCACAAATTTGAGGTTCGGGGCTATGGTATTAACCAACCGCACAACATTTCCTATGTTCAAAAAGAACATCTTTGAATCACGCTTAATCCTTTCCAAACACACTTTTGGGCTCAGTTCTTCAATTTTTTGTGACGGGTGGATATTTCCATCCTGCCCCCTCCTTGCAACCTCCCGTCTCAGGTCTTTGTCTGCGCCATTGGATTTACCAACATTTACAGCCTTATTCCTATTTATTGGCCCCCAAATCACCTCTTCTCATTTCCTCCAGGGACCTCAAACCAAGATCCTTTTCATCAACAGATCTTTGGCTGGAGCAGACCAAGTTCTCCTTAGTTTTAAGGGGGAGATTAAGCAAGGCCGTCCTTCTTTGTTCAAGAGTTTTGAAGAGCCCCAAGTCATTATCCAACTTATTCACCAGGCTTCAGTTTTTCTTCTGTATCAGGGTCCAGCGGCAGAGATTTTGTAGGAACTGTAGCCGGCAAGATCATTTCCTTTGACGCCTGATCTCCCGGGTGCAAACCTGGAACCATTGATTTCAAAAGGCCTTCAATTAGTTCCCATTCGGATTACTAATGTCTTGCCATTCGGCATCTTTATCAGCTCTCTCCAGTTCTTCCACTAACAGGCTCAGCTCCCCTGTGGAGGTATCTGGTAGGGGGGGGGGCAGGTCTCTCCTAGGTTTCTTCACAGCCGGGAGGCTAAGCGGCATAGGTGGTGACCTAAAATTCCTAAGGAAGGCTCGAGAGCCCTTCACCTTCCTTTTTGCATTCTATTGCATGTTTTTTTGATTTTTTAGCCGCTTTTAATTTTTGCTTCCCCAGGGGCATACCCACAGCACTATCCAAGCCATCATTCAAAGGACTTTCCTCCATTACCCCCATACGTTTAGGGTCTTTTTTTGAATTGAAGACCGAAAAAACGTTCTTCGCTGAAGAGGGGGCCATATCTCCTGTTAAATCAATTGCAGGCATCAGCCCATTCAGGCCAGATGGCAAAACCCTAGATGATTCAGCCACACTTTCTTTCACGGGGGATGACAATCTCGTCAGACCTTTCATTTGAGTCCTCATCCACTTGCAATCTTGTAGGAGGGCTTCCATCATGAGGGACTTGTCCCCAGTTTCACGACAAGCCAAGTCGAAAAGTCTGTTTTTACACATAGGCGAGATTTCAGCTTCCCCTATCGAGACTTTTATCAACTCTTGCGGCTAGAGCTTCCATGGTTTGCATTTTTTCTAAGAGCCCACCAATCAAGGATGATTGGGTTTGGATAGACTCATTCAAACTCTCATATAGCTTTGTGAATGGCCCTAGGCATATAGACGGGGAAGCCATAACAAGTTGCTGCAATTGCATTAGATTCACCGTCCTCGATCCACAGCTCTTCTCTTTCTTCTTCCTTGTTGTTCATGAATCCTGGGAGAATTGTCCGGGGACAAACTCCCAGATGAGGAGGACTCCGATGGCATCTCGCTTTCCAATGAGGACCGCCGAAAATCCCTCCTAACTGGGGGGCTATTTACCCTTAAGGGCAAATTAGGACTGTTCATAAGAGGATCCACAGCACCCACTAGGGGAACTTCCAAAGGCTCGTACCCCTCAGACCATACAAGACATTGCCCATTCCTTGGGGAAACGATACCATCACCTAAATCCCCCTCTCCAGCCCTAGTCAGCACCTCTGGAGCATTGGCCGCTCTGTCCACCAAGTCCTCCGCTTCCAGGAGAGATTTTTCAAAGAGTCCAAGGCATTCATTCACCCTGGACATACTTAGTATTTTTTGTTCGGCAATTTTGTCCGTGAGGTCCGAAAGATCATTAGCCAGTTTGTTCGCCAACTCCTCATTTGCTCCTTTAGCGCCTGCAGGGTTGGCACTCAGGACCGCTAATTGCAGGCAGGATTTGAAGCTGGGGTAAAGAGCATCCTGCTCCAAGGGTGCACCAACACCCTGGCTTCCCAACCTCTTCTCCCCATCATTGTCTTGCACTGGGGTGAGGAAGCATCCAAGGCACTGGAATTTAAGGATTCCTGAAGGATTGGCACAATGGCCGGAGACCCTGCCCCCAACACAAAAAGCCCAGGGGGCACCCACCCCATCTTTCCTGGGCATCAGCACATCCCTCATAGCGTGTTCCATCAGGGGCAACTGTTCATTGTTCATTATGTTAATTGCGCCCTTCCTTTGCGGAAACACACAATCAACAGCAACAGGCTCCAACCCCAACACTCCTCTCCTTACCTGCTTCCGAGTTTTCACACAATGCAATGAGGAAGATCGTAATTTCTCCATTTCTTTCAATGACTTCCTGCGGCGCGGCACCACTGTGCCACCTCATGCCAACTCCTGATAACTCCACTCATCTCCACTATCTCCGCTTCGCGGAGGAAGTGAGAATAAGTAGGAGTATTTGTGAGTGACTTCAAACCGGGACATACCTAAGTCAAAGCTCAGCATGTAGTGCACAACTCAAATCTTTATTTATTTTTGTCTAAAAGTTCAATATTCTGAACGATATACCACTCATATCACACCCTTCTCCTGGAACACTCCCGGTCACACTGAACCAGGAATCAGGAAGGTTTGCAAAGGTAAATATTTATTTATGTATTTAAAATGTAATCATATTAAATTTTAATAGGTAAACAACAATCACCAATGGGGTGACAGAACACTGAGTAATATCTTTAGTACACTAGGAATAGGTAATAAGCAAAACAAATGCAGCACAGAAAATAATACTTCTGTGTTGGTTCAGATCAGATAGCACGGTGGTTAGCAGTTCCGCCTGCAACACCCCTCAACCCCCCCAATAGGCAATGTAAAGAGATAGGAGGAGAGAGCAGGTATTCAGAAATGGCACAAATCAAACAGAATATCAGTCCCACTTTCCCCCTTTCAAACACAAGAGAAAACGGAATTGACTGTCCAGCTGTCAGAATGGCTTTTAAGATTGTCTTTAGAATGGACTGGGCAAAAACACCAAATATGGTCTAAAATACTGAAATTGTTATAAATTCCTATGGGAGCCGCTTTGGATAGTTGCACACAAGCAGAAGCAATGATTTGGTCAATAGGAAACAATTGAAATCTTAAGATTAAAGTCGGAAGCAATTTAGAGCTATTTTACATGTATAAAACTTTCAGATTTTTTAAAATCGCGGCAAACTTTTCAGTGCGTGATATTCGCGATAACTGTGTTGCAGTGTGGTTCTGGGGGCTATGGATAGCTATGGATGTTAGCTACAAGTAGGAGTTGACATTTTTTCTATCACAAAAACTGAAGGAGTTATGGAGGTTTTAGTCAAGGTCATTTTTATAAAATAGGCGCGAGAATGAAAAACAGAAATGCACTTTTAAAAATTACAAATGAGTTTGTTTACACTAGGGGATGACTATGAAGAAGCGAATAACACACAGGGATTACAATCACTGGATCAGGGTGACCACCTGATAAGGAAACCCGACTTCTTCAGATGAGAAAAGGGGCAGTGCAAAGATAGTTCTAACAATACTGGTTCTGAAGGAAAGATAGGATGGGTTGGAGCTAGGGATAAGAAAAGGCAAATAAACCCCTAACAAGACTGGTTCTGCATGGAAGGTAGGATGGGTCTGGATAGGGATAAGACTATGCACAGTACATATGCTATGGGACACAGTTCTTCCTATTTATACTCACTCGATAAGTTTTTAAATGGGATCATCAGTTCTGGTCATGGATGGGGTTGATATAAGAAAACAGCACATCAGGCACAGGACTGGATCCACTAAGCCGGTTGACGGATTGGCACAGGATCTGCTCTCCTAGTCTGTGGGTAGTTGGATATGATATGATATGATATGGCATTTGTAACGCGCCTATACACAAGTGTTTCAAGGCGCGACGAGGCGGGGGGGTAACAAGGGGAGACAGACAACGATCCTACTAGGCCAGGTGTCATTCAGATCGCGCAAGGGTAGAGGGGAAGGGAAAAGTGCAGGGGGAAAGGGAGAGTGGAAAAGTGCAGTACAAGGTTAGTAGAATACAAGATAAATAATAAGGGCCAGCTGGTGGCAAGTGCAAGGTAAGTGCAGACAAGTGCTAGGGAGGAGGGGCAGTAGGGATACAGAGACAGTCCCGCAGTGCAGGGGTTGCCAGGGAGGCAGTGCAGGGAAAAGTGGCTTGGCCAAGGACCGAGAACGGTGCGTGGCCCGGTTGCAGATTCAGTGCAGTTTCAGTGATTTTAGCAGGGGGGAAGGGGAGAGAAAGCGGAGGCAAAGAGGAAGGTTTTTAGGTGCTTTCGGAACCGGAGATGGTTCTCCTCAAGTTTCAGGGAGTCAGGAAGGCTGTTCCAGAGGGAGGCCCCTGCTGCGGAGAGAGATCTACCGCCAACTTGTTGCTTGGAGAAGCTGCTGACCCTGAGGGAGTTGGAGGCGGATGAGCGAAGAGCTCGAGAAGGAAGACTTTTAGGAAGAGAGAGTTGAAGGTATTTTGGGCCAAGGCCCCAGAAGGCCTTGTGGACAATGCAGAGGGTTTTGAACTTAATCATCGGAGTCACTGGGAGCCAGTGTAGTGATTTCAGTCCCGGAGAGATACGGTCCCTGGGCTTGAGGCCAAGTCCTGTTCTGGATGAGTTGCAAAGGGCGGAGAGTAGAGGCAGGCAGATTTAGATAGAGGCTGTTACAGTAGTCCAGCTTTGAGAGAACCAGGGCCCTAGAGACAGTGAGCTTCTGGGGGAAGGAGAGGAAAGGAAGGATACCTCTGAGGAGGTGTAGCTGGTAGTGTGACTTCTTCGAGACGTCAGATATATGAGGAGAGAAAGAGAGTGTGGAGTCGAAGATGACCCCAAGGTTTTTTGCCTTGCAGGTAGGAGCAGGAAGAGGGCGAAGAGAGGCCGGCCAGAGAGCTGCAGGGAAGGAGGGAGTGGGTGTGCCGATGAGTAGAATCTCAGTCTTACTGGCATTAAGGCAGAGGTCGTTGGCGGCACACCATTCATGGATAGCAGAAAGACAGTCAGAGATGAGGGAAGGGGAAGAGGAGGCCGAGGGTAGCCTGGAAATGTGCTGGGTATCATCCACATAGCACTGACAGTTGGGGCAGAGAGCGGCGATGCGGTGGGCAAGAAGTGCCAGATACTGGTTGAACAGCCAGGGAGAGAGGTTAGATCACTGGGGGACACCACAGGTAGAGAAAAAGATGTCAGAGAGGAAGAACCCCGGTTGGACCTGGGAGGGTCGATTGGAGAGGAAAGAGGTCAGCCACGCCAGAGCCTGACCAGTGATACCCAGGTTATCACAGAGACGGTTGAGCAGAATGGTGTGGTTGACAGTATCAAAGGCAGAAGAGAGATCGAGCAAAATGAGAACACATGGGATGTTAGAGTCAAGGTTCGAGAGCAGGTCCTCGCAGATGTTCAGGAGAGCAGGTCCCGTGCTTCTGGCAGCTCTGAAGCCAGACTGATGGTCATGAAGACTACCCACAGATTCAGCATGGAGGTTAAGCTGGGAGATGGCCAGTTTCTCCAGGAGCTTGCCCAGGAAGGGAGTGATAGAGATTGGGTGATAGTTAGCCGGGCAGGAGGGGTCGGAAGAGGGTTTCTTAAGAAGGGGGTGCACAAGGGAGTGCTTGAGGGGGGATGGGAAGACTCCAGAGGCGAAGGAGTGATTGCAGAAGTCAGCCAGGGCAGGAGCCAAGGAGTCGGTGTGGTCCTTGATAGTTTTGGAGGAACAGGGGTGGACCTGTTTTGACGAGACTTTCATAGATCGGACTTGTCTCAAAACCTTGTCAGTGGGGAAAAGGGGAAAGTTAGAGAAGGAGGGAGGATGGGTGGCTACAGAAGGGCCAGAAGAAAAGCAGGGGATAGAGGGGGGAGGTGATAGAAGGAGAGTGAGGACAGGATGTCCTGAGTTTTTGAGATGAAGTGAGAGGCCAGTGCCGTGCAGAGGGCCTGGGAGGGGACAGGAGAGGTAGAGACTGCAACAGGGTTGGCCAGCTCCTTGCAGATTTTAAAGAGTTCGGCTGAATTGTTAGATGCAGCAGAGATGTGGGCTTGGAGAAGGGCTCTCTTCTTGGTGCGAGCGGAGAGCCGGTATTGCCTTTGGAGCAGGTGGCAGGCCAGTTTGTCAGAGGATGAACATGAAGCACGCCATTTCCTCTCTGCCACCCTTCACTTGCGTTTAAGGGTGACGAGATCTGAGTCATACCAGGAGATACATTTGGCTTTGGGCTTCAGGCGGATTCTCATGACAGGGGCAAGGGGGTGTTTGGATCAGCTGGATGGCGAGTTCCTCAGGTAAGCCTAGTGGTGGCAAGCCAGAGAATTTCTGGATACTGTTTCAAAAGACCTTCTCACCCACACAGCGCTTTACTGAGTGGAGAGAATACATTTTAGGATTGGGGCCTTGCTGGAAATCAATAGTCTCTATTGCTGGCAAGAGATTTGCATCTGGATCTGGAAGAATATTTAAAGCTGGATGTAGAAAGCTGGATCAGAGTGCTTCGCTGGAATCAGGAAAGTGCCTGGATCTGTCAGTCCTTATCTGATCTCTGCTTTCTCTATTTATGCCTTAAAAATGACATCACCAAGGGGGTGTTTGGGCCGGCTTAGCTGGGATTGCCCCTGTGAAGGTGATTGGGTCAGAGACTACTCTCTGCCTTGATAGGAGGAGAGAAACAGAGTGTCATCGTTATGGTACAATTTTATGATGCTGAGAATCGACCCCTAGCCACTGGAACACAAAGTCTAACTTTGGCAAAATACATATTTACACACGTGCAACCTCTATAAAATCACATACACCGATTGCATATTTTCTGGAGCATCTGCTCATCAAAATCTCGCAGCTCTAGGATCTGATATCAACTTTCTACAGAATTTTGTCCTTTGCGGTATGTACACAATGTCCAAATTTTATGCAACTTTCCACAAATGTGTGTGTTCAACATGGGAATGAGTTTCACAATTCTAGCAGAAATACAGACCCCATAAACCCACATTTATTGCCATTCCTGTTCAGAATAAGCTACACGGTTGTACTAAGTTTTCAAAGGTAGTGCTAAAAATTAGGCTTTTCAGATTTTTCACCCTTTTGATAATAAGTTATACCTCTTCTAAAAATGTCCATAACATATCCTTTTAACACCAACTGGTCAGTATGTGTCACTCCTTGAAGCATGTGGTGGCCCCCTCCTTTGGAATTTGCTTCTGTCAGCCAGGAGTTTCCTGTGCTGCAGCAGTTTTACAGCCTTTCACACCTTCAATGTCCTGGGTGGGAGGATGTCCATTGTTCCTTAGCCTCTGTAGACCAGATTCTGTTCAAACCCCGCAATTGACACTTCCCCATGGGTTTCTGCTGAGGGAAGGCATCCTTCAGTGAAAAGAACCTACTGTTCCAGTTTTGCAGCTTCAGCCAAACTAATTAACTATTAAATTTAGCAAAAAACACATCTGTTGCATCACATACAAATACATTTCTTTATTGGCCTTAAAATCTGTGGAATCAATAACACAACTAAAATCTGTATTCCTTTTTGGCAACAATCCTGTGTAGGTCTGCTAATTCAGCAGACTTTTCATGTGAGGTCAAATTGAAGCTTCCTCAGTTCTCCTCTGACAGCTGTCATTCAGGCGGTGCAGATTTTGGCATGGATGTCAGTTTTCAGACAATCCAGTTTTCTGATGAATGTTTTGCTCTTCATATCAGGACTTTGTATGTTTACAATGCTTCATTAGATACATGACCTTTAGCACCAGGCAAGATTGTGAATGTTGAAAAGTGTTGCATTATAGGCATTTTGGAGTTTTTGGAAACAAAACAAATGTCATTTGTAGGCACATTTTTGGGTTTCATTTGCAAAGTGCTGCTTTTCTCTGTACACTCTGTTTGCTGGTCATGGGACCCACTGGCACATTTCTGCAGGATGTGCTCTATTCCACTGCACATTCATCATGGGTGGCAGGTTGTGCATCCCTCTTTTTGTGTTGTGAGGCACATGGTTTTTGTAGGTCTTTGTAGATTTTTGGCGCGCACAAGGGTTTTGCCGCCATTGTTGCTGTTTCTTTCCCCATAACTGGCAGGGTGATACCGCATAGCATAGCGGAGTGGGTCAATACATCCCACATATTACTTCCTGTCGGAGGGGTGGGGTGGCCAAAAGTCAGCAGTTTTTTTTAAAAGTGGCAGCAGCTTTTTCCTTGCGGTGCTCCAACAGTAGCAAAATCCACACGGAGGGGCAGAGGGACACACAGCCTTGTCTCCTGCTAACTCCACTTATCTCCACTTCACTCTGCTTCGCGGAGGAAGTGAGATTAAGTAGGAGTATTACTTCCTGGCAGGTGGGGGTGGGGCGGGCAAAAGTCAGCAGTTTTCTTAAAGTGGCAGCAGCGTTTTCATCGCAGTGCTCCAACAGTAGCAAAATCCACACAGAGGGGCAGAGGGACACACAGCCTTGTCTCCTGCTAACTCCACTTATCTCCACTTCGCTCCGCTTCACAGAGGAAGTGAGATTAAGTAGGAGTATTACTTCCTGGCAGGCGGGGCTGGGGCAGCCAAAAGTCAGCAGTTGTTTCAAAGTGGCTGCAGCTTTTTCCTCGTGGTGCTCCAACAGTAGCAAAATCCACACAGAGGGGCAGAGGGACACACAGCCTTGTCTCCTGCTAACTCCACTTATCTCCACTTCTAATTCTCCACTGGCTAATTTATATGCATCTGGCAGATCATGACAGACATGCAGTAGAGCCGTTGTTAGACTTGAGAATAGATGAGCCAACAAGGAGAAAATATTTGTCATTCATTCATTCATTAGTCATTCTACTGCTACGCGCCTATGAAATTCCATCCTAGTATCAATCAGGACAGCTCACTCTCTCCTCCTGTCCTCCTGGCTGTTTCAGTCACACCTATGTTCTGAGGCTACTCATCAGCAGTTGGGTGACTATCTGTAACACAGCACAGTACTACAATGCTAATTATTTTGTGTACACACACATACACAGTACTGCCTTTCTGTCTGCCCCTCAACACTCTTACCTGTTGGTAATGTTACTCTAAAAGGAATGCACATCACTATACCACTTTCAAGATAGGTTAAGATAGGTTAAAATATAATAATGTCAATGCAGTAGATGTGCACGTTGTTCCGGTTCTTTGCACGAGCAGTGATGCAAGCGGAACATGTACACTTCTTATTTTCAAATTAACAGGAAATAATAACACATGAATTTTTATTTGAGAAACTTTGAAAATTGTTCCCTGTATCAATAAATAAGGATTCCATGCATTTCATAATCCAGATTTGATGTAGTACCAATGTAGAATTGAAATCCTGCTGTCAAGTCATCAATAATTTATAAACTGTCCTTGTGTCCAAAACATACTAATCTGGCCCTTACACTAGAAATATTCAACCAAGGGTGCGAGGTAATATCTTAAACTTATACTTGCCAAAAAGGGTTCATTATGAAAACAAATAAATAAATACATTAGAAGTAACTTTCTCGAAGGAGAACTACTTGGATCCAGAGGGTAGTTTCCTTACCCTGGATTTAGGTAGAATGGTAAATGTGTCTCTTCCAAAAAACAATTTCTTGAGGATAGCAAAAAGTGTCTTTCAAACAACAATTCCTTTAGGATGGCTTGGGGATTGCAAAAAGAGTCTCTCAAACAACAGTTCCTTTAGGATAGCTAAAGTGCCAAACAATAATTCCTTTAAGATGGTGAATGCGGCACTTTTAAATAAGAATTCTTCCAGGATATTAAAGATGTCTATTTCAAACAACAATTCTTTCACGATGGCAAAAGTGTCACTTTCAAATAATAATTCCTTAGGATGGTAAATTCTGTTTGGTATACTCCTTTACCATGTGCTTTGTAAAATAGGTATGTGTCTTTATACAACTTTGATGTATCTGCTAGTATACTCTCCTACTAGGACTCCTCTAGTAAACTCTTCAGATCCCCTGGTAAACTAATCTTCCAGGTATCTTGCTATAGGCTTTGAATGGATTACCTGGTATAGTCTCCTGCCAGGAATCCCCTTTTGTGTTATGCAGATCCTCCGGTAAACTTCTCTGCCAGGTATCTCCCGCCCCCCGCCAAAAGTTTACGGCATGGTTTATTCCTTTCACCAGTGCTTCTTCTTTGGTATCACTATCTTAAGGGTTAGCTGGTATACTCTCCTGTAATGAATCCCTGAAAGCCCATGTTGGGTTATGTAGATCCCCCTGGTGAACTCCCCTGTCAGGTATGTCTACCCCCTAAATGTTCACTTGCCTGATGTATTCCTTCACCAGGACTTCTTCTCTGATTCATTGTCTCTTAACACTATACAGTTGTTCGACTTCACCATGTTTCTACTTGCTTGAGGTCTGACTTGTTCCAGCTTTCCCTACATTGGTATCCCATATATGGGGACTTGTTCAAGTTCTGCTGCTGTGCTTATTTCTTTACCATGTATTTGGTTAGGATTATACTTGCTCCACCTTTCCACAAATTTGCATCCCATACATGAAGACTTGTTAAAGTTCTGTTTTGTTCGGTTTTCAAATATTCTTTTACATTTTGACATGTCTGTCGGTATGCCCCGGGATTCCCTCTGGCTTTGGGTGGACCCACCGGTGTTTCGTAGCACCCCGACCCATGGCACATCCTCTTGGTGAAGATTCCCCTCTGGGACAGCCTCCATTACTCTCCAGACCTTCCCACGGCTCTCCTTGCAGCTTCCAGCTCACCTGATGACTTATCTCTGTAGCCGAGATCAAAGACTGCTGCCCCTCAGTGTGATTACATCTCCGGTAGCTCTTTTGCTGCAGTGGTGTTCTTTTGGTTTTCCGTCCCTACTGGTCTCATGCCACGCCGTTAAGCTACTTGGATGACTGGGTGCTGCTTTCTGGACTTGTCTGCCTTCTCGCTCTTCTCTGGTGCAGTCCTCTGCGCACTGCTTTCTTCTCCTGCTCTCTCTGCATTTCGAGAGCGGACAGCATTTTTAAATGTCCCACACACTTATGATGTTCCAAAACAGCTAGTCTGCTCATTCAGATTGGAGGTTTCTTCAACTTGCATCACATCTTCACTCCTCTTCCTCGACTCAGTATCCAGGGCCTTATGGGAGTTGGAGTTCACATAATGAGCCTCATCATGAGTTTGGCGGTAGCCCTTAACTGTGGTGCTAGCGCTGTTACCGCCACATTTAAGGGTCCACCAAATCATGGCTTCGGCTGATTTCCCCCCAGCTCTGAGGGAAATACGCCGAAAATGTGCCACTTTTCGGTGCGTTTAACGCCGGCGGTAAATCTGCCAGCGGTAAAAGCGTGAAATTTCCCCATTGAGCCCAATGTGGAATGGGAAATTCCCGAATGGACTCAATGGGGAATGGGGATTTCCCGTTCCGCCAAACCCGTGATCTGGCGCTAATAGCGCCGGTGGGTTTGGCGGTAGGGCTTATAACGCCAGCGCTATTAGCGCCGGCGTTACCACCCAACTCCTGATGAGGCCCAATATCTAAGGTCTCTACAGTTATTTTTTTCAGAACCTTCACTTAGGAAAACATTAGAAACTGGAGATGTTATGATTGTGTTATATATGTGTGAAATATGAATGGTATCTCGACTAGAGTGATTTCCAGGAGTTTTTTTAAGGGTTTGATAAGGAGAGGCATTTATATGATGACAACAAGTCATCAAGGAACTCAAATTCATGAGAGTTTCCTTTCTTGTAAGGTAAGAATACTGTGTCTCTACTGACGGGGTCTCCACCTCTCCCCAACAGCCGTCTCTTCCTATGTAATCCTCCCTCATAATACCACCAAGGGTCAGGATCAGGTAGCAGCTGCAATCCCTTCGCTACATAGGAATATATCTTTGTCAAGGAATCAGTGATGACTCCATAGGATTCATCACACACCCTAGCAGCTACCTACCTACAAGCCTTATTCTTGTTCCAGGTCTACACTTACCCTTACTCACACCTACCTATACACACTCACCCAACATACCACACTACTAGCTATAGCAACCCACTCACTCAACCTCACCTTTGTAAACAACCACCCAAATCCACCACTGCCTGCCTCCAACTGCTCTATTTTATTCTTGCCTACACTCACTAAACCTCAAACCTTCCTACACTCATGCACCCTTTCTCAACCCTGCTAACACACCCCCACCTACCTCACTGCTAATGTGAGACCCTGCTTCAAAGTGCAATGTTCAACCTATGGGATTGAATATCTTTAGTCATAAAGATGAAAATCTGTCACGTTTATTTAAAAATCAATGTTCAATGGATAAATGTACCTAGCGTAAGCGTACCTGTTCTGCTCGGTTATCTGTAAAAGAATGTGTTTAGCAGTTCCTATAAACCCTCTAATTGCTATATCTGGTTTTAATTGTCAGTTGATCGGCTAGAGCTAAAAGAAATACTACTATTCCCATGCTGGTAATGCAAATACCCACCTCAACAGGCAGTGTGATAAGTTATTGAGTTAATAACTCCAGTTGTAGAATTCAATATACGTCAATGAAAGAGGAGGAGGAGGAAAGTTATTTTTTAAATTTTTATTTAGAAGGGGTTTTGGATTCCTTGACTGTTAGAAATTCTGATTTTGGATTTCCTGGGGAAATGTCCCATGATCCAGATTCCCTCCCTGCTGCTGGGGAGTGTATCTGTAGCCCACAATGGGCCCAGAACCCAGGTAACATTGACTTATATAATTAAGAGTGCTGTAAGGTTTGGTATTTTGCAACAATGGTTGAGTGGCACTCTATTGGGATTGGTCACAGGGCCTCTTATGTCTATCATTCTGTTTGGTGGTAGGAGGAAAATTCTTTGAACCCCCTGACTCCACATCCAAAGCTAGGGTACTCTTCACCTCTGCCACTTTTGCAGTGGTAGCTGATGAAGAGATGTGAGATTGTTTTCTGCAGGTGTTTGGACTTCATAGATTCTAGTGGCTTATTAAATCACCCATTCAAGACATAGTGAATTGTTGAAGTCCCTCACTAATTTGGTGACCATGAATTTTGGAAGGTCTTGGAAAAATGGTTTTATGAACTCCCTGCTATTTGTATTCACCCGCTCAGAAGTCTTTGCACATGCATGCTTTAACTCTTGTGCAAATTTCCTCTGAGATTGGTCATCGTCACACACCATAATGAATGCAGCTTTATTGGCTTCTTGTGGGTTTCAGTGGGTAGAAAAATAGACTATTTATGGAGGTTTTGGTCCTCCAGCCCTGCAAACAAGCTGGAAAACTCAAGGGGAGAGCTTCCATTTGGCATACTCCTTATTATTAAAGTCATTTCTTACTACAAATGAGGACATATTTTCTCAAACAACTTGAGATCTTCCCACACAGAATTTTGGGAATTTTTATGATAAAATGTCATAAAACAATTGATGGCTTTAATTTGTTTGATAGGGTATTTGACACAGTTGTTTTCGGATCTTCCCTTATTGTGTCATTGAACCTGTGTCCTCCGTCCCTCAGAGTCAGAGCTACAGCTGGAATCCCTTTCCCTATAGCCATCTGAGACCGTCCTACTTTTCGGATTTCGAGAATGCCTTCTAAATGCATGTGGCACAGGCTTCTCCTTTTGTACTTTTCTCTGGGATTTCTTCCCCTGGTTATTTTTCAGATGTGGGATAGTATTGGGTTTCATCCCCTGAGGATTGAAAATACATTCTCTTCTCTTGGATGGCCAAGAAACATACTCCCAGTATCCCTGGTGGGAAGAGATTTTAAAATGCCCTCTTTCTATCTGGGCCAAGTGGCCTAGATGATCTCTCTGCATCTCTCTCAATTCTTCATTATATTTTTTCATCAGGCCCATATTTATTTATTTATTTGCAATTTTTAAAGCGCTCACAGAGCCTGGGGGCATCAAGGCGCTGTTACAGGAATATGTCTTGTTACATATTTATAATGCACTTAATACCCATAGACTTCTAAGCGCGGACCCGGGATCGAACCTGTGTTGCTTTGTGTTGTCTTGTTTCCAAGGCGAGCACGTTGTCGCTGAGCTATGCTTCTGGGACAGATATATCTACATTCCCACTCCTATCCCCTCCTGACATGCTGAAAGGAGCACCCTCCCACCTTCTGGCTGGTAAAGGCGAGACATTATCTATATCAGATAAGGAATTATCTCCTTCCTGTTCAGAATATTTGGGAGATGAGTTGTTAGACAACTTTCAGCCTACCTATTGGAAGTTTTAAGTGGCTGGAATAAGGCCTTCGCAAAAAGGCAATTACCCCCATGTTCAAAGTACTTGCCTCTGAAGGTTGACTGATGGGTACTTGTAAAGCCATTTCATAGTTCCTTACTTCCTGGAGTAATTTTTCATTTTTTCCCATTTCCATAATCATTTTCTACTTACACTGGAGTAACTGCTCTCTCAAATCACACATATTTGCCTGATTCGTTTCCAGCATTTTACTATAGGAAGTTAACAAGTCCTTCTTATTTTGCAATTCCTGGTGTAAAAATTGCTTCTCACACTGGCAAATTTGTATTACACTAAAGCTGTTTTTGAATTATCCCTTGCCAGTACAGCATTTCTTTTTCAAAAGTACACTTCTAATTGAACTATCTATTTCAGGTCAGTTTCTATTTGTTCCAATTTGTCCTGTAGACACACATTTGCATCTTCCATATTGGCTACTTCTTGAGAAGAGACTTGATTCAGGCCTCATTGCCTTGCTCCTGTTCTAGTTATTGTATCAGTTGATGCTTCTGATGAGTTAGAACAACACACTCATGTATGAGCTGATCGCTCTGTCTTTTTGTGGCACTTGCATCATCATTAATTTGATTAAATTTGTTTTGGGTCTCAAATTATTTTTTCTTGTTTTAATTCTGCTATTTGTAGTTTTGGTTGCTCAGTGTTGTCTAACAGGGCATTACAATGCACAGATCGGTCATTATATTTTCCATGTATCTTATTTTTGGCATCTTTATACTGATTATACGTGTCATGAACACTCAAGATTTGTGTCATTTGGTTCGATAGTTCATCACATATCTTAATTTCAGCTTGCTTTTGAGCCATAACATTGTGCTGTTGCAATATGCAAACCTGTCTTTCTTTCAATGTTTCTTGTAACCTCAGAATGTCTGGTAGTTTTCCACTACACAATTGCTTGGTGCTCAGCAGCTCTTCCAATTGTTCTGGGCTGCTTCTTGGCAATGTTTAATCTGAGCACCCCTGTCTGCTAACCTGCCTTCCACCAGCTAGAAGTGAAACTAAAGTCTGCAGAGAGACAGATCAGTTTAAAATGATCTTCTTGGATAGTGGACATCACATATAACCTCTGAGGGGACTGGTTTAATGGGCCATGTTAATCTCAAATGTCCACGCTCAGTGAGGCGATTCTGTTTAACATCTCTATCTTCCAAATATTAATATCTGTGGCTGTCCAATCCCCTTTCAAATATAACTTTGAAAGGGCATGTGTCTTTGCCACAGGCACTACTATGTCAGACATCTCTGTGTTTAAAATGTCACTACCTGCCTCAAACTATTTTCACTAAACAGAAATGCAAGCATGCCTTACCTAATTTACCACTGTCACCCATTCACTTACAACTCCTGTTAAACCTCAATAATTTTCTTGGTAACAATGTCTACTCCTGTGCACACAATTACTATTTCCTTAGGAGGCTGTGGTATCAATACTACATCATTCACGGCAACACAAATCTTCCAAAGACATTCGTCGGTTCTGCCAAATTTGAGTTAAAAGGTCTATGTTGCAATGACATTAGTTATCCCGAAAAGCATACCTCACTGGGACCTCCGTTATGTAGAATTGTATGGATTTGCGGGTCCCAGAGTCATAAGAAGACCTTTATTGAATAAAGGAATATTGTGCACACCGGGTTTGGAGTGGGTGGAAAGTTTCATTGAATTAGATGTTGTCAGAATAAAACATTATACATTACGCACAATGAGGTCAGTCACAATAGCTATGGCACAACCGCAGCTGGATTCTCTAGGCGAACAGTATGTTCTTGGGTCGAATGACTACCAGCTACTGATGGAGAGGGGGCTGCAGTAGAGGTCTGCTGTACTAATCACAGCCCTTTTAATGGTGTAACATTATAAGTGATTGCAAAGATGCGGTATCCAACTTGGTCCTGAATCTCTTTCCAGGACATAGACGTTTTGCAAAGAGCACAGGCGCTGAGATGTTGTTGTTGTTTGTCCTGTAGTATGATGAACTTCCATGCTTTGGTATTTCTTGCGGGAGCAAGACGAGGTACTCTCCTACACTTTCCCGGGCCTGAGAGTAATGGTGGTTGTGGCAGAGGTAGTGCTATGGCTGCCACATGCTGATACCTTGACAATTCCCATCTGAAAGGCTGATTTTGAAAGCAACGTTGCAAATGTCTATATCTGTGGGATTATCCTACTCCTTCTCAATCTCTGAACCACCGGTTTCTAACATCATGACCCAGAAGGGTCAGCCCCTTTATATGTAAGTCATGGTGACCACCTCTATATTGGACTTCATTATCATCATCAGAGTCATTATGCCCAGACTCAGCATCAATGATTGATTTTTCCGGTGTAGGAGACCAGGAACATCCCAAAAACGGCATCTTTGCACTTTTTTCTCCTACCTCCTCAGCCAATGTAGTCTGTAACAGCCTTGCCCCTTTTTCTCCCAGAAACAATGGGATGAATCTTGTCTGCATGCCTCTCTCTCCTCCTAGCATATATATCTGCTTCACAACTCAACATTATAACTTCTCCATTGTCAGAAGTAGATGACATGTTGCAGACTCAGTTACATCAAGAGAATGCACATTCTATTATTTGTTACTAGCAGCATGGCAAACAAATAGTATTTGGCTTCGGCAATAAACAATGGTGCAGTCACTTACAGCCATTGAAGCTAAGAACCTCCTCCCTACCGAGAAATATGATACATTTCTATACAACTAGTATTTGGTATGACACTAAAAGCAACGTGATAAGAAACTGAAAAACTGCCCCCTGTCTAACAAGAACTATGAGAATGTCTTTGCAACTAGATTATTACATGACCCCACAGAAACATCAGGCCTTCAGTTATGTTATATTTTTACCTAAGGTCAGACCTATTTGCTCAAACATGATATTATCTGAACAGTCCTCTAAGGATCACTATCCAGAGGGTTGTACACAACAGATAAATCTAACAATACAAAACGATCTGATAGCCCTTACTAATGTAGCCTCAGATAAAAGTCCAGGCCCAGATCAAGTTCCAATTGGCATTTTCTGGGATGACTTTCCAGGCTGCTATTTTTAAATCTGTTTTCAGATGTATTGCCATTTTGGTTAAGGGCCCATCTAGTTGGTGTGAGGCCACAATAATTTGTAAGTGATACAAATAATTCCATACACTTTTCAACAAGGGTGACTAAGTGAACCTCAGCTGCTATCCCCCAACATCATTCATAGATCAGGCAGCAACATTATATAGGCAGGTAATCAATGCTTGACTGGGGCATGGTTTCAAGCTGTGGATATTGTATGAGGCACACATCCGGAAGTCCAACACTATTTGTGCACTACTTTCCAGTATCATTTCCTTCACATTCCCAATCCAAAATATGTGCAAGGGAAACATCAAATATTGCATTTGCTGTTTGTGGTCTTTTTACTGGATGTTTAGTCTGTGGATTTAAACATTCTGTGGGAAACTTTCTGTAAACTGAAAATATCTTTACCTAATTATCTATCAATTGTGCTTTAATTGATGGAAATATTGCTTAAATTACATTTGGATGAATAATTTGTTGGCTTGAAGGATCTCCAACACCAAAAGTGATACACCGGGCTGTCCCCTTGCACCTCCTATTCAATTTATATATCAACTCTTTGTCCGTTTTTCTGAAACAAGTCTTATTAGATATTCATGGCCTCTAGAGTCATCAACTCCCTGTTATTTTCTATGCAGTTGTTACCATCCCTATAGTGAGATTTCCCTCATCCCTGTAGCATCTGTTGAGCACATATATCTCCTAGAAGACAACGGGTGGCGGGTTCTACTAATCATTGCACTCTTCACTGTATTCAAAGACAAAACACTGATGCATGCCAACCAATTGCGACATTTGTTGCATTTCATATCACTGTGAAGAAAGCCAGTAGATACCTTGCTCAGGGTAAACACATCAAAATTGATCTCCTGAGATAACTGTATAGTGTGATATAAAGGGGATATTCCCTGGATACCTCACTTTTCACAGTCGATAGTTGTTTCTGTATCAAAACCTAGGAACTTTCCCGGAACCTCAAAATATTTCACAGTTGAAAAACCTGTCCTTAGCTATCTCACATAATGTTTTTGCATCAAAGCAATTGAGTTTTAGAGTGACTATTTGGTTGAATCTAGGAGCTGGACTACAGAAGGCTGTTATTTTTGCTATGTTGTCTAGCGATATTGTACCCCAAACCCTTGTTTGCAAAATCCAACTAACTGCATTGGGCAGAGACTTTGTTTCTATATTCATTGTCATATCCCCATGAATGTGCAGCAAGCCATCAAAAATGATGTGCTTCTAATTTTAGTTAATTGGGAAACTCTAAAAAATAATTATGTATTATGGTGAAATCTTACATCCTTTTAAACTATTTCAATGATGTCCAATGTATTTGTGTTTGAGAAATACACTTATACATTTAGTTATTTGATTTGCTTTTCAGACTGAGTATTTTACCTTTGCTAACCCTTATAGTAATCTTGGATTCTGTAGGCAATTCCTCAGTACTATATCCCTGTGATAATCATTCTATTACATTGGTGTTGCATTTCCTTTTCTTTTATCCATTTTATAATGGTTCCTGAAAACATTTGTATTACCCCATTCATAGGCTGAGGGTTTTCTTTTTGGCAATTCAGGTCAGCTTATTTTTTCCTAAGATTCTTTAAACACTGTAAGTATGTTTTGTCATGGGAAATTGACAATGGCAGCTCTGTCACTGCTTTTGACTAACTCCTCCCTGACGGCTTCAAGATCCTTTCCAAGCCTTGACCTCACAGCACTGGTGGGGGAGTTGCCTTAATCTTCCCTGAGTGGGTTCCTGCTTCAATCTTACCCACCCAGCTCTACTTTTCTTTTGAGAGCCTGGTTTGCAAGGTGGTCATCTCGCCAATCTCCACCCTGACCATTGCTACCATTTGCCAGCTTCCAGGCACCACCACCCTGTTTCTCTCTGAAGGGGCTGATCTCTGCTCTTCCTTACTTTCATCCACTGCTAACCTCATCCTGGGTGATTTCAAAATCCAACTGGACTCCCCTGGCTCTGCATCATCCTCTTCACTGACCTCTGCACCACACCTTCCCTCTCCATTCTCCCTTCTGGGCCAACCCACTCAGCTGGACACACTTTGAACGTGCTCATACACTCTGACCTCTTTCTCTCCCCCCACTAGTCAATCCTCTCGCTTGGTCAGACCATTCTCTCCTCTCCTCCTACCTGGGTCCCTTTGGCCCTCTGACCGCCCTCCACCCTCAAAAGCCCTGCCAACCTCATTTGCTTACATCTGCCCAATGAAACGAGTGTCAGCTACTGCCTTCGCTTCCACCTTCACCCCTCCTCACACACTACCTCTGATTCTACCTCTGACACTGCCCTTAGCAACATCCGCCTTTCCATCACCAATACTCTTGACATTCTTGCCCCATTCAGGAGGATCCACCTGAAACCAGCATCTAAGCATAACACCTGGTACGACTTTGAACTTGCGGCCCTGAAACAAAAGTTCAGGGCGGCAGAAAGGAAGTGCAAACCTCAGGCTCACCCTCTGACAAACTGGCCTGCCGCCTGCTCCAAAGGCAATACAAACTCCACATGCCAAGAAAAGAGCCCACATACAGGCACAGGTTTCCAGTGTGTCCAACAACAGAGCTGAACTATTCAAGATCTGCAGGGACCTAGCCAACCCTTCCACAGTCTCCTCCTCCCCTTCTCCTTCCCAGGCCCTCTGTGTAACGCTCACCTGATTCCCACAGAGGCGCTGATCCTGGCTGGGCTGCTATCGTTTCTTCAATTGAGAAGCATAGAGCTCGGACGACTCTCAGGACTGGGCTTCCTCTTATCGAATGTCTGACTTGCAGGGTAAGTTTTCTGCAGGTGGAAGAAAAAGGGTTAATCACCGTTTGATGGGATTCCTTCTCCCACCAATCGCCAGCTTAGCTTTCTACTTGTCTCGGCGAGCTCTCACCTTAGGCGTATAAATGCTGAGCTCTCCATCCTGCGTCTGGTGCAGGGGTGCGTGGATTCCAGTTACGTCACTGGATGAGTTCAGTGTTGAGGCTCAAGTCTTTTGCGGCCTTAGTTGTGGCACTAGTGCTGGGATGCCGAAGAGTGATGCCGCCGTTACTGCACGAGCGGATGCCTGTAAGTATACTGTAGTCTTTAGGCTTTAAAAGATGGGCACCTCAACAATGTCCCTTTTCCTTTGTTTCAGGCCTCGGGATGCTGTGGGCTTAGTTTTCCGTTGCCGCTGCACGTGCCGATGCACGTAAGTATAATGTTCGTTGGCCGCTTTTAATGGCACCTCTAATAATGTCCTTTTTCTAGTTTTCAGGTGCCGGGATGCTGCGGGCTTTATATCCGTTGCCACTGCACGTGCCGATGCACGTAAGTATAATGATCGTTGGCCGCTTTTAATGGCACCTCTAATAATGTCCTTTTTCTAGTTATCAGGTGCCGGGATGCTGCGGTTGATGTGGCTGCTTCTGCGCGTGCAAAAACTGGTAAGTTAAGATGAATGCGGCTGCCTTCACCCAAACCCCTTTTTAATTATGTCCTTTGCCTTTCAGGTGCAGAGAAGCTGCCGAAGAGAAGGCCGCGGTTAGCTCTGTTGCAATCACGGATGGATCAGGTAAGCGGGCGCGGCTGCGAGCGAGTTGCACTTTTCTAACCTTATGTTTATTCTTTGCAGGTTTTGCCGGTGACTGGATTCCGGGATCTGGTAAGTATTGTTCTGTGTCTTTCTTCATCCACAGGTTGCTGCGCGGAAGCTGAAGATGACTCTGGACCTGGAATGCAGGAGCCGACTCGGTGAGCGTCCTGCTGCTGCTGCAGAATAACGCGAAGCACGTGTTTTCCATCGGGCGTGGTTTAAATAGCAGAGAAGTGCTTCCAGTGTGTGTTCTTCCACCGGTTCCACCCAGGTAAGAAAAGAGTTCCTGAATGGAGGGAATAGTTCCTCCCAGCCCTGATGGCTGGGGACTTCAACCAGACTGGATTGTTCTGGGTAAATATGCAGCATGGTCTGCCTCAGGTAAGTCCACCCAAGCATTATTACACTGTTTATCAATATGAGCCCGGCGCCTATGGCGCCGGGACTGAAACCCTTCATGAGCCTGGCGCCAAAGGCGCCAGGACACGGTCCAAAGGGCCCCTGTAGGGGTCTGCTGGGTCCGGAGTAGTGGAAGACGGGTCTGCTTCCGAGGGCGCTGGGCCAGTCTTGGCCCCTCGGGAGTAGCGCTCATGACAGCACCCCCCCTCAAGGCCCCTCCCAAACCTGTCCTCCCCGGGGGTTTTGGTTTATCGGGAAAGGTTCGGTGAAATTTCTGGACTAGACGAGGAGCATGGACGTGGTCATAGTGTTCCCATGACCTTTCCTGAGGTCCGTAGCCTTTCCAGTCGATTAGGTAGAATAGCTTCGATCTGATGATTTTAGAGTCCAAAATGTCTTTTACTTCAAATTCGGGCTCCCCATTCACTTGAATGGGCTCTGGAGGATTGGTCAATCTGGTTCCAGGTTGCATGGGTTTCAAAAGAGATACGTGAAATACAGGATGTATTCTCATATGGGTTGGCAATTCTAATTTAACGGCCACTGGATTAATTATGGCCGTAATTGGATATGGTCCCAGGTATTTGGGGTTGAAGGTGCGAGGCCCTTTAAGCGATAAATGTTTGGTGGACAGCCAGACTTGATCCCCAATCTGGTATTGAGGGGCATTGCTTCGGTGTTGATCTGCTCCTTTTTTGTACCTCTCTTTAGCTTGTAGTAGATGTGCAGTCGCTTCCTTAAAAGCTTGGGTAATAACGGTGTGCAATTGATCCACGGCGGGTGTTCCAAGATCTTGAGGTGGATCAAGGTTGGAGGTTCGAGGATGAATCCCATACAAGATGTACAAGGGACTCTTCCCGGTACCCGAATGAACTGAATTGTTGAAAGCATATTCAGCTATCCAAAGGATGCCCTTCCAGTTACTCTCCGACTGTTGTAGCATGCATCGTAAATATTGCTCGAGAGTCTGGTTTGTTCTCTCGGTTTGCCCGTCGGTCTGGGGATGATGGCTGGTCGAAAGTCTTACATCGATTTGAGCTAATCGACAACAGCTACGCCAAAAGTGGGAAATAAACTGGCTCCCCCTATCTGAGATTAGTACTGACGGGAAGCCGTGTAGCCGGACGATGTTTTCAAGAAATACTTTGGCTAGAACTGATGCTGAAGGTAAGCCTTTTAGCGGAATGAAGTGGGCCATTTTAGAAAACAGGTCCACAATAACAAGAATTGTGTTGTACCCGGAACAGGAGGGTAAGTCTGTGATGAAGTCCATGGAAAGGGGATGCCAGGGACACGGTGGGACGTCTAATGGTTGCAGAAGACCAGCCGGCCTCTTCTTCTGACCCTTGTTTTGAGCGCACACACCGCAGGACATCACAAATTCCTTTATGTCTTTTCTCCACGAAGGCCACCAGAAGTGTCTCTTCACCTTTTCTGTGGTTTTGGCAATGCCAGGGTGACCCTCAATTAATGAATCATGATAGCAGGAGATTACCTGTCTTTGTAAATCGGCGTGTGGTAGGAACAATCGTCCTTGGAAATAAGGCAAGTCATTGCTTACGGTGAAATCTTTTCCTTTTTGTAACCAGTTCAGTAAGTCTGGTGAGGTTACAAGTTGTTTAGTTTTTTCTTCAATATCCTCAATGGATTGTGAAGAAATCAGACCCATGATCCTTTGTTCAGGAATTATTGGTACAGGTTCTGGATTGGCAACGTTATCTCCCATTCCAATTCGGGAAAGAGCATCCGCTTTGCCGTTCTTGTTGCCGGGGCGATAAGTGATCACGAAGTCAAATTCAGCAAAGAATAGAGCCCAGCGAAGCTGTCTGGAGGATTGAGCCTTGGCGGTTTTCAGATACTGCAGATTTCGATGATCGGTGAACACTGTGACGGTGTGTCTGGCCCCGAGGAGATAATGCCGCCATGCCTTAAAGGCTGATTTAATCGCTAGAAGCTCTTTGTCTGTGATGGTGTAGTTGATCTCAGGCGCCGAGAACTTCCGAGACCAGAATGCCACATGATGCAGTTGGTTAGTCTCTGGATCTCTTTGTGATAGGACTGCTCCCATTGCTAAGCTGGAGGCGTCAGTTTCAACGATGTAAGGGCGGTCCGGGCGTGGGTGTTTCAGTATTGGCGCCAAGGTGAATTTAGCCTTTAGCTCTTGGAAGGCTTGTTCTGCTTCTGTGGACCATTCAAAGCGTTTATTTTTTCTTAAGAGGGTGGTGATGGGTTGTACCACTCGTGAAAACTCTGGAATAAATCTACGGTAAAAATTGGCAAAGCCTAGCATGCTTTGAACGCCTTTCACGGAAGTAGGAGACGGCCATTTGAGGATAGCGTCTACTTTTCTCGAGTCCATGTGGACTCCTTTGGGTGTCAGAATAAATCCCAAAAATTCGACCTCAGTGACATGAAAAACACATTTTTCGAGCTTGGCAAAAAGTTTATGTTGGCGAAGTTTTTCAAGGACCGCCCTAACATGATTTCGATGGTCAGCTTCTGAAGATGAGTACACAAGAATGTCATCTATGTAGACGACAATGCAGACATCAATGAGCTCTCTGAGGACATCATTCATAAAATATTGGAAGGCGGCCGGTGCATTGCATAGTCCAAAGGGCATCACTTGGTATTCAAATAGCCCATACTTAGTGCGAAAGGCCGTCTTCCATTCATCTCCTTCCTTGACCCGTACCAAGTGATAAGGTCCCTGGAGATCAAGCTTAGTATAAATACAGGCGTTTTTTACCTGGTCAAGGAGTTCCGGGATCAGAGGTAAGGGGTACCGGTTTTTTACTCTTATTTGGTTCAGAGCACGATAATCTATACAGGTTCTGAGGTCACCTTCTTTTTTTGGTACGAAGAACAGAGCCGAGGATGCAGGGGACTTCGACGGACGGATAAAGCCATTGGCCAGGTACTGGTCTAAATACTGTCGCAGATGAAGGTTCTCAAGCTCGGTAAGGGCGTAAATCCTACTGCAAGGGGGAGTTGCACCGGGTAGCAAATCTATCTGACAATCGTATGATCTGTGGGGTGGCAAGGTATTAGCCTGTTCCTTTTGAAAAACATCTTGGAACTCTCGATACTCTAGAGGTAATTGTGGACCGTCAGCTGTTACTGACGCTAGGCCAATGTTGGGTCGTGGATAACAAGTTGGTGTGCACTCTGGGAACTTTATCGTCTTTGCTTGCCAATCAATCTGAGGATTGTGTTTCTCCAACCAAGGAATCCCTAGAATTACTTGGAATTGAGGAGCCTTGATCACGTCGAACACAATTACCTCCTGATGCCCGTCTTGGCCTAGTATCGTCACTTCAGTAGTGGTATGGGTCACTGGTCCGGAGGCGATTTCCGTCCCATCCACCGTGGTAATGACGTCTTTAACCACCTTTGGACAAAGAGGTAAGTTCATCCTGGAAGCCAATTCGCGGTCCACATAATTTCCAACTGCTCCGCTATCAATGTATGCCTTAATTGCATGCAAACGATCCGGTTGCTCTGGGTTTACGAGGACCATTGGCATTATGAAGTGCGAGGTCAAAGAACTGGTTTTTACGCTCGGAAAGCGGACCTCTACACTTGTCGGGCGAGGTCGTTTCCCGGCTCAGGCTTTTCAGAACTCTTATCAGAAGCTCCCACTGTCTTCTTAGGTGGTTTCACCAGGCAATCTCGAAGAAAATGTCCTGAATTTCCACAATAGAGACATAGTTGCATTTGTCGTCTCCTGTCGCGTTCTTTCTGGGTTAGGGGACCCTTCACAACCCCAATTTGCATAGGGTCGATGGCTTCAACTCCTCCGTTGCAATCACGGATGGATCAGGTAAGCGGGCGCGGCTGCGAGCGAGTTGCACTTTTCTAACCTTATGTTTATTCTTTGCAGGTTTTGCCGGTGACTGGATTCCGGGATCTGGTAAGTATTGTTCTGTGTCTTTCTTCATCCACAGGTTGCTGCGCGGAAGCTGAAGATGACTCTGGACCTGGAATGCATGAGCCGACTCGGTGAGCGTCCTGCTGCTGCTGCAGAATAACGCGAAGCACGTGTTTTCCATCGGGCGTGGTTTAAATAGCAGAGAAGTGCTTCCAGTGTGTGTTCTTCCACCGGTTCCACCCAGGTAAGAAAAGAGTTCCTGAATGGAGGGAATAGTTCCTCCCAGCCCTGATGGCTGGGGACTTCAACCAGACTGGATTGTTCTGGGTAAATATGCAGCATGGTCTGCCTCAGGTAAGTCCACCCAAGCATTATTACACTGTTTATCAAGATGAGCCCGGCGCCTATGGCGCCGGGACTGAAACTCTTCATGAGCCTGGCGCCAAAGGCGCCAGGCCACGCTCCAAAGGCCCCCTGTAGGGGTCTGCTGGGTCCGGAGTAGTGGAAGACGGGTCTGCTTCTGAGGGCGCTGGGCCAGTCCTGGCCCCTCGGGAGTAGTGCCCATGACACTCTGCAACACACTGGGAACATACCTGGCCATCAAAACTCTGGACATCCTGATCAACCTTGATACACACCCTCACAACCCATCACATACCCCTTACCTCCCTTGGCCCCCACCCTTCTCTTTCCTCCTTCTACTCCTTCTCCCCTGCCACACCTAAGGAAGTTACCAGAGTTGTTCGCTCTATGAAGGTCTCTTCTAAACAGGATTCCCCTTGCTCATCCAGGACCATCAAGGTTAACATTGGCTCTCTTGCCCCTGTCCTCCTAATTTCTACAATCACTCTTTTGACACTGGATCTTTCCCCTTCTCCCTTAAGCAGTCCCTTGTATGCCCACTCCTTAAAAAACCTTCAGCAGACCCTACCTGCCCTGCCAACTACCACCCTTTTTCCATCACCCCCTTCCTGGGGAAGCTGCTGAGAAGATGGCATTGCACCAACTCACCTCACACACTGAACTTGTTGGTGGTCTCCGCGACTATTAATCTGGATTCTGAGCATCCAGAGGCATGGAAACTGCTCTCCTGAACACCCATGAAGAACTGCTCGCATCTCTGGACTCCACCTTCCCAGCTGTCCTCATTCTTCTCAATCTCTCCCCTGCCTTTGACACAGTCAACCATTCCATCCTCATACAAAGGTGTCACGATACCCTTGGTATCTCGGAACTGGCACTGGACTGGCTGACATCCTTCCTTGCTGACCCCTCTTCCCAAGTCATCCTGGGCACCTTCTCCTCTCCTAATTCCCTCTCCATCTGTGGTATCGCCTAGGGTTCTATCCTCTGCCCCTGGCTCTTAAACATTTACCTTGCTCTATTTGCATGCCTCATCTCCTCCAACTTCCAGCTTTATGCAGATGACACACAGCTTTTTTTCAAATTTACTGCTGACTCTCTTGCACCCTCCATCATCCCTGACTGCCTATCTGCCATCCAATCCTTGTGCACCTCCAACAATCTCTGGCTCAACACCCGTAAAACTGAGATCATTACCGTCAGGACCCCTGCTCCCTCCTTCTTCCCTTCACTCTGGCCTTCCTGCATGGGCTCTCCCCCAGATCCTTCTTCTGAAGCCAAATGTTTTTGGAGCATTCATCGACTCCTCTCTCTCCTTCCTCCCTCACTCTCGGGTCATTGCCAAGAAGTCCCACTTTCATCTCTTCCTTCTCAAGGGAATTTTCCCTTTTCCTACTTTCCCACAGAGGCTTAATGTTACCCGAGCCCTGGCTCTCTCTAGGCTTGACTATTGCAATAGCCTCCTCCTGAATCTACCTTCTTCCACTCTGCGACCCCGCTCCAGCTAATCCAGAAGAGGGCTGCAAGACTTATCCTTGGCCTCAAGCCCATGGACAGCATCTCTCCTGCCCTAAAAAGACTTCACTGGCTCCCAGTTGCTGCAGAGATTAAATAAAAATCCCTGTAACGCTTACCTTATGTCTCCGCGGGAGCGTAATGCCTTTTCAGTAAGAGGACCTGTTAACTGGGCTCTGAATCTGTGGAAACAACAATTATAACAACACAACTAATGTAATCCCCATTCACATACAGAAACTGTGATGCAGTGTACCTTTGAATAAACCCTCCCTTC
This sequence comes from Ambystoma mexicanum, assembly GCF_040938575.1. Classification (NCBI taxonomy): domain Eukaryota; kingdom Metazoa; phylum Chordata; class Amphibia; order Caudata; family Ambystomatidae; genus Ambystoma; species Ambystoma mexicanum. The sequence goes on from NC_090933.1 coordinate 1,147,007,977, forward strand.
TCACCTGTGCTTATGTTTTGTGGAGCTCTCCTTCCTGTATTCTACAGGGACGCGTTGGGTAGGTAACTTTTAATCTGAGGGGGCCGTGGTGTTGGCAGATTCTTAACTGAATGATGCCCAAACCTTTTCTAGAGGTAACTTGGGTAAGTCCTTTGGTGAAAATATAATTATATAGAGTTCATCAGATTCTGAGTTGTCCCTACATTGGAGAGATCTATCTTACTAACATTTTCTTTAATATTTGCAGGTTCTGGTTCCCTAAATAGGGGCAGATGCTGTGTATGGCTGCATATATATTCGTTTTGAGGAAACATTAAATTATGTCAGTTCATCAAAACGGAACAATAGCTGCTGTAAGGAAGGAAGAGCCGAATTAGCCCTCCCCATAAATTCTACGCAAAATGAACCTCTTGCTCTTGCACTAGAGGAGGAGGCCTCCATTGCCCTTCTGCTGCCATGATGAAAAAGGCCTCGGCTGGAGCAGAGGTGGAGCTATTGCAAGACACTTAGACTTAGACTCTATTTTGTGTGCCCTCGAATCCATCTTTGGACTAGGCTGCAATTCGGCACTATGAAGTCTCCTCTCCCCTCTACAGCACCACGCATAGCAAGCACTAACCGCCCCCACCTTTCTCACGGATGCACTGAAGCTAACTGCTACAATTAAAATTATGTATCTTATCACTCTTCCTCTGTGATCACTGTCCTGTGTGTGATCCAGCCCGAACCATGACGTGTAGATCATCCATCTCCACAAACCTGCCGCTGCACCCCTCACCCTCGCTGTTGGAAAATTACTGCTTGTGTAACCCTGTGCCCTCCTAAGGTATTCTCTTGATGTAATAGAAGTGTGCCCCCACTGTGCTGACCACCCCTGAGTGCACTCAATAAACCCAGACCCCTGTCATGGTATATCCTGTCCAAAGCTAACATGTGCCACTCCACTCCCCGCCCTAATGTGCCTGATCAACCCAATCCCCAGGTTATCATAGAAGCCAAGACCCCAGCACCCCTCACCTTATGAATGACTCAATGTACAACAATATAATCATGTGTGTGCAATTTACAGGTCTCTAAGATTTATTCAAAGGTATATTGATGTTCATGGTTTATAACATGTTTACAATAAGTGTATACACTAGCTAGCGAGGTCCAGTCGCCTCTCCGACCTGCCTAAACTTCACCTCGCATGGACCAGCCCAGCTAAATCACTTGATGTTCAACCTTCCGCCAAGTCATCTGCCAATCCCGTGGAGCCGGCCAATAAAGAACTATATGTGTACCTCCTTTCTAACCAATGATGTTGTAACTTTCAGAGTGTATAGAACTTATCACTGATGACGCTGTAACACTGTAAAACCCATTGTATCTATATTGTTTGCCAGAGCGCTCTCGAGACAGCAGAGTTCTCTGGATGCTGAATTTTATATACATCTTTGACAACTCACAATCATCTCTCTCATTCCCTACTGGGATGTGTCCTTTATTCTGAATTTTATTGGTATTGTGGGGAGTGAGTACTTTTGGTGACCCCTGGGTCGTTATGGAGGGTGCACTGAGAGAAACCCCTGTGCCATGCGGCGAGATCCGGGACACCCCCAGCAAAACCATTGCCTCCTGCGTCTGACCAGTGTTGTAGAGGAGGTCCCAAATATAGCCTGCACTCCAGTCGCCCATTTTGAAGTACAAGGAACATTCACACCGAAATATGTGACATATGATGAACAGATAAACCAGCAGAGAGCTGCAGTGGGGCTCTGCCCAGTACCTATTAGAAGAACAACACCTATTGAAGTACCAATAACCAGACAACCATGGGTAGTAAGGTACCCATTAAGAAAACCCTACCAGCAAATGGAACAAAATGAAGATTGTTTAAGTACTGTAAAGGAAGAAACCAAAAAGTCCTTAATGAAAGAGGAATGGTGACGTCACGAAGGTCTGGACTAACGCGCCCATAGAAGATATGACGACCCAAGGATGACACAAAGAGCGAAACGCCATGAATAAAGAAAACGTGAAACTAAAAGAAGAGAACATTGTTGAAATACAAGGGAGCTTAAGCTGAAAGCATGATGAAGATATTCAACCAGCTAACGCCTGTACATATGCTTGTAACTGAAAGAAAACTAAAGGAAACAGGGCGGCTTGCTATGCTAAGTAGAAGAATAGAGCAGCAAGCACCAGTGTACATAATCTACCTCAAAATGAAGCATGTTATCCAAGTGCAAATCCACTTTGCATGAAAATCAGAACCAACCCAGGTTATTATAGTTCAAAAGCAAGAAGTTTCATATTTTAGTAACACAAGGAAAAAGGCAGAATCGAAACTCAACAGAGGCCGCTTGTGCCGGGGAAGCCAACGTCATATCAATAGAAGCTCTGAACGGTAGCTACTTTTAATTGGAGCTAAGAACAGAATATCCTGCCACTGAAGGAACAAGATAAGAAGGCGAAGGCAGATGGCAGGGTGAAACGAAAATCAAATGCAGAATTTGAAAGAAACAAGGTAAATTGATGGTGTGCTAGCACGTGACCAGCCGAGTGACAAGTGGCACCGTTTCACACCTACGCTTGGCATCCACCCAGACAGAGATGTCAGAACTTTTTTGAGACAAGAAGATGCAGTTTCAAGGCCATCCACAGTGAACTAATTGACACATAGCCATAAAGTGATGATTGATTGAAGGAAGGCAGGGTGAATTGGGGGACACCCTGCATTTGGTTGACCGTTCTGCTAAGCAAAGTGGAGATTTATGCATGGGGTTGATGCCAACCCAATCACAATGGACCAACTAATCTAGGGTCCTATAGTAGAACCAATGACATGTTGTACTTTTAGTGACGTCTACAGTAGTCATTTTTGAAGGAAGGGCTTAGATGCCCACCTGACAGTGTTTACCCCTCACTCCGTTACCATATACAGATATAGCATCTATATTAAAGTTACCTTTTCCCAATCAATAGAATTGCATGTTAACTTTTGAGTGTTACACGTCAGATTATGACGCGGTTTGAGTATAAAAGTTATGTTTTGTATGAAGTTCTTGGGAGTTGAAGTGAGACGGGCTGTCACACCACTGTCGATTTCCATGTTTCCCTGTTTTTTGTACTTGTCATCAAACTGACTCCCCTTTTCCAAACCATTGAGTTGTCCTTATTGATGGGTGTTGGAGTAAGAAAACCTGCTCCCCCATTCATCTCAAGGTGCAGCTATCTCATCTTAAAGTACTGAAGAGCAAACCCCGACTCTATGGGCCAGCCGGGGGTCTCTTGGTACACTTGGTAGCAGAGGATGGTTTATTGACTATCGATTATTGATTGAAGTAAGATATCTATTGACCGTCGACATAAGGTAACTCTAGGTCTTTGGCAATATCACAAATCCTTTTCCATTCGGCTGAGTAGACCGTGAAGCTCCCATAGACAATGGTAGCATAAGCAAGAGACTGCAGACAGGGTCTGAAGGAAACACGTTTTCCCAATACATCTCTTCCTATTCCTACGAGCAGTGAGCGAGAGAAAAACTGAAGAAGGCGGTAAAGAAGGCGATGATCACGAGGATCCAGAGACGAACCATGCTAACAGTGAGTGAAGAAAAAATATAGTGCTTTGGCAAACAGTGCATACCTTAGAACAAGTAAAGGGAAAAAAAGGTAACCGAAGGAGGGGGGAAAACAAAATATAGTTAGAAGTAGAGAAGACTGTATAGGTTACCGGGGAGGACACCCGAGAAGAGAGAGTATTCACCTTGTTCCTATGCTTTAAATATAGCAGATAGAAGAAACATGTGCCAAGAGTCCCACATAATAGGGAACAATTAGGCTACCACAATATTTAAAGATGTTGTGACAGGGGTACGTTTACACTCCACGAAGGGGTAATGATTAGAGGCAGAGATATTTGTATCCAGCTGGTGTCCATCTAGTCTTTCTTACATGTTTTGTTGTGACGTCATATGTGAAATATTTTTTTTAAAGAGAACTGATTAAAAAATGTTGCGCAATTCAATAGCTGAAATGGAAAGCCACATGAATTGATGTTTTTGAATAAATTGGAATATGTAATAAAAAATCGTAAAAATTGGATTGGAGCTTGCAGTGTTTGGTGCTCGCTCATATTGTCACAAGTTGTTTAAACCACACAAAAGCATTGCCAAGTGTTATATAAGAGGAAAGGGAACAGATTTAAGCATGGAAGACATAACTCCATTAGCACACTTATGAAAGCAATTGCCAAAACACGCACCCAAGCTAAAGAAATATAGCACCGAGTGGGTTAAAGGTATTGCCCTCAAGATCTTTATGCCGTGGCCACAAAATGGGTCTTTATCTAGAGCCATTTTACAACATGTAACAACATATTTGCACACCACATACACAGGCAAGAAGTTAGAAAAACGCCTTGCCGTTGTCGAATTGTGGAAAATGTACGAACAGGTAAAGGAGGAAGAGCCGTCAACAGATTGGATACTAAATGAATGCACAGAGGTGGGTGAGACACCAACCGCGCCACATGCCCCACCTGAAACGACAATCGACAGAAGTAAGGACGAGGGATTATACCCGTTGGGGGAACTTAAAGCAGCCACAGGGTACAGCAACCCCGCATATCAGTCACCTACACACAGTAGTGATGAAAATCAAGGTAAGGATAAGGACAAGAATATTACCTCTGAAGTCCCAAGGGACAAGGGGCAGTGCGATGATGAAAAGAAAGATCAGGCACAGACAAGTGCATCTCTCGACAAGGAGAGATGGAAAGGGAGCGGAGACAGAACTGATGAGATAGCATTCGCAAAAGATGAATGGATGGGAGGACACATTTTATTGAAATTCAATGGTAAAGGCCTTGATGACGTTATACAAAAGGAGAGGTTAGATGAGACACAGAAACAGGGGAAAGAAAAGGAGTTAAGAGATGAAAGAATAAGAAGGAAAGACAGACAAAGACGAGTACAGCTATATCGCGAGGAGCAAGAAAAACAGTTTGATCGCAATCCAAGAGCAGCCTACGATCTAGACAGACAGAAACAGCAAAGGTTAGAAGAAGAGCAAAGGATACGTGAAAAAAGAATTAGGAGACAAAGAGATGAAGAAATATGAAGCGCAGATGAATGTAGAAACGAAAAGAGAAAGGAAGAAGATAGGGTCAGAGAAGAGGCGAGGAAACAAAAAGAATTTGATGACAATATTGAATGTAAGCGAAGACAGAGAACACGCGATCTTGAGTATTTGGAGAGGGAAGTTAAAAAACCCAATCCAGTTGTAGACTTGGAAGATATCGAAGAATTCTTTCCTGCACATGACTCAGTAGCAGGCACTTCTAGGGCAAATATTGACGGTGACTTTGACACCAGAAGCATCAGAGAAACGATCGATAAAATATGTGATGAAATGGGGCTAGAACAAATACCCCAAGGAGAGAGGGAAGACGAGCGCTTGGAAAGCACACAACTGTATAACACTGAGGATGTCACCCGAAGTAGTGGGAATAGAGACCTATCCCTAGATAGGCTAGACATAAATAGGAATAAAGAGGATACAAGAAGTTGCATGAATTGGGAACAAACAATGTCTGACTCTCAAAGAAAGGAGTGCGAGGAAAATGAAGAAGGGAGGCAGAGTGAAAGATGACTCCCAAGAGTAAAAGGGATACGATGGTCAGACTCTAGCGAGTCTGCACCGAGGGCATCAAAGTCAGCCATGCAGTCTGACTGACATGAAGAAGTATCTCATGGTCAGAGGGGGGTGTCTTCACCGCCCTATGTAGACAGACTAAGGACATTGCCAGGTAGACAGTGATGCGGGAATATTACCCCTGCAATAGGCAGGAAAACAATGAGAGAAGAAAAAGAGGGCTACGCATTCCAGTTTCCGCTACTAGCGAAGGGGGGAGTAAGACCACAATATATTCCATGGCCACACATGTGTCATGATGCCTACCTCCAAGGAGCCAGGTCCGACCCAGCAACCCCAGAGGCAGGCATCATTTCCCCCAGGGGAGTGCCAGCAGGCCCAAGCTGGGGCCCTTTGGACGCAGTCCTGGCGCCTTAGGCGCCAGGCTCATGTTGGACCCCTGTCCTGGCACCTTAGGCGCCAGGCTCATAAAGCTAGACATGTGTTCAAGTGTTTTAATGTGCACTTACCTGATGCAGACCATGCTGCCACATCCAGGCCCTCTTGAGGTTTGAATGGAACTACTTTACCTGTGGGATTACTTTCCACCCGGGTGTGGTCGGGGAAGGATACATACCTGATCGGAGGAAGGATACACACTTGGAACTTCTTCCAAAGCTATTTAAACCACACCCGATCAGCAACTCACGCTTCGCGTTGTTCTGCTCCTCGCAGCTGGACGCTCACCGTGTCAGCTCCTGCATATGGACCTCAGCCACGCCTGTCAGTATCCTGGGTCACCTGCAAAGGGAGACAAAAGACCTTACCTGCTAAATCAGCACCACAGAGACATCACACCGACGATCCTGAAAAGGAAGACATCATTTTAAAAGCATTTTGCTACGATCGCTGCAGCGCTGCATTTCACTCACCTTTCCTGGATGCCACCATCTTCAGCAGCGATCAACGGATCCACAGCCACTTCCCAGAACCTAGAGAGAAAGACAAGAACAAGGTGAGAGAAGGAAGGGAATAGGAAAAGCTCAGTTTCCTTCTAAGTCTTACCTGTTGGGTCATTCCCATTTCATTTCGGGTCTTGCCGCTTCCAGGCATCCGGACCCCGGCCCCTATGGGGAAAAAAGACAAAGACATTGAATGAGCGAATGCAAAGACATTACCCGAGCGCTCATCCAGAACTTACCTGTCATTTACTGGAACTGCACGTATCACTTCGGGTCGGCACCATATCTCCGACATTCCGAACCCCGGCCCCTAAGGGGAAAAAGACAATGAACATTATTATTAAGCTTGGACTTTTGATCTTGCAACAGAACTTTTACAGAACCTTACCTGAATAGTCAAGCTTACCTGAACTCCCATAATCCTCAATCCAGTGAAGTAACTGGGTTTCAACGCGCCCCTGCATCAGAAGCAGGATGGAGAGCTCATCCTTCCTGACCCTAAGGTGAGACTTCACGGAGAATCGTGGAAGGGTATCGAGAAGGGTTGGAAGAGAGTGGGAGGCTTGAGCATAACTCAGTCAGTAGGTAATACTCCCTTTTCACGTACAGGGGAATATCCTGCGAGCCGGAGAAGCCAGAGTAGAGGGGCCCTTCCTGTCCATCTTCAGAGTCCTGCGCTTCACCATTGAAGAAGCATCAGCACTCGAAGACAGACCTGCGCCTCCGTGGGAATCAGGTGAGCGTTACAACATGGATCAGGAAAACTTGAAAAACAAGCTTCCAATGCTGACATCGGTAGCCGGAAAGTGGACACATGAGTTAAAAAAAATGACAAGGGGAAACACGTTAGCCGTAGGGGACATTAAGGGTCTCCTAATCGCCATACTTGGTGAGAGAGCAGACGATGTATGGGCACGGGCAGGGTACCTTGGTATAACCACAATCAATCCCGCACATGACGGAGTGCCATTTAACAATTGCAGAGCTCTACGAGTTCTTTACACAGATACTTCCGGTATGGGAGCTATTATGACTCAAAAAAAGAAGGATTCTGAAGATCTGTTAATTTATATACAGAATCTCGAAGACACGTGGGTGCTCGAAACGCATGAATCTTGGACAAAATCCATACCTGTGTTTTACCATATATTGTGCCAAGGATTGCCAGAACCGGTACAAAAACAACTCAAGAAATTGGTAGGAGTTGAGGCCAAACCTTGAGCTGAAATACAGTTGACTATCGCACATTATTGTAGAATGCTAAAGGAAAAGAATTGCAAAAAGGAAGCAACTCGAAAGGGTGAGGAAGCAAAATTGGTGCAGAAGAAACTATCAAAGTATGCTCTTGAAGGAGCCATGCTAACTAGCTCAGGTGAACCAAGCATACAGCAGGTAGCTAGACCACAACAGAATAATCAGGGTAACATAGGATTTTACCCACGGCGAGGAGGATTTAGGGGATGCGGATGGCAGAGCAGTCAGGGAGGCTTCCAAAATAATCAGGGAGGCTTTCAAAATGTGCAAAATGGAAACCCGCATATGTCAAATGGTCAAATAATCTGACCACCGCCAGTATGTTGGCTGTGTGGAATGACAGGGCACTTGCCGCGCACATGCAGAAATAAAGGCATGATGCAGAACGGCCAAGGGATGGGAGCAGGCATGGCGAATCCACCTGCAGTTTTACAACAGGGCGTTGCACCGAATCACACGGTGCAACAACAAGCACCAGGAGCGCAACAAGGAGTACAACTTCAGAGCATGGGCAGTTTTCCACAAGGACAAATCCAACAGGCACTGTTGGAAGTGTCACACACGATGAACACAAGGTAGACCCAAAACCCGGGAAGGGGAAGCAACAATGGGAATGGGGAAAATCTACAAGTGCACAGTGGGCCAAACTTGTATATGAACTAAGACAGCTCACTGGGGACCCTGATGTGCTCTATCCTATCAGTGACACCAGACCCTCATAGGAAACTTAGGGTGGATGTCATTATAGGGGGTAAAGATTATTCCTTCCTAGTAGACACGGGTGCAACATGCTCGTGCATACGTGAAAGCAAGTTTTCCTTGTCCGGCGAGGCCATAGATACTCAGAGTTTCACAGGAGCTCACAGTCGAGTTCCCTTTACAGACGCACTCCCAGTCTCCATAGGAGAGAGCGAAATGAATGTACCCTTATTATACTCACATCAGACCCCAGTAAACATTTTGGGTCGAGTTGAACGTGACAATTTTGTTCACGGAAGAGGGCATAATATGCTCCACTCCAGGAATACACTACTCAAATGTATGTGAAATAATTAGAGCATACTCAGGACACATAGCCATGAGGGCCACACCATTAGAGCCAGAAATGTTGACATATGGCATGCGTGTGCTTATGGCAGGATTGCCAGGCCTGAGAAACCCTGATGAGTTGTCATTCAAACCTAGAATACCAATGCATGAGCAGCAGGGACAAGTATTTCCCTTGAGGATACATACAGCTGCAGTGCGAGGGAAAGTGGTGTTGGCTGATGGTTACGATGATGTGGGCAGAAAATGGGGCGCGATTATCGCCATCGAAGAAGGATATCGAGTGACTGACGTCACCGATAATGATCTGTTTGAAGAACAAGCATAAATGGGAGAGACAATGGTAGAGGTAAGCCTCACCTTTCTGGTAAAAATTATCAAAAGAGAGGTACCTCAGAAAATGATGTTGGCGCTAAAACGTCCTGAATATTTTGATGACAATATAGCTAAAGTGCCTATCTCAGTGTGGACTACCGTACCCTATGATGTAGACCTCTCCAAGGGTGTGGGAGAAGTGAAAATTAAACTAAAACCAGGAGCAATTCTAACAAAAGCCTGACAATATCCCATATCCAGAGAGGCAGATGAAGGGATTTCTAAGACAATTTCTGCCATGATGTACCAGGGCATCTTAGTGACATCAGAGTCACCATGTAATACGTCAGTGTATCCTGTCAAAAAATCAAAGGGAGTGTCTTGGTGTTTAATCCAGGATTTAGGCCGAATAAATGATACTGTTGAGGCCGAGTTCCCTTTAGTCCCTAACCCATCTGCAATCCGATGTAATATACCCGTTGAGGCAAAACATTTCACGGTGATTGACTTGAAAAATGCATTTTTCTCAATCCCTTTGCACCGTGATTCACAAGATCTAACGTCATTCACGTTCAGACAAATGCGCCTGAAAAGCAAGAGGCTGCCACAGGGGTACTGTGAGTCTCCGTCTATTTTCAATAGAGTCCTGTAGATGGCTTTGAACAATATTGCATTAGAAAGTGTCGTCTTACAATATGTGGATGACATCCTAATTTGCAGCACCTCAGAAGAGCAATGCAGGCACGATTCCATTCAACTACTGACTATACTGGCTGAGAAAGGATATAAAGTTGACAAGGAAAAGTTATAATATTGTCAACAAGAAGTGCTGTACGTAGGCCAGCTGATCTCACATGAAGGCAAGAAAGTGACCCCAGAAAGAGCTGAATCCATATTGAACACAACTTAGCCACACAAGATAAAGCAGATGCAGAGCTTTTTAGGCCTGTGCAACTATGATAGGGCATGGGTTTTTGATTACAGCTCTTATACTAAGCCTTTACTTCAGGCTCTAAAGAAGGCCCAAGTGACAAAGGAAAAGATTGAATGGTCATACGCCATGGAGGAAGGGTTTGCTGAACTCAAGAGAGCGATTTGTACAGCTCCAGTTCTGGGAATTCCCAATTATGCAGAGGAATTTGACCTCTTTTCACACACAAATGGCAGCGTCATGATGGCAGTGCTCGCTCAAAGAACCTCCTTGAGGTACAAGCCCCAGGCATATTACAGTGGGAATCTGGACCCAGTAATGAGAGGTAATTTTCCCTGTGAACAACGTTTAGCTTTCGCAGCATTCGTCATAGAGAAGGTGACAACCATTGTAATGGGATGCTCCATGACGTTGTACGTTGAGCACTCACTATTTTCCATTCTAGACAAACCAAAGGGCAAATTGTCATTTGAGAGAGCTTCTGCTTATGAAGAGATCATATCAAACCCGTCGATCAAAATAGTCCGATGTAAGATGGTAAACCCAGCCATGTTCATCGCAGATCCAGTCACTAAAGGAGAGCTGATACATGACTGCGCAAACTACGAAGAATTCTATTATGAAATTCCCAGGGTAAAAGAAAATGCCTTGGCAGGAGAAGAGATTGTCTTTTTATTGACGGGTCTTCGAGAATCAAACAAAGTGATGGGCAAAGATACACAGGCGTTGCTGTGATAAAACACACAGCAAATGGAGAGTTTCAAGTGCTTCTTAGTGCACGAATACCATCTCACTATTCAGCACAGGCTGCAGAATTATTGGCATTGATACTTGCCATTGACAATCACGCAGACCAGGAAGTAACGGTGTCCAGTGACACCGCCTATGTGACGTCAACAGTGCACGCAGGCTTAGCGTGCTGGAAAAGGAGGGGCTAGCTCCGAGCGGACGGCATGCCAGTGCAGCATGCAGTCCTATAGAACAGGCTGATAAAGGCACTACAGCTCCCAGTGGGCATAGCGGTCTTTAAATGCGCCGCCCACACCAAGCGGGCATCTTTTGTCTAATGCGGGAACCAAGCAGCAGACACAGAAACCAAACGTATGGCATCCAAAAGCGAGACGATTATGGAAGTGGAAGTGACATGCACCAATGAAAGGATGATGGTTGCACGAGCAACATCTGAAGCCTATAACGATCTTGGACAAACACAATGAATGGAGCTCCAACGAGAGGCACCACAGGAAGAGAAAACCCTGTGAAAACGTTGAGGGTGTTCTTTAAACCCCTCTGCCAGCTTGTGGCGACAGGACAGCACTGGTAAACCAGTAATGCCTGTAACCCTATTAAAAATAGCGCTGGAACAGTTACATTACCCGGCGCACATGACAAAAGAGAATCTAGCAGCAACACTTGCGGAAGACTGTTTCATACCAAATTTAGCTGAGCATGTTGCATTTTTTATGGTGAATTGCATAATCTGCCAGCTGGGCACACACTAAAAGTAATGAGAGGAATCATCCCCAGGGCCTTTTCAGCACTTGCATGTCGATTATGTCGACATGCTTCAAGTATGCTTCAAGTATGCAATGGGTACAGATACTTAATTGTTATGGTGTGTCCATTCTCTAAATGGATAGAGGCAGGTCCATGTACACACCCAGACTCTACCTGTGCAGCCACATTTCTAGTGAGGGAAGTGTTCCTCAGGTGGGGGGTATGTGAAGTCATGAGATCAGATAATGGTCCTCATTGTGTTAATGGAGTATTCAAACAGATTAGCTTGCTGCTTGGTATAAAGCACAAGTTCCTGTCGGCGTATCATCCAGAAGCTAATGGGATCTGTGAGGGGCTCAATGGCTTGTTGAAGGAGAGAATAGCCAAATTGAAGCTTACTCTAAAGAGGGGATGGTTGCACTGCCTTCCACTGGCACTGCATGCTCATGGGAACCAACCTGGCTCTGACCATCATCTTACACCACAGGAAGAAGAATGAGAACTCCCCTAACACCCCGAGATGCCCAGTCGACAGGAGAGGTTTTAGGTTTTGAAATGCAAAACTATCTGAACTGTATGACATCTTGCCTTACTGTAATTTCAGACCAGCTGCAGTGATGATGAAAAGGGTGCAGCGCAGCATAGAACACAGAAGGAGACACGACACCAAACTCAATTCAAGGTCTACGTGTTCCACTCATCTTCCCTGGAGACGCCGTTTTGGTGAGAAACCATACAAGGAGAAAGTGGGACGAACCAAGATTCAGCGGTCCTTTCATCATAGAGGAATGCACTCCATCTGCTGAGAAGCTACAGGGCAGGGGAGCATGGATTTTTCTCAGTGATATCAAACCCTACATCAGAGAAGGCCCCCAGCCTTCACCCCAACGAGAGGAATCGACAAGCAACGGGGAAGAACCACAGCACATGCAGACGAGATCCATGACGAGGAAGAAGGACGCATGACCAGCTAGACCAAGACAAAGAACGTTTGTGCAAAGGTCGTGGCTTCATTTTGGACATTCTTCTAGGCAAAAAGAGGGATAAGGTCATAAAAACAGACACTCTGTACATCCTAGTTATAGGGTGAAGAAGAACATTTTGCTTATAAGCCACAACATAGTCAGTTGACTTTGAACTTTGGACTGAGGCATGTTAAAGCCTTGATTAGAAAGAAATGAACATTTTTTACTGAGGACAAGATACAGTACCCTAATTCCTTCCACACCGAGACCCTATTTGGAATCACTTATGGTGTCCCACAGTAGAGACATCACAAAGGACATAGTCACCTATTTCAACCTAGTGCTGACATCATACCCGTCATTAGTAGGATGGATCAGAAGTGTTCTCCAAAATCCTGAAAACTAAAAAATAATAAGACAACTGCTTACTGTCATTGCCGAACAATTTATTGTACTTCCCGAGTACAGTTAGAAAGAAGCAAATGTTCCCAACACAGGCAGAAATAGATGAGCTCATCAACACACTGTTCTTTCGCATAATTGAAGACTGTCCATCTATTGTCGGGAGAACAACTGAAACGTTAACATTCCTTCCAGATCCAACGAATACAGAGAACCTAAGTCGCCTCCTAAACAATGTAATCTTTTTGGTCACACTCCACGCAAATGGACAGTGCAGACATTGTCTACATCAAGGAAAAAACATATGATCCTGAATCTCAACGTAAACCGGACAGATGTCCCTGTGACCAGAAGACAGCAGAGTGGCACATAATGTTCTGTTTCGCCGAGTTACTGACTTTCCAGAGCTAGTGGGGATACCAACAGATGTTGATGTTCTCACATTCATCAGAGATCCATCTAATATTACACAAATGGGAATGCTACTGCATGGAATCATGCTGCAAGTGGAACTTTCCAATTACCAGAGAAGTTTTCTGAGGGGACAGTGAAACCTTCCGCCGAGGGACAGATTGAGGAAGAAGAATTGAGAACTGCTTGTCGTACCTGTTGTTTTTCTTTCCTATTCTCCGTATACTGATCAGTGTCCAGCATGTCCTCAGGACTGAAGCAGATTTAGGGGGTGGACTTGGAACTCACCTACTTTGAATATGCACAGTAAAAAGGACACACCAAAGTATTACTTAATTTGATTCCTTTTCCATAGTCTAGCAAAAGAACTGTATCATGAAATAAAAGACAATTGTCACTTACAAGAAGGGGAAGGGGAATACCTTTTAACACCAGACACTCATAGACTCAGGACTTGAAAAACGATATTAGATAAGGAAATCCTAACATCAACATTCGGCTAATGATCGAGATGGGCGGTCCAGAGCAGCAACCTGGTCCTCCCACAAGAAGAGAGGCATCCCGGCTTCTCTGGAATGAAATGCTGTCGCCTCACATACCGAACCATAATGTACTTATGCATTGTGTTCATCATTATTTTACTCTCATTAACAATTAGAACTGCATTCCATATTGGTGCACAAAGCGTTCCAATATCAGTGCACCCACCTGCTGATGTACGCATGAAACCCACAAAAGCACCCAGACCTTATATAGTCATTCCAGTCCCTAGAAGGTCTGATGGTGGAGTGAGTGAACTCGAAATGGATGTGACTAGCAATGATACACATACTCTTGTGGTAGCGAACGAGAAGAAAAGCCAGAGACAGGGTCGGCACGGAATATATGAAGTAATATCACTGACAACTACACACACATACAAACACTGAATGTACATGAAACAGGCCTAGCATCTATGACTGCAGAACCACAAACCAAAGCAGCATGAGAGAAGAGACTGCCCACCATAAAAACCTTCACAGAAGCTAGTGTGAGAAACAAGAAGAATTAAGAGACAGACCAACAGAAGCAGTCATATCAGAAACCCTTAAGAAAACAGAAGCGGCCTCAGAAAAACTCTCAGCAAGGGCACAAATGTTAATAGACTTACTATTCCCGCACATAGCCAAGGCAAAGAAACTGCACGAGGAACTGAAAAATAAAACCACCAAGACTATATTACCCAGCATATATATTCCAACACCTGGGACAAGCACCAGTTCCACAATACAGCCATATACCGGACCAGTGTCAGGCTGGTTGACATGGGCATTTGCACGCAGCAGAGAAAAAATGCATGAAGAAAAGAAAAGAGCTGCCAGACTCCTGTCCACTCAAATGGCACAGATGAAGAAGCCTGCACCATGGACCAGGATACCTGAGAACCCTCCAGCGAGAAAATGCCACACAGATGCATTTAAAGATGCAGCGATAGCAAACTACATGAAAACCTTAAGATTCAAGAGAAGCATTCATGAAGACGACAATGAACTGAACGATTACCTGGATAGTACAGCACACCTAGGAAACAACATTTGGTACCAGCACACGAAGGAAGTTGGAAGACAAAATTCTAAAGGAGAATGCTTTGTTTGCGCACTCCTACCGTATAGCATGGGGAAGTCCAAGATCTTCGTGGCTGTAGAAATTGATGTTCAGACAGCACACTGTCTTTCACACGTAGCCATGTGCAAAACTAAAAGCCAGTTTATGGGAAGTGATGCTTCCCTAATATGGGCAACTAAAACAGCCTATCCTGATGAAGATGATTATGTTGAAGACATTAAAATGAGAAACAGAGCTCATACGAGGAATCATGTGATCAGATACGAGAAGCCTGGAGTTAAAGGAGCAGGAATAAGATGGGAAGTAAACCAGAGACTAAATGTCCAAGGAAAAACTCCAGAGGAGGCTCAAAAGTGGAAGAGCAGAGCCCAAATGCAGATTTGGGGAACAGTGCTTTCACCAGACCGATGGGAAAAAGGAGTGGTGATTTGCAGAGCATGGGTGAACACTGGCCTCTACAAGGAAACTGTTAATATTGTGCAGAATGGCTGCAAGCCATTATGGCAAAAACTTGCAAAACTACTAACATGGGTCGAAGACAGAGGAGGACCCCTGCAGATAGTTCCACTAGAAACTCCAAAATTGTGTTTCAGGAACAATGGCACAAGGAAGATGGGAGAGAATCAGAACTGTGGATGAGTTTTCGACGCTCCAGGAATGGTACATGGAACCGCACTGATTATGGACCATTATTGGGCGTGTGGATCCAAAGCATACATCAGACTGCCAAAAAGACTGGGGAGGTATTTGTACAATAGTGAACGTCAACGTTCCAGTGTTGGTGATCCCAAAGAGTGACCTAAACATTGACAGGTTCCCGAAAGCTGATGCTCACCTGAGGAAGAAGAGATCTGTGAAACTGCTGAATCAAATTAAAAGAGAGAATTACTTTTCTGCCAAATCTGAAGAAGCTTTTCATGTAATCCCATATGAACACAGGCTATTCGGCCTCACCTCATCAGTGTCCACGTCAATCTTCATGCCAAAATTCCAAGTTGGAGCAAATACTAAATGGTTGCAGATAACCAGATGGGAGTTACTGCAGACGAACAACACGACCATAAAAGGATTCAATGCAATCAAGGAAGAGCTAAGAGCCATCCGACTGATGACTCTCCAGAAAAGATATGTACTTGACATGATCATAGCTATGGATGGAGGAATTTGTGCAAAAATAGGAGAATCAAGTTGCACATTTATACCTTCTTATGATGAGGAAAATGGAACCTTAACAGAAGCTATTGGTATGCTGACAACCCTGCAGAACCAGATGATCAGTGAAACTGATGAAGTTGATGATGACAGCTGGTTTGGATCACTGTTTTCATGGATTCCACAATGGATGGCGGATGCATCCAAGTGCCTGGGAGCCTTGCTGGTTATGATATTACCAGGATTTTGTGTTATCAAGATGATAATCTCACAATGCCAGAATACTGCGAAGAAAGCCATAGGGATGAAGATCATGATTGATGTCAAACCAGGATGGAAGCCCTGAGATCTGACTGATGAAGAAATAAGAGACTTTGTGAAAGCTGACAAGCACACACCAGAAGGTACAAAGTTTCTCTATCCCAGGAAACACCGAAATGATGTGGGAAGATGGATTTACTACAGCCCAAATGGACAATATCAGCTGATGACATGGAACAAAGATGAACATGTAAGGACAGCAGGAAGCCTGAGAGGAGTAATAAAGATATGGACTCCAAAAAGAAACTTCTTCAAGCCATCATATACAGAACCAGAAGATGAAGAGGGAATGAACCCAGAAGATGAAATGACAACAAAACCAAGTAAGATGAACCCAAAGAAGGAAGTGGAAGTGGTCGATGAATCGACTAGAGGAGGAAGTGTAGAGGAGGTCCCAAATATAGCCTGCACTTCAGTCGCTCATTTTGAAGTACCAGGAACATTCACACCGAAATATGTGACGTATGATGAATGACCTATCTGAACTATTTCCTTTGAGTCATTGATTGCATTTTTGCACATGCACTTACCTAGCTGGCCTATCTGAACTATTGCCTTGAGTCATTATTCACCTTACAGACGGTTACAGACTGTCAGCCACTTTATATACGTTATCATCGTAGGGTACCTTACTATTACATCCCTTTGCTCCTCCACCACCAGCATTGTTAAGATCAACCCTCACTACTCTACTATACATTATCCCACAATGCTCCATAGCAATCCATAACTCAATGACCCCGCCCTATGGTGTCAACACTTCACCACCAAACCAACACCTAATCAACCATGCACTCTCCAAGTTAGGAATCTCAGACTTAGATCTAGTCTGCCCCGTGCCTCTTGCACTCAGCGCATCCATACTACCATCACTCTCCCTACTACGCAGAAGACACCACCCCCCCATAGTCTCATTTCCACCAATGGATTTATGGGTGCCCTCATTAACGCCAGATCCCTTATTGGACATCTCCGACCTCATCACCATCCATAACCTCAATTTTGTGGCCATTACTGAAACCTGGCTACATGCAGCCTCTGGCCCACTCCTTGCCCTCGCCATTCTCAATGGATACTCTATCATTAGAGTTGACCGACAATCCTCCTCCAAAGGTGGTGGAGTCGCATTCATACATAGAAACAACATTACACTTAGAACTATCCCTATCACAGAGCTTAGCTCTGCAGAATCCCTATCCGTGAAACTCACCCTCTCCCCAACTAATACTGCAACTCTTCACCTCATCTATAGACCTCCAGGGCCACTTGGTTCCTTCATAGATGAGATCACGGCCATTCTGGCCGACAATACCAAGCCTAACTCTCAAGTACTACTACTAGGAGATCTCAACCTTGGCCTATCTGACACCAAGTATCACCTGGCCACTGAGGTCGCTACCACACTAGCTAATTTGGGCTTCCAGCAACACATTGGTGAACCTACCCATATTAAGGGCAGAACGCTTAACTTGATTACCAATCTTAATTGCAACACCACTGTAAGCTTCAACCTTGCCTGTGCCTGCTCTGACCACCACATCATCATCTTCCACTTACCAGCCACCAACCCCCACACCTCACCTACCATAGCTCCAGCCATTCCCACAAGGAACAAAAAAGACATCACCAGGGATAAATTACTCCCCCTTATCCTTCCTATTTTGAATAACTACGCATCTCAACATAACGACCCCCACAGTCTTAGTTGATATCTTCAATCAAACACTGCTTAAAGCCACTGATAATATAGCTCCGCTCAAACTACGGAAAGCCAAACAACAAGCCCATTTGAACTCTTGGTTCACCCCGCAGCTAAGAGCTCTACGCAAAGAAAAGCGCAAGGCTGAATCACTTGGGAAAAGCCATCCTTGCGACTCTAATAAATATCGCCTCATCATCACCACCCACAATTACAAGGAAGCGATCTTACAAGCCAAAAAGGAGACCTACAACCAACGTATCTCCCAAGCGGAATCCAACACTAAGGAGCTATTTAAAATCCTCAAAGAATTGGAATCTCCCTCCCCTGCTCCCGATACCTGTAGTAAAGACAATACATGGTGCAACAATATCCAAAACACACTCCTCAACAAAATAACCACCCTGCAATAGAAAATTCATGCCAAACAAACTACTCTACTCCTCTGCCCCTCCATTAAACCCTTTACAACTCCTATGGCTTCCTTCTCTCACACCCCTTTTAGCTTCACCCCACTCACCGTCCCCGAGGTCGAAAACATCATGCATAATTTAAAACCTTCCAACTGCAAAGGTGACTCCTGCCCGTAACCTATCATTAAGGAAGCGGCACATGACCTTGCTCCTTTTATAACCACCTTCATTAACTCCTCATTCCTAACTGGAAAGGTACCCAATAACCTAAAGGACGCATGGAATAACCCTCTCCTAAAAAAAATGACTCTAGACCCTGAAACACCAACCAACTACAGACCTATCACCACTGTACCCTTCCTACTAAAAATACCGGAGAGAGCAGCATATCTACAGATTCAGAACTACTTGGAAACATACAAACCTCCTCGGCACAAGACAATCTGGCTTCAGACCCAAGCATGGGATGGAAACAGCTCTCTTAGACCTCAAAACTCAAATTGAGGACCTAAAAGACAATGGCAAACTGGCCCTCTTACTACTATTGGACCTATCCGCTGCCTTCGATTTGATCAATCACCAAATACTATGTCGGCATCTGAAATCCGCTGCCCACTTCTCTGACAATGCATCCAACTGGATCAGGTCATTCCTTGACAACAGGCACATGAGAGTATTCTCACCTACCTCATCGGCTGATCCTACACCAGTGCCATGCGGAGTCCCTCAAGGATCATGTGTCTCCCTAACTCTCTACAATGTCTTCACCAAACCAATGTGTGGTAGTGCTTGACTATCTGGGCGTCACCTACACTAATTATGCTGATGACACCCAGATACTCATTCCCATCACTGGTGATTACATTGCTGACTCCAAACCCCTTAATGACATTTACCTGGTCATCCAAGCCTGGATTGCCCAGCACGAGTTCTGCCTCAACAATGACAAGACAGAGCTTCTCATTTTAGGTACGCAACAGAGACTAAACAAACTGAGTCCATTGTTCGGCTCCTTTAATATTGACGGAAATCTCATCAAAGTTTCCAAAGATACCAAAACTTTGGGTATCTACCTTGACTCCTCTCTTACTCTCACTAGACAAACCAATGCAGTGGCCGCTGCATCTGCTTACACCTGCAAATTGATCACAGCTTGTCGCGCATTCGTCACCACCCAGAACAGCATCACCTTGGCCAGGACCTTGGTTATGTCCAAACTGGACTATTGCAATGCAATGTACCAAGGCACTAACCAGGGTAATCTCAACAAACTTCAGACTACCCAAAACAATGACATTAGAGCTGCCCTCAATATCCCCTGATCTGCCCACATCTCAGAAACTAGGAAGAACCTCAATTGGCTTTCAGTCACCCAAAGGATCTCTCTGAAAGCACTGGCCCTCACATACACATGTGTAAACAATCAGGCCCCTATATATCTAGCCTCACAATTTACTCAGCACATACCAATGTGAGTACTTAGATCTGCACAATCCCAAGGTCTCATGATCCCTAGATACAAGCTCCAAACGGCTAGCGGCGCCAGCTTCCCAGTCCTGGCAGCTAAGCATTGGAACACCCTACCACTCTCCATCAGAATTCTACCTTCATTCAGCCTATTCAAACACAAAGCTAACCTCTGGCTAGCTACCTCACACTAACAACCAACTTCTTGGCTGTGCAGCCCTGCTGGGACTCTGTTATGCTTTGCTCCCGCACTCTGCTGCTTTGTCGCTGTCTTGATTCTTGTAACCTCAACTGTAACTTTGTTACATCTGTTAGGACTATTGTGAATGTATATCATTGCTGTAACGTTCTGCTAAGATATGCGCCTGGTTGCCCTCGGGCCTTGTTTGCGCTATACAAATAAAATAAATACAAATACAAATAAACCAGCAGAGAGCCGCAGTGCGGCTCTGCCTTGTACCTATTACAATACCAATACAAGAACAATACCTATTGAAGTACCAATAACCAGACAACCATGGTCAGTAAGGTACCCATTAAGAAAACCCTACCAGCAAATGGAACAAAATGAAGATTGTTTAAGTACTCTGCAGGAAGAAACCAAAAAGTCCTTAATGGAAGACAAATGGTGACGTCATGAGGGTCTGGACTAACACACCCATAGAAGATATGACGACCCAACGATGACACAAAGAGACGAAACGCCATGAATTAAGATAACGTGAAACTAAAAGAAGAGAACATTGCTGAAATACAAGGGAGCTTAAGCTGAAAGCATGATGAAGATATTCAACCAGCTAACGCCTGTACATGTGCTTATAACCACAAGAAAGCTAAAGAAAACAGTGTGGCTTGCTAGGCTAAGTAGAAGAATAGAGCAGCAAGCGCCAGTGTACACAATCTACCTCAAAATGAAGCATGTTATCAAAGTGCAAATCCACTTTGCATGAAAAGCAGAACCAACCCAGGTTATTATAGGCCAAAGCAAGAAGTTTCATATTTTAATAACACGAGGAAAAAGGCTGAATTGAAACTCGACAGAGGTAGCTTGTGCCGGGGAAGCCAAGGTCATATCAATAGAAGCTCTGAAAGGTAGCTACTTTTAATTGGAGCTAAGAACAGAATATCCTGCCACTGAAGGAATGAGATAATAAGGCGAAGGCAGGTGGCAGGGTGAAACGAAAATCAAATGCACAATTTGAAAGAAATGAGGTAAATTCATGGTGTGCTAGCACATGACCTGCTGAGCGAAAAGAAGCACAGTTTCACACCTACGCTTGGCATCCACCCAGACAGAGATATCAGAACTTTTTTGAGACAAGAAGATGCAGTTTCGAGGCCAAGCATAGTGAACTAATTGACACATAGCCATAAAGCGATGATTGATTGAATGAAGGCAGGGTGAATTGGGGGACACCCTGCATCTGGTTGACCGTTCTGCGTGCTGCTTAGCAAAGTGGAGATTTATGCATGGGGTTGATGTCAACCCAATCACAATGGACCAAATAATCTAGGGTCCTATAGTTAGTAGAACAAATGAGATGTTGTACTTTTAGTGATGTCTACAGTAGTCATTTTTGAAGGAAGGGCTTAGATGCCCACCTGACAATGTTTACCCAATTCCCTCACTCCGTTACCATATACAGATATAGCACCTATATTAAAGTTACCTTTTCCCAACAAATAGAATTGCATGTTAACTTCTGAGTTGTACACGTCAGATTATGATGCATTTTGAGTATAAAAGTTATGTTTTGTATGAAGCCCAAGGGAGTTGAAGTGAGATGGGCTGTCACACCACTGTCAATTTCCATGTTTCCCCGTTTTTGTACTTGTCATTAAATGAACTCCCCTTTGTCAAACCATTGAGTTGTCTCGCTTTGACACCCGTGCAGAGCTTGCTAACGCAGGTTCGAATCCCGGCAAGGCCAAAGTCAGCCTCTCATCCTTCTGAGGTCAATAAATGAGCAGCACATACCGTGGGTAATAATAAGCAGCGCTCAGATACCTGAATGTTCGTAGCGCTATATAAATGCCAAATTATTATTATAATTATTATTATTGATTGGTGTTGGAGTAAGAAAACCTGCACCCCCATCCATCTCAAGGTGCAGCTATCTCATTTTAAAGTACTGAAGAGCAAACCCCGACTCTATGGGCTGGCCGGGGGTCTCTCGGTACAGTGTGCACACAAAAGAAGAGGTTCCAAGGATCCCTGCATTGTGAATACCTGACTGCTCGCCAAGGCGCATCACGGCTTGGTTGGGGTGTGACCCCGATTGTGGATAGACTGTGAACGGAGGCTCTCAGATCACCCTGGACACATGAGTACTGGGTGCGAGAGTCTCAAAGAAGGGAAATATAATTGTTGTAAGGATAGCGATAAGAAAATAATGGGGAGTCAGATTTTGGGTCTAGAGACTGTATGAGTGTAACTGATAGGCTCCTTCTTCTCTTTTCTTTATATGGCCATTGGGTTGTGAATACAGAGGTAACAGAATAAGGGAAGAATACAGGAACCTATCGCCGAAGTGGGGTAGAAGGTGGCCCCGCTAGCATTGTCTCAACTAGTGCATGAAATAAGTGGAGATAAAAAAACGTAGGGGTCTTATATATTGCGTAGACTCGGGAGATGTTAGTAACTTTAGTAAATTGTTTTTCTTGTAAGCATAACTTTTTAGAAGCAAGTCCGAAAGGGGCCCAGGGAAGGGGGGGCAAAAAGAGTAAATGGGAGAACATAATATGGATAAGTGTGACTAGGATAGGGTGGGAGTATAACGAACACCAAAGCAAATATATGTTAATTGTTGTTAACGTCCAACTTGTTGGTACGTCTAAAAAGTATATGTAAAGTTGTCATTTATGAAAGGAGTACTGAAAGTGTGTCCTTTGTCATTTATATTGAAGCAAGTAGGTGTAAACAGATGTTTTTCAATTGTAGTTGTGACACACTACACACACACACACAGGTAACACAGACGAGTAAATACGAAGGTAAACAGAGGAGTCATGGGGGGAGACACACCTTTAGCTCATATCTGCCAGTACCTCCCCCTGTATGATGAAAAAATAAAAAAATACCATGAGAAGTGGATCACGTAAATAAAGGAAGAGGGATCGTCCCAAGTATGGCCAGAAGGAGGGTCATTTGGTAAAAGAGTTTTAGACCTTGTGACAACCTACCTGCTAGCAAAGTATCGGGTTAAGCAGCTTCAAAATAGACGTGAAATATTGGATCTCTGGAGGATGTTTCAAGATACATCCCCTGGTAATGATGTAATAAAAGAGGTAATGTCAGAAGTGGCACCAGCCCCAACAGGGGAGGGGAGAGTAACAACAGAAGAAAAAGTGGTAAAAACGGGTGATAATGACCTCACTAGATTATATCCACTACTACCTAGGCCCGCTGCGGGGTACAGTGACCCATCTTATTTTCCCAAACTGAGTGCCCCTTCAACCTGCACACCCACAGCCCCACCTCCTTATAACCCCAGAGGGCTGTATGGACCTACGAGCGCCCCTCCATTAAATTTACCATGTCTCACTGAGGATCTGGAAAGACAACTTGCCTCCACACAGATGGAATTAACACGATTACGAGCATTATGTGACAGAGGACAAATGCTGCCCGGAGGAGGGGAGGCACCATCATGCGCAGTGGGAGGGCCAACACCTTCACTGCTAGCACAGGGGAATTTACCAACAGGGCCCAAACATGAGTGGAAGTCAGGAGAGTTTTTCTTCCATCTTAATGATACCTCCATAAAAATTGTGTGGGCAGAACAAGGAGACAGCCAAGCAGGGGAGGAACAAGGAAGTGGGGACTCAGACAGGGAAATAGATGAGGTGTGGAGTTATTTAGACTAGTACGAAGAGGTGGCTGCAGCGGCAGGATTATCCCTACCACTACGAGAGGACCAAGATGATGGGGTAGTAAGGGAAAGATGGCAGGGAAGTAAAGCAAGAATGCAAATGCCTCTCATCCACAAGGGAGCAGGGAGACGCCATTACATACCATGGTCAGAAATGGACAAAAAAAACTTGTTGAAGGTACTTCCCCCCCACTTTCGGGAGGAGCAGGAAAGTGGATACATGCATTCGAAAAGAACACAGCAGGAGTGCCTTTAGCCATAGGGGATGTAAAAAGCTTATTAGTGTCTGCAGTGGGAGACCAAGCGGACAGGGTGTGGGTGAAGGCAGGTTTCCCGGGAGTAACAATAAAATGCGACCGTTATGATGGGTCAGTCTTTAACAATGTGAGAGCACAAGTGTGGGGTGCACTGCGGAGAACCTTCCCTGATACCCCAGATTTACATTTGGTAATGCAATGTACCATGGGTGAGGAGGAGGAGGCTGTGCAATTCATTCTTCGGGTGCAGGACTTGTGGAGATCGAAACGGGCACGGCTTGGGACCAATCCACCTCCCTTTTTTACTTATCATCTAAAGAGGCCTCCCAAAGGAGGTACAGAAGGCCTTGGATATGATAGATAGGATAGAATCCAAAGGATGACCTAATATTCAGAGCATTATAGTACATCATTGTGTGAGGATCAAAGAAAGAGAGAAAGAAATTGCACAGAGAAGGTTGGCTGACGAAGCAAACCTTGTACAGAATAAACTGGTGAAGGTTGCCACGATTAACGCAGCCCTACCCACTGAGAGACAGGGAGACGGGGAGGAGGGGTGAGGGAGTACACTAGTAAGGATGACAGCCAGATGGTCTGCAAACGGACAGGAGCAATGGGCTGGAAAGAAGCAGTACTAAGGACCCCAATGGCAGGGAAGGCCCACAAGAGGATGAGGTGGGTACAGGGGACAGAGAGGGGGATTTGGAGGTCAGGGAAACAGAGGGTTTGGAGGAAAAGTGATGTGAGGAGGGGATCAAGGGCCGTGTTGGAATTGTGGGAAGTGGGGACACTTTTCACAGGAATGTCGAGCACGGCTTATGGCATATTATCAAGGACTCCCTCCCATGGGAAACGAACAACAATTCAGCCACCCTTACCCAGGAAGCCCCTATGGATTGCCAATGGGAGGAAATGGACAACAAGAGCAAAATTATAATGACTACCCCCAAGGAACACAACATATTCAACACATACAACAAGCAGAACCACAAGGCATGCAGCCCCAACCACCACACCAGAATACGATGGTGAGCACCCATCCTAACATTCTTGCTATCACCGCCAATGGCGCTCTGGCGCCGTTTTGCGGTACAGCAGTAATTGGAGACAGCTTTTTCTCCATTCCAGGAACAAACACATACTTCGATTAGGACAGCCCACAGAAAGCACTTGCGTGTCCAGTCCTATCGACTACCCTACGTGCAGAAGAGGAATCACTAGAGGGAGCAGAGATAGGAAACAAACAGTTCATCTTTATGGTGGACTCGGGATCGGGAAAATCGTGCCTCATGGTGGGCTGGTTTCCCCTCTCAGTGAAAAATTTGGAAACACAGGGGTTTGCTGGGGCAATTTTAAAAGTTCCTTACACAAAAGATTTGGACATAACAGTGCGAGGGAAAATGGTTTGGTCGCCCCTGCTGTATCACGAACATTCACCTATACATTTGCTGGGGAGGAACCTCCTTATTAAGCTTAATATGACCATCTCCTTTACAGAAAGGGCAATAGTGTGCTCCACTCAAGGGGTGTGTCCAGTGCAAGCAATGCTAATGATCAGTACCATCAACGATATAAAGTTTTTTCGAATAGAAAAAGTCACCAGACCACAGAGAGGAGGAAACTTGGAGAACATTCTCAAAACGAGAGAAGCACGTTGGATCTGCACTTTGGACAGCTGCCACACAGGCTTGAATTCAGACAATGAATTAATACACCTTTTATAAAAAGAGTACTGTTCAGCCTAGGAATTATATGTGAAATCTCAAAGTCAGAAATTTTTAATTTTGTTAGTTCAAAGCACATCTAACAATAATAAGCATGCTAAAGTAGATTGCAAGCACTAAGCACAAGCTACCAAAAGTTGGTAAGTGTTAAATAGAACATTTATTTGGAAAATAGTCCAGCAAATATTATCACGTGACCATGCATCCACAGATCAGCAGAATGAGATAAGAAAAAGAATAGCATTATGTTACTCAGCGGCATTAATTTGCATTTATCAAAATTAGCTTATGAAGTAGAAAAAGCCAAAATCAATGGCTCAGATAGTAAGCCATATATGAGGAAAAAAAATGTCTTGTTCCGAAACTGAAATGAAGAAATGCGACCACGTGACATATACCATCACGTACCGCGCTTCTAACCATGTAGAGTCACTATACACATAGAATTGTCTTAGAAGCTTTTGCACATCAGTAATCGTTAAAAGCACACAACACTACAATAGAGAAAAGGTAAGCCGAATGAGAAAAGGGAAACAAAACTGTATTTTCCCCAAACTAAAATGGCGGACTTGCGATCACGTGATGCACAATATCACGTGACCGCGACTCCCAGTTAACACAAAAGCGAAAGCAAGCAGCACAGCATAACGGTTATCAGGCCGCACGCTACGAAGATAGATTTCTGCAAAAAACGGAAGCCAAAGCAACAAATGACAAAGAAGGTAAGCTCAACTTGAGTGAATAGACAGTAGTAGAAATACAATAAAATACAGATTAGCAGTAATAGATACTAGCAGATCATAATTACAAACTTACCACACATGGTTTTCGCTTCTCCCCAGCGTTACCATTAAATCTGGACAACCATAAAGGGAAAACGCTCTTTAAAGTGAATTCAAACTAACATATAACTATGGGCCAGAGAGAAAAAACGGAAGTGAGTAAACTCTATTGTGCTACCAATATATTTACTAAATTGCTATTTTACTGTTTTGTTTTCAACAATGTGAAAAAGGAATTGAAAGTTTAATGTTTATGAAAAGTAAAAAATGTATGTGCAAAAGAGAATAATTGAAGCAGGTGCTTGCATCATATCTAAAAACAAAAAAGTGAAACTTGTTTTTTTAAATTTTCAGATAAACATTCTAATTTTTGTTAACACTAAACATGCCGGATAAGGCTTAGTTACGTTATACAAGTCCGAAAAATAGACTTCATATTCCCTCCTGAAGATCTGTCTCAAATTAAAGACAGTGAAACACGTGTAGAGGGTGTGAATCTGAGGACTCTGATTGATTTATCATTTTTGAAAATGAGGGCATGAATCTGAGCACATTGATTGATCTATCATTTTGAAAATAAACATAATAATAAGGAAAAACCTCAATAACTGGATTACATCTGTCCATTTTTTCAATTCTAAAGTTCGCTGAGAGCGCAAGACATTTGGTTTTCGTCTTTCTTTCACAGATAATTAGTTAGACCATGACAAACGAGGTTGCAGTAAAGGGGGGTGCCCACGGATGTTGACATGTTCAACTATGGGATACAGGTTCTGGTTCTGGCTAGAGTGGTACCAGAGATCGCCCCGAAAGAATAGAGGGTGCCATTTGATTTTGTTTTCCACCCTTTGATAAGCCCCGAGATTGTGCCCACTACCATCCTTTCAATTGACCTACAGGGGGTGCAAGTATCAGGCAGACGTATTGTGGCAATGGATGTGAGTGGAGGACAGTATTATGCATAGACCCAAACATAGCGCTGAGAGATTTGACAGATGAAGAGCTATTCACTAACAATGACACTGACGGAGAAATAATAATGGAAAGATGTATGTGATGTGACATAATGATCCAACACAGATTGATACATAATCCCCTCATGGTCAGTGTCAGTACATCGCCTTCCATATTTGATCAAGATATGAGAAAGGTACCACCAGAGTTATGGGCAACAGGGCCCCATGAGGTAGGACTCTTGCAAGGTATAACACCTATAAGAATTAAACTAAAAACAGGCGCGGTACCGCCTAGAGTAAAACAATATCCACTGTCCCGAGAAGCGGAAGAGGGAATAAAAGAGACAATAAGTGCATTACCACAACAGGGTATAATTATGCCATCAAATTCACCATGCAATGCTGCGATTTATTCAATAAAAAAGGCAAGGGGCGGGGCGTGGAGGATGATACAGGATTTCTGCCCACTTAATGACGTCATACACAAAGAGTGCCAAACCCTGCATCCGTTTTATGCAGCATCCCAAAAAATGCCACGTGTTTCAAAGTTGTGGATTTGAAGAATGCTTTTTTCTCAGTACCACTCGACTACAGTTGCCAATACTGCATTCACCTAGGGGGAAAAGGTATGAACATTGTAGGCTACCTCAAGGGTACTGTGACAGCATATTTAACAGAATTTTTCACAAAGACCTCTGCAATATTGAGCCAAAGCCAAAGTGAAGAGAAATGTAGAGCAGATTCAATAACACTACTGAACCTACTGGTAGCAAAAGGGTACAAAGTGGATAAGGGTAAACTGCAATACTGCCTAGCAGAAGTATTGTACCTAGGACAGTTAATTTCAAAGGATGGTAAAAGAATTATACCAGACAGAGCAAACAGCAATACGCCACACCATGATGCCTAAGACAGTCAAGGAAATGCAAAAGTTCCTTGGCATATGCAATTATTGTTGTGCACGGACACCAGTCTATGTGGCGTACACACAACCCCTTCTCTAAGCACTGAAAGAAGCACAAAAGAACAGGGCCCCCATAAATGAACACAAGACATGATCACGCAATTCTATAAAATGAAATATCTCATTATACACACACCTGTTTTAGTGACCCCAGATTATGATCAGGAGTTCTACCTGTTCTCACATTGCAATGGAATACTAATGCAAGCAGTACTCACTCAAAAACATCAGTAGGTCATAAGCCATTGGCCTACTACAGCGGCATGTTAGATTCAGTTATGCAGGGGCAGTTTGCATGCGAACAGGCCCTCCCAGCCGCTAGTTTCGCAATAAAGAAAAGTGCCACAATAGTGATGGGCTGTTCAGTCACACAGTTTGTTGAACACTTGCTATTAGCCATACTAGAAAGGTCAAAATCCACACTCACCACACATAGAGCAACAGCATATGAAATAATAATATCCAGCCCAAACGTACACCTTGTACGATGCAAAACTGTGAAACCAGCCACATTCATTACAGAGCAATGCACAGTGGAGGACATGCAAGCACAAAATTGCGCTACATATGAAGGGGAAAATGATGATGCCCTAGAAGGAGGTGAAATATACTTTGTAGATGGGTCAGCGTCTATCGATTGCGAGATAGGAGAAAAAACATGTAAGGCCAGCTGTGATAAGAATTGAAGGGGAAGAATACGAAGTGATAGTGCAGAATCGCCTCCCCTCACATTTTTCAGCACAAGCAGCAGAACTCATAGCATTAATTGAAGCATTGCGTACAGCCAGGGGGTGTGTGATGTGCATACATGACAACAACACAACACTGAGGCTTGTCACGATGGTGATGAAGAGGATTCAGGAGAGCGGATGGCTCCCCTGTACAACATGCCGCGCTATTGAATGACCTCATTGATGCATTAGCAGCACCATCAGTAGTGGCCTTAGTGAAATGCCAGGCACATACAAATAACACAGATGCAATCTCACTCGGGAACGCTGCAGCAGACGCCACGCGTGAAAGAAGCAGCATACTTTTATCATCCTGCCAGCAGAAGAATGTATAGTAAAAACATCAATACCAGACGACAAAGAAGAGGGGTACAGGTCCACACCAATACTGCAAATAATAGTTACAGAGGTGCAACGCACCCAGCAAGCAAGAGTTATGGGAGAAACGAGGGTGCAAAAAAATCACCCATAGACCTACTATGGCACCAGGAAATGACAGGAAAAGTGGTAATGCCAGTAGAGTTATTACAGATAGTATTCCAACAGCTTCACTTTCCAGCAAATGTAACAAAACAACATATAGCAGCAGACATCCAAGAAGAATGGTTCATACCCAATCTGCAGGAACACTTAACGAAGTGAATAATAGAATGCACCACCTGTCAGACATACGGCTCAGAGATAACACTCAGAACATTGCGAGGAATACTTACACACCCATCAGGACCATTTTGAGAATTACACATAGATTATGCTGACATGGGAGAGAGATGTAATGGAGCAAGGTACCTCATAGTAGTAGCGTGCCCCTTCTCACATTGGGTTGAAGGAGGACCGTGTGCGCACCCAGATGATATGATATGATATGATATGGCATTGTGCAGCCATATTTTTGGTAATGGAGGTGTTCCCATGGTGGGGAATATACGATGTGATCCGTTCAGACAATGTCACACACTTTGTAAATGATCTTTTTAAGGAAGTGACCATATTGTTAGGGGTAAAACATAACATTTTTTCGATTTATCACCTGCAAGCTAACAGCATGGTAGAGAAAATAAACAGCCTCATCAAAAGCAGATTGTCTAAACTATGTCACACCTCCAAGAAAAACTGGGTATATTGCTTGCCTCTAGCACTGTTCCAACTCAGAACGCAGCCAAGTAAGGACCACCATTTTAGCCTGCACGAAATAGTGAGGAGAAGGCGCATTCAAACGCCATTGTCTCCAGTAAGGAGAGCATCAGACATTCACAGAGCTGCTACCTTGCTGGGGGGTGAATTTAAGGAATATCTCACATAACTGACAAGGGCAGTAAGGAGCATAGCAAAACAAATAGCACCTCCATTCATGCAAGCAAATGAAACTGATACAAATACACCCGCACAGGACAGCCCAGCAACACAGCTAATGCCTGGTGAACACGTATACATGCGCAGTTTCGTGCAGAAGTGGAACTCCCCTACCCCTATGAAGTGATATATTGCACACCTTCAGCAGTAAAGGTTAAGGGATTGAAGTACTGGGTGCACCTTCCGGATGTAAAAAAGGCAAATGAGAGCACCATACCCCAGAGTGAACAGCCACCAGATCAGGAGGTTACGATTTCTTAAAAGCAAAGAGGGATTAAAGAAATAAAGAGCATAATGAAAAGTAGGGCAGTAACATAAAGAAAAAAGTAACAAATAATGATTGTTACCGAATAAGGAAACACATATGTGTGTGTTTATATTACATGGACGTGGCAGCGTCCATGTAGCTAAGGTTAAGTTGGTGTTTCCATAGGAAGAACATTTTTTGGGTGGCTTATAACTTCGCTCCCTCTGGACGAATCCTCACCAAACTTTGCAAAAAAAGTATATGGCCCACTCTGAATTTCTTCACAAAGTTTGGAGAGGTTTGGTCCAGGGGGGGCAAAGTAATAAGGGGGTCCCAAAACTTTTGTTTTTTCCCATAGACATAATGGGAAAAAAATGTGTGCACGCCTACAACCCAAACCACTGGACGGATTTACACCAAATTTGCGGGAGGAGCGGGGGCTTGGTCCCGAGCGTGCTTTTGCAAATTTGGTGTAGATCTGTCCAGTAGTTTTTTTTAAAATGACCAAAATGTAAGGCAAAAAAATGTGTGATATCTCTGTTCGCTCTGCGGAAGGACTTCCCTGCTCGCTCCGCGGACAGCGCCCCGATTGGCCAATCGGCTTGCGTGATGTCCGCGGACATGCAACGTGTTCGCTGATTGGACGGCGTGGTGCGTGAAGCGCGTCAGATTTTTTGTGGCGCCCGCCATCTTGCATTCGCCGACGACGGCGGACAGAGCAGTGGTACTTGGATTAAAAATTGTATTTAGTGGAGTGTGTTGGTGTGTAAGAGTGTTTGGGGAGGGTGGGGGAGTATGAGATAGGTTCAATGTTCTGTTTTTTTTAATGTGCTAAACGCTTTTGTTGTGTTTGATTTGTCTGCGGACAACACGGTTGTTCTGAAATTTTCTATATAAACTAAATGGTGGGGTGTTCCGAAGACGGAGTATGTGTCCGTTTTGTTCGTAAGCAAGCTAAAATTGAGCTAAGAACACTCGCAGTGTCCTTAAATGTTGGTACATAAACAAAATGGGGGTGTCCTGAGGACGCTGTCCGTATTGTACTCTGGCAAGTTGAATGTGTTCTAAGAACACTTGCAGTGCTGACATGTTTGCAATTAAACAAAATGGGGGTGTTCTGAGAACGCTGTTCGTATTGTTTGTTGTCAGGTTGAAAGTGTTCTAAGTACCCTCCTGATGTACGCTGACATTACAATTTCCTATGGGCCTTACCCGACTTTTTGAACACTAAACAAACGATAAATCAGGCTGCTGTGCGCTGACATTATGTGATATCCTATCACTTGCCCCATCGACCTGGCTGACCTGTTTTTGCGACACTAAATAATATCTCCCGCCACTAAGCCTGACATTATCAAAGCATTCATATTCCCCGTCTCTCTCCGTGATGTTACAGGGTGCGTAGCCAAACGCGCCAAGTCGTCTCCAGTCCTACGCGACTTTACACAGAACCCGGAAAACAACATACATCATCTCACAACACAGTGCGCCACAATTCGGAATATGAAACTGTGATTTAAAAGCTAACAGCAACATTGTACATTTCATAAAGTACATTTATTTGACATCAAATGTTTAGAGAATATTCAGCGATTTGCATTTGTCTTTGCTGTCGATCCACAAAAGTTCATCTTGACTCACGTGCTGTTCCTTTGCGCTATACAGGGTGTTGGTTTATGATAAAAGAAGCACTATGTTCGCACTGATAATCGGAAGGCTGTTCCAACAATGAGGCATTATGGATTATAAAATACTAGCATATTAAAAATGGCAGTACGCGTTTAAGAAGCGACAACAGAACAACCTAATCATTGTGGGGTTTATTCAAATACTACTGCATTTGCATGTGAATGTATGCATATGGATGTAATGAGTTTGCATCTGTGCATTCGCGACTTTCATTACAAAAAAGGGGTGAGCTCAATGAGCGGCTATAACAACCATGCCCTCGGCAATCACCCACCATGCACCTGGTGAATTATGCAAATTAGGTTATGACGTCAATTAGCTACTTCTAGCTACTTTTATGACGGCCAATAGCTACTTTTCTTACTAAGGAGTTGCCAACACTGCTCCTATGCGACTTCCTACAGAATCCGGAAAACAACAGAGATCATCTCAAAACACAGCGCGCCACAATTCGGAATAGGAAACTGTGATTTAAAAGCAAACAGCAAGATTGTACATTTCGTAAAGTACATTTATTTGACATCAAATGTTTAGAGAATATTCAGCGATTTGCATTTGTCTTTGCTGTCGATCTGCAAAAGTTCATCTTGAGTCACGCGCTGTTCCTTTGCGTTACACAGGCTGTTGGTTTATGATAAAAGAAGGACTGTGGTCGCACTGATAATCGGAAGGCTGTTCCAAGAACGAGGCATTAGACCACCATAATGGTTGGTATGTTGCTTCTAGCCGCTAGTACCGCGTAAGGGCATATTGGTCCTTGGCGATTGTCCCATAAAATGGTGAGGGTCATGAAGTTGTTTACTAGGAGCTGCACCTGGCAGTTAAAAAATGCGTCGGCCGGGGTCTGAAAATCGTGGCATTGACAGTAGGGAAGGATGTACCTGTTTTAAAAACATAAATTAGTCTCACGAGCCGATCTTCATTAAAAATATTCATTTTATTCATTAGGGCGTGAAACTATTTGCTAGCGAGGATAGTGCAACGGAGTATGTTAACTTATTCCCACTAACCCACCCTCTCTCCTCTGCCTTTTTCAGAGCTGTCTGTGCACCAGCGGACCACTTCGGCGGAGATAGTGCGCGGTACAAAACAATATGCTACATTGAACGAACAAGTACAACTTAACCGGGCTTCAACGCATCGCTATTGTTATTATATTCCGGTATAAAATAATTTAAAGGGTTACTTACATTATATTGGAATTTTCCATTGTCTACGCGTAATGCAGTCCCTAAATACGACTCTGTCTGTGCCAACGATCTTTCTCATAGTGATATAATATATATAAGTGGTTTTGTTTCAGAAATTTCATCATTATCGTCTCTTACATTTTTGCACCCCTTCTTCAAAAGAAGTCTTTTGGCACGATCCCTGTCTGTCAAGGTCAAAAAACAATAGAACCTGATAGTGCGAGTCGTGGGCCACTCCAGCCCGCAAGCAAAAAATGGAAGCAGCTGACCTTCACTGTGAACGAGCATAAATTCTTACTTTGCAACATTCTGTGTAAAGCCATCCCTGAGAAATTGCTTTTTACACTCCATCTTTGTATATTGTCTGCATGCTAATGAAAAAAGTTTGTTAAAGGGAGTTCATGGTTAACTTGCGCTACTAAAAACCTATGAAATTCAGTAAAAAAAACTTTGTTAACGGGACGTTATGGTTAAGTTGCGCTACTAAAAACCTATGAAATTCAGTAAAAAAAACTTTGTTAAAAGGGACGTTATGGTTAAGTTGTGCTACTAAAAACCTATCAAATTCAGTAAAAAAACGTTGTTAAAGGGACGTTATGATTCAAAGTAAAACCGAAAAACCCCTGAAATTCGGCAGTTACGGTAAGATAAGCAACCATAACTCGTGCCACCGTGCACTGCTAACACTAACACCCAGGACATCAAAGATGACATCACAAATGTTATTGATGACATCACTGATGACATCACATGTGCATTTACTTTTCATGAAAAGTCTGTAGGAGGGATTCTTATAATGTTGACCAAAAAGTGTCAAGGATCATTTGAATAAATATCATGAGCTAATTAGTGCATTAAGCAATGCATTGATATAAATAGCTTTCTATCATGACATTCTATCCAGTATACTAAGCAACTCATGCAGAAACTTAGGCAATGTGTGCAGTATACATGATGAAGGTGCAATATTCATAATCTTGCCATGTAGAATAATGAAATGATAACTGCTTTCTTATTAGAGTTTTGCGTACTGTGAAACATGTAATAAGTAGCTAATAAAACCCACTTAATACATAATTACATTATTACAGACAAAACACAAAGAGACAACAACACATACAAATATGTGTATATATAGGGACAGAGAAGTAAGCAAAAAAGCAAAAGTAGTAGCAGAAAGAGTTCATAACCTAACTGATTATCTTTATGCAGAGAAATGATTGCTCTGTTTCAAAGCTGCTACTTACTGTATGTATGTGCATCAAATGATGTCAGTGAACCCTAAGAAAAGGAGTGTGAGTACAATGTATACAAATATGAGCATATACAGGGAAGGTATAGTAATAAAAATAAAACTATGAGAAAGTGCTGATAACTCTAATGATTATCTTCATGCACAGAAAGGATTGCTCTCTTTCAAGCCTGTGTCTTCTGCTATATAAATGTTTCATATGATATAACTTGACCCTAAGTCTACAAATATAGTACCTTTTCAATTTTTACTTCCTGACTGTTACTGATGAAACCTATGTGGCTTAGATATGTCAGTAAGGAAAAAAAGGGAGAGCCAGCCATGTGATGTCATCAGTGATGTCATCAATGACATTTATGATGTCATCTTTGATGTCCTGGGTGTTAGTGTTAGCAGTGCACGGTGGCGCGAGTTATGGTTGCGTATCTTACCATAACTGCCGAATTTCAGGGGTTTTTCGGTTTTACTTTGAACCATAACGTCCCTTTAACAACATTTTTTACTGAATTTGATAGGTTTTTAATAGCGGAACTTAACCATAACGTCCCTTTTAACAAAGTTTTTTCATTGAATATATATATATATATATATATATCTGTCTTTCCATCTCTGTTTCCCTATCTCCCCCTCCATTTAGCTCGTTTTGTCCAAAATAAGGTCTCTCCCGCTTTCTTATCTTTTTTTTCTGCTTCTTTTTCCTGTCACCCTTTATTTTGTTTTAAAAAAGTATATGGTAAAGAGGTAAATGGGTATAATAATAACATGTTATGAAGTGAAAAAAGAAGCGATCGGTTATGATGTTGATAACGTGTCTAATGAGTATGATGTTGATTATTCCATGTTTGGTATTTCGGAATCGCCATATGTAAATATGCACATAACTGAAGAACCTACCTCAGATGGCAATAAAATGCACATTACACCCTATGTCCCAACTACCCAAATGTACTCTGTGTCACAATCTTGGCAGAGTGGTAGCGAACAGAATGATGAAACTTGGACAAACATTTTTCCTGTAAAACATCAAAAGCTGAAAAAGTTACACAATGGCCAAGGGGGGAATAAGAGGTGGAAAAAGGGGGTGGAAAGAAGGGGTTATGATGCATACCATGCTCTGGGGCTAGATGAAATAGAAGACCCTTGCCTCCAAGATCTGTCCAATAAACAGTACTCAGACATGAGCGCCACAGCTAAACAAGCAACAAATGAGAGCTGTTATGTTTGCTTTCTCATACCTCTTGCCTCAGGCACACCGCAAAGTTCTCATACCCCAATAAACACCCATGTTTGATGCCCAGTGTCTAATGCATTTAGTTTTATGTAGAATGTGAAGTACCTTCCAGGCACACACGGTAATAGTAGAAATGCTGCAAAATGAAAAAATGTGCACAAGCAAACCTCAAGAAGTAATATGTGTAAAAGAACCATTTTTTATCATTAAAGGGACAATGTTCACAGAAAAGAAAGGCAAGACAATCACATATAAAACTGAAGCATTGCGAGGACTGACAGAAGAGAACTTTCAATGGGTCAAACAAACATGCACTGCAACATGGTCCCAACACATCGCCAAACTAACGTGGGTGACAGCACGTGAAAAACCGATCAAGATACAAAAATAAATCCAGCATGAACTTTATTTTTATGGTGAAGGGAAAGTACAAATGGGCTCCAACAAACACTGCAACAAGACAATCATCCTTCCAGACATGAAAAAAGGAACAGCAGCTCTAATGAACACTTACTGGGTGTGTGGCAAACAAGCGTACATGCACCTCCCACCATCATGGAGAGGTACCTGTGCCATGGCAATGCTACACTCAGCCTTGATGGTGATCCCGGAGAGCCATGTCCAAGGGGGGAAGGTGCCAATCGAAACATCACCGGCACTCCAGCCAGCAACCAAAGATCCCTCCACATATGACATTCTGTCTGAAGATGAGTTACAGGACAGAGATTCCCCACAAGCGAAGATCATCAAATTACATTTCCAGCGAATCCTCAAACCTCCTGGCAGAGATTCCTGACCAGTACAAACTCTTTAATTCCGCAGAAATTTGTTTGCTTTACTTCTGCTGCCAGAACTCCAGGCGCAAACAAACGCCAAATGGCTGCAGATCGTGTGCTCGGAACTGATCCAGCTAGCCAACGACACAGAAGAAGGCTTCAACGTAATAAAAGTGGAACATTGTGCCCTGCGGTTGATGACCATGCAAAACCGGTATGTCCTAGATCTACTCACAGCAATGGACGGCGGTGTTTGCCGAAAAATCGGGAGTGCCTGCTGTACATTTGCACCTTCTGCGGATGTGAACAATGGGACCCTGTCACATGTGATCTCGGCGGTGCATAACTTGGGTGAAAGAATGAAGAAAGAAAGAGGCATCACCCCCAGCAACTGGTTCGATCACATTTTCAACTGGCTACCGTCCTGGTTTAGCATGATGATGAACATTTTTGTCCCACTCATCATTTTCCTGTTACTAATTTTTTGTGTCTATCACGTAGGAGATCGATGTGCAAATTCAATGCCTAGCTCCGCTATGATGATGGTGACAATGGGGCAACCGACAAAGGTGCAAACTATGAAAGATGCACAAATACAGATGGGAGAGTCTGGTCCCTCCAAATATCGTATGAAAGCAGTGTATTGTTATCCCAGGGACACGGTGGACAATTTGTATGATACTACAATAAAGAAATCAGGGAGTTACATGGGTAGAAGGAAGTGTGGGTGGACCTGGATGGGGATGAGGGAATATACATTACCTGCACCCCTGATGAGTATGCTAGAAGGGGCCAGAGTTTACGAGGGGTATTGTTACGCTCACCTGGTTCCCACATGGGCGTAGATCGAGCCCGGACAGCTGCGGCCTCCACCAGCGTGAAGCGTAGGGCAAAGATGACCGTCTGGACGGACCCCCTCAGTCTTGTAAGCTTGACTCGTAGAAATATTCTCCTGTAGATGGAGAAAGGTATTTAGCCCCGTGGATGTGAATGCAGACCCTCCTCCCAGCTCCCGTTCACCCCACTTGCCACCTCCGATATTCCTGGTCAGTGTTCTCACCTTATATTTTTGATTGGTGAGCTCTGCATCCTGCGTGGCATGCAGGGCGCGTAGATACCAGTTACTTCACTGGTTTTAGGTGTTGGGGTTCTGGACGATTATTGAGTCCTGAGTTTGCCAAGTTTTTTAAAGAGTTCAAAATGTCCAAAGTTCACTCTTGCACTCCCTGTTGATTTGCGGCAGCAAATTCTGTCTGGAGGTTGCTGGCGGCGTTCAGGTAAGAGTCTGTATTACCCAAACTGTCCTGTAAAGGTGCGTGAGAATTGCTCACTGTCTTTTCCTTTTTTCCTAGATGCAGCGTATTGAAGGATAAAG
This sequence comes from Ambystoma mexicanum, assembly GCF_040938575.1. Lineage (NCBI taxonomy): Eukaryota > Metazoa > Chordata > Amphibia > Caudata > Ambystomatidae > Ambystoma > Ambystoma mexicanum. Next base: position 1,147,046,435 of record NC_090933.1, read on the forward strand.
CCTCCGGTGATAATCAGGTAAGTCTTGTAATATAAGTGATTGTCTTTTTAGTCTCTTTAGGCTCACCTTGCTTTTTTTTGGTCTTTTCCCCAGGTGTTGAAAATCACCGAAAAAGTGACGGAGGCAGCGCCGAGTTGAAGATGCTGTGGGCTGATGAAAATGGAGCGGCGCTGTAGCTGGGATGCGACGCATGCCGGAAGAATGTCCCTTCAGGCTCGGAGTGATGCAGGATCCGAAATCAGGTGAGGAATCAGAATAAAGTCTGTAATCTAACCTCTTCTTCTATTTTCCTTTCTCTCCTAGAGGCTCCGTGTTCGAGGCGGGCGTGGCAGAAGGCTGGAAGCATGTTTGCTGACACGGTGAGCGTCACGCTGATAAATGCAGAATAACACGAAGCGTGTGTTGAAGATCGGGCGTGGTTTAAATAGCTTTGAAAGTAGTCCCAGGTAAGAAGTCCCTAGAACCACACCCGAGTGAAAAGTAGTCCTTGTGGAAAAATAGTCCCTCCAGGTCTCACGTTGGCCTGGATGCATGTGCAGCATGGTCTGCCTGAGGTAAGTGATGACTATGAGCCTGGCACCTTAGGCGCCAGGACTGAACCCAGATAGCCCCTAGCCGGGGCTTCTGAGGTTTAAATAGATGTCCGGATGCCTGGCTCTGTGGCGAATGGGCTTGGTCCAGCTGCCCGGGGGTAGGCATCATGACAGGTATGCAGGGCTTGGATGCGAATAAAAGGGACACCTGCGTGGGACGAGGCGGTAATGGAGTATTATTGGAATTTGAACAATAATAAAAGTTAGGCCATTACTTTAGATGTAACGAAAGGGGGGAATGTAAGGAAGGAAGGGGTGAATTAGCCCACCCATACATTCTACACGAAATGAACCTATTGCACTAGTGGGGGACACCTCCATCGCCCTTCTGCAACCATGAGGAATAAGGCCTCAGCTGGAGCGAAGGTGGGGCTATTGCAAGACATACTTGGACTCCATTTTGTGTGCCCTCGACTCCATCTTTGGACTAGGCTGCAATTCGGCACTATGAAGTCTCCTCTCCCCTCTGCAGCGCTGCACCCAGCGAGCACTAACTGCCCCCACCTTTTCTGCGCGGCCCAGGTCCCTTTCTCACAGATGCACTGAACCTAACTGCTACAATTAAAACTATGTATCGTATCACTGTTCCTCTGAGATCACTGTCCTGTGTGTGAACCGGCCTGAACCATGACTTGTAGCTCATCCATCTCCACAAACCTGCTGCTGCACCCCTCACCCAGACCCCTGTCACGGTATATCCTGTCCAAAACTAACATGTGCCACTCTACCTCCCCCTGATGTGCCAGACCAACCCAGTCCCCAGGTTATCATAGAAGGCAAGACCTCCGCCCCCTCACCTTATGAATGACCCAGTGTATGACAATATAATCATGTGTGTGTAATTTACAGGTCTCTAAGATTTATTCAAAGGTATATTGATGTTCATGGTTTATTGCATGTTTAGAATAAGTGTATAGATTAGCTAGTGAGGTCCAGTCAACTCTCCGACCTGGCCTAACCTTCACCTCGCATGGACCAGCCCAGCTGAATCACGTGATGTCCAACCTCCCGCCAAGTCATCTGCCAATCCTGTGGAGCCGGCCCATAAAGAACTATGGGCCTCATCACAACCTCAGCGGTAACCCTTAAATCCGGCGGTAGCGCTATTACCGCCAGATTTAAGGGTCCGCCGAATCAGGGCCTAGGTGGATTTCAACCCAGCTCTGAGCTGGTGTGAAATCCGCCGAGAATTGGCGCTCATACCGCCGGCTGGAAAGCCGCCGGCGGTATGAGCGCGAAATGTCCCCATTGAGCCCAATGGGGAATGTGGCATTCCCGAATGGGCTCAATGGGGAATGGGGACTTCCAAGTCCGCCCAACTCATGATCCCGCGCTATTAGCGCCGGGGGCTATGGCGGTCGCGCTAATAGCCCCCGCGCTAATACCGCTGAGGTCGTGATGAGGCCCATGTGTACCTCTTTTCTAACCAATGATATTGTAACTTTCAGACTGTATAGAAGTCATCACTGATGACGTTGTAACACTTTAAAACCCATTGTATCTGTATTGTTTGCCAGAGCGCACTCGAGGCAGCAGAGTTCTCTAGATGCTGAATTTCATATAAATCTTTGAAAACTCGCAATCATCTCTTGTGGTCTCATTCCCTACTGGGATGTGTCCTTTATTCTGAATTTTATTGGTATTGTGGGGAGTGAGTACTTTCACTGCCTTCAGAGACAAGTGCGGAAAGAAAAAAGCGAAGAAAATCCTTGCTAAGAATTCAGGTAATCACATATGTAACTTTTTCTGATGAAAATACCTTCGGACGATGCAGAGACTGCTGAGGAAACCTTTTGGAAGAAGGCACTGTGACCACGAACGAAGGCTGCTGAGAGAAGAAATACTGCGGCTGCGACGGAACTTCTGACAGAAGATGCAGAGACTATGAATATAACAGCGGACTGAGGAAAAACCTGGAAAAAACTTTGATTCAGTAAGTCTTTACAATTCTACTGGTATTCTGTTGATTTGCTGTGGAAATGAATATCTTTGAACTAATTTTCTCCTATTGACATGGTTCTGTCAGGAGATCGCTGGAAGCGTTACCTGCTGTCAGCGGAGAAGAGACGAAGCGAGCGCTCCAGCGGAGACATGGCTTAAGTAGCTCCCTCTGCAACAGGTGCAACATGCACTGCAAGTTAACTATAGACCTAAGTGCGGCCATGTTGAGGGTAGGGAAGGCAATGAAAGTGCAATGAGCTTATGGGTTCAATGCTAAGAGTGAGGCAAATGCCTTTTGTGCCAGTCTTGAAGCCACTGTTGACCCACTGATTGATATGAAGTTCCTTGCCTGGCTAGTGTTTCTAAATGGGATCTGTATTCCTTTGCTGGGATCATGACAATCCATTTGCATCATACACAAGGCTGTCTGGGCCCGGGGACCACAATATCTTCAACTTTATCTTTACTAAATACTCTCCCTCTAGACCACTAGGTTCCTCTGGCACCAACTCCTTGTGTGTAAAGCATTTAGCTAAACAGAGGGTAGGTGGGCGGTCGCTTTTCTCAGCTGGCTGCCCCTCTCTCTGCGCATTGAGCTGAACTTTCTTGAATTCTGGAAGCTCCTTAAGACTTTCCTCTTTACCTCGTCCTTCCCGACCACTCTCCTCTTCTAATCCCACAGTTGCTGTGATTGGTGTCTGGGGGCCTTAATGCATCCTGGGCCTCTGACCTCCCACCTCCAAATGGCCCAGTTCCTGTCTACCCTCAGCACTTGCATTGGCACACCCTTCGCCCGGAAGGTTTGCACTTACACCTAACGTGGCTCTGGCCATGTAGCACTCAAGAATCACAACACTTCATCTGTTGCTCACCCATGAGCTCGGAATCCCCAGCACTTGCCCCCTCTGCCCCTTCCTTGGTGCACTTGCATGTTCTGAATACTCACAGGGCATAGTAGGTTCGTCTATTTTCCTTTTTTCTTAAATATTGTGTTTCTAATGTGTTTCACTCCCTTGTTCCCTCCCTTCACACTGTGGGCACTTTGAAATAGTATTTACTTGTTGTATAAGTAAACAATAAATAAATAAAATAGATACATTATGTATGATCTGTTCATTTGCTACACAAACCGTGTTTTTCTGAGATAAAATGATTTTGACTTTGAAGGCATTTTCTCTGCAGCTAGCATTTGCATGGCCAATAAAAGATAGAGAAGATAGAGCTGTCCATTACATCCACTGGATAAAATCACCAAAAGCTTACCAGCAATTATGATTTTTTTTCTGCAACTAGCATTCATTACAGCAACTAAAAGTTGGTGTAATCACTTACAGCCATTGAATACAATATCCTCCAGCCTACCGAGTAATATAAGATTTCTTGCTCTGCATCTACCAATGTATATGGCCACAAAAAATGATGCTTCACTTACATCCACTAAACATAATCTCCATCCTCCCAAAAAATGCATTTACAGCGACTGACTGTAATCTGCTCATGCTTATTAAGAAATATATGAACTTGTCTTTCAAACTAGTATTTAATAAGGTTGCTGAAAGAAGCTGGTTACTTACTGCCAATGTCTACAATATGTTAGTACCTACCAAGAAATATAGTACTTTTTCTCTGCAACTGGTATTTGGTATTCCCACTCAAATTAAATGCGCTCAGTTACAGGCCCATACAACCATGGTGTATAATGTCATCCTGCTGACCAAAAATAGAAAACTTTTCCTCTGCAAATGGGATTTAATATGGCCACTAATGTACATTCCCTCATTGTAATCTCCTGCCTATAAAGAAAATCAAGATGTTGTCTTTACAAATTGTAATTGGTCTGGACACTAAAATATGGCACAGGTACCTATAGCCACCACTGTAAGCGATATTCAATCAACACTACAGCCAAGTTAATGCCTAGTCTGGGATGCTGAGGAAAACCCTTATTAATGTATTTGTATGTCTAGTTCAGTACTCTGGATGACCACCCTTGTATAACACCCCCCTCTTAGAATCCCCCTGACTGGTGGAATCAGCCAATCAGATGTTGAGGTGTGGATTTGTTTTGAAAGAGACTGTGTGTAGTGAAGATGGCAGAGGTGGAGAAAGTCAGGGTGTTGGTGCTTGGAGATATGTTTGTGCATGGTTTACAGCAGTATGCTCAGTGCAGGCAAGTGGCAAACAATTTTGATGTTAAAGGAGTGGAGGTGGCGTGGAGCACTGTGCCTGATTGCAATGTACAGGGAATTGTACAAGTTTGTGAAGATATGGGCAGAATGAACAGTCCCCATGTGGTAGTTTTGCATTATGGTGCTTTCCTTTTGGGCTATGTAGGTGCCCATACTTTATTGGCAGATTTGGAACACTGGTTCAAGCAGTAATGAACATACTTCCAAATGCCAAAGTAATTCTTTCTGGATTAGTACCTCTGGCAATATGGTACAATAGTTCTGTTTTTTGTCCTCAGCAAAACTTTGCTAGGTGTGTAATCAACTGAGGCATGTGTGCTTTCATGCTTAGAGCTGGTATGTTATTCTGTAATAATGAGAATATTGATTCCAGTAATGCTGTTTATTTTAAAGAAGATGGCATTTCCTTATTCTTTTATGGGAGATGCCATGCTGTTTTGGAATGTAAGGGTTGCTTTGGAGAAGGTTTTGTGAAGATTTTAGGAGTAAATTAAGAAAAAAAAAGAAAAAAAATACAAAATAACACGTGTCTGTCAAGCATCTGCAAAAAAACCCCAAAAAATGGCTCTTTTCAGAGCCAACCTCAAAGGGGAAATGGGGTACACTATTTAAATTTACATTCACCACGCTCAGATTTTTTGATATGTCTGCGGACATGGCGGTAGTCCGCGGACTGCACGTATTACATACAGGGATTTTGGGTGGAGATGCATGCAAATGAGAATGAGCATAGCAAGTGATTGGTCAGTAAAGTTTACTGGGTGTGTTGTGTAAGGAGAGTTTGTCAGAAAGTATTTTTCCTGAGAGAAGAACAGATAGCTATGGCTGTGTGTTTCAGGAAACAGATTATCTAGATTTTGGGAGACTCATGGATACATTGGTTGGAGGTGCATGCAGAAGTGCACTGACATGGAGTGCGTGGAATGAAGTGGCTGGACTTGGTACCTCTCTGTGCTACTTTGGAGACAGAGTATCATCCAGACATAATTATAATTCATTGTGGAGTGAACAGTTTAGGACATGTGTCTGGAATTTCATTGTGATTTACAATGAAAGAAGGACTTTGGAAGGTCATGGACATGTTTCCAAATTCCCAAGTAATTTTTTCTCATATTGCGCAGACAACTGTGCTGCGTTCTTCTTCATTTGGTCCACAAATTGAGAAAGTGAGGTGCAATGTCAATAAGGCTGGTTGTGCCTTTCTAAGAGATGTTGGCATGTTCTCTTTTCACAATGAAAATATTATGTTTCGTAGCACATACATTTTTCACAGAGATGGAGTCCATCTTACTTATGCTGCAAATCAGATTTTTCTGAGAACTGTACAAAATGCATTGCGACCTTTATTGGAATTACAGCCATCCATTTGCAGTAGGTGTTGAACATTTCAAGTTTTTGAAACATAAAAAAACATCACCAAAAGGCTCTTTTAAGACCATTTATTTGCCACTTATATTTTTAAACTGTGACAGGCGGCTCTGAAAAGAGCCTTTTTTTTGGATTTTTGTTGTTTTATATTTCTTTTGGTTTTTTACACAAGACACACTAGGAGAGGAGGTAAAGGAGGGTAAGGAAGGGACACCAACCACAGGGATAAGAAAGGGCAGGTGGAGAGAGGAAGATGTAGGGTGGGCCTTACTTAGATAGGTAGCAGGTCTTCTGGTGCTCCGTGAACACAGTCTCAAAAGAACTTGGAAGACTCTGCCCCCTGCAGAGTACTGCTTCACAGTACATACACAATATTGTGACCCTCGAAAGGTAAGAGTCAACAGCATCGTGAATGGCCTGTGAGGCAGCTGAGGGATGCGCTCTCCCACAGGAGTGTCTCTTGTGGTGAGAGGAGCGGAAACAGAGGATGTGGCAGAGGAACTCAACCTACTACGTTGATCACCAGGTACAACCTTGCTAATGGCCCCACCGTGGAACGACCTTAGGTGTCATTTCATAGATGTCGCACCAAAGCTGTACGAACCAGGCCTCCCACGACTCAGCACCATTTTGCACTGGTTGCAGTTGGCCTTGTTCGCACATACTTTTGGTACGTCACCATGAATGGTAAACAACCGCCACCCCCAAGACTCACAGCGAGTGCTGGTAGTAGAGACTTTCACTACCTCATCCTTGTCATCCTCTTCAACCTCCTCCTCTATATCCTCATGCCTGTTCCCCTCTGCAGGCCCTTGGGGAGGTGGTGGTGGAGGGGTTGGGGTGGTGCTAAGGCAGATGTAGCAACAGCAGCCATGGATGCCATCAGAGTTGATGAACAATCTCAGTAAGAGCAGCAAAGGCAGCAAAAGTCAATCTGCAATAGCCAGAATCACAATGAAGATCAGCTGTGGGGTGTGGCCTTTTATAGGGGTTCAGATCGAACACCCCAAAAAGGCTCAAAAAGTTCCAAAAAGTATGTAGAAAGCCAGGGTCATTGTCTGGGACATGTGCAGTGGTGAATTTATACTATTAAATACTTTGGATTGTCTGAAAAAGTGCTTTTAAAATGTTCGGGCACCCGGACAGTGTCCACAAATCAGGACACACTCTCCGCGTGGGTGCGGTCACATTATGACTTCGCAAACACATCCGTGAAGGGAACGGGTGTCCACAGGGCACCAAATGCAAAGGAACGGTTGTGCGCATGCCCGCGGGTGTTCTACGGACAGTGTTCGGGTCCTCAAACTAATTAAAAGTGTGACACAAGTGAGACAGACAGTTACGGACAGGTGCAATGTTCGTAGGACTTATGGGTGTGGTGAGCATGTGCGTAGATGTTCTACAGACATTACAGATATGTATAGTGTCCTTAGAACACCCGCATTTTGGTTAATTGCGAACATTCCAGGCACCGGGTGTGTTCTAAGAACAGTTCCATTTTGCTTGCATACAGTACGGACAAGTATAGTGTCCTTAGTACACCTCAATTTTGTTTAATTACAGACATCTCGGACACCAAGTGTGTTCTAAAAGCAGTTTCATCTTGCTTGCGGATGGTACGGACAGGTATAGTGTCCTTAGGACACCTCCATTTTGGTTAATTTCAGACATTCCGGACACATGGTGTGTTCTAAGAACAGTTCCATCTTGCTTGTGAACGGTACGGACAGGTATGGTGTCCTTAGGAAAACCTCCATTTTGGTAATTACGGACATCCCCGACACCGGGTGTATTCTAAGAACAGTTCCATGTTGCTTGCGGACAATACGGACAGGTATATGTCCTTAGAACACCCCCATTTTGGTTAATTACGGACATCCCGGACACCGCGCATGTTCTAAGAACAGTTTCATTTTGCTTGCGGACAGTACGGACAGGTATAGTGTCCTTAGGACACCCCCATTTTGGTTAATTACGGACATCCCGGACACCGTGCGTGTTCTAAGAACAGATCCATTTTGCTTGCAGGCAGTACGGACAGGTATATTGTCCTTAGAACACCCCCCATTTTGGTTAATTACAGACATCCCGGACACCTTGCATGTTCAGATCCATTTTGCTTGCTTACAGTACGGACAGGTATAGTGGCTTTAGGACACCTCCATTTTGTTTAATTACGGACATTCCAGACACATGGTGTGTTCTAAGAAGAGTTCCATCTTGCTTGTGAACGGTACGGACAGGTATAGTGTCCTTATGACACCTCCATTTTGGTTAATTTCTGACATTCTGGACACATGATGTTTTCTACGAACAGTTCCATCTTGCTTGCGAACGGTACAGACAGGTGTAGTGTCCTTAGCACACCTCCATTTTGGTTAATTACAGACATCCCGGACACTGGGTGTGTTCTAAGAACAGTTCCATGTTGCTTGCAGACAATACGGACAGGTATGGTGTCCTTAGAGCACCCCCATTTTGCTTAATTACGAACATCCCGGGCACCGCGCGTGTTTTAAGAACAGGTCCATTTTGCTTGCGTACAGAACGGACAATATAGTGTCCTTAGAACACCTCCATTTTGTTTAATTACGGACATCCCGGACACTGAGTGTGTTCTAAGAGCACTTTCATCTTGCGTGCGGACGGTACGGACAGGTATAGTGTCCTTAGGACACCCCCATTTTGGTTAATTACGGACATCCTGGACACCCGTGCTGTCTGCGGACATCCCTACTGTCTTTTTAAAAAAGAATAAGACACAAATGACCGAATTAAAAGACACATATTTTTTTTATTATATACAGATATAAAATGAATGAAAGAGGGGGGAAGCAGAAACTGACATAAATACAAGGGAATTAGGGGTTTGGAGAGGATGGATGAGGGGGGATGAAGGGATGGAAGTCTCATCAAAATGTTTTTCTTGGTGTTGAGGGTTTGGGGATAGTTGACTGGGACATGGAGAGGGGGAACAGGTGCATGTGGGACAATGATATTTCATTTTTTCTTTTAAGTGGTCCTCCACAAAATGTTTCAAAAGATTGACATTTTCCATAAGCATGTCCTTTTTTTGTTCCATGCGCTGCAGAGTATTTTCTAATGTCTCTTTTGGTGTATTATTTTCAATGTTTGCATGGTCTGTTAAATAAATATATATATGTTAAGTGCACATAAAGTAATGATTATTAATTTGCTTATATAGAGAAGTATAGAGAAGTGTCTACCATTAGTATCACTGTCTTCAGACATTTTCTCACGTGGGACATTTTCCTCAAGCCATTCCAAAGTACTGGACATTTCTGTGTAAAAAAAAAATATATATTACTTTTAGTGTACCTAATACAGAAAGTTTAGAAATATATAAGGAAAATGAAGTTTACTTACTAGTTTCTGGTAAGTTGTGTTCTTACTGTTCTGTAGGTCTGCTGTTGCTCCTAGTTGTGCAGGTTTCTGTGAGGTGATTATGTTGGAAGCATATCTTTTTTGTTTTGGTATATTCCATTTTAGTACATATGGTATTTAAATGGATGGTTGATGTGTTACATATATAGGTTCCACTTCTTATTTATTATTACATATAATATGTGTATATACTGCCTTTTGAACTGTTTATATAACAATCTAAGATACCCCCTAAGTTTTTGGGTAGTGTTGCCATTGTCTGTGTCCATCCGCGGAGTACGCACAGTCCGCGGACATCAAAATCACTAGCAGGTGGTTTGGTATCTTCAATGTTACATGTATATAAAGTAAGGGAATGCTAGTAAACATCTATCAAATTCACACTATGAATATGTGTATTCAGTAAAATAAAATTTGATAAAGGGTGGTTATGCTTAAGTTGCGCTATTAAAAACCTATGAAATTCAGTAAAAAAACATTGTTGAATGGACGTTATGGTTAAGTTGCGCTGTTAAAAACCTATGAAATTCAGTAAAAAAACTTTGTTAAAGGGACGTTATGGTTCAAAGTAAAACCGAAAACCCCCTGAAATTCGCTAGTTATGGTAAGCGACCATAACTCGCCACCAACGTGCATTGTTAAGACTAACACCAAACAAATGCCATCAATTTTGGAAGCTGGGTTTTGGTTCCATGTGTTAATATCCCCGCAAAAATATTGCCATACAAGAATGTTGCCATATTTTTGCGGCAATATTAACCTATTGAACCTGCAAGGGGGACCCCCCCCTCCCCATTTACTCCAAAAATTCTCCCCACAAATAATATCTCCTATGGCCATTTCCGACGACCAGATATATGGCGATATTATTGGGTGGGATAATATTATCTGATATCGGATTCTTATAGTCTTTTCATTAAGGTTGTGTGGCTGATGGAATCGATAGCTGCTAAGTCCAGAAGAAGATCTGATTTTATGTTGTTGTCTGCATTCATCTTAAGATCATCACATATGCAAAAGGGAGCTGATTTTGTTCCTCTCATTGACCTAAGCGTACCTGGGATTTATCCATTACTTTCTTTGATTCCACAAGCTCCAGTAATTCTGTGTATATGTCGTTCTCTAGGATTTTGGATGGATACGCTATGTTGGATATGGGCGTGTAATTAGTTTTATCATTGACTTTTTCTGCTTCATTCTTTAGGAGCGGTTTACAGCAGGCAGTTTTTAAGGCTTTTGGTACAGTCCCTGTTTCCAGTGATAAATTCACACATTTTTGGAAGTAGAGGCTTGGGGTTAATTTGGCGATAAGGTATTTGCATATGTCTGGTGGTGAAGGGTCAGTGGGCGATTAAGCCTTGTTGCTCTCCTTTATTAGCTTGTTCAGGTTTCTTTGAAGATTCATTTGACATGTTTTAGTTCTGTTGGGGGTATCTGGTTTCCTATATATATGATAGGCTGTTGGTTGTGTTTGTGGTTGTTGCATCGATGAACCATTGGATTGTCTTTATCTTGCCTCTGTGATGGACTGCAATGTTGTTGCATAATGTTTGGGAGGGTATGGTGGTATTACTGCACGAGGTATGGTTTTTATTTTTTTGATTATTTTTTACATTTCATTTTGTCGATTCAGGCTGATTTGATTATTTTAGCATAGTTGGATTTCTTGGCTTTCAGTACTGCTGCTTTAGGAAGCCAGAACTGTTGCGTGTTCTTAGGCATCAGCTATATTAATATGCTGATGGGGATGGTTAGGGAGAAGAGCTTGTGTCTCCCTTACACTACCAAATGCAAGTTCTACTCCCTAACCATCAATAGGGCACATTGGTACCCAGGACCTCAGCATACAGAAGGCCTCCTGCAGTTGTTGGTCAGCCCTCCCCCAATGTTTGGGAGCTTGACAAAAAGAGCTACTCTTGGTCCCGAGACCTTCTAGTTGCACACACAGCACCTGAGAGCCAAGACTGCGTTGCTAAACCACTGAAACCTGTGATTTCGAGCCTGTTCAACACTGTTCAAACCAACAGGACCCTCCAGGAGCTGCCTTTGAAACTCTTTGACCTTTGATCCACTGTTCCACATGTTTGAACTAGTTCATCATCCCGACATGCCAGCTGAAGCATGTCATAGCCTCAGCGCAAGCAAACAAATATCACTGCATCTGCAATGCTCAAACCACTGGTTGAACTGCCAGATTTGTGTGCACCGATCCAGTCAACGGTCAAAACAACCTTGGTGTTTTTTCCAAACTGTGCCCTTTGAGCGCAGCATCGCACCAACTCACATTGAGCATGCTGACAACAGTCCATCCACCACCGAACCTTGAACATCGAATCAAACATGGTGACATTTAAAATGCATCACTTTGAACGAAAGCAACCTTCAATTTGACCATCTATCAACACTGGCTTGCTGTCTGGATGACCACGCCTGTCGAAATTGAAACTGAATCAAACTGCCAACACAGCACTTAAAAGCCTGGTTTGCTGTTGTTGAGCTGCCAAGTCACAGCAAAGATATTATTACTTTGTAACTGCCTCTCTAGTCCTCTGGTCCATCGTTGGCACTTGAGTCCTTTTTTTGCTACACAACATTTCCTTTTTGAATAACATTTTGGTTTGTATTGATTTTCTCCCCGTCTCATTTCCCAGAGTGCAGCATCTTTCTATCTGTGCATATTCTGTGCTCTTTCTATAAGGGTAGGGTTTTGTAGTGTTTTTTATCATTATTATTGCACATGGTGTGTTCAAATAAAAAAAATCATTACACAGCCACGTTAGTGGCTGTGTAGTTATGGTTAAGTTGCTGTTTCCATAAGAAGAGCACTTTTTGGGTGGCCTATAACTCCGCTCCCCCTGGATGAATACTCAAAAAAAGTATATGGGCCACTCTGAATTTTTTTGCTAAGTTTGGTGATGTTTGGTCCAGGGGGGGAAAAGTTATAGGGGGGTCCCAAAACGTCTTTTTTTCCCATAGACTGAATGGGGGAAAAACTTTGCACACGCCTACAGGCCAAACCGCTGGACGGATTTTCACCAGATTTGCGTCAGGGGCAGGGTCTTGGTCCCGAAAGCGTGCTTTTGTAAATTTGATGACAATCCGTCCAGTAGTTTCCTTTAAAATGACCAAAAAGTATGTCTCAAAAAATTAGTGATATCTATGTCCGCTCCGCGGTCACACTTCCCTGTTCACTCCGCGGACAAGAAATTGATTAGCTAATACATAGCGTCATGTCCGCGGACATTTGGCGCTTTCACTGATTGGTTGTGGAACAGCGTGAAGTGCGTCAGATTTCTTCGATGCCCCCGCCATCTTTTGTTCATGTTTTGGTGTACGCGGACATCGCAGGTAACACATACAAAACTATACTTATGAAGTACTGTTTCCAAAGGTGAGCTTTAATTAGGCCGGGATGGGATGTGGCAGCACAAACTCAAAAAGTGGTGTTTTCTTGTCACCAAAGTCATACGGTAAAGTGGAAGTTATACGGCGACCAATTACTGCAATATGTATTTAGATTAATATTGTAGTCAGACTGGCGTCCTACGTTTTGAAATCTGAGGCCGCCACCTGGACTGTGTGATGGAAACAGCGGTTCTGGAGGCGTATGGGATAGCGGTTCTGATAATTGGATTCTCATATGTTGTTGCAAAGTGAGAATGTATTTGCCTTCTGAGTGAAGGACACTTGATTTGCTTTTTTGGTTGCGAAATCAGTAGGCCCACGCATCCGAGTGAATATATAAGGGGCAATTGTTTTTTGACCTTGAGCGAAAGGGAAACTTCAAAAGCAATGAAAGGAATGACTGGTTGGAAAAAATACCATTTCATAAGGTTATGTTTTAAAAACGTTTGTACGAAACATGAAATATCAGTTCACGAAGATTCATTGCTGCAAATACATTGCTTTCTGACTTGGCCAAAAACAATGGAGCCAGTAAACATCATGTAAGTTTAATTTTGACGACTCTACACCGAACCGCATTTTAATTTTATATCACTGAAACACTAATTGTGACAATATAACTGAAGTATTATCTTTCTGCGCAGTTGTAATTTTCCTCCAATAACGGAGAGTGCATATTCTCTGCGTTTGCAGGGTATGACTAGAGTCACCCTTGTTGACCGTTAATATTTCTTCTTTGAAATGTTATGCTTGCCCACATAGCTTTGTGTATCACTTTGCATATTCTTTTGGTCTTGTGTAAAATCACGAGATGTCATTTTTTCTTGCTTTTCCATTAATTTTGGCTCCATAACTGAATTACCATCTCACTGTGTAGTTGCCATTTTTTTAAACCATACAACACTAGCTCATTGTCGCCGTTTGTAGGCTGTCACTATATTTACCCATGGTCAACGCTTAAAATGTCATGTTTGACAACTTTGATTTGTGTACTACTTTCCACAACGTTTGTGTCTTTTTTGACATTTTTTGCTAAAGGTTGGGTATTGATACATATTTTCTCTTATGTTTTCCGCCTAGCTACATCTTGCCGTACTGTGCGTGCCATGGTTTCCAGATGCCGAGTGATGGCTTCTTTGGATGCCAAATGCAACTGCTAGTGACCAGCTGGCTGTCCATTACAATGTTGTGGGATTACCAGCCTGGCCCCCTTTGTCCCTACGCTGAACTAGCTATAAGGAGTAACATAACATCATGTATGGTGGTGTAGGGCAAAGGTCATGGTGCCGTCTTGGAAATCACTGTGCAAACAAAGCGGGTGCTTTAACCAAAACGCATACTTTGTGTATGGGAAAATAATTACGTGTGCCTCACCATGAACATTTTCAATGACGCCCTTAGAATCATTGTTACAATTTAATTGAAAATGGGATTAGTCTGATGGTCCCTGACAGTTGTTTGTTAAATAAAACTACTTTACAAATTCTAAAATGTTAACGTTTTCTTTTAAAATCTAGTGTATCATTTCAAAATGTAAGGTACTATGTTGCACTTCGCTGTATGTTTATTTAAAGGTTCTCAGTGAAGGCACGTACTTTTGCTTTTTGCAGGCTGCCATGGAAAGCAAAGAGGGGCCATGAATGGAACACCAACCTTCCCTTTCTATGGTGGCGATCTTGAAAAAGGATTTTGTTTTGTAATCGCTATATGATTATTTACAGGTTCTGCGTCACAGCACGTACTTTTGCTTTTTGCAGGCTGCCATGGAAAGCGAAGATGGGCCATGTATGGAACAACTGCCTTCCCTTTCTATGATGGCCATCTTGAAAAAGGGTTATAACCAGAACTCCTATTTTTCCATAGCACACGTTATTGCTTTGCAAATCTATACTATTACTGGCAAATCTTATTGCTTCTATCTCCCTTACTGAGAAATATAAAGTACATGGAGTGTATGCGATTTTTTTTTAATATACTTACACTGTGAAAGGTGATTCTTAACTGATATTTACTTTGTTAACGGATGGCTTTCTTTTTTGGTAGGACAGCTAATAAGGCAATTTGCAAACGGAAATAAGGAAAGAGGCACCAAATGGTAATATGGGGGGGTAGGTGGACGGCGCAAAAATATTGTGTGTTTGTTATTTGTAAGGTAGGGGCAGTGTTTGTCATGCTCCTTCATTACATCTGTGCTGCTGTTTCTTGGGGAGGAGGGATGGCCTTAGCTCATGTCATTTTTAGATAACTAGAACTTTTGATAAAAGTATGTAATGTGTACTACATTGTTAATGGCTGACTACCAATACGTGTTGGCACTGTGCAAGGGAAATGTTGCAGGTGGACGTTCCTACATCAATATAAAATCTGTTTCCACACTGTCCACGAGGCATACATCTTACTGTTAAGTGTTTACGGATTATCGGACACGTCACTGTGCTGTACACCAGCATATTGTCATGTGGTATTCACCGCAAGGTGTGTAAATAAGTCAGAAGTTACTTTACATTATGGATATGTGCCACTACTATAAACCGATGATCTTTAGAAAAAAGAGTTTGGAAAAGGGATGGTATGGTTAAGTTGCTCTACTGAAAACCTGTGCAATTCAGTCGAAAAAACTTTGTTAAAGGGACGTTATGGTTAAGTTGCCCTACTAATCACTAAATCAGATATATCACTAAAGGAAAAGAGAGCGAGTAAGACATGTGATGTCATCAGTGATGTCATCAATGACATTTGCGCTGTCATCTTTGATGTCCTGGGTGTTAGTTTTAGCAATGCACGGTGGTGGAGCGAGTTATGGTTGCTTAGCTTAACATAACTGGCGAATTTCAGGGGTTTTTCGGTTTTACTTTGAACCATAATGTTCCGTTAGCAAAGTTTTTTTTTTTGTGAATTGCATAGGCTTTTAGTAGTGCAACTTAACCATAACGTCCCCTTAACAAAGTTTTTTTTAGTGAAAATATATATATATATATAAAGACCAGACATCCACAGGAATATGGAGTACATACACAGCAGTGGAGCGACCATCAGGAAGCTATGTGTTAGCCGCAATTTTCAGTTTAACTAATCGTGTAATAACTCCAATACTGGCAGAAAGCACATAAAAGTCTTAAAAACCCGCATTAACTGGCATCTTTTCTATGATTAACTTTTCAAGGAAAAGTAATGACAGAGGAGTATAAAAAACCTTGCAATAACAACGAACACCATCACCCACGGAAAACACAGTAATAAGATACATATGTTCAGCTGGAATATCATAGATATAATAATTTAGCAAGAACACAAACTGACCATAGTGATAAGACCTAAGGTAGGGCAAAATCGAGATGGGCTAGTACCCACTTTTCACTTATGATTAAAAATCGAACCAGAAAAACAATGCTTAGGCAGTGGACAGATGGCTGATGTATGTATGGTGTGACATTAATAATCCTCCACCTAATTTAGTTAGATAAGGAACAACGTAAATAATGTTGGTCAGGCCGTGCGCATGATGCCATTTTTGGGAAGTAAAAGGGATTTCTGTCCCACTTTTAGGAATCCAACTCGAAGAGAAGCAAGCCAGTATGACATGCTTTGTGACAGTTGGAGGCTCATCAATCTAACAAGGTATGTTAACCTGTCCACCAAAAAAACAAGGCAATTTCATCGAATGTATCTACATTACAATTAAAATAGATACTCTTTTCAACAAATGCTGGCCCCATCAAATGAGACCTGTATAAGGAAGTTGTCCCTGTTCAAGTCTACCAAAAATAAGGTTAGTAGACTAGACCCACCCATGACCCACTGCTCTTTTTAACTAAATTGACCATCCCATTGACTCAGTGTTTCTGTTTTTAATATTTGAAGAACACTATATATTGAGGGTTAGAAGACTATTAATCCTTCCCAAAAAAAAACATCACATGTCCTGACAAAGGCCTTCTAAACAACACTGGGAAAACCTACTCAAGGATGGGGTTTATTCCATGAAAACAGGCCGAATGTCATTGACATATCATCCTGAAGACATACTATTCTGAGAAATTGCTTTTTTCGAATTTAGAAAATGTGTGAGGAAATACAGTTCATTAAATGGATGTAGATTTTGTGTCTAGATGGCACATTAAGAAAACCAGTTCATGTGTATATTAACCCTTAGAAAAAGTTTTTTGTACTGTGATTATTATGTTATTTATTAGGTTTTTATATATGAAATGTGATAATAAGGAAACCACTATTGAAAAATAAATTAATCAATATGCTTCCTTGATACAATCACAGAGTTTTGAGTCTGGTAATTGTATAATGATATAATTCAATTATATGCCATAGTGTGACAAAAAGTAGGAGAAAGGGGTAGTCCATGTTTCATATTTACTTCATACTGTGTCTGCCCTACTATAACACGGATCCCCCATAACAGAAAATATTGGGTGTGACCTACTATATATAAACCCTTATGAGTCTTACAGAGCACCAGACCTGACTGGTCCAGTCTGTGCACCCACCCAACCTAGCACTGCCTCTACAGGCACCCTGTCTGACCAGCCTGGATGGCTTGGATTTGCCCCAGAGTCCGGCTCACACCCCTTCGTCGCACTAGTGGGTGAACCCCATAGCACTTGCCCTCTTGGGTTGCCTATAGCACTTTCTCCCTTGGCTCCCTATTGCACGTGCCTATTCTTGGGCCCTCCTTCCCATTCCCGCTCCCCCCTGTCACCTCCCCCGCACACCCGTACATTTCTTGCTGCTGCACTTGCACGATCCGAATGTCAGAAGGCCTAGTGAGAGTGTTATTTGTATTACCCTTGCCCACCACCCCCAACCCCTTCTGTCTTGTGGCTCCTGGAAACACATTGTGTATAGGTGCCATATAAATATGCAATAAATAAATAGTAAAATAAACTCAATTGTACTAAAATGGCCTTTACCAGTTACACTCAATCAGGCACTCCCACACCGAACTGTCCCCATAATCTCAAAAATACAATCAAGAATATATTACACAAAAAGCCTATACAAGGAATGGTAGATTATTTTACCAAAAAGTTACCACAGCAACACTTCTGCTAAGAATAAATAGGAGAGAAATGATCACCCCAGCCTTGAGAAGCCTACACTGGTTACCAGTAAATAAAAGGAAACACTTCAAAACACACTGCATTGCTCACAGGGTACTTACTGCATGGTCAGGGAGCAGAATTTCTCTGGTCAAAAATCACCAATTACTAACCGAGAAGAACTTCGAGGTCAAGCAGTGACATACTTAAAGAATCTGGATACTACGAGAAAAAAATAAATCCAGACCGAACACGTTCTCCAACATAGTAGCAAAAATATGGAGCTCAGTCCAAATGAATTCATGACAACAGATGATCAACTAACATTGTGTACACTATTTAACAAAGCAAGATGGAGACATACCCATAAACCATGATCAATGCCATTACTGCACATACCAACAACACCTTAGCATACAACTCATCGAAACTAGCATGAAGACCAAAACACCTTACTTAAGACACAGCACAACAAACCTACAGAACTAAGTAACACTGATAAACAGAGCTAACCACACACAACCATCAGATAACACAAGTATTTGCATGAAAAAAGAAAATGCTAGTAGAAACATACTCAGCAGATAGCTTTGAACTCATCTATGCCCAACAGACTTGCCCAAAGTATCAACTTGACCAACAAATGCACTCTTCAAGCACCTTACTTATCAAACACTTAGTAACTTGCTGTCACAACAATGAGTCAAAACACATTCTTCAGCCCATCACAACTTAGTCAAAACTTTACGCATCTCAAACCAACTGCTAAAACCGGTCCACAAAGCACCTAGTACCCCCCAACCCTCAGGTCTCCTGTAGAGAAATATAGACGGACAGGGAAATCATGACAGACTACCTAGAGAGCACTCCTGCAGTGATGCCATTTTCTCCCAGTTCTGCCTTTCCCTCTAACTCTCTAAAGATCTGCCACCTCCTCTTTTTACAGATCCATTAAAGAGCTTGGAGACCATGAAAATGGCAATGGTGTGCGTTACGAATCTAAATAACAACATAGCATAACTTCTGGCTTTTATAACTAAAGGGGGTTTGGTTATTACTATTTGGGAAGCAGAATGTGTAACCCTATTTATGTCTTTAAACCATAGATGTATTGACGACTGGTCGACAATCATCTTTATTGTTTCAGATACAGAATACAGAAGAGGGGCCTATGGTTTGTGGTACATATTTTAATACACTGGCAAAGTGACACATGCACTAACTGATTCTTGTTTTTGTCTCACACTAATTAGCAGTTTTTTTTCTGAAGTCCCCTCCCTATTCCCTTTCCGACCCAGTGACAGCCTGTTTGCTTCCTGTACATGGTATGCTGGTAGGGGGCGTCTGCCTCTTGGCTTAATAAGCGGCTCTGTGCTTCTTCCATGCAGATCCAGGTGGTGGCAGAGGAGTGGCATTTCCCTATCCTGCTCCTCTCTACTGTGTATTGTTTTTCTTAACTCATCAGTGAATACAGTCTGCTCCTATCACCCGTCTTCCTAGAAACGGCAGACTTATCCTCCTCTTCTTCAGCTATAGTACCTTAGAAGTTGCTGCTGCATACAAAATGTATTGCTTAAATGTACCACCAATCACAATTCTAGCATGCATAGTATTCAGGGCAGGTGCTGTTGCTGATGTAAACCATCCTCTAGATGCATGCCTTCCCCTCCACCTGTGACATTTAGTAAAAGCTTCTTCACATATCGACACTTGAGGTGGTAACTACTCTAAAGAGAAAGCACATAGGCTGCATACAAATGTTCAGCTACTTTAAAGTTCACTGATCTCCAACCTACTCTCTGATTTTCTCTTCACTATTGTTCTCTCCTGAGTAAAGAAATGGCACACACATTTGCAGTCACTAAATGGTTACCTCTGAGGCGGACTGTACAAAAATCATGTTTCCTTTTGGGGAGGAGGAGGGTATTTCTTCCTTTAAATGCTTCAAATGTGGGGGGAACCATTCTCCTTTACACTTGCTGATGCTGGGCTGCTGGTGGCAAAAGTTAGGTATTTCCCTTCCAGGATCTGCACAAGTTGACTAAGGGATTTCTCTGTATGTGCTAGGCACTTGGTATCCACTTCAAGTTTTGGCTATGTAAACGTGATGCACCTTGGGAGATTCAGTGTTGGTCCTGACAGTCCTCCTCTCAGGAGGACCACGGACTGGAGCCAAACTGTGCACTATAACTTTGTCACATATTCCTCTATAACATGTTTATCATTAACACAGCTACAATGCAGAGCAATGTTTGCTATGTAAACTTGCATGAAAAAACACTTTAATATGTGACAGGACATATCTGTTGTTCTATTTCTAAGGACTATAATGAACATACCTGCCTTGTTTTTTCTATTGGGTGCGTCAGGCAACGAGGTTCTTACTCAAGCAGTGAATAATGGGCTCATGGTATTTTGAGGAGATCCCGCTGGTCACCCTTATTAATTCTCCTCCAGTGGGAAGGGGACAGTCCTATACATTCGTAAAGTGTTAATGGCCCTTTAAAAACCTGATATTTATACTGGAATGCTCAATAATATATGTGAGCTATCAAGCTCTGATGCAGAAACTACTAGGGGTGAAGACAAATTAATGTTATGATTGCATTACCTCCATAGCCTGCTCTGTGCAAACACTCCCAAGGCACAGTGAACAAGATGTGGCTCTTCCCTCAGAGCCAGGAAACTGCATGCATTCACGCTAATATGAGATGTCTTAGTGAGAGAGGGTAGATGCAGGGCAAACTTGAAAAAGGGCTATAGCACCTGTAGTATAGACTCTTTTAAAGAGGAACCAATCTTCTACTGACGTTCAAATTAACACCCAATTGAAAGCCCTAATGTAGAGCCCAACCCCAAGGGGAGAAACTATGTGATATTTAAAATCAAGTGGGAAACTGCAGGCTCTGGATGTTTGGAGCATGGCAGGAGTGGAGTTCAAAGTGAGTTGGTATTTGAAGAGAGAGGTGGGAGAAGGAGTTTGGAATACTGGAGGAGGAATCCAAGAATATTGGAGGTAAGAGGAAGAGAATGGATAAAAACAGGTGGTGGCAGGAGGATAGAAGAAGGTTGATGATGGTAGAGGCAGCCAGTTTTGGCAGGAGGCGTAATTAAGGTGGTGACAGAAGAAGAACAACTGGTGCTTCCCTGAGGAAAACAGCAGGTGCAGTAGGGGGAAAGCTACAGGTTATGGCAGCAGGAGAGGAACATGTGAAGGCAGTAAGGAAGGAGCAGCTGGTGGACTAAGGGGAATATGCGTAGTTGACAGTAGAACTAAAGATGATGGCAGGAGGGAACCAGCAGAAGTAAGATAAGAAGCAGGAAAAAGTGTTAAAGAATTCTGCATGCACTGAGAGTGGGGAAGACATTGTCTGAGGCAGGTTTTCAACCCATGGTGGGAGGAGAAAATAGTACATGGCATTGATGAGTTATCTCAAATTCCTTGAGAAATTTTGAAGAATACTTTTGATCTAATGCAACAGGGGAAGGTGAGACTACTAATATGTTTACTTTATTTCAATGCCAAGACAATGTTTTTCTTTGTTGTTCATAACAGTCTGGTTCCTATCTCCCCAGCCTCTATACTCATTTGTGTTCCCCTCCTGTAACTGAAAGATGTTAGAAGTAAGATCCACAATGGATTGTGCCAGAAGCATACCTGAGTCATTAAAAATGGTGACCTGTAAATTCAGAATGGCGCAGGTACCCACAAGGCCCATCCTGAAGTCAGCTGGAATGGATTTATTTCCCTAGGCATCCAAGTAGAAGTACCAGAAGGGACTTATGGCAGGATTGCTCCAACATCTGTATCTGGCCTGACAGTGAGATATATTGGCCTTATTGCTTTGAAAGTAACAGCAGTAGAGCAGATGTAATCCTGGGACCCAGTTTACTTAAGAATAACTCAGTTGATGAAGTGTACCCTCCGTTATTGATGCTCATACTTGGTTTGAACCCTGGTGCCCAATATATCACAGAGGGCCTAGGTGGGCTTTCAACCCCACATTCCCCACGGCTACAGAGCGTGACAGGAATAAGTGCTTGAAATAACAGCAATGTGTGATGAAGCCTGCTGAGTCATCATTGTTCCCCTGCCTAAAGTCTCCTCTCATGTTGCTAAAAGGGGCCCCTAGGGGACCCTGACGTTTATGGAAACAAGGCGGGTCACCACACACGATAGAGACGCCAGACACGAGGTTGTATTCCAAAAGCTAGGGTTTTATTGCAAAGCAAAAGTCTCAGTTGGCCAACTCGGTCTCAACGTCCCGCGACGTGTATCTCTAGACCTCGAGGGATGCAAGAGAGCGAATTACGTACATCAGTTACATATATACAAAATGCATATCAAACAATCAGCTATGTCATGGTTAACACCCCTCTTCATTGGGTTCCTTTGAACTTGGTGTGACGATGGACATCTCCGGCCACTATGACACCTTCAAACATCTATTCTAGTAACAATTTGCAATTTGTGAGTGCGTAGGCATCTTTCGGTTATTGAATAGAACATGGCGCTTCTGTTCTTGGAAGCGAGCTACATGCAGAGGGGGTTGCATTCCGGACCTTGCTATCTATCAGGTGCTATTCGCATCATGGGAGCCGACATACTCTTAGCGGGCTCAGCAAAGGGGGGCCGTTAGAAAAGCATAATTCAAGCCTTTAACGGTATTATTCTAACATATTCTACCATATAACGAGACTGGCTGGCAGCTGTGAAATTATTAAATGCCCTGCGGCTCTGCTTCAAGGCTACATTAAGGAGGGAGCCTGGCATTCTTCCTGGCGCTGCCTACGTTTGTGTTTCAGCGAAACTCTTGTTATCCTCTCGGCCCTGTGGCCATGTCCTTTTCATATACAGACAGCAATGTTCCACAGTCGAGCAGTGTAAGCGTAAAATATACTGCGAAGCAATAGGAACAGAAAGCAATAAGCAATGGTTAGAAAACAAAATGGCGATTCTTGTTACATCAAAATGGCTGTTCATTGGAACACTCGAAAACCTATATTCTGTCGTATCGTGCATGAGACGGTTGGCCCATGGCCACAAAAATACGTTTGCGGTCTCAAATTAGATTTCTAGACTGACAAACCCTGCTTTGGCCGTATGCCAAACGTCTCATCTATTTATTGAAACCTCCTCTAGTGATGATGAATCTGAAGTACTTATGTCTGAGACTCGCATGCTATCGTGGTCATCATTGCCTTCAGTAATATCTATTGCCATCAACTCTTTCATTACTCTCATCTCATTTGGGTCTGGGCTAGTTCGATCATGGGGTTGTTTTTTCTTTGTTATCATTTGCCTGCATCCTTCCGTACATCCCTCAGTTACCTCTGCACAAATTATCGGTAAACAATGTATACAACAACAACACATTAGGAATATTCCGAACACCACTACTAATATTGAGATCAGCTTCCATCCCCAAGATCGTAGTATTCCCCAAAACCAAGATCCTATTTCCCAGCGCCCTTCTCCCATGGGGAGTTCAGAGCTTAGAACGTGCATTTTCTTTATTGCTTCAAAGATCATGGGGGAATAGTCATCGACATAAACGCAACATGCTGATCTCACTATTTTGCAAATTCCCCCACGATCAACCAGGAATACATCGAGAGCCATTCTATTTTGCAGCGTCATTAACCTTATTCCTCTTTCTTCCAACGTCATGTTAAATAATATATCTGTTGTGTTTATTGTATTCTTTAGGATTCTGGACAGTTGCCTTATATTATAGGAGTTCACTATCTGTCCTAAGAATGGAATGAATGATTTCACTACATCAGTTGCTATTAAAACACCTTTGTCAGTCCTCTTGACTCTAGATCTGGATAATCTGGCCATGGCTGCTGTTTCTAAGAGGAATACTCCTGGGAACAGTAGCCCTAGGTAACATGTACCTTCCCAGTTTCTGGGCAACCAAGGGTATGCTTTCTCTCCACATATAAAATAAACTGGATCACCTACGTTTACTGGTTCTATTTCCCATTTTAGTACCACCATATTCATACAACCAGTATATGTTCCGACCGAAAAAGATCCTTTCTTTTTCAGGCAAAACGAGACAGTTCTTGGGCTATAATTCACCGTGTAAGATGGGGGAATTGTATCTTTGTTCCCTTCTGTTCTTACACGAAACATCATTACAGATGTTTTTTCTGGCGGGGACAATCTATCTCATCTATTTTGTCGTGTTATTTTTCGTGTGCTTTTACTCGTGGGCTCTGGGCTTATTACTTGTGCTTTATGGAAAATGGAACAACCCACAGGCTTCATTATTATCTCCTCAAACTCATTCATGTTGGTTCTGTCTAAATGACCCGTATTACTCTTATTCCACTTCCCATAGAACATTGCACCTAAAGATGTACTACATGCAGAACTTAATGATAACGGCTGCACATACCACCCTATTCCTTTCCCAGCATGCTGCGGTAAATGGGCACATACCCAGCAGTTTGTTTTCTTCAGTATTGCATGTGTCATGTTAATGATTAATAATAATGTATTATTCCCAAAACCTTCCCTGTGTTTTTCTTCCATTGGGGGTAGGGTATAAGAGATCACCTGAACCGGGCTTTCAGTAGTGGATATATTAATTATTGGTAAAAACATTTCTAATGGGTGTATTGTTTCTACCCACCATAATATTAGGGCTGTCGATATTGGTGCTACCACGCTCATAAAGCACATCATTATCGTTAGTGTCAGCATACAATTTGTTTTACCATGCGTTTTTCTTAAAGTTATAGTCTTTATAATTGACTCATTTTCAGCAGTGCTGGTGCAGGAGGAGGCTGGAACTGGTCCCGGCATGTTTCTCGTCGTCCTTCTTCTTCCTCATCACAGTTCGTTGTGGATATCTCTCTTCGTCGCGCTTGCTCTGATGTCTATAAGTTCAATGGAATTCTCCCAGTTCAGTTCTGCCTGTCCTTTTTTTTTTTATCCTGGATTCGATTATTCGTTTTTAGGCGAGATCACTTGTCCCTTTTTATACTGCTCACAGTACCTTTGATCAGTTTTCGGCTCAGTATCATGTGCGCCCAGCTTGTCCGCTCTGGTTCCGGACACATGTACTGTTAATCAATTATCTCACTTGCCATAGTACCATGTGCGCCCAGCTTGTCCGCTCTGGTCCCAGACACATGTACTTTTATGACCGCACCAAGGAGCCACGAGTCTTGAATTGTCCGATTTGCACAATTCTCATGCTTCTCTCCTCTACACCCCTGGTTCCTTTTCCGTCCATGAGCTGAACCAGAGGTTGACATAAACACCAAAGGAAAAAGAATGCGGATCACTTTGTCTTCCGAGGCCGCAGGTTGTATCGCCTTGCTCCTGGTATCGTATGATCCGTGAACAGTGCCGGTGCACTTTCAGATTCAGGCTTGAAGTCAGCCTGCGGCGCTTCTGCAGGTGCTGGTGTGCGCCGCGCCAATAATGCAGATTCGGTCTTTGGCGTGCTGGCAAGTGCTGGTGGGCGCCAAAAGGGTACACGATTTGTCTCTGCTGGTATTTGCAAGGCAGATTTCACGTCGGTCAGCAGTGATGTCGATTCTGCTGGGCAACGTTGGCGCACTCTTTGCCCTTCCCCCTCTTTGGCAATCGTCTCAGGCTTTGTTTCGAGTTTCACTTCATGTTTTGGCAGATCAGGTGGCTGCACACTGGCAACAGTTTCTTTTGTCTGTGCGACCGCTGTCCCTTTCCGGTCATCAGTGTCAGGCAAGACTTTCAGTGCAGTTGGAATCTTCTTGGCATGGGTGGCATGGATCCACGACTTCCTTCCATCTACCCGGATTGCCGTCTGCGTCGCCAAAAGTACTTGATAGGGCCCGCGCCACCACCTGGGTGCTAATGATGACTTTCTTTCGAAGTTTTTTAGCAGCACCCAGTCTCCTGGCTCCAGCGCGTGCCCCGGACTGGTATACCTGACGGGTAATGTCTCCTGCACCTGCTAATGAATCAAACACAATTTCTGCATTAAAAGGCCACAATAAGTACTAAGCACAGGATGTTCTATCTCACGGAGCCGTTTTGGCTGAGGTGCGCACCATACATTTGCCGGCCTCCCCATTATGATCTCGTATGGGGAGAGCCCAGTTTTAGCCTGTACAGACGTACGCATGCATAATAGTGCTATTGGTAATGCAACCACCCAACTCAACTTGCTTCCCGCACAAATCTTGCTAATCTTTGATTTAAGTATCCCGTTGTGCCTCTCCACAAGAACGGCAGAACTCGGATGCCTTGAACTGTGGAATCTCTTATCAATCTGGAGACCTGCACATATCTGTAACACCACTGCACCCACAAAATGTGGTCCATTATCGGACCATAGGACACGGGGCAAGCCAAATCTGGAAAAATACTCCTTCAACATTACTTTTGCCATACTCATCGCTGTGCAGTCTTTTAAAGGATATGCCTCCACCCACTTACTGAATGCACAGATTACCACCAAGACGTATTTTAAGTTTTGGCACCTTTCCATCTCTATGAAATCAAAATGAACTACCTCAAACGGCATGGAGGGCGGGCCAAAACTTCCTGTTGGTGTCATTGGTCCCTTTCCTACATTGTGTTGTAAACACGTGATACAGTTCTGCACCAACCTTTCTGCATTCTTTTTTATGTTTGCATTCTGCCATACTGTAGAAAGGTGCTGTATCATTTTCTTGGCACAGATGTGCGTAGGACTGTGGGCCATTGTGACCATTGCAGTCACATATGAATTTGGCAACATCCAGTTTCTAGTTCCCTTGTCCACCCAACAACCCTAAAAATCCAACTCAGCAGATCCCTCTGCCCATCCCTGTATTTTCATTGGCCGTAGCCTCGGCCTGCATTTCTTTGACAGTCACAACTCCATCTTCTATCATACAGGGTACTTCCTCTGTCTGAACCGTCATCATCTTGGTATTTAAATCAGTGGCAGTTTGTTTCGCAATCCTGTCTGCAAACGCGTTTCCCTCTCCTATTTTGCATGTTACTTTTTTATGGCCATGTTGAATTCCGGCACCATGTGATGTCAGAAACCCTCTCTCAGCCCAGAGTCGTCCAAAGTTATGAAACACTCCAAACGTGTGCTGACTATCAGTATATATATTCACGTTCAAATTTTCAGAAATCTCGCAGGCTCTGGTTACTGCTATTATTTCCGCAGCTTGTGCTGAATTATAGGGGATTCTTTTACTTTCTACAACACTCTCTAGGGTAGTGATAGCGTATGGGGCAGTTGTTGTGCCATCTGGTAATTTAAAACATGAGCCGTATCAAAATTACTCTCCATCCGGCTCTTTCTGTGGAATATCACTTAAATCAACTCTCCCCTTGGTTTCTTCCTCAGTGACCATTAAGCAATCATGGGGGGTGATTAATTCTTCCCAATTTCTGTTATGGTTAATGGCATTAATTCTGCAGGATTCAAAGCGCTACACCTCATAATTTGGATATGGGGCGCGAACAAGATAATCTCATATCTTGGCAATCTATCAGAAGTGAGGTGTTGCGTCTGTGTCCTATTTAATAGAACGTCTATGGCATGTGGCACCATCAGAATTAAAGTGTGCCCCAATACCATCCCTTCCGTTTGTTTCACTGATGCAGCAGCCGCCGCGACAGATCGCAAACATCGTGGGAGTGCGCGCGCTACAGTGTCCAGGTCCAGCGCAGATGAAAAATAGCCGCACGGCCTATTTCTTCCACCTTGTTCCTGTGTCAAAACCGCCAATGCACATCCTTCACTTTCACACACAAATAGTCTGAAAATGTTCTTATATTTCGGCGTACCCAAAACTGGAGGCGAGCATAATGCAGTTTTCAATCCATCAAATGCTCTCTGACATTCCTCATCCCACTGCAAAGGCATAACCGCATCTCTTCTAGTCAAATTCACTAATGGTTTCACAATCAACGCAAAATTACCAATCCATTGTCGGCAATATGAAGCCATGCCTATTATGGCTCTGACTCCTTTTTGTGTCTTTGGAATAGGCATACAAGAAATACTTTCTATGCGTTCTGGCGTTAGTCTTCTCCCTCCTTTCGCAAGTAGGTAGCCCGAATAAACTACCTCCTTTCGATTATACTGACATTTCTTCAAACTAGCTTTATGGCCATGTGCCGCTAGGTGTGACAGTAGTAATACAGTGCTTTCTTTACAAATCTCCTCTGTGTCTGCAGCTAGTAATAAATCGTCTATGTATTGCAAAAGTACACAACCCACGGGTAATTCCAGCATGTCTAGCTGCTCTTTTAATGCTCTACTGTAAATACTTGGACTTTCCGTGTAACCTTGTGGAATCCGTGTAAATGTAAATGATCATCCTCCTAATGTGAACGCGAACATGTATCTACTGTCCTTGTCGACTGGAATACTAAAGAATGCGTTCTTCAAATCTATTACACTAAAATATTCTGCTGAAACAGGTATCATTGTCAATATTGTAGTGACATCTGGCACTAAAGGAAATTGCGGATGTACTACCTTGTTTAATGCGCAGAAGATCAATTATGAAACGGTGTGGTACCTCATTACCTCCTTTTTAATAAACCGGAAGGATCGGGCTGTTACATGTACTGCCTGTGATTTCTTTCCTCTATTACCCCTAATTTCACCAAATCGGTAACAATACTCTTCAATCCTTTCTCACCTTCAACCGAAATTTTGTATTGGGGTATTCGCGGTAGGGCAACACCTTCTTTTAAAATAATCTTTACTGGCTCTATCTTTAAACATCCCACATTGTTGTCATGCATTGCCCATATACAGGTTGGTACTTTACTTAGTTCCCCTGGTAACGCTTCGAACATGAATTCTGACACAGGGCATCGTGTGGCCATATCGTTAGAAACACTCCGTCTGCTTTACAATGTATAACAGAACCTAGTTTTTTCAACAAATTCAATCCCAACACATTTTCTCCACAATTTTCTGTTAGAAGGAAAGGACAATGCTAAGTGAATTGTCCTATGGTAACTGGGACTGGTTTGGACACTGGGTTTATGACTGGTGTACCTGCAAACCCTACAGAAATGTTATTTTGCCCTGACAGTGGTATATTCGGAACCAAGTGATGGTCTATTGAACACTTCTGTGCTCCTGTATCTACAAGAAAGCGGTGTTCCTCATTCCCGACTCTCATTTCTACGTAGGGTCGTCTCTGATTCACTGGAATAGACACTGGCTCCGACCCCTGTCCTGGGCTGTCCTATTGGGGAAATAACATATCGTCCGATGTGTAATCATTACTATTACTGTAATACGTGTTTGGCTGTGTATCGAAAACATTTCCACTCTTCCCTCTATTTCCCCCACTCTGATTTCCATACTGTTGATTTTGCTGTCCCTGACACTGGTTTGGGGCATTTTGGTTTTGGCCTTGGTTTTGATTACCTCCATTATTATGATGCTGCTGCATACTATTCCTATTTGGTCCATTCGCTCCTGGGTGTCCTCTATGCTGTCTCCTCTGACCAGACCCATTTCTGTTCTGTAAATGCGGGCATTGTGCTCGCCAATGTCCTTCCTCTTTACAATATGCACACTGATTCGGCCCCACTGTTCCCCCATGCATATTCAAACTACTCCTCACTTGTGCATTCCCTCGCCCTCTATTATGTCCTACTACTTGCTGCATTAATACCCGTGTCTTTAGATTTACCCTATCCCTCTCTTCTTTTTCTTTTCCTGCAGTCACTCTCCGCTCATAATATTGGGCCGTATGCAGTACTTCGCCTAACGTTTTTGCTTGCCATGCACTCTCTGATGTAATTATTAGATCCTGAATTGGAAGTCTTAACCCCCTCACATATTTGTCAACAAATAACCTCTTCCCTGCTTCTGAACCCACATCCTGCCCGCTGAAGTCTCCAAATACTTCTACAAATCTATTAAAATAATCTGTAGCCAACTCATCTTTGCCTTGTACACATGCAGTCAGTTTGTCCCATTGGATTGTTTTCTCTGGAACAATTGTTTTTAACTTCTGTACTATACGCGCTGGTAATGCCACCAGGTTCGGTCCTGGTGTTCCTCCAACCGCTTTATTCCTATCCTCTATCATCAAATCTGCCCATGTAGCACCAAAGGCAGTTGTGTCATCTAACTTCCTTATTTGTTTCCATATATCTGCTGGCAGGATCACTGGGAATATTAGGTCTATATCACCCATGGTAAGCATGGATGACTGTAGGCAGGACTCTACTTCCTTGTAAAACCCTGCAGGATTCTTTCTTATATCCGGAATCGTCTGCTTTATGTTGTTCACCTCTTGTCTGGAAAAGGGGACATGCACGTATTGGGCGGTGTAATGGGCTGGTGTTACCTGCGCCGCTGCATTGCCCGCTGCGGGAACCTCCACTTTGGGCACAAAGGTAGGTGGGACCTCTCTCATAGGAAATGCCCCACTTACAGTCCCTCCCCCTTCTCTTAGATGCAACAATATTCCCAGATCCAATGATAGGGCTGTTTCTCCTGTTCCTCGTTCTAATGCTCTCCAATATACTGCCATTATTTCAGGCGGGCTGGCCTTATCGTTTTTTATATCTTTATCTAATAAGTGTTCAACCATCGATTGTAGCGCATTTCTTTTCATAGGCATGGAATATTCATCAAATATCTTGTGTATCTCCATTGTGGGAATACTAGGATCTGACATCCATCTAGACGCTTCTCGCATACATACTTTTAACTTGTCGCCCCTTTGTACTGATGACATCGAATGTCGTCGCTGTATATATGGCTCTACAGTTTCCTTTCTGTTTCTCCCAATATCTTTACTCCTATATCTGGGTGCAGTGAACATTTCAGCATAGTCATTATCTAATTCATCCTTTAACTCAAAAAGTCTATACACATGTTCTCTTACTTCTTCATCCATCTCTATACAGCATGCCTATGCATTCAGATCTAACAATCGCTGCAGTGGTTATTTCCCAATTAGCTGTTTCCATTTCTCCACCAAATATTCACCCATGCATTCCAACACTACCTGTCTTTCGTTGCTTCTACGAAAGTCATATATCGAAGCCAATTTTGCCGTCCCATCATTCCCGTCTATATACATCTCTGCCTGTTGCTGCAATTCCACCTTCCTTTCCTTGCTGATTGCGCTGCGGGTTACATTTGTGCACTGCCATTGGTCAGTCCCGCCTCCTGCCCCCGTGGTTTCAAATTCAACCCCGGGAGGAACGGACGGTACCGAGTCTGTGTCTAAGGCGGGAGGTGCGGATTGGACAATGGGAACAGCGAGTGTCTGTTGTGGGCCTGGCTGGCTAGTAGAAAGTGTTATGTGCGCGGTCTGTGGCTGTGGGAGGGCTTGAGCTACCGGAGGGGGAGCTTGAGCTACGGGCGGGGTCTAGGCAATAGTTACTAACGTATCTGGTCTTTCTTCTGATCTTGGGCCTTGTTTTGTATGAGTCAATATATTTTCTATCAATTCATCTGTCATGTGTAATTCTCGTTGTGGGTATATCTTTTCTATATTCAACTGGTCACGCCTGCCTGCCCTTCTTAGACTCTCAGTCCACTCCTCCTCTTCTTTTTCTTCCGCTACCTCACCTTTCGATTTATGCCTGCGCGCATGCTTTGCTCTGCTTTTAAATCGGAGCATTGCTTCCTTTCTCCAGTCTTTAATAGTTTCAAATGCCGCAGGACGCGCTTTCTTTCTTATCAACACCCTTTCCAAGTTATCTATCCTTGCCATCTCAAAACTACCATTAATCGGCCACTGGTGGTCTTGTTGCTTTCTGGTTTGCCTATGCCAAGTATCACAGAATATTATCGCACCCACTCCATACTTCACTTACATCTCATACGCCGGCAGGTGGTACAATTTGGCCATCTTCCAAAGATTGTCTACCACAGCGGAAAAACCCCGCTAAGGTGGACAATACCCCAGGCATGTTTCAACCTTCCCCTTGGTTAATCAACCTTACCTAGGGCGTTTGATTTTGAAAAGTCAACTCTCAACCAATATCAGGATGCTATGAATCGGGAAATGACTCACCTGATAAATCAAGTCGTCTGTATACTGACGCACCAAAGGACGTCGTGTCTGCATTTCTTGGCTTCCGCCTCGTTTCGGGGCCCTCGCCTCCTTGTTCTCTAGCCAGGCACGTCGATCAGGGATCAGATGTGTGCAGATCTGCAAAGGAGTCTCTCATCACTTTTACAGGGCACCCCGAACACCTCTTGATCCCGGCTCAATCGTCCCGACCTCGCCGTTCTCTGCCTTTCTCAATTACAACGTTACGCGAAGGAACAAGTGGGGGAGGGTCCCTATTCATGCGCCATCTTGAAAGGGGCCCCTACGGGACCCTGACGTCTATGGAAACAAGGCGGGTCACCACACACGATAGAGACGCCAGACACGAGGTTGTATTCCCAAAGCTAGGGTTTTATTGCAAAGCAAAAGTCTCATTTGGCCAACTCGGTCTCAACGTCCCGCGACGTGTATCTCTAGACCTCGAGGGATGCAAGAGAGCGAATTACGTACATCAGTTACATATATACAAAATGCATATCAAATGCATATCAAACAATCAGCTATGTCATGGTTAACACCTCTCTTCATTGGGTTCCTTTGAACTTGGTGTGACGATGGACATCTCCGGCCACTATGACACCTTCAAACATCTATTCTAGTAACAATATGCAATTTGTGAGTGCATAGGCATCTTTCGGTTATTGAATAGAACATGGCGCTTCTGTTCTTGGAAGCGAGCTACATGCAGAGGGGGTTGCATTCCGGACCTTGCTATCTATCAGGTGCTATTTGCGTCCTGGGAGCCGACATGCTCTTAGCGGGCTCAGCAAAGGGGGGCCGTTATAAAAGCATAATTCAAGCCTTTAGCGGTATTATTCTAACATATTCTACCATATAACGAGACTGGCTGGCAGCTGTGAAATAATTAAATGCCCTGCGGCTCTGCTTCAAGGCTACATTAAGGAGGGAGCCGGGTATTCTTCCTAGCGCTGCCTACGTTTGTGTTTCAGCGAAACTCTTGTTATCCTCTCAGCCCTGTGGCCTTGTCCTTTTCATATACAGACAGCAATGTTCCACAGTCGAGCAGTGTAAGCGGAAAATATACTGCGAAGCAATAGGAACAGAAAGCAATGAGCAATGGTTAGAAAACAAAATGTCGATTCTTGTTACATCAAAATGGCTGTTCATTGGAACACTTGAAAACCTATATTCTGTCGTATCGTGCATGAGGCGGTTGGCCCACGGCCACCAAAATACGTTTGCGGTCTCGAATTAGATTTCTAGACTGACATTGCTACGGGAAGGCATCCGCTACCTGAACCCTTGGAGAGGCTTGGTATTTGTCCTTTTGTGGGGATAGAGATCCTATAATCCCCAAGTGTCTGATGGCATGTTGTCACTACACAAAACCAACACATCTGAAAGCACCTAAGATAATATATGAAAGACCACCTAAACAGAATGTTTTCCATATAATATATAGATCCCATGTGGCTCCACTTGAATGCAATGGTTCTGTCTTAGGTAAAAATCCTAAACTTAATGTTGTTGCACATAATGTTACAATATTCTGTTTCCTCTAACCATCAGTTGATACAAAGTGATTTTGGAAAACCTGCAAACGTTATGGAATTCAATGCCCAGAATGCATATAGTACTGAGATGAGGAAGAGGAGGAAAGAGTTGATGTGAATCACTGGTGATGTCAAACAGACCATGCAGTCTATTTATTTCAATTGTAAACAGCTGAGCAGGATATTTAAATTGAAAGCCCAGCTACAACTGAAGGGCAGAGGAAGGAGAAGGAGAGTGTCTGGAGCAGCAGAAGCATAAGCCAAAGCCGAAGCGGAGGCCACGGCAGAGTGTGTGCAGTGGGCAGCAGAAGCATGGAAGAACGCTGAGGTGTGAGAAGCCCAGCAGAGAGTGAGAAATGCTACAGAGTTACGGAGAGATGCTCCAACAGACCAGCAAACTTGAAGTCCTGTGGAGCCTGATGATCTCCCAGGAAGTGCCGCATGAACAGCAACAACCTCCGGAGAGGTGTCAGTAGCACTGGCGGACCAGAGGGGGTCTGACAGTGGCCTGAGATTTCCGCCTGCATGGAAGTCGCACTGCAGCCCTCTAAAAGCACCCTGCAACACTGAAGGAAGCTGGTGAGTTTACCTAGAGAGAGAGGTAACCGTGGGGTACTCTGTAAGTTACAATTGCAATTCAAAGACGATTGTGAAATCTGATTTAGTAGAAAAGAGGGGCAAACAGGGTGAAATTCTCCTCACATGGGACATCAGTTTGGGGGAAATCTGGAGCCCACATTGCCACCAGCCAAATGACATTAAAACAGAGAAAGAATGGCAGAGATAGTACCATTCTACTCAGAAGGGATACCAGTTTGGGGAAAACTGGAACCCACATTGCCATTGCTACATGCAGAGAAATCATTGAGAGTTGTGTGAAATTAAAAATATTCCTGGCAGGGAGTAATCCAGGAGAGAAACCAGTTGCACGAAGTTGAAGTCCATTCCTGGCAGGCGAGTCGACCAGGAATGAAACAGTTATAGGTGCTTTCAAATACAAAATGTTGTGGTTATTAAGAAGGTTGTGTGTGAAGTTGGAACCCATTTCTGGCAAGTGAGTAAACCAGGAAATGAACAGATGTGTTCAAGAAGAGAACTTTACTTTTATAAAAAGTTGAGTGTGAAGTTGAAAACATTCCTGGCAAGCGAATGAACCAGGAAAGCAACAGTCATCTTCAAGGAACAAACGCTGCTGCTATAAAGAGTACTAAGGAAAGAAGATATTTACCTTATAATTACTTTATCCTTTTGACAAACTATTGTGCAACAAGAGACATTTGCTGTGCTGTTGTGACAAAGATATCCCATGGAAAGAAGGGTTATGAAATGTTTCTAAGTGATCATTTTTGCTACTACGCTATTAGGGCAAACTCAATGATGTTGGGAATACCTTGTAGAATCAACTTTAACACAGTGACGCTATTAGGGCACACACAATGATGTTGGGAGTGCTTTCTAGATTCAACATTAACACAGTCACGCTATTAGGGCACATTTTCTGAATTCAACTTTAACACAGTGACGCTATTAGGGCACACTCAATGATGTCGGAATATCATATTAACAGAACTCTAACGCAGTGGCGCTATTAGGGCACACTCAATGATGTTGGGAATACCGTCTAGATTCAACTCTAACACAGTGACACTATTAGAGCACACTTTCTAAGTTCAACTCTAACACCATGACGCTATTAGGGCACACTTTCTAAGATCAACTTTAACACAGTGACACTGTTAGGGCACGTTTTCTAAGTTCAACTTTAACACAGTGACGCTATTAGGGCACATTCAATGATGTTGGGAATACCTTCTAGATTCAACTCTAACACGGTGACGCTATTAGGGCACACTTTCTAAGATCAACTTTAACACAGTGACGCTATTGGGGCACACTTTCTAAGTTCAACTTTAACACAGTGACACTATTAGGGCACACTTTCTAAGTTCAACTTTAACACAGTGATGCTATTAGGGTACACTCAATGATGTTGGGAATACCTACTAGATTCAACTTTAACACAGTGACACTATTGTTAATGTTAATGTTAAAGGATATCTGTACCGTGCCCAAAGTGGTTCCCTGGCGGTTAGTTTTTGGGAACGGGTCCCAAAGCGGTCAGGGAGCAACTTCTGCCTCCATTTCCAGCCGACAGTGAACGTCCTCTTTGAAAAGGACATCATCCACCCTGGCCAAACTATGTGAGAAATCTGAGAAGACGCGGACAGAGGAGAAGAAGGCCGAACAGCCCAAGAAGGTTCGAACGGCACAGGCGAAGACCTCGCTGGCGACTCCATTGACAACTGATACTGCCACAACAGCTAACAGTGCTGATCCTGCAAGGGTAACTCCCACAGCTCAGAAAGTGTCCCTACCCCAAGGCGCGACACCATGCAGTGACTTTGGCGATGTCTGCAGGCACGCCAGAAGGGGGCAGGCCCGGTTCAAGACCCTCAGAGGGGAAAAAAAGGGGGGCGAGGAGGCCCCAAAGCAGCCCTCCCAGGCCATCGGCCAAACCATGGAGGTCTTGTCCATGGACGTTGAAGATCAGGAGTCCTTACATATGGTCCAAGAAGGACATTGAAGAGGAGGATGACAGCGATGATGGCGCTGGGCCTAGTTTTCCTTCTCAGCCGAGGAACATCTCCTTGGATATTCTGTCGACTCTACACACCATGGTGTCAGAGATCCAGATCAGGATGCCTCCAGCTCCGGTACCTGTGGTCCCCTAGTTCCACAATCATCCTCCAGTGAAGAAGAGTAACCATCTCCTGACGCCCCCATTTCAACCTCCTCCACCATCACAGGCCCCTTCTCCCACAGCAGACACAGAAACGGGTACCGGAACGGATACGGCCACGCGGATGGATGACAACAAAGACATTGTCACAGCGGAAGGAGAATCGTCACATTTGGATGCTCCACACAGGGTGTCCTCATCAGAGGAGGTGGGATAGCTCCACTCCATGACCGCCAAGGCCTCTGAGCTATTCCAGCTGGCTCCTAAGGAAATCAAGAAGGAGGGCTTCTTGTATCAGAGGCGCGAAGTGAAGAGGAAGACAATCATTGCGGTGCCCTTTTCTTGACGATGTTTGAGAGGAAGGCCTAGCCCTCATGAAGAACCCTTGCATGGCTCCAGCCAAACAGGATAGGTTGGAGAAAAAATATATAGAGTGCCAGACTCCGCACACAAGTGCCTGAGGTCACAGCCATTGCTGGATTTGGTGGTCAACCCGTCCTTGCCATCTTTGGCCCCTCCGGACAGTGAGGGGAAAAGTATGGATGGAATGGGAAGAAAGTGATTTACACTGCATCGTCCACTATCAAGGCAGCCAATGCACTAATGATCCTTGCCAGGTACGACAGGGTGTTGTGGTACAAGCTGAGCCCGATTCTGCAGTTCCCCCCTGATGATAAGAAGATGGAGGCAATCGCTCTCTTCCGGAAAGGGGAAGTGGCATCGGATCACACCATCACAGTGGCATTGGACGTCGCCAACATAGGGTTCCGCCAAATGGGGAACATTGTCGGCCTTTGTCACCAAGTTTGGATGAAAGCCACACAATTCCATCAGGAGGTCTAAGCGAAGGTACGTGACATGCCCTTCGACAGAGAGAATCTGTTTGGGAGGTCATTGACGAGTCCCTCCAAGCCATCAAATGGATACAGAAAAGTCCCATTCCCTGGGCATTCTCCAGCAGCACAGACCGTCCTTTCGCTTCTCCAGGGGAAAGTCGAGCTGGTCTTCAAAAGGTTTCTCCACATCATACCAACAACCTTCCAGATCCTCAACACAGGAAGCCTGCAGAGGCTGTTCCAAGCCCTAAGGTAGCAGAAGACAACATTGCTGTTGCTCGCAGGGCAGGATGACGGTGCCAAAGCAAGCCTGAACCGACCGGGTCATCGGGCCCCCACTCATGCACCCCAGTGGCAGGCCGCTGACGAGGTTTGTGGAGAGTGAGTGGAGAAAGATCACAATGGACAGATGGGTGCTGGACACTATTGCCCAAGGACACACCCTGGAGTTTCAACGCAGGTGTCCGTGGATCCCTCCGGTTACCCATCAGTAGCAGCATATCACACAACTCCTGTAAGAGGTACTGGCCATGCTGCAAAAAGGGGCGATAGAGCTAATTCCCCTATGGCTCCAGGGCTCCAGAGTCTATTCTAGATACGTTCTGGTCAGAAATAAGACAGGGGGCTGGAGGCACCTCTTAGACCTACGATGTCTGAACAAATGCCTAAACGGGATGGTCACGTTGCAACACGTACTTGGCCAAGTGGAAAAACAAGACTTCTTTACATCGTTGGACCTGGAGGATGCCTACTTCCACGTCCCCATTCACAAGAAACATCTGAGGTTTTTATGTTTCATGGTGCTGGGATAACACTACCAGTTCTAGGCTCTACCTTTCGGCTTGAAGTTGGCCCCCAGAGTGTTCACGAAATGCCTGACACCAGTGCCAGCCCACCTACGTCTACAGGGCATACACGTATACCCGTACATAGATGGCTAGCTGATTCGCGCCCGATCGTGGGAGCTGGCCGACGGACAAACGGAGACGACCATCCAACTACTGACAGATCTGGGATTGTCCATCAACTATCCAAAGTCCTGCTTAACGTCATTACAGAACACACTGTTCCTAGGCACCAGACTCAATACAGTGCCTTGCCTGGTGTCGCCTTCGGAGGAAAGGACAACAGCCATTTAAGGAAAGGTGCAACAGCTATCATCGACGAAGACGGCTATGGTGTGGGCCATCAAGGCGTTACTGGACAAGATGTTGTCCTGCATCTACCTCGTCCGGCTCTGCAGATGCAACCTCTACAGGAATTCCTGGACACCTGCTGGATGCAGGTATCCACAAGCTTCACTGACAATATCTCTCTCAACGACAAGTTCCATCGGGCGATAGGCTTGTGGGGCCTCCGCTTCAACATTGCCCGAGGCACGGGATTTCAAAACCCCCAGACCAGGAGACGGTCACTACGGATGCCTCCCTGGATAGCTCGAGAGCGCACACCGGATGTCTGCACCCCAGAGGCCTGTGACTGCCGGAGGAGAAGGATCTTCATATCAACATCGTGGAGCTATGGCAGTGTTCTGGGCCCTCAAGTCGTTCCTACCATCAGCGAAGAGCAAGGTGGTGAGGATCTTCACAGACATCACGAACATGCACTCTATCCCTGGCACTCTCCAAAGAAGCACATGAGTTATGGCACTGGGCCATCAGACAGTGAATGGTCCTCGTCCCTCTCCACTTGGCGGGAGTCAAGAACACCATTGCAGACTCCCTCAGCAGGGACGTGTGCTCTTGCCAACAGTGGGAGCTTCATCAGGATCAGGTGGACCACCTAATCGCCAGATGGGGCAGGCCCCAGATCGATATGTTTGTGACTGCGGCAAACTCCAAGTGCCAGAAGCTTGCCAGCAGATATCACCAACCGAGGTGCCTGGGGGACATGTTCTCCTTCTCGTGGGAGGGACTGTTCCTGTACGCATTCTCTCCATTTCCTCTCCTGCTACGAGTCATCAACACAATCAGACAGTGTCCATGCAAAATGATACTCATCACTCTGGCATGGCTGAGACAGATTTGGTATCCAGACCTTCTCAGCCTGTCAGCATCAACCCCCGGTCAAGCTGCCATTGTTTCCAGATCTTCTCACCAGACCCAGGATTGCTGAACCTGAGGGTTTGGCTCCTGCAGCCCTAGAGTTTGGAGGATATGAGTTTCCTGTGGACTGCAGGGAGGCCCTCAACAAGGCCAGGGCATCATTGACTTTGAAGTGCTACAGTCACAAGTGGAAGCGTTTCACTATGTGGTGCCGGTCTCAGAAGATAACCCCTCTGAGGGTCATACTTGCTATCCTTGGCCAAGGCCGGATTGGCGCACGCCTCTATAAAGGTACAAATGGTGGCTATCTCGTGCTATGCAAGGTCTTCAGGAATATCTTCTCTTTGGTCCCAATGAATCGTCAAATAATTTCTCAAAGGACTATTTCGATCTTTCCCGGCGGTGAAGGCTCCTGTGGGAACTAAACATGGCTCTGACCAGGCTCATGGGGGCCCCCTTCCAGCCTATGCATCAGGCCTCTCTCAATTTTCTCACATGGAAAATGGCTTTCCTTGTAGCCATCACCTCTTCCAGGAGGGTAAGTGACATCCAGGCCCTATCCTGCAAGCAGCCATACCTGACTTTGCACAAATCGAGGGTGGTGCTGTGTACTGGGCCCTCATCCTGCTCCTTCCTGTGAGTCTAAGAACCCTGGTGTCATCTTCGACTCCACCCTCTTCTTCACTCCTCACATCTCTGATGTCTCTAAGAAGTCAAATCATCAGCTGGACTTCCACAGAGGAATTCTTCCTTTTCTCACTTTCCCCCAGAAGTTCACTGTCTCCAGAGCTCTGGTCCTCTCTAGGCTGCACTATTGCAAAAGCCTCTTTCTAAATCTTCCTGCCTCTATTCTTCACCTTTACAACTTATCCAGAACAAGACTGCAAGACTTGTCCTTGGCCTCAAGCACTGAAATCTCTCCACTGGCTCCCGGTAGGTTCACGGATCAACTTCAAGACCCTCTGCATTGTCCACAAGGCTTTCTGAGGCTGGGACCACGCTACCTCCAACTTTCGCTTCCAAAACATCTTCATTCTCGAGCTCTCGCTCATACACCTCCAACTCTCTGAGGGTCAGAGGCTTCTCCAAGCAGAGAGTTTGGGCCAGTTCTATCTCCTCAGCTGGTGCCTCCCTCTGGAACAGCCACCCTGCCTCTCTCAAATTGGAGCAGAGCTACCTCCGGTTCTGGAAGCAACTGGGACCTACATTTTTGCTTCCGCTTTCTCTCTTCCTCTCCCCTGCTGATGCACCTGACTGCTCCGCATATTGGTTTGCTGGTCACCCTCTGAACTTGGGCCCAGGCTCCTGCATGTCAAGTTGCCCTCGCACTGCCTCTGGGCTCCCCAGCATTTAAGGGTCTGTATCTGCAACCCTACAGTGCCTTCTCTCTGCACTTATGAGTCACCCGCTTGCTGCACTTGTGAGTTAACTGCAATTACTCCTTCCGCTCCCCCCTGGCACTTCTCCCCTTCCCTTTTTCCCGCACTTGCATGATCCGAATGGCACAAGGCCTAGTAAGATCGTTATGTTGTCCTCCCTTGTTTTCCCCTCCTTGCACCTAGAAACACATGTGTACAGGCGCGTTATAAATGCCACATCATATCATAACATATGCACCCCTCTTTCATGCCGAAGATTCTGTCAGAATTGCACCTCAACGAGCCTTTGCTGTTACAGGTTTTTTTCCAGAAACCTTCATCACTGGTGGAAAGGGCCTTGCATTCGCTGGATGTTGCTTGTGCCCTGAAGTTCTACGTGACCCGCATAAAGAGTTTTCGAAAGACCTCACACCTGTTTGTGAACTTTGGTCCTGTGAACCTTGGTAAGGCCTTGACCAAGGCTTCCATTTCAAGGTGGCTCTCCGGCTGCATCAAGCACTCATCTGTTGGCGAACCGACTGATGCCCGGCCGTCCGAGGGCCCACTCCACAATGGCGTTCCTGTCTGGTGTGCCCCTGCTGGACATATGCAGGGCTGCTACGTGGAGGTCTATGCACACCTTCATGAAGGTCTACTGCATCAACAGGTATTCCAGGGAGGGGTCCAGGGTGGGCCAAGCAGTGCTATGCGACCTGTCTGCTTGAGGTGAGACAGTTCCGGAGGTAAGACATATTTGCTTCTGTTGAGCCTTGCCTCCTCCCATGATTGTGTAATGTTGTACTGCTATGTATTCATTATTCATGAGCATGTGAATCCATACCAAACCTCATGCTGGAGAAGGTTTAAGTTACTTACCTGTAACTATTGTTCTCCAGCATGGGTCTGGCATGGATTTACATGCAAACCCTCCCTCCATCCCCTCTGTGGCTATTCTTGGTCATACTGCCACTGTATGTGCTACCAAATCTGAAGATGGCTGCCAGAGGGGGGGTTTAGGGAGAAGACTGTCATTGGATGGGGGATGTATGGCACAGTGGACAGTGATTGGTTTAGAAGAGAAATACAGGTTTTAAGTGAAAGGGAAACTGTTTTTTCTTTTACAGAGGAATCCCAGACTGATGACAGGGAATATTCATGAGCATGTGAATCCATGCTAGACCCATGCTGGAAAACAATAGTTATAGGTAACTTAAACCATCTAATGTATTTCTAATGATGAGCATGGTGTGTGATACTTTGCTCTATCGCTATCTGGCAAGGCACCCCAATCTCAAAAACCATCTCTTCTGTGTCTTCAGCATCTTTGAACAATTGTTCGTTGTGCACGTCCCTTGGCGATAAGGTCAGATCGATTGACAGGACTGTGCTCCACTCTCCGTATTCCTCAGCAGTGCCTTAGAGAACCATACTGTACTTCTCGATAACTACTGCTTCTAAGAGAACGGTGACAATGAGGTCTGGTGTTACATCCTCTGGCCGAGCAGGCTGAAAGAAAAATTCAATCGATATCCACCATGTCTGATCTCTGATTCCCTGGACCCAACTCAACATAACCATTACTTCATTAAGAAACAAAGCTGAGTGAACAGGTACCTTATCGCGCTATCACTACAGTATGCATGCAAAAGCGATGCTTCTCTTACTGGATACGAATCTGAAGTCGGACATACTATTCCTTTCTCCATGAAAGCAATCGACATGTGAAGTCAACTAAGGAGATCTCTGCCCAAGAGATTTGCAGGGGTATCTGTGAAATACAACAAGGGAGCAGATAAATGATGTAAATCTACCTTAATACGTAGATCCTCAGTGAAAGGAACCGTCAGGATAGCTTAAGAGGATCCATGTGTGCCCATAGTTTTGCCTGACAAGAGGAACTCACCTTCCTTGATGCAAGATTGTGTAGCCCCTGTATCGAATATGAATTAAAAAGTTACATCAACAACCTGCACTCCTATTACGGGTTCCTCTACGGCAGTAACAGACAGGACTGCACACATTTGAGATTCCTGTTGGCTGTTCTAAACCAGGTACATATTAGCACCCCTGGGTAGTGGGAAAGGATCCCCTCCAAAACACTTGCTCCAGTGTAGTGAATGACCGTTCCTTGGGGTGAAGGTTTTTTCTCCCATGCCTGTACCGGTGCCTGTGCGGGCACGGTTGGTTGACACGCATAGGTCTGTGCAGCCTCAAGGTGCTGGGTTCTGGGGCATATGTCATGGTCAGGGGTTGCATTTGCTGAGCACCTACTTTGAAATACTGTGGCCGGCACTGACAATCTCGTGCCACGTGTCCCATCCTTCCACACTACCAACACTGGTTCCCATACAAACCTCCATAGATATTTCCCATCAGCCAGTTAAGCCAGAGCCCCATTCCTCCGAACCCACCATATGACCCACCTCCTCATGAAAATCCTCCCCTACTCCTCGGAAACGCTCTCATTTGCCTTGACAAGTAGCATACCCATCTATCCAACCTTGTGCCATACCTGATTAAATATGTCCCTGTTGTCCTGATTGTCCCTGCTGTCCCTCCACTGAGCTGATAATTACTGCTCCCTCATCTCTGCAGTGAGCACAGGGAGTGTCTTCATCAGATTATTCTGGTCCATGTGTGATCACGGGACATAATACGCCTTCCTCTGACCCTTCTGGAGCAAGGGACATTCAGTCACACCCACCTTTACTGGGGCTTTCCCCATCTGAGCAGCCCAGGTGAGTGTGGTTAGCACAAGGACCCTCCCGGGCCTTGTTTCCATATATTTGTAAAGTTTGTTGGGTCCTCTAGCGACCGCGTGCAGTGCATCTCCCCCGTCTGCCCCAAATCCACATCCCGCCTCTGAGCCCGCCCCCCTCGCCCGTGATTGGCTGTTGCACTCTCGGTGCCTAGCCTTGCTCCCGACACAGCCTGCGAGCGCCCAATTTCACCCAGGCAGCCCAGGTGAGTGTGGTTAGCACAAGGACCCTCCCGGGCCTTGTTTCCATATATGTGTGAAGTTTGTTGGGTCCCCTAGCGCCCGTGCGCAGTGCATCTCCCCCATCTGCCCCAAATCCACATCCCGCCTCTGAGCCGCCCCCCTCGCCCCTTATTGGCTGTTGCACTCTCGGTGCCTAGCCTTGCTCCCGACACAGCCTGCAAGCGCCCAATTTCACCCAGGCAGCCCAGGTGAGTGTGGTTAGCACAAGGACCCTCCCGGGCCTTGTTTCCATATATTTGTAAAGTTTGTTGAGTCCCCTAGCGCCCGCGCGCAGTGCATCTCCCCCATCTGCCCTGAATCCACATCCCGCCTCTGAGCCCGCCCCCCTCGCCCCTGATTGGCTGTTGCACTCTCGGTGCCTAGCCTTGCTCCCGATACAGCCTGCGAGCGCCCAATTTCACCCAGGCAGCCCAGGTGAGTGTGGTTAGCACAAGGACCCTCCCGGGCCTTGTTTCCATATATTTGTAAAGTTTGTTGGGTCCCCTAGCGCCCACGCGCAGTACATCTCCCCCATCTGCCCCGAATCCACATCCCGCCTCTGAGCTGCCCCCCTCGCCCCTGGTTGGCTGTTGCACTCTCGGTGCCTAGCCTTGCTCCCGACACAGCCTGCAAGCGCCCAATTTCACCCAGGCAGCCCATGTGAGTGTGGTTAGCACAAGGACCCTCACGGGCCTTGTTTCCATATATTTGTAAAGTTTGTTGGGTCCCCTAGCGCCCGCACGCAGTGCCGCTTGAGCCTCCCTCTCCCCGGTCCCAACTCCTGCTCCCTCCCACCGGTCCTGATTGGCCTACCCCTCCTTATCCTGCACCTGACCCGGGCAGCCCTCTGCCCGGCAGCCCCTGCAGCGAAGGACCCGAGGCAAAGGGCGGCTCCAACAGAGGCAGATCCAAGAAGTGTCAGCCGGTGTCTGCAGGGGAAGCA
The DNA here is from genome assembly GCF_040938575.1 of Ambystoma mexicanum. Taxonomy (NCBI): domain Eukaryota; kingdom Metazoa; phylum Chordata; class Amphibia; order Caudata; family Ambystomatidae; genus Ambystoma; species Ambystoma mexicanum. The sequence continues at coordinate 1,147,090,855 of NC_090933.1, forward strand.
GTGGCCAGCCGTCAACCATCATCCACAAGGACCAGTAAGGTAGGAGTGGCCTGGGTCAGGATTAGAGGAACTACTCTACCCCAGACTCAGAGCCACTTACCAAACCCAAAGTAAAAAAAAATTGATTGCATTTCATGATGTTTAGAATGCACTGATAGGCCTCTCTCCCACTATACGGGTCTCTCAAATTTAGCAGTGGTTCTGTCTCCAAATTGCATTGTATGATGTTTAGGTTGCACTGATAGGCCTCTCTCCCACTGTGCGGGGCTCTCAAATTTAGCAGGGGTTCTGTCTCCTAATTGCATTGTATGATGTTTAAGTTGCACTGATAGGCCTCTCTCCCACTGTGCGGGGCTCTCAAATTTAGCAGGGGTTCTGTCTCCTAACTGCATTGTATGATGTTTAGGCTGCACTTATAGGCCTCTCTCCCACTGTGCGGGTCTCTCAAATTTAGCAGGTGCTCTGTCCCAAAACTGCATTATATGATGTTTAGATTGCACTGATAGGCCTCTCTCCCACTGTGCGGGGCTCGCAAATTTAGCAGGGGCTCTGTCCCCAAACTGCATTATATGATGTTTCAATTGCACTGATAGGCCTCTCTCCCACTATACAGGTCTCTCAAATTTAGCAGGGGCTCCATCCCCAAACTGCACTGTACGATGTTTAGATTGCACTGATAGGCCTCTCTCCCACTATACAGGTCTCTCAAATTTAGCAGGGGCTCTGTCCCCAAACTGCACTGTATGAAGTTTAGATTGCACTGATAGGCCTCCCTCCCACTACACTGGTCTCTCAAATTTAGCAGGGGCTCTGTCCCCAAACTGCATTATATGATGTTTCAATTGCACTGATAGGCCTCTCTCCCACTATACAGGTCTCTCAAATTTAGCAGGGGCTCCATCCCCAAACTGCACTGTACGATGTTTAGATTGCACTGATAGGCCTCTCTCCCACTATACAGGTCTCTCAAATTTAGCAGGGGCTCTGTCCCCAAACTGCACTGTATGAAGTTTAGATTGCACTGATAGGCCTCCCTCCCACTACACTGGTCTCTCAAATTTAGCAGGGGTTCTGTCCCCAAACTGCATTATATGATGTTTCAATTGCACTGATAGGCCTCTCTCCCACTATACAGGTCTCTCAAATTTAGCAGGGGCTCCATCCCCAAACTGCACTGTACAATGTTTAGATTGCACTGATAGGCCTCTCTCCCACTATACAGGTCTCTCAAATTTAGCAGGGGCTCTGTCCCCAAACTGCACTCTATGAAGTTTAGATTGCACTGATAGGCCTCCCTCCCACTACACTGGTCTCTCAAATTTAGCAGGGGTTCTGTCCCCAAATTGCATTGTATGATCTTTAGGTTGCACTGATAGGCCTCTCTCCCACGATACAGGTCTCTCAAATTTAGCAGGGGCTCGCTCCCCAAATTGCTGTGTAGGATGTTTAGATTGCACTGATAGGCCTCTCTCCCACTGCACAGGTCTCTCAAGTTTAGCAGGGGCTCCGTCTCCAAACTGCACTGTGAGGTGTTTAGGTTGCGCTGGTGGGCGTCTCTCCCACTGTGCAGGTCTCTCAAATTTAGCAGGGGCCTTGTCTCTGAACGGCTCTGTGTGATGTTTAGAATGCACTGATAGGACTCTCACCCACTATACAGGTCCCTCAAATAATCTAACTGCGCTTAGTTCAGTACTCTACCAATCCCGGAAACCCACCACTACCTAACTCAATTAAATCCCATACCAGCAGACCGTTAACATCCTAACCCCCCCCCCCCCCGACAGTGCACCCTTAGGAAACACACCCTACCCACCGACAGACGGCAAAACTGAGCCAGAGAACGCCCCAGCGTATCCAGAGAAGGAAAACCGAGGTCACCGTGACCACACAGCACAGCATAGAGGATCAACTACCATACTACGCCTGCACTTAGACTGGAAAATGGCCCGTACCAGAAAAGGACGCAGAGAAAGAGAACAAGATCGTGCAACAAGAGACACGAACACACAACACCGAGAGAACCCTCAAGAAACATCCCCATTGGAAGAAAACACGCCTAAAACTGCCACAACCAGAACAAAATCCACAAGAGAAAAATCCTTATACCTCACACCTTGCCTCGCAACAACCACGGTACACCGACACACCAACACAGAAACCTCGAAACATGCAAAGAATTCAGCAAACCACAAGCATCAACCATGGAAGAAGCAGACCTAGACAAAAAAGTTGCCCTACTTCATACCTGGATCGCAACAACCCTTGACGACATCGCCAAAGAAAAGCCCTTCACCCCATCACCCCATCACGCAAGAAAACTACAGCAAAATGGTTCACCCCACTACTCAACACCATGAAAAGGAAAAACCGAAAACTAGAATCTGAATGAATGACCAACAACACCACCGCAAACAAAGTGAAATTCCTACAAAAGATCCGCGCATATAAAAAAGAAATACAAAAAGCGAAGAGGAAACATTACGACAACCGAATCTTCAGAGCACCAAACGCTCAAAAAGAACTATTCAAAATCATCAACGAACTAAAAAACCCACCGGCCTGCAACAACACGGCAATCCCATCGACAAAACTTTGCGAGGACCTCGGAGACCACTTCAAAAACAAAATAACCTCAATCCAACACACCATACAAAACAGACCAAGCGTTCACAGCTCAAACCCCACCGACACAGACGAGGAACACGCAAACAAGCTATGAAACTTCCCAGAAATATCAGTTGAGGCTTTCGTCAAACTGGTAAACCAAAGCAATAAATAGGGCTCTCCTGAAGACCCTTGCCCCCCGGACATATACAAAACAATTCTCAAACAAGGAACCCCCATGGAATATCACAGGAACCTCCTCAACCTCTCAATCTCAACAGGTAAAGTACTGCAGGCCTTCAAATCGACTTACATCAAGCCACTACTCAAAGACACAACAGGAAACGTAGAGGACTTATCTAACTACAGACCCATCTCCACTATACCCAACATAGCCAAACTGCTAGAAACGTACGTCTACCAAATAATCCAAGAATTCATAGAAGAGCATTGCCTACTAGACCAGGCACAAGTTGGCTTCAGACCTACGAGAAGAACAGAATCGGCTCTCCTCTCAATATGGGACGACCTAAAAACAAACGCAGACTCAGACAACAGCACTGCCCTGATTCTCCTTGATCTGCTGCAGCCTTCGACACTGTCAACCACGCCATCCTCATAAAGAAATTAGAAGGACTAGAGATAACAGACACTGCCCTACTATGGATCAAATCCTCCCTAACAAACAGAACAGAAACAATATGGATGAAACCTTGTAAATCCAAACCCAGAGTCTCCATGTGCGGAGTACCACAAGGATCATCCTTCTCCCCGCTTCTTTTCAACATCTACATGTACCTATTAATCAAACTCATCAAAAAACATGGCTTCACATGCTTCAACTACGCCGACGATACTCAAATAATCTTCAACATACAAGACACCCGAGAAGAAAACACCACACTAGAGAACTGCCTTCATGACATATTCAACTGGATGAACCTCAACCATCTTAAAATCAACCCAGGCAAAACAGAGATAATGATTGTTTCAAAAAAGGGAGGAGACATCAACTACATCCCCTGGCCAAGAGAGCTCGGCGCCACACCAGAACCATCATCAACTGTAAAAAACATAGGGGTCCTGATGGATAACAATCTCACTCTGGAGCCACAAGTAAACTCGGTAATCAAGAAATGTTTCTTCCTCCTGCGAGCAGCAAAAAGGATCCTACCGTTCCTGTCGTTCGCCAACAAAACACTTACCATCATCGCTCTGATCATGTCCAGAGTAGGCTATGCCAATAGCCTATACCTGGGCATGCCCGAACGACTTCTAAAAAAACTGCAACGCTTACAAAATGCAGCAGCCAGACTCCTCCTCAAGCTACCCAGAAGAGAACACCGCGCTAAAAATACTACACTGGCTACCACTGAAACAGCGAATAAAGTTCAAGGCCATGTGCATCACGCACAGAGCAATACACAAACAAGGCACAGAATTCCTAAGTGACAAACTATGCCTACATCAACCGACAAGAACACTAAGATCAAGTACCGACATACGCCTGGAACCAAAACACTACAACAGAAAAAAAACTCGGGGGATCGTCTTTCTCTCACCAGGCACCCAAAACCTGGAATGACCTACCTAAGAATATACGGAATGCAACAAACCACCTAGCATTCAGGAAACTCCTCAAATCATGGCTCTTCAAAGCATAACCACAATGGAGACACACTAGAATGCCCAGTCATTAAAACAATGATGAAAATAACTCCAACCTCGCCAACTTTCAAATTGGTGAAACACTCAAACCAAAGAACCAACCACCCGACAGAGCATAAGACATCATGGAAAATAGCCACAAAGGAAGGCTGCAGAGAATAACCACATACCTACATCCAGACGAAAGCCCTTAAGTGACTCTCCCACTCGTACGCACCGGATGAACATATCCAGACCGGCAGACGCATCTAGATAGATGTTGGCCTGCATCGCATCGGGATAGGATCGATTGAAGGATAACATGCCTGCGCCTAGAAAAACGTGAATGCTAGCATGTGCCACACTTAGAGTTGTGAACACCAGCCTGCGTGGCGTTCGGATGGAGTTGTGAATGTTAGCATGCCCACACCTGGACAGATCTCCAAACACTAGCCTGCGCCGCATCTAGATAAAAGTTTGAATGTTGGCATGGCCACACCTGAATGGAGACCTAAACATTGGCCTGCGCCGTGTCTAGATGGGAATGTGAGGGCTAACAAGTGCCACACTCAGACAGAACTGTGAATTTTAGCATGGTAAAGGTCAGGTAACCCACTAACCAATATAAGCTCAAACTCTGCATAATTATCTCACTAAAAAAACTCACACAACCATCTCTCGCACAACAAGCCGCATGCACTTCACAACACTGCAACAACACATAAGCCGGAACAACAGCACACGCGGACTGACTCCGATCCGATACCCGCACCAAAGCTCAGCACCCGGTGTATACTGAGTTGAAGCTGCCAACAGAACACCACTCCTCTCACTATCCTACTCCCTTCTTCACTTTACTAACCCATCCCACCTTTATCATTTACAGATCCGCCTGAGCCCCTGGGGACCAACTCCGTTGGTGACGGTGCGCGGTACAAATACCTTTAACATTTAACATTTAACATTAACATCTATCCCCTGCAGCACACTACTGCCATATGAGTACCAGGGTGCATCCTAAAACCCCATTGTGTGATCCTTGTTGCTGCTACTAGAGTGGGAGGTGGGGCTGGTACACCCTGATCTCCCTGATCAACATCTGATTCCCATTCATCCTCATCTTGTGCTCCTGTTACCATGTCCCCTGGCATTTGCATGGGCATGGAAACATACTCAGCACTACCATAGGGTGTTTGTTCCCATTCTTCTTGCTCAATTCCTGTACCCATAGCAACACTTCTGTCCTTAAGGTCCACATTGACCTCCTTGAAAACTGACCTATCCAATCTAATAAGAACTTGTCCATGCCTCCACCTTTCTTCTTCTATGTCCTATACCTATACCTATCTATTTACTTCTTCCTGCTATTCACTTCTCTGTTGTTGTTGTAACAACACTACCACTTCCTCTGAAAACACAGTTTCCCCTTTTCCGTCCATTCTCAGTCCTTTGTCTAGTCTTCTGGTTGCCAGCCACACTATCTCTCGCTCCTCCACCCTTGACCTCTCTTCTAACCTAGCAGTTGGGGGAATTATTCCCTTTCTGCCCTCTGTTCTTAAATGTTCTGTGGACCGAACCGTTGAAGGAGTTACCCTTCCACTTCCCTCAGTATCCCATCTTTTAGGAATCATAGCTGACGGGGGCATGACCTGTGTCCGTCTTGCAACAACTGTAGTGGCCTCTCTAGAAAATGGAGGTTCGAACCGAGGGTTGGTATACTGCGGGTGATGAAGGATAGCACTCATATGAGGGTGATGCAGGAGTAATTCCTGCATGCTCCTTTCTATGCCGTTCCGCTGAGATTTTAACATTATGGGCCTTGCCACCCTTCCCATACATTCTCCATAATTCTAAGATATTTAAAAGATTCTCTAACCTCGAGCCCTTGTGCCTAGTGACTAAGAAAGTATACAAATTTTCCAACATTCCCTTATCATAGGTCCCCTCATTAGGTCAAGAATTTAGCATTTTACCCTTAGTTTCCCGCAGCCATTCTCAATGGTATTTTAAAATTGTTACCTAATAGCCAAAGCAATCTAAGTGTAACAATTTTACTTCAAATTGAACGACTTAAAACATAGATGCCAAACTTGCAGCACACAATTTCAACCAAAGGAAACCCTTTTTCCCCCATTTCCAGTTTCTTAATCTTCCTCACCTTGTTCTCTTTCACCACGATCACATCACTTAGCTATTTACTTTAATTATACTTCTCACTCTAACACAAAAGGCAGTATATAAAAACCCCAATGCCAGCCCAACTTTGAGATATCTCCTTCATTAGAGCATAGAAGAAGTGCAAGGTTTTCCATTACAAAACCACTGCTCTAGCTCTTTTCATCACTAGTATGGCATTCTCGACTACAATACCGTCTTTCCCTGACTTCAGGAAGATACCTTCCACTACTTCGACTGACCAAGAAAAGCGAGGTTAGGGCTCCATCTGCACATTCAATACAAAATTAAGGGTGGCAAGGAAGGTATCTATGGGTGGACTTACTATAAAATGCCACCTCACCCCTTGGTGAGGGCTCCATCCAACCAACCAAGCAAACTGAAGGGTATCGGGCAAACCTCACAATGGGTGTGCTGGTGGGGATACCACCTCACATTTCTAAAATAAACAACAAACTTGTTAAAAAATATGTACAAAAGACTTACAACAGGAAACAGGTCATTCACTACTCCAAAACACTCACCCTTTCAATCCATGTAACCTCACCTAACTACACATATGCACACCTACTTTACCCTTACCAAAACCCTTAAATCAATGAAAAACCCTCTTTTTCCCCTATTACCCCATTGTTTTATCCACCAAAAGTGCACTCACATTAAAATGAATCCTGTAGCGCTCCAAAGTGGTGCTCCTTCAATTCGCATGGCACAGCTGGAGCATGACAGTACGCCTCCCAAGAGCAGACAGTCCTCTAATCAATATGGCACCTATAGACAGCTCTTTTCACAGTGCACAGAAGACTGGTTCCCGCAGAGAAGGGCTGCAGCCAAGCTGCGCAGACAGTAAATGCCCAATGTCTCAAAATCTCTGGAGCACACCAAGGGATGCCAAATGTGTGGATGGACCTCTGATCACCTTGACCCAAAGTAGGCCCACCCCTTAAGAAGCGAGTGCACATTTGTCTGTAAAGCAAGTTTATTGTATAAACAGCTGGGTGGAGCCAGATGACGCTGTAGAGTCAAACTAACCAGTGTCTCTGCGAACCACATACATTTACACATTTTAAACATTTTGTAACAGTTAAAACACTCCCACATATTTTATTACAAATCATCCCCCAACTATGATTGGTCAAACCTATACAAAGAAATTTAACAATATGCAGAGAGAGAGAAATAAACAAGTTCCCTTTGAACTGGTGATAAATATCTTAACCTCCCAGACCTACTGGCGTCCTTGTTCCACACTGACCTACACAACTACCAATTCAACACGCATGGTATCTGGGTACATCCCGAGAAACCAATCAAACCCCATAAAGCATTTGTCAAATATGCCTTTAAGTGGCCCTTGCACATAATGTATTGCTTGGACACAGACAGATGGTTGCACTTCCATAGTCAATGAGTAATAGGCTCCCATGTTCTTCAAACGGCTGCATCTCCTTTTCACAATAGTGGCAAGTTGTAAAAACCCAAGCCTGCATGTAACTGACCATCTGATATTATCACAGCTGCTGGCTACCTTTTCTCGGCCTTCAACCTTGATGAACCAGTTTTCCCAGTCACACATAGTTCATCTCGCCAACCAAGGCTCCTGGCCCAGCACAATCCTTAGCTATGAGAGGATCTCCAGCATACAGATTTTTATAATTTTACCTTGTACACCAACTGTCCAAAAACACATATCTCCAAAGCCCCCCTTGTATGTATGTCTGTGCATTATGTTGAAGACCACTGCTTCCTCTCACTGTGGTTTCCCCATTACAAATCTCCTTTTTCGCATGTGCATAGAAAGCTCCTCGCTGCTGAACATTTAGGCTCTATATGGCACAGCACACCTAAATTATGTTTATATGGCATCAGAAGTTTTAACCATTATCTTGCTGCGCACGTGCAGATCTAGACTGTATCATCTTAATCACAAAGTAAAACTAAAGGTAACACGTATCCCATTCCCATTAAATACACTAGATACATGTTAAATTGCTACATTGCATCAACATCGGTGTTCTGCTTTCACCAAAATGGCACGTGCAATGTGATTCTCTATTTCTCTTTGGGACCTTTATCGACAGCCCCAACAAGTTATATGGCAGGCATGTTCAGGGATGCAATAGAACAGCGAAAGAGAATTTGATACTGGCAACCAGAACCCCTGGATTTCAGTTACCCAGAGAAAAAAAGATCTTGACACTTGTCACTGGTGCACTATTAGTAGTGGCTCTGGGAGATCCAAAGCCCCACATTATTCCCATTGCAAGGTAAAAGAGATATTCAGAGTGTAAGACATTTTTCAGAACCTTTCTAGGATTCCGAAATGGACATCTTGCATGCTCCTGGAGAAAGATATTGCAGTGCAGATTGTTCCATGGAGTCATATTGATGGTGTGTGGTGTCTAACCCTGTCGAGGGTTCTCCGTTAAGGGATGTTATGGGATTCCATCTTAACGGAACCGTCCTGGGTTTTTAAAGTCCTAGAGCTTTTCCCCTGTTTCTCAGCATAACTTTGTCAAACAAAAATATCAACGTGCCTTCAGACTGCAAAGTTGCCTTTCGTCCCCTGACTGAACCGGCTTCATTTCAGCCCCAAGTTGGCTCCCGTATCAAGATACATGGGGCCTCATTACGAGCATTGATGTAATGAAAAAAGGAAGAAGGCAGAATGGTAATACCAGGTTCGAGTACCAGTCCGGACCATTAGGAGCCTTCAAACCCTGCATTACCGCCACTGTCTGTACCGTGCCCCTACTTAACGGCATGCATGCGTCCACGCGCCCTTGACTGCGTCAATACCCGGATGGACATCACAAGTAAGGCGGGCACGCACCTACCGGCATCCCGAAGGCGGTAAATAGGGTCTGGACAATAGCGCTACTACAGGCAACGCAGACCACCCGTACATAGCAACCTGCTGTGTACCCAACTGCCACAGGGGCTCACAATCTCCACAGGTGGAGGCAATGGAGCCTGTCCCAGGACAAAAGGAGCACACCCACACACCACACCCCTTCCAACACCAAAATGATCCCACTTGCTGTTGCAATCCTTGTGCCGGAGGACATGCCTGTACTGCTACACCAGCAACAACAACTACAACTACAACAACAACAGGCAGCACAGAGGAGACGCAGGAGGAGAAGGAGAGTGAGACAGGCACTGCAAGTCCCACAGGTGCAGCCAGTGGTACCACGTAGGCAGCCACCAATCCCTCACATCAGAGCCAGTCCATTTAACCTAGCCCCTGTGCAGATCCACACCCTGTACCGGTTGGAGTGGGACACCATCACCACAATAGTGGACATGATACACAACGACATTGTCAGCCTGATAGAAATCCACCCTGAAGGTAGTGTCTGTGCTCAACTTCCTGGCCACAGGCACCTACCAGCACACAGTGGGCCAGCTGCATGGCATATCACAACCACTCTTTTCACGCATGCTGACCCACGTGCTGGATGCCCTCCTGAAGCATGCAGGCAACCACATATCCCTAACACGGACAGGAGCTCGCTGACACTAAAGTTGGCTTCCATGCACTGGCAGGCATCCCCAATTGTGTCGGTGCCCTTGACTGCACCCATGTAGAATTGGTGGTCCCTCATGCCATTGAGGTGGTGTACCGCAATCGTAAGCAATACCACTCCATCAATGTGCAGATGGTATGTGACTCCAGCAAGATGATCACACATTGTTGTGCCCGATATCCCGGATCCACACATGATACCATGGTGCTGTGGAACTCCACGCTACCCCGCTACATGGAGCAACATGCTGGACGACGTGCCTGGCTGCTTGGTAAGTTGCCTGACAGGCCCATGGCAGTGCAGTGGTGGGTGAGACCGGGGGGGATGCATACTCCACCTCAGTGAGATTGGGGGGGCGCATACTCCACCTGGGTGAGATTGGGGGGGACGCATACTCCACCTGGGTGAGATTGGGGGGGACACATACTCCACCTGGGTGAGATTGGGTGGTGAGTGGACAATGCACAGCAATGACAATAGGCCAGACATACAAGCAGGCCACCATGGAAATGTCAAGCGATGGATGACAGAACATGATCACACCTGTGACAATGCCGCTATTGGGAATGCATACGGAGTACCACACATGGGTGTTTAAACATTGTTCGGCATCCACAGTACATCTGCATCAGCATGCAAGTGAACTCCCTGCATCCTCTGGACAACGCAATCCACATCAGCAGAACATATTACCGTACACATTGCGTCAAATTAACCTGCGTGCATGAATCCAGGGACATGTGAACACCGAATAGCTGCAGCCATGGTAGTGATTACTAAGGTGTCATGCAGGTGATGGTGGCTATCCCTTGAAGCCTTGGCTACTTACCCCTGTACGGAACCCGCAGAACAGGCACAAAGAGGAGTACAATTGGGTTCATACTCGTACCCATGTTGTGATCGAGCAGACCTTTGGCCTGTTGAAGGCACGGTTCCACTGTCTCAGCAGGTCTGGCGGAGCACTCCTTTACGGGCCTGAGAAGGTGACAAAGATCACCATGGTCTGTGCCATGCTGCACAAGATGTGCATCCGGAGCAACGTACCAATGCCACCTGACATTGACCAGCATGCACAGGTTGAGGAGGATGCTGATGATGGAGGAGGAGCAGCACCCCTGCCAGTTTGCAATGCACAGGATGGCCGTGCTGTGTGGCAATCACTGATTGACAATTTCTTCTGAACCACAGGGATGCTGATGGGTCTGTGTTAGTACTACACTGGGCACTGGGATCGTGTGGATATGGACACAGGGTGTGTGGGGAGTTGGGCACTGTGCACTGTCATGAATTGAATAAACACACACAAAATGAACAATGTCCAATCACTGATATGATTTTTAACACAACAGGTGTATTGGAAAATTAACCATATAGTGCAAGAACCCTCCACCTCATGCACATCCTCCAAGACCCCCACCCACCAACACCCCCAACACCTCATACCCCCAACAGCCCATACCCCCCCAACACTCCATACTCCAATACCCCATACCCCCCAACACCCCAAACACACCCAACACCACCTCCCCCCCTCACCCATTGAAATCCCACACACGATGTGCCATTTTGCAAGGTGGCAGTTAGCACTTACAGGGTGGTCATGCGCACAGAACTTGAGGGAGTCGAGCTGGCAGGTGTGGTGGATGGGGTGGAGGTTGATGGGTGTGCGACCGCCGGCGCAGTTGGTTGCTGCTGCATATTCTCTACGATCCTGCCAAGGACCTGTGTAACCGCAGCTAAGCTGTCTCTAATCACTATGGTGCTGGCATTCATGTCGGTGATGGAAGCCGCATTTGCCTCCCGAATTTCACGGCGGGTTGGATCCCCCTCCGCCACACACTCGCGGACCAGCTCAATCAGACTGTCCTGCCGGGTCTCAACCCTTGTGAGGCGGGCCTCCATATCTGTGGGGGCTGTGGACGTGGAAGGTGCAGTGGCAGGGTGGCCCAATGCTGGACTGCCCTCTGATGTGGTGGACAGATGTGGACTGCCCAATAATATGGCATGTTCTAGCATGTAGCATACTGGTGTGCCCTTGGTGGAGTGCAGGGGGGTGGGCTGGGGACTGGGTGTATGCGAACATACTATATGGATGTTGTTGTCCATGTCGAGGAATGCCTCAGTGTGGCCCTCCACGTCGCTGAGGGGGAAAATGGCTGCTACCTCCCCTATGGAACTGGTGGCAGCCGACTGCGTTCCATCGCCCTCTGCCTCTGCAAGTGTTGCCTACTCAGTAGTGGCAGTATCGTCGGCTGGTGTAGTATCCTCCTGTGCTGGCCTGGGCTGTACTGCTGCCCTGGGTTGCACTCTGGGCGTAAAAGGAACAGTGCATTCTTGTCTGGCCTGGATCCCTTTGAGGATGTCGATGCCCTTGGGGCAGGGTCCTGGCCTTCGCTTTCTGCATCTGTGCTGTGGGGGAACAAGAGATGTAGGGCATCAGTGATGCTGTTTCATACAAGATGCATGATTTGGTGCTGTTCAGTATTTCATGTTTCATACATTGCATTCTTGTAGGTGTGACACACAGGGTACTTTCAATGGGGGGGGGCATAGTGGGCTCTCCATTCTGTACCGATGTGTACTAGGTGGCATACCGTTGTATTGCGGTTTGTGTGATGTGTGACATGTGATTGATCCCTGTGTGTTGGGTGTCTGTTGTTAATGGGATTGTCACGCAGCATGCATTTCAATGTGCCAGGGTTTGCGCCACCATCTTGACAGGGATCTGTATATGTGTGTATGATGGCCCATGCATTGGCTTGGTTAACGTTCACATCTGTTGTGCTACGTCAGGCTTTGGTTCCCTGGGGTTTTTGGGGACACTCACCTCCATCTCCCGATGACGGCACACTTGTCTCCATTTCTCCAATGCCCTTGATGGATTCCATGTTGATCATGGTGCTGCACGTCTCCTACCATCGCATCAATTTGGTGGGTGAGTGGTCCCCGCCACCTGTAGCCATGGCCTCCCTGCGGTTTGCGGATAGTATGTTTCGCACCTGGAGACGTAGATCGTCCCACTGTTTTTTGCAGACTTTCACCGTGCGGGGGGTGGTGCCAACCGCTGTCACCTTCCGTGCCACCTCCTCCCATATTTGTTTCAAGTTATTGGCAAACACCTCATCCGCATGGGCTGCCAGCGTATCCGCCAGCATGTTGAGCTCCTCGTCGGAGAAGCGCTTCTTGCACAAGCGGGGGGGTGGACCAAGTTATCTTTGACATGATGGGTTGTTTGGGTCAGCTCTCCACTCTGTAGCACTGCTGTGGTAAAAGGATTGCATTGGATTGTGTTTTTTAAGATGGCCGCCGGCGCATTTCCCGTTCTGGCGCGATGATGTTAATTCCGGGTCGGGTATTACGAACCCGGTATTTGCATGATGGTATTGCCGGGTCCGTTATTTAGGGGTTGCACCTGGCTGGAGCCGGTATCGGCGGGTCCTGTGATGGCTCTATCTGGGGTTTGGGGCCTTTAGCGGCATGGCAGTGCAGCCATTACCAGCATGGGGGTTCGTGCATGCTCGCGTTCTCGTAATCAGCTGCTATTAGCGGCGTCGAGGGTGCACGGACGCGCTAATACCACCATGCCTGTAATTACTGCGTTTTTTCTGTGATTCTCATAATGAGGCCCATGGACTGAAAGTTCTGCTTCTGGTGTAGGCAGAACCACCAAGAAGCCTCCTGGACACTGCTGAGCCTGATTAAGGTAGTACATTTGTGGAATAGATGTCCCAATTCTAAAACAGTCATATGTACTTTCCCCGCTGATGTTCACCTTGGGCCTTTTAGATGGGGCCTTTTTTTTACCTAACCCAAAGAAGTTTTAAAAGTAACCAATTTAATTTTGTGTTTTAGTGTTTTTACATGTATTCATTATTTCCTGCATCGTTTTTCCTCCTGCACCATAATACCCATTGTAGATTGTATCTCTCCAGCATGAATTATCCATGTACCTTAAAGGAGTGGTGATTTACTGCCTGATTCATGGAATTATTTGCGTGAAAAACGCAGATTTGCGCGCCTTTCTGCCCGAAAATGCCCATACTTCAAACAGGGATTTTTAGGCAGAAAGGCGCGCAAATCTGCGTTTTTCACGCAAATAATTCCATGAATCAGGCAGTTAGTGTTATATTTGTGTAAGTAACGGTGATATTTTGGTGCAGGAGAAATGTTGCATTGCAGATGTTTCTTTCACTGTGCCTAAATCAAGCCCACAGGATCACAGCTTCTGGACAACCCTTCACTGTCTCCTTTTAAAGTGTGCCACCCCTGTGCAAAAACCCAGCTTCACACAAAGTACATCAGCGGTCTCTGGACTCAATTCAACTTGGGCAATAGTTCTTCAACTTGATCACAGCTGGGGAGCATCTTTGGGGTGAACGTTCTGGCAGCTTCCCCTGGGCATTCTCCCGCATGCAATTCGGCTACTGCCGCTTTCATTCCCCCTGGGGAGCGATCATTTGAATTAATGAGGCAGTGGTTGCGGTCTCGTGGTGCTCCCCTCAGCAGGAGTTTGGCCCAAGCTATCATGGCAACAGCAGGAGTCACACCTGCCATTCCTCTCTCTGGTGGGAATTAATTTACTTCCTGTGGTGGCACTGTGGTATCCCCTTTGCTTGGCCGCACAGGCATCCTCATGATGTTGCGGGGTTGCAGCGGAATAAGCCGTGTTTTCTCCTGAGGGGGACTTCATGTTCAGTGTGGCCATTGGCCACCTGCCACAGCAGGACTGCGGCCGCTTCATTTCTCCCATTTTCCATCATGTGGTGGCAGCAGAGGCTACCAGCAGTGTGACCAGGCAGCACACGGGGTAAGACAAACCTTTGTCGCCAGTTGTTGGGTTGTCGGGTGAACTGGTAAGAACATCTATGCGACTGTGCACAGCCCAGTTTAGGACACGCTCCTGGCGCCGGGCTGGTATCGCTGGCCGCTGCAAGGATAAGAGGTATCCTTGTCAGTGCTTTAAGTGTCCTGCCAGCTGGGGCCAGGCCCCGGCAGTCTCCAAAAAGTGGGGCTGAGCCGGGGCCCCAGGTCCCACCACGCCATGGCAGGACACATTATCCTGCATGTGACGGGTCACAAGAGGAAGTTTTGGTCCCTTTGTTTCCCCTCCCCGGGTCACTTACTCTCAGTGAACCCGTGGGCTCTGTGATCTAATCTGCGGATTAGATCACAGAGCCCTGGGTTGGCAGAGGGCCAAAGACTCCTGGGGCTCTGTGATATATCTGCTGAGCAGAGCACAGATAACTGAGCCCGAGGCGTATTTGTCCGCCGGCAAAGCCTTAAGCAAAGATGCTTTGATTTGAGTACGTTCCAAGCCATCTTTTATAAAGTTTTTTCGAGGGACAAAGACACCTCGGGTTTTGTCTTTCCTCAGCGCTTTATAAAAGATTGTTTGAATTGTGTATGTGTCAATCCATCTTTTATGAACATAGAAATATGTTACATAAAAGGTGGCTTGAAAAAGTACACAAACCAAGTAAGGTAAGCACACAAGTATGCGTAATATGACTTGAAAAGTACACAAACCATAGTAAGGTACGCATACACATATATAAATGCTTACATACATTTATATATTTTTTTGCACACCTTATGGTTTGTGCACGTTTGAAGCCACGCCCACATGGAAGCCACACCCCCAAACGATTGCCCCCCTCAATTTCTTACCCCACTTAAAGCACTGGTCTTTGTGGAAGAGTGCCAGGGAGGCTGGCATTCAGTGTGCAGGGCCATGTGGTGGAGGCCCACTGCCTGAGTAATGGCGCTGGTGCAGTGCTGCAATGAGGCACACAGGCAGGGAAGTCATGCGCCCCTTTTATTGAGAGCATCACATGGTGTGTGACACGTGTGCACAACACACGCCATTGCACGAGCCCAGGAGGGGCTTAAGTCACACATTTTTATCTGTATTTATGTGTAAAAAGTAATAAAAGCGGAACACCGGGGGTCCTTAATGATAATACAATATGTAGTAAACGTGATATATTTTAATCCGTGCAGTTACAGTAGTCCAGTAGGTTAACAGTCTTTTCTACTTTCCCCGGTCTGCCCAATCCTCGCCTTATGGTGTAATGACGAATTCAGCATTTCCGTATACGATTCATGAAAGACTGGCTTAATAAGATGTAAACGCCTTTACTGTCGTTTTGTCACGTGCGTACAATGACTATTTAAAGTAGGTTGCACTAAAACACCTCAGAATCATTCAGCAAGCATACACCCTCACACATGGTGGGAAAGACAAACAACTGTGGGGAGAGGCGGGGCTATTAAATGCCAGCATGAATGCTAGAACTGCCGGAGGGCTGTAGAAATCCCAAGTCAAATTATATGCAGCAGTGTCAAGTGCCCACACACACGTAGACTCAAGATTAGTTCACCGTTACTGACTAAGCCCGCACGCAGGTGTGAACGAGAGGCAATCAACGTTCATACAACACATTTCACAGAGATGACGTAAGCCTTGGCACGTCATTAATGCTGACAGTTCAGCCAGATGAAGGCTTTGGATACGTGTTAGTTCTCCTGTTTTTACTGAACACTTCCCCTTCTATGTGCAGTGCAGGTCATGGGAAGGTAATATTTTACTTCTCCCTGTTCTCGAATTCTAAGCCGCATCACTTTAACATTAAGCCTAAACAAACAGATGCCAAAAACAAGTCTTAGAGACATCAACGTATTGTATTTCTGATTGGGCATTAAAAAAAAGGCATGTTGAAGCGAGACTGCTTCATTTGCACTAAACTCCAAGGGTGCATGTTAGGCAAACTTGGTATGCAGTACTCTCTGGGGCCACTACACACAACTAGGACTACAGGTGTAAGCAAAACCAACCTTTGGTATAAGTCTGTACCACACACTGGTAGCGAGCTGAGCAGCCAGCCTTATCCCAAGAGGGAATGTGAGCCTGTAAGGATGTTACACAAACGTCCACAATAAAAAGTATTCAGATAGACACTCATACTCAAGGTTTCTTGGTAAAAACACTTCTTAATTTATTGCACAATCATTTATAAAGCATTCACTAAAAGGAAACAACCACTTTCACACGAAAAATATACTACAATACTGATTACTAAGCATGTAAACTCCCTTGAAGTAGGAGCAAACTATAGCATTGAAGTAGGAGCAAAAAGGCATAAGTTGATAACACAAATATTACAATAACTTTTAAACAGTGGAAAAAGTTTGAGTTCACCAGAGGAGTTGCTTCAATGCAATAGGTTGGCCAAAGTCAATGGACTAGTGTCTTGTATAGGTAAAAACGGTTCTGGTATTTTAACGGAAAAGTCTTTGTCACGGTTCTCAGAAATAGTTCACGGAAGAAAGGTTCATATGTCGGGTCACATGCTGACTAGGCCTGAAAGTTGTCAAATTCCATGAACTTTCGCAGAGAGGTAAGTTCTCACGGTCGGGTTTTCACAGTACCTTATATTGAAGAAAAAGTTGGATGCAGTTGGAGACTTCTGTTCCTGGCAGTTCCTGCAGATCTCGCTGTTCCTGAGCCTCAGTCGTGGGGACAAGAGGGAGGACATTGGGGGACTCCTGCACTGCATAGGGACTGAGGACCAAGCTGGCAAAATGGCAATTCTTCGATTCCGGTTGCTGTCTTCGAGCACACAAACTGGTGTCCCTCTCCCTGGTTAATCCTAACCAGTTCTGAGAATGGTGTCCAGGTTGCTTACGAGTTGATTGGTCCTACCAACTCAAAGGAAGAAGTCGTCCTTGAAGGGGGTGTCTCTGTCGAGGTGAACTTGGCGATTCGGACCTGCAGCAGGGCTCCACCGCGCAAACCAACGGTCCAGCAGTTGCAGCAACGGTTCTCTTCCATATCATCTTCAGTTCTTTCGTTCCAGTAGTCAACTTTGCCTTCCAAGCCAAAAGACTTGCCTTTTAAACAGTTTTCTCCCTTTCATTCCAGCCTAACTGCCAACCACCCAGCGGGGTGGCTGTCCTTGCCGGACAGTCAGCCAGCCAATCATGCCAGAGTGCATTTCGGTCTCCTAGGAGACAAAGCGCAGGCAGTTTCAGGCCCCTCACTCACTTCCTGCCCACCCCAGACACTCAGACACCAGAGGCGGTCTTCATTCCTGAAGCCTGCCAAAGGCATAGAAACAAAGGGACCAAACCTAGTTTGGCACGCAGAGAAAAACACTAGAAAGACCTTTCCAGAAAGAAATGGCGAAAAAAGAAGACCGGGACCTGTTTGAACAAAGGGGGCGTAGGCGCCATCTTGAAAAACAAGGCTGCCGCAATTTTTAGCTATCAGTGTTCGCGGTCAGGAAAAATCATGGTAGTTCATTGTAAAACCACTGCCACCAGCCATTTCGAGAGGAAAGGGTAGCAGGGGACTACTACATGGGTTTCTAGACACAGGGGATACTAGGTAACGCCTCCAGCACTCTATAGGAAGATAGTGTGTGTTGGGACTAGGAATTTAAAAAGACTAGTAAAGTCAATTTAACTTTACTTTCTCTGGGAAACAGTAGTTTATCCCAGAGAAGTTGTTTAAACCTTGGAACATCCTAAAATGGCTTCCCTGTGTCACTGCACTCAGGGTGCTGTGTGACAGACATGAAAAGATGATGCATATAGAGTTATCTAAAACCCCATAATCAAAGAACACAAGAATAAAACACACATCAAAATACATGCGAGAGTGGGAAAAAAGGCTCACACTCTCTCCAGGAAGAAAAATCAAGTCCTCACAATCCAGCAAAGTTGCTGGGGGTCTCTAAGGTGAAGGGAATCAGCGCATTTATGAAAAATCTCCCTAACAGTGCAGTTGATATCCGTAAGAAGGAGAAATGACGAAGCCCGTAATGGTGAAAAACCGTTGTTGTTTTGTTTTCTTCTGAGCTACTTGTCCACTATATATGCCAAAATAAAGGACGTTTGATGGAGATCCTTTTGTGCGTATCCGGGTGATCTTTATTATTGAGGAGAGTGCCGCCCAGAAAGCTGCAATTCGCTTTCAGTTTTTCTTTGTTTGTATATGTAAACTAATGTACATACTTCGTGTTTGGGTTTATGGAAGCAACAAGGTTGTGGATCTTTCCCGTGAGTGCGCATGCAGGCGTGCTTGCGTGCATAAAGCTTGTGCATCCACAGCGATTCCAGCATGTTAGCTGACAGCATCCAAATCTGCAGGAAAATGTGTGAATTCTGCAGACCTATTTTTCAAATGTATCTCGGGAACATATCCCAGCCTTGCATTCCAGAGATCTGTGGCTTATCGGAACAGTGCCTGCTTGAATCTGGTGTATCGAGAAAATATCTCAATCTTGCATTGCAGAGATCTGCAGCTGGTCCGATAGCACAGTGAGTAGAGCGCTCACTTTGACATTAGTGCAGTGCCTGCTGACGCAGGTTTGAATCCTGGCTGGGCCAAACTCAGCCTTTCCTCCTTCTGAGGTCGAAAATGAGCACCACACACCATGGGTAATACTAAGCAGCGCTCAGATGCCTGAGGGTTTGTAGTGCTATACAAAATGATGCATTAATTAATCTGCGGTGTATAAGAATAGTGCATGCTTGAATCTGGCGTGTTGGGAACATATCTCAGTCTTGCATTGCAGAGATCTGTGGTGTATCAGAATAGTGCATGCTTGTATCTGGCAGGACCACTCCTCATTACTTGAAGCTGAAATAGATTAAGGAACCAACATTGAATTGGGTACCACTATATATATGTTATTGCGTAAAACCGCCAGGATAACTCCACGATCGGGAACCCTTTTGTTGTACAAATATAAATGTTAACACGAATAAGCATAGCCAACAGTTTTGGCTTTTGCAATTGTTAATTGCATTTCATACTTATAGGCATACCTATATATTGGCCCCATAGAAAACGGGCTCCATTAAAAAAATATACATGCTGATGGAATGGTCAACCCATTACTATTATTACATAAGCTAGTAGCCTCTGCTTGCTTATTAAATACTTGTACCATTTTGCACTGGCAGCTGAAGCTCAGAGTCTGCAGCTTAAGTAGCCTGGTAGAGAGGCATGGTTTGAACGCTTCAACCAAGAAACATTGGTTTTGTACTGTAAAGAGAAAGAGGGACTAATACGAGGGAGTAGGATGAGGAGGAGTGCCTAGGATGAGGACTAGAAAGAGAGACTCGTACACAGAAAAAAAGAGATACTAGGATGACGAACTAGGACGAAGATGAGGAGGAGGACAAAAAAGAGAGTCTAGGATTAGGAAGAGGAAGGCTGAGTTGGCATTGCCGGGATTCAACTCTGTAACCTGCAGATCACACACACATCGCAGCAGCGAGCACTCAACCCACTGAGCTGTCTTACCAGCTATAGCTATCTTACTGGTTATAGAAAAATGAGCAATTACATGTCTGAATATTCTCAAAGTCAGAAAGCAAATTACACTCTGTAGTCAATACCAATAAACTGGTAATTCAGACTAAACAGCAGGCCAGTTCATCTGCAGGTCTGGTGCAAAGTTGACCACATGTCAAGCCTGTGTGGATCTACTTTTCAGGCTTCAGAGGTTGCCAAAATACATACCAGTGAGAGGGTTCACAACTGTGCATTAAATAATTTAGAGTAGCGCAGGGAATGCAGAGCACTCACACAACATCCCATATTCTGGGCACTCGTTACCTCATGCATACAAACAAACATCCAGGACAGCATGACATGGAGATAGGAAAGATAGGCATGTTACCTCAAAGCATTAATTGTGGCACAAAGAGATGAAGGGCCACTTGATGAGCTATGGTCAAACATTTCAAAACTGTACACAAGCTTTTAGGCACAAGGATTTTGTCAAGTGACCTAGGACACCAAGATGAAATGTCTCGTGATGATCACAACAGAAACAACGGCAGAAAAAAACACGCTATAACTGCAACTTGCAAAAAGAAAAATACATATAGTTTTTGTCTCCATTGTGAATTTGAGGTGTTTAAAAACAGACCAAATCACTGACTCGCCCCCTGAAGTCTGCCTAAAATAAACCTTTAGTGAGTCTAGCAATTATTGTATAGAATTCCAGAAAGACTATTTGTTATTCCTATTCTTTCTTATTTAGGGTCACTGCTCAAAGTGCTCACTTGTGGAAAACCCTGTTTTCTTAAGATGCCTGAACAAGAAAGCCAGCCACTCCACAAACAAAGAGCCACATGATGCTGGCCACAGCCCAGGACCTTTAATTGAATAAAAGAAAGGCTTTTTATTTTTATTTTTTATTTTTAGGGGTAGCAAGGGAGACTGACCCCCAAATGACGTCCCTGCCTAGAAAGAGGAAAAGGATGTGGAAATGAACATGGACTAGGAAAAGACAAGGAAGAGGAAGAAGCACTAGAATGAGGAAGAGAGATTAGTATGAGGAGGAGTGTTTAGGAAGATGAAGAAGAATGGTGGTAAGTGACTAGGATGAGAAAGATGAACTTGAAGATGAACTTGGAGGAAGAAGAGGAAGGGATGTATCTTGAGAAAGAGAGAATAGGTTAAGGGATGAGCAATACAGACTAGGATGATTGAGGGGGACTAAGAAGAGGAAAAGGAAGCAGGACAAAGATGAAGAAAAGGAAGAGGGACTAAGAGGAGGACGGGTAATTGGACTAAGAAAATAGATTAGGAACTGGGATTAGGATGAAAAAGAAGGACACAGAGAAATAGATGGTCTCGAATGAGTAAAAGGAAGAGGGACTATGATGAGAAACTAAGATGAGGAAGATGGAGCAGGATGAAGAAGAGTGTCCAATGTAAGGAAGAGTAACAAAGACAAGGAAAAGGAAGAGGGAAACTAGGATGGATGATGAAGATGGACGAAGACGATGGACTCATCCATTAATGAGAGGGAAAGGTTGAGGGACAGTGATTAGGACAACAGACTAAGCAGAGAAGGAGGATGAGGGCTGAGTAATATGAAGACAAGCCTTGAAGCGGAAGAGAGACAAAGATGAAGAGAACGCACTAGAGTGAGGACGAGGGACTCTGGCCAGGGAGAGACATTATTATGAAGAAGACAAATTAGGATGATTGAGAGGGACTACAGTGATGCAGAGGGATTAGGATAATGAGAGAACATCAGAAGGGGAAAGGGCATAGTACAAAGAAGAAGAACTAGGATGAGGAAGATGATGTATGTAATATTTTAACTGATAGTACATTGTGTCTAAAAATCCCTAGTACCAATGGCTGATATAGTGGTCATGGTACTTTGATGATAGTTCTTATGTAGGGTAAGGACTAGCTGAGGAAACATCTGTTTTTCTCCAGAATTTAAATTACTCAATGCAGTGTAATCATTTATAAATGTTCTTGATTTGAAATTGCTCTTATTGATGACCAATTAGTGGCATCCATATATTAAAAACCAAGTGATCTGAATATCCTGTTATCTTTTCATAGTTTTATCGACATGCTTTCTTTGACAATTCACCCTATTTCAATGTCTGAGTCAAACAACCAGTATACAATGGCTATCTGCACAACACCAATGCATGGCCTCTCAATTTCTTGAACAATGTTATCATCAGTCTCTAATTGAGAAGAATCCTACTAAAACATACACTGTCACACAGATGATGTATTAAAACCAAATGGGACACGAAGATCAACAGCATTGACAGAACCAGCTCCTCTCAAGAAAGTCATGAGATGACCAATATCTTACAAAGCAATTGGAACATGATAATTGTACTGAATGTCTGTTTGGTGACTTGTTTACCTGTACCTATAGAAGTGGTTCAACCGTTGGTTTCTGTATTCCTTGCCGATTCTAGCTCCATTTTGAAACAGAGTTTACTTTCTCCCAGACAGATTGGACTATTTCCATACTTGCAGGTGCCAGGATTGTCACAGCATCCTCAAAAGTATGGCCACTCATTATCCATTTTCTGGCAAGGATATTCCTTTAAAATATTTTGCTAATTATGTTATTAAAATCTCCACTTACAAGTAGTATACAGAGAAGACCCTTACAAAGCCAGAATCCAATGCAATAAACGCTGGTCTACTGTATGCAACAAAAGCACATGTTATTCTCTAGGTATGCACTTTTTCTGAGAAAAAGGAGACACAGTGGATCAACATTGATCCTTGATTTTGTCAAATCACACTTTCAAGGAGGAGGAGCATCATATATTATTTTACAACACAAGGCCTATTGTTTGGAAGTATGGTCATCAATTTGGTCTAATGATCTTATTGAAGGGGCAGTGTTCATATTATGGCTGCAGAGGCCACAAAGAACTTTCAATTACTTATATAGTGTTAGTATAGTTCTTGATTGAACCAAGTGACACCCCAAACACATGTATGTAATTAGCATGAATATTGCCTCAGTTTCTCATATCTGAGCTCATGATATCATTTCAGATTTAGGTGCTATACTTTCAAACCAACCAATGCCTTTAAACCTGAACTTCCCAAACAACATTGTGAGGTTCACTTTGATCAAACTTACTTAAGTCAGACAGATAAACTGGGATAGGTGGGAAGAGGAATAGTGGATGTCGGTGAGTGGTGTCCTCTCACAAACACAGTGTGTATCATACATGTTTAGGAAAGCTATTTAGGGCAATTTGCAAATGGCAATGCTGTTTATATATTTTCAATTAAATGGATAGGCCGACAATATCCTGATATTTATGTTTTAAATTGGCAATCTATATGTGGACTTTTTATTTCTTTGAAAATATTACAACACACTTGGTTCTGATATCAGAAATGTTCATATGCAACTATCTCCAATTACTGTAAACCTACACAAAACGTCTTACAATGCATCACCACCCTTACACTAAAAGCCATGTACTGGATAACAGGGGATAATATTCACACAAGGGCTTTCTCACTGTGTGGTGTTGGACCTTCCTACTAAATGGGAATACAAAATATGCAATCGAACAAAAGAAAGGTCACTGTCTCAAGTAAAAACAATGTGTACCCCTACTCACAACCAAGAACTCTTGATATCACCCTCTAAACAAATACACAGTGATAACCTTGGGTCAACAAAATTGTTTCTTTATAAAAACACATGTCCATTTTATTAGTACATCCGAGCACAAGTATAACCACCTGCTGGTTTGAATCAAAACATTAAAAACATATACATAAATTATTATAATTCATTACATCAATCTACATACACAGTTCAAATACAAAGTCAAATTCAACTGGCTCAACCCTACACAGTGATGGTTAACTTAACCTATTTAACCACTTATGGATACCAGTGGGACAGAAAACAGCCACCACCCACTTACCCTATAGGGCTTCTGGATATAAACAACTAAGCAGAGATGAGTTCACTGCGTTCCATGAAACAATCTAAGATGTACTTTGCAAGGGTTACAAAACGACCAATGTGGCAGATACATACAGGCAGGCTTTGACCCAAATATCCCTAACAATGCATAACTGGCTCTCTTCTTGTAAAATAACCACCTTAGTTACATTCCTGGAATGCTCTGAAGACTGCTCTGTTCATTAAACCGGAATGAAAGACGAATAATTCTGCATAAATTATTGTAAGCGCTACCTCTTACATGTAAGAATGATGTAGCACCTAATCCCTAATCCTCCATCCGCCTCCATATCTACCTCATTCTACCATGTTATCTTTTAGTGCTCTGATAAGGGGCAAGATTGTTTGGTAAATACTGCAAAAAACCTGAATAAATACTCTAACAAACTAGTAAACGAAGCTCACGACAACTTGTGTAGATTATAGTAACACAATGTATTTGTTAATTTGTAAGAACAAAATGTCTTCAATGTTGTTGGCAGAATGGCATTTTTCATCATTAAGGTATATTGAGGAGTCTATCGGGAATGTCATACAGTCTCCAAAATGCAGTGTCAAGGCTCTCTTGACTCATGCTTTGGATGTTGTGTTACTTTCACTGCTGTTGCCAAAGTGCATCTACATAAATGTTGTTATTTCACAATGTCTTTCGAACAATTTACAATTTGCTATTTTTCCTAGAATGCACAATCAGGGTTTTCCCATAATATCTGTTAACATTTCAACATGTTCACTATATTTCCCAGAATATACCCTGCGTTTATTTTAATCTCATTCTGTCGTGTACAACCGTTGACCCTTTCACTATGATTCCCAGAAGGCCAGCATTGACGTTCTCATCTCAGAATGCTCCCTCGGGTTTTGCTTCATCTTCCATTGCATTGTCGATGCTTTGGAGAGTTGCAGTGCCAGAGTTCTCTCTATCGCACCACGTCTATTGACACTATCACTAAACTTCCCGCAATTTGCCTCAGGGTTCTTTTTTAGCACACAATGTGCCTCATTGCAAGTCTGGCGGAAGCCATGCCGGTAAATTCGGCAGGCTGTCGCCGGACTTGTGAATTTTTCCAGCACCTGGCTTCACAGAAACAATGGGGGATTACAATCCTGGTGTTAATGGAAGTCAGGTCCCGGAAAAACGTTAATCCCCATTCCTATTTGAGTCCTGCTGAAATGGGAATGGGGATGACGCAAGCAACGGCACTGTTTTAACGGTACCAGTGCTTCCGTGAAGGTCTGCGGGCAGGACGACAGTGGCCTGCAGAATCGGAGTGTGCCGATCCGGTTACAACCATGCCGGTAGGCTTACCTGCACCGTTGTTCCCGGACCGGCACACTGGTAATGAGGCACACTGGCCCTCATTACGACCCTTGCGGAAATCGAAAAACGATGGCGGAAATGCAATACCGCCATCGAATAGTGCTCGGTGCGATTATGACCCGTCACCGTAAAGTACGATGCCATTAGCGACACCGTAGTGAACGCCAACGCTAACTGCATCAAGTACGCGCGCGCGCACCATGCCAAACCGTAATTAGCACCATGGCGCAAGGGTACGCGAATTCCGACCCTAGCGGACATGTACTTAACGCCATCAAGCACGGCGGAAAGTACCATTCCGCCATGGTGAGAAGTACGGCATCGCGAATCAACCGTAAACGGCCCCACTGAGTGCCTGTACACCGCTCCCTGGCCACATAGTACAACTCCCCGTAGGTGCAACGAAGTCACAATGCAACCAGTGAAATGTACAAGTCACCCATGCATGCCAACGAACAAAAGAATCACAAGAGGGGCCAATGGGAGCTGCAGGGCACAGATGGCACGAATACAGAAGCTATACCAATGGACATGACCTCAGTCTCCCACCAAGAAACGCACGCAAACACAGGCACCTGTGACCAGCAATATTCCGACAATCACATCATTCCACCAATCCACCTGGCTGACCGGCATCTGTTACACAAAACCTAATCCCCCGCCCCTGAGCATGACATCATTCAAACAGTCATATTGGCAGCCCTCACCCCTGACCTCACTGGGCTTCGTAGGCAAACGCGCCCAGCACAGTACCACGCAACTATACTCCGAAGCTGGAACCCAATGCAGATCTCCTCACAATACATCGCTCCCCAAATAGGAATATGCCACATCACTTGCAAAGAAGAACGCTACACGGCCCATATCAGAATAGAAATTTAATGCACAACAAATTCACCAAGCCCATACAGCCATTAGGCCATGAACTCCAAAACACATTTCACCATTGTGGGCTGCATCCGCAATAAATGACCAGCTACTTCTTGTGTGACGCCCTGTTCCTTCATGGTACACAGGGGCTACATTCTCATACGAAAAGGCAACATGGAAGCGCCTAAAACCGCAGGGCCGTCCCAATAGGGAGGCACTAGTCCAGCTGAAAGGCCGAAATGTTGCTCCGAGCCACTAGTACTGCGTAAGGGCATGTGGCCCATTGGCGATCGTCCCATAAGATCGTAATGCTGCTCCACTGATTAACACGAAGCAGCAGGTGTCGGGAGTAAAACCCATCTGCAGGAGTGGCATACAGATGGCAGTGGCAAAAGGGGAGGAGATACCTGTCAACCAAAAGAAAAGAAAAAGAATAGAATGGCCATCAGAACTACATTCCAACAACTCACTTCAATGATCACACTAGATCCACAGCCATATGC
Organism: Ambystoma mexicanum; assembly: GCF_040938575.1. Taxonomy (NCBI): domain Eukaryota; kingdom Metazoa; phylum Chordata; class Amphibia; order Caudata; family Ambystomatidae; genus Ambystoma; species Ambystoma mexicanum. The sequence goes on from NC_090933.1 coordinate 1,147,117,790, forward strand.
ATGCTAGCCCACTCCAAAGGATCATCACCACCCCAAAACCACTTGCGACTCATAACTATCCATATCGAGGTGAAAACACCATCACAAACGAGTGTACCTGTGCATGCGTCTGTGAAAACAGAATCCATCAGATGGGATTGGTAACGTGCATGGACACAAGTGTCTGAAGGCGCGTCGAGACAGGGAGGGCTCAACAAGGCCAGATAGACGATGGTCCCACTATGGCAGCCCTGCATCACATAGCGCAGGGGAGGCGGACAGATTCCAAGAAGCCCTGTACATGGCAAACACTGTATCAAATCATCTGTCCATGCATCCATTCATCATTCCCTCATCCCGTAATGATAACGCCTGTTTCCATACTCACATAACATGTGAGAATTCCATTGAGTCTGTGCGTTATGCAGCCTGCAAAATCCACTGTGCCCCAGCCCGTAATTCCAGTGTTGTGAAGTAACATGTATTTGGGAACGTCCGGCCTCATCATCCACTTCGCTATTGCGCATCCCAAACTATTCATATCAATCATTGCATCCTCGCCATGGCCCCTGTCCCAAGGACACTGAACAATAGAACGTTATATTTGCAGTCAGACCTGTGGGCATCTCCTCGCCGCTAGCTGAAGACCGAAAGCGCCGCCCTTCGAATTCCTCATTTGCAACATCACGTCGAAAAGGCATCTGTGGCCGCTTGAAATCACAAATTAATCCATCTAGTGCGGCTGTGTGTGAAAATGGCAACTGCCTTCACTCACAAATGGGAGGCCCCGCCCGTCGGTGAACCTCGGTACAGTGATGCATGAGGGTCCACCGTTACTCGAGTACTACGTTCCACTGACCCTTCACAAGTCTGTTCGCGACTGCAAAGAATGCATGTGAAACAATGGGACCATAGCCGAATGAACATATCAACCAATGTTACACGGCCATCGGGTACTAATACATGATTGTAATAGCAAGATGCCATTCCTCGAATTGCAGCGTTGTGTGCGGGACGTGCTCGCCCAAAGGGGAGAGCAGCTTGCACAGGTGGAATGAATCACCACAGGTGGAGGCCATACAGCCTGAAAACACATAAATTGCACACCCAGTCTCCTCCCACAACCACACCCACTCCGAAATGCTACCGGCAGGACTCGCGATGTTGGCCCTGGGGGACCTGATAGCACTGCAAGTACTCCAACTCCAAGAAGAAGACGAACACCAACTACAACCGGCCGCACGGAGGAGACGCAGGAGGAGGAGGAGGGCAAGGCAGGGCCAGCAAGGGCTGCCAGCACAGCCACTACCACCACGCAGGCAGCCCGCAATCCCACGCCTCCGAGCACATCCGTTCAACCTCACTGATGAGCAGATCCACACCCTCTACCGTTTGGACCGGGACATCATAGCCGCCATTGTGGACATGACACAGGCTGACCTTGTCAGCATGATAGATAGCCCAACCGCCATCCCACCCCTACTGAAGGTGGTGTCTGTACTCCACTTCCTGGCCACAGGCACCTACCAGCACACAGTCGGACAGTTGCATGGCATTTCTCAGCCACTGTTCTCACGGACACTATTGCAAGTGCTCGATGCCCTCCTGCAGCACGCAGACGACTACATCTCTCTACCACGCTCGGAGCAGGAAATTACCAACACAAAAGTGGGATTCCATGCACTTGGCGGCATACCGGGTTGCATTGGTGCCATCGACTGCACCCATGTGGAATTGGTCGTCCCGCATGCCATGGAGGCCCAGTACCGCAACCGAAAACAATTTCATTCACTGAATGTACAAATGGTGTGTGACTCCAACAGGATCATTACACATTGTTGTGCCCGATTCCCTGGATCAACCCATGATTCTATGGTCTTGAGGAACTCTACAATACCACGCTACATGGAGCGACACGCAGGGAACAGATCCTGGCTACTCGGTGAGTCTCATTTCATGCATGATGATGTGGGGTATGTGATGCGGCAATGACCTGGCAGGAAGGGGGGGGGTGCGTACGTAGCAATGGCATTCCACATAATTCGTTTATCGTCCACATACAGGTGATGCCGGATATCCACTGAAGAGATGGCTCCTCACACCAGTCCGGAACCCACGGGACCAGCATGAGGAGGACTACAACCATGCCCACTCACGTACCCGTGTAGTCATTGAACAGGCATTCGGCCTACTGAAGACCCGTTTCCGGTGCCTCAGCAGGTCTGGCGGGGCACTCCTGTACCGCCATGAGAAGGTTGCAAAGATGGTGATGGCATGTGTCATGCTCCACAACATGTGCGTACGTAGAAATGTGCCCATGCCCCCTGACGCAGAACTGCAAGCACCTGAAGATGGTCATGATGAGGGTGGGGATGTGGCAGCACCTCAAGGAGTCTGCGAGGCACAGGAGGGCCGTGAAATTCGTCAGCATCTCATAGATGCATGCTTCTAGCACTCACGCCTGGTGGCTGATACATGGACACGGGACTCGTGGCACTGTGTGTGTCTGGTACATGCACAATATGGACTGTACGCCTATGATGGCCTAGTACACAAAGATCATTGTCCACACATCTCATTGTTTGATCGTGCATTGTTTATGGCATATGTGATATCATGTTGAACACCCTATCGACCCGCCACCCAAGTGAGCCCAACACACCCCCTCCACCCTCCTACCTCCCCCCCGAACACCAGTGTCCGCAGATGCTCATTGTCAGTGGGCAGTCGCTATTGCAAGCCCCCTCTGCGGGTATCAGGGGCACCCCTGCCTGTGGAGCGCAGGTTCCTCCCAGATCTACGTTGGGGGCTGCCCTGGACGGAACTTGCAACGGATGATGTCTCTGCCTGCTCACGTCCATGCATGTCCCTAAGGGTTTGTGAGAGCTCAGTGAGCACACGGCGCACTGCGGCAAGTTCGGCACATACGTCTTTGGACGTCGCATGCAGTTCCCCCCTCAGGCTCTCGGTGCTTCTCTCCATTTGGACTCTCAGGCTCTCGGTGCTACTCTCCATTTGGACTCTCAGGCTCTCGGTGCTACTCTCCATTTGGACTCTCAGGCTCTCGGTGCTACTCTCCATTTGTGCCCTAAGTGTCTCAGTTGATGTTTCTATGTCTGCCTTAGTGCCCCCACATCCATCGGCATGGTCCTTGAGGAGCGTGGCCAGTTGCTGCTGTTGCACGATTAACTGGTCGAGGGACTGTTGCCTGTGCTGTGCCATGGCCATTTGCGGTGGTGTCACAGAGGGGCTGTTCGCCTCATGTTGCCCTGCCACAGGGCTTGTGGGGGATGGCCAGTCGTCGTCTTGTGGGTGCCCCTGCGTGGTATCCTCATGGTGTACGGGATGGAACAGACAGGGGGATTGGGACAGGTCATGGATGGATCTGACTTCGACATCCCCGTCTTCTGTGTCGGAGCATGCTGCCATTAATGGGGTGTCACCTATGGTGCTGCTGCCACCAGAGGCAGTACCTTCTGTGGCATCCATTGGGGGGACCTGTGGTGGTGCTGTTGTGGGCATGCTGGCTGCTGGGGTGCCTGTTGATGTTCCCTCCTGTGTGCTGCCACTTGATATGTGCTGCTGCCGTGTCTTGATGCATGCAGCTGAGGTGAGGGTCTTTGGCCGTCGGTCTTGGCCCTCTTTGCAGGTGTGCTGGTAGGGGTGTCCTGGAGCTCGTCATTTGGATCGGACCCTGTGGTGGAGTAAAGGAGGGCGAGCGTTATTAATGGGTCTGTGGGAATTGGAATGGCAATGTATCACATGCATTGGGGTGGTACCTGAGGGTGATTTGGGTCGGGGCCTTGGAGGTGCTTTCATTTGTGTGTGGAGTGAGGGTGCAGTTGTTTGGCAGCCTGCAGTTAGGGTGTGCCTGCTGCACGTGTAGTGGGTGTTTTTGGGGTTTTCACTTATTTATGTATTTATTGTGAGTTTTGAAGTGCGCTATCAGGCCAATGTGTGTGGACGTTCTCCTGGCCATGTGTTGCTGTTGCGCTATGTGGACACATGTGAGTCACATGATTGGACATTGTGGATTTGGCATGGTTTTATTTGGGCCACCTACCTGATTCTCCGGATGTCTGCACTCCTTTCTCCATCCCTCCGACTCCCTCTATGCTCTCCATTCCAATGGTGGAGGCACAGATTTCTTCCCAGGGGGTCAACTTGATGGGTGATTCCGATCCTCCCCCGGTGGCTGTGGCAATGTTGCGGTTGGCAGAAAGTATGCTACGGACGCGTATCCGCAGGTCGTCCCACCGCTTCCTGCATTGCTGTGGGTTGCGGGGTGCGGTCCCCACCGCACTTACCCGCTGTGCCACCAGGGCCCATATGGCCTTCTTGTTCGCAAGTGCCGTCCTGGTCATTTGCGTGGAGAAGACGGCGGCGGCATTCTCCTGGAGGGTCTCTGTGAGTACGGTGAGTTCCTCACGGGAGAAGTGGACCTGCCGCTTGCGGTCGCACGCTTTCTTCGCTACTTTTCCCATTTTTCTTGGTTTCACTAGGGTGGATGACGGGTTGGGATGTGTCTCAGGGTGGTGTTTTTAGTGGTTGTGTGTATTTTGTGGTTTTATAGGTGTACGGGGTGTTGTTTCCCGTTCCGGGCCCATATTTTTACTTCCATTTCCGTATATTTACGGTCACCGTACTTTCCGGTTGGCGCTCACTGCGGTGTCCGCTATGATGGGTGGCGGTATTGCACCTAGGGCGCCGTACGGCGGCGGTGTGGGCCGTTTTGGGGTCATTTCCGCCATCGCGGACTTTGCACTTCCGCCATGGCGTGGTGCTCGTGCCCGATGGGTCGGAATGGGCCGCACTTTGCTCCATCGTGCAATGGCGGAAACGCTATTTACGCTGTGGCGGTCCGGTCAGTCACTTTCCGCCAGGGTCGTAATGAGGGCCACTGTCTTTTAGATGCTTTCATACTTGTATTCTGATTCCCGAGTTAGATTCAGTGTAAGAATATCTTTTAATACTTTCATTACATTTCTTAGAATGCACCTTCAAGACTCTTTTTACCCACCGTGCCTTTTTATCTCACTGTGTCTTTTTGAAGCTTTGGTACTCTCACAACTTATCCCAGGATGCAACACCTGCACATTCTTATATCCAGCGACCTGGCTCCTTGTTTTCCATCTTGTCCCTCCCAAGTACCGACAATCTCGGGCCGCTCTGAACTATCCAAGGATCATGCTGTGCTCTTTTAATAAACATGTAATCAGCAACACTTACTCCTTGGGTGACACTCTCGCTTTGGCTTTCTCCCATATTTCCCAGCACAATCACCTGCTATCTGAACTAAAGCAATACCCTGGATTCCCATGTACAGTCCTTGCCCTGGGTCGAGCCCCAGCAAGTGGGAACACCTTCCATGCCTCGCTGAGGACTTTTTCGTCAGGCTACTGCAGCTCCTGCGTTTGCCCCGCCTCTTCCTGGCTTTCCTGCATTATCATTTCCTTTTCTCAATTCTCTCCAGATACACACTCATAATCCAATTAGTTCACTAGTCCTTGGCTCCCCCACATTTCCAGCATGTCCAGTCTTTGACCTATAATCACATGATCTGAGACCGGAGTTAAAAGTCCAGCTGCACATATGTGATCTCACTCTCACTGTGCTCCGCTGCTGCCGTGTCAGAGGTGAGTGATCTCTCTTGCCCGATGTTCCTTGCATGCAACAGATAGCAACCCCCATGTGTAATGCAATGTTGATGTCAAAGGAGCCACCATATAACTTCTTCCTGAATCTTAAAATCAATTGGAAATCAAAACTATGACTAGTGAATCTCGCCAAAGTTGGTGGTCTTCTTTCTCTATGATCAGTCTCATATCTTAGGCCATAACCTCCACCTCCCACGCACTACTTGTCACACCCTTCCTTAAAGCAGTTGCTCAAAGGCTCAGGGTCATTCTTTTAGTGAGCCTTCTGGTGTCCTTGTTTTTATCTTCACTGGCATTGACCTGTGATATTATATGATATGATAGGTTATCTGTGGATTTCTTTATGCTCGATGGTTAATTACCAGGAATCTGGAAAGTCTGTGCCCAGGCAACGTTTCCAGAAACTAAGGAATCACGGCTATTCTTCATGGCACTTACTGGCAGACAGCTCTCTGTGCCTCTGGCATATCTGCTTGTACACCCCAAAAGGGCTGATATGCAACACATACCACCCCACAAATGTGTATTTGTGTAGTTATATGTATTGCATTCATATAGCTTCCCAGTTTCAGCTGCCAAACACTGGAACGATCTTCCATCACCACTAAGATCTGAATCTTCCTATTGATCCTTCTGCAACAGCCTGAAAACCTGGCTATTCTCACAAGAATGGCTAAAGTAGCTCTCTCTCACAATCCACCTGAAATCTCCAGTATGACTAACACTGTGAACCGTATGCATTACTCTGAATTCTCAACAGAACTGTTAACGATATCCATTGCTGAGAACCATTGCGCACGTATGTATGTACTTTATGCTTTATTGTCAAAAAAACAGCGACCTGATGCCTCAGGGCTGGGTGCGCTTTACAAATGTCAAAATAAATATATACATTAATATAGTATTTTAATTAATTCAAGAAAATGTTGTTCTTTTTAACATACATACATTACCCAATAACAATGAGCTGAGGCATTCCTACACTAAAACACCTTTACATACAATAATGTTTTGATTGAGTGATATGAGTGATCTATACTAGGTGGTGGTGTGGTGAAGAGCCAGAACCTATGCAAGGGGCAGGGACTGGAGGACACAATATTTTTTTTAACATTGTCAGTCGCAGGCCAGTATTTAAACCTTCAAAAAACATAGATTGGCCCAGTGGACATAATGCAGGAAGGTGAGTTCGTATGCTATTCCATAGCATAAGAAGGTGCGAGGCTGTGTAGTGTTTCTTCTGTCTGGTCTGATCTGCGTTTACAAGAGTTCGACTAAAGTGATGGCTTTGATTGCAGTGGGGTGGACCTGGTAATGAAAAGGAGCAAACATGGGAGGAAGCGCAGGGATCTGGGGTGAGTGATTGACAGCCCAATTAATGTTGGATGAGTGATGATGTGTGAGTATTCTGAATGTGTCAGTTGAGACCTGAGCTGGATGCCAGAGAATGGACGGTGCACGGGCCCTGGTACCTATGAATTAAGAGAGTAATTGGAACTCTGTAACTATGTGAATTCACATGTACTTTTCTACAAAGGAGGGCAGCATCATCCGCCAAGATGACACACTGAAAAGCCAACTTTGTAACAGGGACCAATTGGTTGCCAAGAGACAAGGAGAAGAGAGTTAAAGAGATACGACATTGCAATACAATAGGTGAGGTAATAGGACAAGGCTATGGATGTAGTTATTAAAGAGTGTCAGGAATTTAAAGATAAATCCATCGAGAGTGGCAACTGTAGGTGAAGGTGGTTGAGGATCTTAGGAAGGCTACTATTGTTGTGTCACAAAGTTGAGGGGCTTGTCAAGTGAAACAAATGATGAAACGTGTAGATTAAGATGTAGGGCCTCATTACGACCCTGGCGGTAAGGGGTTTACGCCAGCGTTAGCTGCGCCGACCCCTTACCGCCAATTACGAGGTCCCTTAGCGCCATGGAGCTTTTAACACCCGCTTTTAGCGGGTGTTAAAATCCATGGCGCTAAGGGACCATGGAGTTAATTACGCCACCGTAATTTACGGTGGCGTAATTAACGCCTTCCCCACTCCCATTATGCCCTATGGGGCAAAAATGGGAATGGGGAAGGGTAAATGGGGATTGGGGACTTACCGCCCCGCCAAGGTCGGAATGGGGCGGTAAGTCCGCCAACCACCATGGCGTAAACGTAGTTTACGCCATGGTGGTAAAGTGACGGCCCAGGCGGTAACTTACCGCCTGGGTCGTAATGAGGCCCGTAGTCTTGTGTAGCAGTTCAGTTTGCTGATCACAGAAGTACAGAGCCTTATGTTACTTCAATGGTGTGTGAGGTGTGGGGGGACATTTCGAATGTTTAGGAGTCTAGCTATGGTGACGTTCACCTGGGAGAACTGGAAGGGTTTCAGGTCACTGTCAAAGGGAACCCCAAGGTTGCGAGCCATGGGGGAGCAGGTGACCAGTGTAGGACTTAAATCAGAAAGTCATGGACGATTGGAGAGTTGGATTGGCATTGGAGAGAAGAAGAAAGATGACTTCCATCATTTAGGCGTGGAAGAAGCGGCAGCATAGTGCCATTCATTGTTGCAATGCAGTTAGGAGGTTGGTTATGCATTCTTATATTTCAGGGTGCAATGAGGGGAAGGAGACCATAATGTCAGTATCATCACCAAAGAATAGATCATTGAAGCCAAAAGAAGCTAATTATTTTGATGAGTGTGATTGTGTATAGAAGATGAGAAGTCAGCCTATGACTGATCCTTGTGTAATGTCCACTAGGAGGGGTACCAGTGATGAGGTGCTGGAGTCACTGAGCTTCAGAAGGAACATTCAGAGAGATAGGAAGACACCCAGTCAAGTACAATGCTCTTGCAGCCAAAGAAGGAAATAGTTTGAAGGAGGGATAGATGTGTCATAGTGTTAAGTGCATCAGAAGGGTCCACATGTATGGGAATGGAGTAGGGGTGAGAGGGGTAGGCAGTCGCAAGTGAATTGCCAATGTGGAAGAGACTAGTCTCAATAGAGTGCTTGACTGGAATCCAGATTGAATACAGTTAGCGAGTGACCCTCATGATCTTTGACCTTGCAGTTGAAGACAACTGTCTCATAGATTGTATAGTGGTATGGAAGAAAAGAGACAATTTTGTATAATGAGGGGTTTTTGGTTTCTTGGGGTGGGTATGAATGTGGATGATTTGTAACAAGCTGGGAATATACTAACGAGTGGCAGGTGTTAAATAAGATGGAGATTTCAGAGGTGATGAAGGGTGTAAAATCTATAACTATTTCTGTTGTAAATGGGTCAATTGGAGTATGTGATGGTTTAGCGAAGGACTTTTGGGTTACAGTTCAGTGGGGGGGTGAGGGAAAAGTGATATATTGGCGAGTGTGTGTGGATGAGAGAAGAAGGGAATCAGAGAACTGTTGGGAGAGATAGAAGGGTGGAAAAAGGGTCCTGTAGTTTGGTGATTTTATTGGACACGTAGACGGCATAGTGATTGGCAGAGACAGAGGAAGAACCAGAATGGAACGTGGCCTAGTGGATCATTTGTACTGTGTGAGTGCAAGAGCAGAGAGAGGAATCACAATTAGTGTAGTAGGAGGATTTTGTTTTGTCGAAAGCTGTGTTCAGGATAACTTGAGAGTCCTTGCAGGCAGCAATAAGACTGGAGGATCAGTCTTTTTACTAGTGGTGTAGGCAGAGGTGCATATTTGTCCTCATCAGCGGAATAGCAGGCTATTTCCAATGTTGAGTACGTGGCTGGGAGTGGGGTAGTCTAGCAGGCGGCATAGTGATCTTTCAGTGTGGTGGACAGTGCATATCTGAATTCTTCACCATTGAGGACATAGCACCATAAATACAAAGGTATCTTTTGTTTTGTTTTCGATGATTTTGGAATTGAAAACGATTCAGCAACAAACAGAAATAAAGGCTGCCAACAGAGGAATAATTTGGGAGTGTTTAAAAGCTAATACATTATTGCCCCATAGAACTGTCCAATTGAAACATGGTTGTTTTATAACTTACCTATCAACATAAACACCCTAGTTATACCACAATCCAAAAGCCTAAGCAAATACAAAACCTCAAAACTCGGCAGAGTTGCAGGGCATGATGCCAGTATCTATGCAGGCCTTCTTATAACACTAATAATTAGCTCCAATTACTCCAATACTATGCAGCAAGTGTAGCCCTGTGTCTGTAATAACAACGCTATATCCCCACTCCATTAAAAGTCTTCCACAGTCCCATGGTGGACCACAACATATTCCTTGAGTTACTGGACCCTTCTATATACTGAATTCTGCATTTTTCATTATCCCATAAAAACCCAATGAGGGTAGACTCTGCTTCCCCACACGATGCCTCTTGGCACTCCCAAGTAATACACACACCTGTGCGGTGCACTACAAAACCTAAATACATACAGGATACTATGCTTAAGAAAGATATTTAGAAATTCCAATCTTTTGTCTATCCTCAAATGGCCATCAGATAGTATCTTTAATACAGGGCTCATACTGTTGTGCAAGTCTCTGTCTATTTTTCCATCACTATATGTCACCAAGAAGAATATTTCCTGTCATTCAACAGTTCTTGCTTGTCCAGGATATCTTCATAATGTGTTCATACATCTTGCAGTGTAAAGTAGGGATGAATACAACCAGGCACATACATTTTTTAGAGCATTTGTAGAGCAGCGGTTGGACCACTTGCCTTGGAAGTCAGTAGTTGTCAACCTGTGTCTTGTGGTTCAATGATAAAATGCTTGACCTCTCTTGTGCTAGCTTTCTTCAGCACCACATGGTGAGGCAACGAACTGTTACATCCACCTCCACCCAACAAACATGCCTTGAACTTCAATGAGACCCCTAACATAAGAGTTATATCACAAAACTGCCCCCAAGTAAATGTTCCCCTGATGGGTGAATACTAATTTATACTTGTACATTGTGAGGGGACATGGCAACCCAAAGGCTAAACTGTAAAACAATAATCCAGAAGCAAAATAATCACTGCACCTCTTTACAAGGGAGAACAAGGTGTATTACATGCAAAAAGGACTCAGACGGTCCCGTAGAACTGAACTGATATGGAGCTCATCTTATCTCAAGAAGTTACAGGTTATATAGGTTAGAAACCGCAAATTAACAATAATATGCATAATAATGAGTACAAAATCCCACCACCCTCATTGGCTACCAACTAAAGAACATGCTAATCCCCCCACCCCCATAGTCCCTAGACAGATCGGTCACATCTAAACTAAACCTACTCCCATAGACACATGGTCCCCTTCATTGTCACTTGCAAATCCAGATACATGATTGGTGACTGATGAGGGAAACTCTACCTTGATAAGACAATAGTCCTTCTCATTATACCAAATGCTATTGCACACACAAGGTGCAAATCTAATGGCATCGCCTCTTCTCCTACTATCCCAAATCATGGAATGTTTGAGACACAGCTTCCCCCTTATCTTCTTACAACTCCAGGTGCCCGGTAATGATGTGACAAAGGCACCACTCTTGAATCTGAATTTCAGTGATTTATTTGTTTTTTGGATATATGTTTGCTTGTAACTCAAGTGGCATGACGGCTCATGGGTGAGGGCATAAGTGCTCTAAATCTCCTTCTTGCCCATTTACATCACACAACCGTATGCCCTATTCTCATGAACGTGTCCTTCAAAGGGCACATCCCTTCCCATTCTTCCTTCACATAGCATTCAATTCCCACCAGGTTCAGACCGTGCAGCTGGATATAATTAACGCCTATCTGTGTACCATGGGTGCCACTGGCATAAGCTTCTCTCCTGGGGAACGGGAAAAGAGATTTGTTTTCCAATCTGAGCTAAACAGAGCCACAGCTCCACATCAGGGCATGTGTTGTATTCTATTCATTGTATGCTAGGCATTAACATCCAAAATGGTGACACTTTTGCTACGTTAACTCACTGACCTCGCCTCTTCCACAATATCTTGCTGGCTCTAATTTCTACTTGTTTCTGCTCTTCCCGCACATCTCGCTACACGACATTACTAAGGACACAACAACTAAACCCAGGGCCAATAATACTGCCCTATCTATGTCCTCTGCAGTGACACCAGTAATACATTTGTTGCCCTTGCCGTATTGCTATTTGTGAGTATCTAATATGTTTGAAACCTAACTAAAACAAGAACATATGCGCCTTCTGCAGCACAAACTTGAGTCTGCTCCAGCAATGGTACGTTTTAATAGGTTTTCCTCAGTCTGAACCTTTTTGCCTGACTGGGATGCTGTACGTGGATCCCAACAACATATTTATGTGTAAAACATGCCGAGTAGATAAAACAAAACATTTCCCTGTCTATAATTGTGGGTGCTAAGAGTAGGAAAATGGGAAAGTCAAAAAGAGTGCATCACATAACATTACTAAACATCAGGGTTAGACAACATGCACCGCCCCAGAGTCTTGGGTCGATATCTTCCATCAACCCCAACATTTGAGTGTTTAAAATAGAGCATGGCCAAATCCTTGCTCCCCCATCATCCACAACACATATGGGACTGCAGTGAAGATCTCGTCAGAGGCTTCATTCAGCAACTCTCATCAGCCGCAGTCAGCACTGCCAATGGTGTGGGATGATGGGAGTTTAAGGTAAAAACATCTGGAGAGACACATGTTGCCCATCTCTTCTTTGGAGAAAAACTCTATCCATAGTTGTCCAATGACTGGACTGCATAAAAACAATACAGTGCAGTGGGGTGGACCTGGGCAGAGCCTGCCACCGGCAGCACCCCCCGCCTCTGAAACTACTTAAAAGGGCAACACTATACACCAATTGTCTACAATATATCTGTTCAAAGTGACCACAACGTGTCTTTTTTGTGTTTTGTTTGTCATGCATTTATCCAGCATAATTCCAATTAGCAACTCATATTTTGTGACCAGCGGCACTTACTAAGGACGGGAGATGGAGTGCACTGTTTGATTCAATTCTAATACAAAAGGCAGATTCTGCTGTCACCACTCCTCAATGTTGCCCTTGTGTATTTATCTCTTTGGGGATTAAACACTTGTTAACAATTGAAGTGCCTCGGAATACATGTGTGCTTATAAAAACACCTTAGAGATACATGATGAATTTCATTAAGAAACTGATCAGGGCTTGCAAACCTTTGATGTCCGAAAAAAGTTGCATTACCATCGCCAGAGCACTTATACTATCCAAGCTGGATTACTGCCACGGACTGTACCTGGGAGCAAGCAAATAGGTTCTCAATAAATTACAAACGTTGCAAAATAACGCCCTGAGATCTGCCCTAAGCATCTCAAGGAGAGCTTAAATATCTAAAACAAGAAGACAACATAAATGGCTGAAAATTAACGATAAAAAACAACTGAAAACTATGGCCCTCACGTACAAATCTTTAAACCATGCAGCGCCTCCTTATCTCTCTGCAAAGTTTAACCTCAGGGCCTCAACTCGAGTCACTAGGTCCTACAACACCCTCAGCTTGCTAGTCCCAAGATACAAACTCCGAAAATCAGGGGGATGTAGCTTCCCAGTCACGGCTGCTCAGTTGTGGAACACATTCCCTCTCACATTGAAAACCACCAACTCATTCACCAACTTCAGAAGTAATTCTATGAAATGGCTAGTTGGAAAGCAACACCATCCCGCTTTAGCTATATAGCCACCGATTCCTAAATTACATCCCCTGCCTGCATATTGTATGTAACTTAGCTATCATGCTTATTACCAAGGCCACATTAGCGATTCTGTGGTCTTCACCTCGTATGTAACTATTTAAACATTTCTAAGATGTGTCGTATTTTTCTGTAATATACGTATGCCATGTCCTTGTATATCAGCAACGCCTGTAACTGTCAAATGTGCCCAGATACCTCTGAGTTAAGGTGCGCTATAGAAATGAATAAAACAAACAAACAAGCAATGCTATACAAATAAAAGGAACTTCATGTGCAGATGTCAACCCTACAGAATCCAAGTAATTAACCCCAGCAAAGAACAGGAGACTCTTGCTTCTGGGCGGCTCATGCAGTTGTAACAAGGAAAGAACAAAATGCAAACACCAGTGCAGACATTTTATATCTCTGGCACATGATGGCTACTCTCGACACCGATAACTGTCGGTTCTCAGTGTCAGAATGCGGGTGTTGTTTACAATATGGAGTCTGGTTCATAGTCACAAGGCTATTTGCACATCCAAAGTGAGGGGTATTAATATGAGCCCCCAAAGATGTAGGCAGCGAGGTTCGGGAAGATTACACTTGTATTTAAAAGTAAATCACCAATACACTGTCGAGGTTTATATTTGCATCTGTGCCTGAAGTGCAGTAACACTCTTGTTAAGTGTTATTTTGGCCACAGCCCAGACTCCGTTACTGAGTGCTCTATGTAAGAGAACTGCTGGTTGAGAACACAGTTGTACGGTTTTACAAACACCCCATAGAGTACATTCTGTGAATCTATTTGCCACTGCTCATAGCCCCCTCCCCCACATTTATTTAACTGTCTATGAGTACCGTTGCTTCTGTTCACAGTCACTCTGTATATAGTGTACATCTTATTGTATGTTGTAAGGTTGTGGGGATCATTTATACTGGATCCAGTTGCTGTCATGCATCTTCAAGTCACAAACCTCCAGTTTGATTTCTGTGATTGAACCCCATCCCATTCCATTCCTTCTATCTATATTTATATGTATTTAAATAACAGGATTGTCATGTTCGATCAGAAATGACATGCAATGGCATATGTCGGATGCATTCCCATGAACATTGTCTGTACATCAGCACACACATGAGTAGTTAGCCAGTTTATGAGGTTGGAAAAAAGTGGGACATACACCCGGGACAGAACAAACAGACACTTATATACATATATATATATATATATATATATATATATATATATATATATATATATATATATATATATATATATATATATATATATATGTATATATATGTACATAGGAAAAGCAGTGACTTAGAAAGGTAACATTAACCCAAGGGGGCAAGTACTTCAAACCAAAGAAAACTACTATTTATATGTACAACATTACATTATTAAGTGGCACTGGAGGGAGTAGTGGTGTCAGGTATGAATGATGGGGGTGAGGATAGGAGGAGATCCCTCTTTAGCAAGCAAGTCAAATTTAAGCTAAGCTTTGTAGAGATACACAAATAGACTGGCTTTGATTGTTAGGGTTAGTGGATTTCAGTTGAGTGTGGCAAGTAGGTAAAAAGAGTGGTAGCAAGAGAAGGCCCAGGAAGGGAATAGGATGGTGAGGTTGAGTGCAGAAGGGCATCAGAGGAACAAGATGGTGAGTAAACTGGGATGCATTCAGACAGGTACTGAGGAGCAAGACCATTAATAGCTTTGTAGACCAGGAGAGGGAACTTGAAAAGAGAGCGGTTTTGCATAGAGAGCCAACCAACATGTTGTAAGTAGGTAGAAGTGGAGGAGGATCTGGGTTGGGTGTAAAGAGTGAAGGTAACAACAATTAGGACTTTGTCTAGAGGGAGGAAGGAGCAGAGTGGGAGGCTGAGGAGTAGGCTTGGGCAGTAGTCAAGTTTGCAAAGCATGAAACACTTGTGTATAGGTGTGTTGTAAATGCCACATCATATCATGAGAGCGATTCAAGAGTGGTTAGTAAGAAAATGCTGTATTTTCCAAATGTTTGGGAGGATATTATGAGCAGCAGAGGCAGTACTAGTGATGAATCTTTTCAGTTGTATGTCGCTATCAAAGGGGACCCCAATATTGCAAGGCTTGCGTGAGAGGGCAAGAAGGTCAAGCATGAAGGAGATATGAGAAGGGAAAGTGGGGAGAGAAACTGAAATATGACTTTAGTATTTGGCGGCAGATGAAAGCCATCCAGTGACAAATTGTAGCGAGACAGTTCATAATCGGTTCCTGGATGGCTGGAGTGAAGGATGGAAATAAGAACAATATCTGAGTGTCATCAGCAGAAAAGTGATAGTGAAAGCCACAGGATGAAATAAATCTTCCAAGGGGAGACGTATCGAGTGTAAAGAGCAGAGGTCCATGGACTGATCCTTTGGGGTCACCGACAGGGAGAGGAGTGGTTTGCGAGCTCCAATCGATTTTAAATGACCAACCTTTCCCGGTTGGAGATGATCCAGACAAGAGAAGATTTGCAAAACCCAAGGTCCTGGAGAGTGAGGAGGAGAGAAGAGTGTTGAAAGCAGCAACAAGGTCCAAAAGGATGAGTATAAAAGAGAGTTTGGAGTGGAGAAATTTGGAGGCATGCATGAGTGCAATCCCGGTGGAGTGTTTACGAAGAGAGACATAAGTGGATTTCCAAGGCCATTATCCTCAAGGTACTTATTGATCCTGTCAAAGACAACCCCTTCAACGATGTTTAAATAATGGTGAAGAAGAGAAAATGGGCAATAGTTTCTTGAACGTTTGGGTCAGCAGAGAGCTTCTTCAATAGGGGTAAAACATTTGCAGATTTGAAGAAGGCAGGGAACAGTGCATTAGGGAGAGGTTGAGGCTCAGAGAGTGAAGGGAAATTAGTTGAGACTAAGACTTTTTCCTTTTGGAGAGCAAAATGTTCAATAGTAGCAGAAGATAGGTTGGCACTGTGAAGAACGGGTGCTTATTCAATAGGAGAGGTAGGAGAGAAGTAGTCAAGAGTGGAAGAGTTGGGGAGTGTTGGTGGACAGACAAATGGTTGGGGAGGGAAAGAGAGGAGGGCTGTGAGAGTTCTATGCATTCTTAGAGTTTATAGAGGAAAAGTAGTGAGAAAAGTCATTAACTGAAAGGGAAGAGGTGATGGATATAAGCTTGAATGGTTTGAGCAAAGATTGGAGGGTAGATGAACATTTGCGGGGGTGATTGTGAAAGGTGGGAATTATATTTGTTAACTATGAAGATTTGGTAGAGCCCAGTCCAGAGTTTAGGGCAGCAAGGGAATTTTTGTAGGACAGGAGTAGCTTGGTTGTCCGTAATTTGTGCTAGCATTGTAGGTCAAAGCGCACGTTTCTTTTGAGGGCTAGAGAATTTCAGAGGTTATCCAAGGGTGAAGACTGGGATGGGAAAGTGTAAAATATGCGAGCAGCATAGTGTTGGTGAGATGGCGCCATAAGTGCAAAGTGATAATTGAAGAAAAAATGGTAATTGGAAGAGGCATAAATAGAGGAAAGTGAGAGAATAGAGGTCCACACATTATCAAGGTAAGGGGCAAGACAATCCTGCATGAATTTCCTCTTAGTAATTGAAGAGGGGAGATGAGGAGTAAAGGTGGGGGAACCAAAATGTGAACAATGGAGTGATCAAAGGGAGTAGGGTCAATGGGGAGGTCAGAGCAGGAGAGTGAATTATACAATTAGAAAGACATGGGGCCTCATTCCGATATTGGAGGTAGCCATAGTGCTGTTTGTGCCATGGCTGCCTCCAATACCGGGTCCGGCACCGGTCTAGTTCAATGGGGACTTACCGGTACAGTCCGACTCTGGCGGGACCGGTAATTCCCCATTGAACAAACCATTCCCCATTCCCATTGAGCCCCCATAGGGCTCAATGGGAATGGGGAGGGTGCTAATAACAGGCTCGCGACTAGCAAGCCCGTTATTAGTGCCCTGGTCCCTTAGCGGGACCCGTAAGGGACGTGTGGTCAGACCACACGTTCCTTACGGTTCTCTCCAAGGGACCTCGGAATCGGGTGGTAAGGGATTACCGGCACCGGTCTCCTTACCGGTGCCCGGTATCCCTTACCGCCGACTCGTAATGACCCCCATGGTCAAGAGCGTTCCCTAGAGACACAGCAGGCTAGTTATGGATGGGGGAGAAAGAGTGGTCAGATGGGAGGGATTTTGGTTGAAGACAGGTGGCTGCAGATGGTTTGGAGAAGTCCACCAGCAAATCTCCAGATGGCTGTCATGTGGCTACATGTCCCCCGGGAGTAAATCGCAGTGCTCCCGATGGCATCCACACAGGCAGGCAGAACTCTAGGTGTTTTATGTCCTTGGAGATTTTTTTGCAGGCTGAACACTCAAATGTTGCATTGGGTTCTCTGGCAAAGGACAATGGTGCATCTTCTCCTTATCTTCGCGAAACGCTTGTATTTATTACACTCTGAGTATATTATTGGTTTGGGCTTCAGTTTAGCATGCACCTGCACCCAGCTGGACTCTTTTTACTTCTCAGAATAACACCATCATGAACTCCATACCCAGACTACATTCCATCATGTGTTTCAGTCTTTGCATTTGCCTGCCCTGAATCTATCCAAAGACCACATTTAGGAGGTAGACGCGTACCACCCAGAACCAGATCCTGACACTATGACTTGCTTGTTTTCCTTTGTTCCAAATTTGAAGTGCAAGATGAACAGCTGTTCAGCTCCAGAATTGATTTGCAACTCCCAGGTTTTAGTTCTGAAGCCTGAATTGCATGCTCTCTGCTTTCACCTTAAATCCTTTGCTTGCGTTCATGTTTCCAGTTTACCGAAATGTAGCATAATTTAATTCCTTATTTTAATTATGATTAGTACCCGGCGAGGGCGCAATCAGAATGAAAGAGCCATTCTGATTGGCCCTTGCTGAGTCATTACCAGGCCGGGAATCCCTCTGTCGGGATTCCATGGCCTTTGTCCCCAGCGGGGGGCGTGGCAGCCCCTCAGCCAATGAGGATGCTCGAAGCGGGTCTATCCCCGCTCCGAGCCTCCCCGCGACTGAGAGGCTGCCTTCGCCCCCCACCGGGGACTCAGGAAAAGCTTTGGCTTTTTTCCCCTCCCTCCTTCCTCCCACCTCCTTGCCCTCCCCACCCCACTTACCTTCTATCCTTTGTCCCTGGTGGGGGACGATGGCATCCTCCTGCCGTGTGGAGACTCGGAGCGGGGCCATCCCCGCTCCGAGCCTCAACACGGTTGGAGGCTTCTATCATCCCCCACCGGTGACCCAGGTACGTTTTTTTTCTCTTCCCCTCCCTTCCACCCTCCCAACAACACTTACCTTCTTTTTTTTTCGGGAGCGGACGGCCTGGGAACGCTTCTGTTTCCAGCGTGTCTGCTCCCGATGGGCGCCATGGAAAAGGAAAACGGACTCCGTTTTCTCTTTCAATGGCGGCCATTTTCTTGTAAGTCTTTTTTTTTCCTCCCGAAATGCCGCGTTTCAGGACAAAAAAAAAAGCTTTTAGTGCCCCGGTCACGCAGTTTTTGTGGGCCGGGCTACTAATAGCTATATGCCCCGAGCGGCAGGGTCATTACTGAATCTGGTAATGCCCTAGGGCCTTTGTTATAACTATGGGTCCCAGGGCATTACCTTAGTCGGTAATGCCCCCGCCGGTCAGGGTATATTGCTTAAATATCGAAGCTGCAGTGTCCATGTATTATTAAAGCATTCTATTCTGATATTTTGATAGCATTCTCTTTCCCATGACCGCTAGGAATACCCATGTTCTATGTTAGGTTGTCGTAATTTTCTATTGTCATTTCATGTACCTGTCTTTGTAGCAAAAAGATTAAGTTTAAGAATGGGAGATACCTCTGTTTCCTAAACCTACTTCTTGAAGATCCTTTTTTCTGCATCTCATGTTGTTGCCTTCGTTCGATCTGTATTTCGAGCCTTTGATTTAGGTTAAAGTGCCCCAGTCACAGTCTCCAAGATCCAGTTCTGCTTTTCCTTAGAACTCCGTCTTAGATTATCTATCAGCCTTTCATAGTTATGCTGTCTTGTGATTTCTATCTGTTTCAGTGTTCTACGTATCTCTTACTAAACATGAGCGTGACTACTTTACAGCACCTTGCCTTCTCTGAACAAGTCACATATGGGAGGACCATAGAGTGGCATTGAGGTCCTCTGGGGTGGATGGGAAGCCACCAGCTGTCTGTTGTGACCCATGTTTGTGGTAAATGGAGTATGTAACAGAGATCCCCGGTTTACCCTTGGCGGGGTCCCCAAAATCCACTGTTCCCTTTGCAGGAAGAGAACATTGTATATCCGACCAAAAGATGTGTTTCAAGGGAAATTAAGTTAAATTCCCAGAGCAACTTTTAATTTAGAGAGTCAGCTTTCAGGAGAAGAATCTTTAAGGAAACAGAACCCTTTGGAACAGTTAATCCGTGGTATGACTAAAACCACAAATATTGTGTTTGTGTAAGGCACATCTTGCCAATCAACATGAGGAGTAGTTTGTTGTTTCACGTGAACCTAGGGTGTACATGCTCTGGTGTCAATCGGTAACTGGATCACCATGTGAACAATGGAGCAATGAGAAAACTAACACAAAGGAAGTGTACTCATTCTCACAAAGATGCGATTACTAAGCAAGTCAACATATTTCCATCCTTGCAGGTGGAACACCAGCTCACATGATCAACATGACTCAGATGACTGATTCCAAAATGGTGGACAAGATATTTGAACCATTGTGCCAAAGGGAACTGAGCACATGTAGAATTAGATTAGTGGAAAACCCACACTACCTGCATATATCTATTTATAAGAGGGCCACACATAAAAAGAAAGTTTAACTACTAGGCATTGACCAATCAAATTAAAACACAATGATAGATAAATAGATCCACTAAGGGAGTTAAAATGGTGCTGCAGAGAGTTGGTGTGTTTAAGATGAGAATTGCAAAAGAAGAAGGGAAGCCAAGTTGGTTACACTTTGGAAGAGATTCCGAAGAGTAGAATTCTAGGCTAAAAGGATCACACCAAAAGACAGCACTAATTGGCAATATTGCATAGAGCATATGGACCTTGACACAGAAACTGACATGAGCCAGGAAGTATTGATGAGCAAGAGTGAGATAATTTCTGGGGCATATCCCAGGTCCTGCTGGTTGCTGCTAAGCAACAAGACGTGAAGAGAAACTTTGAAACAAAGCCATCTGACTATATCTATGGCAAGAAGATACCCCTTGCACATGATGGGTAAGGCTCCAAGATCTTGCCAAAACTAGAGGATGTTGTAAGGCCACAGAGACTCAGAATTGTTTACCGGTTTGTATCCGCAAGCAAACCCAAGTAAAACATGTATTGGAGCACATAAAATTACCCTAAGATTGTGAGCGACTTGAAGAACTCTTTGTTGGGGAGAGATTTCCCAGAATTGGGCAGGAAATGTGGTTTGGAACTAAGGGCAGTAGGTCTATGTATATTAGGAACCCCTTTCACTGACTGAGTGAATCCTCCATGGTTACACTGTTTTAAAGATGTATGCCCTGTTGGGGTTTAGTTACTTTACCTCAGACCCATTCAACCTGCAGGAAGGAAGCAACAGGAGGCTGGAACAGTATCTACAGGAGTAGGGTAATAGAAAATAATTAAAGGAAAGGGCCAGCCCTAACAGTTAATGGAGCCTGCCTATGGCACTAAAGGCATAGAGAAGGTCCTGAAATTCCATGTGCATTGGTACACATGTGACTCCACAGATGTGTCAATGTCATTAATGAACTGCAGTTTAAACCCAAGCTAAAGATACATTTGGACCAGTGGTTGAAGTGGGTGGGAGAGTTTGGGAGCAGTGCTCCTCTACTTTTTAAATATTTAGTTTCACTGTTCGTATACTTTTCTTTTAAAAAGAAACCGTTCCGGAATGGTTTCGTTTTTAAGAAAAGTGTAGTAAGACGTTTAAACCTTCTCTTCAGTGCATTACACTGATCATTGCATTATACAGCACTTGCGTTTGTTTGGGGGTTTGGATTGTGTGTGGGGGGGCCGCGGTGATGAAGTGTGTGGAGAGCGGGGGCAGACCAATAGGGAACATAGTTCCACTACTTCTTTTCTTGCACTTGGACCACTGATTTGGACCCACATCTGGACATATCCGAGCCATTAATTGCAACATGCTCCAAGAACCAGAAAGTGAAGGATAGGAAATTGTGCATTGATCATAACTGCTGCCGATTGCTCAATAAACCCTCATTCTGCAAGATTTCATAGCTCCATGTTTAGAGAAAGGGAAAATAAGTATGTCAAAAAGACCTTATCCCACCACCTTGTGATCTTTTCTCAAGTTGCCCTGTGAGGTCCTGTAGTCACTTGAAGGTCGTTATACTATATTTTATAGCATGAACTGGATTCCTGATTATGCCTGATGGGTCACGCTTAATTTCTCACGCACAACAAACTGCTATAAAACACACTCGGGGTAATTCATAGAATTTCGCAGAAAAGTGTCGCAAGCGGCTGGCGCAGAGTGTCCGCGTGCGATTGTCTGCGCCAGGCACGTGCGCTAAAACCGATTTCCGCGCACAGCGTATTCATGGATTTTAGGCTCCCAAACCAGCCGTGGCGCAGAGTATCGCAGCGACCCTGCAGCAGCGCCAGTAACGCCCCCAAGAACGCCCTCGCGCAAGGAAAAGCCATCAAAATCGCTAAATCATCGCAAAGGGCTGCGCTAACCCTGGACCAGTTTACAGGGCTGCCAAACAAGGAACGCAAAGCGGGTAACGTGCATATCAGGGGTACGCGTGAAGTTATACACGCGATTAGCCAGGGTGCCAGGGTACGTGTATTTCAGGGGTGCGCGGGAAGTTCAACACGCGATAGTCCAGGGAACGTGTATTACAGGGGTACGCGGGAAGTTCAACACGCGATTGTCCAGGGAACGTGTATTACCGGGGTACGCGGGAAGTTCAACACGCGATTGTCCAGGGAACGTGTATTACAGGGGTACGCGCGAAGTCTTACATGCGATTAGCCAGGGCATGTGTAATACAGGGGTACGCAGGAATTATCACACGCGATTTGGCAGGGTACGTGAATTACAGGGTTGCGTGGGAATTATCACACGCCATTTTGCTGGGTACGTGTATTACAGGGGTGCGTGGGAATTATCACACGCGATTAGGCTGGGTGGGTCCTCACAGGTGTTCCCTGTACACCCTCCACGGCCCCTGCAGGCAGCCCACAAAACAGGGGACTACCCTGCACACCTGCTCATGTCCCCCTGCACCCCCACCCCCCAGCCACCAGGGGCACCCACCACCAGGCCCCCACCCATGTCTCCTACCACCCCCACCCCCCAGCAGTGCAGGGGCAGCTTCCACCAGGCCCCCACTCATGTCTCCCACCACCCCCACCTCCCAGCCACCAGGGGCAGCCTCCACCAGGCCCCCACTCATGCCCGACTCATGTCTCCCACCACCCCCACCCCCCAGCACTGTGGGCCACCTGCCAGCAGGCCCCAACCCATGTCACCCACCACCCCCACCCCCCAGCAGTGCAGGGGCATCCTCCACCAGGCCCACACTCATGTCCCCTATCACCCCCACCCCCCAGCAGTGCAGGGGCAGCCTCCACCAGGCCCCCACTCATGTCTCCCAGCGTGCTACGTGTATTCCAGCGGTGCGCGGGAAGTTCCACTCGCGAATAGCCTGGGCGCGTGTATTTCAGGGGTGCGCGGGAAGTTCCACACGCGAATAGCCTGGGCGCGTGTATTTCAGGGGTGCGCGGGAAGTTCCACACGCGAATAGCCTGGGCGCGTGTATTTCAGGGGTGCGCGGGAAGTTCCACACGCAAATAGCCTGGGCGCGTGTATTTCAGGGGTGCGCGGGAAGTTCCACACGCGAATAGCCTGGGCGCATGCATTTCAGGGGTGCGCGGGAAGTTTTACACGCGATTTCAGCAGGGTACGTGTATTTCAGGGGTGCGCGGGAATTCTCACACGCGATTTGGCTTGGTACGTGTATTACAGGGGTGCGTGGGAAGTTACACACGCGATTAGGCTGGGTGGGTCCTCACAGGTGTTCCCTGTACACCCTCCACGGCCCCTGCAGGCAGCCCACAAAACAGGGGACTACCCTGCACACCTGCTCATGTCTCCCACCACCCCCACCCCCCAGCAGTGCAGGGGCAGCCCCCACCAGGCCCCCACTCATGTCCCCTATCACCCCCACCCCCCAGTCACCAGGGGCACCCTCCACCAGGCCCCCACTCATGTCTCCCACCACCCCCACCCCCCAGCAGTGCAGGGGCAGCCCCCACCAGGCCCCCACTCATGTCCCCTATCACCCCGACCCCCCCAGTCACCGGGGCACCCTCCACCAGGCCCCCACTCATGTCTCCCAGCACCCCCACCCCCCCAGTCACCAGGGGCACCCTCCACCAAGCCCCCACCCATGTCTCCCACCACTCCCACCCCCCCAGTCACCAGGGGCACCCTCCACCAGGCCCCCACTCATGTCTCCCACCACCCCCACCCCCCCAGTCACCAGGGGCACCCTCCACCAGGCCCCCACTCATGTCTCCCACCACCCCCACCCCCCAGCAGTGCAGAGGCAGCCTCCACCAGGCACCCACTCATGTCCCCTATCACCCCCACCCCCCCGCCACCAGGGGCACCCTCCACCAGGCCCCCACTCATGTCTCCCACCACCCCCACCCCCCAGCAGTGCAGGGGCACCCTCCACCAGGCCCCCACTCATGTCCCCTATCACCCCCACCCCCCAGTCACCAGGGGCACCCTCCACCAGGCCCCCACTCATGTCTCCCACCACCCCCACCCCCCCAGTCACCAGGGGCACCCTCCACCAGGCCCCCACCCATGTCTCCCATCACCCCCACCCCCCCAGTCACCAGGGGCACCCTCCACCAGGCCCCCACTCATGTCTCCCACCACCCCCACCCCCCAGCAGTGCAGGGGCAGCCTCCAACAGGCACCCACTCATGTCTCCTATCACCCCCACCCCCCCAGTCACCAAGGGCACCCTCCACCAGGCCCCCACTCATGTCTCCCACCACCCCCACCCCCCAGCAGTGCAGGGGCAGCCTCCACCAGGCACCCACCCATGTCACCCACCATCCCCACCCCCCAGCAGTGCAGGGGCAGCAGGCAGTCAGGCAGTAGCAGGTGGGAGCGTGCTCGGGCTCTGGGGGGCAGTAGTTCGGCCTTCCGGGCAGGAGCGTGGTATTCCGTGTGCGTACGCGTGGCCAGCTTGGTACGGAGTGATTTGGCATGTGAAAATCCTGCACGTCAGCGTGAAAACTGAGGAAAGGCCCTCAGCGCGTAAGCGCGTCTGTGACGTGACCCGCACAGGTGTTTCCCACACAGCACGTGATGACAGAGCACACGTGGAAAGACTGCACGTCAGAGTGTAATCGCGTGTGATTGGTGGAAATGGCCCTACACGCAGAAGTGACAAAGCATGTAATTGGTGGAAATGGCCCTAGCGCGTACACGCCGCGTAAGTGACGCTGGACGTGTGGGCCTGTATAAAAGGTACGTGTAGAACACGTTTTCCTTGTACGTGCTTTTCGTGGAGAGCGAGTGGGTGAATTCTGTACTTCTTGTCGTTTCACACGCGATTTACTTCACGGCGTTTCAAGTTCGTATTCCCTGTTACCTCTGACAGCTTTTTCTCTTTTTTCTCTTTTACTGGTTTACCTGGGCCTGTTCCCTCAAACAGTGTTCCCTTCTACTGTTGTCCTGTCTCCTCAGACAGCGTACAAATCTTCTTTTGGCGGGGGTGTTGCCAACCAAACGTGCTCCTTTTACACGCTCGTTTACCAGGCAGACGGTGAGTCACGCACGTATCTAACATCTGTGCTTGCCCCGTGTGTAGCCTACCCCTTCAGAGGTCATTCTAGGCTGCGTGTGACACGCATACGTTCATTCTTGTGTTACTGGGTGCCACAGCGTAGTGCAGGTTTTTCTTTCTGCACACGTGGTCTAGGAGGGGTTGCGTGCACGTCATCTCCCTTTTTTGGGCCTCCTGTGCGTTGTGTGACCCGTCATCTTTCCCCAGGGGTTACAATCAGCCTTGCTAGAGCACTAGGGTACAATTACCATCTGGTACCCAACCCCTTTGACCCCCAATTGCCCAGGACAATAGTCTACATCCACTCCCATACGCACATTAACATCAGTGCCATGGCTGGGAGGCGAGGATTCCGTAAGGGTGGCAAAGGTGGAAGAGCCACAAGTGGTGGCCGTGGTGGATCCGGTAGGGGACGTGGTCGTAACTTGCAGGGTGAGCCTGTCCCCTCATGTGTGGAGGACCAGTCACGGGCACCCATAATCCCCCCCCTCCCCCCCCTCCCGTTGAGGCTGATGTGGCTGACACCATCCATGCTCAGCCCTTGTTGGACCAGCCCATTGTGGCACCAGACCTGGCTGACTCCATGGCTGACTTCCAGGTCAGCAGGGCTACGACACGTGCGCTGGTGCACGTTGATGCCATCATGCCACGTGGATCTGGGGCAGCAAGGTCATCTGCTGCACCAAGGAGGCAGGGCGGAGAGGCTGCAGGGGCAGCTGCGGCTCCATCCACCCCAGCCCTCACACACCCAGCCAGGACAGTGTCGGTCCTAGTCCATGCTGCTGACATTCCCCCTGACACCATCACACTAGACCCAATGCCTGCACCAACTCCCATGCTGAGTGTGCAATCCCACACTCCTGATACAGAGTCCACCAGGGCTCCTGCCCCTAGTGTCCAGAGCGGCGCAGGACACTCAGGATCACCACCACCTTCCAAGCGGAAGAGGAAGAGTGCTCGTCCGGCACAGGCTGATGCCCCAGACACGGCTACACAGTCCGGCCCGTCCAGGAAGCCCAGCTTCACGGATGACGAACTGAATGCACTTGTCGAGTATGTGTCCGGACATGACAACGAGATGGTCATTGTTGCAAGATCCAAGACCACACCTGCACAATGCCAGGCACACTGGCAGACCGTTGCGGACATCGTAAGTGCCCTTGGAATCGTGAGGCGCACAGCCAATGATTGCTATAAGCGCTGGAATGACCTAAAGCGCAGGGCAAAGAGTAAGCTGGCCTCAAGTCATGCCGCAACTCTAGTGACTGGAGGTGGGTCTCCAGTAGTAGACATGGAACTCACTCCACATGAGTCAGTCGCTGGGACCTACGTCACGGAGGAACAGATCCAAGGCGTGGGAGATCTGGCTGATTACGAGGCATTGTCCGGTGAGTGCACATGCATGTGTGTGTCATCCATGTGCATGGTGTGTGTGTGAGGGCTTCTGTTTGTGTGCCAGGTGAGAGTGTGTGCGCCTGAGTCGTATGGGTCAGCCATGTGCTTCATGCAATACTTCCTGCGCAGCTGCATTTGGCCATAGCAGTATCCCTTCTGCCAACAGTAGACATCTAGCCCAACTGCACGCCAGTTGCCCTTGAAGTGTCACCTTGCCACAACATTGTTGCTTATTTTTCACTGTTCATTCAGTCAGATTGTTTGCATTCCCCCACTTTTACTAGCCATGTCGCTGTCCACTAGTCACATGTCTGACATGGCAATGGTGAAGTGGAGTGACTTTGTTACCTGGATATCATTTGTACACACATATCCCTGTGCAATTGGACCATTTCAGACTGTCAGCTCCAGGTGAAAAATCTGACCTGTTAGAATTAGAAAAGCAATTACATGCGGGAACTGGACTGAATGAATAGGTGCTGCCCTCCTCTCCATCTTCACTCAATAGCAATGGTACATGCCATCTGTGTGATGGCATGTGTGTTTCACCTGGCAATCACAGGCCAATGTGTGATGCCACTGCCAGGCAGCATGCAGAAAATGTGTTCATTTTCCATCTTGGTGTCATCAGTGTGTGCCATTTGCCTGCACTTCATACGCAGTGAGGGTGCATGCATGGGAGGGTTTTAGTCATGTGGGACATGTGTCAATCAAGTAGTGGTTCTCTTGCTTCTCAGCCCTCATTGTGTGCCATGGTGCTAATGCCTGTTTCCATTTCTTTGTTTTCATGTCTTTGCAGGGGAAGACGCACCTGATACTGCTGGGGTTGTGGAGATGGTGCAGACCCAGGAGGGGCCCGAGGGCCGACCAACCACCAGTGAGGGACGTGGTGTGGTGGTGGGGGAGAACCCACAAGTGCTGCAGGTCGTGCTCTCAAGGGGTATCTCTGGCTGCACCTCCCCCGAGCTGTACTCAGGTGTTGATTCGGATGAGACCTACATGCCGTCGCAGGTGAGTGTTCCAGGGAGGGATTCTGTTCTGTCTCACCCACCTGCACCAGGGTCAGAACGCTCCATGGGGATGTCAGTGTTGGCAGCTATGCCTTCGGTGGTTACGGATGCAGGGTCACACTCCGCGACATCTGATCCTGTTCCTGGGCCAGCAGATCAGAGGGGGAATGCAGTCCTGCAGCCTCAGGCAGTGCCGGCACAGCAAGGCGCAGTTCGCCTTGCCCCAGACAGGTGTTGTGCCCGCCGACGTGGTGGCCGTACGCCACCCGGCAATACCGCATGGGAGCAATCCATTTACGGTATGGCAACCCAACAGGCTGCATCATCCGAGATGATGGCTCAGGCCATGGATAGGGTGGCCACTTCCATTGTCCCCCCAGAAAGGCTGATGGAGCGACTAGAGCAGGCAACCGACTCCATCTGCCAGTCACACAGGGAGGACATGTTGGGGTCCAACAGGGACAGGCGGGCGGCACTGGCGACTCTGCAGGAGGCCATCTCCCTTGAGTCCCAGGGCCACAGGTAAGCCCTGAGGCAGGAGCTCCTTCACCTCAGGACGACTCTTGTTGAGCTTGAGGCTTCAACACACCAAAGGACAGAACAGCAGCTGGAGCGTCTCACCCATACGCTCTCAGCTGAGATGCAGGTAACGAGGGTGGAGGTCCGGGCATCCCGTGAGTTGTTGCATGGGGACCTCCGCACACTCATCCTCCAGAACCAGACCTACCACACCCGCATGCTTGCAGCCATGGAGGAGCAGACTAGGGCCTTGCGTGGGCTGCCTCCCATAGTGCAACCACCTCCGGATGCAGCTGCACAGGGTGATAATAGCGACAGCAGTGATACTCCCACAACAGGGTAGCCGTGTGGGCCATGAGCCCATGGAGGTGTTTTATTTTCCCAGGATCCACGCAGGTGGGTTCTGGTGTGCATCCTGTCCTCGGACCTCCTGGGTGGCCTCCCCAACCCCCCCGGGCCCATCAATGGCCATTTTTGATTGTTTCTTATTTTTATTTTTATTGTTATTTCTTTTATTCCCTATTTTTTTGGGACGATTTGTTGGCTTCCGTGGTTCCTGTGGGCATACGCTGCATTGTGGCTGGGCACATGCAGGCTTGTAATGTATTTGGTTCAGATGCTTGGGTTTGAGTCACACACACCCCTCCTGCTTCCCGTTTCCATGGGCTTGCAAAGGGTGTGCCCAAGTGACAGTGAATTACACAGTGACGTTGGACTCCCATGAGCTGTGTGGGCAGTCTGTAGTGAATACTGTGTATACATTCCTAGTGCATATTGCTGTTTTGTTGTACACTGCATGTTGCATTGATGTGTAACTCATCTTCTGTGTCTACCTCCCAATTTGCAGGTCCCTTCCTCATGTCTACACAAGGACCTCTAGTCTGGAGATGGGGTCCATGTTGGCAGCAGTGCACCTACAACTCTACATGGCGCCAACACTGCACAGTTGGTAGTGGTGGGAGTGCAGGCATTTCCAGGTGGTGAGACTACTAATATGTAACATTTGTGATGTCATGTTAATGGTACTACGTGCTCAAGTATGTTGTTGGTCCGGCATTGCTGTGAGCATTTCAGGTGTTGCAGGTTTCTAATAGGGACACTGTACATAGTGAGACTAGTGTCATGTTGTGGGGATTACTTTGTTTACCTGCAATTAGCATGACATGGCACGGTGTGTCGTGTGGCGGTGCTGGGGTTGGGTTGGCTGACATGGCACTGTCCTCTTGTTGCATTTTGCAAGTGGGTAATCATTTTAGCTGCTTGAATGTGTAACTTCACAAAACTGCATTGGTGGTGTCTGTGTGGGTAGGGATGCACACATTGTGACACTTCCAGGTGAACAATCTCAGGCTGATATGGTATTCACGGTTCATTCTCCAGACATTCAGGATCAGTGTCAGGTTGAGTCATCATTGATTGTCAGATGGAATGTGCCAGGGCAGTGTGCACTCCACAGGGGTGTGATTTCTATGTGAAGTAATTAGCCACTAGCTGTGTACGGGCTGCCTCCCCCCGTGCCCTTTCCCCTCCCATGCGCAGCGGCTGTGCATGTGGTTGGGGATGTGGGGCCACCACCATGTCCACGGCCAGGCCCCGGCGTGTTGCAACGTTGTGCAGGACACATGCTGCCACTATGATCCTGCACACTACTGGGGGAGCGTATAACAGCTGCCCGCCAGAACGGTCAAGGGAGCGAAAGCGTGACTTTAGCACTCCGAATGTGCGCTCCACTATGCCCCGGGTCGTAATGTGGGCTGTGTTATATCTTACCTCGGGTGGCGTGGTGGGGTTCCGAATTGGCGTCATCATGTGGGGGCTGAGAGGGTAGGCACTGTCCCCTGTGGAGGTGGTGATTGGTATCATTGGTGGGGTTGTGACCTTGCTCAGTATCCAACATGCATGCATGTGCAGTGGCATACATACTCACCAAGCAGCCATGTATCGCCATGCCGCCCAGCTTCTAGGTCCCGGCTTAGGGTGGACATTCGGTAAATGAAGCTGTCGTGGGTGGAGCCGGGATAGTTGGCATATACTGAGGTGATGATTCCCTTGGCATTACATGCTACCTGCACGTTGATGGAATGCCAGTGCTTGCGGTTCCTATAGATGTGCTCAGATGCCCTGGGGGGACGTAGAGCCACATGGGTGCAGTCGATGGCACCTAGCACTTTGGGGAATCGTGCCACACCGTAAAAATCCAGGGCGGCAGCATGCCTTTCTGCAGGTGTTCTGGGCAGGTATATGTGCCTGCGGACTGATGGGCGTGCAGTCATGATGTTCAAGTCCTGGTGTAGGCAGCGTGACTGGGTGGCCTGTGACACTCCACCCACTATGGCACTTGTCAGCTGAAATGATCCAGTGGCTAAGAAGTGCAGTACATTGAGGACCTTCTCCAGGGGGCTGAGTGCTTGGGAGCACAGGGTGGGTGATGTGAGGTCATCCTCCCACTCACTCACCAGGTCCAGTATAATGTGTGGTGGAAACCTGTACCTCCCATACACCTGGTCATCAGGCATCCCGAAAAGGCTGGTTCTGGGTGTGAATATTCTGGCCCTGACTATCCTCCTCCTCCTCCTTTGGTAGCCCACTGCCACTGCTGCTAGGAACGGTATGTTCATCCTGGCGTCTGAGCTTGTTATTGTTAAAGTGCTCAAATTTATGCTTTGCGCGTGTTCTAGGCGAGCGTGTGACCCGCGCACCCCTGGAATCCAGTTCCCAGTCCAATAGCGTGTGGAAATTCACACGCACCACGGGATACAGCGTGTGACCCGCGCACCCCTGGAATCCAGTTCCCAGCCCAATAGCGTGTGGAAATTCACACGCACCACGGGATACAGCGTGTGACCCGCGCACCCCTGGAATCCAGTTCCCAGTCCAATAGCGTGTGGAAATTCACACGCACCACGGGATACAGGTTCGCTGACGTACTTGCGTGTGTAAGTGGCCGCGCACCCATTAAATACACGTACATAGGCCATTCGCGTGTACGCGCACTTTTGTCCAATTACACGCGATGACACTCTGACGTGCAGTATTTCCACATGTGCCCCGTCATCACGTGCTGAGTGGGGAACACCCGTGCGGGTCACGTCACAGACGCGCTTACGCGCTGAGGGACTCTGGTCCAATAGAATCGCGTATGCGTGCTGACGCGCTTACGCGCTAAGGGCCTTTCCTCGGATTTCACGCTGACGTACAGGATTTTCACGTGCCAAATCACTCCGTATCAAGCTGGCCACGCGAAAACACACGGAAGACCACGCTCCTGCCCAGAAGGCCGAGTTACTGCCCCCCAGTGCCCCGAGCAGCCTCCCACGTGCCATCTGCTGCTGCCTGCCTGCCTGCCTGCCTGCTGCCACCGTGCCCTGCCATTTGGTGCCTGCACATCAGCCATCTGCAGGGGTCCAGTTGCTGTGTCCACCCCTGCTGGAACTGAAGACTCCCGACTGGGATTACATCGCTCCACAGCCCAGCCCCAGGACCCAGTTGCCCACCCACAGCTGCCTCTGGGGTTGCCATGTCGGGCACTTCCACATCTGGCACCAGTGGCAACCCCAGGCCAGAGGGGCAGAGGGGCACCAGCTTCACTGCCACCGAAGTTGGTGTCCTGGTGGAGCATGTCCTGGGGCAGTATGATGCCCTCTTTGGATCGTCCCGCGCCAGCAAGGAAGGACGGCAGAGGATCTGGGCCGACTGTGTGGTTGCCATCAACGCGGAGGGGGTGGCAACCCGCGACGTCCTGAAGATCAAGAAGCGCTGGGAGGACTTGAGGTCCAGGACCCTTGTGAATGCCCGGCGCCTCGTGGAGGGGGGCCGGGGCCGCATGAGTTCCATCCAGATGAGGGTCCTGGAACGCGTACGCCCAGCGCTCCACGCCCAGATCCTTGAGAGGGAGGCCCGTCTGGAGTTGAGCGGTAAGTGTCCAAGCATTACTGTGTGAGACAGGGCATGTTGCGGTGTGCTGGTTCTATGATACTTGCCTGTATGTGTGCCATAGGCCATGTATGCATGTATGTGTGCAGGGACATCATGGTAATGCATGTGCGACCAGTGATGTGTGACCCACATGGTTGTTGCATGTGTTCAAATGCCGCATGGGGAGCCCTATGCAGATTTTGAACATGAGAGCATGCCAGTCTCTGTACCTGGACATGGGTGGGGGTGAGGGATGGGTGCTGATGCCAGGTACATATATGGTAGCCATGTCTGTGTGCCTGACCTGCGTGTCTGTGACTTGTGCATGCCATGGATGCATGACACATGTGTGTGACAATGCACAGATTCAGTGAAGCAGCCAAATTACCCTTGTATCCGCTTTGTTTGGTGTGTTTGGGGCCAGATGGATGTGACTGAGGTGAAGTGTGTGCATGTGATAGGCATGAGCCATGATGCATGTGAGTTACATGTCATTGAATGTTTCAAGAGTCCATTGGACATGCATGGAAATGTCCATGGCATGCACCATGCCTGTTACTGTGTTTGTTTTGCCTGGACTGACCCATGTGTTGTGGAGGGACTTGATGGAAGTGTACTTTGACAGTGGTGCTCATCTGCTATTGCTTCCTGTCTAGGGGACCATTGTACAGTGCCCTGATGCCTGTGTTCTTTGTCTCCCTCTACGCAGCGGCTAGTGAAGAAGAGGGCGGAGACGGCGCTGTGGAGCAAGGCGGCGGGGATGCCCCCACGGCTGCAGCGGAAGGGGTGGGTGAGCCCCCACAGGGGCCTGCTACGGTGGGAGACGGTGAGGAGCCATCCAGGTTGGTGGTTTGCACAGAGGAGGAGGAGGCCGCCACTGGGGCACACATGGGGCCTGGTGGGGGCATCCCTGCTGGTGCAAGTGGTGCAGTCCAGGGCCAGGGGCAGGAGGCAGCACAGGTCACCGTGGAGGGGCCTGTGCATGTCGCTGTCCCTGACCCTGTGAGTGCACCACCATGCACCAGCAGGGATGCCCCGTCCCAGGCCCGTCCGCAGGTAGAGGGGATGTCCATGTCACCTGACTCCCCTCCACCTGCGGACATGGGAACCCCTGGCCGTGCGGAGAAGGTCCTGATTGGGGTCGCGATGCGCACGGCTGTGATTCGTGATCCCCAATTGGGATCGGCCATGTTCAGGGGTTTCCTGCATGTGTTGGCCAATGTGGCGGCCCTCTCCTCCTCTGTGCAGGCTATCCACCAGTCGTTCTCCTTGCCGTCTTCCAGCCCAGATGTCACCAGGGCCCCCTGTGGACCTGCCCCGACCAATGCAGCCAGCTCGGTGGGGATCCCATCCCTGCCACAGTTGGGAGTCGGAGGTCCAGCAGGGGTGGACAACACAGCAACTGGACCCCAGCAGATGGAAGATGTGACAGCATCATCAGGCAGGGCACGTGCACGACGGCATCGGTGGTTTCCATCAGCCTGGATGCCGTCGTGCTGGCAGAGGCAGTGGCGTCGGAGGCAGCAGCAGGCTCGACGTGGGAGGCATCATGGCTCGGGGCCATCAAGATCAGAGGGGCAGGCATCTGCCGGAGGGCAGGGCAACCCTGGGATGGTGGTGTCTTCCGTGTGGGAGCAGTTGGTCCAGCGGATAGGTGCGGAGCGGCAGCGGGCGGAAGAGGAGCGGCTCGCCATGGTCAGGGCGGAGTTCTCCATGCGTCGGGCGTTGAGGCGGGCTGAGTGCCTCGAGGAAGCTCGCAGGGAGTTTGAGCTGAACATGGGGTTATCCCTGCGAGACCTCGGGGCCAGGACAGAGTCCCGCCTCCAGGACATCGACATGGAGTTCGATGATGCCCTGGCCAGCAACATCAACAAGTGAGCCGCAGGACTTGCCCGCTGCCTTTGTATATAGTTATATAGTTAGTTAGTGTTAGGTTTCCTTTATTTGTTTTTATTATTTTGGACCACTCGGACAATGGCCACTTTTTTGTATATATTTTTTTCATTAGGTAGTAGTAGGTTTCCTTTATGGTGTTGGGCTCATGGACCCTGGTACATTCCTGTATTTAGTTTGTTTTTTGAAGGAACATTTTCTTTTTTTCATTATTGTGTTCACCATGTGGAAATGGTTTTTCATTCTTTTGCTTCTACTTGATATTGCTTTGGTCAACATTTGTTTTTGTATTCCTTTTTCGTTTTTTGATTTTTACTTTGGTTCTCCAACATGGACCATTTATTTTGTTATCCACATAGTTGTATGTTTGATTTGTTTACTTATTTTTAATCTTTAATACATTTTTTATTATTACTTCCACTTGTGTTATTTTGTCTTTGGTTTCATACATGTCATGATATGGGTTTTGACATTCACTTGCAGCCATTGTGTATGTGTGTGTGACGGACATGTGTTCATTTACATACTTGCCATTGGGGTTGTGTCATGTAATTGCATTCACTATGTGGGTGGATGCAATCCTTGCCTGGGTGTTTGTGCTGGGTATGCTGCCCATTACTGCCATGATTGTGTATCGTCAGGACCTGGGGGCAGGGGGACATGGGTGGGGGCCTGGTGGAGGCTGCCCCTGGTGACTGGGGGGATGGGGGTGGTGGGAGACATGAGTGGGGGCCTGGTGGTGGGTGCCCCTGGTGACTGGGGGGGTGGGGGTGATAGGGGACATGAGTGGGGGCCTGGTGGAGGGTGCCCCTGCACTGCTGGGGGGTGGGGGTGGTGGGAGACATGAGTGGGGGCCTGGTGGAGGGTGCCCCTGGTGACTGGGGGGGTGGGGGTGGTGGGAGACATGAGTGGGGGCCTGGTGGAGGGTGCCCCAGGTGACTGGGGGGGTGGGGGTGATAGGGGACATGAGTGGGTGCCTGGTGGAGGCTGCCCCTGGTGACTGGGGGGTGGGGGTGGTGGGAGACATGAGTGGGGGCCTGGTGGAGGGTGCCCCTGGTGGCGGGGGGGGTGGCGGTGATAGGGGACATGAGTGGGGGCCTGGTGGAGGCTGCCCCTGCACTGCTGGGGGGTGGGGGTGGTGGGAGACATGAGTGGGGGCCTGGTGGAGGGTGCCCCTGGTGACTGGGGGGGTGGGGGTGGTGGGAGACATGAGTGGGGGCCTGGTGGAGGGTGCCCCTGGTGACTGGGGGGTGGGGGTGATAGGGGACATGAGTGGGTGCCTGGTGGAGGCTGCCCCTGGTGACTGGGGGGTGGGGGTGGTGGGAGACATGAGTGGGGGCCTGGTGGAGGGTGCCCCTGGTGACTGGGGGGGTGGGGGTGATAGGGGACATGAGTGGGTGCCTGGTGGAGGCTGCCCCTGGTGACTGGGGGGTGGGGGTGGTGGGAGACATGAGTGGGGGCCTGGTGGAGGGTGCCCCTGGTGACTGGGGGGTGGGGTGGTGGGAGACATGAGTGGGGGCCTGGTGGAGGGTGCCCCAGGTGACTGGGGGGGTGGGGGTGATAGGGGACATGAGTGGGTGCCTGGTGGAGGCTGCCCCTGGTGACTGGGGGGTGGGGGTGGTGGGAGACATGAGTGGGGGCCTGGTGGAGGGTGCCCCTGGTGACTGGGGGGGTGGGGGTGATAGGGGACATGAGTGGGTGCCTGGTGGAGGCTGCCCCTGCACTGCTGGGGGGTGGGGGTGGTGGGAGACATGAGTGGGGGCCTGGTGGAGGGTGCCCCTGGTGACTGGGGGGGTGGGGGTGGTGGGAGACATGAGTGGGGGCCTGGTGGAGGGTGCCCCTGGTGACTGGGGGGGTGGGGGTGATAGGGGACATGAGTGGGTGCCTGGTGGAGGCTGCCCCTGGTGACTGGGGGGTGGGGGTGGTGGGAGACATGAGTGGGGGCCTGGTGGAGGGTGCCCCTGGTGACTGGGAGGGTGGGGGTGGTGGGAGACATGAGTGGGGGCCTGGTGGAGGGTGCCCCAGGTGACTGGGGGGGTGGGGGTGATAGGGGACATGAGTGGGTGCCTGGTGGAGGCTGCCCCTGGTGACTGGGGGGTGGGGGCGGTGGGAGACATGAGTGGGGGCCTGGTGGAGGGTGCCCCTGGTGGCGGGAGGGTGGCGGTGATAGGGGACATGAGTGGGTGCCTGGTGGAGGCTGCCCCTGCACTGCTGGGGGGTGGGGGTGGTGGGAGACATGAGTGGGGGCCTGGTGGAGGGTGCCCCTGGTGACTGGGGGGGTGGGGGTGGTGGGAGACATGAGTGGGTGCCTGGTGGAGGCTGCCCCTGGTGACTGGGGGGTGGGGGTGGTGGGAGACATGAGTGGGGGCCTGGTGGAGGGTGCCCCTGGTGGCGGGGGGGTGGCGGTGATAGGGGACATGAGTGGGGGCCTGGTGGAGGGTGCCCCTGCACTGCTGGGGGTGGGGGTGGTGGGAGACATGAGTGGGGGCCTGGTGGAGGGTGCCCCTGGTGACTGGGGGGGTGGGGGTGGTGGGAGACATGGGTGGGGGCCTGGTGGAGGGTGCCCCTGGTGACTGGGGGGGGGTGGGGGTGGTGGGAGACATGAGTGGGGGCCTGGTGGAGGGTGCCCCTGGTGACTGGGGGGGGTGGGGGTGATAGGGGACATGAGTGGGTGCCTGGTGGAGGCTGCCCCTGCACTGCTGGGGGGAGGGGGTGGTGGGAGACATGAGTGGGGGCCTGGTGGAGGGTGCCCCTGGTGACTGGGGGGGTGGGGGTGGTGGGAGACATGAGTGGGGGCCTGGTGGAGGGTGCCCCTGGTGACTGGGGGGGTGGGGGTGATAGGGGACATGAGTGGGTGCCTGGTGGAGGCTGCCCTTGGTGACTGGGGGTGGGGGTGGTGGGAGACATGAGTGGGGGCCTGGCGGAGGGTGCCCCTGGTGACTGGGCGGGTGGGGGTGGTGGGAGACATGAGTGGGGGCCTGGTGGAGGGTGCCCCAGGTGACTGGGGGGGTGGGGGTGATAGGGGACATGAGTGGGTGCCTGGTGGAGGCTGCCCCTGGTGACTGGGGGGTGGGGGTGGTGGGAGACATGAGTGGGGGCCTGGTGGAGGGTGCCCCTGGTGACTGGGGGGGTGGGGGTGATAGGGGACATGAGTGGGTGCCTGGTGGAGGCTGCCCCTGCACTGCTGGGGGGTGGGGGTGGTGGGAGACATGAGTGGGGGCCTGGTGGAGGGTGCCCCTGGTGACTGGGGGGGTGGGGGTGGTGGGAGACATGAGTGGGGGCCTGGTGGAGGGTGCCCCTGGTGACTGGGGGGGTGGGGGTGATAGGGGACATGAGTGGGTGCCTGGTGGAGGCTGCCCCTGGTGACTGGGGGGTGGGGGTGGTGGGAGACATGAGTGGGGGCCTGGTGGAGGGTGCCCCTGGTGACTGGGGGGGTGGGGGTGGTGGGAGACATGAGTGGGGGCCTGGTGGAGGGTGCCCCTGGTGACTGGGGGGGTGGGGGTGGTAGGGGACATGAGTGGGTGCCTGGTGGAGGCTGCCCTTGGTGACTGGGGGGTGGGGGTGGTGGGAGACATAAGTGGGGGCCTGGTGGAGGGTGCCCCTGGTGACTGGGGGGGTGGGGGTGGTGGGAGACATGAGTGGGGGCCTGGTGGATGGTGCCCCAGGTGACTGGGGGGGTGGGGGTGATAGGGGACATGAGTGGGTGCCTGGTGGAGGCTGCCCCTGGTGACTGGGGGGTGGGGGTGGTGGGAGACATGAGTGGGGGCCTGGTGGAGGGTGCCCCTGGTGACTGGGGGGGTGGGGGTGATAGGGGACATGAGTGGGTGCCTGGTGGAGGCTGCCCCTGCACTGCTGGGGGGTGGGGGTGGTGGGAGACATGAGTGGGGGCCTGGTGGAGGGTGCCCCTGGTGACTGGGGGGGTGGGGGTGGTGGGAGACATGAGTGGGGGCCTGGTGGAGGGTGCCCCTGGTGACTGGGGGGGTGGGGGTGATAGGGGACATGAGTGGGTGCCTGGTGGAGGCTGCCCCTGGTGACTGGGGGGTGGGGGTGGTGGGAGATATGAGTGGGGGCCTGGTGGAGGGTGCCCCTGGTGGCGGGGGGGGTGGCGGTGATAGGGGACATGAGTGGGTGCCTGGTGGAGGCTGCCCCTGCACTGCTGGGGGGTGGGGGTGGTGGGAGACATGAGCAGGTGTGCAGGGTAGTCCCCTGTTTTG
Source organism: Ambystoma mexicanum (assembly GCF_040938575.1). Taxonomy (NCBI): domain Eukaryota; kingdom Metazoa; phylum Chordata; class Amphibia; order Caudata; family Ambystomatidae; genus Ambystoma; species Ambystoma mexicanum. The sequence goes on from NC_090933.1 coordinate 1,147,155,882, forward strand.
TGGGCTGCCTGCAGGGGCCGTGGAGGGTGTACAGGGAACACCTGTGAGGACCCACCCAGCCTAATCGCGTGTGTAACTTCCCACGCACCCCTGTAATGCACGTACCAAGCCAAATCGCGTGTGATAATTCCCGCGCACCCCTGAAATACACGCGCCCAGGCTATTCGCGTGTGGAAATTCCCGCGCACCCCTGAAATACACGTACCCTGCTGTAATCGCGTGTGGGACTTCCCGCACACCCCTGAAATACACGCGCCCAGGCTATTCGCGTGTGGAAATTCCCGCGCACCCCTGAAATACAGGTACCCTGCTGTAATCGCGTGTGGGACTTCCCACGCACCCCTGAAATACACGCGCCCAGGCTATTCGCGTGTGGAAATTCCCGCGCACCCCTGATATACACGCGCCTAGGCTATTCGCGTGTGGAACTTCCCGCGCACCCCTGAAATACACGCGCCCAGGCTATTCGCGTGTGGAACTTCCCGCGCACCCCTGAAATACACGCGCCCAGGCTATTCGCGTGTGGAAATTCCTGCGCACCCCTGAAATACACGTACCCTGCTGTAATCGCGTGTGGGACTTCCCGCGCACCCCTGAAATACACGCGCCCAGGCTATTCGCGTGTGGAACTTCCCGCGCACCCCTGAAATACACGCGCCCAGGCTATTCGCGTGTGGAACTTCCCGCGCACCCCTGAAATACACGCGCCCAGGCTATTCGCGTGTGGAACTTACCGCGCACCCCTGAAATACACGCGCCCAGGCTATTCGCGTGTGGAACTTCCCGCACACCCCTGAAATACACGTACCCTGATGGAATCGCGTGTGGAACTTCCCGCGCACCCCTGAAATACACCTACCCTGATGGAATCGCGTGTAGAAGTTCCCGCGCACCCCTGAAATACACGCGCCCAGTATATTCGCGTGTGGAACTTCCCGCGCACCCCTGAAATACACGTACCCTGGCTAATTGCGTGAGAAACTTCACGCGAACCCCTGCAATACACGTAGCCCGCTCCCCCAGGCCCGATCGCGTGAAAAACTTCACGCGAACCCCTGTAATACACGTAGCCCGCTCCCCCAGGCCCGATCGCGTGAGAAACTTCACGCGAACCCCTGTAATACACGTAGCCCGCTCCCCCAGGCCTGATCGCGTGTAAAACTTCACGCGAACCCCTGTAATACACGTAGCCCGCTCCCCCAGGCCCGATCGCGTGAAAAACTTCACGCGAACCCCTGTAATACATGTAGCCCGCTCCCCCAGGCCCGATCGCGTGCAAAACTTCACGCGAACCCCTGAAATACACGTAGCCCGCTCCCCCAGGCCCGATCGCGTGAAGTTGTACCCTGCTGAAATCGCGTCTGAGACTTCCCGTGCACCCCGGTATACACGCACACGTATTTTTTGTCAGCGGGTGTCCGTGTTTGTGGGTACCCCTTTGCACGTCATTTGTCCTGGAGGGCCACAGTATAGGACATTCATCATGGCAGTATATAGGTGCTATTTGTTGGCGCACCTTTTGGCGCACATTTCTTACAGCCGCAGAGACGCTACCGCCTGCTTTCTTGTGGCGTTCGTGTTTGTGCCTGTGCGCTGGTTTGAGCGTGCACTTTTTTGCCCTATTCTATTCCATGAATACGTGTTGTAGGCGAGCGTGTGGGCGTTCCGCGCACTTGTGCCCTGTACTTCCCCCGTGACGCCCACGTTTTTGCAAGTTGTTCCCCATTCCGAGTGTTACGCCCGTGTTCCGCCTACTTTTGTTGCGTGCGCCGCGCTATGTGCGAATTTCGCTGTGGCCTGTGCGATTTTCGCTGTGACCTGGCGCACGCTGTTAGATGGCCTGTGCGCCAACGTGCGCGGCGCACTTTTTTATCGCACATCCGCTGGTTTTCTCGCGCACGGCCTTCCATGAATCGACGTGCGCTGCTTTTCGTGCGATTTTCGCACTTGCACTGCGATTTTCGCTATTCCACTGCGATTCGCACGTTTTTGCCCACTTGCGCCGCGCTAATTATTCCATGAATCGGCCTCACTGTTGGCCTATGGAAAGAAAGTACTGTTTGCACAATGCATAGTTGGAGTATGTAACTATACATGTGATCATACATATCCCATTGCTGCAAATAACAGAGATCACTGAAATGTTCAACCCAATTCCTTTAGAAAAACATTACCTCTGGTCACTCTTTTGTCTGAAATCTGTAGGCCTAATGTCCCTTATTAATATAATCAGTCCATTAAGCAACAACTATTTTTGTTCATGAACCAGTAATTTGTGTTTATGCATTGATCGGCTGATTTGATAACTCTGTCGCTAATTGTATAGCAATGTTTTAGAAGTTTCACTTGGGACGGTAGGCATTGAATAATTTGTTGTCATGCCACAATACCATGTAATTGACTTCTTTATGTGAGATGAGCCTTCCTAGCCTGAAAGCAATCAAGCATCTGTAGTATGAATAAATATATCATAACAATAATAGCATTTTATCACATTAAAACCAAGGAATCTGCATGTGCTCAGAATGCATGTCCACAGCAGTCCTGGCATTTTGTGATTTCACGACTATATTATTGGACTAGAGTCCACATTTCTTTACATGAACTGCAGACATGATCAAACAAAGTTGTGTATATTAAATCTTTAATTAAATATAGTTTAAAGCAATGGATGATGGCGGGCGTTAACAATATTTGCTATTTGCATGGTGTGTACAAAAATAGATGTCGTAATTAGAAACATGTCATAGTTTAGTTTAGTTTAGTTTATTCATTTATATTGCGCACCAGACCTGAAGGTATGAGGGCGCAGGAGCAGTAAGGTTATTCTCAGCTTGGTTACATTGCTGTACAGTAATTTACAGTGTATGCATAGGTTAATACAGTTGCGATGGATACAATGATATACAGTTTACAAATATACATATTTACATAGAAGCATAGAATGCAAAGGCAGGTCAGTTACTGGTCGTTATTCTTTAGCCACTGGATGTAGTTACGTCTAAAGAGTGGGTAGGTTTTGGGTGTCCTAAGGGCGAGTGGTAGGGAGTTCCAGTGTTGGGCTGCTTTCACCTGGAAGCTGTTACCGCCCATTTTGGATCTGTTGAACCTGGGAACTGTAAGCAAGTTAGCATTGGAAGTTCTGATGGGCCTGTTAGGGGAGTATCTTTTTATTCTGTCAGCTAAGTAGCGGGGGGGGTGGCTGTATTATTGAGGCATTTCTGTGTTAATGAGGCTACTTTGAGCCAGATTTTGTCAGTGGTGGCGAGCCAGTTGTTAGATCTCCTGATGTTGGAGATATGTGCTCTCTTGTGGATGCTGAGACCTGCTCTGAGAGCGTCATTTTGCAAGGTCTGGATTTTGTTAGTAATCTGTTTGTTGGCTCCAACATAACGGGCATTACAATAGTCAAGTTATGATACAACAAGGGCTCTGGCAAGGGTATTGCAATTCTCAGTGGATAGGAAAGGTGTGGCTGCTCTTATAAGCTTACATGTGTTGGCTGTGGAAGAGCCCATGGAGCTAACCTGTTTATGGAAGGAGAGGGCACAGTCTAGGTAGATTCCTAGGGTTTTCACTACTTTTGCTACCTTGATGGGGTTGAAATCTATAGTGAAGCTCGAGTAGTTGTGGTGCAGTTTGTTTAGATTAGGGGCGGATCCGAGGATGATGAGTTCAGTCTTGTAATCATTCAGGCATAGACTGTGGGAGGCCGTCCATGACTGGATGATGAGGTACACCCTGTTCACCAAGGCCAAATCCTTGTTGTAATCTCCCGTCAACGGGATAAGGATCTGTCATCTATCATCATCAGCGTAATTAGTGTAGGTGATACCCAGACCGTCCAGATCATCAAACAGGAGCTTCGTGAACACGTTGTAGAGTGTAGGGGAGATGCATGAGCCCTGTGGGACCCCACATGTGATGGGGATGGGGTCGGCGGAGGCTGAGGTGGAGAAGACACGCATGGATCTGTTGCTCAGGAATGACTCAATCCAGCCGATGGCTTCTTGGGAGAAGTGGCCAGCCAAGTCTAGGTGGTTACAAAGAATTCTGTGATCTACTAGATCAAATGCTGCAGAGAGGTCTAGAAGAAGCAATAGTGCTATTTTCCCATTATCTCTCAGAGTGTCGATTTGGGCCTTTAGGTCAATGAGAGCTGTCTCTGTCCCATGTTGGGGTCTAAAGCCTGATTGCCGGATTCCCAGGAGGTGGTTTTGCTCAAGATATTTTTGTATTTGTTGATAGGCTGTCTTATCTAATATTTTGAGCAAAAAGGGGACGGTGGTAAAGGGTCTGTAGTTAGTGGGTATCGTGTGGTCTAGGGAGGGTTTTTTGAGTAGAGGAGGCCCCATGATTCTTTAAGGTTATTGGGGATGGTACCTGATGAGAAGGAGGCGTTAATAAGTTTGGTGATGAATGATGAGAGGTCTCTAGCTGCGTCTTTGATGATTTGTGCTGGGTAAGGGTCGCCCTGATGGTTTGAGGGTTTAAGGCCGAGGATGATTTTTTCCACTTCTAGCGTAGAGACTTTGGAAAAGCTGAAGCGGGAGAGTGGGTTAGCTATCGGGTTCTGAAGCATGAGGCATGGTATTGGGTGTGTGGGAGTATTAGTGAAGTTGGTAGAGTTGGTTAGGGAATCTTTCTTGTTGGAAATTTTGATTTGAAGGCCTGCTACTTTATTAGACAGGGCATTTTGGACACTGGTGCACCATTGTTTATCTTTCACAGATGTGTCTGGACTAGGATAGGTGTTTCCAGTTCTTTGATGATAGTGAACAGTTCCTTAGTACTGGATTTGGCTTGTGACATTCTCTGGTTGTATGATTCCTGTTTAGCGATGATGATTTACTTTTTGTAGGTAGAGACTATTTTGTTGAGGATCTGCTTGTTAATGTCTGTGGGAGATTGTCTCCAGGCTTGTTCTTTTATGTGCTTCTCTAATCTGAGGGGTTTTAGATGGGTATAGAACCATGTGTTCAGATGTTTTTTCGGCTTACATTTTCTCAGTTTTAGGGGTACGATAGAGTCTAAGGCTGAGCGCATGCTGTTGTTATAACTTTCTACAAGGTCGTGGGGGTTTGAGGTAGCTGAGAGTTGGTTCAAAGTTGGGAGGATAAGGGGGATGAGTTTTTCAGCTGTCATGTTTTTCTTGCTTCTCGTGGGGATAGCTGTGGCTAGAGGGTTGTTAATAATAGGGCTAGCAGCTTCCAGGTTGAATGTGAGGAGATGACGGTCGGACCATGGTTGGGGGGTGTTGGTTGTGATGGAGGCCACACAGTTGTGGTCAGCTACCCAGTCCAGGGTTCTTCCTTTGTTGTGGGTAGGGTTGGACACTCTTTGGGTAAAGCCTAATTCTAACAGGGTATTATTAATGAGGGTAGCCTGGGGGTCTTTGGGGTCTTTGAGGCCCAGGTTGAAGTCTCCTAAGAGAAGGCTCTGGGTGGTGTTTTTTAAGTTGTTGGTGAGGGTGGTGGTGAGATCTTCCTCGAAGGATCCTGGTGGTCCAGGGGGTCTGTAGAGTAAGTGGATGGTGATAGTTTGGGAGTTGGCGGTAGGAAGTTTAGCTGTGAGAAATTTGTATGATGGGAAGTGGGTAGTGGTGTCAAGTCTGATGTTGAGGTGTGTTTTGGCAATTATAGCGAGGCCTCCACCTCTAGATTCTGTTCTGTCCGCTCGGATGATAGTATAGCCGTCAGGGATGGCTAGTGAGAGAGCAGGGCCAGTGGCTGCATGGAGCCAGGACTCAGTGATCGCTAGGAAGTCTAGTTCTTCTGCCAGAATGAGGTCTGCTATGCCTGTGGCATGGGCTACTACAGATCGTGCATTAATTAAGGTGCCTCTTATAAGAGGGGTGATAGATTTAGTGTGGGTGGCTGTGGTGGTTACGTTGAGAGCCTTATGCTTGGTATTAGTTTGGCTGTGCTTGGGTGTGTCCGTGGGGCGTTTGGTGGGAGGGACCGAGTGCATGGGTAGGCTCTGGTTAGTCAATTTGGATTGGTTGGAGTCTCTGGATCGGGGCTCATATAATTTGGGTAATCTGTCAGTAGTTTGGTGTTTCTGGAAGAAAGGCTACATGGTGTAGAAAGGTGCATCGTGAGTGGGGCAGTGGTGCCTATGGAAGCAGAATAAGAGGTAAGGCTGGGGTGGCTGGACAGGTGGATGAGGTGGAGAATTACTCTCAGCAGTGCTGATAAGATGCCTGGTAGGTACATTCTGTAGGTATAAGTGGGGTGTGGTAGTCAGTTAGCAAGGCAAGTAACTGCTAAGTGCATCATGGGTGGCCGGAGTAGTTATATAGCCGAGGTAGTTGGTCAAGAACGGGGTAGCTGGGTACAAATAATATGGCAGAAAAGTCTGTCTTGGATCAACTGTCACAAGCTGGGCTAAAATACAATGTGCAGGTAAGTGAGAACCAAAATGTCAGCAGGTCAGACTAGCTTTGACAATCACAAGCTAGGCTAAAATATAATGTGCAGGCAAGTGGGAACGAATATGGCAGAAGGGTTTGTCTAGGTTTGACTATCACAAATTAGGCTAGAAACACTGTGCAGGCAGGTAAGAACCAGTATGGCAACAGGGTCTGTCTAGGTTTGACAATCACAGATTAGGCTAGAAACACTGTGCAGGCAGGTAAGAACCAGTATGGCAACAGGGTCTGCCTAGGTTTGACAATCACAGATTAGGCTAGAAACACTGTGTAGGCAGGTAAGGACCAGTATGGTAACAGGGTCTGTCTAGGTTTGACAATCACAGAATAGGCTAGAAACACTGTGCAGGCAGGTAAGGACCAGTATGGCAACAGGGTTTGTCTAGGTTTGACAATCACAGAATAGGCTAGAAACACTGTGCAGGCAGGTAAGGACCAGTATGGTAACAGGGTCTGTCTAGGTTTGACAATCACAGATTAGGCTAGAAACACTGTGCAGGCAGGTACGAACTAAGGCAACTGGCAATAGTGATGTTTCCAGTGGTCACTTAAACATTACTCTACTAAAGCGGGAGCAACAGCAATACTCATCAATCATAGCATTACAGTGATATGCATGGCAGTAGTACCAGAGTGTAAATATATGGTTAGCAAGAGAATAGTTGGCTAAGGGACAGTAGTGAAACAGTCAATTATACATTTTGGCTAGCCCAAGTGAGCATTTTAGCTCATTCAAAACTAGAGAGGATGATTTGGTTAACACACCATATAGGCTGTAGTGAGCCAGAAATACAAAAATGCATTACACTCAGCAGCACAGGTTGCCAGCATACAAGCAAGTATCATATTTGCTGAATATAAGTGTAGGCTGGGTGGGGGTAAACAGTATGAGGTGCAGCACCGATAAGATGATAGAGCGTGCTCGTAAGAGATGCGATATGAGATCCCAACAAGGTCAGACAACCGTGAAGCCAGGCAGCAGTGCACAATTTGCAAAAGTCCAAAGCGCGGGCAACAGAAAATTTGTCTTTTAAACAGTTCCGTGCAGCAATGTGAAAAACAATCTGACGGAGTAAACAGCATAACATACGTTGCAATGAAGGTTTGACCATAAACACTGGTGAGCTGCTTACCCTAATATATGAGCATGCATGAGCAACGTTTTACAAGTGGGTCCCAGGAGGAGCAGGGGTTCTGGCACTCTGCACTTTTCGGCTCCGGGCAAGCCTCCTGGCAGGGCACTGCTCCTGCAGTGGTGGAAGGGAGCTCCAGCTCCGGCTGGGGTGCTGCAGGAGATGATTCTGCAGAAGATGATTCTCCAGGCTCTGGACAGGAGAAAGCCTTAGGCAGTGTGCCTTCGGTGGTGGGCCGGCTTAATCGCCTGCCGGCTTACTATTGGCCAGAAAATAGGGACTCCAGGCCAATCAGGATAGTGGGCTGAGCCTGGTGTGTTTCCTCGAGTGGAAACTGCTAACAAAGGTTGCGGGTGGCCATTTTCAAGTGGCTATGGTCCTCGTGGTCATCTATGGAGGCGATTGCACTCTGGAGTATTGGAGGCAGGCCTGATGCAGAACGAGTGGCATTAAGCACAAATTGAGTGTGCTGGTGAATTATGGAGGGGCTCCAGTGAATTAAAATGATTTTTTTCCGATGGTGCAGTGGACATCAGGGAGCTGTGGCATGAGGCACATAGCCTACCTTTAGATGGGGGCAAGCCTCCTGGCATGGCACTGCTCCTGCAGTGGTGGAAGGGAGCTCAAGCTCCGGCTGGGGTGCTGCAGCAGATGATTCTCTAGGCTCTGGACAGGAGAAAGCCTTAGGCAGTGTGCCTTCGGTGGTGGGCCGGCTTAATCGCCTGACGGCTTACTATCGGCCAGTTAATAGGGACTCCAGGCCAATCAGGAAAGGGGGCTGAGCCTGGTGTGTTTCCTCGAGTGGAAACTGCTAACAAAGGTTGCGGGCAGCCATTTTCAAGTGGCTATGGTCCTCTTGGTCGTCTATGGTGGCGATTGCACTCCGGAGTACTGGAGGCAGGCCTGATGCAGAACGAGAGGCATTAAGCACAAATTGAGTGTGCTGGCGAATTATGGAGGGGCTCCAGTGAATTAAAATGATTTTTTTCCAATGGTGCAGCGGACATCAGTGAGCTGTTGCATGAGGCAGATAGCCTACCTTTAGATGGGGGTAAGCCTCCTGGCAGGGCACTGCTCCTGCAGTGGTGGAAAGGAGCTCCAGCTCCGGCTGGGCTGCTGCAGCAGATGTCATAATTTAACTATCTTTTCAACCAATTACATCCCGAATCTGAAAAGTGCTATTGTAATGTCGTGACAATGTTTTACACATGCAGTGTTAGAACAAAGGCCCATGGCTCATCCTATTGTCTCAGCAATTGACAACAGTCTTTCTGTAGCAGTCATGGTGAGCTTTTTGACCTCATACAATCAAATGTAAGTGGGAAATAGGTGTTGCTGTAACATACAACATAGATGTGGCATCTTTCTTTATACATCTGATAAGAATAACATCACTACCTAAGTAGGGATAATGCTCGCCCACCCGGGTGTACAAAGCTAAAAAAACTTAGCTGGGAACCAGCCACGCCATTGCCCTAGAAACTAGACATTCAGGAAAGGGAAGAGAAAGAATATACTTACCCAATGGACCACTGACAGTAAATAGATAGTAAGGAGCAGGGGAATGATAATATAACACCACTTTCGAACTATGGGATAATGCTCGCCCAACCGGGTGTCCTAAGCTCAAATAACTTAGCTGGGAAGAAGCCACGCCATCGCCCTAGAATTGAGACAGTCAGGAAAGGGAAGAGAAATAATTTACCTACCCAATGGACCACCGACAGTAAATATATAGGAAGGAGCACGGGGATGATAATATAACACCACTATCGAACCAGGGGATAATGCTCGCCCAACTGGGTGTACTAAGCACAAATAACTTAGCTGGGAACCAGTCACGCCATCGCCCTAGAAATGAGACAGTCAGGCAAAGAAAGAGAAAGAATATGCCTACACAGTATGACAACTGGTTACATAAAACAGAACTACATGGATTAAGAGACATATAACCCACTAGCCAAAACCTCACATTTCTGCATACTTAACTCACACAAAAACCCACACAACCACCTCTCTCACAGCAAACCGCATGCACTTCACCCCACCGCAACAACAATCAACACATAAATCGCAACAACAGCACACGAGGACTCGCTTCGAGCCTATATTCACACCCAAGCTCAGCGAACGGTGAAAACCTAACTGAAGCTGCCAACAGGACACCACCTTCTCACTTTCCTACGGCATCTTCACCCACTAACCCAACCCCACCTCTTTGTTTACAGATCCGCCTGAGCTCCTGGAGAACAACACCGTTGGGGACGGTGCGCTATATAAATGACTTTAACATTAAAATCTGCAACACAATGTTCACATTTGGAATGCTGCAACAAGATGTATGCTAGTCTGCATTTCTCCTTGTGTCATGGAGATGTCTATATGCATGCAACCTAATGAGATGTAAAAACGTAGTTGTGTTATTAATCACACCCACCATGTGTTACGAGACTTCATTTTTAAACATTGCAATTTCTGAGGTGTGTTGCCATGCAGGAATTCACTGTGACTCTCACATACATTGATGGATCATTCATCACGTGCCATTCTTCTCTTAACCCTTTTTCTTCTACCTTAAAGGGGGAGCAACAGTGCTAGGCCATAAAGACTGCATATGGAAACTAAGGCACAATAACCATATACTATAATGACACGTCAGACGCGAGGTTTGTTTTCCAAACAAGTCTGGTTTTATTCAAAGTTTCTCAGTCGGGCGACTGGGTCTAAACGCCACACAACATGTGTTTCCAGACACTGTGAGATGTGAGAGAGCGAACAGCGCTCAAGCAGCAATATATATATATATATATAGATATATATAAAGATATATATCTATATATATATATATCATACATTATCTTTTGTTAAGGCAATTCAACCCACCCTCATACATGTCATAGAGGCCAGGGTTCAGTGATTGACAACTATGACACATTATGACAAGTCTTCATTCAGTCTAGACATAGTGATTCTAGCAAAAGCACAAGAGACAACTCTCTGTTATGAGGAACATGGTGCTCTGGCTCGGTAAGGATATCTTGTTCTTAGCACAGAAATGTTCCATACTGTGTTATCTGTGTGTTGCGGCTCATGAGCAAAGGGTCAGATAGTTCTGAAGCAGAGAATACAATTCTCCACGAAGGAGCATCGCTAGGAGAATATAATTCATGTTTAACTGTCTTTTACAACAGTGCTTGCAAGACAAACCAGCACATGGACTACTGATTAGATGCAACTTCTGCTCGACTTCAAGGACTTAGTGAGAGAGAAAAACAATGTATTTCTGCACAGTTCGACATTCCTGTCTGCGTTAGCATTTCAGCGTTGAAGCCGTGCCCTCGCACTGTGTGCGTATCTAAAGCATAGAATATATTTGCAAAGCGTTTAACGGATAAACAAAAAGCAAATGGCTGACATTTCACAAAATGGACGCCCTTTTGTTACATTCACTATTCTTGGATTGAGATGTTTGTCACATGATGCAATTTGCCTCTAGCCAAAATCCTATACGCATCATTCGACTATGGGATTACTTTACTGGTTTAACAACAGAACATGTTGGCATCTACATCCTCAACCACTACCAGAGGCCCTATAAACAGGGGTGGACTGGGACCTAAATGTGGCCCTGGAATCCTTATTAAAGTGGCCCTATATTAATAACCTGTACTGAAAGCTTTGCAGCAAATTCTGTAATTTTTCCCCACTCCAAAGAGATCCATGGTGCAGAGGCCCACCTGAAAATCTCCAAAGCTCCCTGTAGGCCAGTCCACTACTGCTACAAATAGGTGGGTATTACTTACAGCACACCCAACCACTATATGGGGTGTTAGATGCAGATGTAAAATAAGCAACTTGTCCATGCATGCATAAAACAGTTCTTCAAACAGCCTTGCCACCACACGTTCTGTGGAAGACTGTTTCAAGCCAGGTAAGTGCCTTACCTTCTGCTGTTGATGCTCAGTTGGGGGCAACAATGCCCAGTGCCAGTCTCTCCATTTAAGGCAATGCAAGCATACATCGCTGGATGTGTCACGTCTATGGAGCATTGCGTCCTTTTTAAGTACCAACCAAACAATATACAGCGATTGTGAGGGATAGATTATCTTGAAAGAGGGTGAAGTGGGTACTAAGGACCACCCTTTACCAGCTGAGTTAAGGATTCATTTAACTTTTTTACTGTGTGAAGGCACACACTATATGACAGAAACATTTAGGCAACAGAGAGGGTCCGTAATGAAGTTGCTGTTGGAAATGGGTGACCACAGAACTCTGTAATGCAGATTTTATAGGCATGGTTTTCGGGGTACAGTACTGGGATTGATTTATTCCTTCCTGATTAATGGAACCCAATAAGTATGTTTGGGGTACTTTTATTCTCAACCCAAACAGAAGAAATGTGGGGTACCCCGATGATTATCAATACCCCCTATCTTTTTAAATTAATATCATTAACCACTGATGGAGATGTTAAATTTGTGTGAGATAACGTTTCTTAATTATGCAGATGGCACTCAGATCCTGGTTGATTTGAAACACTGAGATATTAATGCCTCATTTAAGATTCAGAATACTCTCTGTCGGATCAAACAATGGATGGTTGATAACTTTTTAAAGGTAGACCTGGACAAGGCAGATATATCTATCCAGCGGTTGCAATGAGATTAGAACATGATAGCAAGAATTCTGAAAATTAAAAAGCGTGATCATGTCACCCCCGCATTACGCACATTACACTGGCTGCCAATACATATGTGTATTGAATTTAAAAGTCTTTGCATTGTGTTCAAGAACCTCCAGCAGCAGTCCCTAGACCCCCTTTCCAGTAAATTGAAACCACATATACCTCTAATATGTGTAAAATCTAGCCTGGACAGACGGGTAGTTTTCCCTTAATAGCATGGAGAGCGAGCAGAAGGATGTACCTTTGCAGTCCAGGCGGCCAAAAGATGGAACGCTCTACCCCTTTCAAATCTTGGAAAACACTTCTGCTCAATCTACCTTAATTTAGCCTTCTTCTGCTTAGATCATATGAGATCACCTTTGACAGAAATTAAGATACCCTTGGGGGTAATAATGCACTTTATAAACACCCCACCCTACTGATACCAATAATAACAATACTAACACAGGTCCAGACACAGATGGACAATATGGTGACACAGCCAGGATTACTACACAAGCCTTAGTTGGTGTCTATTGCATCTGCACGCCCAGTTGTACTGCAGGTAACCAGGCAGGTATCATGGTGATGCCTCAAGGATGGAAAATGATTCCTCCCTTTACGGCACGATCATTTCAGTCATTAAGGCTGTTCCACACATGGTGTTGTCTTGAAGGCTGCTAGCACATCAGACTGCACAGCCATAGAAAATCAGGCTTTGATTCATGGGGTTTGTAGAGGGCCACAAAGGGAGTGAACAAGTTCAATGTCATTAAAAAACAATGTTGGGGTGCTGGAGAGACTCAGACGAAGAGTCTAAAACACACACTTACATTTACTATACTCAAACATAAAGCGTTGAAGCTGCAGATAAAACAATTAAAAGCGCATAAAAGGAGGAGGTGGGTGACAACTAACAGAAAAATTAATGCTGCCTTTGGGAGATTTCTATGGGGCCAAATCTAGATGATCCGATATCACATGTTGTGTTTAAAGAATACTTATCACTGCTTCAGTGTTAATGTACAATTATAATTGTTCTTTTATAATGTGCTTAATACCAACAGGTGGGTTCTAAGCGGGGGATCGGGATTTATACCTGTGTTGCGCTGTTTTGCTTTCAAGACAAACGTTTTGCCCTAGAGCTATCCTTCCTCCCTATTTGGGTTGCGTTCAATCTACAGCTTATACAAACGCTAGCTAATTCACCAAAGACAAATCATAAGAATGATCTTCCTCAGGTATACAACTTTCATAACTGAAGTATTGAACATTTAAGTTTAATTTATTAGTAGTGCAAAGTATACATGAAAACATTACTTTACACTTTGTTCCAAAAGAGACAAATACACTCCTGGATAGAAAATTTTCTAATTATCAGAAGAATGTACTTCAATTTAACTCTACAATCACATTCGTATTGATGTAGTTAATGATACCAATCAAAGAGAAGTGAACAATCAGAGATGGACATTTCAGAAAAAATAACTGAAAACTGGGGGAGTGGTTGAACAAACAGGCACAGCAGCCAATCAGCTTGCTCGAATTGCAGGCTGTATCCCACGAGCCAAGTAAGCTTGTAGCTACGGGTGCCCGGCCTGCCCTCATGCTTTCACTCTCCACACCCTTCCCTGACACCTCTCCACCCCACTTATCTGTTTTCTCTGGTGTCAACACCATCGCTGCCACTGAAGATCCAGCATCCTGGGCCACAATGGAAATTGCAATGGAAATTGCAGAGGGACTCTGCATGAAGATCCACCTTCTATTTCCATTGTGGCCATGATAGAAAATTATTTGCTTGAATGAATGGGTGTTAGGGGAGTTTTCCTTAAGTCCTACTGGTACTAAGACTTTAGTAAGCTATCCCAGTGGTTTGTAGATCTCCAAATCTTAGTATCATTCTATACTAATTCAGGAGTAGCAGGCTTATTTTAAGAGGAAGATGTGAGCTGTTGGTAAGTACACTGAGCCTGATTAGACATGCACATCAAACTCTTACGCTTATAATTTATGTAAAATTATATATTTATTATATTTACACCAGAATCACTTTAAATACTTTAGATGTTTACAGTAGAACACTTCGGAATACTTGAGAATACACTTCAAAGGGCACTTTCACTTTTGTGTTTGTTTGCGGTTACATTTTTAGCAACGTTAGAAAGGGAAAAGACAATGCTATCCTATTATCGTTTATTAAGTGCACATGCAGTTCTTAACAGGTTTTACGGTAATGCATTTACTCTGCAATCACATATAGGAAAGTCACTTAAAGGGAGGAAAACAGTTAGTTAGTGTAACATTAGCCTGGTTCAAGGTTCTAGAGAGGGTTTCTTCGCTGAGCAATTCTTTGAAGTCCAAAAACGCAACCCTGGCTGAAGGCAGTTTGGAGAGGGGTTAACATCTTTACAAGCCACTGAATATGAAGAGTTCCTGTTGATATCTTCCAGCTCTAGTGTTATAGAAGCAGCATGTTAACAACACCAGAGACCCTATAAAGGACTCAATGAATGGACACAAGCAGAGGCTTGAGACGGAGGTAAGAAGGGGGTGCCCTGGACACCTCTACGTGTACTCCAATGCTCTGGAGCGACTTTCTGGAATCAGGTAAGCAATACCTTTCTCCCAACAGTACCTTAGGCTAGAAGAAAAGGTTCCTGCTGGATGCTCTGCCATGTTGCATCTCGGGACCTGACCTCCAGATTCCTTGGTCTGATGACTGAAGGCAGGACAATGGATGGGATCTCTCAGAAGCAGTCTTGAGGGAGGACCAGAGCACGACTTTCAACAACTTCTTCGTTCACTCTGCGGTTTTGGCACCTTTTCAGCAGCACCAACAAAGTACATTGATTGCCCGGTCTATTTTATTTGCTTCTTGCAGACCCACACTCTGATGAGGGGGTCTGGGCAATTTGGATCGGATTCCTGGAGTGTCCGTATGGGTTTGTTGGGATGGTTCCCCGGTATGCCAAAGGTCATCTGGGGGTCCGTCCGACTCGCAAGGGCACAACTCCCCTTCCCCAAAATAATCAGAGACCTCAGCCAATGACAAGTTTGAACTGCAGTATATTACACAAACCAACAGGGATCATACAAGACAATCAGGATTCTTCAGTACATCTCAACTCTACAAAGCGTGCTCCCCAGTTTTGTTGTGATATGGCATCATCACCTGGGCCCTTCACGAAAACCTATTCCTGTTACCGATTGGGTGCTTAGAGTGGGAGCCTATGGACGTTCCCTTTGAATGTTATTCTACTGGTCCTTGCACGTCGGGTGGCTGGCCTGCCCTGTCCCCAAGAAACTATCTATTACATTGTTGCAGAGTAGTGGGCTTACCATTGGTTCTTGCTCCTTGCCGTCCACCCCTGATTTTCTATTTCGTGATTGGCTGGAGCTGATCTCCCCAGGCTTGGGACCTGATTCAGTTCTCAGCTCTCTATGCACCTCTTCAAGGTAATGTGAAATGATTATGTGTCTGCATTGTATCTGGTAGTGTACCACCTTTGCCTATGAGAGTGTGTCTCTACGTTGTAACACTTGTTTCACTCTTCATCTGGGTTGCTGGGATCGGCTCTCCTTTCCCACCAAGGGTGAATGCCCATTGTCTAGCGCGGCTGCATAACATGATTGTAGGCCATAAAATAAAGCTCTTGGGTATGAAATTATGAGGATATATTCAATCTTCCTGCAACTGGTCGCTTGTCATCTAGAGTGTAGAATGGGACAGTGTATCTGTGATCTTGGCTGTGAGCTTCAATTGCACTCTGTCCCGTCTGAGTCAGCTTGTCTTGTCTCGTGTTCTGTGGCTTGAAGCCTTCTGTAATTTTCTTTAGACTTATGGTTTGATTTCTACATGCTCCTATTGTGCTAAGTAATCTATAAGTCAGTGCCACATGGTCCTACTAGGCTCCATATATACTCCTGTAGTTCCATATGCTATTCACCATAATCTTCTTCAAGCATGATAAGGATCTCTTGTTGCCATGCGTTTCTGAGTTACTGCATTTGGCTACTGAGAATAATAATACATCTTTGCCGGTATGTATCTGTAATTTTCCTCTAGCTACATAACTGTGTAAACATGTTCTTCATGTATGCAAATGTGTGTTTGTGTAATCCGGTGCAGGGCTTCAAGTGTGCTTCATCACTAACAGTGCCATTTCATGGTGTCACTAAACACCATCAGCTTTGTGGCTTCTTGGTGCTCAATCTAGACTCTCTATTAGGCTGTTCCCATCCACAATCTCCATTGTGTCCCCTATACATGTAAAGATATGTAGTGTATTAGGTGTGAATGGCTGACTGAGGGGGTACCTTTTTGTGTGCATTTCAGCCAGTGGTACACTTGGTGTTCATCCAAAATATGATGGGTGGCTTTCAGTGTTCCTGGCTCTTCCTCCTGTCATGTTCATGAGGGTGAGGAGGGGCATTCCTGGGACTCTCTCTTCAGCCCCCCTCGGGTTGACCTGTGGACCAGTTCACTATCTGTTACTATCTTTGTCCTTGGTAGCCATATTTTGGTCAGTCCTCTGAGGTATCCATAGAAGTTGGCATGATCGTCAAAATTCCAGGTCATGTACTTGTACTTGCACTCTCCTTCTGGGTTGCATCATACCCATTTTCCTCCATGATTCGTGTTGTCGTATGGATTATCTAACTTCATTGTTACATCTGGGAATAGCAGCTATTCCCTTATTCTTGCTCTCAGCTCGTCTGTTTCTACCACTGTCTTGTCCTTTTCAC
The DNA here is from genome assembly GCF_040938575.1 of Ambystoma mexicanum. Lineage (NCBI taxonomy): Eukaryota > Metazoa > Chordata > Amphibia > Caudata > Ambystomatidae > Ambystoma > Ambystoma mexicanum. The sequence continues at coordinate 1,147,172,857 of NC_090933.1, forward strand.
CTCCTACATTCATGTCCATCATCACCTTCATCCCTATTGATTTCTCTGTCATCTTGCGGCATTGAGTGATTCAGATCTTGATCACACACATTCCTACTAGCACCAATAATAGTGCCCCTAGTAATACTTTCAGTTCGTCTGCCAGCCATGAAGTCATCCATGACTAAAGGTACGCAATCCGCTATCCAGCTTTGGTCTTTTCCAGTCTCTTTGGCTTCTTCCTCCATTTTAGCATGTATTTTCGACAGGTGGGTCACTGCTTCTGTCAGCGTGCCATTCTCTCCTTCGCTGGCAGGTACGAACGTGCAACAGGAACTCCCAATTTATGTGAAAACCCCTCCATCCATGGCTGTGAGAAGGTCCAGAACATATCTATTGATATCTAGTGCTCCACATATACATATCTGGAGCACCATCAACCTTACTGCTCGGAGCTCCACTCTTATTGCGTTAAAGCCATTCACCATAGAGTTTATCGTCAGCATCAGCTCCCACCTGGTAAACTGCAGCCATTTCGTGTTTGCATATGTCTGGACTGCTAGAACCACTGGAGAGAAAAACATTTCTGTCCTGCTGAATATCCTATGGTCAGATGACACATCATTTAGGGATGTTTCTGACTCTGATGAGAAATAATTGTCTCTTCTAACTCTACTCACTTTCAGTGACAGTTTCTCACTTTCTTTTTCTCGTACTCCTCTGGACCTTTTATTTCTCATGTTAGTGTCCATCTTCAGGAGGTCATCTAGCTTTATATCCTTCTGGGGCACTACCAGTGATGGCATATTAATGTATACCAGTGAGCAAACTCCTCCACCTCCAAATGGGTGGCATTTTCTCATATACCTTGGATCTGCATGCCCAGTAATGATTCATCAGTACTACAGTGCCTATCTTCATTGCTGGATGCTTTTCTGTGTACCGACATTCTGTATTATTTCCAATGCTTACTGCTCCTTCGTTTTTGTACCACAATGCTGGTTTATTCAGTGGTATTATGGGTATCGGTCATTGGCTACCCAGGTGAGCAATTTGGCACTTGCATCCCATTCCTTCATGCACTTGTCATTCTCTTCTTGTACTGTATTCACTGGTGATTGTACTAGGGTATGTGCTTTGCTTCCCGCTGCTCCATCTTTCCATATTTCCTCTGTGTATGCATGGCCATATACCAGCATTTGCGGTCTTTCTCAACATCCTGGTTCTCCTCCTATTTCTTTCACCCCCCTCTTCAGGCAGGAGATCTTTTTCAGTGCTATCATTTTAATGTTACCTTTCTGTGGCCCATCGGTTATGTATTGTATAGGTTTATCTAACTGCCAGTAATTGTTCATCATTTCAAGAGACTTTAAGTAACGGTCTTCATATGGGAATGTCGCTTAAGGCATCCATCTCAATGTTGCTGTTCTCGCATGGAATCTTCTTCGAGTTGTAATCATGGACAGGTACATAAGGCATTGGTCTCTTGCTGCTGGTATTTCAGTTGCTATGAACGTTCTGGAGGCACTCGTGGCATCGGGGATTAGCGGTCAGACATAACAGCTCTACCCAGTCATTTCCTTACCTACTTTGGTCATGTGTTTATACCACATGTTATTAGATACTCGAGCAGTATCAGTAAGATATATGTCCACTCCCCTCATGTCTGTGTCAGCACTGCGCTTACCTCTCCTTACCATGCTTCAGTGCTCTCCTATCCATCTGACAAGATCGTTTCACCTGCTGTGGTCAGGTAACTTTAGTAGAGAATACAGCAGTTTCGCTAGCCACAAGCGATCTTCACCAAAAATGAATACAAAGACCCAACTTGGGTATAAAAGACACTACAAAAGAAGCCTATTTTTAATAATCTCCCCCATTACCTGGGCTGCTGGATCCTTGTGCAGATTGAAGATATCAGTTGCCCACCTGAAATGCGCAAAAAAATTGTGCGTTAATGTATTCATTTTTTGTGTTCGTTTTAAGCACTGTGAATCATGTAATCGCTCATAGCAAATAGGAATGGCTGTTCCCGCACAGTTCTAACTCTAGAGTCTCAAAGTACTGCAAGAACCTTTGTGTTTCCTCAATCTAGTTGTGGGTAAGCTTGGGCCAAATATTCTAGAAAACGTGGTAATATATATCAGGAGGACGTACTCGAAATCGGTTGGACCTTCTAATAAAGTGTACACATTGGCCCAAAAACGTATCAAGTTGTAAATCATTGGGCAACATGAACATTTAAACATGATCACAGTTGCACTTTCTCGAAGAATATGTGGAGAGAATAACATAACAAACAGACAGGGTATCCTCTCTCTGGATGCCTAGGAAGTCCTTTCCCTAGCTCTGCCCTTGCTCTGCTGCCTTTGAGTGAGTAACCATTGGGTGTCCTCCACTCAGCAGTGTAAGTTATTAATTATATTGTTGTTCCTCTTGCTGATGATTGGTGGCCCTGTTGATCTCATTGCCAGGTGAGGCCACAGCTTTGTAGGCCTTGATATCTGTGAGGTGATTCCAGACAATTTTCCCTTCTAGTCTCACCATTCTTTCAGTCACATCTTTGACGTTATAAGGGCCGGTGAATCTGGGTGCGTCCCATCAACAGACAAAATTTAGCAGGATGACTTCATCCCCAGGAAAAACAAGTGGTTCCCTTAATAAGTCCTCTGGGTCATTGACACTGCTGTTTTCTCTGTTGGTTTCAGGACTTCCCTGTTGTCCTTGTATCTGGCGAGAGATAAAAGAGGCACTAGCAATCAAGGAAGTAAGATAATCATACATTTCCTGTCCTAAAACAGTTGCAGTACTCTCTGCATCTTTTAGTGCCCTAGTGGGAGGAGCTATGGGAAGTTCCATGTGCGTCCTGTCACCACCTCATGTGGGGTTAAATGATGGTCAGACCTGGGCTTGTTGTGCAATGCAAATAGTGCTAAGGGTAAACAGTTGAGCCAGTTCTTGTTGGTACTCATTTAAGTTCAGAAGACCATTAATGTGTTAACATCCCCTTTGGTTGTGGGTGATAACCACAGGAGAATTTGTTTTGAATTCCCAGCAGCGTTGTGATGTGCTTGAGCATTTAGTTGGCGAAGTGACTGAGATTGTCAGACCGCAGGACCATACACATTGTGGGAACACTTCCCAGACCAGAAATGTCACTGCTATGAGAGCGTCAGGATGCGAATAGGAGACTGCCTCAATCCACTGAGAAAATGGGCATAAACGACTATCATGTACCGGTATCCATGGCAGACTTGGATCATGTCAACATAGTCGACGTGGAAGTGTTGAAATGGACCAACTGGGCGAGGTATGCCTCCTATCACAACTCTCAATGTATGTCCTGCAGTACATTGTTTGCAAGCTAGGCAGTCGGTCATAAATTTAGCTGAGTTCTGCCAAATTAGGACATACCCATGTTTCTTCAATATGGGCAGCAAGCACCCCTTCCCTGTATGTGTTGGATAATACAACTGTGTCAGTGCTGTGTGCAACAATGCTAGTGGCATGTCTGGCGGCAACCCGGCGGTAGCACCGGTAGGGTTACTGCCGGACCCGTAATGAGGCTCATTGTCTGTGAAAGGAACCACATCCATAGCCCCAGAGAATCCTTGAGTATTCATGGCATCGCCTGATAACCTATAACTTCACTCCCGAATGCAGGACTTAGTCGCCCCTGTGTCTACAAGAAAGGAAACAGTTATATCACCTATCGACACCCCTATGCATGGTTTTTCTGCAGGGTTGGGTGTGATCGACAGGATGGCACACATCAAGTCCGTCTGTGGGCTGTCCTATTGAGGGTATAAGGACATCCCACTTCCTAAAAATGGGTTGTTCACCACCATGGTAACTCCTCCCAGGTTCGTTGCCATGGAATCTGTGCATGCCATTGTCCTGCTGCTTGTCTGCATGCTGTTCTGTATCTGCTGTGTGTTACCTGAGGTCTGGTGTAATTGCACATATTGTGGTATAGATGCATGCATTTCTGGTATTTGTGTCATGAGCTGGTGTGTCTGCGGGTGTGCGCTCGGTGTCAGTCATTGCTGTTGCTGTGCTTGGTCCTTTTTGTACTACTCATCCTGTTCTCCTTTATATGCTGGCTGGTATTGCGCTCCCCCATTCTGTTGCATCCCCTTGCTTCTGCACACTCTTGAAATGTTCCCTATCTGCCCGCACAACCAGCACTGTGGTGCCTCCCTCCCTTGCCCTTGGAAACCCCCTGGGTCCTGCTGCACCTTTTGCCCATGCCATAAAAACCACATCCCCTGGGTGGCCCCCCTCTCCCTCAAAACCTGTGCTGCATGTTCCCTCACTCCATGATCCTTCCTGCGTGATGGTGGTGCATATTGTTGTTGTTGTGTCCCCTGTGCTCCTGCGCCTGTCAGTACTGCCCCTTCCAAGGCATACGTGGATCATTTCTTTGCGCTAGCTTCGCTTCCTCTTGCTTCCTTTCCTCATTCTTCTTCCTTATTTTCTCTTGTAATATGCTACTATGGTGTTCTATCATGTATTTCTGGCTAAGGCTTTTCCTCCATACCGACAAGCTTCTTGAGCTGCTTCTGTACCGGCTCCACGCACCACCCCTTCATAAATCTCTGCCTCCTCAGGAACAGCCACAAATTTTGCACATGCACCTTCCACACCCCACCACTGGATAACCTTGTCTGTCAACCTCAAGCTTCCCAACACTGATTCCTCACCACCTCGTGATTTCCAAGTGCTATGCATAAATCTACCAGTGACGTCACAAATTCACTATATAGGGTAGTGCTAAAAATCACTTACAGCGCACACAATGCTAGAACCCCGTTATCCACATCCCCAACACAAACCTAACAGCTGTCTTCCTGCCTCCTAGCAGAGTATACCAATATTTTCCTGTGTTCAATCTGGACTTACAGCATCACCTTGTAAGCAACTGCCCTCGAGACTTAACCAGTTAAATCACCTTCTACAATCTAGGCCAGCTCCCTTGCTAAACCTTATAGGGATACCATGTATGACCCGAGCTAAAATGCCAAACCCAAAGGAAATCCAATATTCACATAACTTCTGTCACCCGTGCCCTCCACTCAATAGTCTAGTTTGTTCACCGGAACTTTTTACCTCGAAACCGAATGTGCCCTGACCACAAAAAAATGACATCTACCTCCTCTCCTGTCCCTACTAAACTTGGCAATGCTGTCAAAACTTGACAATAATCTCTAATACTTAATGCTCGATACCACACTTGCACCCTCTGTTACTTGCCCTCTCCCCTCACTTGCTGTGTGGCTTGGTCAATACTTACACTCTGTGGTCTGCTGATGCTGCTCGTCTGCTGTGTCGCACAAAGCTGCCACTTCTCTCTTCTAGTCTGCTGGACTCCTCGCGGACTGCGGGCAGTATATTTCCCAGGCCGGCTCCTTACAGCCTTTAAGCGGGGTGCACTTTCCCTGTTGTCTCGAAACCCACAAGTCATCCCGCAGCCTAAGGTTCTGCATCGGGAGAGTCGGCTTCATGCCGTGCCAACGTTGTCCAACCATCGACTCTGCTACCAACTTGTTGGGATGGATTCCCGGTATGCCAGAGGTCGTCTCATATGACTCTCTGGTATGACTCCTACAAACCAACCACATTAATTCCCATTTAGTCCATATTCATACTGTGCATGCAAAGCAAGGTAATTGAATTGTAGAAAAAAAATAGGTCTCACATTTCGACCTGAGGTGCAAAGTGTTGTTCTAACATTAAATACACCAAATCTTTACAATACTGGCATGTATCAATATACAGTTCTTATACAATGATTCCCCACAAATGTCATAAAAGCTATCCAATTTATTGTCCAGTGGAGCTTGTAACAAGAAAGTGTTGACTCGAGTTTCGGCTCGGTAATCAGTATGGTTTTCAATCCACAGCCATCTTCATGACATAAAGAGAATCCATGTGTAATCGCATTGGTGTGTGTTGACAATTTAGAAGAAGAGTGTCTAATACGTGGACTTGCAGCAATCGGTGGAAAAGTCCGATCCGTCCCTGTTTAGTGGTATCTGCAGCCCAAATGATGCAGTCCTGATGTGACAGTCTCCCCGGCGAGATCCTGGCTGTATCTACTTCTGCGCAATGTAATCTCATTCAATTACAAGCTGCCTGGACATATCGCTGCAGCACCTCGCCCGGTTTATGCCGTACTGTCTTTGCATTTGATGTAAATCATACACATCCAATTAGTTGTGTCCAGTTTCCGGGTACTTCAGTTTCCCTGTATGTGCCGCTCACTTATATGCATTGGGTCGGCATATGTATTGTTTGTTTTAGCACAAGTGTGTATTAAGTGTACATTTGTGAGCTAGTTATTACATGTGTAACATTACACAATCATCCCTGACATCTTGCTACCAACATAATAGAAAGAACCTCTAGTAGGCAGGGACTTTTTAGGAATATTATTTTCACATGTGATGTCATCAGTGATGTCATCAATGATATTTGTGATGTCATCTTTGATGTCCTGGGTGTTAGTCTTAGCAATGCACGTAGATGGTGCGAGTTATGGTTGCTTAGCTTACTATAATGGGGGAATGTGCAGTGGTGTTTGGTTGCACTGTGAAGTATAACATTCCTTTAGTGATTCTTTTTTACTGAATGCAAATATATATGTATGGCAGGTAAGGAATAGAAAGGGGCTAAACAAGTGATGTCGTCATTGATGTCAGCATTGACATTTGAGATGACATCTTTCATGGTCTGGGTGTTAGTGTTAGCAGTGCACAGGGGTGGTGGCAGGGTTGGGGGCTTACTTTACCATAACTGGCAAATTTCAGGGGTTTTTCGGTTCTAATTTGAAGCATAAAGGGGAGGAGGAAAGTTTTTTCTTAGTGAAGTGTACAGGTTTTTGTTAGGGCAACTTAACCATAACGTCCCCTCAACAAAGTTTTTTTTGTAGTGAATTTCACTGGTTTTTGGGAGGGCAACTTAACCATAACGTCCCCTCAACAAAGTTTTTTTTGTAGGGAATTGTATAGGTTTTTGGAAGGTGGAACTTAAGCATGAAATTGTGGCAATGAAGTCGTTGAGCAGAATATACACTGTAAGCATGTGATTTTGAGAGATATGTAGTATAATCTACGTACTTGACATACATTTAACATAGAACATACAGAACCCCTTCCCTATTGATATTGGAAAGGGACAGACTGAGCGCCTGTTTGCGGACGCAGTTGGACAGGATCAACATTACCCAAAGAGGCGGGGGATAGCTGAAAATGTACTATTGTCTTACACAAAAAATGTGAAACGTAGAAGAAGGACATAAACATATTATAAGTAGTAATAAGTAAATATGGAAACCTGCTGCTGGGAAAAGAAAACGACACATTTAACAACCATGTAGAATGAAGTGGATGGTACCATAAAAAAGAAAGGATGCCTCCAGCGTAATCACTTCACAGAAACTCAGCAGCCTGGAATGACAGTGGACGGACGCAGTAGGACGAAGGGACATTACAGCAAACGAGTGAGTGCAGGTTATTTTTTATATGGGTGAGGTTTTTTTGTGGTATGTGGTGCAGAAATACTAATTTCATTCTGTTGTTTTGACTCAGAAATGGCTAGTACTTTGGAGTGGCTGAAGGAGTATTTCCCACATGAGGAAATGTCTGAAGACAGCGACAATAATAGTACACAGTGCTCTGCATATGCAAAATAGTGACCAGTATTTTAGAGGGATTCAACTTATGTATTTGTTTTTTAACAGACCAGGAAAGAAAAGAAGAAAGGGCAACAAACAAAACAGAAGAAGACAGGATAAAAAAGATAGAGCAGAAAATGGACATATTGAACGACAATTTTTATTTATTTATTGTTTGGCTGTATGAAACAACCTTTCAACAATTACAAAATGGATAAAAGTATATCAAAAACATATTACAATTCAATTCATCAATATATAACACATTTTTGAATTTTGCACCCGACACCCAATATATAAGAGATTTTAGTAGCAGCAGCATTTTTTTTTTTTTTTTTTTTTTCCCTTTTTCTCTCATTCTTTTTTCCTTTCTTTCTTTCTCTTCTAGCACCATTCTCTTAAGACAGCATTCACAATCACCTTGGATATAATTCATTTAAAAAGCCTGTTGTAGCTAATCTAATTGACATTCTCTTTGTACCAAAAATCAATAGCCATAATTCTTCCATATCAGTTACAGTTTGCGTTGTAAAGCAATGGAAATAGTATTTACAACGTATAACATATAATGCAGGACAGTAGACAATAACATGTTTCAGCGTTTCTGCGTTTGCAGGATCCATACAAAAACGGCAGATGTTCTCGCTGGCATCAATTAGTTTTCGCCTAAATAAAATATCCCTTGTATGCCACAAATTTAGACGAAAACGAATATAGTCATCTCTGAATTTAGGAGATGGATATTTTAAAATGTATGGTTCCGCAACTCTAAATTTTTTATGGCCAAACTGGGCAGTGTTCCAGTCTTTAGAATGGGAACATTTTTCCAAGGTATGTATCCAGTCTTGTCGATATAATTTAGTTTTAGCCTGCGTTGGATTATGAATTAAAATATCTACGGAGATGTCCGCATCTGAAAGGATATTTATAGCTGTGTTTAGCCAGCATTTTGGGTATTGATGATCTGAGTATAGTAAATATTTACCCAAGATACCGGATATATCTAGACATTGTAATGACAGGATGCATTTTCTCAACAAGGCAATTTTCAAAGTTTACAGGAGTTTGTGTTGGACTGTGTGAGAGGAAAAGTTCATTATCATTGCCCCACCTGCACCTGCCCTGCTTCTCCATTCCCTAGTGAACCATCCCCAAACCTTGAACAGGAAAATAGACGTTTTGACAAAATATCCATCCTTTCTTCCCCTCACAAATCTTCTCCTCATAACCAGCCCGTGTTGAATCCTAATTCCCCCATATTTGTTTCAGTGTCGTCTTCCCCCGCTATTTCTTCAGATTGATGTGTGTGTGTGTGTGTTTGAAATGTTTTGTACAGTATTTGTAGAGAAAGAGTTTGTGTGTAGAATTTTCTTTTAAAAAAAGACATAAAATGTTCACGAACAGCGCGCCTGTTCGACCTATCCGCAAGGAATGGAATGTGGGTGCTGTCTAATGTCAAGTAAAACGGATGTGATGTGTGACTGCACCATCTGTTGAAATTGTGCATACATAAATAGAAAGGGGTGTCCAAAGGATATACTACCTCATCGTACCGCTTGGAATCGAGATAGTACATGTTCGTAGAACACACCAGATGTCCGGAATGGGTGTCAATGAGGAAAATGGGAGTGTGTGAAGGACAGTATAGCGGTCCGTATCGGGCACAGCTAAAATGGTGCTGTCCATAGAACAGACGCGGTAGCCGGCAAATTCATAGGCAAACAAAATGGAGTTGTCCTAAGGGCACTGGAACTGTCCATACAGTGAACATAGCATGCGTGCACATGCGCAGTAGAAACATAAGTATTGCGAACATCGTGCCTGTTCCTAACTCTCCGTCTCACTTTTGTCACACTTTGAAGTAGTTTGAGAACCCGAACACTGTCCATAGGACACTTGTGTACATGCGCACGTTTGATTCTTTGCATGTGCTGTCCAGGGGACTTTCATCAGTGGGGCGGATGTGTTGAGGACGCCATCATGTGGCCGCACCTACGCTGAGCGTGGGGACTAATTTCCACAGTTGGTGTGCTTCCGCAACAATACAAATGAACTTGTAGACACAAGGCAAAGTATTGTAGAGTGTAAAAATGTAATTTCACACATCCCAAACAATAGGGCACCTCAGGACTTGCTCTGTAAAATTTGTGTACCACTTTGTAGGGATGAAGACAGTCACGAGGCACACCCCTGCACCCCTACAAAAGGCCACACCCCCGAGCACATCTTCATTGTCCTTCTAGCTAGAGCAGATTGAGGTGTGTTGCCTTTACTTCTGTAGTGACCAAAAGGAAACTAATCGTTATGGCTTCCATGGCTGCTGTTGGGTCATTAGCCTCTGCACCACCCCCAAACCCGCCACCACCACCACCACCTCACAAAGGGCCTGCAGAGAGATGTATGGGTGAGGATGTAGAGATCAAGGAAGAAGAGGAGGAAGAGAATGAAGTGGAGGAACTCCGCACTGGGAGCACTCGGCGGGAGTCGTGGGTGTGGCGGTTGTTTTCCATTTATGGGAAAGTACCAAAAGCACTTGCAAACCTGGTGAAGTGTAACCAGTGCAAGGTGGTGTTGAGTCGCGGGAGATTTGGAGCGTAAAGTTTTGGTACGACAACCATGAAGCGACACCTCTCTTTGTTCCACACTGCGGACATTTGCAAGGTGGTGCCATGTAAAGAGCGTAGTTGTTTGAGTTCCTCCACAGCATCCTCGGTATCCGATCCTCCCACCACAAGAGACACTCCTGTGGGGGTGTGCCTCCCTCCAGCTGCCTCACAAGCCATTTGCAATGCTGTTGACCCTTACCTTTCAAAGGTGACAGTAGTGTGCACGTATTGTGACGCAGTACTCTGCTGGGGGGAGAGTTTTTGAAGTGCTTTTGAGGCTGCAGTCACCGAGCACCAGAATATCTGCTCCTTACCTAAATAAAGCTCACCCTAAATCTTTCTCTCTTCAGTTGTCCTTTTTTATCCCCATGGCTGGTGTCCCTTCCTTACCCTCCTTTCGCCTCTTCTCCTAGTGTGCCGTGTGCTGTTAAGCAATGAACGTAAAAACAACAAAAATTACAGAAAAGGCTCTTTTCAGAGCCCCCTTTCTCAGTATAACAATAGAACTATGAAGTGACGGTCGCAGACCCCTGCAGAGTTCTGAAAACGTTTGCAGACAGTCGTAGAGGAAACAAGGGAGGGTGCAAGCAGAGCAAACGCAATCAAGTGTACGTTGGGAGGATGTGGTGGCTCTGAAAAGAGCCTTTCGGTGGTGTGCTGTGTGGGTCAAAAACAGTGGATTGGGGAAAACGGATTGCCAGATAGGTTAGTGTGATTGCAAAAGAGGTCACAATGCATTTTGTACATTGCGAAGAAAAATCTGATTGCCGGCATATGTGAGGTTGACTCCATCTCTGCGGAAAATGAAAGTGCTGCGAGACAAAATGTTTTCATTGTGGAAAGAGGACATGCCAACATCTCTTAAAAATGCACACACAGCCTTATTCACATTGTGTCTCGCTGTCTCCATTTGTGGACCAAACGCAGAAGAACGCAGCCATATTTGTCATTGGGCAACATGGGAAAAAAGTATTTGACAATTTGGAAACATGTCCATGAGCTTCGCAAGACCTTCCTTCATTGCAAAATGCAAAGAAATTCCAGATACATGACCTAAACTGTTTCCTCCACAATGAATGATCAGTATATCTGGAGGACGCTCTGTCAGTAAAGTAACACACAGAGGTACCAAGTCCAGCCATCTCATGTCACGCACGCCATGCTAGTGCACTTCCGCATGTGGAAATCTGAGATTTGTAGACAAACTGCAGCTTTCTGCATACACCTTCAATCAATGTAGCCATGAGTCTCCCAAAATCCAGATAATCTGTTTTTGAGAATGGAAAGCCATGGCTCTGTGGTCTCCTGTGAGGGAGAAGACGGTTTAACTAAAGTACGTCGGTCAGAACACACCTACTGAACATTATGGACCAATCCCTAGCTCCGCTCATTCTCATTTACATGCAGCTCCACCCTTGAATCCCCGGTGGTGATATGTGCTGGCTGCTAACTACCGCCATGTTCGCGGACATGTACTGGATCAGAGCGTGACGATGGTACATTAAAGTACTATTACCCTTTTTCCCCTTTAAGATAGGCTCTGAAAAGTGCTGTTTTTTTTTTTTTTTGGCCAGATACCATACATACATCTGGTAATTTATGTAATTTTTTGTATTTTTTGTCCTTGCTTTACTCTTGCAAACATTACAGAACCTTCTCTAAAGCAAGCCTTACGTTCCAAAAGAACATCGCATTTCCCAAAGAAGATAGCGCAACACCATCTCCTTCAAAGTACTGCTCATTGTTTGGAGCAATGTTATAGTGGCTACAAAAAAACATACCAACTCGTAGCATGAATGCACGCATGCCGCGATTGATGATACACCTCTCGATGCTTTGATCGGGACAGAAAACAGAAGTGTTGCTCCATTGTACTCTCGGGAGTAAAGCAGAAAAAATTACTTTCATTGTTGGGAAGATGGTCATGAGTGCTTCAAACAACTGTGCCAAATCTGCCAACAAAGTACGTGAAGTCACGTATCCCAAATGCCAAGCACCGTAGTGCAAAATTACCACATGAGTAGTGGTCATTCTACGCATGTCTCTACAAACTTGCAGAATTGCCGCAGCATTGGCATCAGTGTCAGCGCTCCACACCACCTCCACTCCTCGCACATTGAAATGGTGTGCCACATGCCTACTCTCGGCATAGTGTTGTAAGCCTTGCACAAAAATGTCTCCAAGCATCAAAACCCTGACCCTCTCCACCCCTGCCATCTTCAGTGTGCGCACCATCTTTCCACATAAAAAGAGTAATGTGAACATCTGATTGGCTGATGCCTACAGTCGCCTTTCCATGCAGGATTTGCTGTAGAAACCCGTATGTGACACGCCCTACCAGCGGACAAGCGTTGCCCACGTGCGGCACGTAACTCTTACCCAGTCCTTCCACCCTTTCTACAGCGGTATCAAAGCGAGTTCCTCATTGGACACAACGAAGCGGTCGCACAATCATCCACCAATCACATAGAACATCGCTAATTTTAACTCCGTCATCAACATTGCGCACTTCAAAATTACTGTTGATGATTCTGAATGGAAGTTGCATACCATTGCAAAGCACCTACTTCACAAGCTACTGTGCAAGGATTGCGAATTTCTAAGTACAGCTCCATACATGTCCACATGCATCAGTATAGAATACAGGTATGTATATTTTAATCAGAGAACATGTGGAAGCCTTATGATTTAATTAAGACAAAATAATGCTGCTAAATGTCCATAGGGAATACATAACAACGCTCCCCCTTTAAAGTGCAAGATTGCCGATTTGTCATTCACAAATCGCACGACTGCTTACTGTCTTTCGCATAACCTGTACATACGTTGCAAGCATGCCTATTTAGGGCAGACCTCAATTTTGTATGTGAAAATGTCGGAGTTGTGTACTCTGTACTGCCTACAGTAATGCTACTTGCAATGTGATCGTATGAGAATAATAAGCGCTCCCGATTGTAGTAGTGACATTTCCTTCTGAGGGTCTCCCGATTTTTCGACATTGTGCTTTTCATTAACAAGCACAAAATGTTTCCCATCTAGTACTATGCCCTATCGCTTACAAACCTCTCCCCTATGGATAGTAAACTTTGTAATGAACAAGGAATTTCCATACCCTTAAAAGATTTAGTTATTTTGAAGGACTTTCAAGTACCATATTGCAAGTACTATGCAAAGACTGCACAGAGTGAAGTGAAATGTGCACGTGCACTGGGTTGAAATATGAAAGTTCAATCCTCTGACGAAAAAAGCACAAGTAATGTCTGCAATATCATCACTGCTGCAAAAGCACAAAGTAATTGATTTTGTTTTTTTTAATTTGCAGTGAAGACTACTCTCCTGAGAATCAACAGCATCCACACTGCAGATGACATATCCGAAGAAACCTGGTCATCTTGCACAAAAAAGTAAGTACAGTACAACCTTTATATTGTAACTACTCCTTAAAGAGGCTGCGTGGGTTATTTGTATATTTTGGGCACCAAAGCAAGCATTGATTTGTAAACCATTCTACCTACAAATATCCATTTATTGAGCAAAGAATAACAGGCAGAATGGCTGACATATCCCTTTGTGTTTGGTACTGAAATAACATAGGTAATCCTTAGAAGGTTAGATTGTGAAAAGAAGTTGCTGTAGCAGGTTTTTGGCATTTCGGTTATTAATAATGGTTCTCGTCACAAGTAGGCCACTTTGTACTCTCATCTGAAGCACATTGTAGTAGTATACAAACAGTAAAGTAGCCTTACCAAATGATTGTTAGAGTTCACTGTACGTTGACACACCATGACAAAGAGCTTGCCCATCAGACTTATACACGGATGCACACTGCACACATACATAGGATAACAGACCAACGTATATATTTTTTCTCAACAGACACCAAAGAATGCCTACCAAAAAGCAACTCCGTAGAAAGGAACGCAGAGCAAATAAAAATAAAGGTGCCCAATGTAAGCATCCACCTGTTGTAGAGTTTGTAGAGAATCTTGGTACAAACCAGCTAATGCAGTTGGGTAACATAATAAAGGAAGTCTCATCTACCGAAACTGTACCTCCTCCATCAAAAAGTGTCACAAAACACAGAAATGTTGTCAGGAAAATGGCTGCCAGTACAGCTAACAATGTTCCTAATAATCCTGATAGTGTAAGAAGAACCCATAGTAAAAAAAGTTTTTTATCAAAAATGTTTCGTCACAGAGTCCTTCAGAATCTACTAAGAAGAGGACCAAAATCATCCTCACCCCTTAAAAGGTACCGTAGAAAGTTAATTCTACAAGCACTTGTGGACAGTGCAATCCTTCTCAAAAGGAAGTTGTTCATATTAGTGTTAAATAGGATGAAAGCACTAACAAAACTAAGTACCAAACTACAAAAGAAACTCAGAAATAAATGGAATGTGAACAAAAATGATTTCTTGCATGTTTGTGGTGGTGAATGGAGTCACACAACAACCACAGAGCCATATTTTAATGAACAAGCATACAAACAAAATCAAACAAACACAATTGCCATCCATAGCTGTGGACAAGGGTATGAGAAAGTCAATACTATCATCATGGAACAAGAAACACTGCTTACTAAACTATCTCCAGAAAACTCAGAATTGCCTCTCGATTCAGCAGAACCACATCGTCCAGTATACAAATGGCCGTGCACATCAATGTGTGCCATTCCAAACAAAGCTTTCAAATCTTTACGTCAGTTCCTCAATCAATATGTAAAAGGTAAAGACAAACGTAAAATGAAAGTGCTGCAAAATATGGATATTTGTGCAGTGCGGAAAGACACAGGACTAAAAGGACATTCATTAGCCTGTATTTCTGGGCCTATTTGCAAAAGTACCTTACATTATATCAAAAAATATCAGTACATCATTCCAATGTAAGAAATTTAGTGTATACAATATACTATGCAAAAAGTCCAGCTGCAGAATTAGGCAATTTAAACACCACTCTTCTGCATGGTACACCCAAATACTTTCAAGAAGAAATGGACCGTATTCGGAAAAAATATTTTGGAAGTGAGAGCCACATAGAAAATGCAACAGTTTTACAACATAGTAGCGACAGTTCTGCACATAGCAACCTTCTATTACACACATACAGAAAAGAAATAGTACAATTTAAAAGGTCATCGGCTGAAGTACCAAACCATGTGTGTGTGTGTTGCCGCAGAACATTTTAAAAAAGAACACAAAAAATGTGGACATAGCATACAAAATAGAAAACAATGAAGACTCTAAATGGTTTGAATTAGCTTATACAAAACAATGAGCATGCTTTTACAGCATGAGTCCTCTTTTTTGGGAAGGGGCTTGTTGTAAAAGGACTAGATACAGAGAGAACCAGAAAAGGGGATAACAACAAGCAACCTTTCGATATCCTCACCGGAGGTAACACAACTGGATCTCACACCAAATCCATGTATTCACAGACCATCAATCTTTTAGCAAATATAAAGAGATGGAAGGCTCAATTTTAGAAAAAATATCTCATATATTTATTATATTTTATAGTAAAACAGACCATTTGGTCACATTTGCAAAACTTATTATACATATAAAGCAAATAAAAGAGACAAATAATCTACAATTTAGATCTTGTGTTCATACACATTATACTTTGTAACAAAAAATGTGGTGTTAGTAACACATGGGTGACTTTGAAATAGTTTATTCTTGTTATGCTAAACAATCCCCATTTTTCTTGTGTCGACGTGCATAAATCCGTTTCCAGCCTATAGCGACATATCCTTCTTTTTTTATTAATTGGTTGTATATGTAAGGCTTTCTTCAGGACACAATATTCAAAGATACAGAATGTCACACATTCAATTCTGCAATGTCTCGAGGTATCTATAAAAACAAAGAGATCTATATCAATATATATCAGATCTCACAACAAACAAACAAAAGAGCCTTTCATTATTTTCAGTATTATACATGTTATAATGTCGGAGAGCCTATGTTTAACCTCTCTATCTAGTTAGGTGGGTATCATATAGTCAACAAACAATGCACTATTGTTCGCCACTTGGTGCAACACAAACAGGTACTTATTCTTCATTTTACATCACAGTTGCTCTATTTCTTCTAGCAAGCATTTTTTTTCTTTTTCATATATTATTCAATATGTCTTTCAGTGACATAGAAAGAGCCATTAGGTTATATCTTTTATACAATGACATTCTTATTTTACGCAAACTTTTTAGTCGCGACTTCAACTGCCATACCTTCAGTGGGCTGTTATAGTTTGTCTGTAATTATTTTGACTAGGACAAAAGTAAAAGAAAAAGACACGAAAAGGTCTTTAGAAATTCAGCTGAAAAGTGTCTAGGCTTTAAATCCAACACCTAACAACACAGCGATTATTTGAATACTCTAACCTACCAACAATAGTTGCCTTTGCTGGTCTATGAGCTGCAGCAGCAGATTTCATGCAGTCTGGGATCCAGTTTGAAAGGCCCCCCGACTCTGGTATACACAAATAGACAGAAACATATGCAGCCATGTGTCACGCTCAACTGATTCCCATGGAGGCGCAGGTCTGGCTTCGAGTGCTGATGCTTCTTCAATGGTGAAGCGCAGGAATCTGAGGATGGACAGGAAGGGCCCCTCTACTCTGGCTTTTCTGGCTCGCAGGAATATTCCCCTGTGCGTGAAAAGGGAGTATTACCTACTGACGGAATAATGCTCAAGCCTCCCACTTCCTTCCAACCCTCCTCGATACCCTTCCACGATTCCCCGTGAAGTCTCACCTTAGGGTCTGGAAGGATGAGTTCTCCATCCTGCTTCTGATGCAGGGGCGCGTTGAAACCCAGTTACTTCACTGAATTGAGGTTTGATGGGAGTTCAAAATAAGCTTGACTATTCAGGTGAGGCGCTGTAAGAGTTCTGTTGCAAGTTCAAAAGTTCAAGCTTAATAATAATGTTAATTGTCTTATTGCAGCAAGCGCTAATGCTTATGTCTTTTTCCCCTTAGGGGCCGGGGTTCGGAATGCCGGCGATATGACGCCGACCCGAAGTGTAAGTTCTGGATGAGCGTTCAGGTAATGTCTTTAAATTCGCTCATTCAATGTCTTTGTCTTTTTTCCCCATTGGGGCTGGGGTCCGGAATGCCAGGAAGCGGCAGGACCCGAAATGAAATGGGAATGACCCAACAGGTAAGTCTTAGAAGGAAACTGAGCTTTTCCTATTTCCCTTCCTTTTCTCACCTTGTTTTCTTGTCTTTTCTCTCTAGGCTCTGGGAAGTGGGTGCGGATCCGGATGATCGCTGCTGAAGATGGAGGCGCCCAGGAAAGGTGAGTGAAATGCAGCGCTGCAGCAATCGAAGCGAAATGCTTTTAAAATGATGTCTTCCCTTTCAGGATCGTCGGTGTGATATCCCCGTGATGCAGCTTTAGCAGGTAAGGTCTTCTTTCTCTCCAATTCTCTCTTATCTCCCTTTGCAGGCAACCCAGGATGCGGACAGGCGTGGCTGAAGTCCAAATGCAGGAGCTGACACAGTGAGCGTCCAGCTGCGAGGAGCAGAACAACGCGAAGCATGAGTTGCTGATCGGGCGTGGTTTAAATAGCTTTGGAAGAAGTTCCAGGCATGTATCCTTCCACCGATCAGGTATGTATCCTTCCCCGACCAAACCCAGGTGGAAAGTAGTCCCACAGGTAAAGTAGTTCCATTCAGGCCTCAAGAGGGCCTGGATGTAGCAGCATGGTCTGCATCAGGTAAGTGCACATTAAAACACTTGAACACATGTCTAGCTTTATGAGCCTGGTGCCTAAGGCGCCAGGACAGGGGTGCAATATGAGCCTGGCGCCTAAGGCGCCAGGACAGGGGTGCAACATGAGCCTGGCGCCTAAGGCGCCAGCACTGTGTCCAAAGGGCCCCAGCTTGGGCCCGCTGGCACTTCCCTGGGGGGAATGATGCCTGCCTCTGGGGTTGCTGGGTCGGACCTGGCTCCTTGGAGGTAGGCATCATGACACCATGATTACTATTCCGGGCCGTTTTTGAAAAGGCGAATCCTTAATCAGTCCTACAGGTGTTTTCGAATTACCTTATAGTTCTAATGGCAATGTACAGCTTATTTTAGCCGCAGCATCGCTCTTATCCAGCCCGAACCTTTTCGATCGAGACCCGGCATCAAAACAGGAAGCAATGCTTTGTTTCGCCGTCATCACAGCGTTTACGTGCTGTGACGGGTCATGTGACCCGGCCTCTCACAGCAGATGCGCAATCAGAAAAAAAAAAAAAAAGATCCAGGACCTGTCTTCTAGAGTTCCGGACATTTTGAAAGAGGCACAATGAGACGGGCTGTGCTGCATTATACAGCAGGCCCAGCATTCAAAGACATATACAACTATGTTCACTCAACATATCTTATTTATACATTGATAGTGACATCATTACAAGTGTCTCACGATAAGTATACCCAAGGCTTTTTGTGTGTTATTTATGCACAAATAAGCCCCATTCGATATACAAGTTCAGACCATGTTTAACCGAGTCCAAATTATATATCCATTTTTGTTCAAGTTTACGTAATTTTTTATCACGATCCCCACCATGAGGATGATTGTCCATTTTTTGCAGCACACACCAAAAGATGTCATTATGTGTGTGTTTCGCCTTTCTATAATGTTCAACTAGTGGCTTATCCTTCGTGTTGTTTTTGATACAACCACGGTGTTCTCCAGTTCTAGTACGCACCGGGCGTTTAGTTTTGCCAATGTATACAAGTCTGCATGGGCAAATAATACAATATACAACGCATTTGGTAGCACAGTTGCTGAATGAATCAAATTTCCACGTTTTGCCTTTCAGGTCAATGGTTTTTATATTCTTTGTGAATTGACACATATTACATTTCCCGCATTTGAAATGTCCTGTTACTGGTGGTAATTGCCACAATGTAGGTTGGGCCTTTGGAATAATTTTGGACACCGGGTAAGTGTGGAACACTTTATCTCTGATGTTGGTGAGGCGCTTAAATGCAAAACGAGGGGGAGGAATGCTGAAGTCTTCTGTGTTAATCATTTTCCAATTAGCCAAAATGGTTTTTCTTAAATCATTGCTAATCGGTGTGAATGAGGACACGCAAGTAATTTTGTCTAGCATGGTTTTATTTTGTTTCGATAGACAGTCTGTCCTAGATATATTGGCATATATTTTTTTTTTGATTGGGCATCTGCCATGAGAGGCCGGGCCACATGACCCGTCACAGCACGTAAACGCTGTGATGATGCGGAAACGAAGCATTGCTTCCTGTTTTGATGCCGGGTTGCGATCGGAAAGGTCCGGGCTGAATAAGAGCGACGCTGCAGCTAAAATAAGCTGTACATTGCCATTAGAACTATAAGGTAATTCGAAAACACTTGTAGGTCTGATTAAGGATTTGCCTTTTCAAAAACGGCCCAGAATAGTAATCATGGCCGCATACATGTTTTTGTCTATTTGTGTATACCAGGGTCGGGCAGCCTTTCAAACTGGATCCCAGACTGCATGAAATCCGCTGCTGCAGCTCATAGACCAGCAAAGGCAACTATTGTTGGTAGGTTAGAGTATTCATATAATCGCTGTGTTGTTAGGTGTTGGATTTAAAGCATAGACACTTTTCAGCTGAATTTCTAAAGACCGTTTCGTGTCTTTTTCTTTTCCTTTTGTCCTAGTCAAAATAATTACTGACAAAATATAACAGACCACTGAAGGTATGGCGGTTGAAGTCGCCACTAAACAGTTTGTGTAAAATGAGTGGGAATAGGTATGTCATTGTATATAAGATATAACCGGCTCTTTCTATGTCACTGAAAGACATATTGAATAATATATGAAAAAGATGCTATTGGGACACGAAGAAATAGAGCAACTCTGATGTAAAATGAAGAATAAGTGACCTGTTCGTGTTGCACCAAGTGGCTAACACTAGTGCATTGTTTGTTGACTATATGATCCCCACCTAACTAGATAGAGAGGTTAAAGATAGGCTCTCAGCCATTATTACATGTATAATACTGAAAATAATGAAAGGCTCTTTTGTTTGTTTGTTGTGAGATCTGATATATATTGATATAGATCTCTATGTTTTTATAGATACCTCGAGACATTGCAGAATTGAATTAATGACATTCTGTATCTTTGAATATTGTGTCCTGAAGAAGCCTTACATATACGACCAATTAATAAAAAAAGAAGGATAAGTCGCCATGGGATTAAAACATTAAGGCTGTAAAATGATGGATATCGAAAGGAAGCTTGTTGTTATCCCCTTTTCTGGTTCTCTTGGTTTGAATTAGCTTTGTACCTTTTAGCTGAAAACAAATATGAAATAACTGAACGGCTAATATGTTGCAGTTACTGTACTGCAAAATTAGACAACAACCACACTCCTTCACGTGCTATTACAAATAATTTGGAATTGTTTCCATTACCAAAAATCCTGCAACAGCTGAATTTGTACGAGAGCATCATAATTCAAACAGTTCACCCATTTCAAGCAATTATACGCCTTCATCCAAAAACAGCAAAATTACCTTTCTCTGAGTTGGTGAAAGGCATTTGTGGCAAAGTAGTTTACTTGCCATTAGATCTAACGGAAAATGTACACACTCTAGGAGTGGAACGTTCAATAGAGCATTCTTTAATAGTCTTGGTAAATGGAGTACCAACAAAGGACAAAAAAGTGGCAACAATTAGTGGACTTACACAAAGTTAGACAAGAATTGCAATATCAAAAAGACAATAATGAGTACTACAAGGAAATAAATATTGATGAAAGCTTAAGGCAAACAACTGAAATAATTCAAGAGCCATCAGAAATTGGACGATTCAAACTTCTGGATCCAGCTACAGTATCCACTCATTTGGACCATTACACAATTCTTCCATTGCATTCCAATGAAAGCATAGATGATGCACTAGAAACTTACCAAATGCGACAAACCAAAGGGTCACCAATGAGTATTTGGGAAAAAAGTATAGAAGCACGTGCTTTTCCACTGCTATTTCCTACTGGCACAGGTGGAAGACACGATGATAGACCCACTCAGATTGGGGCATCAGAATACCGCTCATTACAAATTTATTCGCAAGATCCCAGATTTAGACAAAGGGCCTCATCACGAGTCTGGCGGTAACCCTTAAATGCGGCGGTAGTGCTATTACTGCCGCATTTAAGGGTCCCCCAGATCATGGCTTTGGCAGATTTCCCCCCAGCTCTAAGCTGGGGGAAATCCACAGCAAAGGTGCCAATTTTCAGCGCAATTACCGCCGGCGGGAAATCCGCCGGCGGTAATAGCGCAAATTTTCCCCGTTGGGCCCAATGGGGAATGAGGAATTCCTGAATGGGCCCAAGGGGGGTATGGGCAATAACCCTTCCGCCAAACCCGTGATCCGGCGCTAATAGCGCCGGGGGGTTTGGCGGTAGGGCTATTAGCGCTGCCGCTAATAGCGCCGGCGTTACCACCCAACTCGTGATGAGGCCCAAAATGTGGAATACATATTCCACCTACTCTATGAAAGTGAATTAGCAACACTATGTTATGGAGTTGCACACATTCTTAAATCTGGAACGCACTTTCAAAATATGTCAACCTGGTGAGTGATCCGTCATTTACTTTGGCCTGCACAGCCGTCTGGGTGCCTGGACCGTTTTAGCCGTGGATTCCTTCCCTTCTCCCTCCCTCCACGGCCCGCATCCCCATTTCCATTCCCGCTTCCTGAATCCCTCCAGCCCGCCTCCCGACCCGTCCACCATCCCCTGATTGGCCACCCGGCCTAGTGTGCTGAGTCTACCGTCGCACGGCCCTTCGGAGCCTCACTTGCGACCTGATCCCCACCTGGTGAGTGATCCGCCATTTACTTTGGCCTGCACAGCCATCTGGGTGCCCGGACCGTTTTAGCCCTGGATTCCTTCCCTTCTCCTTCCCTCCACGGCCCACGTCCCCATTTCCACTCCCGCTTCCTGAATCCCTCCAGCCCGCCTCCTGACCCGCCCACCATCCCCTGATTGGCCACCCGGCCTAGTGTGCTGAGTCTACCGTCCCCCGGCCCTTCAGAGCCTCAATTGCGACCTGATCCCCACCTGGTGAGTGATCCACCATTTACTTTGGCCTGCACAGCCATCTGGGTGCCTGGACCATTTTAGCCCTGGATTCCTTCCCTTCTCCCTCCCTCCACGGCCCGCGTCCTCATTTCCACTCCCGCTTCCTGAATCCCTCCAGCCCGCCTCCCGACCCGCCCACCATCCCCTGATTGGCCACCCGGCCTAGTGTGCTGAGTCTACCATCGCACGGCCCTTCGGAGCCTCACTTACGATCTGATCCCCACCTGGTGAGTGATCCGCCATTTACTTTGGCCTGCACAGCCATTTGGGTGCCCGGACCGTTTTAGCCCCGGATTCCTTCCCTTCTCCCTCCCTCCACAGCCCGCGTCCCCATTTCCACTCCCGCTTCCTGAATCCCTCCAGCCCGCCTCACGACCCGCCCACCATCCCCTGATTGGCCACCCAGCCTTCTTTCTCAGACCATAGTTGCACCTCCCAGGGCAGCCCTCTGCCCGGCAGCCCCATTGGCTAAGGACCCCGAGGCAAAGGACAGCTCCTACTGAGGCAGCTCCAGACCGTATCTGCAGGTATCCGCAGGAGAAGCAAGAAGCCAACAATAAGTAAGTGTGGCAAGGGCGGGGACTGAAGCAATTACATCACGCCATACTACCCTACCACTCATATAACAAAGCATCACCATTGCTCATTCATTATATCTTTAATATATTTGCATTTGGTAACCCTATCCTATACATGTGGAAAGTTGAATTTGAAGTGTGCCCAATAACCTCTCTGTGAAAAGTTGAATTTAGAAGCTCATCTAGAAGTTTAATTAAAGGTGTGCCCAATAGCCTCACTATGAGTCTAGAAGTGTGCCCAATAGCCCCTCTGTGAAAAGCTGGATTAGAAGTGTGCTCAATAGCCTCACTGTGAATCTAGAAGTGTGCCGAATAGCCTCTCTGTAAAAAGCTGAATTAAAAGTGTGTCCCGTAGCCTCTCTGTGAAAAGTTGAATTTAGAAGCTCATTTAGATATGGAATTTAGAGGTGTGCCCAATAGCCTGTCTGTGTCTCTAGAAGTGTGCCGAATAGCCTCTCTGTGAAAGTTGAATTAAGTGTGCCCAATGGCCTCTCTGTGAATCTCGAAGTGTCCCCAATAGCCTCTCTGTGAAAAGTTGAATTTAGAAGCTCATCTAGAAGTTGAATTTAGAAGTGTGCCCAATAGCCTCTCAGTGATTCTAGAAGTGTGCCCAATAGCCTTTCTGTGTCTCTAGAAGTGTGCCGAATAGCCTCTCTGTGAAAAGTTGAATTAAAAGTGTGCCCAATAACCTCACTATGAGTCTAGAAGTGTCCCAATAGCCTCTCTGTGAAAAGTTGAATTTAGAAGCTCACTTAGAGGTTGAATTTAGAAGTGTGACGAATATCCTCTCTGTGAAAAGTTGAACTAAAAGTGTGCCCAATAGCCTCTCTGTGAAAAGTTGAATTAAAAGTGTGCCCAATAGCCTCTCTAAGAAAACTTGAATGAGAAGCTCATTTAGAAGTTGAATTTAGAAGTGTGCCCAATAGCCTCTCTGTGAAAAGTTGAATTAGAACTGTGCCCAACAGCCTCTCTACGAAATGTTGAATTAGAAGTGTGGTGTGCCGAATAGCCTCTCTGTAAAAAGTTGAATTAAAAGTGTGCCCAATAGCCTCTCTGTGAAAAGTTGAATTTAGAAGCTCATTTAGAAATTGAATTTAGAGGTGTGCCCAATATCCTCTCTGTGTATCTCGAAGTGTGCCAAATAGCCTCTCTGTGAAAGTTGAATTAAGTGTGCCCAATAGCAGCTCTGTGAATCTCGAAATGTCCCCAATAGCCTCTCTGTGAAAAGTTGAATTTAGAAGCTCATCTAGAAGTTGAATTCAGTAATCTGCCCAATAGCCTCTCTGTGATTCTAGAAGTGTGCCCAATAGCCTCTCTGTGTCTCCAGAAGTGTGCTGAATAGCCTCTCCGTGAAAAGCTGAATTAAAAGTGTGCCCAACAGCCTCACTGTGAGTCTAGAAGTGTGCCCAATAACCTCTCTGTGAAAAGTTGAACTAGAAGTGTGCCCAATATCCTCACTGTGAATCTAGAAGTGTCCCAATAGCCTCTCTGTGAAAAGTTGAATTTAGAAGCTCATTTGGAAGTTGAATTTAGAAGTGTGCCCAATAGCCTCTCTGTGATTCTAGAAGTGTGCCCATTAGCCTCTATGTTTCTAGAAGTGTGCCGAATAGCCTCTCTGTGGAAAGTTGAATTAAAAGTGTGCCCAACAGCCTCACTGTGAGTCTAGAAGTGTGCCCAATAACCTCTCTGTGAAAAGTTGAACTAGAAGTGTGCCCAATATCCTCACTGTGAATCTAGAAGTGTCCCAATAGCCTCTCTGTGAAAAGTTGAATTTAGAAGCTCATTTGGAAGTTGAATTTAGAAGTGTGCCCAATAGCCTCTCTGTGAATTTTAGAAGTGTGCCCAATTGCCTCCCTGTGAATTTAGAAGTATGCCCAACAGCCTCTCTGTGATTCCAGATATATGCATTTGATACTGAATTTAGAAGTGTGCCCAACAGCCCTGCTGAATCTAGAAATGTGCCCAGTAGCCGCTCTGCGAATTTGAAGTGCGCCCAATAACCTCTCTGCGAATTAAGAAGTGTGTTCAATAGCCTCTCTGTGATTCTAGAAGTGTGCCCAATAGCCTCTGTGTTTCTAGAAGTGTGCCGAATAACCTCTCTGTGAAAGTTGAATTAGAAGTGTGACCAATAGCCTCACTGTCAATCTAGAAGTGTCCCCGATAGCCTCTCTGGGAAAAGTTGAATTTAGAAGCTCATTTAGAAGTTGAATTTAGAAGTGTGCCCAATAGCCTCTCTGTGATTCTAGAAATGTGTCCAATAGCCTCTCTGTGATTCTAGAAATGTGCCCAATAGCCTCTGCATTATGGAAAGGTGGGCCTGTGTCCGTCAGAGGGCATGAGGACTAGGGAGGTGAAAGGGTGCTGGCTAGACATCTCGTGGAGTGTAGTCACTGGACGAGTCAGGATCCCTGCAACAACATGTGCCATTGGATTTCACAGGCTATAGGAGTAAATCATGCAGACTGCACATATGCACTATAATATTCAGTATGAGGTGCATCTGTATGTGTGATCCTCTTACAGTAAATTGAACCATGGCAGTTGACACCACTGTGCATGGCTGCATGTCCAGTCCCTCACTCATAAGGGCCTTGAGAGGGCAACAACACATCTCTCAATGTTCAAATGAATAAAAGTAAAATATGTCCATCGAAATAGGGGTAGATAAAAATCAAAATCTGTCCATCCCTGACAGGATTGAAAATGTCTATCTCGGACAGGGGTAATAAAATGTCCATCCTGGAAGGTGGGTGTGTGTGTCTATTGCATAGAAAAAAACTCAACATCAAATCATACAAATAAAAAATAAAACTCCATTGGCTCATGGACATCAGGGCACAGGTGGTTGAGGCGGCGTGGGTGGACAGGGACTGCCATCCTGTTGTGGATCCTCAGCTGGTGGTGGGGGTGGCGGTGTATCCTGTCTATGCAATGTCAAAGTCTGGTCTTTATTGGCTAGGGCCAACTGTGATGCAGCTGCATGCACTTGCATCCTAATAGCAGAGCGGTCACAATGAACTTTGTCCCGAGTGGCCACAGAGTCTGCATGTGTGCTCACTCATGATGCATCAAGTTGCTGGGATAGTGTCTACCTCAAGGCATCCAATTCCTTGTGGAGGTGGGACCTTGTAACTGAAAATTCCTCATGTAATGAAGTCCATCTTGCTCTCCATCTCACAGCGATTGGATTTTATAGATGTCAACATCTCCTGCTTCACGGCTTCTCTTTGTGCCACTGCATCTTCATGCAGGGAGTCCTGCAGAGACTTCAGATCAGCCTGTCGGCACTTGAGGTTGACCGACACTCCCAGTGTGTGGGAGAGCCTTGAGGGCCACATCAAAGCATGCGTTTTCTTTGCCAGGCTGGCGAGCAGTCACTGCTGATGTTCCTGGGAGGCCAGATGCTGTGCATCCTGGGCAGCTGGTGATGAGATGTTCTCAGCCAGGTGATGCATGTCCCCGGCCATCTCATGCAATAAGTGGCCATGTCGGATGGTTGCACACAAAGATCAGCTGCTCCCACTCTGATTCTCTGGCATCCACACATGCACCAGTGTGTGGGTCCAACGGCGGCGACATGCCGGGGTCCAGGCTCATCGCAGTGGGATTCCTCTCCTTGGCTGCAGGTCTGCAACCCTCCATTGGACATCAGTCCCTGAACCTGATCCCAACTCAGGCGAAGGCAATCTTGCAGCCATAACCACGCGGATGCGGGGCTTTCCCCTGACTGGACCTGTGACTCATGGTTCACCTCCTTGACTCAATAGCCCCATCTAGACTGCCCATTAGTTCACCTTCAATGTCCCTCATTGTGTATGCCACACCTGGTTCAGCATCCTCATTTGCAGAGTCAGAAGAGTCAGAAGAGACAGAAACCTGACTGAGGATTTTCTGTATCACCTGTGGATTTTCATGATGTATGACACTCTGGCCTCCACTGCTGGTCTGCATCATCACCTGCACATAGACAGACAGCAACATTTTGAGGCATGAGTACCTTGATGAGCATGCATATGTGCATTACAATGCATACACAAACAAAATGGCCGGACACACATACATCACACATTGTGACTGGGCACACTGTGAGATGTACATCACAGATGAATGGCATTCACTGACATGCACAGTCACGGCTGGGCATATGAGGCAGTGCAACATGGCATGGTCTGCGTGTGCAAGGGTACATACACACCTGGACATGCGTGGCAGTGTTACACATCAAAGGAAGGATAGTGATCTGTGTATTATCAGTAATCCCATACCCAACTCAAATATTTTCTTGTTTCAACATGTGGAAGTGTGACCTGCATCGATGATCCCAAAATTCATGCAGGCATGTGTGTTGCCACAATGTCCCCAACAAACCACCATTGCAACACCTCCTGCACCCCGCAAGATACGTGGCTGGTCACAGTCACATACCTTGAAAACATGTCTGAGGAGACTGTGACATGGAACTGACAAAGGCACACCTGCTCGCCCACTGCTCCATTGACACTCCATATGTGAAATATACTACACAGACACAACTATTGGCCATCCTCTTGTCCCTTCGGGATGACACCCTCATGATTCTATACACAGGCATTGTTAGTTGTTCATGTCCCCCAGCCATCAGGGCAAGGTAATGGGTGACTGTGAAAACACGCACACAATTTTGTGATATTGTGTAAGTCATGATTGGCATACCATATGGACGAAACACATGCAAGACACTTTGAATGTGTACACTTACATGTGTGATGCATGCCATTGACACACATGCAAGCTCCACCATTTCAAGGTCCATGAGGAGAAGGCGACTTCACATGGAGCAGAGCTCCAGGCACACACGGGTCAAGAGGGTTCAGACCCAGACAGCTGACTTTGAGTACCCTACAGCTAAGAAATGATGCATTTCTAAGTATCAAATCAAGGAGTGCATATTGTGAACACAGCCACTGAGATGCTCTTAATATACACACTCTCCGGCATGCCCCCCCATCCCCAGTGGCCTATTGATGCTCTTAGTGCTGACAGAGCCTTTAAATTCGGAACAATTCATTACTGATGGCTCATGTAACAAGCATTTGCTTTTAAAACCCAGGAATAAGTACTGAGCATGGGGCATTTTCATTTTGAAGGCCAGTACAAAGCATCAATTAGGTAAGCAAATCTGCATTCTGACAAGATAATTAACATGCCACTGAGAAAGATCTCCAATGTACTACATTTCCATCTCTTGTCTTTTCACGCACAAAAAATGCCCATGAATTTAAATTCATAGCTACATATGCTGCATGCCTGAGAAGGTTAACTGTGATATCCTTGCCAAAGTGCTCCAGTGGCTGCATTGCGACATGTAGTACATGCATCCCCTCGCTATCAATTTTCTCTCAATTGTCTCAACACGCCAACCACTGCCAGGTGGCTCCTCAACATGACTTTGCACCCTAATTAGGACAACAGGGTACATTCTGTCACTGTGCAGAATGAGGTCCATGTACAATCGATGCCATGATATATGTGCAGCAATAATTAGTGTGTGGCCCAAGT
Organism: Ambystoma mexicanum; assembly: GCF_040938575.1. NCBI lineage: Eukaryota > Metazoa > Chordata > Amphibia > Caudata > Ambystomatidae > Ambystoma > Ambystoma mexicanum. The sequence goes on from NC_090933.1 coordinate 1,147,201,326, forward strand.
CACCACACTGTTTGCCAATGCCTCCATGTGCTGCTCCTATATGCAACTGCATATATGACTGTTTCTGTCTGATGTGTCACATAAGTGCCGGCCCCAGGTCTACCAGCACCCTTTGTGAGATTTCTATGGTGCATGAGCCCCCTGCTGTTCACCCGGCGAAATTCATGAATGGGCGTGTCAATTTACATTGTGTGCGCTAGCAACACCCTTTTCATGACACTGTCATGTAGAGTGTCAATCAATGACTGTGAGTGGTGACTGACAGTCATTGGCTGACACTTTACATGACTGGCAAGTAAAGGGTGCTGCCAGCACACACAATATAAAATGACATGCTCCATTGTGTGTACTGGCTGTGCCCTATATTTGCAATGGCCTTGTGTGACTGCACCACTTGATAGTCCCTTGAGGAAGCTCTCTGTCACTCGTCCATACAATAGCGCATTGAAAATGTTTACATATGCAGCTAGAACAAGTGTGCTATACTGCCCCACACATGAATCAAAAACAGGGGTTCCCTCAAATTGAACCTCCACTGTGTTAACCACCATTACTACACCACCACACCATGATATTCACTGACTGCAGGCCACCACTAATAAGAATAAGATATGCTAATGCCAGCTCTGTCAGACAAAGCATGGTCCTGCTCTTTTGTGCAGGAATAACCCCTTAAGCATGCACAATGGTGAGGAGGCAGTGTTCGGTGAAATGTGGACCCTATACTCCGTATCAGAAGCTGGTTTTGTTCTAAATGTTTCCACAGCTCATTAATGGTCAGGCTAATGTTCATAAATTGAACAATCCTTCCCTACATGTGTACCTCCTGTTGGGTGTTTCTTGTGGGGCATTTGTTCCTGTTTATGAACATTATTCACAATAGATGTTTCTGTAGTGGTGACTGGGCATGTTCAGACTGAGACCCAGCCCATCCTCATCTGCAATTCTCCTGAAACAAAGGTGCTGCAGAGCCCATATACCCTATCTGAGTGACAGATGTTGCTGCCATTTTATTCCATAATCCAATTAATTTATATGTCTTGTAAAGTATGTATGCTTCATGGTTACAGACATTTCAATGTTAGGATGTGTTTTGTGAACAGTGATGTGAGCACCAAGCCATGTTTCTGTCATGTATTCACTGATTCGCACATACAACCCTTTCATCACAGACCGTTGAATAGAATATAGAGCTCTCTGATCATTGTTCCAATTACCAAATGCACGTTGACTTGATGCAAAGCAGACAGGAACACTCATTGGTGCTATCCAACCCCTTACCTTTTCTCATATGGTTATCTTGAGACAGTACAACAGGAGTTTACCAGAGTGTCCACCTTGGAATGATGACCCTCTATCAGCATATTATTCCCATGTTTGGTATAGTGTCACTCCTTGCGATATTCAAGTGAGGTTGTTTTAACAAAACCCCTGCAGCACTGGGGATGTGGTCCGTTGGCACTTAGACAGGCAGGTCACACCAAAGTTTGTCAGTACGGGCAGATTTGAAATGCATTCTGGCAAGGAGTTCCCTAAGAGCAGGTGACAGAATAAACCTGGACCTCAGCATCAACTGCTGTTTTTCCACATCAGATGTCATTTGTAAAGTACTTGATGTACAATGCAAAGAGACTGGCTCTGTTAGTTTAGCAATGACTCATTGATAATGAGGATTTTGTTTTTACGTGACACAGAGTTGTGGCCTTGAGGTGATGTGTGCCAGTCATGGGTGCACATTATAGAGTTCATCACTGGGCACCAAGTTGGCTAGAAACAGCCCTCCATATAAGTATTGGCATAGCTCCAAAGGCCAGCAGACAGTGATGTGTACTGTGATACCAACATGTACCATGCATGGAAACCACACAACCACCTCTCAGAACACAGGTCATGTGACAAAGTGTACTCGGTAGCAAACATGCATTGGCCATGATGGCTGCCAACTTCAGTCAACTGTACTAGAACACATAAATGGGCATGTTATCCATTATTGTCTACGCATATGATATACACACATGCCACTCACTAGATGTGTCCACATAGGCGTCTATGCCTTCCTCCCCTGCACTTGCTCAAGGATGATGAGTCCACGTGCAGCCTCTTCGAATAGAGTCAGCTCCTCCTCCTTTGGTGCTCCCCCTCCAGTGGCCTGGGAAGAGGCCAGGTTGTCACTCAGCTTCTGCTTGGTCCTTCGAACGAGGTTGTTCAGCCATTTCTGGACCTTGTTAGCAGTGTGCCTCTCCACGCCACAGGTGTTAAACTGGTTTTTGATGTGCTGCCACTATGCCATTCGCTGGGCAGGAGTATGGGTGTGGCTCGCCGCGAGGCAGAGCTCAACACAGTGTTCCGTCACATGTGTTGTAAAGATTTCAAACTTTCAAACTCCTCATCTGTGAAGCGCTACTTTGCCGGCAGACCCTTAACTTTCTCCTGTGCCTGATCTTGGGGCAGAGCTGCTTCCTGCTCTGCAGGGTATCCCCTCTTGCACCTAGTGGACCTTGGTAGTGCTGGGCCAGCTATAGTCCTCCCACCATGTCCACGTTCAGGTAGCAGGTCACCTTTGGACTGAAGCATACCGCGTCCGACTGGGGCACATGTGTCCTCACCACAAACCTGTCTTTTCCTTTTCCCTTTCTCAGCCTTCCCACTCATGGTGCAGGCCAAATGAAAAGCACCCACAAAAAAATCGAAAAACAAAGAAATGAAACAGTCTATGTGATGAACTACATAGATGAGTGGTGCTGTAAGGCTTCAAGGCACTCCAAAACCAAAAAATACGATTCGCAGTAGCAACCCCCAAAATGAAATAAATGCTTACGCGATACACCAAGCGCTTCTAAGCGATATGCAGAGGCACCCGTGAGGGTCAGAAATGTGAGTTGGACCACGTTGTAAAGTTTTCTCAATATATGCCATTTTATTGTATTCAAAGGTTGTATGAACACCTCACTATCCCTACCTTGACGAGGATTTCTCTGCTAAAATAAATTAAAGAAAACACTCTAACAAAGGATATCTGTCCCTCACACTTATTCAAACAACAAATAAATAAGGAAATACATGGCCGCTCTAAACAAAAATAATTGAATTCACAATGTAACCAAAGGCTCTCTTCACAACCTGGGTGAATTCCCATTCCCCAGGTTTAAAGACATTTCTGTTTCTCAGTTCAACAAAAGAGCACATAGAAATCCTGGTTTTCAATAAAAGTTCTAACACCATCTTATGCCACTTCACCTTGTCAACAGAAAGTTCCAACAGAAAAAGAATGAGGCTTCTCTTCCTCCTTGAACATGTTCTCAGTTCATCAATAGCAACAATTATTGTCTTGTTCAGGATGATTTGCCCCAACAAATAAGTTATAAAGAAGTATAATTCCTTGTCAACAGCTTTGTTCAGCTTTTCTCTTAGAACCACAAACAACATAAACTGTCTCGGCCACAACCACTTTGTAGAACTTCTTCAACTACCTAGTTTACTCCCATTCCAGGCCTATCCCTCCAAAGGTTTGTCATCCGGGTATACTCCCCTGCCTGAACAACATTTTAAATCAACAGTGCTTTTGTGGTTTGGTTCAACTGATAAGAGATTCACAACAATTTCACGATATTCAATAAATTGCAGTTTCAACACTTGCAACAACTCTGCAGGGAAAACAAGATTCACATGGGTGCTCTTTAATGTTCTTCTACAAATTATGCTCGTCTCCTTCTCGGTCTCCCTTTCACAGAAGGTCAGCCTTTTGACACTCCTATTTCCCACTACAACAGTAACCAATGCCTGTCATGGATAGGGTTTCTTTCTGCTTCTCCCTTGGCTTTGGCACTGTGAGTTTACATCAGCTTTCACTGTACGATGGAAAAAGTGTGGTGAATAAGTCTCCCAGCCCATGGACCTTTCATTAGCCCTGTTCTGCTCTTGGCAACATTGATTACATTTTGCTTGCCTAGGTTTTAGTGTCTTTTGGCTTGGGCAACGCTTGTAGGTCTTGACTTTTACCAATAGTCTCTCTTAGTTTGGGAAATGCTTGTTAGTTTTATCAATATTGCCACCTTGATTTGCTGTGTTTCCCACAGACTCACACTTTTAATATTGCAGTCATTTTTTGGTTACATGCTTTGAACTTCTTTCACTCCTACTTGAGCATTGCTCACTCTCAGAATGCCTGCCTGAGCCACACAAGTGGGAATGGAGTGCTCTAGGTTACTACCAACCTGTGAACTCGCTGGTAATACATGTACCGCCATTCTCCTTGCCTCGCAGGGCTTTCTCTTCTCAGCAAACTGATTCCTTTAGCCCGCCTTCAGATGCACTACCTGCATTTGGAACTTCTCCTGCTCCGAAGGTTGTCTGATCCATGCCAGCCACCAGAAATCTCCTCGGGGCCTTTGGGTGCACGCCAGTCACCTGAGATGGCCGCTAGAGAAGAAACGCTTCAATTGCCTTCACTTCCCACTGCACAGCCTCTGCAAAATGGATCTCCAACAGACAAGCTTCTCTCCTGCATGCTTCCCGCTGCACAATGTCTGCCCTTCACACTCCGGGAGGTACAGACCCTCTTAGGACCGACAGCAGCAATCTGCCACACAGAGGTCCCGGTGTCTTCTCTCTCCTCCAGCTTCAGTCTGGACTGCTTGCACGAGTTACGCTGCTGCTTCTTTTTACTGCTACTGCTCCTCTCCTCCTGTTGTCTCTTGGCCTGCACCAGAGGGATCTTTTTAAGGGTCTCAGTCTCCCACAGGTGTGGGTCATTTGCATCAATGATTTGACTTCTCCTGGAACATTGCACCTTGTCAGCCATCTTCCTCATCACAGTATGTAGGGAATTATGGGACTTGAAGGTGGGGGTAGTCCTTGAGGCAGAGCCCACCATCGAGGTGCATCATGCAGGCTGCCACCAGATGTCACCTAACCAGCTGGGGGTCTTCGAGAGTTGCTACCGAGCACTCCACTCCCAGATCTGTGGGTGGCAAAGACGTCTGAATGCTGCTGGTGAGTAACCATGTGGTGCACTGCTCTACTTTGCATGTGTGTCATGCATGATTTCAGGTGCCCCCCTTCTGTATACAGCATGAGTGTTGCAGTGACCCACAGTGGCATGCAGCCTCCTGCCAATGCTGGTCATATGTGATGGCAGACATATTTTCATTGGACATGTGTTAGTATACACATTGTTTCTTCTCGGTCACTTGGTGCAGTTGTGTTCACGCAATGTGAGTTTAGGAGAGCAAGTGCTGAAACAATATGGATTCCGGGTAACAACGTTGTGGCCACTTGAGGGATATGCATGCAGGGCACCTCTATGTGTTGCAAATCGACAAGTGAAGCCATCAACGCACATCCGCTGGGAGTAAAACATGTGCATGGATGTCTGTAAATGTCATGTTTGTGCATTGTCCTCTCTGGGACTGGGATATGATGTGTCATCCCAATGCATGTGAAGCCAGAGTTGACGTGTGATGATGCCACATTTTTGTGCTGAGGCCAGCAGCATAAGTGTGTGTTCTTCAGAAATGTGTGCCTGTATTTATTGCACGCTTACAGGACAAACTATCAGGGATATAATTTACTAAATGTAATTGAGTGGACAGGTGCCCAGGCATACTTCCCATGGGACTGGCTACATGTCATACTTGTGTCATACGTGTGACATTGGTATTGTGCCATGCATGATTTTTTGTTTGTTTGTGTCCACAGTAAAATGTGCTGGGTTGACATGTGTGTGTGTGTCCTGACTGTGAGTCATCAATGCCCCCGCACTCGTGTGTCAGTAATCATGCTGATTGCATCTGCGTGCACATGTGTGTCTGTTGCTGGTTGACCCGTGCTGACTGAATGATCATTTCTTTGCTCCATTTTCCACAGTTGCTCAAGCTCATGATGGTGGCCGAAGCGTTGCTGTGGAGCAGAAGAGCAGGGATTAGGCAACCATACCCAGGTCCACACCCCAGCCAGTCCTCTTTGCCACCACCTCCACAGGGAGTGATTTGGCTGGGGGAGCATCAGTACCATTGGGTGAGGTTGCTGACGGTAAATCCCAGGAGGTGATTGTGGTGGTGGACACCTCAGCAGCTGTGGGTCAGGATGCTGAAACACAGGGGCCATTGGGGGTGGATGACTCTTCATAGTCATCAGGGTTGATGGAGGTGGAAGAGGAAGCAATTACAGGCCAGCCAACGGGGTCAGGTGGGGGCTTCCAGGAGGGTGTTCAGGGAGCACCCCTGGCCCAGGGAAACTAGGGCCATCTGTTGCGGCAGTAACCATCTTTGTGGATGCCTCCTTCCAGATCAAGGCCCTCCTTGAGATGGAGGTGGTCATCCGAGATATGGTGCAGCTCCTGCTTATGAGGCGGTCCTTGTCTATTTGTGATTCTGTTTCAGCAACTTACTGGGAACTGGCTCAGCATCACAAACAGATGAACCGCTTCATGGGCACTGCTCTCAGGTGGTTCTGTGTGCTGGCCCATGCAATTGGCCCCTCCTCCACTTTCTCCTTTGTGCCCCGGTCATCCACAAGGGAGCCTTCCATACCACATACCATCACGGCCCCTGTGCACCTGTCCCACCAATATCACACATTCTGGTTGTGCTTATATCCTGGCCTGAGGTGGAAGTCCCAAGAATGCCACATAAAGTGGTCAATGTGCCTGCCCAGGCACCGACACAGGAACAGACAGTGGAGGGACAGCTGGTACAGGTGCTGTGCCCCCCGACAAGTGTCATCCAGTCCAATGGGGGTACCTGCGAAGCTTACAATCTGCCAGGCAGCATCAGATGAGGAATGTGAGGAGGCAGTTAATGGGGAGCCATTCAACCCTGGGAGGCAAATTAGACAAGTGGAAAACATCTGGCAGGAGGAAAGGACGTGGCTGAGGCAGATGGTGTGCATCTGAGCACAATACGAGAGGCAGCTGATGGTGGAGAGGCAGCGAGCAAGGGAGGCAACCATTGCCAGGACCAGGGAAGAGGCAGCAGAGAGGCAGACAATGAGGTGGACAGTCATCCCAGAGGATGCTTGCAGGGATTCAGAGGTGTAGAAGAGGCAGGTGGTTAAGGGCATGCAAGTCTGTCAGGCAAGAACAGAATCCCACCTCCAGGCAGAGGATAATGAGAGTAACTCTTCCCTGGTGAAATTATTGCAAGACATTTGAGCCTGCTGCTAGGACTTGAGGAGGCAGCCTGGGGTTGTAGGCAGCGGTGAGTGCAGGTGGTTGTGAGCACTTGAGGGGGCAGACTGGAGTAGTTAGCAGATGTGAGTAGGGATGGTGTGTGGTGTGAGGACTTGGAAGGGCAGCCTAGGGTAGTGCACAGAGATGAATGGGGTGGAGGGAAGTGGCAGAACTTGAGGGGGCAGCCTGAGGTAGTAGGAGGAGGTGAGTGGGGGTGGTTGGTAGTGTTAGCACTTGCGGGAGGAGCTTGGGGTAGTGGATGGAGGTGAGTGGGACGGTGGGTGGTGTTAGAACTTGAAGGATCAACCTGGGGTTATGTCAGCGGTAAGACGGGTGTGGGCAGGGAGGTGTACTGGCAGGGGGCTGCCTGGGAGTTATGGTGGAGGTAAAGGGAGTGTGGGTGGGCAGGCTGTGGGCCCCCTGGGGATTGTGGCTGAGGTCAGGGTGGTGTGGGGGGTGGGGTCTACTGTCAGAGGTCCTGAGGACTGTGGCAGAAGATCAGGGGTGTGTGGGGATAGGTCTATTGGCAGCGGGCGCCCGGAGGTTGTGGCAGAGGTCAGGGTGGGTGGGAATAGGCTGCACTGGCAGGGGGCTGCCTGGAGGTTGTGGCGGAGGTCAGAGGGGTGTTGGGAGGGGATGTACTGGCAGGGTTCTGCCTGTGTATTGTGGCAGAGGTCAGGAGGGTGAGGGGAGGGTGCTGTAGTGGCAGGGGCAGCCTTGGTGTTGTGAAAGAGGTCAGGTGGTGGGGAGGGGGTGTACTGGTAGACGGCTGCCTGAGTGTTGTTGCAGAGGTCACGGATGATGGGACGGGAGATGTACTGTCAGCGTGCAGTTTCACTGGAGTGTTGCCTTGCATTACTGGGTGACGATCAACAGTTTCGCAGGGGTGCTGACTTGAGTTGCATGGGGACATCACACAGTTTTGCCGGGGTGCTGCCTTAAATTATGTGTTGACAGTCTGCAGTTTCTCTGGGGTACTGCCTTGAATTGTGTGGGGACAGCATGCAATTTCACTGGGGTGCTGCCTTAAATTGCATGGGGACGGCACACAGTTTCACTGGGGTGCTGCCTTCAGTTACAGGTTGACGGTCTGCTGTTTCGCCGGTGTGGTGCCTTGAGTTATGGGGGGAGGGCACACAGATTCGCCGGGTGCTGGATGGTGGGGCGAAGGTAGGCGCAAATGTTGTTAGTCGGTGCTGGTGTTTGTTTGCCTGGGTCGTGTTGTGGGCATTTCAGGCACAACTCAATTTTCTTTGAGTCTCTGATTACTTTCTGCTTTTGTATCCATGAATACACAGAACCTGCAAAAATACTCTTACACACAAGTAGGCGCTAAGTTGTTTTAGGCGCTAAGTACTTTGCAGGGACTTTGCACTTTTTTCTATGAATTTGGCCCTTAGCCCAGCCACCAAGAAAGTTCTACAAACACAAATTCCTCGTTGATACAGATGTGAAGAAACTATGTGTAGCTGTGAGCATGCATAGATCTTCACGGCAAAGCAGCCATCTTGTGTTATGCCTTAAAACATTTTCTGACATGATAAAGCTTTAAATTTAAAATGACCCTGGCAGGTCAAACCACGGCCACCATCTCTCCATTACATGAAGTGTGCCAATCAGAGAACTTAGTGGTGCATTTGAATCCAGAGCAACTTACATGTGAACTGCCAGGGTGGATTTTGCCATGTTTTCACCAATGTGTTTTGTTTATTGTGATTTGTAAGTGCACTTGAGAACCAATACAGAGATATTAGACATAGATTAATGCTACATAAATTCATTATGTTTTTACTGGGCAGAGAAATAGGAATTCATTAAAGTCTACATAGGTACTGGGTGCCTGAAAATGATGGTGTCTGGAGAGAAATCTGTGGATCGAATTACTGATAACCAATCAAGGTTTTTTATGCATTTCCTTGTTTGGGAATCGATGGAAAAGTTTGAGGCTTTGATCTGGCCTTTGATCAGGTGTGTTTTTATTCTGTAGCAAAAGTCTCAGTGCTGTTAAGGATCTGCTTTGCAAATGTTCTTACCTCCGGAAAACATGAAGGCATATATGTCTAATCTGTGTTCTGGTCATGAACAGCTATAGAGCAGGCACATTGGATGTCATCACATTTTCCCCAAAAATACCTCAAACTGCTCACACTCCTAAACCTCAAACCACTTCACAGCTATGTAATGTTATGAACCATGTAACATCTCCATATCCTGTTGACCTTGACACATATGTTGCACACATCAACCTTTGGATGACCTCTAACAGACATATTCTCAACCCATCCAAAACTGAACTGGTCTGGCTCTGGACTGGCTGACCTCTTTCCTCTCCAACAAACCATCTCAGGTCCAACTGGGCCCTTTTCTCTCCCATATCACACTCTCCACCTGCGGCATCCTTCAATGCTCTCGCCTCTCGCTGTGGCTTTTCAATGTCTACCTTGCTCCTTTGGTTCATTTTATCTCTTCTTTCACTCCTCACTTTCGGTGTTATGCAGATGACACGCAGCTCTCCTTCAAGATTCCCTCTCCTTTCTCCTCCTCCTCCTCCTCTCTCTTCCTTAACTGTCTGACTGCTATTGAGTCTTGGTGGGCTCTCAATGATCTCTGCCTTAATGCCAGTAAGACTGAGATCCTTTTCCTTGGGATCCCTGCTACCTCCTTCCCTCTCCCCCTCTGCAGCCCTTTATGGACCCAATCCCCTCTCCTTCCTGTGAGGCAAAAAACGTTGTTGTCATCTTTGATTCCACTTCCTCCTTCTCACCTCACATCGCAGACTTTGCCAAGAAGGCCCACTATCATCTGCACCTCCACAGATACATTCTCCCTTTCCTCACCTCCCACAGAAACTAAATGTCTCCAGAGCTCTGGTCCTTTCTAGGCTGGACTACTGTAACATCCTCTTACTCAATTGTCCTTCTTCCTCCCTTCGTCCCGTTCAACTTATTCAGAATAGGACTGCAAAACGTATTCTTGGCCTCAGGCCTGGGGACTGCATCTCTCCAACCCTGATTTCTCTCCATTGGCTCCCGGTTGCTGCTACGATCAAGTTTAAAATGCTATGTATCATCCACAAGGTGTCCTGGGGCCTGGGACCCCGTTACATCCAATTCTCTCTTCATAAATACCTCCCTGCTATAGCCCTTCCGTCTCTTTGCTCCATCTCCCTGCAAATCCATAGCTTCTCTAAGCAGGAAATCGGTTCATTTCAAAGAAAAATTGCATCTTTAGTCATGTCTTTCATTGCATGACAAAATGACAGCAAATCAATGCATAAGCAAGCAAATCAGCACTCTCTAAACATACATGCAACATGCCCAGCCCTTTCTGGGTTCTCCTAGCAATGCTCTCAGACCAGCTCAGCTTAACCTACTGCATCTCTAGCATTAGCAAATAGCAAAACCCCAAAATAGCAAATTTCTGTCTCCACACAGCTCTTTCAACCCTTCTAATGAGACAGCTCCCTTCCTTCTAGCTCTTTCCAAATGCTCGCCAACACACTCGTGACTCCCACCCATCAGAGGGCAACAGAGAGAGATTCCCCTAATGCTGATCATATCACTGCTGTCTGCCTCTGGCACCTGAATCTCCCGACAGTCTGCCTGCTCAACAGAAACCCCCACAGTTATACATTAGCATTGTAGTGCTGTGATGCACTCTCACTGCATATGTGCACAGTAAGCATTTCATAGGAGACAGCATGTCTCTATCTACGTGCATACATTGTTATGACTTGAACCATACTAGTCATGGTGATATTTATACATTCTATGGACAGGACAAGCTACTGTTAATATTACACAGGACAGCAGTCTTGTCTGCGAATTCCTAAGCAAAGCATTCTCTTGCTTAGCTAAAACATTCTCATTCAAATCAAAAAACACATTCCTTCTCCAGCTCTGCAGCCAGCCAAGGTTATCTCGAAAAGAAAATAGCTGATTGTCTGCCAAAGACTCCAGAATGTTTATCAAACAATTCTCACCTTACAAAACCAACCACGCGCATGGCAAAAGCCCACAGAACTGGACAAAGACAGAGCAGATTCTAGCATCTAAAGCTAAGCTACAATGTGTTCTAAAAATGACAAGTGTACATACATCACATGGCTCTTCAGCATATATGGAACCATTATAGTTTAGACCAAAACCATAGTATCCTATTCTAAACAAAATGCAAAATGAATGCATAAATGCATGCATATAGAAATGAAAAGTATTACTCTCATGATAACCAATCATGCTTAAAAATTTGGTTTTCACACCTCCTCATCTTTGCTGGCTCCTGCTGCCCTTCTGAGTTTTACAGTGCCCCTGGCCCCTTCTGCCCAGTCCCCTCCCACCCTTCCCGGCATTTTCCCTGCTTTCCATGGCACTTGCCTTGGGCCTCCCTGTTACACTTGCACTTTGCCCATCACCCTTCCCTTACCATCTTAGCACTTCTTTTGCACTGTCCTGCATTTGAACCCTTCACCCGTCCTAGCACTTCTTGCTCTGCACTTGCACGATCCAAATGTCGCAAGACCTAATAGGACCATTATTGTATCTCTCTCCCTTGCCCCCACCCTCTTTTGTTGACTTGTGGCAACTAGAAACATCACTTGTTGTAGCCAGGCCTTATAAATATCCAATACATAACTAAATAAGACTACCGTTCTGTGGTGTGATGCAACCCAACAATCCATATATTCCCTGGTCTGACTCAGTTGGCCATTGGCCACCACCTACTACTACTCTGAGGAATCTTGAAATCACAGGGATCTTATACTAGAACCACTAACGACTTTTAAAGGAGCTGATTCTCTGGCCCGTGGGATGCATCCTAACCTACCTGGCCTTCACGCACAGGACCTTGCCAGTTATTGTATGGGTGTTATCAAAACATGACTACACCAACAGCCTTCCTCTTGGACGCCCGAAATATCTACTCAACAGACTACAAGTTGGTCAAAATACGGCAGTCAGACTACTCCCAATACTTACAAGATACAGACACGTGATGCCAGCACTTCACACACTTCACTGGCAACCAATCAAAAGAGGAATCACTTAAAAACTCTATTCTTTGCTCTTCACGACTATAATGGCAGAGGCACGTAATCTAGCACAATTAAATTCTCACACTATGGACCACCAAGATGACTCCAATCCAGCAACAATGCAGAAGGATCATGGATGGCCCTTTTTCTCCCTCTTAGTAACCACATTTTGGAACATGATATACAAATGTTATACAAATGTTATACAAAGAGCACATAAACTTCACAAAATTCCATCAGGAGAACGCAAACAATGGCACAGCTACATGAAGCAACCTAATCTAAACGAACGCCCATTTTACACTATAGAATTTGCCAGAAACCCACCCTCATTCCTCCTACATAACCATTGGAACTGGTATTGGACTCTCACATCACCTGCAGTCTAGTCCTCTAAATTAACCTTCTCTCAGTAAAATCTCTTTCCACTTTCCACCACACATACACATCCCCTGCAGTTGGCCACACAAGGTCTAGTCTAGCCACTTCCACCGCTTTAGGTTTATTTCCATACCCCACACCAAAAGGCAACATTATCAAAAGCATTGTCATCCCTCAGATCGTGACCTCTGTTTTACGGTGAGGAGGCCTGAGACGCCCAGAGTGCAGCCGGCGGTAAGAAAACCGGCCGGGAGGAGCGCAGGAGGAGCCCAGCAGCAGTAGATTCGAAACGTCCGGTGAGGAGGCCCGAGACGCCTGGAGTGCAGCTGGCGGGGAGGAGACTGCCCGGGAGAAACGCAGGATGAGCCCATAAGCAGCGTCGCCGGCGAGGAAGAAGACCGCACCGATCAACAGCAACAGTGAAGGAAAGGTATGTAGGTGGCCTGGAAGGCGGGGACAAAGGAAACAACACGCCACATGGGAAATAGAACGCGCCAAGCTCAGCATAAACATACCACTAGAAAGCGAAGACAATAAAAAAAAAATATATATATATATTCAGTGAAAAAACTTTGTTAAAGGGACGTTATGATTAAGTTGCGCTACTAAAAACCTATGAAATTCAGTGAAAAAAACGTTGTTAAAGGGATGTTATGGTGCCAAGTAAAACCGAAAAACCCTTGCAATTCACCAGTTATGGTAAGCTAAGCAACCATAACTCGTGCCACCACCGTGCACTGCTAAGACTAACACCCAGGACATCAAAGATGACATCACAAATATCATTGATGACATCACTGATGTCTGGATGTTGCTCTGTCTCCAAAGTAGCACAGAGAGGTAGCAAGTCCAACCACTTCATTCCACGTACTCCATGTCAATGTACTTCCACATGTAGAAATCCAAGATCTACAGCTACTCCACAGCTTTCTGCATGCACCTTCAACCAATATATCCACGAATCTCCCAAAATCCAAACAATCTGTTTTCTGAAACACACAGCCATAGCTATCTGTTGTTCTCTCAGCAAAAAGAGTATCTGAGAAACTCTGCCTGGCACAACACACCCACTAAACTTTCCTGACCAATCCCTTTCAGTGCTCATTCTCATTTGCATGACTTCTGAACCCAAAAATCCCCGGATGTAACACCCGTGTCCGCGAACTACCGCCATGTCCGCGGACATATCGTAACATGAACAACCCTTCTACCATTTCCAGTTCACTCTCTGTGCCATTCCCTCATTGGATGTAGCTAAAAAGTCACATGACCATCCACCAATCACATTCAAGACCTCTACATCTAACTGCATCATCATAGATCAGCACTGCAAATGTATTGTGAATCTCTCTGAGTACAAGTGTCACATCATTGGCAAGCACCATCTACAAGAAATACTGTACAAGTCTCCAAGATTTCTACTTGCAGCTCAATGCATATCCATGTGCATGAACACAAACTACAGGTATGCATATTTTCTGTACAGTACATGAGCACATTTTCAAACTGACTTAATATTGTTTTTAATTTCTTTATTTATTTAATTACTTTAATTTAAGCATGACATTGAGGCACTATTACCTGGAAGAGCTTAGTTATAGAAATAGTGGTATTCAGTGTTACATTATGAATTTCACAAGACGTAGTAAAGATATTTTGTTTGCCATAGTTAGTCATTGCAATGCAATTTGTTCATTAAGAACATATCATATGTATTGAACTGGTGCGACGTATCTTATGTAAATAAGATAGTTTTAATGGTTCTGAGGAAGGCGCTGAGGATTTCAATTAAGAAAATCAATGTCTAAATTAAAAACAGTGCTATATATAAACAAAATTACTAATTTGTTTCTTTTACAATTGCAGTGAAGACCATTCTCCTGAAAAGAAGCAGCAGCATTTGAAGAACAAAGAAGAACTAAGAAGTAACCTATTCATTTTAGAAAAAAAGTAAGTAGAATATCACCATAATATTTGTATTATTACTGAAACACACTGTAAAGTTAATTCATGCTATTTCTGTGCCAAAAAATAGAGATTGTGCACCATTCTGTCCAAAAGTCCCCATGTCTTAAACAGCAATTTACAGCCAGAATGACCCACAAATTCCTATTTTTGGACCACAAATTACCCAACTCAACCGCTAGAATTTTGATATAATAGAATAAACAACTGTTTTAATTGTATACATTAGATTTACTATTTGTACTTCCCCACACCACTAGCTTACTTTTTTCTGTCATCTAAACCCCAGTTCAGTAGCACATAAATTCAAGAATACCCATCCCTACTAGTTGTAGTTCCCAATGCACAATCACACACCATTATATACATCTTTATCATCTTACTCAAATACTCATGCACACAGCACACATACATTACAGAACACCCCAACCCATACCTTCTTTATTTTTTCAACAGACCCTAAAGAATGCCTACCAAAAGTCAAGTCCGTAGAAAGCAACGCAAAAGTAGAGCAAATGAAAATAAAAGTGTCCAGCATAAGCATCCATCGCTAGTAGAATTTGTAAAAAAAGTTTAAACAAAACAGCTAATACAGTCATTTAGTGAAACACAAGAAGTTTCAAGTACAAAAACTTTGCCTCCTCTATAAAAATGTAAAACAAACCAAAAAACAATTAACAGAAAATCAGCTATCACTACAGATAAAACTGCTTCTTTAAATTTTGATATAGTGCAAAGTAAGCATATCAAGAAAAGTATTTTAGCCAAAATATACCGTCACAAAGTCCTTCAAAATCTTATAAAAACAGGAGAGAAATCAGGTTCAATGCTTAAAACATATCGTAGGAAATTAATTAGAAGCGTTGATAGACAGTGCAATTCTTCTCAAAAGAAAGTTATTTATTTTAGTGTTAAACAAAATGAAACCACTAACAAAACTAATGACTAAATTACAAAAAAGACTTCTCAATAAATGAAATGTCAACAGAAAGAACTTCTTAAATATTTGCGGAGGTGAATGGAATCACACTACAAACACAGAACCATACTTTAATGAAGAAGCGTACAAACAAAAGCAAACAAATACAATTGCCATACATAGCAGTGGTCGAGGTTATGAAAAAGTGAATAATACCATAATTGAACAAGAAGTACTCCTTACAAAAATATGCCCTGAAAACTTAGAATTACCCCTCCATTCAACTGAATCAGAACATCTAGTGTACAAATGGCCATGCACGTCAATGTGTAACATTCCCAAACAATTTTTCAAGTCTTTACGCCAATTCCTCAATCAATATGTAAAAAGCAAAGACAAAATCAAAATTAAACTACTGCAAAATATGGATACCTTTCCAGTGTGCAAGTACACAGGACTACAAGGACATTCATTGGCCTACATTACAGGACCTACTTGTAAAACCACCTTCCATGATATCAAAAGGATATCAACACATCATTCAACTATAAGAAATCTAGTCTATAAACTGTACTATGCTAAAAGTCCTGCTTTAGCACTCGCAAATTTAAATAACATTCTTCTACATGGTAGAGCAAAAGACCTACTTGAAGAAATTGACTATATCCAGAAAAAATATTTTGGAAGTGAAAGCCACTTACAGATTGAAATAGCTTTAAACCAAATTAGCAACAATTCTACACATGGCAACCTTTTACTAAACACATACCAAAAAGAAATACTAAAATTAAAATTACAAAGAAATTTATATTGAAGAAAACTTGAAGTATACAACTGAAATAATTCAAGAAACACAAGAAGCTGGTCAATTTGAGCTCCTAGACCCTGCTACAATATCTAATATTTTAGACCATTATACAATTCATCCTTTGCACTCTAATGACACCATAGAAGATGCACTGGAAACGTACCAAATGCGTCAAACAAAAGGATCACCAATCAGCATATGGGAAAAAAGTATAGAAGCACGTGCATTTCCTCTACTCTTTCCTACTGGCAAAGGAGAAGGTACGATGATAGACCTATTCGAATATCAGCTTCAGAATACCGCTCATTACGGATGTATTCTGAAGATCCGAGATTTAGACAAAATGTGGAATACATATTCCACCTACTCTTTGAAAGTGAACTAGCAACTTTATGTTACGGAGTTGCACACATATTAAAATCAGGATCACACTTTCAAAATATGACCGCTACACAATTATTACAAAAAGTGCAACAAAAGGATGAGGTTTTACAATCAAATATTACAAATCTATTAGCAAATATGAGTGGTATTAAAGAGTACTGGTTTCGACGTCATGGAGATGTACGTTGTATGATCAGAAACCTTGGGCCACCGACTTGGTTTGTTACATTAATATGTGCAGACTATGCATGGGAAGAGTTACATGATTTCCTGCACATATCAAACAAAAACAAAACAAACATAGATATACTAACACCTGGAGAACTTTGTTCTTTGGTTCCTGTTAATGTTTCAAGATATTTTCACCATCGCTTCATTGCTATGCTACATTGTATTTGTAATAGAACTGTTCCTCCCCTTGGAGAAGTGCAACACTTCTTTTGGAGGAAAGAATACCAAGCCAGAGGAGCACCACATATCCACATGCTTTTATGGATTAAAGATGCTCCTAAATTTGGTCAAGACAGTGATGCCACTGTTTTACAGTTTATTGAAAAATATGTCACTTGTGAAATTCCATCAGAAGCAACAAATAGTGATCTTCATGCACAAATTTTACAATTTGAAAGACACAAATGTGGAAAATATTGTCGTCGCAAATACAAAAACAAAGGGAAATACTACACCAAATGCCGATTTGGTTTTCCTAGACCAGTTACAAATACAGGTCAAGTGAACAACCTCATGTCTTCAGTTAGACATAGTGTTAAAGGTAAGTCACCTAAAAATACAAATTACATAAAAAGAAAAGAAGATGAAAAATATACCAATGATTATAATGCAATCATTGCCCACTTATGGAATGCAAACATAGATGTGCAGTACATTGCAAACAATTCTAATGCAGTTGCACGATATGTCACAGCATGCTTAACCAAAGTAGAAAAGACAGAGCTCCAAGACCTCTGGAATGACCTGTCATCAGATAAAACAGTGTCTCAGAAATTATACAGCTTGGGCATAAAAATGCTCTCCCATAGAGAATGTGGATCATATGAAGCAGCTGATCTTTTAACTGGTACTGCATTGTATGGTAAATCTGAAAATATAGTATGGCTAAGTCTTGGTCCAGCTAAATCTAGAAAAAGAGTTCTAAAATACTACGAAGATATAGAAACAATAGCCAAACATGATCCCAACAGCCAAGACATTTTAAAAAATAATTTATTGGACACATACTACCCAAACAGAAGCCCAAAACTACACATACAAAAATGATATAAAACCTGATGAAAAAAAAAAAAAGGTAAATACAGAGTGACAAACTGTGAAGGCAGCACAGTTAAACTCACTAAATGAAATTTAATTATTCATATCAAATTGTCATTAAAGACTCCTCAACATAAAGAAGTATATTACATGTCCCTGCTACAACTTTAAACCATGGAGAAAAAAGAAGACATACTAGATGACTCATATGAAGATGCTTTCAAAGCAAACGAAGGCACTATAACTGATGTAAACTTTACACAGTACAAAACAATGTTGCACAATGAACAGCAACACGAAGAAGAACTCCAGGCCCAACTAGATAAAGAAACTCCTGTCAGTAGTCAACCTTCTGTAACAGGAAGCCAAGAACCACTGGGAGAAACACTAATAATAAATGACACAGAATTAGCTATGACAGAAGTAGAAAACACCATGTGTCAGTATGAAGATAAAGAAGACTTAACTATACTACAATCAAAACTAAACAATGAGCAACGTAGCATTTTTCAAGAAGTAACACAACAAATTGCATATGGTGTACAACATGAAAATGAAGAATGTTCCTGCCATAATTATAAACCTATACTACTGTACGTCAGTGGTGAAGCTGGTTCTGGCAAAACATTCCTAATCAAAATCATCAGTAAGTTCCTTCAACAATTGACAAACAACAAACTGTCAGCTGTTGTCACTGCCCCCACAGGTTTAGCTGCCTACAACATAGGTGGTGTCACGTTACACTGATTAATACTATTGCCAGTAGAACACCAGAACAAATTAGACTATTACAAACTTTCTGCAGAAGCTGCAATGGAACTACGCAGAGTATTGAAACAAATGAAAATGCTACTAATAGATGAAGTGAGCATGGTCTCAAACCTAATGTTGGCTTTGATTCACCTCATATTACAAGAAGTACTCAAAAAAAACTATGAGGAACTCTTTGCAGGAAAACACATTATTGTTTTCGGAGATCTCCTTCAATTGACACCAGTAAAAGGTGAGCCTATTTTTAAAACATTAGGAGTCAAACTCTGCCGTAAAACTGTTGGCAGCATTGGAAATGTCAACCTTTGGCAACATTTCCAATACAGAGAATTTACAGAAAACATGCAGCAATCTGCAGATCTCACTTATGCCAACATCTTAAAAAGTATCAGAGTTGGTATACTTTCTAAAGCAGCAGAAGCAATATTGAAAACCCGGCACATTAATGCACTTTATGGCGATAATGCATGTGCTACAGATGTTGTGGAACAATTAGCCCACAAAAATGTCAATTGTATGGCCTTAATGCCAACTCTTGCAAGTTGTTTCAAATTCAATGAAATAATGTTAAGTAAAGAAATGCAACCAATAATGGACAAACTAGATGTACATGGTATGACACTACCTATGTGTGACCAAGCCACAACAAGACTAAATAGTTTAGAAAAATCAATCTCAAACATAGCAGGCTTAGAAAAGATATTAAAATCATCCTTAAATTGCAGATTAATGCTTAAATGTAACCTTAAATGTAACCTTGACGTGGACCAAGGACTAGTTACTGGAGCACTGGGTACAGTTGTTGGCTTTCAAACATACCCACGTGACAACAAAATTCAGTTTGCCAATATTCTCTTTGACAAACTTTCAGACGTAAAAAGGATAGGACACTCAACAGCTCGATTCCTTCTCTTCAAATACATGTATGTACGTAGAGAACAATTTTCTCTAACTCTTGCATACGCAGTCACAATTCATAAATCACAAGGTCTTACACTAGACAAAGCAATGATAGATATTGGTAACACAATCGTTAAAGAAGGCATGAGCTACGTAGCACTATCACGCTTACGTACACTTGACGGTCTATTTCTAATCAACTTTGATGCAAGTAAAGTAAACGCTGATATTCCTTGCATTTTAGAATACAATACACTTTGCTCACTATACACCCCCCATCTAAACACATATTCTGTTCCACAAAAAGTAAAACATTATAAAAGAAAAATAAATCAAACAAAAATGCAACGGGATGTCACTGCAAATCCTCAAATATAGTTGGTGTAAGCTGCTACGCAAATGTAGCAATGAATATTCCATTTCAATTACCACCAATTGTTGACAACATTTACTTACACAGTACAGACCCATTGTGTTTGCAAATGTTAGTACTTCACAGAAATGCAAACAATCCTGATAACACATATAGGGCCTCATTATGACCCAGGCGCTAAATGTTCAATGGCGCCGTAAAAGGCTGCGGCGCCGTTAAACACCTAGCGCCTAATTACGAGGTCCCTTTGCGGGACCCAACCTTAACGGCTGGTTTTACCAGCCGTTAAAGTAGGGACCTGCAAAGAGACCTTGGTGCTAATTGCGGTACCGTAATTAGCACCTTCCCCATTCCCATTGAGCCCTATGGGGCAAAAATGGGAATGGGGAAGGGCCATGGCGGCATGGGGAATTACCGCCCACCAACCTCGGAATGGGGTGGTAATTCCCCATTCCGCCATGGCGGGCTCCGGCATGGACCATGGTGCTAATAGCACCATGGTTCAGTGTCGGAGTCCTAATGAGGCCCATAGTGTTTGTGGAATAAGACAACAATTGGACTACTGTGCTGGAATGGTGAAATTCACTATAAATTCACAGGAAGATCCACAAGAATGTCTAATGTACTTATGATAAGTAATGGAAAACAAAAACATACCTATCAATGAAATCTTCCAGATTTCATACATGTGGAAACATGCATGCACTCTCTGCAACAATGTGACACAAGAACAAATCCCCAATGAACGCTTTGTATATATATCAATACCTAATTGTGAATCCATTCCATTTCAGCAACTTGTACAAAATGCAAACCATGGTAGATTATGTTCTACCTGCAATTCGGATAATCGCTCCACGTTACTAATACAAACACATAGTAAATACGTAATACTAATGCTTCTACGTTACAATGCAGATGGTACCAAAAACAACTGCAAGCTGACTGGATTCACACATGGTCAAATATCACTTTGTGAGAAAACCTTCACAACAATAGGTATAATATACCACGCAGTAGCCACACCCAATTCAGGGCACTACACTGCATATATAAAAAAGAAATGTGGATGGTTTCAATGTAATGATAGTAACATTACTCTAAAGCAGAGATTACCAGCAAATCTTACAAACGCGTATTTAATGTTCTTAAAACCAAAATTTGATAACTAAACTGTACTTAAACCCTAAGTAAACTTGTAGTAAACAAATGTAATCTGTTAGAATATTCCAAAATCTAT
Organism: Ambystoma mexicanum; assembly: GCF_040938575.1. Classification (NCBI taxonomy): domain Eukaryota; kingdom Metazoa; phylum Chordata; class Amphibia; order Caudata; family Ambystomatidae; genus Ambystoma; species Ambystoma mexicanum. The sequence continues at coordinate 1,147,222,539 of NC_090933.1, forward strand.
CTAACTGCCCAAAGATTCTACAACAACTAAACAGATAAATGAATACCACTAAATTAGAGCAAAAAATAGACAATTAGAATTCGCCAATTGGTAACTAACTGTCCCAAAATTTAACAATATCAAAACAGATAAATCAATATCACTAAAATATATCAAAATATAAACAGTTAGAATATGCCAATTGGTATCTAACTGTCCCAAAATTTAACAATATCCAAACAGATAAATCAATACCACTAAAATATATCAAGAAATAGACAGTTAGAATATGCTTACTGGTATCTACCTGCTCCAGAATTTTATAATATCCAAACAAATAAATAATATTTTACTGCTCCAAAAAAATGCAACAAGCCAATGTATAAAACATTAGCCAGAAACAACAAGTGAACACTGAAAACAAACAAGCAAATAAACTGTAGCATAACAGAAAAAGAGTTTTTTTTTAATCCAACATGGATTTTTTTTTCTCCTACAGACCCAATGATTTTAGCAACGAACACAGAAACTGAGCAAATTGCACAGTTCTCTGGTTTGTAATCTACTAAATATGAGGGTCCAAAAAAAAAATGTTGATTATACAATGTAGTAAGTCATTACAAAATACTAATACTAACATGCTATTTTCTTTTATCACAGAAATTAACAAGAAATACATGTACTCCAGTTACTAAACCAAACAGTAAGTATATTATACACTCTATGCCCTGGCCACAACCATCGCAGCATATCACACCCATAGTATCTTATAACGTTCGTCCTTATAAATTAGTTTTTGACCCAAAGTTAGAAGCAACTATAGGTGTGGTATGCTGCGGTGGTTGTGGACTGGGCATAGAGTGTTGGGTGCATGGCCCAGGGGGAGCGAAGTTATAAGGCGCCCAAAACGTGTTCTTCCTTTGGAAACACCAACTTAACCATAACTACATGGCCACTACCGTGGCCATGTTATATATATATATATATATATATATATATATATATATATATATATATATATATATATATATATATACTAACACAACAAAGACAACGGCTGAGTGAAATCCCACTAGAAAGCGAGGATCACTGGGAAAAAGAGGGGTGTGGCACACCAGCACAAAAAAAAGAGAGAAGAAGAAGGAAAAAGTAAAGGACAATCCACAGGCTCACAATCCCACTACAAAGCGAGGATTACCCACAAAAAAGAGCGAGTGGCGCACAACAAAGGCCACTGCTGAGTGAAACCACTAGAAAGCGAGGACCATAAGCACTTGGCCTACAAGGACAGGGCAACCCACATGCCCACAACACCAAAATAAAGCGAGGACCATCCACAAGGGAAGAGTGAGTGACACTCAAACAAAAGCCACCACAGAAGGGAGACTGGTCCCACACACCCACAGCGCTCAAACGCCCCAGCAACTCAACGGCAACAGACACAGACAAAGTCAAAATGTCACAGTCAGGAGGCGCCGCAGTAGATGGAGCTGCACTGACCCCAGCAGGGGTTACACCCATGAACCCAGTGTCATTCCTGCGCAGCCCTAATCCATTCATGCTCGAGCCGCAAGAAAACCAAGGTCAGAGATGGCAGAAATGGATGGATGAATTTGAAGAGTTCAGGAGAGCCATGGGCAATCAGGACACACCCAACAAGCTGGACATCTTCACCAACCTGTTCGGAAAGGACATCAAGAGCGTCATCAAAACCATCACCGCTCAAGAGAGAACCACATACCCACTACTCATCACCGCAATCAACAGCCGTCTAGTGGTGCTACCAAATAGAGACTACGAAAGATACACCTTCAACCAGTGCACCCAGGCCCCCCATGAAACAAATGGACAGTTCATCCTACGCCTACAAAGAAAAATAACATACTGTGACTTCACAAATTTCAACGATGACAAAGCCATCTGGCTGAGGGTCATAGAAGGGTGTCTGTCATTCCAATTCAGGAAGCACCTGCTGAAGAAGCCCTTCTCCTGCAGGAGATAGGAAAATTAGCAAGGGTCTACGAATGCGTTGATTCTCAAGCCGCCAACATCGAAAATCCAAAGAAACTGTACACGATAGCCGCTATGATCAACAACCCACAAGGACAGACCCGCCACTTTGGCACCTCGTCCCGCCAAGACTCCTGGAACCTGCTCCACAGGACCCAACCTGAAAGACAGTGTTACCAATGTGGTTTTGAGTTTCCACACAAAGGTCAGTGTCCCGCTATCGGCCAGATGTGTATGAGGTGCAGCCAAGAAAACCACTTTCAAAGCATGTGCCAAGAAAGAACACCACAACTCCAAGCCTATAGTTCACCGATTCACCCGATGCCAAACAGGAGGAACGAACAGCCAAGACCACTCAATGCAAGACCATACCCGGAAAGGGACAACGCCAGAAAAAAACGGCCCTGAAGCCCGGCGCAACCTGGATTTGTGTGCGCAGTCGAGAACCTGCACATGGAACCGGTGACTGGGACACACAATCACCCCGAACACCTCTACCACCTGAAACCCTTCCCCGATGAAGACAGCAGAAGACAATTCGCCACCGTTGACCCGTACGAGAACCCTCTGATAGAAGACGAACTACCTGAAACGGACCAATACCAGGAATATGACCGGTACAATAGAGAATACGTCCGACTCATATCAGACCCGTCTGCCGACAGCACAGCACGCCGAGTGATGATACACCATTTCTTATTGACACATGAGCCACGGTCGATGTAATGAACGAGAAAATGTATTAAACGCTAGCCGATATGTATCCTCTGAGGCCTTCCCACACTCACATTTTCCAATGGGGCACAACCCTACCCCTAACATCCAAGGGCCTATTCCTGTGCGACATGGTGCATAGAGAATGATGAGTACCAGTCACCATCCACGTCATACAGAGTCCAGTGAGTGGGAGATGCCTCCTAAGATACAAGACAGCCACTGCTCTCCAACTAATTAACATACAGTATGATCAATCAGAGACGATCCAAGGATTCCCTCCAAGCGCCCGGTCCATATGCACTATGTCCTAGAAAACACTCGAAAATTATGCTCACAGAATACTCCTACTTCTTGTCACCCTATGCATATCTAAAGAAAGAATCACTTATTCATACTCTGGTTATAGGATCAATCTTTTTTTAATCTAAAGTTGTACAGTTCAGCATAAAATGGACACTTAAGAGATGACATCAAACTGTATTTAACCGGACATACAGAAAATATTTACAACACACGGAACCAAAAGTTTTTCGGCAAAACAACCACTTTGTGTGTGTAGGAAAAAATCAACCTCAGGTGTTGTTTGCCATGAAGTGCACATAAAACTAGTATACACATAACAGTTCAACATTGTAACATCACATATACATTTCAAGGACACAAATAGTTTTCTTTGTGTTTGTCAGCATGAATGCACTGCAGTTGGGGGTAAAGCGTCTACACCACAGTGTTTCAGCCGTTTCTAGGTGGGCTTGATGTGCCTCATCAGATATACAGCCTTCATCAGGACGGGGGTCTGTACAGTATGATGTCTGTGCTGCAGGGGAAAGGGAGATGGATGCCTTCACCTCTGCGTCGACATGAGGGTTCCCAACACAGCTATCCAAAGGGAGAGACATCCAAGGCCCAACATAGAAGACATGCTGGTCAGACTCAACCAGGCCACCCGGTTCTCTAATTTGGATTTGAACCTAGGCTACCACCAGCTAGTTATTGACCTAGAATCATGACCCATAACAACCTTCACAACGCACGGAGGCCTGTTCCGTTATAAACGGTTGAACTTTGGAATCTCGTCAGCGGTTGAAATATTTCAAGAGACCATTCACAGGCTGAAAAGCCCAGTTACAAACACATTTAATTACAGTGGCAACATCTTAGTCTTCAGGGTAATGCAAGATTAGCACGACGATGCACTACGACAAGTAGGCCACATCCGCCAGGAAGCTTGCCTCACTCTCAACAACCTAAAGTGTGACATAAACAATCCCAGTTTATGTTTCTTGGGACACATCTTCTCGGACCAAGGTATCAGAGCAGACCCCGACGAAATCAGCGTCATCGTCAATCTGACAAGCCCAAAAGATGTATCCGAACTATGATCATTTCTAGGCACGGCCAGCTACTGTGTGCAATATCTCCCCCACTATGCGACACTCACCAGTACGCTATGACAACTACTCAAGAAAGACCAACTATTCATGTGGAACAAGCAGTGCCAACAATCCTTTTCCACAATCAAGCAAGAGCTAGCCAACAATCGACTGCTGGCGTATTTCAACCTGCAGTGGGACACAGAAACCACTGTAGACGCCAGCCCGGTGGGCGTGGGTGCCATTTTAGCCAACCCACAACAGAACACTGAGACACATGTGGTTCCCTACACAAGCAGAATGCTCAATTCCATCGAGCAGGCCTACTCCCAGGCAGAGCATGAAAGCCTGGGCGTGCGAAAAATTCCACCACTTCGTCATTGGAAGGACATTTGCATTAATAACCGACCACCAGGCCCCCCTGTCCCTATTTGGGAATCCCAAGTTAAAGAAGCTGCCGTGCATCGAACGCTGGGGCATGCGCCCCCAGGAGTATGACTACACCATCGTTCACAAGCCCGGAGGCGAGGCAAATCCAGCAGACTTCCTGTCGAGACACCCGGACAAGTCCCCAGACACCTCCATGTAAGGTGAGGCAGAAGAATATATTGCCTAACTATCCCTGAACGCACCTCCCCGGGAATCAAAGAGGAGTTGTTCACAGCACGGAGCAGGTCGGACCCTACGATACGGGCAGCCATCCAACTCACGGACACCAATAGGTGGAAACAGGTGGCTACGGAACACTTTGAGACGGGAGAGTGGGGTAAGTGGACAGAAGAGACTTGCTGAGAATGGCAAAGATATGCGGAGAACTGGCCACGATGACTCAAGGGACCCTCGTGAGAGGGAACCGCCTTGTGGCCCCCAAAAACCTTAGGAAACCCCTAGTCATAATTGCACATGAAGGGCACCGTGGCATAGCCAACACAAAGAAGATCCTATACAATCAGGTCTGGTTCCCACATATGGACACCATAGTAGAGGACACACTACGACACTGCATGCTGTGCCAAGTGAACGCGGTGGACCCATCGCCTTGCCCCCTGCAGACAGTCCCCCTGCCAGAAGGACCGTGGCAACGTGTGGCGCTAGATTTCTGTGGACCGCTAGAAGAAGGCGGCCACCTCCTAGTGGCAATCGACGAATACTCCAGATTTCCCACTAGTAAAGCATGTGCCGTCCACAGCATTTCATCAGGTCGTGGTCATGATGGACGAGCTATTTAGTGAATGGGGGTCCCCAAAGTGGTGAAAACGGATAACGGCCCACCCTGTCATGGGCAAGAGTTGGCAAATTTGCGGTGCACCTAGGATTTCACCATCAACAAATCACACCGCTGTGGCCCCAAGCCAACGGCATAGTAGAACGCTTCATGGCCAACATCAAGCGGACACGCCGGAAACCCGTGGCTGACCAGATCTCAATGCCTCAAGACATATCTCAAATGCTGAGAACCTACCGCAAAACCCCTTACGAGACAACGGGCAAGACTCCGGCAGAACTAAAAATCAACTACAAACCGTGGACCAGGCTACCGCAGGTAGAGGACTACACCCCGGCAGAGGATGCCGAAATCAGGAGGCGGGAAGCCGAGAAAAGAAGGAAAGCCAAAGAGTGGACCAACCAGAAATGGAAAGCCTGAGAGCCCCATATCCCGGTGGGGGAGATCGTACTGGTTAGGTAGACGCAGCAATGGAGAACCGATTCGAGATATAGACAAGAGCCACTGGTGGTAACGGAAGTCAAGAGGCCGATGGTCACAGCCCTGGGAGACCGTGGAGAGATAATGAGGAATGCGTCATTCTTCCGCAAGATGTTCCACGAACACGGTGAAGAAGGAACACCCCTGGAGGACAAAGAGACAGAGACCCAAGAGGCATCTGCAGAGCCCCCGGAGGATCCCCACCGGAAGCGCCTGATGACAACTCGGACGAGCTACATAGCAGGCCCCACTGGTCCTCACAAAGGCCCCCCCGCCTCTTTGAAGAAATTTAGGCCACAGACTTCTGTGTTAAGCTAGGGGTGGGTGGTGTTACAGGCAAAGGAACGTGGCCCTTTAAGGGAATATGAAAACATAGACTGGAAAGGGAGGGGCGGGAAGAAGGGAGGGGGGAAAGTTCGAGAAGGCAGTTAAGAATGGAGAATAAAGGAGTAAAGACGGACCCGTGTTGTCTCCTTGTTTGTGTTCCTGGGCCCCCACCAGATCATAACATGCCTGTGGACAGATGGTTAAGCAAACCAGACAAACGTGTCGCCAATGTGCAAGCTTAGTTGCCTGCCTCTCGGCTTAGATCCACCTAATGACAACATGATAGTGGCCACAAAGAGGGACAACAGCGTTATAAAAAAAGATCTTTACATTCCTATTAAATGTAAGAGTGCAGGAACATAGAGACATTTTTATTTTTAGAAATATCTGCCACAATGTAATATACATCGTGTTTACCCACTCCATTAATTCCTAATAGACACCCGGTAATCAAGGGTATTACTTTCTCAAAACAGAGCCCACAGTAGAAGCAGCTTGCATTTATTGATATATAATGGAAGTGCATTGGGTATTTTTTTCTCACAAGGCTGTGCTACTTTTCCTTGCAGCACTGGTATGTCTTTTGCATGTATTACTTGTTTGAATTAAGTGTTGGATGTGTGTTGGCCTTGCTAACTCCTAAAACTGTCAAATATCAGTTTTCCATGTATTTGCATTAAGGTTATGTGTTGCCCTTTCCATTTTGCGTTATCTACCTGCAAATCCCTGCTGTGTTATTCACAGCATATTACAAATCGTACAAAAGAACAGGGCATCAGCCAAGCGCATTTATTTAGCCATAGCTGCCAGCCGCTGTTTGCCTCAAGGAAGTGTAATGCCTCCATTGGCCCTGATGAAGCACAGCCCATTGATGGATGCCCTGTAAAAAGCCTGCAAGGCTTTGGCGCTGTCGCCGGACTCCTCCATTAAGTAGTCTACAAGGGCCATGGTCACACGGTGCGTGGGGGAACAACCTGCACTCATTAAGAGCAGGACATAACTCAAAGGTGTGGGACCTGCGAGCAAACGGCTTGGTAAGTGTTCTGCAACGACAGCATAGTTACACAATGGCAAAGAGCGTGTCAGTTAAATGCATGTTCTAATATATACATATATTCATCAGTTCCTTTAATAGCAATCTAAAGTAATGAGCCATTAGTATACTAGTGTAAGAGCCTGTGTACACGGGCTAAAGTGCAGGTTTGCATTGACACAGTGGCGTGACAAAAGGCGAAGCTATGCGAACTGGCATTGTCTCTATGTATCCTAAGGCAACAGCTCCCTCTAGTGGTGACAACAGGCAAAGCTATGCGAATTTGTCATACGCTCGCATGACTGCATCTGACATACAGGGACAAACATAAATCTGGCCTTTTATTATATTGTTAGATACATACCAATAGACCTGATGTCAAACGTGTCCAACAGATGTATTAGTTGTGAGGACACATTGCACACCAGACAAAGTTGATAGTTTACAATCTAGTTCTCATCACAAATCATGTCAAACGTTTTCATCATACAATTGGCCCTTGAATAGGTGCCAACAGTGCAGAGGCCTGAGGTTTCATCTGTGCCAGAATACTCTTATCTCCTTTGCGTGGGTTCCATTTTGAGCTGGACTGTTAAGTCTTGAGGAAATCCCCTTGCACTACCACCCATACTTCTCACATATGCAGCACTGCATCTATGCGGAAAGACAAAGGCTCTAATTTACAAATAGTTTTGTGTGGCGCAAATGCATTTTGTTCCAGAAAAGTGCACTCTGTGCCGCACAAAACTATATCCACCAATTTACAAATCTAACTTTGCGCTGGTCCTTAGCACAATGCGCAAAGTTTGCACGCATTGTACGAGGTGAGAAGAAATGGCCAGTGCAAAGAACAAGGGGGCGGATTATGCAAACGTCCTCATTAAAGTAGAAAAATGTGGCATAACATGGACATGGGGAGGGAGGCCCCATACAAATATACAAACACGCCCCATGAAGTGCAAACAGACTCGTATTTACAGACTCAATTGTGCATGTGTGCAACTGTGAAGGACTCAGATTTTACCGCCACCCGTGACATGTCGTAAAGTAGGGCTGCGCCATGCAATCCTAAATTAAAAAAACACCATGCAATCCTAGAGAAACATCGCAAACGCCTATTCCTGCATTGCTTGCATACATACTATATTATGGAAGAAGGAGAAGGGGGAGGGCCAGAATATTCCATAAACGCACAACAATATTCGGTATGCTAGATGAGGAAGTGAGTGGCACATACAGCTTTCCCCCACATGTAATCCTTGATTTGGTCAGGGAATGGGAGAATGACCTGGTGTCCCCAACCATGTGCTCACAGCCAATACCACCCCTGTTGAAAGTGCTATCTTCCCTTCACTTCCTAGGCACTGGCACATTCCAATGGAACATAGCCCCTGTCAGGGGCATTTCACAGGCCACACATTCATGCTGCCTTCTCCAGGTCCCCTGCTGCATCATAGCATATGTGCACAGCCACATAGACATGCCACGCAATGTGCAGGCAAGGCAAAGAGTGGCTCAAGAATTCTATGTAGTTGCCCAGTTCCCACGGGTAGTTGGGGCAATTGATTGCACACATGTTGCACAACAGCCCCCACGAGCCACAGAACATATATATCGGAACAGAAACAATTTACATTTGCTTAACGTGCAGGCCAGATGTGATTCAAAGGATGGCATCATGCATGTGAACGCAAACTACCATGGATGCACCCACGACAGCTACATATTATGCCATTCCCCCATTTACCAGGCACTGGCATCTTGAACGTTCAGCAACAAGTAGCTCATTGGTGAGTATCAGCCAGCACAGACACCAAAACACACTGATTGGGGGGTCACATCCAATACAAACCACTATAAAATCTCATACCAGAACAACATTTGAATCTCGTCATTTACAGGCGATAGTGCCTACTCGCTATCACCATTCCTGATGATGCCCCTCTGAAATCCCACCACACAAGCGGAGACCCAATACAATGCAGCCCGCATCGCCACCAGAGGCATAGTCAAGCACACATCTTGAATGCTGAAATCTAGGTGCCGCTGCATGGACCATTTAGGTTGAGTACTGTTGTATGCACCAGCTGTGTCATGTAACTCATATTGGCATGTTGCATCCTGCATAATATAGCCACACGTTGCAGCATACCAATAGAGGTGCATGAGGGGTGGCGGCCCCAGCCACTACCCATACCAATAGCAGGCCAAATGGTGAGGGGACAGCACCATAGCAAACAGCTCGTTCATTCATGCTTTACATGAATAACATCCAGTGTGAAAGTCACACCATAGCACATCCCTGATGGCCTTCGATGATGAAACATGGCAAGTAAAGTTGGGTCATAAACAACAACCTGAGAATGGCAGTCCAGGGTGGACTTGTGGCATGTGCCTAATATCCAAAAATCACACATATTCCCCTTCCACATCCTTCAGATAAAAACCTGAAAACATGGGCAGTGTCCTTAGTGTTACACATTGCATTCCCCAAGACACTCACCCAAGCATCCAAATAAAGATAACAGGGTCACTTGACTATACAACTCTAGTAATAAAGTAACATGGACATGACCCAATGAACAATGACAAACAAAGTGCATGGAACAACATCCTCTATAGAGATACATTCATTACCCGTTAACAACGCACAAACCCTCAATAAGTACATTGTAATTGACTGATTGCCCCCCTGATAATAAGCATGTAGCATTTAAATGCTACTGAAAGCGGTCCCCTAACCCGGTGGAGGGGCCGCAGGGTTGGGCGGGGTGGGAGGTGTCAAGGAAGCAGAATAACTGGCGGCTGCAGGCAGCAACCACCCAAGACTGGCTGGGGGCAGCATGAAGCCCGCTGCTGCACAAAAATACATGCACCGCTGCAGTACAATGCATGCGCAGCAGGTGACCTGGGCATAGGGATCAGCTCCCCGTCACATTGGGTGGCCTGGTGGTTCATCGTTAGGGCCACATGACTACAGAAGCCTCCATGGCACCCTCTCAGGGGCTGGGTTTGGGGCCATGGTGTTGGGGTGAGGCAAAACCATATCAAGGCAGTGGACTGCATGGCCAGTGAGCATTGCTACAGTAGGTAGTCCACATGGCATGGGACAGGAAATCGAACACATAGGGTTGACTTGGCTTGGCACTCATCCAACAAAATGCAGCATAACTCACACATCATGAACTTGATGGGGGGCATGCTAAGGTGAGAAGCAACAGAAGAATGTTGTGCAGAGAAAAGCAAAATAGCATTGCTTAAAAGAAGCCTTGCTAATACCCACTCTGTGGATCATCAAGGGATGGGGTCCCTGGCCGCGCAAGGCCAATGCCTGGTCCTCTTGTGCGGCTGCTACACATGACACAGAAGTATGCAACAGACTGCCAATTGCAACCAAGTCCTGATGACTCTCCTTGTGTATCTCCTTCATGCCTGCTGCATGGCAGTGCTTTTTGCATCCATCTGGATGTTGACACTGTCAGTCAGATAGGACACCTCAAGACGGCGATGCTCCCTTGAGGCCTCCAACTGCTCATGCAGAAGTATTCCCAAGTCTGCCGTCTCCTGCCTGCGCTGGCTTTCATCTCCTCATGCAGGCATTGACTCAAGGCAGAGATCTCCTCATGCAACAGCTAGAATTCTGTACACATCGTGGTATTAAACGCGATGATATTTTCTGCCAGACAATGCATGTCCCTGACAATCTCCCGCATGACCTCACCCTGATGCAAAATGTTGTGTATCACCTTCTCGTCCCAGTCAAAGCGGGAAGCAGGAATATGTCCCCCACATGTGTGTGCCCAATGAAACCGTGATGAGGCAGTGTGTCTTCTCTGAGTGGGTGCACTGGCATGGACTGTGGGTTCACATGCATCCCACTCCCAGCACATACCCATGCTGCCTCCAGGATGGGTGTGGGCAATGTTGCAGGTGCAGCGCCATCAGAAGAAGCATGGCTCTCCATTGGCAGGCACCCCATAGAGAAGACCAATACATGGAGACAGATATTTATTGTATCTCACTTGTGTTACTAATATCACAAAAGCAATTGAAAAATTATTCAAGTTCTTGCGCTCTCTACTTTTATGTATGTATTGTAAATGCCTTAAACAGTACGCCTTGTCAAGTCATCATCTTTTGTATATGTGAGGCTTGTTTTTTTATTGATTTTAGTCTCTTGTTAAAAGTGTATACTGATTAAAATATGAGTTTATTTAACCCTACCTGGTATTTCGCTGTATAAATAATTGATTACAATATCTGTGTTGTGCTGCCTGGGTTTGTGTCACTGACGACCTGTGTGTGTGTAAGCAGGTAGCTAGTTGTGGAACTTGTTCTTCATTGTACTATTTTCCTGAGCCACAACAGCCCCCTTTTTCAAAAAGGGGGAACCCCATTGCTCAACATTCTTCTTCTTCAACACTGGCAGGGACACAGTCTCCTGTCCACCTCAGGCTCAGTTTCCTCCACAACATCAAGGAGAAACAGTGGATCGGGACTGCTGAGTGGTGTTTGTAACCGGTCAGACAGCACAGTGAGTAGTGCATTTGCTTTGACATCCTGCAGACCCAGCCAAGGCAGGTTCGAAACCCGGCTGGGCCAAACTCAGCCATTCATCTTTCCGAGGTCGATAAATGAGCACCACACACCGTGGGTAATAATAAGCAGCGCTCAGATGCCTCGTAGCACACACCGTGGGTAATAATAAGCAGCGCTCAGATGCCTGAGGGTTCGTAGCGCTATACAAATGCAAATTATTATTATTATTATTATTTTTACCTGCCTCAATATGGCTGTGACATCTGCATCATCCTCCTCCTCCGATGATGCCTGTGCAGGCATGCTGAGGATGGTCTGCAACAGCAGCGGGTTCTCACCATGCACAGCAACCCAGCCAATGCTGGTGCCTGGTTGCACATCCCCTGCCAGCTCCTCTGCCACTAGCTGCCACTCTGCTGCATAATCACCTACACAAAGTCTGATAATAAAAGGCAGGGGGAAGAATTATAGACACCACAAGCACACCCTCAGTCAAATATGTATTAGGAATAATAGATGTGGAGAAGAAACTAGATGTAACTGAAGATGTACTTTAAGGTGCAGGGGAGAAGGATGCAACCTTGACACCTAGGTTGCGTGATATGGAGACAATACAAATAAGTTCCCTAGTCGGGAACTCACGTCCCCTGCACACTATCTTTTGTCTGGAAAACCAGACCAATAATTAGTAATGTGCAAAACATGCCTTAAATGTAATTATCTATATTTTCAGAAACAGAATATTCTTGAAAGAAAATTTCTCAATCGAACAATTTTAGGTCACAAGAAACCATCTTCTTTTTATTCATGATGTCGAAGTCAGGAGGGGCCCAACGCGTTTCGAGTGTAGCACACTCTTCATCAGGGGCAATAAGTGATTTCTAGAGAGAAATTACAATTGTACTTACATTAATAATATGACATAGTTTTTTTAAACAATTTTGACAATATATACTCAATACATTAGTATCATAAATCTGTCTTTACATCATCTTTGTATTCGTAGTGATCACTGTATTCATCTCTAAACATTCGTCATAACTATTTAAATACTTTGGTGATAGAAATATGGATGTTATTAATAATGAAAAGATCCTATTTATCATACTATTGGAAAAAATAATAATAATTGGTGAATAAGTGCTCCTAAATGTGACGGTAAAGTGCCACTTTACTGTCACATTTAGGAGCACTTATTCACCAATTATTATTATTTTTTCCAATAGTATGATAAATAGGACAAATGTTTAGGGATGAATACAGTGATCACTACGAATACAAAGATGATGTAAAGACAGATTTATGATACTAATGTATTGAGTATATATTGTCAAAATTGTTTAAAAAACAATGTCATATTATTAATGTAAGTACAATTGTAATTTCTCTCTAGAAATCACTTATTGCCCCTGATGAAGAGTGTGCTACACTCGAAACGCGTTGGGCCCCTCCTGACTTCGACATCATGAATAAAAAGAAGATGGTTTCTTGCGACCTAAAATTGTTTGATTGAGAAATTTTCTTTCAAGAATATTCTGTTTCTGAAAATATAGATAATTACATTTAAGGCATGTTTTGAACATTACTAATTATTGGTCTGGTTTTCCAGACAAAAGATACTGTGCAGGGGACGTGAGTTCCCGACTAGGGAACTTATTTGTATAATAAAAGGCAGGGGGCCATCTGACTGTACACGTATGCCTCACATGTGATGCATGCACGACGTAAGACTCACAAACTGCCCCAATAGTCTTGTTCAACATCCATGCTGACCCGAGCAGAAGCACCATGCCACCCCAGACAGCCTGCATCGAACATACATCATGGCAGTCTAAACCAGATGATGCAATCTGGACATATCACGAAAGTCATCAGGACGTTCATGGAGCACACTGACAGTGGCCTGCAGATATCAGCAACATATATTCTGGTGATACAAGTGCAATGTCCCATTCAAGCAGCCATCATAAGCTTGCCCAATAAGTCTTAACAGTCATGCCATTGGCAGCAGGACTGGATGCACTTGCAGTATTCACACATGTGTGTAGCATCACGTAGCAAATGGATGTTGTGGCTGCAGAGGCAAAAGGCAGGGCAACAAATAGTAGGTGTGGTATATATTGGCAATGCAAAATGTCATAGACAATGGAACATGCAAGTAGGGGAATGATGCAGGCAAGAGTAGTGCGTGGAGTCACAGGGGCATTGCTGCAATTGCAAGGTTTGTGGGCCAAGGAGGCAAGAGACCGGCCATGTTGATTACAAACCCTGTAACCCATCCAATACAAAGGCAAGCCTCCCTGTGTGGATGTGGCCATATTCAGTCAGTGCCCTGTAAAATCCCTCTATCTCCCCCCTGGGGAAATACAATGCTCAGGTTATAAGAAGCTCCCCAGCAAAGGTAAAAGTCAAGGGCGAATCAAGTGCCAAATACACACATTCATCATGGGTATGTCTGGCAAAGCCTGCCATGGATGTCACCTGTGTACACTTTTATGGACAACAGAGTATGGACACTCCAAATGCAACAGCGACATGAGAAGACATGCCTATGCTGTCTGTTGCCAGCATAGGGGCTGCAGTGGATGTGAACCCCTATACATTTTGCTTGCAATACACCCCTTCCTAGGACCCTATCTAACCGCAGCAGTGAATGATTCACACATGCATGACCCATTTCTAGTAGAGGAGTAATGTGAGTGCACTCAACCTTCAGAGTACACTCTACACAGACATGACACTGATACTGTCACTGGCACTGATACTGTGGGCACTGACATGTGTCATGCAGAAAGTGCACATGTTGGCATGTAGTCAATGTCATTCACAAATACACTTGTAAGGTGCAGTGAAATTACCATTATGCATCCATCAGTCACAATGCATATAATGTGGACAGAGTGCACATATATGTTCAGCCTGAATGAAAATGCCTTGATGCAAATCACTCTCGGCAGCATCAAACACTCATCCATTGTCATGCACAGTGGTGTCATGATGACATGTTTCAATCACACATGTCACTCACCTGCTGCAAGTCCATATGTGCCGAAGCCTCCCACGCAAACAACCTGTTCACTCATGAAGAGTCCAGAGGCAACCTCTTCAAAAGGAGTGAGATCCTCATAACGTGGAGACCCACCACAAGTAGCCTGTTCAGAGGACACATTTGCACCAGGTTTTTCTTTAGTACGCCTAGTGAGCTTGTCCATCCTCTTATGCACTTGTGGTGCTGTGTGCATCTGCACTCCAGGCATTGATTAAATCAGCAACCTCCTGCCACTTGCGCTGCTGCTCGGCCAGTGTTAAGGTGCTGCCAGCCCATGTGTAGAGCTTTGATTGGTGCTCATCCACATAGTCTATGAGGATTTGCAACTCCTCCTCAGTGAATTCCTTCTTCGGGCTCTATCCCTCCTCAGGGACAAGTGACTGTCCCTGGGTCGTGGGAGTTCCAGTGGCTCCTTCACCTACAACCTGCTGTTCCCTGTATGTGCTAGTGGTTCATCGCCAGCACATGGTGGTTGTAAGGTCTTCCTGGTACATTTTGAAGGTGGTCCTCTTGTCATCACTGGTCTCCCAGCCCCGAGTTCCCCTCCCCGCCATAGGGGCGATGTAAATGATTCAGAGCAAATCTTCCTAGTTTGCACATGCGCCACGTATACTCAGGTACCGCCTGTCAGGCCGAATTCCAATGTGCTCCGAGTACTCCGTCCGTTAGGATTATGCAGCGCAGATGCATCCTGTGCATGCATGCCTTATTTGCAGTAAGCCGCGCATGCACAGTTTGCTCAGCATGATGCGCCTAACTCACGTAATACAGGCCTAGCTTGATTCACCAGCTGGTGTTGCCACATTCCTCTACCTGCGCCCTGCATCCTGTTCCAGATCCAGCTTGGCTTGCCCTCACACACCTGGTATTCCTCCAGTGTACAGTCCTGGGTCTGTTTGCTGAACACTCCCACTGCCTCATTTGGACACAGACACTTCAGTGCTGCTCCACAGTACAGGTAAGTGGTGGAATTGCAAAAGGGGAACTAGTGGTTCTGTGGCTGCATCAATGAAGATGGGAGCGGGATGGCGGCACTTATGGGGAAGGGGAACTGCTTTGGGGAGCACAGTGCGTGGCACGTCAGTGCTGTGCTATGTTTTACTATGTTCATGTGACATGGTTACTGTTGTTTTGCGTAGCAGTTCACTTCCATTTGTACCATCATGCATATGGAAGTCCCTACTGCAGATGTAAGAATTGTGTGTGCAAGGTGCTTAAGGTGGTAAAGCAGCAGAGCCATGTACAGCTGGTCATTCTGTGTGCGTGCATGCATGTGTGTGTCTGTCCATGCCTAGGTATCACTTCTGACATTAGCAGTGCCTGATTTTCCATGCCCAGCTGCACAAATATTGGGTTTGGGATGAAGATAAATGTCGTGGGAGCATTCTTGAGCCTATGAACAGTAGGCACGCTCTGTAAGGAACAAACAGAGTGGTCGTACAACGTACCAATTAAGGTTTTTAAACTGCCATCTCTGTTACAGATGCATTTCAGACTCAGTTCCAGGCCACCCGCATCATGTGCAGCATGTCTGCCACCTCCACCAGCACCTCCAATGTTGCAAGGAAGAGCGCTGTTAACTTCTCGGGGGCAGAATTTGCCATTCTCAGAGAACAGGTGCTGCTGCACTACAATGCCCTTGTCCATCGAGAGCAGCAGCTTGGGGCCGTTGGGCATAGGAGGATCTGGCAGGAGATCTCCACTACCATCAATGTTGAGGGGGTGACCATCCATATTCCAGAGACAATTAAAAAACAGTGGGACGACATGATGATCCAGAGCCAGAAGAAAACCAGGGCAGCCATCGAGGCAGGACCCACCGCAGACTTTCACTCGGATTTCGCCTCTCCATGTCTGGATCCTACAGAGGGTGAACACATCTCTTCATGCCCAAGCCCTCAAACTGTAAACCAAGATCCAGGCTGCAGGTGAGTCCACACAGTCAGTACTATGGGGCTGACTGGGTATGCCATGTGAAGAGGTTGCAAGATGGTATCAATGGTGTTGAGTCATCATTTACAGATCAACAGATAGTCACCCTTCAGGATCACTTACCAATTGTCTTTTGACTGATGGACATATGTGGTCCAATTGAGAGGTGAGGGCCCAGGCTGCCATCTGCCTTGTAGGATGTGTGCTTACCTTTGGGGGATTCGAGGACGGGGGTGACACATCTGGTACAGGGGCATTATCTGTTGGTGGCTAATGTGATACAAGTGAGGGGGTTTTGAGCACTGAATGCCATTGATTGAGATTAGTAATGGATAGTTGACTCACCAGGAGGCTGGGGTAGTCTATGGAGGAAAGCAGGGAGTCTGCCAGGTACAGCGTTCCCCTGACCGTGTACCATGCCTGGAAGTGGGAGGAGGGTCCTTGGTCAGTGAAGTGTGATGTATGTTGGTGTTGATAGTGCAGTGATGATGGCTGCATGTCACGGCAACATGCTACAGTCCTTATGTCTGCCCTATCCATGTGCCCTGTTGGTCCTGGTAACTATTGTGCCCATGGAGTGGTAACTGCTCATTCTCTGCAAATCTATGAATGCAATTGATGGGGATGTCATCATGCATTATGAGCTTATATGTCTGTGTGTTCAGGATGATTCATTTACGTTGTGATGTAATTGGGCCATGGAATTTGTATGTGAGATGGCAGGATGGTACCTTGCCAATATTCAGACATGTGCAAGTGTACACAGATATGCTGAACTGCCTCGCCTCTTGCCCTTTACAACCAGTTTCGCATGCAGCAACCAGCACTGAGGATGAGGAAGTTGCCAGGGCAAGGCCTTCCAGGAGGCTACAGAAACCATGGCCATGACTGTCCTCGTAGACCTCATCTAAGGTGGAGAGGAGATATCATCGGATGGAGCTGGTGATGACATGCTGGATGTTCCCATCATCGTGGAGAGTGAGTGCTCAGGGGTATAGGGGCAGGGACATTCCACCATCCCCACAGACATGCCAGTCACCACAGAGGTCAGGGTGCCATCTGAGGTGTCAGGGTCAGGTGTGGTGGAGGTGAAGGGGGCCATTGTGGGCCTGTCCGTGGTGTCTGGTTGGGGTACATCATCAGATGTGCAGGCTGCAGACATGGTCCTCGGACAGGAGTTGTGCAGGACACAGTGGTGGAGTCATCTCTTTGCACTGTCCCAGGCCCATCGGTTTCAGGGATACAAACCTTTAGTGATGTTTCCACACACACAAGCCCCCCCAGTCAGTGCCTATGAGGCCATACAGGATGCCGTTTTGCCCTTGCTCTTGTCGGCCAGTGGCCGGCAGGGGGCTGCCCTTGTGGCCCTTGATGTGATCCGTGGCCAACTCGTAATACATCAAGGGCAGGTGTGCCACATCATGTCACAAATGGCTAGTGCACTTGTGTTGACCACCACCTCAGGATTCTCTTCCCCAGTCCCTCTGTTTGCAAGTCTGGTGCCTCCTTCACTCTCAGTGGGGGTGTAAGTGGCGACATAGGCTGTTCAGGTGGTCCCACGGTCTGGGATGGCCTTCACACAAGATGAAGCATTGCAGGTGAACATGGCACTGGTGGCAAATGGTGAGGCAGTGGTCCCCTGCAGGAGTCTTTTCCTCTCGCCTGAGGGAGTCCCAGCAGAGGCAGGCTGCCAGGCGGCGGGAGCTGTTGCGGCAGCGGAGGCAGGCACACCGGCAATTCATGGCATGTAGTGTGCAGCAGGCATTCGATGTCCAGCAGGAGAGGCAGGAGGCAAGGCACCAGATACATCTAGCCACCACATGCCAACTGCAACTCATGAGGCAGCAGGAGGAACAGAGGCTGTAGGCAATGGAGGAGGCAGCTGCCAGGGTCAGGGCTGCAGCACATGCAAGGATGGAGGAGTTGCGCGATGCCATTCTGGAGGAAAGTATGAGGCCTGCACAACAAATTGTACAGCCCACTCGGGAGGTGCTGCAAGCCCTCAGGGACACCGTTGAGGCAGGCCTGCAGCAAGTTGCAGCAGAGACCAGGCATTGTCAGAAATATGACTGCAACACTGAGTGTAAATATTTGGTTTCTATGGAATTGCATCATTTATTTTTTTACAGGAGGATTCCTGTGATTGTCTTTTGGCCTAATGTTTTCATGGTTCAAGTTCTGTTTGCATTATTATACAGTTGTGTCTTTGGTTCAATCTGATTCATGTGGTTATTTTGTCTTTTCATGTGAACTTCACTTTCTCTGACACTCATGTCTGTGTGCGTTCATCTTTTGGTGTGCATGTCACACTGGGCTGTTTTGATGGGTCCATGCCGCATACTCATATGGTATGCTTCTCGGGATTCATAAGTCCTCACTCAGAATATCATTGTTTTCAGTTGACAGGATTCTATGTAGCCTTTGTCCATGCATCTGCTCACTGTGCAGGTATGATTCTGTGTTACGTTTGCACATTGCCAACAAGCACCATGTGTGCTGTATACAGGTGGCAGGCTCACAGCCATCCACTTATGGATCAGCATATGTAGATGTATTCATTGTGACCTTCTCAGTCCATGCATGTAGTCGATGCATGTGCATTGGATTGGTACATGTATTTGTGTTGTGTGCAGACTGTTATGTGCATCTCTGGCTGTATGCATGTAAGGGTGGTGGTGGGTAATATTATGGTTCATCATTGTGGTATTGAAGGTTGTCCTACATTGCATTCCTTGCACAGATGGTCATGTAGTCATGTATGCTGGCTGTACAGATCTATCATTGCCTATGTGGGTTAATGATGACTGTGACTTACAGTACGCATGGATGTTGCACTGTAGGCGCCTGTGATCCTGAGATGTGCTAGTGTACGTAGCCCCACCACTCATATAGTGTTGTGATTGTGTTGTGGATGTTGGTGTGCTTTTATGGGTGTCATTACTATTGGCACAGCTTTATCGATGTCTTGTGCATGTCAAATGTGTGTTGGGTGTGGTGATGTTGCTAGTGATGATGTTTCGTGCTCTGTGATTTTGTCAATAACAGTGATGATCACTGTCATGCTGAGTATATATAATGTGAATATCTGTGCTGCCTGATTTGGATTTTTGTGCAGAGTTATGTTCATTTCATGCACCATGACTGCTAATGCATGCATTACACACCAGACATCACTCTGACATCTGCAAGGCAAATGAGTGTGCGTATGGGTGTTTGTAGTTGTACATGTACTTCAGGTGAACATGTGTCAACAGCACCACGGGTGCCTCTGATGAATGTAATCATTGATTCCTCCATGGCGTACATAATGGGAGATACTTTGCATGTGGGGGCTCAGATTGGTGGTTGTACAGGGATTAGGAATTGTGGGTGTAGGTGCACTTTGCATTTAGGCAGGATCAGATTGGTGGGTGTACTGGGTGTGGGAATATTGGGTGTAAGTGCACTTGCATGTGGGTTCAAATTGGTGGATGTACAGGAATAGTGGGTGGAGGTGCACTTTGCATATGGGGGTTCAGATTGGGGGGTGTACAGGGAGTAGGAATAGTGAGTGTAGGTGCACTTTGCATGTGGGGGGCTCAGATTGTTGAGTGTACAGGGAGTGGGAATAGTGAGTGTAGGTGCACACTGCATTTGGGGGGGGTGCAGATTTGTGGCAGCACTGGAACTATTAATTGTTGGTATAGGTGCAAGTAATGGTGATTACTTGTGAGTACTCACCATGCAGTATGTTGCTTTTTTGCTGCATCTGGTGTCACGGTTCTCATTCGGCACAAAACTTTGAGTGAGTCCTTGGTTTGCACTAGGGGCGTATTGTAGGCGTGTCAGGCGCAATCCTATTTTCTTTGCACTGTAGGTCCCTGCTTGCACTTATTTCTGTAAATCACCTCCTCGCAAGATGCATTTACACCACACAATCCTATCACACGTGCTCGACCTTATGTGGGCACCTTGCACCTTATTCTGTAAATCAGGACCAAAGGGTTTCCAGGCACTCACCATGTACCTCATTAGAGAACAATTGCACCAATGCAACTGCTATTCTGCACAATGTCAGTATTGGGGGCATATTATCCTAGTGCAAACATCTTATTGATGTGTTTGAACCTCGGTAACCCGTGGCATAGTACTAGTTCAGTTCCACTGAACACACCAAAGCAAACACTGCATGAATGCAAACATGCATTGAAAGACTTTGGGCTTCATTATGACTGTGCCGGTCCGGCACCATTATTACCAGACTGGCACAGTATGACTCTGCTGGAGGGTGCAGTCCACTTGCCTGCAGAGTTTCACGGAAGCACTGGCACCGTTATTAACAGTGCCGGTGCTTCCGTGGTCCCCATTCCATTGAGTCCTATGGGAATGGGGATGTACAATTTACTGGCGCCTGACTTCAGGGAACGCCGGGGTTGTAAACCCCTGGTGTTACCGGCAAGCCAGGCACCGGTAAATCTTGCAAATCCGACAGCAACCCGCCGGTAGCACTGGCAGGGTTACTGCCGGACTTGTAATGAGGCCCAATTTCTTGCACAAAAGGCACAATCGCACTTGTGCTGGATGTCTTGGATGATTTGCCGCTCTAAGTGAACTCTGTGGAATTTGAGCATTCTAACCACACTTCCTGTCCGCATTTGTTTTCTTGGTTTTGCGTTTCTGTTCAGAATGCTCTCAAATGAATGTGCAGTGTATGAAGGCAATGGGCCTCATTACGAGGTTGGAGGTAGTCATGGCGCTATTAGCGCCATGACTACCTCCAATACCGGTACCGAGTCCGTCCTCGTTAAATGGGGACTTACCGGTCTATTCCGACCTTTGCGGGACCAGTAAGTACCCATTGAAAAAGCCATTCCCCATTCCCATTTCAGCCCCCATAGGGCTCAATGGGAAGGCGCTAATAATGGTACCGCAAATAGCGGTACCGTTATAAGCTCTGAAGTCCCTTAACAGGCACCGTCCATAACGCCTGGTAAAACCAGGCGTTAAGGAAGGGACCTGCTAAGGGACCTCAGAATGGGGCGCAAAGGGATTACCGGCACAATGTCCTTAACGGTGTCCGGTATCCCTTTGCGCCCACCTCGTAAAGACGCTCAATCTGTGTTTACTATTTTGAAAGTGTACGGTGTATAGACCTACCTACTCCTTTTATTCATTAACCCTCTACTTATTATCCCAGAGAACAGATCTCCCATATCACACTGACTTAATATGAAATAGTTCTCCTAGTGAGTCTCCCAGAATCTCCCATTGCCAGAGTTGCATGAGCATAAAGTTGAATCTCTCCACCAGCGAAGCAGTAGGTCAACAGGGATGTCATTTCACAAAAAATGCCTGGGGTAGCGGAAGTGACATCACACGACCCTTGACTTCTGATGGCATCACATGAAGTGATTACATTTGACCACACCCTGAAGTGACATCACAGTAAGCGATGGAACACAACCTATCACCCCTTGACAAAACTAGAAGTGGCATCACATAGCTTTGTTCCTAAGTACACTACGAAAGATATGTTTATGATCACACTATAATGTGATATACATTTCATACAAGAATAGGTCACCAGATGTATCGTTAATATCAGTGTGTATAAGTGCATATGACCACATTCCTGTGAATGCAAGCAGACATCCAAGGCCAAATGATAATGGTGTTACTATTTAGCACTTATGCTTAAGCGCTATAGTTTATATAGAACAAACATACAAACAATATCACCCAACCTGAGTTGTTACTCATCAACCTCAGAAGGATGAAAGGCTAAGTTGGCCTTTCTGGGATTCGAATCTGCAACCTGCCGATCACACACACATTGCAGCAGTGAGCGCTCAACCTACTGAGCTACCTTACCAGCTGTAGCTACCGTACCAGCTATAGTAAAAAGAGAAATTACATGTCTGAATGTTCTCAAAGTCAGAAAGCAAATTAGACTCTATAGTGGATACCATTAAACTGGTAACTGAGATTTCACAGCACGACAGTACATCTGCAGGTCTGGTGCAAAATTGGGCAGAATTTAGAGTAGTGCAGAGAAAGCAGCGCACTCACACTGCATCCCGTACTCTGGGCAATCATTACCTCATCCATGCAAACAAGCATCCTGAACAGCATGCCAGGGAGATAGACACTTTACAACAAAGCATTAATTGTGGCACAATGAAATCAAGGGCTACTTTATGTGCTATGGTCACACATTTCTACACTGTACACAAGCTTTTAGGCACAATGATTTTTTCAAGTGACCAAGGACACTGAGCGGGAATGTCTTGTGATGATAGGACCAGAAACAAGGCAGAAAAAAACATGTTATAATTGCAACCTGTGAAAAGCAAAATACCTAGACCGAAATGGATGCTTGTGATCCCAGAACGATATAGTGAATAAATCCAGTATGTTTTAAATATGGCAACCATGCCCCACAGATGGGCATTTTAATTGGTAATGGTTGTTTACAAAGTGATGTGTTTTGCAGGTAGTTGCTGGGGCCACTTGTGCTGTAATAGCTCCCTTGTGCTCTGAGACTGCTGATGCTGTCCATCCATTTCCGCATCCTGCAATCTCTCATATGTATCTCCTTCAGGGGCCCATTATTGAAACCGCCTGGGGAAGGTGAAAAGCTGTCAGTCTCAAAGAATGAGTGCAGGTGCCCCTTCTATCATTAGGATTTGAAGAGATGGTATCGACTAAAAGCTTCAGGCCAGTTCTTCATGTGCCTTTAACTACCGAGCTGCCGCGGCGGTTCTTTCACAGTCTACTCTGCTTCCATTAGTCAGCGTCCAAAGCTATGCCTGCAGATGTTTGGCAACAGATTAATTGGCTGAGCCCCCAGAATACCGGGGAGGCAATTCGAACAGTACTGAGCTATTTTAGCATTTTTATTAATGAACTACTACTGTACATGCTATTTTAGCAACAAGACACGCTGACTCGCTCAAGAAGTAGACTTGACATGTTCTCACAACAGCATTATGGGGTATATGTATGGGGCAACGATCAAAAGTCCCCCAATCAAACGTGCCACACCAATATACCTGATGATATCATTCAATCTAGCCCAGTCTGTGACCCATTTAGCACCACTATCAACCGTCACACCTGTGTAATAGGTAAGCCAAGAACCCGGACGGTGTCTAGAAAAATATACACTGGAACTTGACCTGTGTAAATGGGACACTGTGGGTCCCTTCTCCACATCAACACTTGATTGTATTTATGTTTCAGATGTATACTCCCACTAGGTGGATTCGCTTAATATATTGTGTAGTCCTGTGAGTGACCATGCAAAGTTGCTGTTGAGTATGAATATTCCTTCTGATTGCGATCATCTAGAGATGGCTCGCTGTATATGGCTAATAGTAAATGAGTGGGTGATTAAAGTAAAAAACATGGTGAATGGTGGGGGAGGGGCAGGGTAACACCTTAAGGAGGTATGGTACTTTGCTCGAGAAATTCTCAACATTCTTGAATGGTTTCATGTTAATGTTAAACTATTTGTACTGCGCACCGTTACCACCGTAGTGGTCCCCAGGCGCTCTGGTTGATCTGAAAAAGGGGGGACGGTGGGGAGTTAGTAGGGTGTAGTAGGAACAGGACAGTGAGAGTTCGGATGTCCTGTTGGCAACTTCAGTTCGGTTTGCACCGTTCGCTGAGTATAAGCGTGGTTTTCGGGTCGGTGAAACTTCCCAGTGTGCTGTTGTGGCATGTTATGTGTGGTTTGTCTGTTGTTGCAATGTGGTGAAGTACTTGTGGATTGCTGTGCAGAGAAATTGTTGTGTGAATTCTGTATGAGAATTTGTTTGTGGAAAGTTGAGGTTTTCAGAGTTGAGTTTGCAAGTTTTCTTTTTTTTAACTTACTTCTTTACCTTTGGATTTCTGCTCTCAACATCCATGATTATCCCGTGTCTTTGGTAATGTAGTTTGTCTCCCTAGTTGGCAGTCACGTTGCGGAGTGTTAATCTAGTGGTATGTGTATCTGGCTGATGCAGTCGTGTTCCCCACCCTGTTGGTTGGCGATGTTTGGGTTAGAGGATGGTGCCCCCCCCAACTTGCCCATTCTGTGAGGGTTCCTTACCAACCTAAGTGTCCTAAATTGACTAGGTGTATGTGGACATTGGTGTTTGGGGAATCCTTCCCCTCTCTACGGTAAGGGAAGATTAAGCTTTGGGTCATGGGTTATTTCCTGGGGTTCTTGTTTGCTGTTGGATCTATGCTTCCTAGTTTCCTTCTAATTCTGGAGCAAAGAGTCAAGTGTGGAGTAGTTTTCTGAATTCCAGATGATCCCTTGTGTTGCGTATCTTTTTGGTAGGACATTCCAGGTTATTGTTGCCCGGTGTGCGAAAGATGATCCTCCCAATTTTATTTATTGTATGGTTTTGTTTCTAAGAGAATGTCGTTGATAGATCTGAGTGTTCTTGTGGGATGGTAGGCGGTTATTTTCTCTTTTAGGAAGTCTGCTCCTTGGCCATGGATTGCTCTGTGTGTTATGCAAATCGTTTGGAACTTTATTTTCTGTTTTATTGGTAGACAGTGTAGCATTTGCAGCACTGGAGTAAAGTGTTCTCTTCGCTGTAGTTTGAGCAGGAGTCTGGCTGCAGCGTTTTGGATGCGTTGAAGTTTTTTTAATAGTTGTTCTGGCATTCCTGGGTATGTGCTGTTAGCGTAGTCTACTCTGGACATGATGAGTGCAACGATGGTGAGTGTTTCGTGGGTGAAAGAGAGGAATGGTAGAATCCTTGTTACTGCAAGTAGGAGGAAGAAACATTTCTTGATTATAGCATTTACTTGTGGCTCAAGTGTTAGTTGGTTGTCCATCAGGACTCCCAGGTTCTTTACTATCATTGATGGAGTCGGTGCAGTTCCAAGTTATGTCGGGCATAGGATGTAGTGATTGTTTTCACTGCTTTTGGATATGATCATTATTTCTGTCTTGCCCAGGTTGAATTTGAGGCTGTTAGTGTTCATCCAGCCGTAGAGTTCTTGTAGGCAGTCTTCCAGCATTGTGTTTCCTTCCTATGTTTCTTGTATTTAGTAGACAACCTGTGTGTCATAAGAGTAGTTGTAGCATATCAGGCCGTGTTTTTTATTGAGCTTGATTAGTGGCTTCATGTATAAGTTGAAAAGCAATGGGGAGATGGAGGATACCTGCAGTACTCCACAGGTGGATGCCGTTGTAGTGGATTTGAAATGTTTGATCCATATGGTTTCTGTGCTGTTTGTTAGGAAGGATTAAATCCATAGTAGGGTTAGGTCAGTGATTCCTATTTCTTCCAATCTCCTGATGAGGATTTTATGGTTGACTGTGTCAAATGCTGCAGAGAGATCGAGTAGAATTAGAGCTGTGCTTTTGTCTGAGTCTGCATTTGCCTTTAGATCATCCAAGATTGAAAGCAGCGCCGCTTCTGTTCCTCTGATTGGTCTAAAACCTACTTGTGCTTGGTCCAGCAGTTGGTGGTCTTCTATGAATTCCAGACGGATGGTTTGAGTAGTTTTGCTGGGTAAGGGATGTTGGAGATGGGTCTCTAGTTGTAGAGGTCCTCCATGTTTCCATCTGTATCCTTGGGGAGCGGCTTGATGTACGGCTTGATGTATACCGATCTGAATGATCGCAGTACTTTCTTGGTTGAAAAGGTTTCTATAGTATTCCATTGGTGTTTCTTGTGTGAGGATTTATTTGTGTATGTCTGGGGGGCATGTATCCATGGGGGAGCGTGCTTTGTTGCTATTGCTTACCAGCTTGACAAATGTCTCAGTTGATATTTGGGGGGACTTCAGAGTTTGTTCTGGTGATCCTCGGGTGGATGGGTGGGTTGCATGTTGTAGTTGCTTGGTCTGATTTGTATGATCTGTTGGGTGGTGCTGATTTTGTATTTGAAGTGGTCTGTGAGGTTGTTGCATAGTTTCAGTGACAGTATTGGTGTGTTGTTGCAGCCAGGGAGGTTTCTCATTTTGTTTGTGATTTTAAACAGTTCTTTTGGGTGTTGGTGGCTTTGGTGATTCTGTTGTCGTAGTATTTCTTTTTGTCTTTATGTATTTTCTTTTTGTATGATTGGATTTGTTGTTGAAATTGTGATTTCTTCACCTGATCATTTCTTAAAATTCATTCTAGTTCAAGCTTTCTAGTTTCTCTTTTCCTGGTGCTGAGTAGCGGTGTAAACCATTTTGCTTTTGCTCTTTTGCGTGATGGGGTGAAAGGTTATTCCTTGAAGATCTCCTCCTGGTTGGTGCCGGTGTTGTAACGAGTCCACCATGGTGGAATGGGGAAATACCGCCCCATTCCAAGGTTGGCGGGGCGGTATTTCCCCATTTCACCATGGCCCTTCCCCATTCCCATTTTCACCCCATAGGGCTCAATGGGACTGGGGAAGGCGTTAAGTACGGTACCGCAAATTGCGGTACCGTAATTAGCAACGGGGTCCCTTTGCGTTACCCTACTTTAACGGCTGGTAAAACCAGCCGTTAAGGACGGGTCCCGCAAAGGGACCTCGTAATCAGGCGTTAAGGGTTTAACGGCGCCGACACCTTTTACGGCGCCGTTAAACCCTTAACACCAGGGTTGTAATGACCCCCATTATGTTTTTCTGTCAAGGTGCAGTTCGTCCAGTGTAGTTGCCGGTGGTTTGTTGATTTCTAGTAGTTCCACTAAGTTGCTATTTTTGATGGTCCTCCATACTCAGCATAGTTGACAGTTTTTCGGGTTGTTTGGGTGAAGATGTGGCTACCGTTATCACGAAGGGGATGATGAGGTAGTCGCTCCAGAGGATCTGTATTTGTGGATTTGTGGTAATGAGGTATTTGTTGGCGACAATTGCGTCTAGTGTATGTCTTGCTGTGTGAGTTGCTCGTTTGACTAGTTGATGTAGTTTCATTGTCTTCAGTTGTTTAGCTAGTGATTTCTACATCAAACTAGATGTTGAAGTCTCCAAGGATTATCAGGTTTTCTTGCTCGATGGCTAGGTTGATGATGGCTTCAACAAAGGCGTCCACGAAGGTTGCATCGTATGTCGGTGGTCTGTATACCAGAATGAATGTGAGGTTTGTTTTTTGGTTTGCTGTTAGGGATTTACAGTTTTTGTTGCTTATTGGCTCTTCAGTTTTCATTTTCAGGTGCTCCTGGCATGCCATCACCAGTCCTCCTCTTTTGTTTTTCCTGTTTACTTGTGTGCACTTGAAGTTTTCAGGGAGGCAGTTATGGAGTGTGATTTTGTAATTGTCATCCAGTGATGTTTCAGTTATGAATAATATGTTGGTACCTCTGTCGCACAGGAGGTCGTAAATCTCAGTGGCATGTTTGGACATTGTCTAGCATTATTTAGTTTGCAGTGGATCTTTTTGAAATGGTTAGGTTTGTTTTTTGTTCTTGTTTTGTCTTGTGGATGTTCAGTTGGAGTGCGTGTGCGTTGACGCAGATTGGTTAGTGATCCGTGGCATCTGCTTAGTCGCTGAGGCGGTCTGTTAGATTGATGGTTGAGTTGATGAATTCCTTTGTGTCAGCATCTTCTATGTTTTGATTTGTTCTTGTACCTTTCTATTCTGGGGTCCTCTCTTCTTATTTTGCTGAATTCCAATAAGTTCTCTTCATGTCTGGGCATGTCAGTTGTGTTGCAGTGTCGAGATACTGTGGTTGTTGCTAGGTACGGTTCAGATAATGTGATTTTTCTCTTCGCATGATATTTTTTCTGTTGGCTGTAGTGTTTGTTGGGATGCGTTCTGTATTCGTGATGGTTTCTGCTGGAGTATAGTGAGGGTGTGGATCCGTCCAGTTTGTTCCTTGTTTCAATTCTCTTTGGCAGCGGCCAACTCTGTGTCGGGGAATTTTGTGGTGCTTAGTAGTTTGGCATTGAGGTTACAGGGGTAATAAGGGCCTGTCAGGCCTTGTGTGGTTTGGATGATTTCAAATCTTATTCTCTTGCGTTGTGATGGCTGGGTGCCCTCTATGAATGGTTGTCCAATTCGTGGGTTAGATATGCTAATCCTCTATCTGTGCGTGGACGGACTAAGTGGGGCATTGGAGGGATATTACGCATTGGAAATGGGCAGAACCGCTGGATTTGGGAGGTAAAAGAAGGGATACTAGTCATTTTGGGCAGTGATATGGCTATCATTACTTACTTTCAGTGGTTGTTGGGTATTCCTAGGTAAGGGTGAACCTTCGATTCGCAGATGGCAGGCAGTGGGAGAACACGCCTAGACTTGAGTTCCTAGATAGTTGGAGGAAGGCCTGGGTTTCCCAGATTGGCAGTCAATGAGAAAAACACACCTAGATTTGAGATTCCTAGACAGGCCTGGGTTTCACAAATGGCAGCCAATGATAGAGAAGACACCTAGATTTGAGATTCCCAGACAGTGGGAGAAAGTCCTGGGTTTCACACACAGCAATTAATGATAGAGAGCACACCTAGATTTGTGATTCCTACACAGTGGGAGAAAGTCCTAGGTTTCACAGAATGGCAGTCAATGGTAGAGAACACACCTAGATATGAGATTCGTAGACAGTGGGAGAAATAGCTGGGCCTCAAAGAATGGCAATCCGTGGAAGAGAGGACACCTAGATCTGAGACTCCTAGACAGTGGGAGAAAGGCCTGGGTTTCACAAATGGCAGTCAATGATGGAGAACACACCTAGATTTGAGGCTCCTAGATAGTGGGGAAAAGGCCTATGCTTTACAGTGCTGTCTACTCATCACTGAGTTGAACTGAAACCTTTGTCGCACCCAAGGGAATTCTTGCGCCCTGGGTTAAATAGTGTTGTTATCGTGTGTTGGTGGTGCTGTGCTCTAGGTCGCCTGTGACAGATGTTTGCATTGTTTGTAATAGTGTCCCTACCTTGTCAGTTGTTGATAGTTGAAGGCTGCCTGCTTCCCCTGCTGATACCTGCCGACACCTTGGGGGGCTGACTATTCATGTGCAGTCCTTTGCCTCGGGTCCTTCGCTGCAGGGATGCAACGGGTGGAGGCTCCCCTAGTGTGATTAGTCTTGTACGGGCTCAGGGCCAATCCCTGCTGGGAGTGGAATTACTACTTAGCAACCACTCTCAGGATTGGGCAGGCACATGGGTCACCGGCCTGTAAACAAATATAGTCAGAGGTCAACCTGGGGGCACTAGGGTCTCACAAACAGCAGTAACCTGCACCAGAATTTAAAGAAGGTGAGGTGAGATCACATGGTCTGATGTAGCAGTTTAGTAGGAACACTTAAAGTGACCACAGTTTGGATCCAGGGCCGGCAGAGGCGGCACCACAGAGAAGATTTTGACTTTAGTGAGTTTAGAAGGAGAAATAGAACAATCACAAAAATATAGTTGTTGGATCAGTTTGGAGAACATCTGTGCTGCACAGGAACAAGCTGAATTATAAAAATTGGCCTAAGGAATATAAAATTGGGATGTACATTAGACATAAGCAGGATATTCTGCTAAGATGTGCACAGCAAGACAGTCAGTGTATCTGCTGGGTTTTGAATGGTGCAAAGGAACAACAGAGGTCCCTACAAAATATTGGGATTTGTGAAGATTCCTGGTTAGCACACTTTGCTAGTATATTTGCTCAATGTCACGTGGAATGTCTGGCAATACAAGTGTATGAAAGAAATGTTTGTTCCATAGGAAAATACAGGATATCAAGGACCATAATATGAAATTGAGTAACTCAGTCATGTGGCCCAGATGGAATGTTTAATCTTGTGCTAAAAAATGACTCAGATATCTGTGTTGAGATTTTGTATCCCCTATTCTTAGGAATCATGGAATTCAGCAAAATCTCAGTCTCCTGGCAATTGGGGGTAGTGGTACCCATTTACAAGGAAGGTCCTCATAATGAACCATAATGAGACTCTGTGGGAAAGATGTTTGCATAATTTGTTCTAAGAGACCTGATTTACTGGACTGAGCAGAGACAAATTTTTAATGTGAGGTAAACAGGGTTTAGAAAAGGTTGTGGGACCCCCTCATATGACTTGATATCCATGTTACTAGCAAAAAAAGGCTTTCTCAGTGAAAAATAAACCAATGTTTGCGGCCTGTCTTGTCATGTCTGGCTCTTTCGATAAGGTTGATCTGAGGTGGCTATGGCAGAAACCTCAACAAAAGGGGTATGCATTAGGGCCTTTTAAATATGATTAAACTACTATATCAACATAACTGAATAGGTGTTAGGTTAAACACCGGTGGCATGCTTATAAAGGAGATTGATGTTGGGGTAGGGGTAGGAAAGGGATGTGTTCTTTCCCATACCCTATTCAATCTATATATGTCTGATATTGTGATGGCCCTGGATAAAATTAATGATTGCCCACTGCATCTAGGGACTTCAAGAGTTGGGTGGTTACTATATGCAGATGACATCATTTTCTATGATTTAACCCCAATTGGGCTTCAAAGATCCCTAGACGTGGTTGGTGAATATATTAAAGAAAAGTCTCTAGAGGTTAACTCTACCAAATCACAAATACTGGTTTACAATAAAAATACAAATACAGCCAGTAGTTTGCATGGAGTATAAATAATTTGCAAATATTGAAGGTTGTGGATGTTGATTATTTGAGTTACATCTTTGCAATGAAATTCAGTATTGTCTCTGTTAAGAAAACGGTAATTATAAAATTAGAGGCAATGAAATTAATTCTTAGGAGATTCTGTTACTTCACAATGTTGCTACTGTTGTAATTCCATAAACAAAATGCTGTCCCTAAATTGATGTACACATTAGGTCTATTATCACCAACAATTCAGAAAAGGCTAGCGATTATAGAATGGCATCTGTGGAGGTCAGTTTTAGACTTGCCAAATTCTGTTCCTCTCCCAGTAATACATTGGGAGCTAGAACTGCTGTCATTATGGCATGTGTACAAATGTAAAAGTTTGTGTCTGTATTTTAAAATCGAAACAGAGAGAAAACATTGTATTTTTAACATGCTGGGGGTGGTTTAGTGAAATCATTGTGATGTGCATATGAATTCATTTATGCAGGTGTGTGAAGAGTTTATGAAGGATGCTTCTATTGAAGAAGAGTCTGCCATGTCTTTTACAATAACAATTAAAAATAGGTGAATGGGACAAGATTTGTTTGTGGGACAAACTGAAAAAATATAAACTATATAGTGGGTAGGTGGAGATCTCAGAAGGTTTGTCTGAACCGTTGATAAATTCACTGTCAATGAAATTTAAAATGTTTTTTCTGAGATTTCGGCTAAAATGTCTACTGACCCTAGATGCATTAGGCCAATGATTGGAACGATTGATATCAACTCTCAGCTCTCTACACATTCATAACCTGTGGGCATGGATTATGAGGGGAGAATCCTTAGCACTATCGATTGCTCTTATGAATTTTATAGATGTTGTTTTTAACTTGGTAGGAGACATATTTCCACAAACTAAGGAGCTTTTAAGTTTAGTTGAATAATGTGTGTATCAAAGGTATAGGCTTAATGCAGAATTTTAGATTTATTTTTATATGGAGATGGCTGAGTGCACAATGAATATGGAATTGACTTGTAAACCTATTGATTGGCAATGTTTTATCTTTATTGTAATTATTAATGTAATGAATTTAGAGCTCTATCTTCTGATATCTTTTACCTTTTGATAAATGTTTTAAAGTTTTGATATGTAACCAAATCACAATAAAATCAAACAAAATATGCATTTATGAATATGAAAATTAGTATTTGTACCACATCCAAAACATGCCAGCTCACTCTGTGGCCTAAAAGCTTTTATATCCTAATAATTCACTTTTTACAAAGATTGACAGCACTAGTTAGTTTAGGATAACACAGATTTCATACTCTTTAACCCCACAGCATGTACAGTTCCTTCCTTGGTTATAACCTTGTTACATAGAAACCCAGGTCTACACAACACTTCAGATACCTTAGTCACTCAAAAAATACTCTTAATATACAGAATTGTGCAGCGCCCTGGACATGACAAAACAATTTAAGTTTGCAATCTATTTACATGGGATTTACTTTAAATAACAGGCAACACTTTTTTGTTGCCGAATAGAAATTTAACATATGCTGTTCGCATTATTTTAATCTCGCTGCACACGTGGCAATACTAGCAGTGTTGGAGCACAACAGACTTTTAATACACCAAACACTTTTTATATATATGGAACCTTTTTCACCCGTATGCAATGAGCAATCTCTCTTCTATCAGGAGCGAATTTCTCACTTTCTGCAGAGATGTGCTTTTAAATAAGTGACTTCACTCTGTAAAACTTTGGGAAGATGCATTTCTGCTCATTTTAAATCAGCGACTTCACTCTGTTTAACTTTGGGAATGCACTTTTCTGCCCCAGCACAACCCAGATAATCAGTTTACAATGGAAACCCCTCAGCTTCAATGCGGGGTCTTGGGAATAAAGAGAAGTGAGGAATTCTATTTATATGCACCTCTCCCATTTGGGAATTTTGGGTTGGAAAAAAGAAATAGGAGAACTAAATTACTATAACAGACTATCTTTTTATCCACACTCGAAGCAATGTTGTTGATTTCGAATTTCAACAAAATCCCCCTGTGTCAGTTGGATATAGGGGAATTAATTTAATTATTATTTAGTAAAAATACTAAGCATACTCTTGGTCTGCCCACCCAATCAATAAGGGAAGATATTAAATCAAACATATCCCCACAAGACTTGGTTTTGTTGGACAGGTTTACATACATAGACTATCTCTGGGTTTGGTGCTCAGGAAAAGACACCACCTTGTGGATCATCTCATAGGGCAAGGGCAGGGATCTGGTCAAGTGGACTCTATCTGTCATGGATACCGCCAGCATCAATTCCCCTTGATTTGCCTCTCCTCGTATGGATCCCAGATTCTGTCTTTCCCTGTTTTCCTCCACCTCCCAGGCAATCTTGGTTCTCCAGCAATTTTTCAGTAGTCCCACTCAGATCAGGTCAGACAGCTCTCCCCTTTCCCATTGTGCATCTCCATACAAATCCATACCTTGATGATGACGCCACACCTTTGAAATTGCATTTTTTAAAAATGTTATTTGTATTTTAATCAATTAGATTTTTATAAAAAGTCACAAGAAAATCTTTGGGTCTTTAATCTTGAGGGCCCGAGAATGTGTCTAGAAGATGAAACTCAGATATTAAGACACGTTGTCTAAAGCAGTTAATCATCCACTGATTCTTTTGACGTGGGAAAAAAGTTTCGTATGTGTTGTAAACTGTTATATGCTGCCAGTAACCATGAGGTTCTGTCTCCCATCATCATTCTTGACCAACAGAAATTGCATTTTAACCACTTCAGTTGTGACCTTCAATTCAAAACTACAACATGGCAGATTTCTTTAATTTACCAATATGCATCATAAGATATCGATATCTAAATTGGTATGACCATGCCAGACTTTATGAAATGTGTCTCATTTTGGTCCAATGTTTTAGGCATGATTGACAGATGTTTGTGATTTATTCCAAAATGATAACAGTTATCAATGCAAAGCTTTCTATACAGATATCTAATTTAATAAGCTATCATCTCCCCAAATCTCCACTTTGTGACATTTTCTGGGTCGCTATCACCACATTTCAGCTTATAACTTTAGTTATCAAGGTCGAATGAGATTTAAAGAGGTCAAAAGAGTTGAATAATTGGATGGAGCTTTACATGATCTTTTCTAAACTATTTGAATGATTTATTTGCGACACATGGTTCGCGAGATAAAGGCCACAGTATGATCCTGCATACAAACCTATGTAAAAAAAAATTACGGACATATTTCTCCTTTCTATTAACTGGCATATGTTTGTTTCTAAGATCTGTATGTAGGCTTGGCCTTCATTGACCCAAGCATCTCATAAAAGCACTTAACATTTGTGCAAAATCAAAGGCCTGCAGAACTGTACTCATCTACCTGGCCAAATGGGTCTAACTCCACCCCTTCACTCATGCAGCAGTCTCTGCAACATGTCACCTGCCACTCAGGTCAATAAATTCACCAGGAATCACATTTTAATTCATGTATTTTTAAGGTTTTACTTCCATTAGCTGGATCTTCTGTTTTTACTTGGGTCATCTGTTAACCTCATCAACCTTTTAGCCCGGCACAAGCAGTGTCCCCTGTCTTGGCTCTGTGATCTTCAAAAAGATTTTCTTTTAGATAAATAGTTGAGCAGAGATTTAGCCTTGCCTTTGATGGGAAACATGAGCAGTCCTGCGCCTGTGAATTTCCTGAGAAAAATGGCTTATAGGGTAAACCCAGTGTTCCTTTATACACAGAAAACAGGTGTTTTTTAGTGTTGTAATTCCTTTTACACACGAGGCCCGCTTTAATAATTGAAATCAAATCAAATGCAGATTTCTCCTGCACCATGCCATAAATGTTCATCTTTATATTATAACCTCTATTGAAATGGCTCTGGGAATGGATTGTCCTTTGTACATGTTTGATTCCATGCTGAAGAATGCACACATTTCACCTTGCAGCTCTGTTGTATCAAAGGAAACAGCGTTTTCAGGTTTTGCAGTTTGAAAATGAACTTCTGGACTATTCTCTGCCTGTCCACAGTGTGCTTTTAAATACAACAAAGTATTTATGCAATTTGTGGCCCAATGTGGCCTGAGAGAGTTCACTTTTGTCTTGGGCCTGCAATTAAACACCACTACTCACCCCAACCCCTGCTCTTTTATCATGATTTGACTCCTGGGAAATAGCAGGGAACAGTGAGTTTCTCATTTGTTATCAATGCCGATTTTTGTCCAGTAGTTTTGGTCATGTTTCCCTCGCTTCATCTTTCGAGTTTCCTGGGTATGGAATGGGCCGCCTTCCTCCTTTCTCTCCTCCTTCCCCTTCCCTTCCCAGTTTCCTGGGCTCTTTCAATACTCCTCTTCTCCTATTCCCCAGTCTGGAAGGGAAAGCATTAGTGTTTCTAAAGAGAGGAGTAAAAAAAGTTGTTAGGTATTTTTGTGTATCCCTTCTTTCCCCGGATAACATTGTAAGTACATTTTCAATAAAATACTCTTTCCTTTTCTGTCAAACATTTTAGATGAATATTTAATTTAATTACTCACCGGTTATATATATTTTAGTTTCCATCTAGTGTTTTGATTATACCGTCATTCCTCAAATGGGTTCTCGGCTCTAACTTCAGTTGGTTCCTCAATCTATTTTAAAGCTAGTTTGTGATGACTCTCCTAAACTGATTGATATGGGCCCATTTCTTTTTGGTCTGTTATCCTTTTGGGATGCAGATTTTGTAGGCAACACATTATATTTTGTCCACAATCTCAAATCTACCAAGTCAAGACGGAAGGCATTTCCGTTCCTTGGTCTGGTTTCTTTGAAAGGTGTACAAATAAACCTTGTCACCTACCTCATACACCTTTCATGTGGTCATCTAGTGGTAGTATGATTTCATCCCTTCAGCCAACTTCTCTAAGTTAAGCTGTGCATAAGCAAAAGTGTGATGGGTATGCTTCTTTTGGTTCTCAATGCACTCATGAGTAGCAGACGTGTTAATCAGCGTCTGCTTCTGAGTTCTATAAAGCAGATTCTAAGGTAGCAACATTTTTCATCTGGTCATAAGTTCAAATGGACACATTTTAGTTGCAGAAGATGGTAT
The DNA here is from genome assembly GCF_040938575.1 of Ambystoma mexicanum. Lineage (NCBI taxonomy): Eukaryota > Metazoa > Chordata > Amphibia > Caudata > Ambystomatidae > Ambystoma > Ambystoma mexicanum. Next base: position 1,147,258,783 of record NC_090933.1, read on the forward strand.
AGACCTAATATCCATCAGGAAAAGCGCTAATCAAATGTTCCAACTGGGTCCACCATTTTGGTTATCACCTCACTGGTAAAATGACTTACTCGGTCCAACTCAATCGTTTGCCGGAGGCAGAAACGAGAGAAGGAGTGGTTGATCATTAGCACGGCAGCTGTCTTCGCCTTACAATTTGGGACAGGAATACATTCTACCCACTTTGTAAACAAGCATGTTACAGTCAATATGTCCTTGTTTCCACTAGAGGAGCGAATCACAGGACCAATGTAATCGACTTGCAAATCTGACTAAGCCAGTGTTATTCCCATTTTTTGTAGGGGTGCTCTGTTCTGTGTGTGGGGAAATTAGGCTGAAACTGTGCACACACAAGACACCTCTTTAGATATATGTTAAGGTCCTGGCCCATGTGGAGCCAGTATGCAACCTCTCGCAAGATTTCCAATGTCATGTAAAAATCCCTATGATTGACAGATGCCACGTCATAGGCGTGATTCAAAATCAGGCTCTGGAATGAGGTAGGTACCACCCACTTGTCACATCCAGATAGAGATCCCTGTACAAACCAACCGTCCTGGATTCGAAACATTTTGGAAAAATGTCATCAGCACCCGGAGATCCTCTTTACCGATATAATCCGATTCTGAAAACTCACAGGTCTTCAATGTGTTGATGGAATTTTCCAATAATAGTGTCCTCTTTTTGTGCATAGATCAAATCTGCATTTGGGGCATCTTTACTCCACTGACCAGTTGAGAGTTCATCGTTGGAACAAATATGAGACCTGGTCACAGCTGTGACTTGGATTTCACCAAGCAAGGACTTTGTATCTTTGAACTCCCTCTGCAGGGCTCCGGTGTTAGCCAAGTGATCTGCCAGGTCGTTCCCAGTCTCATCCAGCCCCTCTATTTTGAAATGACCTCTTATCGTTTTCCAATATATGGTCATCCCATAATCCCATAAGAGGTCACCAGATCATCAATAGAATAGACTGGATCAGTTTTCCGTGTTTTAATGGTTTATTGTTAGCACCAAGCATGCCTAGCTTCTTCCAGTTTATCAGGTGTTCCACAAATCCATTCCTGACATAGTCAGAATCTGTGATTATCACCAGTTCTTAGAGTCGCTGGTGTACAGCAGTGAGGATGTCTTGATGAACGACCATCAACTCTAACCACCTGACTACTTTGATGTTGTCCTATTTTGCAACCAGCAGAGGACTCAGAGGTATCATTCACCCAGGCATTCCCAATGCCAGCCACTAGCTCTTTTTCCCCATTATTAGCAACACGCGGGGCACAGCAGGGCATAAACTGTGGACAGGTACCCCTACAAGTGACTTCTTGCGTTAGGAAGTTAGGTATGCCTCCATATTGTCTTTGGTGATTAGACTTTTTTCCTTGATAGCATTATCTTGGGCACAGTCATGAAAGTCCATAAATCCTTGCGCTAGAGGACTCTTATTGTTTTAGCCATACCTGACCTCCACAGGAAAAACTTGCATGGACAGAATCCAGAAATGAATACTGGAATTACATTCCCCGCTCATATCCTGTCACTTTTTAAATACTGCAAGGGTTGGTGAGGAGTCCCTACAATGATATGTTCCCCCTTGATAAACGGGCAGTAGTTTTTCAGTGCCCATACCATTGTCAGGAATGCCTTTTTTCAGTCATTGAATTTTTCCTCCACAGAGGACAAATGTTTGTTTGTTTGTGTAAGAGATTTGTTGACCCTGTCGTACTTTTGGTAAAATACTGCTATCAAGCAGGTATCTGAAAACCCTATTACCAAGAAGAACTTAATGGGGTACGCCAAACAAGTAGCTTCCGAAAGGCTTCTTTTCAGTTATTTACTTTCCTTGAATTGCTCCGGACCCCACTCCCACTTGACTCCGGCCTTTAATAAATAGACCAAGTGTCGAGTGGCCTCTGCATAGTCTCCATTGAACTTTCCAAGAAGCCTTCTCAATCCTTGCAGAGTAGTAGGGTCTGTTAATTTCAATAATGCCTCCACTTTCTTCGCCTGGGGTTTGAGACCCTCAAGGGTGATTTCATGCTCCATAAAGTTCATGCCGGTCTTACCCCAATGTGCCATTTGAAAGGAGAGTATTGCTCCAGCCTTCTTTAACTGGGCAAGAACATAGCAAATCTCTGTAATATGTTCTTCCACAGTTGATCTCTTGAGCTCATCATCCACATTGGCCTGGTTTCACACAAGTTGTGTATGGCCTTTTTAAGCAATATATTGAACTCATTTCCAGAGTTTATATAACCAAAGGCTGCTCAGGTCCACATAAATTGCTGCCCCCCAAAGGTAAAGTCGAGCTTGAATTGATCTTCAATACTCACAGATACCGTCCAGTAGCCGTTGGTCGATGGCGGTGTACACTTTTGACCCTTGGACCTGTGCCAGCCATTGATTGATGTAGGGAAGTGGTCATCTAAACATGTCGACCCATTTGTTTAACTCCTTCAAGCCTGCATATATTCTCCATTGCCGTTTGGTTTTAGTATCCACAGTACCAGGTTATTAAAGGTATTGTGGATCGGACAAATTATTCCGGTTCTTGATAATCTCTGCAAGTGACTCCATGGATGTGAGAGGTAACCAGTATTGTTTGACGAATACTGGAGTCATCTCTGGGCCCGTGGGTATGGTGGTTGAATGAATAGATGCACGTCCAAAGTCATAGAAACCTACCGAAAAGATATCCAGGAATTCCAGGAATACCTGTTATAGTTTCTGTCTTTGTTCCTCGGTCACACAGGCATCAGTAAGATTGATCCATTCCAGGACCATCTGCTGAAACCTGGAAAGACCTTGGGCTTGGAAATTTCAGCGATATCCTCCAGTTGTGTGGAAAGATCTCTTTTGATGGTGTTTACCTGGACATGAGGTTCCTTGGATTCGAGGTAGTTGTTTTTGACTTTCACTACCACCTCATCCTTCCTGATGTCACAGGTTTCTTCTTCCATCCCATAAGGGCATGAAGAGTACACCAAGAAATTCCTCCAATGAAGGGTAAACATATTTTCTGGAGGAATACTGTCATAGGTGTCAAAACAGTGGTTCAGGATTTTTCCGATTACTTAATTCCCTAAATCAATGGAATAGTGTTGGGCATCAACCGCCATTATAATACAGGTGTCAGTGCACACATTGATACTTTTAGGGTCACTGTTATCCACCAATATTTGAATGGTGTTGTGTTCTAGATCCACAAATGGTGTTGGATGAAAATATAAACCTTGTTGTTAGAGGCGAGTGTTCAAGTTTATATAAGCGTCCTTATGTCTGAGGTTCTGTCCTTGCATAATTTTGAGGGGATGGTGAATTGTCGTACCCATCCTGGGATGTGACCTCTTGTCCCAATTGAACTTCAGCCACACAAGGCAGCAATTGAGCTGACTGCAATGCTCTTTCTGTGTTGTCAAAGCTCATGGGGTTACCCCCAGTCGTGACCTTACTTTGTTGTTGATCAAATCTATACTAATTGCAAATCAATTTAGAATGTCACTACCCAAATTAAAGTCATGAAGGACATTTCCAATTACCCAACAATTGTGTTCTATAGTTGTATTATAAATTGACATTTTTAGCATGCACCTGCTAGTCAGCAAATGTTTGGAATTTGGTATTTCCAGACCCACTACCAATCTATCAGTCAACTTAAATGTGGGAATTATCTGTTCTTTTTGGAGTCACCTGAATAATCCTTTACTAATGAAGCGTTTTGCATTATTCAGATCCACTCTGGCTAGCACTGGCTCCTCCCCCTCATTTATCTGAATGAGGAAAAACAAATGTTTGACCTTTTCCCGAATGTTGGTCGGACTTTGGGCTGGTTTTTCATCTTCCTCATTCAAGGGATTCAGTGTTTCTTCTGACTTTAGACTGGTATAAAATGTCAAAGTGTTCCCTTCCAGTGTGGAATACCACTTGCAACTAAATTCAGATGGTCAAAAGCCTTTTTGGATATTAGAGTAGCTTGGGATCCAGTATCCACCAGAGCCAATAATTCACACTGACCCTGTACCTTGACCAGTGCATCACATCTGCCCTCCTTTTCCTCAAGTGTAGAAAGAAAGTGTGAGTTATTTGCCAGCTCGGAGGTCATTTACTTAATATTGTACACCGTCACTGTGTGATCTTGGTCGATTTGCCCTGTCTGAGATAGGAAAGCTATAGGAAGAAAAACACAATTGGCAGTGTCCATAGTTGGTGGATCCTCTTTCTCTCCAGATTCATTGATGCCCCACTGGGTCTGAAGACAGTTCTCAGAACCTGTATCTGGCGTGCACGGTCGAGGTCTAGGAATCTCTCAATTTGGCATCTGACCCAGCTGTTGGGGAATTTTAGGAAGCATGGTTGGGTTGAGGGTTCTACTAAGCATGCAACCTAGGTCAATTTTGGACTTGTCGCTTCAGTTGGGTAACTTTCTCGTGGTTGTAGGACGATCTCTTTTCATACTTCTGCTGCTCCCTGAAAGGGTATATGTCCCTTCCAGCAAAGAAGCTTGGCCATTTCAACCATAGTTTTCATTCCTGATTCTCCCTTCTCTTTGGTTCAGGGAACGATTGTCCTGGAACCGGCGAGAATGAGGAGCATGTTAGGATTTTGAGCGTACCAGTTTGAAAAATCTAGGGTCGGAGGTGGAGTGGTACTTTTCTCCTGTAAGCTATTTGGAGGGAAGTCCCCATGCAGAGTGCCTACCTGATTTGACCCCCCCATTGCACCATGTTAGTGTACACAAACCCCGGGATTGGTTTTGTACCCTTGTTTCGAGGACTTTCAAAGGTGGCAGGAACAGTGGGGAGATTTTGCTGCTGATACTCTGATTGACTACAATTCGATTGGGCCTGGGCAGAAGGTCTCATATGCCTCTCATTGTACTTAGCAGCTGGAGGATTATTTTTAGGCCCCCTCCGTATCCAAGTCCAAAGTTGGGGTCGTTTTTATCTCTGCCACCTTCTCAGTGGCATGTGTAGTAGATGGTTTGTAGGTTTTAGGGTTGGCTTTACTGTCAGTGGGTTTCTGGACCTCATAGATCCTGGTGGATTGCTCTATTACCAAATCCAGTGTCCTGCGCTTGTAGAAATCATGAGCTGGTTGGATAATGATATATTTGGAAAGAGTGTGGAATTATGTGGTCACAAATTCCCTGCTATTTGTATTCATCTGCATGGAAGTCTGGGCAAATGCTTGTTTTAATTCTTGTGCAGACTCCCTAGATGCCTGATTTTACCCACATTGTAAATCATATGCAGCCTTCCGAGCTCCTTGTGGGTTCCTGTGGGTCAAGTTTGTTTTCAAAATGGGCGTCTAATAGATGGAATATTTTACAGTGATTCTGGCCCACCCCTCCTGCAAAGAAACTGGTGTACTTCGATCAAAACATCCATTTTACAACCTCCATGCAATTGACACAATTTTTGATTCCAAATGATGAGATCATTTGTTCATAAAGTCCCAAACGTTCCCACACTGACTACTTGCCGTTCTTGTGGTATGGGGTCATGAAGATCTGTTTGGATTTAATTTGCCTGATTGGGTCTTTGACAAAACCATTTCTCTGGTTTGTATTGCTTTTTGTGCCCCTGGACTTTCACTGTCGGAATCAGTGCTGCTATTGGCACTCCAGTCCCTGTCTCCTAAGGTCTCCCTATCTCTATGAGATTGGGAATACCTTGCAGAATCATAGGATATGGGCTCCTCCTTTCACCTATGCCGCTGTGAGCTCTAATGGTCACTTTTCATGTTGTCACCTTTTGGTGCAGGATATAACATAGTCTCTTCCTCAGAATTTTGCCAATGTGTACTATCCCTCCTTCAAGGTAGTCTGGGTGAATCCACCCATTCTCCTGAATGTGTGAAGGTTTTCAAAATGCCCTTCCTAAGCTGAGGATTTTGCTTTTCTCTTTCTGAGAAGCAGGCTAGGTGGACTCTTTGCAATATCATGTTCTGTCATCTAACTCATCATATGAGGTTTCAGGGTCCGAAGTAATCACAGGACTATTTGTGTTCTCCCGTAACATACTGATCTGGCCACCATCCCTTCTATTTGCTAGAAGTGAATATTCATCAATGTCAGATAAGGACTGGCCTTCCTAATAGGTTGGCTAGGAATAGTCAAGTCCACCTGCCTTATGTTCCCAGTTTTCTGTAAGTGAAATGCATGAGGGCAGTTCCATTCTGTGTAGGTTACTGGCATGAGGTCATTGATGGGAGGGGCATCTCTCATTGCTCATAGGGCCCTATGCCATACCCTGGTTGGTCAGGTTGTCTCAATGCCTGTTTATATTTTCACATTCCATTAGTTAATTCATACAAGTGTTTCACTCTGCCAAGACTGCCTGCTTGTATTGAAAGAGTTGAGCTTTGAGTTCTGACACAGATTTTTGCGTAGCTTCAAGCACACTGCACTGAGCTGCCAATCAAATCGCCAATCTATCCCTGCTTTTCTGTACTTCATCTTGAAAGATTTCATATCCTCTCTGAGATTCTTATGCGAGCATGTTCCCGGTGCTTTTCTTTAAAAATGACAAACTCTCTCTCTCCTGAGCATCTCTACTATGCACTAGGACAGCTTTTGCTTGTCTCAAAGGCTCCTTTAAATATAGGATTTCTTCCTAGATTCTGGTCAGCTCCAGGAAACCAGCCTGACCCTTTCCTACATCCATTTTCATCTGATTGATTTTTTATAACAGGACACTTTTATCCTGGTGTAAAATGTATTTTTTCTTTATCAGTTGCATTTCTCATTGTTTCAGAAGTATCTAACTTTTGTCTTTACGCAATACAGCTTCCGCCTTATGAAACGGAATGCAGTGTCCCTCTCACAACCGGCTTTGAAATTCCAAAGCAAACACTGGGACGAAAGAGGGCAGTACCCTCATTAACTTAAAGTAAAGAAATAAAATGACTAACTATTTACCTGTGAAAAAAGTGCCATTAAATAATACGAATCGATAAAGGATGAGATCTCCTGAGATTCATTCTCCCCCTTCTGAAGCCTCCCTCCAGCGCAATTATGCAACCACTTCTGCTCTTCTGAACATTGAGGCCTCATTTGTTTCTCTAACAATAGATAACAACAACTCACCTTTGAAGATGTGTTTCGGTCTACAAAGGGCATCACTAGGAGGAGAAAATGTATTACCTGAATCAAGAGGCACGGTTAGTATTTTGGAAAGTAACGTTTCCGGTTCACAAGATTTAATGGCTTTGGCTTCCTCCTCTGACTCATCCACCTGCTCTGATACAGATAGTATTGAAGTTGTAAGGATAGTATTCCCCTTCTCATAATGTCTAAATTAACCTAATTGGAGGCGATACTGACAACATGTGTTAAACATCAAATTGATATAAAGACAATGATCACTATCCTATCGGCCAAAGTTCTGAAGTATGATGAACCACGTAGAACACAATTACCAGTTCAGACTACCAAAATGACATCAACAAAGTGTAGTCTAACTCAGGTTACATGTGTTAAAATGGATGTTGCTAATAAACTTGCTAGTAATTTAATTGTAGATTCCTAAAACCATCTACCAGTGCTGGTGCTAAAAATGTCCCACCTTCGACTGATCTTTTGGACTGGGAATATAAAGAAATCTTTATTCCATCTAAAAATACTTCATCCTTCATAGAAGAGCTACCACAACCATCACAAAAATATGCTATCATATCCAATGATAAAGAGCAAAGAAATGAAACATCTAAGACTAAAAACACTAAGGTAAGGCAGAGGAAGAAATCCGTTGTCACCAATGAACTGGCAGATAGTACCAAAAGATCTGTTAGGCCACATGGTCCCACTGTTAACTGGAAACAAGATCAAAGAAATGCTGCAGTACCCCATATTCATCCTGTAATTTCAAAAACTATCCAAACGACATTGAAAGGATTCAGTACTCAACCGACGGAGAAGAACCCCATTCAAGTAATATCTAGATCTTATTTAGACCTAGCAGCTGATAATTCAATGTTAAGCCTGAGTAATAAGACAGCAACTCATCCTATGATTGGTGTATCAAAGAACGCTCCAATTGACGGGTAGGGCCTCAAAGCATTGGGAAGATAGGTCCTGTTCAAAGAGAAACAACCATCAATACATAGCCCTTCCTTAGATCAATCTTACTTACTTTCACCTTTTATCAAAGTCAGTCATTTAAATATAATTACTGCTCAAGACATCTCTAAGATTGAACTGCCTAGAATTGGCAGTGCGACTAATTGGGCCCTTGTTGAATTCTCCTCCACTTTGATGGTGGCATTGATCAAGACCAATATAGACCGGCTGGAAACTGTGGGTCTTTCCTTAACAGTTTGTAGAAAAACAAAAATTGTAACCCAACGCTCTGGGTACTTTTTAGGTTTTGTAAAAGGTGCTAAAATCTCAGAGAAATCGGTGCTTATGTACTCTAACTGGCCTATTGTAAAAGAAAATGACATGTATCACTATTATCTGAGCCTGTACAATGTAGTACTAACTGCCAATTTATGACAACAAATTGCCTGAATTGTATGTCTTGGAATACCCGTGACCATGGTTCCTTTCTATAGAAACCACCGAGTGTTGTCTATATATTGAGTGCTCACCGATTTTTATTTCAAGAAACCTGGATGACAGGGCCCTTTTTCATAGAACGTTATACCATTCTTTATGGCCACACTATCCCTTCTGTCAAGGGTAGAGCCAGTGGTCGATTAGCAATTGGCTGTTGGGCCAACCTATTAATAAAAGCTTACACCGGCCTTAGCAGTTCCCACTATGTTCCGTCAGCGGTATATCAGACTACATCTTCCTCCTTTTCCAAAATCCTTCTTTTAAATATTTAAAATCCGGCTTCTGGACTTTTTACAGATGAAATTTTAAAGGACATTAAAGATTTATTATTCCACTGGTTTGAGTCTAACCCCATGGGAGGATTAATAATTGCAGGAGACTTAAATGTAAAAAGACCTAATTTACCTCAAAGCAATCTATGCATTAGAAGACAAAAATGGAATTAATTTGATTTGAAATGCTTAGCCTTTCCACTAAAGGATCCAACGTGAAGACCTATACATGGTCGGACGGTATGAGCCATTCACATATAGATTATGTTTTTGTCAAAACTGTGGAAATAAATAGATATTGTCCTATAGGTTTATTAGAAAATGGTGTAAGGGACAACAGCATCCTATAGTGGCAGATTGTCATCCCCAACCATCTATGGGGAAGGCTTGAAGTTAATAGTCAGGGTAACCGCCTTAGATGTACTGCCAACCAGGGTCAAAGAAAGTAACAGCCTGCTGTTGGCGAATAGTAAATCCTTAATGTTTCATCTGAAGCAAAATGATTGGCAGATGGATACCCTGACGCAAAACATTAAGAGGGTAATTCATAGAATTTCGCAGAAAAGTGTCGCAAGCGGCTGGCGCAGAGTGTCCGCGTGCGATTGACTGGGCCAGGCACGTGCGCTAAAACCGATTTCCGCGCACAGCGTATTCATGGATTTTAGGCTTCCAAACCAGCCGTGGCGCAGAGAATCGCAGCGACCCTGCAGCAGCGCCAGTAACGCCCCCAAGAACACCCTCGCGCAAGGAAAAGCCATCAAAATCGCTAAATCATCGCAAAGGGCTGCGCTAACCCTGGACCAGTTCACCGGGCTGGCAAACAGCAAACGCCAAGCGGGGAACGTGTATTGCAGGGGTGCGCGGGAAGTTCCACACGCGACTGACCCCGTGCAAGCAGGGTACGTGTATTTCAGGGGTGCGCGGGAAGTTCCACACGCAATTTCAGCAGGGTAAGTGTATTTCAGGGGTGCGCGGGAAGTTCCACACGCGATTTCAGCAGGGTATGTGTATTTCAGGGGTGCGCGGGAAGTTCCACACGCAATTTCAGCAGGGTACATGCATTACAGGCGTGCGCGGGAAGTTCCACACGTGAATGGGCCAGTGCGAGCAGGGTACGTGTATTCCATGGGTGCGCGGGAAGTTCCACACGCGATTCCATCAGGGTACGTGTATTTCAGGGGTGCGCGGGAAGTTCCACACGCGAATGGGCCAGTGCGAGCAGGGTACGTGTATTCCATTGGTGCGTGGGAAGTTCCACACGCGATTTCATCAGGGTACGTGTATTTCAGGGGTGCGCAGGAAGTTCCACACGCGATTGTCCCAGTGCGAGCAGGGTATGTGTATTTCAGGGGTGCGCAGGAAGTTCCACACGCGATTGTCCCAGTGCGAGCAGGGTACGTGTATTTCAGGGGTGCGCGGGAAGTTCCACACGCGATTCTCCCAGTGCGAGCAGGGTACGTGTATTTCAGGGGTGCGCGGGAAGTTGTACACGCGATTTCAGCAGGGAATGTGTATTTCAGGGGTTCTGGGGAGTACTACACGTGAATTGGCCGTGTGGGTCCTCCCAGGTGTACACTCCACAACCTCCATGGCCCCTGCAGGCAGCCCACACCACGGGGGACTACCCTGCACCCCTGCTCATGTCCCGCAGGCAGCCCATCCACCATGGGCATGCCCCCCAGCCAACCCACATTTCACCTTGCACTACTGATCAACAATGCTTGTCTCCCACCACCCCCACCCCCCAGCACTGTGGGGCACCTGCCAGCAGGCCCCCACTCATGTCCAACTCATGTTTCCCACCACCCCCACCCCCCTGCACTGTGGGGCACCTGCCAGCAGGCCCCCACCCATGTCCAACTCATGTACCCCTGCACCCCCACCCCCCAGCAGTGCAGGGGCACCCTCCACCAGGCCCCCACTCATGTCTCCCACCACCCCCACCCCCCAGCAGTGCAGGGGCAGCCTCCACCAGGCCCCCACTCATGTCTACCACCACCCCCACCCCCCAGCAGTGCAGGGGCACCCTCCACCAGGCCCCCACTCAAGTCTACCACCACCCCCACCCCCCAGCAGTGCAGGGGCAGCCTCCACCAGGCCCCCACTCATGTCTCCCACCACCCCCACCCCCCAGCAGTGCAGGGGCAGCCTCCACCAGGCCCCCACTCATGTCTCCCACCACCCCCACCCCCCTGCCACCATGGGCAGCCCCCACCAGGCCCCCACAAATTTCTCCCACCACCCCCACCACCCAGCCACCAGGGGCACCCACATGGAAATGGAAATCACATGTTACACCCCCAATGTTCATGAAGCTAATGAACCCATGTCCGTCACACACAATGGTTGCAATTGAATGGGAAAACACCCAACATGACATGCATGAAACCAGTGAGATGATACCACACAGTGAAGTATGAAAACAAAATTGTATTGAAAAAAATAAAGAATGCTAAAGAAAGGAAAGAAACTACAATGGGAATGAGAAAAAATAAGCTACATGTCCGTATTAAAAAAAAAACTGCAAATCAGAATCCAAAAAAATGTTGTCCAAAGTCAAATGTAAAAAAATCTCTATGCAATAAAGAACTATGTAAAAAACTACCAAGGGTCCATGAGCCCAACTGAACAAAGGAAACCTACTAAAAAACCTAACTAAAAATCAACTATATACAAAAAGTGGAGCAGTGTCCGTCGACTCCAAATCATAATAAGAAACAAAGGAAACCTAAAACTAAAGAACTATATACAAAGGCGGCGGGCAAGTCCAGCGGCTCACTCCGTGGTGTCCCGGGCCAGGGCATCATCGAACTCCTGTTCAATGTCCCGGAGGCGGTCCAGTTCCATGGCCCAGAGGGTCCGCAGGGACGACGCCGTGTCCTCCTCCAACCCCCTGCGGATTGCCTCGAGGCACTCGGCCCGCCTCAGGGCCCTCCGCATGGAGTTCTCCGCCCTGACCATTGTGAGCCGCGCCTCTTCCGCCCGCCGCCGCTCCGCACCTATGGCGTGGCCCAACCGCTGCCACACGGAAGACACTCTCTGTCCTGGGTCCCCCTGCCCTCTGGCCGATGCCTGCCCCTCCGATGTCGAAAGCCCCGAGCCTTCATGTCTCCCACCATGTTGCTGCTGCTGCTCTGCCTCTGCCCGTGCACTGCCTCCTGCTGCCTGCACATCCTCCGCTGGGGTGCAGTTGTTGATGTGGGCACCCCTGCTGGACCTCCGACTCCCGACTGTGGCAGGGATGCCTCCTCCACCAGCCTGGCCGCACCGTCAGAGGCAGCTCCACAGGGCACCCGGGTGACTGATGGGTGGGAAGATGGCACAGAGGACGACTGGCGCGTAGGGGGTCCAGTTGAGGAGGGGGTCGGAGCAAGCCCCATCAGACGGAGGAATCCGGCCTGGGTGACCTGTCCCAGCAGGCTGACGTGGTCAACGAGCCATTAGAGATGACGTGCAGTCTCTCCATGAAAAGACTGCAGGTCACCTTGCATGGCCCGTTGATGCAACGCCACACCAGCCAGGACAGGCTCAACCCGGACCTGGATGGCCACGTCCGGAGGCAGAGGAAGGCCAGTTGACGTCAGCTCATCCCCTGCCTGAAAACGGGTCTGGACGTAGGCATCCCTGCTGGTGCAAGATGATGCAGGGACAGGATCGGGGACAGGATTGCACACAGGCACGTCCGCGGCGGCCTGTGCTGCCTCCTGTCCCTGGTCCTGCACAGCACCACTAGCACCAGTGGGACCCCACCTCCAGACCCCGTCTCTGGTGCTTGCACGGCCTCCTCCTCCACCAAACCCCCCACCAACCTGGATGACTCCGTGCCATCTTCCCTTGTTGGGCCCTGTGGGGTCCCAGCTGCCCCTTCTGCTGCCGAGGAGTCCAACTGCAACCTCCGCCTCTTGGACCTCCCCCCGGCAGCTGCGGCCTGGGACGCGGCACCGGACTCCTCACTCCCCGACGAGATGACAACACAGGAGGGGAGCCGGGCCTTGCGTCTCCGGCTGGCGGTCGGATCCCCGCCGCTGTGCTCCACAGCACCTTCTCCGCCCTCTTCATCAGTTGACGCTGCAGACAGGGAGAAACAAAACACAGGCATCAGGGCACTGTACAATGGACACATACACACATGACAGTTGCACATGAGTGGCATTGGCAAACCTCAGACATGTCATCACAATCCCCAACACACATGTCATTGCAACTTGCACACATGAGCCATACCACAGCCATATCGCAACTGCCAGCACCATCCCTACACATACAACAGCATCAGCAGCCAAAGGGGAGCCAGACATCACATGCAACACAGGAAGTGCACCACACATGTACACACACCGCCACACTTGCATGCATGTGTACACCTCTGCCAAGTGTCGCACTGTTCAGACGGGCATCCATGTCACATCTGCCAATCAGGCTTCCACATACCGCTGTCACATGCATCCATGTTGCATCACTGTTGCACCCTTGTCAAATACACACACATGCACATGTACACAGTGCTCATACATGCAGCCGAAAACAACATACATGCGTGACATCACGGACATGTCTACTTACATACACATTCATCCATACATGTGTGCACGCACAACTGCATTTGCCATGCAAGCCTACACACACAAGCACCATCCATGTCTCACACATTACAGCCCTCGCATGTGTCAGCCCCACGGCCCTGTACACCCCCACCCATACTCGACCCCATACAAACAGATGTGCAACCTGCACAATACCGAATAATCACCACACGCACTGCTCACAATCAGGATGCATGTACACTCACCGCTCGACTCCAGACGGGTCTGCTTCTCTAGGACCTGGACGTGGAGCGCTGGGGATATGCGTTCCAGGACCCCCACCTGTTCTTCCGACAAGTGGCCCCGGCGCCCCTTGGCATCCGCTGCCTTCAAGAGGCGCCGGGCCTTGTTCAGGGTCCTGGACCTGAAGTCCTCCCAGCGCTTCCTGACATGTTGTACGTCCCGGACTGCCACCCCCTCCGCGTTGATGGCAGTCACGATGTCAGTCCAGATCCGAGTCTGTCCTTCCTTGTCGGCGCGGGAACTACCGAAGAGGGCATCATACTGCCCCAGGACTTGCTCCACCAGGACACCAACTTCGGTGGCACTGAAGCTGGTGCCCCTCCGCCTCTCTGGCCGGGGGTTGTCAGTGGTCACAGATGGTGTTTGCCCCGACATGACAACCCCAGAGGCAGGAGTGGGTGGGCAACTGGGTCCTGGGGCTGGGCTGTGGAGCGATGGAATTCCAGTCGGGAGTCTTCGGTTCCAGCAGGGGTGGTCACAGCAACAGCACCCCTGGCTGATGTGCAGGCAGCAAATGGCAGTGCACGTGGGCAGCAGGCAGTCAGGCAGCAGCAGATGGCAGGTGGGAGCGTGCTCGGGGCTCTGGGGGGCAGTAGTTCGGCCTTCTGGGCAGGAGCGTGGTCTTCCGTGTGCTTACGCGTGGCCAGCTTGGTACGGAGTGATTTGGCACGTGAAAATCCTGCACGTCAGCGTGAAAATCGAGGAAAGGCCCTTAGCGCGTAAGCGCGTCAGCACGCATACGCGATTCTATTGGACCAAAGGCCCTCAGCGCGTAAGCGCGTCTGTGACGTGACCCGCATGGGTGTTTCCCACACAGCACGTGATGACAGAGCACACGTGGAAAGACTGCACGTCAGAGTGTCATCGCGTGTAATTGGAATTGGTATGTGGAAGCCTGATTGGCAGATGTGACATGGATGCCCGTCTGAACAGTGCGACACTTGGCAGAGGTGTACACATGCATGCAAGTGTGGCGGTGTGTGTACATGTGTGGTGCACTTCCTGTGTTGCATGTGATGTCTGGCTCCCCTTTGGCTGCTGATGCTGTTGTATGTGTAGGGATGGTGCTGGCAGTTGCGATATGGCTGTGGTATGGCTCATGTGTGCGAGTTGCAATGACATGTGTGTTGGGGATTGTGATGACATGTCTGAGGTTTGCCAATGCCACTCATGTGCAACTGTCATGTGTGTATGTGTCCATTGTACAGTGCCCTGATGCCTGTGTTTTGTTTCTCCCTGTCTGCAGCGTCAACTGATGAAGAGGGCGGAGAAGGTGCTGTGGAGCACAGCGGCGGGGATCCGACCGCCAGCCGGAGACGCAAGGCCCGGCTCCCCTCCCGTGTTGTCATCTCGTCGGGGAGTGAGGAGTCCGGTGCCACGTCCCAGGCCGCAGCTGCCGGGGGGAGGTCCAAGAGGCGGAGGTTGCAGTTGGACTCCTCGGCAGCAGAAGGGGCAGCTGGGACCCCACAGGGCCCAACAGGGGAAGATGGCACGGAGTCATCCAGGTTGGTGGGGGGTTTGGTGGAGGAGGAGGCCGTGCAAGCACCAGAGACGGGGTCTGGAGGTGGGGATCCCACTGGTGCTAGTGGTGCAGTGCAGGACCAGGGACAGGAGGCAGCACAGGCCGCCGCGGAGGTGCCTGTGTGCAATCCTGTCCCCGATCCTGTCCCTGCATCATCTTGCACCAGCAGGGATGCCTACGTCCAGACCCGTTTTCAGGCAGGGGAT
The DNA here is from genome assembly GCF_040938575.1 of Ambystoma mexicanum. Lineage (NCBI taxonomy): Eukaryota > Metazoa > Chordata > Amphibia > Caudata > Ambystomatidae > Ambystoma > Ambystoma mexicanum. The sequence goes on from NC_090933.1 coordinate 1,147,274,184, forward strand.
GAGCTGACGTCAACTGGCCTTCCTCTGCCTGCGGACGTGGCCATCCACTGCAGGTTGAGCCTGTCCTGGCTGGTGTGGCGTTGCGTCAATGGGCCATGCGAGGTGACCTGCAGTCTTTCATGGAGAGACTGCACGTCATCTCTAATGGCTCGTTGACCACGTCAGCCTGCTGAGACAGGTCACCCAGGCCGGATTCCTCCGTCTGATGGGGCTTGCTCCGACCCCCTCCTCAACTGGACCCCCTACGCGCCAGTCGTCCTCTGTGCCATCTTCCCACCCATCAGTCACCCGGGTGCCCTGTGGAGCTGCCTCTGACGGTGCGGCCAGGCTGGTGGAGGAGGCATCCCTGCCACAGTCGGGAGTCGGAGGTCCAGCAGGGGTGCCCACATCAACAACTGCACCCCAGCGGAGGATGTGCAGGCAGCAGGAGGCAGTGCACGGGCAGAGGCAGAGCAGCAGCAGCAACATGGTGGGAGACATGAAGGCTCGGGGCTTTCGACATTGGAGGGGCAGGCATCGGCCAGAGGGCAGGGGGACCCAGGACAGAGAGTGTCTTCCGTGTGGCAGCGGTTGGGCCACGCCATAGGTGCGGAGCGGCGGCGGGCGGAAGAGGCGCGGCTCACAATGGTCAGGGCGGAGAACTCCATGCGGAGGGCCCTGAGGCGGGCCGAGTGCCTCGAGGCAATCCGCAGGGGGTTGGAGGAGGACACGGCGTCGTCCCTGCGGACCCTCTGGGCCATGGAACTGGACCGCCTCCGGGACATTGAACAGGAGTTCGATGATGCCCTGGCCCGGGACACCACGGAGTGAGCCGCTGGACTTGCCCGCCGCCTTTGTATATAGTTCTTTAGTTTTAGGTTTCCTTTGTTTCTTATTATGATTTGGAGTCGACGGACACTGCTCCACTTTTTGTATATAGTTGATTTTTAGTTAGGTTTTTTAGTAGGTTTCCTTTGTTCAGTTGGGCTCATGGACCCTTGGTAGTTTTTTACATAGTTCTTTATTGCATAGAGATTTTTTTACATTTGACTTTGGACGACATTTTTTTGGATTCTGATTTGCAGTTTTTTTTTTTAATACGGACATGTAGCTTATTTTTTCTCATTCCCATTGTAGTTTCTTTCCTTTCTTTAGCATTCTTTATTTTTTTCAATACAATTTTGTTTTCATACTTCACTGTGTGGTATCATCTCACTGGTTTCATCCATGTCATGTTGGGTGTTTTCCCATTCAATTGCAACCATTGTGTGTGACGGACATGGGTTCATTAGCTTCATGAACATTGGGGGTGTAACATGTGATTTCCATTTCCATGTGGGTGCCCCTGGTGGCTGGGTGGTGGGGGTGGTGGGAGAAATTTGTGGGGGCCTGGTGGGGGCTGCCCATGGTGGCAGGGGGGTGGGGGTGGTGGGAGACATGAGTGGGGGCCTGGTGGAGGCTGCCCCTGCACTGCTGGGGGGTGGGGGTGGTGGGAGACATGAGTGGGGGCCTGGTGGAGGCTGCCCCTGCACTGCTGGGGGGTGGGGGTGGTGGGAGACATGAGTGGGGGCCTGGTGGAGGCTGCCCCTGCACTGCTGGGGGGTGGGGGTGGTGGTAGACATGAGTGGGGGCCTGGTGGAGGGTGCCCCTGCACTGCTGGGGGGTGGGGGTGGTGGTAGACATGAGTGGGGGCCTGGTGGAGGCTGCCCCTGCACTGCTGGGGGGTGGGGGTGGTGGGAGACATGAGTGGGGGCCTGGTGGAGGGTGCCCCTGCACTGCTGGGGGGTGGGGGTGGTGGGAGACATGGGTGGGGGCCTGGTGGAGGCTGCCCATGGTGGCAGGGGGGTGGGGGTGGTGGGAGACATGAGTGGGGGGCTGGTGGAGGCTGCCCCTGCAATGCTGGGGGGTGGGGGTGGTGGGAGACATGGGTGGGGCCTGGTGGAGGCTGCCCCTGCACTGCTGGGGGGTGGGGGTGGTGGGAGACATGAGTGGGGGCCTGGTGGAGGGTGCCCCTGCACTGCTGGGGGGTGGGGGCGGTGGTAGACATGAGTGGGGGCCTGGTGGAGGCTGCCCCTGCACTGCTGGGGGGTGGGGGTGGTGGGAGACATGAGTGGGGGCCTGGTGGAGGGTGCCCCTGCACTGCTGGGGGTGGGGGTGGTGGTAGACATGAGTGGGGGCCTGGTGGAGGCTGCCCCTGCACTGCTGGGGGGTGGGGGTGGTGGGAGACATGAGTGGGGGCCTGGTGGAGGGTGCCCCTGCACTGCTGGGGAGTGGGGGTGGTCGGAGACATGGGTGGGGGCCTGGTGGAGGCTGCCCATGGTGGCAGGGGGGTGGGGGTGGTGGGAGACATGAGTGGGGGCCTGGTGGAGGGTGCCCCTGCACTGCTGGGGGGTGGGGGTGGTGGGAGACATGGGTGGGGGCCTGGTGGAGGCTGCCCATGCACTGCTGGGGTGTGGGGGTGGTGGGAGACATGAGTGGGGGCCTTGTGGAGGGTGCCCCTGCACTGCTGGGGGGTGGGGGTGGTGGGAGACATGGGTGGGGGCCTGGTGGAGGCTGCCCTTGGTTGCTGGGGGTAAGGGGGTGGTGGGAGACATGGGTGGGGGCCTGGTGGGGGCTGCCCATGGTGGCAGGGGTGTGGGGGTGGTGGGAGACATGAGTGGGGGCCTGGTGGAGGCTGCCCCTGCACTGCTGGGTGGTGGGGGTGGTGGGAGACATGAGTGGGGGCCTGGTGGAGGGTGCCCCTGCACTGCTGGGGGGTGGGGTGGTGGGAGACATGGGTGGGGGCCTGGTGGAGGCTGCCCCTGCACTGCTGGGGGGTGGGGGTGGTGGGAGACATGAGTGGGGCCTGGTGGAGGGTGGCCTGGTGGAGGGTGCCCCTGCACTGCTGGGGGTGGGGGTGGTGGGAGACATGAGTGGGGGCCTGGTGGAGGGTGCCCCTGCACTGCTGGGAGGTGGGGGTGGTGGGAGACATGGGTGGGGGCCTGGTGGAGGCTGCCCATGGTGGCAGGGGGGTGGGGGTGGTGGGAGACATGAGTGGGGGCCTGGTGGATAGTGCCCCTGCACTGCTGGGGGGTGGGGGTGGTGGGAGACATGGGTGGGGGCCTGGTGGAGGCTGCCCCTGCACTGCTGGGGGGTGGGGGTGGTGGGAGACATGAGTGGGGGCCTGGTGGAGGGTGCCCCTGCACTGCTGGGGGGTGGGGGTGGTGGTAGACATGAGTGTGGGCCTGGTGGAGGGTGCCCCTGCACTGCTGGGGGGTGGGGGGTGGGAGACATGGGTGGGGGCCTGGTGGAGGCTGCCCCTGGTGGCTGGGGGGTGGGGGTGGTGGGAGACATGAGTGGGGGCCTGGTGGAGGCTGCCCCTGCACTGCTGGGGGGTGGGGGTGGTGGTAGACATGAGTGGGGGCCTGGTGGAGGGTGCCCCCGCACTGCTGGGGGGTGGGGGTGGTGGGAGACATGAGTGGGGGCCTGGTGGAGGGTGCCCCTGCACTGCTCGGGGGTGGGGGTGGTGGGAGACATGAGTGGGGGCCTGGTGGGGGCTGCCCATGGTGGCTGGGGGGTGGGGGTGGTGGGAGACATGGGTGGGGGCCTGGTGGGGGCTGCCCATGGTGGCTGGGGTTGGGGGTGGTGGGAGACATGGGTGGGGGCCTGGTGGAGGCTGCCTCTGGTGGCTGGGGGGTGGAGGTGGTGGGAGACATGGGTGGGGGCCTGCTGGGGGCTGCCCATGGTGGCAGGGGGGTGGGGGTGGTGGGAGACTTGAGTGGGGGCCTGGTGGAGGCTGCCCCTGCACTGCTGGGGGGTGGGGGTGGTGAGAGACATGAGTGGGGGCCTGGTGGAGGGTGCCCCTGCACTGCTGGGGGGTGGGGGTGGTGGGAGACATGGGTGGGGGCCTGGTGGAGGCTGCCCATGGTGGCAGGGGGTGGGGGTGGTGGGAGACATGAGTGGGGGCCTGGTGGAGGGTGCCCCTGCACTGCTGAGGGGTGGGGGTGGTGGGAGACATGGGTGGGGGCCTCGTGGAGGCTGTCCCTGCACTGCTGGGGGGTGGGGGTGGTGGGAGACATGAGTGGGGGCCTGGTGGGGGCTGCCCATGGTGGCAGGGGGGCGGGGGTGGTGGGAGACATGAGTGGGGGCCTGGTCGAGGGTGCCCCTGCACTGCTGGGGGGTGGTGGGAGACATGAGTGGGGGCCTGGTGGAGGGTGCCCCTGCACTGCTGGGGGGTGGGGGTGGTGGGAGACATGGGTGGGGGCCTGGTGGGGGCTGCCCATGGTGGCAGGGGGGTGGGGGTGGTGGGAAACATGAGTTGGACATGAGTGGGGGCCTGCTGGCAGGTGCCCCACAGTGCTGGGGGGTGGGGGTGGTGGGAGACATGCATTGTTGATCAGTAGTGCAAGGTGACATGTGGGTTGGCTGGGGGGCATGCCCATGGTGGATGGGCTGCCTGCGGGACATGAGCAGGGGTGCAGAGTAGTCCCCCGTGGTGTGGGCTGCCTGCAGGGGCCGTGGAGGTTGTGGAGCGTACACCTGGGAGGACCCACACGGCCAATTCACGTGTGGTACTCCCCAGAACCCCTGAAATACACATACCCTGCTGAAATCGGGTGTGGAACTTCCCGCACACCCCTGAAATACACGTACCCTGCTCGCACTGGGCCAATCGCGTGTGGAACTTCCCGCGCACCCCTGCGATACACGTACCCTGATGAAATCGCGTGTGGAACTTCCCGCGCACCCCCGAAATACACATACCCTGCTGAAATCGCGTGTGGAAATTCCCGCGCACCCCTGAAATACACGTACCATGCTCGCACTGGGCCAATCGCGTGTGGAACTTCCCGCGCACCCCTGCAATACACGTACCCTGATGAAATCGCGTGTGGAACTTCCCGCGCACCCCTGAAATACACATAGCCTGCTGAAATCGTGTGTGGAAATTCCCGCGCACCCCTGAAATACACGTACCCTGTTCGCACTGGGCCAATCGCGTGTGGAACTTCCCGCGCACCCCTGAAATACACGTACCCTGATGAAATCGCGTGTGGAACTTCCCACGCACCCCTGAAATACACATAGCCTGCTGAAATCGCGTGTGGAAATTCCCGCGCACCCCTGAAATACACGTACCCTGCTCGCACTGGGCTAATCGCGTGTGGAACTTCGCGCGCAGCCCTGAAATACACGTACCCTGATGAAATCGCGTGTGGAACTTCCCGCGCACCCCTGAAATACACATACCCTGCTGAAATCGCGTATGGAACTTCCCGCGCACCCCTGAAATACACGTACCCAGCTCGCACTGGCCCAATCGCGTGTGGAACTTCCCGCGCACCCCTGAAATACACATACCCTGATGAAATCGCGTGTGGAACTTCCCGCGCACCCATGAAATACACATACCCTGCTGAAATCGCGTGTGGAACTTCCCGCGCACACCTGAAATCCACGTACCCGGCCAAATCGCGTGTGAGACTTCCCGCGCACCCCGGTATACACGCACACGTATTTTTTGTCAGCGGGTGTTTGTGGTTACCCCTTTGCACGTCATTTGTCCTGGAGGGCCACAGTATAGGACATTCATCATGGCAGTATATAGGTGCTATTTGTTGGCGCACCTTTTGGCGCACATTTCTTACAGCCGCAGAGACGCTACCACCTGCTATCTTGTGGCGGTCGTGTTTGTGCCTGTGCGCTGGTTTGAGCGTGCGCTTTTTTGCCCTATTCTATTCAATGAATACGTGTTGTAGGCGAGCGTGTGGGCGTTCCGCGCACTTGTGCCCTGTACTTCCCCCGTGACGCCCAAGTTTTGGCAAGTTGTTCCCCATTCCGAGTGTTACGCCCGTGTTCCGCCTACTTTTGTTGCGTGCGCCGCGCTATGTGCGATTTTCGCTGTGGCCTGTGCGATTTTCGCTGTGACCTGGCGCCCGCAGTTAGATGGCCTGTGCGCCAACGTGCGCCGCGCACTTTTTTATCGCACATCCACTGGTTTTCTCACGCACGGCCTTCCATGAATCGATGTGCGCTGCTTTTCGTGTGATTTTCGCACTTGCACTGCGATTTTTGCACTTGCACTGCGATTTTCGCTATTCCACTGCGATTCGCACGTTTTTGCCCACTTGCGCCGCGCTAATTATTCCATGAATCGGCCTGTAAGTCCTGTATTCATCTTAAGTCGAAATCCTCTGAGAAATGTCATGAATCGCATATACATCCTTATGACTTCCTGATTCATGAAGAAATGAAAGCTTACAGGAGCACTGGGGCCAGCATACGGGGTGATGCCTATTTCCCAGAAGCTCTGAAAAATCAAAAAATCATAAAATCATATAACTGAGAACATGACATAACACGACATAAGAGAGAACCACACACGGTGGGTAATAATAAGCAGCGCTCAGATGCCTGGGGGTTCGTAGCGCTAGATAAATGCTAAATAATTATTATAAGAATTGGCTTCGCCAACACAAACAATCATAGAATAGTGCTAAATGGCAATTATTTCTGGGATTACTTAAATCCCAGAATAAGCATACATTTTGGCAAGGCTTAAATGAGGGTAAGACTACCGCTAACTCAATTGAATTAAACCCCATTGCTTCCTGAAGCTGGGCTCACTATATCAATAAACTGTATTTAACTAAGGAAGTCACTCAATCCCCGGATGATTTAATTATCATCAGTGCTTGTTCCAACTTTATGGACAATGACATTGATGATATAAGAAAAATCATCATTAAATTGAAGCCTTCAGTTGCCCCGGGATCCGATGGTATCACTAATATACTTTACAGAGGTGACCAGGAATATTTGTTCAGAAATCCTTCATAACGTATTTAGGTCAATGTAGGCTACTGGCATAATCCCTGATACATGGCACAACTCCATACTTATCCCCATTTTCAAAAAAGGCATGCAACTAGATCGTGCTGACTACCGCTTATTATAAATTCAGGACACAAGTCAGAAAATATTTACCTCAATATTGTTAGGAAAACTGATGAAATGGGTAAATGAGAAAGTGCTACTAAATCCATTCCAAACGGGTTTCCGTAAAAACTATGGAACCATGAACAATATCCTACTGATACAATATTTTATGACAAATTCTAAATTGAGCAAAGGGAATATAGACCTCTATTGCTGCTGCATTGATTATAGTCTGGATTTTGATAGTGTATCTCATGCACTGGTCTAAATTTGAGAAATGGGGAATAGATCCCTGTTTGTTATACTATATTAAGGGACTGTACACTAATACCTCTGTCTCTATATGTATAGATCAAAGGGGTGAAATTACTAACCCTTGTAGTACCAATCACGGTTTAAACAAGGCTGTGCTCTAGCTCCCACTTTATTTAACCTATACCTGGCTGACCTTCCTATTGCTTAAAGCACAACCCAGAATATTCCTGCTAAAATAAATGGTATCCCCATAAGTTGGCTTGCATACGCGGATGACGCTGCCCTATTTGACTTAATTCCAATAGGGCTATGAAAATCGATCACTGCATTAGCATTAAATGCTAAAGATAATCATATGACTATTAACACTGAAAAGACCAAGGTCATACTTTTGAATTGGTACTTCTACAAGGAAACCCACATTTACCTAGAAATAAAGTGACAACATTTTTGAGATAGTTGACCATTATTGTTATTTGGTTTTTAATATTAAAATTAACCGGGCGTATCATATCATGCAGAAATGTGTGTCACACGCATTTTGATAAAATAGTCAGCTGCAAAACAATATATTGGCAAATGTGGGGGCTCAGATATTCTCGCTGTCTTGGAGGTATACAAGGTAAGCATTATACCAAGATTAATGTATGGTCTGTATGTCGCCTGGTTAAGTAAAATAGAAGAAGGATGGGGGAAAGCAGCCAAAGAAAGATAACAAGGAGAATTCTAATACCTCCAGTCCAAAAGAGGGCCACACACCACAATATAAGGGTAAACCACATGGAAAACCAAATCAGGCTAGTGCACCATCTAGGCCCAAACCAGAAAGAGGTCAGAACAAACCCCCATTCATCAAGACATTTGGGAAATGTTATGTTTGTGGGTCAACTGACCATGTGAAAGGGGATCCCAACTATAAGGGTAAACCTTCAGGGGTCCACACTGTCTCCTTAGCCTTCTCCCCAGAGGAAGAAGTACCTTTCACCTACTGGCTGATGAACCCATGAGAGTAGTGTTGCTTTAGTGTCCCTGGGCTTGTGGGAACAGCAGAATTTAGATGTCTATAATTCCATCTCAGACAATACTAAAGAGTATTATAAAGATAGTGTTCTTGTGAATGGGCAGGAGACTCCTGCCATCGGAGACACTGGAGCCAGCATAACTATGGTGGATTCATCATTTTTTCAAGGTGGAGGATGTTGCTAAGGCACCCAAACGCCTCACCAAGTTAGCTGGAGGCCCTGTGCAAATGCTTCCCCAGTTACCAGCTCTCATCAGGTGTAATGATATTAAAGTCAAAACACCTGTTAGTGTGCAGAGTGAAGTGCCTGGGAGAGTTCTGTTGGGTAATGACCTGAAAACTCTTGGAGTTGTGTCAAGCACCCCCAGGCCTCTTACCCCTTGATGCTATTTTTTTGTGTCATATTATTTGGCTTATTTTGCACAGTGTTCATCATACAGAAATACACTTCAAAATTCAACTATTTATTTTCTGAATTCAATTGCCAACAGGTGCATTGCGAGATTGTCTTTAAATGCAGTTATAATTATACCTGTCCAGCTGCCTTCCCATGCAGGCATGATTGGTTTCATTTTCTGTGTCAGTGTGAATAAGAAGTCTTGTGTTGTTTTCTTACATTGCTCATACATAGGTCGTCCTCTACACACATTTTATATAAATTGCCACTTACACTATAATTCTCTATGAAGGCATGCATTATTTCACTTTCGTGAGCCAGGCAGAAAGTTAAACCTGGGATCCACGTTTATGACAAATGAGCACACCTTTTGGATCATCCATGTTTAGCCTGATAGTACCACAAACAATTAATGTTTAACAACATTTAATTTGCTGTACAGAACGTAGCACGCTTTATTAACAAGCTACCACTAAAAGGTAATGGGTGAAACGCTGCAAAATAAATAAGTAGAAGTTATCATTCCATTATAACATATAAGGGAGAGCGTGAAGAGCTGAGGAGCCAAGAGAAGTTTGCAGCAGTGTGTTGGCGTAGTGTTTCATTGCAGCTCATTTACTGACGGAGAGCAGTAAATGATTCTCTGTTTACGGATTCTGATTTGAAGTGTTATCACGTTACTGTTACAAGCTCTGAGGTAAAACCAAGAGAAGTGCCTAGGGCACTAGTGTCTAATGTTGTGAGAAAGGGCAAGATGGATTGGTCATGGTTAGCAGGGCCGTTGGTGCCCTCACAAAGCACGATAACCAAGACAACCAAGGCCAATTCCTGCTTTTAGTCCAAAATGTTTGCATATTTCGTCTTGTAATACAAGGGGTCATTTCCACCTAAAACAAACCAGCAACTAGTATTAATGCTTTGCAAAAATGACACACTCCTTTTTCAGGAAATGTGGTTATTAGATGGTCCACTCTTGGATGGTTTTGAAGTTGCCTTTCAAGCAGCCTCAAAACCTATAAAACGGTCCCTCTTCAGGGGGATTGCTCATCACCATGAAAACTGGATATGGGTTCTAAATATACATACACGATATAATAATACTCGAGGAGCCTTGGCAGTGGATTTCTCCTCGTGGGAAGAGAAATTGATATTTCTGTGTTGATGATTAATGTTTATTGGCACGATGAGATAGCTCCACTAACAAACTTTCTGGAGATTCTTATACAATTTGTAGAAGTTTGGCTTGCTAACCAGGTCAATGGTCATAGATTCTTAGCATGGGATCTAACTTCACGTTGTTATGATAACGATTTAGAAGACACATGTACTGGAGTCGCCACAGCAAATAAAAATGACAGAAAATCCAGAGGAACAGCCTGGGTTAACAGTCTGAGATCGCTTGGAATGACTATGTCGAATCAAAACATTGTTACAGATATTCCTAGGCAATTTTCGTGAATCTTGGCAGTGCCTTACTGGATTATATATTTGTTGATACATTTCTCTTTCAATTGGGTACTTCATTCAGGGTGTTAATGACACCAACTAGTGATCACAGTATGGTAAAGGCGGTATTTGCACTCACTATAACGGATCCTGAGGTTACCTCATTGCTGCAAGGCATGATGAATGCGGGTAGAAATTGCTTTACCTGGAACACTCATTGAATGATGCTAGTGGATGCATTTTAAGAGATACTTTGGTGGATATTACATTTGATTGGAAAACTGTCACTTTCAGTATTGGCATTGTTCATTTGTTCAAAGAGACTAAATTGAATCGGCTAATATATAATTCCCATGCTGATTCGAGGAATAGCAAACATCAGAATAGGCATACATTTCACCCGGATGTTAGAGAAAAAAAAAGAAACCAGAGATACGATATATGTCAGCTACAAGTAAGATCAAATTATCTTGATAAAAAATAAACTCAAGCAGAGCCATCGCAATTGCACAAAGAACCATCGCAGAATGGCTATGCATAGGGATGCAGAAGAGATACTCAGTATCTTAATTTAAAAAAGTGTTGTGGGTTTTTAAGTCGTGGTAAACTGATTGGGTGAACATCAGGCCGAAATGCAGAAATGAGGCCCTTTGCCCCAACGACTGACCAATAGCTTATTGCAGTGATGGATGCAGTTAGCAACATTTTTGCATCCACACTTTTGATATAGTAACTGATTGGGCAGAACGTGTGGGTGGACTGAATATTTCAGAAGGGAATCTGAAAACATGTGGGAACTTCAGCAAATGGATGTATTTACAAGATGACGAAAGGAAAAAAAAAGTACTAATCTATGAACATAGCATCAATAGCTTTGTCTACGGTGTTTGATCTGGTTAATAGAGAAAATTTCCTATGAAAGCTAGTCAAATTGGGAATTCCCCTGGCCTACTTCGTCTTATTATTAAATTGTATTAAAATTCTAACATTCAAGTAAGGCAGGACATCCAGGGCAGACTTACAAGATGCATTCCTGCTGCATTTGGGTTGAGACAGGGGTGCACTTTGTCCCCCTGTCTCTTTAATTTATATGTGTCCAACTTGGAAGAATACTTGCCCAAAGCATTTTTTGTTACCCCTAAGTTAGCCGACATTAGACTAACATACCTTGCATACGCAGAAGATTGTTGTTAGATTACACTGCTGTTGGTTTACAAAGACTTCTGAATATTTTCGCGGATTTTGCTGGGGATAATGGTTTGAAAGTAAAACCAAGCAAAACAAAGACATTGTAATTTTGTTCAGGAACGCAAATGAAAAAAGTCTTAACAAAGGGGTTCTGAAAGGGAATACCTTAGAAAAGGTTGATAACCTAAAATATATGGGAATTCCCATTTGGGGCAAAACAACAAAGAAAATTGCAAAAGATTATTTAAAACAAAAATCACGTCTAGCGGATCAAATGACGTGGTTGAATAACAAGTATTTCAGGTTCTTTGTGCATCTACTCATTAAATTCTACAAAGGCAGAGTTGTCCTAAAGATTATAATGGAACAGAGGTTATGCAGGTTCAAGTGAGTGAGCAATTAGATGCACGTGAATCTTTAATCTGGCATAAGGTATTTACGTTACCGAATTGTATACCGTTAAGGTACGAGTTGGGCCTCAAATCTTTGGTTGAAAGGATGAAATGGCTTTACTTTACTTTATGACATTTATATCGCGCAGCATTAGGGCGCAAACGTGACACAGGCAACAATATAAAACAAAGAAAGAGGGATCCTAATAAAGAGCGAGACAGATAACCGAAGTCAGCATGTGACCTATGAGAAAAGCCAGGTTTTCATTTTTTTCTTAAAGCTAGGAAGCAGTACTTTATCCGAAGATCTGGGGGAAGAGCGTTCCTGTCCACAGGGCTTCTGTGGAGAAGGCTCCTTTTTCCATCTTCTTAGACTTGCTTCTAGGAATGGTCATTAAGTTCTGAAAGATAGACCTAAGGGGGCAGCTATTTGACTTGTTAGAATTCAGATCTTGTAAATACTTCGGCATTAAGCCCAGTCGACTTTTCAAGGTTATTGTTAATAGCCGAAAGTGATTTGGAAATGCTAGAGGGAGCCAATGCAAGGACCTCTTTGCTTGAGATAGATGGTTGCGGCGGGTTAATCCAACCATTATTCTAACAGGCCCATTTTGCACCACTTGGAGTCTGTTAATGGCGTCTTTACTGATCCCTATAAGAAGGATACCACAATAGTCCAGCTTCGATCCCATAATGGCTCTTGCTAGGGTCTCAGTATTTGCTTGAGAAATAAAGGGGCGCAAGTGAGGAAGTAATTTTATAAAATAAATCGCAGAGGAGACCAGAATTCTCATGTGAGCTTTCATATCCAGGTGTTGATCAAAAACCACACCTAAGATTTTCACTTTCTTCTGTGGTTTGATGATCACATCGCCTAGGTGGGATTCCGAATAGCGTGGTCCCAGCTTCTTAATTCTAGATTGCGTGCCAACCAACATTAAATACGTTTTTTCCCTGTTAAGGGCAAGGTTATTTTCAATCATCCACTCTTCTACTAAAGAGCAAACTCTGTTGAGTTCCTCCTCATCAAGAGGGTGGGAGCCTGCCAGAGGGACGACACATTGAGTGTCGTCGGCATAGTTGGTAAACAACACTCCCTCACTTTCTAAGGTGTCAAAGAATGTGGTGGTAAATACGTTATAAATGCAAGGGGACAAGCAGGCCCCCTGAGGAACTCCAAACAACACAATCACAGGGTCAGCTGCTGCCTCCTCTATGAAGACACGGCTCACTCGATTACTTAGACACTAGATGGTCTATTGAACTGCTTCCGGCGAGACACTAGCTTCTTCCCCTGGCCTGTCAGCCAAGATCGCATGATCTACCGAATCGAATGCAGCTGACAGGTCTAGGAGCCGCACCCTTATCCATTTGTTACAAGAGTCATGATTTTAACCCTAGTAGGGCGGTCTCTGTGCCAAAGCCCTTTCAGAATCCTGATTGGCAGGCCTTAAGGATGGGCTGTAAATTTAGATGTTGAGAGATTTGATTATGGTCCACGCAATCTATAATTTTAAGCAAGAATGGTATATTTGTAATTGGCCTGTAGTTCAGAGGATTGTCAATGGCAAGCCCTGTTTTTAAAAAAAAAATTGGTGAGACCCATGCTTTTTTGATGTTAGATGGTACTTGGCCTTCAAGAAAGGAGGCATTGACAAAATTTCAAATGCCCTCCAGAAGAGGAGTCGGGCAAGTTTTTATAATTATAGCAGAGCATGGATCTTCCTTGCAACTTTTAAGTTGTTCAACAATGGGGGACAGATCCTGCATTGATATGCGGTTGAAATTAAATTGCGGAATCGACGGGCATCTTACAAATACACCCTTCCCTGTGTTATTCTGACATAAATCCTATTTTTGGGCTATGTTGTCCCTTATGGCGGAAAGTTTGTTTTGCATTGAGCCCTTTATGTTTTGACACCAAGAGGCTCCCATTTTTATGCGTGAGCTCTAGGTTTTATGATGGTTTCTTTTTCTTTAAGAATTTTAAATAATTCTTTAACATTAGACTTAGCATTTGTTATTCTTGTGTTGTGAAAAGATTTTTTCACCAGCAAAATCTCTAATTTAGAAGATTTTACAACCGCTTTATATGTAGGCAGGTTTTTTTCCCAGATATAATAGGACTTCGTCATTAGAGAATTACTCTTTTGTAGTTCTGGTGTAAACCAGGCTTTGCTAGTTCTTTCAGTGATAGTTTTTCACTGTTTCAAAGGTGCCAAGGTACTAGTGATATGACTCAAATTAGCATGAATAACCTGTGGCATAGATGCTGGCGAGTCCTCCTTAGCAAATTCCAGCCCTGGAACTAGAAGAGGCATAATCTTCTACCTAGTGATAACCTTGGTATTTCTAACCAGAGGGCCCATCAGACATTTGTGTTTCTTCTTTAGAGAAAAATCTGCTATAATAGAGAAGTGAATAAACGAGTGATCAGACCCTGGGCATGGTAGCATCTCAAAGTCCCTACTAGATATTAGTCGTTGAAGCCAAAAGAGGGTATGGCCCAAAAGGTGTATTGGGACTCGTACCCTTTCTTCAAAGCCCAGTTCTGGTGAGCCCTTCTCCATATCTGTGGCCAAAAAATCTTCAGGGTGATCCAGCCACAAATCAAAATCACCCATCAGTAAGCATCTGGAGTTCGGTTTTAAGAAGGACAATAGAAGATTCAAAAGCGCTGATATAAAATTCTCTGTACATGATGGAGGTCTGTAAATAAGGACAAGATTAAGGGTAGTTTCTGCATCCATACCCAATTTAACGTGAAGAGATTCTATGCCATCCAACATACAATTTGTATTTCCCAAATATGAAGATTGGCCTTGAAAATAAATGCTACTCCACCCCCTCCTTCCGTCTGCTCTATCGTGGCGTAGCATTCCGTAACCCTCAGGAACGGCTATGTCCAATGAGGGACCTGCAGCTATAGATGCCCAAATTTCAGTTAATGCACATATGTCTATGTTGTTATTTGTAATGTAAGAATGGACTTTGTGAACATGTTTGATGAGGGAACGTGTGTTAAGAAGAAGGCATTTAAGATGATGTATAGGAGTGATAAAACAAACCGCCACAGGTTTAGCAATGGTAGATTGAATTTCCTCTATGGGCCTATATGTGTTAACAGATTCGCGGATTGGGAGCTCTACTTCGCGGGGTGAGCAGTATCTTGCAGATCAACATCATATGATGCAGGGTTCAATCTTGCATTCTCTTCAATCTGTGTTCTACACAGGGATGCATTTCTTGCTGTGGAAATGGCAGCTAGAACTTCCTGAATTCCCATTATGGAGGAGAGTAGAGATGAGAAACATGTCTACACGGCCCGATTGCGGACTGGAAAAGATGACTAGCTCTATCTTTTTATAGGACATATTTACCACCACCTGCGGGCTCTATTTTTGAGACTATTTCAAATGTGAGTATGGGCCACAGTGAGCCCTCGATAAACATGTTTTGTGGCTTTTGTGAATCATTGTTATCCAGCATCGGCTGTAATTGGACTGACCTAATTGAGAATCCCTCAAGGGTCAAACTAATACTACATAGACATTACTGGATAACTACAATTTAAACTATGAATTCCTACTCATCGCTTGCCCATCGCTTGCCCATCTAAGCCATGAACATAAACAATCAGGTACATTGGCTTCATACCTTCATATTTTTTCTGATAGTCTATCTCATTGTAAATTTATGTGTTTTAGGTTTGATATTGTTAAAAACAACTCTACACTTTTACCATGAAAACATATTACTTGTGAAGAAGCACATTGTAGATATTGTAAGCATCTTAACATTGTCAAAACACTTAAGCAAGTTGTATAGTATGTTCTGCTTTTTTAACCCAACAAAGTATTTATTTTGGGAAATGTTTATATGATCCAGTTGTTGGCAAACTTGATGAGGCATGGAGAAGATTACTCTTAGGTTATCCAGGATCTGTGGGTTGGGTTATCCAGGATCTGTGGCATAGGCTACAGTGGGATTCCGGAGACATTGGGCCTCATTACGCAGTAGGCGGTAAGTAACGGCCCTTACCGGCATGGAGCAATTAGCATGTCCATGTAGGAACCAGCCCGCTAATTGCGTGCCATTACGAGTATGCGGGCACGAGCTTTGCGCCATGCCGGTAAGGACATTACCGGCGTGCCGCTAAAGACCCCAAAAGTACCCTTACCAGCAGCAAAGAAAGCGCTGATGGCACTACCGCATACATGGATGTTGCATTAGCGGTCATCGTTAAAAGCGGCCACCGTCAATAGCAGTGACCGCTATTAGCGGTGACCGTAAATAAGCGGAACTGGAAGTAGCGTCATAGCACAGGAACAGGAAAGATCACGGCGGCCATCTTTGAATCCACAAACCAATGCCATCCTCAGCCCACAGGACTAGCATCAACACTACAGCAGCCCCAACTTCATCCAACAGCACAGCAGAATGCCCAAGGCCCTGAAGCAAGGTGCTGCGCGCCAGCACAAGGAACGTTTCTCAAATGAGGAACTAACCATGCATGCTGACACACTAGCAGCAAATGCAGAGGTTGTGTTTGCTCAAGACATGCGGCGTCCCACCCAGATAAGAAAAGGAGATCTGGGAGGAGGTGGCACGCAGAGTCAGTGCGGCGGGCTCCACCCCCGCACTGTAAAGGACATGCGGAAGAGCTGGGATGACCTGAGCCTCCGTGTCCGGAGCATACTTGCAGCCAATAGGAGCCAGGGCATGGGGACAGGTGGCGGCGGAGGCTCCCCAATCAAGATGACATACTGGGAGGAGACATGTGCCAGCACCATTGGCATAGAGACAATCGAGGGAGTGGGTGAAATGGAGCGCGGTGTGCCGTCAACGGCAGATGGAGGTGAGTGTCCACAACTCAAAGTCCTAATGCACATAACTGCAGCGATAACAACATATGCATGATGCACGTTAAACCATCACCGATGCTGTCCCTCTCTTGGTCCTCCACAGGCTCACAATCTGACAGTGAGGACCATGACACATGAGCACATCAAGGGGCACTGGCAAACCTGGACCGTCACAGAGGCCCAAAGCCACTCATGTCGTAACGTCACCAAGGCGTGAAAGGGTGACCAACACTGTAATGGCACCCACACTAGCCTGTCCAACCACACAGGAGCCACTGGCAGAAGGCTCACTGTCTGCTGCCAACAGCTCGGTTGGAGAAGCAACTGCCACGGCACCCCAGTCTGATGTAGAGGAACAATGCCATGCACCTGTAGGACAGCGCACACCCAGCCCGCAGCTGTCATCCCACCACAGCCCACTCCCCACATCCAATGCCAGCGGCCATGAGCTGTCTGATGGTGGATCATTGGCAGAGAGATGGAGTCCCATGGACAGCTCACCTGATGGCGGACACATGCGGCAAGCTGCACCAAAACCAACCAAAGGCAGGGACAGAGACCAGGTACTCAGCGTCATCCAACAGCGCCAGGAGGAGCTCACTGCACTAGTTGGACAGCACGTGAGCGAGGGTGCCCTGGCGAGGGAGGAGTGTCGGGAATCTGCAAAAGGACATACAAATCGCCATTGAAACAAGTACAACACGCATTTGCGCTGAGTTGGCAGCTGTGAGGCAGGTCCTCAGCCACATTGCGGATGCAATGGAGAGCCAGCGTCCCGCACAGGGACTGGAGCAACCAAGCACCTCCTCCTCTGCCAGCTCCAGGCAGACCAGCCCTCTGCACAGGTCGTGCTGACCTTGAATCGGCCAGACTCCCAACCACCCAATGGTGGCAGAGGACGTGGAAAGTAGGGGCAGCCTGTCATTGTTGACTCTTGCACACTAATGCTTCACTGACGTGCACGCCATATTTGGGGGAGTTGTGGGGGGAGGTGGGAGAGTGTGTTTGGGGGAGTTGCGGGGGGAGGGGGAGAGGGTGTTTAGGGGAGTTGTGGGGGGAGGTGGGAAAGGGTATTTGGGGGAGTTGTGGGGGAGAGGGGAGAGGGTGTTTGGGGGAGTTGTGGGGGGAGGGGGCAGAGGGTGTTTGGTGGTGGAGGGTTCATGCACTTTATTATCACTTAATGGCTAATACACCCGTTGTGTTAAGTCCAATCACATGACTGGACATTGATTATTGTGTATGTGTGCTTTATTGGTGAACAGTGCACAGTGTTCATGTCCCCCCAACACCCAGTGCCCTGAGTCCCACATCCATTGCACCCTTTTCATCCAATTGTATTAAAAATATTGGTCTATCAGATGCTGGTGCACAGCACGTCCCTCCAGTGCATCGCCACCTGCCTGACGTGCAGCCCCATCCCCTCCCTCCTCATCCTCCTCGTCAGGCGGTTGCAGTTCAACGTCAGGGGGCAGAGGCATGTTCCGTCTTATGCACATATTGTGCAGCATGACACATGCCATGATGATCTTGGACACCTTCTCATGCCCGTAGAGGAGTGCCCCACCCGACCTGCTGAAGCAGCGAAAACGTGCCTTCAAAAGGCCAAATGCCTGCTCGATCACCGCACCGGTACGGGTATGTGCACGATTGTAGTCCTTTTCATGCCTGTTCTGTGAGTTCCGGACAGGGGTAAGGAACCACCTCTTCAAGGGATAGCCAGCATCACCTGCATGGGTGCAACAATGGTTATGTGTAAGTGATGTCACCAAATGGAACCCCTACCTATGAAACAAAAGCATGCATTGATTTCCTGTTCTCATCCACATATACCTGCATGAATTGAGATAATCAGAGTAACTGCAATGTGTGAAGTCACATGATCGACAGGTGTGTGTAGCATCATCTACTGGATGCAGGGGTGTCCTATACCTTGTGCATGTTCATGCAATGTGGTTGCCCACGGCAGTTGTTGCCATGATCTAGGTGATGTGTAGTTAATCGTATGCTTTGATCCTGTCACCGGTGAAGCCAGGCACTTGATGATTTGCCATTCCACACGTGATGTCCAAATGCTGGCATGCTGCAATTCTGTGGTAGTGCACGGGTGAAATTCTGTATATTGGCTTAATGTGATTTTTTTGTACGCAATAATGGATGCATGTCCGTTGTGATGCTGTTCATCGGTCATTAGCATTGGCCATACTAACAGCATGTCGCTGCATTGTGTTGCAGAGGATACAGTCTGATTATGTGCAGTGTACATGTGGATGGCCATGGAATGGATGCAGTACTGGCTTGTTGTCATTGTTGTGTAGCTTACGTCTTGTATTTTGCTTTCAGGTGTCAGGTCCAGTCTGGCCTGCTGTGGGGCACAGTGTATTGGAGACTGGGCAT
The DNA here is from genome assembly GCF_040938575.1 of Ambystoma mexicanum. Taxonomy (NCBI): domain Eukaryota; kingdom Metazoa; phylum Chordata; class Amphibia; order Caudata; family Ambystomatidae; genus Ambystoma; species Ambystoma mexicanum. Next base: position 1,147,293,039 of record NC_090933.1, read on the forward strand.
CGTTCATTATCTCACCTAATCTCAGCCAGGTGAAGTATGCATCCCCCCCCATCTCAGCCAGGTGAAGTATGGTCCCCCCCCATCTCAGCCAGGTGAAGTATCCATCTCCACCCCCATCTCAGCCAGGTGAAGTATGCATCTCCCCCCACCTCAGCCAGGTGAAGTATGCATCTCCCCCCGATCTCAGCCAGGTGAAGTATGCACCCCCCCATCTCAGCCAGGTGAAGTATGCATCTCCACTCCACCACTCATCTCCCCACATCACACTGCCATGTGCTTGCCATGCAACTCACAGAGTAGCCAGGAATGTTGTCCTGCATGTCGCTCCATGTAGCGTGGTATCGTAGAGTTCCGCAGAACCATTGAATCATGGGTTGATCCGGGAAATCGCGCACAACAATGTGTGATGATCATGTTTGAATCACATACCATTTGCACATTGATGGAGTGGTATAGCTTGCGGTTGTGGTACACTACCTCCATGGCATGTGGGACCACCAATTCCACATGGGTGCAGTCAAGGGCACCGATGCAACTTGGGATGCCTGACAGTGAATGGAAGCCACCTTTGGTGTTGGAGAACTCCTGGGCAGTCCGTGGTAGGGATATATGGTCGCTTGTGTGCTTCAGGAGGGCATCGACCACTTGGTTCAGCGTGCGGGAGAATAATGGTTGTGATATGCCATGCATCTGCCCTACCGTGTGCTGGTAGGTGCCTGTGGCCAGAAAGTGGAGCACAGACACCACCTTAAGTAGAGGGGGAACGGCGGTACGGATGTCTATGAGGCTGACAATGTCATTGTGTATCATGTCCACAATAGTGGTGATGGTGTCCCGGTCCAGACGGTACAGGGTGTGGATCTGCTCAGGGGTTAGGTTGAATGGACTGGCTCTGATTCGAGGGATTGGGGGCTGCCTCAGTGATATGATATGATATGGCATTTGTAACGCGCCTATACACAAGTGTTTCAACTGTCTGCACTGGTCGGGCATGCTGTGCATGTCTCACCCTCCTTCTCCTCCTGCGTCTTCTCTGTGCTGCCTGTTGTTGTTGTTGTTGTTGCTGGAGTTGCAATGCAAGCATGTCCTCCAGCCCCAGTAATGCTACTAGTATTGAAATCATTTTGGTGTGTCAATGGGTGTCGGAAGGGGTGTGGTGTGCTCCTTTTGTGCTAGCTTGCCTCCACCTGTGCTGATTGTTTGCACTTGTGGCAGTTGAGAACACTGCACATGGCCATTTACGGGTGGTTCGCGATGCTGGTATTTCAGCCATGCCGGTATCCACTTTTAGCGCCTTCTTTGTGCCGCTATTAGCATGTCCGCCTGACTTGTGATGTTCTCCTGTTTACGCCATGCAGCTATTGCCGGCATGTAGGGTCGTGTGCCCGCGCCCATGCCGCATTAGAGGCACCATTATTTACGGTGCCGCTAATAGCGGTTTGGCGGGTCGTAATAGCCCGGAGCGGTTAACGATGCCGGTAATCATTTACCGGCATTGTTTTTCCCTTACCGCCTACCGCGTAATGAGGCCCATTGTAACCTGTATGAATAACGGGCGAAGAGGGAACTGGTCAATCTGTTTGTGATATATATATATTTATATACATATATATGTTTTATGATTAAATTAATCCCTTTTAGAATGTATTTTAATTCTTTCTAGGTTTTATTGTAATTGTTGAAGATGCATATACTTTTATGATGGAACCAAACCCTTTTAACAAATGAATTGCAATTAAGTTTTGGTTTAATATTAATTAATTTTATGTTCCTTGTAATGCACTGATTTGTGTTTACGTCTAAACAATATTAATGATGAATATACGGTTTCATTTGTAATGGTTGACATGTTTTTGAACCAAATACTGTAAATAAAATAATTAAATGGAGCATTTGTCATGATGGAGCTTAATGTGCGGGAGGAGAGTCAAGAAAATCCTTCTAAGTCTCTAAGTGTCTCTATGGGCTGGACTGGAAACCCTGGACAAGAAAGATTGAAAGTGGACCAGACTGGTCATTCGATGGAGGGTTGGCCCAGTTGAAAAGGTTTACTCAACATTTAGAAGATTCTTTTGGAGCTTCGTGTAGCCCATGTACTGGAGCTGCCAATTTCATATTGCAAAGTTAACAGAGGCAATGGATTCATTTTTTATTAAAATATAGTGTCACACTGTGTTGTTGTTAATGTGCTCAGAGGGCACAATATGTAAGGCTTAGCACAAGGTTGGAGTATCGTTTATAGTGCTAAATCTGTAAAACACAGGGTTAGCTCCCTCCCACCAGGTAGCCAAGTATAGTCGTCTGCCTGAGTATAGCCGTATCTTTGGTGTGACAGTTGCAAGGAGGCTTAAGAGGACAGGGAGCAAGGGCAAGCGAGCAGAAGAGCAACTTTCCCAGGGGGCTGTTGCCTCTGGTGTCCCACAGGGAGTTGAATTCCGCCTGACTGTGTTCTATCATGACCTGCAGTTGGGCGCTAGCTTGGTACTTTGTGCCCCGATCGCATACACAGATCAGCCGGGTGGTGTGGGGTGGCATCTGAGAGGCACACTAGTTGAGGCACCAGGGGCGTTGGAGTAGATCAGACAAAGATTAAGTCCCAGGGTACGTGTGTGGGGCAGCCTAGGAGAGGATTGAATGGTAGGGATAGCAGCCGCAAAATGGGTAAAGCACTGGCAGGACCTATGCGGGAAGAGTCCTGTGCAGCCCAGTCTCTCCCAGTACTGGAAAGTACCCTTGGCTGTACAAGGCACTAGCTCTGCGCACTAGTTGCGAATATCTCGGCTACCAACCCTACAGACCCTACTTCCCTCCTCACCGACTTTGAGTCGGGTCCAGTGTGCGACCTGGAGTCATTGTGAGATGACAGGGAGACACATTGCTGAAACAAGTCTTGAAAGTTGAGTTCACTCAAGCCCTGATGAAGGATTTTGTTATAATCCGAAACGCATCGGAAAACCATGTTCACCATCATTTGAGCCTATCAGGGGACAATATCCCGTGTGCTTTGATTTATGTACCAATTATTTTCTGTAACACAACAATGTACATGTGAATACAACATTACAGTTCTCTTACTTTATCTGAAGAGGACCATTTATTGTGATGTAACAGAATCCTTTTTGAAGGATTTATTGTGGTGTAACATATCTCTTTTTGAATGTACTGAAGTGGGAGAATGGAAAAACAGGCTCCCGTCCTTACCCTCTCGCGCCTGGCCTAAAGGATCACGGCCCAGGCACCCGCCACGAGAAGAGTTTGCCCATCTACCAGACGACCAAATACCCTGGTACAGGAACATACGGATATGTCCATCTGCCTGCCCAACAGCACGCCCTGCCCATGCTGACACCTGCGGCACGGATCAACTAGACTAAAACCAACACGTCGTTAGAGATGCCTTGACGACCTAGCCAACGATCAGCACACCTGTGCAAATATACACACTGGACACTCCCGCACCAATCTACACGAAGAATATACTCAGTGCTATGACGTAGGCAACAGACATACTCACGGACGTGCATCTTTATTATTTTCCACATAGGCTCTCAAAATGCAGAAACGCAAGACGCATCATGAACTCATCTAAAGAGCTTGCTTACGCTTCTCTTAAACCCAGGTGCCATAATGAGAAATATAACGAAGACATGATACTGGTCATAAGACAATATGTTACTATAACCTAAAGCGCCTGTGCACCAAATGGTTCCACCTATACACCAGGCCTAAGTAGGCCGCAAGCAAGAGCTCCCATGGACGTTAAAAGAACAAGAGTCAGGTTGCTGATCCTGCAGAATGAGCCCGGCGAGAGCAGACAGCCAAGGTCGTAATGTTGCAAACCCACATTCCGAAAGCAGACCATCAAGGGCACGATGTTGCAACCTCGCACGCCGCGCACCAACGTTAAAGTCACACCTGCAAAATTAAACCAGGCGCACAGTAGAGAAACAATATTAATGGTGCAAAGTCTGCCTCAAACACGGTCCCACCTCACGTGACCAAGCCGAACCTGACAGGATGCCAAGTCCAGGAGAAAGAAGGCGTCTGGATCCCTCGGTACAAGACACAGGCAGACACACTTAAAAGGCTCAATGGACATCTGCGACAGTGGGAGTAGTCGGCCTTCCAGCTCATGAATAAGTCCTCACATTGTCTGCACGTACTCATAGTGAAACATTGTTGCAAATGACAGGTACACCGAGAGCTGGGAACAGCGATGGTCCCAAGCTGGGAAGCTCACGGGTGCACCAATCAGAACATGGGGCTCTTATCACTGACGCCATTAACATTGACCAATCATCAGTAGTCTTCATGTAACAATTCTCATGTATCTAATTGTAGGGACAACCCAGATATATCACCTGACTCACCCTTGTCCACTAATATTGTTCTCTATACGTATGCTATACTAACCCTACCACTCGAGCAACCAATTAAGAGTGGCAATAGGTTTTTTGTTAAACTTTCTACGGTGACGCAAGTAGCGCGTCATACTAAGTTAAAAAGAGCCTGCGAGCCCACGATTGTGTGTGTGTCAGGACAGACGCGTACGCTCCTTGACCCATCCCTGCCGTTTTTGTTTAATAAACAGCAGAGTCACCTTGCTTCTTGCGTGTGTCTCATACTCTATCTCATCTGGGATATACAGCCCGGCCGACCCCGGCAGAATTTCCCCCCCGACAGTACCAATCTGTATGTTTATTTTGTCACTCTGGATTTTGCGGTTATCATTCCTCTGTAAAGATATGTAAATAGAATTTCTCCGTTTTGAAACATAGACTCTCATTTGAGTTGTTTTCTGTGTTACTGGTAACAAAGTACAAACATTAACGAAACCCACCTTTTACATATAATTGATTACCCTATGAACTACTGTTTGATTTAATGTCTTCAAACATTACCTTATTGTTTTTTTCGAACTTAGTCACATTTCCAGTGAAAGTGGGGTACCTACCCCTTAGGAGTGCATTATAGGGGGCGCCCATTATCAATAACGGGCTTATGGTATGAGGCATCTGAGAGGCACACACGTCCAGGCACCAGGGGCTTTGCAGTAGATCAGACAAAGATTAAGTCCCAGGGTACGTGTGTGGGGCAGCCTAGGAGAGGATTGAATGGTAGGGATAGCCGCAAAATGGGTAAAGCACTGGCAGGACCTATGCGGGAAGAGTCCCGTGCAGCCCGATCTGGTGGACAAGGCCTCTCCCAGTACTGGAAAGTGCAATGTCGGCATACACTGCTGTCCCCTTCTCTGCAGTGGTTAAGGGGAACAGAGAGTTGCAGAACTCACCGAAAGTAGGCTTTACTCACAGCAAGTCGCTGAGGGCCGCACACATTGTTTGAGGAGGACTACAATTGTCTGCGACAGGGAACACTGATGCACCATCAAAACATAGTTTCTGTGATGACCCTTGCGTATCCAGGACCAAACAGGATGGGGAGGAAATAATGCGCATGCATAGAACTGGAAGTGGACTCAGGTCAGATGGACACGGGTTGAGATGGAAAACATGTTATTAATAGTTGTTTATGTAATTGTTTGCCACTTGACTATAATTTAGGGTTAGTTGTGGTGGGAAGGAGGGGTTTAAAGCTTGACCTCTATTCTGGTCTATAGAGCTGTCTCTGTGACCAGTGAGAGGTCAGGTAGGTGGGTAGTATGGCAAGGGTGAAATTGTGTCACAACCCAGGGGATATGATGGGTTTCATACAACAAAGGGTGCCTTATCAGTCCATACGAAAGGGTCTAAAAACGTGCCTATTTGCCTAATGGGCCCTGGATGTCACCTACAACGGCCACGCCCTGATCTTGTTGCCACTTGTTGTATGTTTGATGCAGCTGATATACCCGTTGTTGTATGTTTGATGAAGCTGATTTACCATGAAACTGGTTCGCAACAGTGCCCTGATGCCTGTGGGCGTGGGCACTTTACAAATGAAAAAATAAAACAAATAAATAAATAGCATGGTTGACTTTTTTAAGCGCGGCAGGCGCAGACTTAGGTCAGATGTATGGCAAACGCTGGGGGTCACCAGGCATGATCACTACGACCATTGTGGCTATCAGAGGCAGCACACGTGAGTTCTATGTGGGCTTGCCGATGGGGCGTTCTGGGGAATGTGCAATGCTCATGGTAAAATAGAAGCTGAGGAATCGACATCAGCTTGGTATACCATCAGCAGCACATACTTTATTCGGATTAAATCAATCCACTTAATAATGAATACTCAGTTAAATCCACGAGGAAACCGTACAACCACAGCCATTCCCAAATAATAACAGCAAAATATAATGACATTTCATAAAAATCAGTAAAAGTAGTGTCTGGGCAGAACAGCACGTGCACATCACCTCGGGCTTCCTGAGGAAATGGCTAACATGAAGTAATCTAATCCAATTAGAGCCCAGGAACCCACAGAGGCATCAGCAAAACGAAGACAGCGAAAAGCAGGTCTGCACAGCCTCAGTTGATTGGACTTTAAGATTGGTAAAACAGATCTCAATTCACAATGTTTCATTTTCTTGACAAACAAATGTAATATTGAATGCAATCTTGGGAATATGGTAACAGAAAGGGCAACGGGAGGCTGATTCCCTTGTGCCTTTGCCACCTCATTTTGCATACGCGCAGTGTTTCGGCAGTAGGCTGTCACACCTAAGTCTTGTAATTAAGAAACAATCGCTCAGGAGATGGCTATGGAGGCACGGTTATATCCGTGTTGGCTGTGATATTGTTGCTATCTTGTACTTCTTTCCTTGGTAAGCATCCAAGAGCACACTATACAAGGAAGGTGCTACTGTAACACCTTCGGCAGAAGTGCCGCGGCGTGGCACACAGGAATACCACCCATTCCACAGGTAGGAGCCAGTGCTATAGCCATCTCATGTGCACGTGTTTGTCGCAGGTCGCCCAATGGCGTCCTCATTTTCAGCTGGTCTGGGGAGGAGATTGGTGTGGAGTGATCCCAACGCTAATTTGGGGACATTAACCAGTCACCGCCCGATGAATAGAAAGAATGGGGCTACTTTAGTTCACCTCACTTTGGACTAATGCCAAGCACTGTCCCAAGCAGCCTCCACAGCTGGTTGCCGACCCTCTGATTGGCTTCTCAGCAGCATTTGGTGATGGAGGACTGAGATGAATGGGGACACACCTTCAGAGGTCGATGCACACCCATCTGATCCATACCGCTGCTGACGAAGAGTTCCTTTCAAAGCCAAGGATTTCTCAGAGCAGAGCACTGTCCAGCAAGTGTAGATAACATTGTATTGTAATTTATTTATATAGCGCACTAAATGTCCCAGAGGCCTATGGGCACTGGACACAGAAAAACAAAAGCAAAACGGCCTCATCACGAGTTAGGCGGTAGCCCGACGGAATTACCGCTGGGGTTAATAGCGTTACCGCCAAACCCCATGTGCTCTTAGCACTGGATCACAGGTTTGGCGGAACAGGAATTCCCCATTCCCCATTGGGCCCAATGGGGGATTTTCGGTGGGATTACCTTTGGCATTATTACTGCGTGGTAATAGCGCCGAAAATCGACAAATTGGAGGTGGATTCAACCCCAGCTCAGAGGGTAAATGCTGCCAAACCCGTGATTTGGCTGACCATTAAATGCTGTGGTAATAACATTACTGCCACATTTAAGGGTTACTGCCAAACTCGTGATGACCCCCAGAGCCTAATCCAAAACAATTCCATTCCATTACAACTGAAAACAAATATTGTCCAAGATAAGTCTAACATTGGAAGTAGAATAACAGTTCCCCAGAGTTTTACAGGGACTCAATAATGAGGGCAGATTACTCTGTACGCATCCTCCTATGACACAGTCAAGATTGTTATCCGTAGTCCACTCCTTGATTTGTGTCCTCTGTAGAAATCTGAGATCTGCATTCTGATAAATCCGTAACCCGTTCTTGCTTGTAACCAATGGAAAACCTTATTTCTTAGAGCTTGTTTCGATTCCCAAATGTACAGGTCTCATGACACATGCCACTATAAAATGTCTATGGTCCCGGATGCACTCCCTTTGGTTAGAGTCTTGAAACAGCGGCTTACTCAACTTATTGTTATAAATGACCTCCTTTGTGATGTGGCCTTAATGTTCCTGCTATGAGTACTAGTATCCCTGATTAATAAAGGTTTCAATTTACCAGCAGGCACTACTTTAACTAATAGCTTTGACAAAACCTCCTTCGCCGGGATCAAGTGGGTATTGCCACACCTTCCCCCTCCACCGTAGGATCTTCAACATCTATATCATCATTTTGACAGGTTGTACTCTGGACAATATACTACTCCGTTGGGCACTGATGGTCTATTTTGGTTCAGGGGACTTGTACCACAAAATGATCAAAGGATTCAACCCATCGGTTAAAGTCAGAGCTGTTTTGACATTGGTTGAGGTCAGCACTAATCCTTTCTAACATAGGAAAGCCAACTTCTGGTTCAAACAAAGAGACTTCACAATTGCTTCCAATATAACAGTACACATACTCTTGATTGGTGATTGTGGAACTTTTTCCACTGTTAACTCTAAAGGGGTGCAGCCTACCTGATAATCTTCAGCAAGTAAATCTTTGTCGCGATTCATAGCATTGTTCAGGCTAAACGATTCATAGCATTGTTCAGGCTAAAAGGATTCATTGTGGGCCCTTGTATATCAACTCGGACATTATAAATCATGAACGAGGGAGTATTTCTGTGACACAGGTTTTTAAAGCAAACGGGTTAATATAATTTGGTAACCTCTTCTTGCCAACCCTCCATTTTGCAGAAAATACATTAGTGCGCGTAACATCTGTTTCTTTGACAAAGGAAAGAAGACACCAGAGAGAAAGAAAAAATGCTAAAATTATTCTATATTTGGTTGTACAAAAGCGTAGAACAACTATTAAATGGTGATATTCAAACAGGACATAAAGTAAAGACAACCAGCATATGGATAGTGTAAATAAATACAGAGAACAAAATAAGTATTATTTGCAAATGGTTTGTGAATCAAAACGAAAACAACTAAATATTCATGTTCAATAATTTATTTATTTATTTGCATTTGCATAGCGCACCTGCAGCCCAGAGGCATTGTGGCGCTTGTTACATGAAGTGTATAAGCATTTTCAATTGGCAGTTCAAATGTGACCGATAGGTCTCTTAGTTACAGGTACAAAATTCAGCAGCACTACATACACAGGATTACAGCAGTAATGCATGCAGACATGGGATGCAGCTGAGTGGTATTAGAGGAAGAGTTGTGTTTTGATTGCTTTGCGGAATGCTAGGTGGGAGTCGATCATTCTTATGTTGGGCGTAAGGGCATTCCATTGTGTGGCGGCTATCGTGGGAAAGCTGGATCCGCCTGCACGGGCCTTTTTAGTTTTAGGCACAAGGATGAGGTTGGAATACCCCTCTCTAAGAGGTCTTGTGGTGGTGTGTTTAACGATCCTCTGGACAAGGTATCGAGGGGCTGCATCGTGGAGGCATCTGTGTGCTAGGGAGAGAGTTTTAAAGATGATTCTCTGACAGGGAGCCAGTGGACCTGTCTCCTGATTTCCGAGATGTGTTCTCTCCTTGTGGTCCCAGTGGCTGCCCTGAGGGAATTATTTTGAGCGAGTTGAAGTTTAGCAAGGTTTTTGCATGACGTCCCAGATAGCAGGGCGTTGCAATAGTTGAGTCTGGAGCCAACAATAGCCCTGATAATGGTAAAACAGTTCTGTCGTGATAGGAATGGTCTGGCTGCGTTAATGATTTTTGCGTAGTAGGCTGAGGAGGTGGAAATAGAGTTTACTTGTCTGTCCTTGGTGAGGTTTGAGTCTAGGTAGACGCCAAGTGTTTTGACATAGTCAGACACCTTGATGGGCATGTTGTCAATAGTGAAAGAGGAGTATTCCTGACTGAGGTTACCCAGGATGGTGGGTGAGCCTGTAAGTAAGAGTTCCGTTTTTTCGCTGTTCAGGCAGAGCCAATTGTCCGCTATCCAGGATTGGATGGTTGAGTAGATAGCCGTGAGATTGGACATGTCAGTTTTGTAGTCACCAGTAAGTGGGATTAACACCTGTGTGTCATCCGCATAATTGGTGTATGAGATGCCCAGGGAGTCCAGGATGCTAAACAGAGGTCTGGTGTAAAGGTTATAAAGCATTGGTGCGATGCAAGACCCTTGTCGGACTCCACATTTGAGGAGGCTAGGGGTGGCGGCAGCTGAATCAGAAAAAACTTTCATAGCCCTGTCTTGGAGAAAGGAGGTAATCCAGTCACAGGCTTTAGGGGAAAATAATCACAAGGATATAGGTTTTAGCCAAGGGACTGGACAAAGAAAGGAAGGGGAAATGAACGGAGAAGAAATGGAAAATATTGCCAAGATGTGGAAAGACACAAAGTGATAGTATCTAGAAAGGGACAGGGTCATTCCTGCCCTAACATGATGCTTAGGGCAGATTGTTGCACTGAACATTACTTATACAGCTCATGTTTTGAATTATCACTTTGTCAAACCCAATTTGAATCTAGAGATAAATTCAAAAGATGCAAACAAAGAAATGGTGGTACATCTCGGAAGTAGCTTCGTTTTCCGAGGTCAGGTTTGCCGAGCGATCAAAGGAACCATAACTGATTGGCGTTCCTTCACCTTCGAATCCTAGCTCATGTTTTTCTTCCTAAAGACACTGGGGGTCATTACGAGGTAGGAGGTAACTATGCTGCTATTAGCGGCATGGCTACCCCCTTACCGGGTACTGGGTTCAGGTTCCATGAATGAGGATTTACTGGGCCATTCCGACCTTGGAGGGCCCAGTAATTCCTCATTCAAGGAACCAGGACCTGGTACATCCCCATTCCCATTTGAGCCCCCCTAGGGCTCAATGGGAATGGGGAGGTTGCTAACGGGTCTGTTGTTAGCATCCTGGTCTGCTCGTGGGACCCGCTAAGTATGCCTGGTTAAACCAGGCGTCCTTAGCGGGTTCCCCCGAACAGACCTCGTAATGGGGTGGTAAGGGGTTAACGGCTCCAGCACCTTTACCGGCACCGTTAACCCCTTTACCACCTTCCTTGTAATGAGGCCCAAAGACTCATACTCACTTGGGTCTGCAACTCATGTGCCACTTATCCCCCCAGGATTCAAAGATAAACCAGGTAAGGTAAGGCACAACTACTCCTGCCATTACAAGCAAGTAGGGGCCTATATTCTGCCCACCTCACCTCATAGGTCATCAATATCTTGTGATACTTGAGCTCTGGTGGATTGGTCGATTGTTGGCAGGCAGGACTGTGAGGACCAATGTACATCGCACTGGCTCGCAAAGACCGCTGTTCAGGGCTCCCGTGGCAACTTCTTTGATACCCCCGACCGAGATCGCCCCCGGGCCTGAGCAGATGAATACAGTGGTGAGTGACTCCTCCTCTGGCTGTTCCTCTTCACCAGAGCCCCTGCATAACGCAAGTACTTTTCCTCTCCCCGTCAGTCTCAATGGACCCGCTAGGCTTAGAGAAACTGACCCAAAGGCGTCAAGCCGCACCGTCAGATGGCCTCCTCCGACACTGAGGACATTAACCACATTCCATACCTAGAATGGCCCCAGAGTAGTGGGATCTTCTGGCAAAAAGATATTGAGGGGGAAGCCAATGTTTCAATAGTCATAATGTACAATTTAGGCTTTTTCTGATTTTCGTGGTTCTTCTAAATTTGATTTTCCTAGTTGAACACAAAAGCACCTTTCACGGTAGTGTAGAATGGTGCATATTAAATCTCAATTGAATTCACTTTTGGTAACCTCAAATCCTGCATTTCATATTCTTTCCAAGCTGACTACAAGCAGCCTTTCCCCCCAACCACTCTCTCTCAGTGAGCTTCCTGAAGGCTCTAACTGACTTATAGAGCAATATGGCAATGTCCGAAGTCCAGGTCCAACATGCTAGTGTGGGCCTGTTCTTTTAGAGAAAGTGGGACCCTTTTTTTGATCAAGGAAGGCCCCTTTGATGAGCCAGCTAACAGTTTTAAAAGGTGTTACAGAACAAATATTCTTTAAAATGCACAATTATCAGAACATGTTACCAAACATCTCCCCCTTGGCTATTACTCAGGTCACAAAAGGAATGAAATACCATTTGCAACTGTGGACCACTTCTTCTATGGGGCCCGCGGACGGGGGGTGGATTGACCCACAGGGAACTCTGGAGATTCCCCAGTAGGCTCCACTCCCTGGGCCTCTTTTGTGTAGGTATTTCCACATTTTCATCATAGAAAAAAAAGTGTTTGGTTTGCTCCAATTATGTAACATGGGGGAACTTTGAACATGATTTTCGGGGACTCTTCTGGTTCCCACTCCACCCCTGTTGGTGTCCAAATCAATTGCATGGCCTGGCCCTGGCTGACTGTACAGTGTTTATTAGAGTGAAGGAGGTACTGCAAAGCACTGTGAACATAGGGGAGGGCATTGTAACGCATAATTAGAGTAGGGGGTTGACACATGAGACATGGGTCACTGTCCAATGCCACTGCTCTAAAGGCAATCACCCACTGCCGTCCTGCTTAATAAAATAACATCTCATCCCATCTGTAACAAGGGTTCAAGATTTGGTATATTCTCAAAAGGTCTCATCTTCATTTATATAGCTGTTTAAGACAGAATTTTACTTGAAAATGCGGTGTCTAGAAAATCAGATTATTATTGCCATAATAATTCTATTTCATTCTATGAGGTTTTATAAATTATATTCTGCATTCTCTTTAAATTAGCTTAGACAAAATTACATGTGCAAAGTTAAGTTATAACCCAATCTAGTTCTCTCTCTCTCTCTCTCTCTCTCTCTCTCTCTCTCTCTCTCTCTCTCTCTCTCTCTCTCTCTCTCTCTCTTCTCTCTCCCTCTCTCTCAGTCCCTATCTGAGTCTACATCTTGCTCTCTTTCTCTCCACGTTGCTCTCTTTCTCTGTCTACCCGAAATTATCAAGGATAATCTAGTCATTGACCTCTTCTTCACTGGGCCTTATAGAATCTCAGCTTCACTTCACTGATGAGGCCCAACACGGCTGTGTCTGGGGTACTGATGGGGCTCTTGTTCAGAGAGGAATTGTCTGGTGTTTGGGTTCTGGGCTGCCCTTGTGGGTGGGACCAGACTGATATGAAAATGGATATTTCTACTCTGTGAAGAGTAAAGTGAGCTCAAACGAAGTTATGCATCATCCATGTATAAAGGGCTATTTGATTCATATTTATTTATTTATTTATTTAATAGTTTTTTTTTTATAACTCGCTTAATACCTGAGTTTGGTTTCTAAGCACAGACCCAAACCTCTGTTGAACTGCATGGTCTTGCTTCGAAGACCAGCACGTTGTCCCTGTGCTATCCTCCGTTTGTTATAGATAGAGGGGCCCTCATGCTTTTGGAAATTATGCCTGAATAAGGGTATTTAAAAATCCTGTAGTGGGGATGTCACATTGCTAATAGTGGAATTATTTGATAATTGGGGTAGCAGCAGATGCATATTTTCTACCAACTATGATATAGCCAGTGGCATCATGCAATACGCTTCCATACCAGGCAGTATATATAGAATTGGAGACATTTATAGGTCATAGTTCCACTGATTCCCAGTGAGCAGGAATGTTATCCAAAAACATACGAGAAGCACAATCAAATTTTACCCAAATCAAATAACTGCATTAGTGACACTGATCATGAAAGAAAAATATAAGCGATTATGTTATTGCAACCACAAATGGGATAGTAATACACATAATTGTGACACTTTTCCAACTCAACAGGACTTTGAAACCGGATATTAGATTGGAAATGTGGTTTATTGGGGAAACAACACACAAATGAAACCAAATGTATTTTGTTATTGAACATCTCTGAGTGATGTGACCGAACAGTCATCTCCGAGGTCCTTGGTGTTTTTTATCCTCCAATTTCCACCCCATCTCACTTCTTCCATTCCTATCTAAGATTCTAGTGCGTGCACTTTATTCCCAAGCCTCATCATAGCTTGACTTTCATTCGCTGCTTCTTCAAACCCAATCTGGCTTCCATCCACTTCACTGAATTCGCCTAACTCAGTGTCTCCAATTTGTTTCTTTCTGTTCACCATTCTAGGTGCTCTTCAATGCGTATTCTTCTTGATCTTTCCACCGCCTTTGATATGGTCGGTCCTACTACTCACTTATACACCCTGCGCACTTCTGGTGCTGTTCTCCACTCGTTCAAATCTTACCTTTCTGACTGTTCTTTTTCTAATCAATGGGGAGATAGAAACTCCCCTACTTTACCCCCACGGGCCCACGACCCTTTTCCCTCTACCCCTCCCCTTTCTCTTCTATTGTTCCTTGCTTTTGCCTCACCTCACATTTCTATGCCGATGACTCCCAGATCTTTGTCTGCTTGTCTTCCTTTCCAACTCTCGTCACGCTACTATCGCTGGCTGTCTTCTTGCCATCCAATCTTCACTCTTCCCTTTTCAACCTCCATGCAGAATCTGGGTGTCCTCTTTCACTCGTCTCTTATTTTTTCTTGACAAATTTCCAACACTGCCCGCTCCTGTTGTTCCCAACTATCCAATATCCACAAATCTTTCCTTACCTTTCGAAATATTAAACATCTCATTGTCGCTCTGATGTTCTCTCATCTTGACTACTGCACTTCACTTCTCATTGTTGATCTCCCAGCCTCACATCTTTCCCTATATGCTCTGTCTTCAATGCTGCTATTCGTCCTCTCTGTGCTCTCTCTTCTCGTACTTCTGTCCTTCCTTTCCTGTACTCCATTCCTGGTTATAATTTCGGATCTCAGCTGTAATTCCACTTCCTCTGCATTGTCTTCAAATGCCTATCTCTGTTCCCTATATTTCTCTTTCAGTCCCCTCCTGTATGCTTCAGTCACATTCCCAGGTTTCTACTCAACGTGGCCAAACCATCCTGTGCCCAATTACGTTTTTTGTTCATTTTCATTACTTGCCCCTAAACACTGGAACTCTTTGCCTCTCCACGTCAGACCTATCCTCACCTACTCCTTATTTTTTTTTATTTTATTTTATTGCATCAATTAGTTACCAAAGGAAACTTTAAATGCATTGTGGAGATAAAAAGAAAAGAAAAGAATTGAAAAAAAGGAAGAAAAGGAAGAAGAAGAAAAAAAAAACACGGTTACATCAATTATATATTTATATAGCGGGGAAACAGTATAACTCGAGAAGAATAACTAAATGTCCAAAATTGTAAAGGTTTCTCTCATAAAGTTCAACAGAGCCAGGGTCGTAGATACTTTTTCCCCCCTTCTCAGAATTAGCCACCTGTCCTGCAAGGTTAAAGTGCTTAAATTTGAAAGGTGCGTCCCCAACCATTTCTCTCTGAACTTAGTTAAGGTAACACAATTCATCACTAGATGCTGTAAGGTTTCAGCCTCTTGCCCACAGCCTCGACACAGCAGACTGGGTTTTTCCTCTTTTTTGGTTCTTCTCCCTAAGACTTCTCTTGTGTGGAAGAGGTTTAGTCTGAATTTTAAGAACCGCTGTCTTTCCGTATTTGAGGGAAATTTATCCAAGTAAGGGTGGACGGTGCCTCTGCAATAGTGCTCGTCCATGCCTTGGGTGATTGATGGCAAAGCACTGAGCCTGTCCAGGGTGGCTATCCAGTCCCAGTCCAAGAGTTTTCTCTTTACCATGAGCGGATTTAACATGAGATTGTCTGGTTTTAGTGCTATGGTATTCAGGATTTCTAAACAAATGAATTGCCACTTGGTTAGGACCGGAATCAATTGTCTTTTGATTGCTTTGTTAATTGCCACAAATCCACTTCTTTCCTGGGGGTGCAGACATTTGCAGAGGAGTGTCAGGGATTTCCAGACCGTAGATATGTAAAGGGACGATAGGCCTAGTTCCTTACGCACACTTTCCATTGGAGTTGATGTCGGTAAACCCAATACTCTTTTCCAGAATAGGCCCTCCAACAGTTTCCAAACATCTGAATTGATGAAGAAATTCGCCTCTGCTGCGTAAGTGAGAATTGGCACAACTTTCAGTTTGTAGAAATCTATCAGAGGACGAAGGGAAAAAGAACAGTATCGTCGCTTGATTAACAAGGCTTGCGAAGCTAAGTTCGTAACTTTACTTCTAAGCCTGCAGATACCTGGACCATCTTGGATGCTGTTGTTTAAAGTTACTCCAAGGTATATCATGGACGAAACCAGTGGTACTTCTTCCCCGGAAAGGTACCACCTTAGATTTTTCATGCCGATGATAGGTCCTAGCCTCAAGATCTTTGATTTTTTTGGATTTATACGGAGGCCGTTTCCTTGTGTGTATGACTCGAGTGCCTTTAGTTGCCGCTGAAGTCCTATGGCCGTTTGGTCTAGCAACAGAAGATCGTCCGCCGCAAATAACAGCCTTCCCACAACGGTCTCCGCGATTTTTGGGGGGAAACACCTCACTGCTTCGAAAGCTTCCTGCATGTCGGATATAAAAAGGCAAAAAACAGCGGGAGCCAACCGACAGCCCTGTTTCAGACCGTGCATGGCCACCACATTGTTTGAGAGGTTGCCCTGTCTGTCCAACCTTACTCTGAGGGTTGTCCCCGTGTGTAGTGCTTCGAGAGGTTCTCTCAGGTTGGTCGGACATCCCCATTTCCTTAATTTGTGCCTTAGCATTCCGCGATCAACAAAATCGAATGCCTGTTCCAAGTCTATTGACGCGATATAGATGTTCTTATATTTCTTGGCCTTAACCATGCATTTGATTATGTTGATGAGTAGCACATTTAAGGATGTTCCAATGCCCTTTCGAAAGCCTGATTGCCAAGGGTCCAGATGGTCTGCCAGCCGACTCCAATCATTTAGATGTTTCAAGATTAGTGCTGCAAATATTTTGCCGACGACATCCAAAAGGCAATCGGTCTGTAGTTAGTGGGCACGGACCTATCTCCCTTCTTAAAGATCGGCACAATTATGGACGTCGTCCAAGATTTAGGTAACTTTTTTAGTCTTGTTATGTTGTTATACAAATCCAGCATGAACGAAGCCCATTTTTCCGGGTCCCTTTTGAGGATGTCGTTGGTGAGACCATCAGGTCCTGCAGCCCTTGAAGAATTGGACTGTTTAATAAGGTCTAGAATATCTTGTTTTCCAAATTTAAAGTCCCAGGGCTCATTCGATGGTAAGAATGGGGCAGGACCACAGATTTTCCCCATAGAGTAAAGGTTCCGAAAGTGAGTTTCCCAAACTTCTGAGGCTATTGGATTTACCATTTTTGAGTCGGAAGGGATGTTTATTTCATTGATCAATTTCCAAATACCAGTGATGTTTTTAGTAGATAGTAGGTGAAGCATCTTCTCACTGTCTTGTTGCATTATTTGATGTTTGTGTTGCTTAAGCCAGTTCCTGCAGGTGTTTCTAGCTTTAGTATACAGGACTAAGTCAGCTGGTGCTCTAGTTTTAACATATAATCTCCTGGCTTTTTTAACAAGTTTTTTTTTTGTCACTACTTGGTGATCATAGTGGTGCCGCTTGCATTGGTGAATTTCCTTGGCAACAACTTTTGGGCGAAAGATCTTCAGTGTTTCAGCATATTCTATCAGGTTTGGACCTTGGTCCTTGATCCAGCACCAGGGCCTTCTCTTTTCTTCCCATGCGTAGTCTATTGCCACCAGGAGTTGACTCAAGAAACTGGTTTGGTAGATGTTTGCCTGGTACAGACGAGAGCTTGTTCCAGGCCTCAGATTTGAGTTCCAGGATGTTGTGATCACTCTGGATCGTGGGGATCACTTCCAACAATATTAATTTGCCAAAGAGATTTTCTGATGCAAACATATAGTCCAGTGTACTTGTTTGGGCACCCCGTTTCCATGTGCGGGCGGCTGGTTTGTCGCCCGCCAAGTTACCGTTTACCAAGTATATATTTCTGGCTAGTAGTTCCTTCTCCATGACCACGCCTCTCGTTATTTTTTTTGAGGCGTTCAAAGGCAGGAACTCTATTTTCCTCTGCTTCTTGTCGTAACATTCCATGTTCAAGTCACCACATAGCAGAATTTCAAGTAGTGGGCATTCAATCCTGGCGTCGTCTATGGCTTCCAGTAGGACTTCCATAAGTTTGTCCTCATCTCGGGCTGTCGGGCCCCAGTATACGTTGCATATAAGCAACTGCCAGTCTGAAGTAAGTGAAGCTGGTTCTGATGTGGATGAAATCCTAGTTAGTTGGATCCAAGGGTTTCTGTTTAGAGAAGAGAGCACTTTTATGCCACTGATGCGCTTTACCCCCAACAGTAAACCCGAGCTCGGTCTGCCTTTTGAGCCCTTTGTTGCGGGGCTTAGATATAGCTAAAACCTGTCCAGAAGAGGTAGATCACACAACCAGGTTTCTTGCAAACAAAATAGGTCGTAAGAGGACAGGTGTGTTGCTGAATTGCCAAGTAAATGCACATAACCCCTTGTGTTCCAACTCATGATCTTTATCCCTTTTGGTTTGGAGTTGGAGTGGGCACTCGTAGATGGGTGTTGGCGTTATGACTTAGCAGATAGGACCCCAGCCAGCCAACTCCAGTCGTCTTGACTATTCACCAAGTTTAGTCCTGCTTTTTCTGATTGAATATGCACTTGGTCTCCTCCTCTATCAACCTCTCGGGTCCCTCTACCACTATTTCCTGCTTTCATCGGATGATCCTTATAAGGTTTGGTAGTGGTACTTCGGTGGTTGTGTAGTAGATGTTTCCGAGTAGCTACACGGTCGGATCTGTTTTCCTCCTCCAACTCCCTAAGCACGAATCCATATAAGTTAAGTTTTGGGCCCAACTCTAAGAGTACATTTTTAGTGTTTTGATCACTTGTGTGAAGAATCACACTGTCGTGTCGCTGTTCATTATGAAATTCGATCCAGTCTAAATCCCTCGATTTTAATTTCTCCAGAAGATCCAGGGATTGTAAGAGCCTCATAACGTTAGCCCGATTCATAATTAAGTTGTCTTCGTAGCCTAGAGTTCTTTCCAATAGTATTCTGTAGTGTTCCTTGGCATTTTTTGCCCCCGGTCCATTGTGGGCATTGTGAGTGTTGGGCCCACATGTCGGTTTTCTCTCAATCGTTTCTGCCCATGAGACTGTTCTTTTTGTTTCCTTTGACGCGTCAGGGCTGACTCCTTTATTACTGGTAGTTTCCAGGGATCTCTGGACAAGAAAGTTCCGTCTGTCTTCCAGTGTTGTGTAAACCAAGGCGTTAGATGGATGTATGTCTGCCCTCTCTTTTTCTGTGGGGCTGGCCGATATTTCTCTACCGGAGTGCACTCTAGTTTTCCACTTGAGTTTTCTATTGAAGACCGAGTTCGGAATCGATAACGGGGGCATTGAGGGCTTTTTGAAGGACACTAGCCGCACCGCCCTGTCTTTAATCGTCTGAGCCTTTGTCTCCCCTTTAAGGTCGACTTCTTTTATCTTGCTGTATATTTCTGGATATTCTTCCTCGATACCACTTTCTGTTCCGGAGGTATTCGATCCTGACTCCCCCTCCCATGTGGTGTTTATGTCTGAATAAACAGATAAGTCCATGAGAGAGATGTCCATGTTGTCATTTGTCGACGTGATGTCCAGTGGGCGAGGGGACTCATCAGGAGTTACTTTTAGGCGGGCAGCAGGAGCAATTTCTGTTTTTTTTATTACTGGTCTCTCATGAGTTGGCAGTTTGCAGGGAAGTGCCAAGTTCCTTGGAAGGGATAGACCAGTTGCAATTTTAGATCTCAATGTGGGTTTTCTTGTAGGCAAAGGTCTCTGTCCTATAGGTTTGTCCGTTGGTATGACTATTTTCCCATAGTTTTTGTCGCCTTTCTTGTTTACTTTAAGTAGCCCTTCCTTCAATGGGGATAAACCTGATTTTGGTTTCTTAAATAAGTCAAATAATTTGATGTTGCTAGTTGGCACTGGAGCCTCGAGCTGATCCTGTGTAACCAGGGGCAGAGTATTAGTTGCAATGGAAGATGCTGAACATCCTTCCTTCGGTGCTAGCCTACCCTACTTCATTACTGGGCTAATTGCCCGCACAGCAGGGTCCGTGTTGGTAGAACTGTCCTTGTATTTAGTAGTGGAAAGTTCCTCAAAAGTACTCTTTGTAGACAGAACCACCTGCTGGTTATGAGTCTGTTCCAGGGAAGTCGGACCACTCTCCGGGCCACCTGCACTCCCTAACCTGAGACTTGTCCTTTCCGATCTTCTTATTTCTTTTTCTTTTATGATTGGCTCGATGATACTTTTTTCAAAATGTTTGTCGTATGTTCGTCATTTTTTTCGAGTTTCGACTGAATTGCCGAAACAAAGCCTTCTATAAAGATCATTTTAGAAAACATCATTGCGATTGTTGTCGTATGGTCCCGAAGCTGATCATTTTGCGACTCAATAAGTTTCATAAAGGGGTCCATTACAAGAGCAAAAGCTGTGATCATTCTAGGATCGATTTGGGGATCCTTTTTAGAAGGAGCATCTCCTTGAGTTGATTCCAAGACGGACAAGAGATCCTCGTCTGTGGGAGAGGGTTGTCTTCTTTGCCGTTTACTTGGAAACGGCGCTTGCTGGGGGAATACTCCTTTATGGAATCTTTGTGGGGGTCCCTGAGGTAAAGTTTTGTTGACTGAGGCAAGAGACCCTCCCCATTTATTTGGTGATGACCCCTTACGCTCAGGGATAAATGTGTACGACAATGGGGTGGTCATTTGTTGGGATCTAGACCGTGGCATAGAGGGGTCCAGAAGACACTCTCGAATAGTCACCCTGTTTTGCTGGTTCGTACTTGAATAGTTTGTGTGGAAATCGGTGTTCAGTAAGGAAATCCCGATGGGTTTCCAACCGTTGTCCGATTTCTTTGCTGGAGGCTGATCTCTTTTGTTCCCATTTAAGGAACCGAAGACAAAGGGGTTCACAACAGGAGGTGCGGTTGGCCTTAGGGAACCCGTCTCATCATCATAAGTTGCGCCCAAGTCCTTTGGGGAGGAGAGAGTAGAATTTAAGGGAATCGAATTGGGCGAAACCTCCCACACTGTGGCCTTGGGGGACAGTCCTATTTGTGGTTTTGCGTTCTGGCCCCTATCGTCAATGACCACCGTCTATTAAAAAGTCCCCGATTTTCAATTTCTATGGGGGGCACTGATGTATCCGGGGTCTTGGAAGACTGTTGGGGCTGTAGGTGAAGCTGTGTGTGGGAGCCTTCTCCTTCTCCTATACTTGATCCGTTCACCACCTCCTCAGCCGTTTCCACATTTGTTTGTAAAATATTTTTGAATGAGGCAGTGCTGCATGTAATGGCTACCTCGGGGTAGCAGCCCACCCCTGTCCTATATGGTGAGAGCTTTGAGACCGGTGAGTCCACCATTGTGAACAGTTAGTCAGTAAGACCAGGCCGAATTACTAAGATTTCAGAAGTACCGGGTTGATATACAGGTCTTTTCAGAATAAATAGATCTTGCAGTTACCTTGCTGCCTTCTTGTCTCCCTGCCACCGTCTGCACATAGGCGCACTTCCCGAGTGAATCTGGCACCACCAGCGCCTAACAGCCGCACAACAGCTGATGGGCTTTTCCCCGCCGGGCTTAACGCCGCGAGGGTGACTCACGGCTGAATAAAAGGTCCGGATAAGTCACGTGATCCGTCACGTGATGCAGCGTGGCTCCGCCTCCTCCAGGAAGCAGAAGGGGCCACAGCAAGAGCTATCTGCAGCTCGCAATGCTGTGAATAGCAGGGTAGATTTCAAACTGCAAAACGAAGCTCCAAGGTAATGCAAACACACCGCTCAGCTGACTCACGGCTGAATAAAAGGTCCGGATAAGTCACGTGATCCGTCACGTGATGCAGCGTGGCTCCGCCTCCTCCAGGAAGCAGAAGGGGCCACAGCAAGAGCTATCTGCAGCTCGCAATGCTGTGAATAGCAGGGTAGAGTTCAAACTGCAAAACGAAGCTCCAAGGTAATGCAAACACACCGCTCAGCTGACTCACGGCTGAATAAAAGGTCCGGATAAGTCACGTGATCTGCCACGTGATGCAGCGTGGCTCCGCCTCCTCCAGGAAGCAGAAGGGGCCACAGCAAGAGCTATCTGCAGCTCGCAATGCTGTGAATAGCAGGGTAGAGTTCAAACTGCAAAACAAAGCTCCAAGGTAATGCAAAAACACCTACTCCTTATTCCATTCTCAACAAAAAAATGCTCTGGCTTTCTGATGTGTCTTAAATTTCATCCCTTTGGCTTTTATGTTTTACCAGATTGTGTATTCATATTTTGTAGCAACACGTTTATGTACAACGCTTTGGTGAAAACTCCTAACAAATTCAATAAATAACAATAATACAAATAAACTTTGTGATCGTTTGAAAGACTGGGCTTGAATTACTTTTATGTCTACACTGCTTATTGTATGAGTCTATGGGTGTGTGAGCATCTTTGGTGTGACTTCTTGAATGGGGGGGGGGGGGTGTGTGTGTGTGTGTGTGTGTGTGTGTGTGTGTGTGTGTGTGTGTGTGTGTGTGTGTGTGTGTGTGTGTGTGTGTGTGTGTGTGTGTGTGTGTGTGTGTGTGTGTGTGTGTGTGTGTGTGTGTGTGTGTGTGTGTGTGTGTGTGTGTGTGTGTGTGTGTGTGTGTGTGTGTGTGTGTGTGTGTGTGTGTGTGTGTGTGTGTGTGTGTGTGTGTGTGTGTGTGTGTGTGTGTGTGTGAGAGAGATATCTTCAACCCTCTATCTGACCTTCCAGGCAGCAAGTTGCTGGTTGATCGGCACAAAGAAATGTGACCATTGTGACCATTTGATGGTAATTCCTGGCATGTGACATGAATAGCTAGGATATTCCTGAACACGTTGTAAATAACTGCCATGTTGTAGTATATTGCACATGTTGGAAGTGGCTGGGCTTGTTACGGGAATACCTGGCATGTGATGAAATTATTGGCATATTATTGATGAAATTGGCATGTAGAGGGGATGCCTTGGAATATAAACAACCTATTCATAACATGAATTACTCAACATGGCGTATGATGAGAATACCTTGCCTATGGTGGGATTTACTAGTTATTATAACCATATGCTATGTTAAATGTCACATTCTTTAGGAAAATTAAAGTTTAAATAATGGGAAAAGACACGTTTCTAGGTGTTGAAAGCTGCATACAGAAAACAGTAGTTTACATGGCATTCAACGGCTACATAAAAGGGCCAATTAGTCTAAGCCAATTGACCCAAACCACAAATAACTCTTTCCTTTTCTGCCTCAAGTCCGGACACTGCAGCTCTGCCACCCTTTTGTGCCCCAATTCGGCTGCTGTTCTGTTAGGGAGATTTCTCACACAAGTGCTTAATTCCCTCTACGTTAGAGCCCTCCAGCTCTTTTGCTATATTTTGGGGCTTTGAACTTTTCATTTTCAATGTGTTTTACTTTTATGCTCATGGACTATGGAGTCTCACCCACCCCATAGGCATCATCTTTTTACTGTGTGTCCCCCAGCACCTTTAGTGCAGTGACACAGGGTTGTCTTTTCAGATTTCCCACTTTGAACTCCATTTTCTGGGCCTTACTACTGTCTCCCAGAACATGTAAAGTTACCATTGACTTGACTAGTCTTTTTAAATTTACAGACCAAGTACACCCTATCTTCCAATAGAGTACTGTGGGGGTTAATAGTTATCCCCTTTTGTCTGATTCTCATGGAACATTAGTATGTTCCCCTTTCTCTAAGATTTGGCTGGTGGCAGTGGTATCTACCATTTTTTTCTACTGCAGACTATGAAAATAGCCTTTGGTACCATTGAGGCTATGGTGGTAGCCTCAAACTCAAACCCGGTAATACACTTTTCTTTTAACTTGGTTCCGGTCAAGTTCTTTTGCCATATCTTTTTGTAAAGGTCTTTCTAGTGTTTTACTCTGCACTCCAAACCAGGTTTGGCTCATTTGTTTGCCGTCCTTTGGTGGGATTTTGCAAAGAAGCCCTCCTTAGGTGCCTGAGTGTCTGGGTCGACAGGATGTGAGGGAGGGGTTTGAGGCTCCCTGCATAGGGTCTCCTTGGAGACCCAAATCACACACTTGTTTGATTGGCTAGGTGGCTGCCCTGCCAGGAGATACCCTGCGGTATGATTGACAGCCAGGCTGTGGCGAATGGGGGATTTGGTGCATAAAATGCCAGTCTCTGGGAAAGGAATGTAGAGTCGCCACTGGAACGAGAGAACCAACGAGAAGCTGAAGAAAGATGACTGCTGCAACTACTGGACACCCGGTGAAGCCCTGCCGCAGGTCTGAATCACCTGAAACTTCGACGACAGACACCAAACACCAGACACCGGTCCTCATCCTGGTCGAATTTACTGTGCATCACTGCAGTAGATTGGATAGTCAGTGGGAAGAGAACCAGTTTAGGCTGCAAGGAACGCACCTTTTATTTGTCGTTTTGCTCTGCTGCTGGCTTCTTCCCTGGGCAGTGCAGGACCCTCCAGCCATCCTCCTTCTTGTCCCCATGATGGAAGCTTCAGGAACCGAGAGCCTGCAGGAACTGCCAGGAACAACTGTCTCAGCTACAGCATTCATCTTCTTTAAAGGTACTGTGCAAATTTGGTTGTTCTTTCCGTCCTACCGCATTGAAAGCGCAGGAACTCTTTTGCCTCTATGAAGGCTTGTCCTTCTCTTCTCCTTTAAGTAACTTTTCCTCCGACCAACTTCATTTTGATTTCTTGGCAAAAACTTAACCGTGAACTACTTTGAACTGTGTGATCCTCTGCAAAGACTATGAACCATTAACACTGGCACAGACATATTTACTTGAATCCTAGTTGTAGTAGCCATTTCTAGATTGCCCTGCCTATAACTTGTTGGTGCTGTTGATTTTGGATAACCTTGTTTTTCCTCCCTTTTTAAATTGCTGGAGTGTCATTTTGCTCACACTTCATTTTGAGCTTAACTTATCCAGAATTGATTGGGTGTTGTTGTAGTATATTAAGACTCTGATTTTCTACTGATAGATGATAGTGAACTGTTTTATAAACAATGGTGTAAATAAATGTATATTCTTTTACTCAGAAACCTTGAATCAGTGTTTGTTTGTATCATAGTAATTGTTGTCTTTGGTGTAATCTCTTGTACTGCTCACTTTACTCTTGATAAGTCTGGATGCTCAGCCATCGCTACCACTTTACTGTGTAGTACAGGCTTGTACCAAAGATGAAATTGTGCTTACACTTGTAGTCTTGTGTGTAGTGGTCCCAAAGGGTATTGCACATGATTCTGCCTAACATGTTCTTCATACCTGTCCCCTCTAAACTTCACATGACAGACTGTTCACTTGCAATGGAGCACCTGATGTTCTTGTGCCTCTTGGGCCCCTTAACTCTACTCATGATTGTATTGCCATCTCTCTCATACCCTGCAGTGCTGACTCTAGTTCAAAATGGATCCACGCCCTACAGGAGCATGATGCGATCCATAATGCCTTTCACCAGTACACTGGGCTACTCTGTCCAGTGGGTTTATTCTGATCTCATCAGCAATTGGGTCCTTTTGGCAGTGCAATTGAGGCATTTTCTAAGGGTACGGAGGCCAAATCGGGAGAAAGAGGCACATCTTTCCAGCCGCTCACATGAGAGTGAGTGTACACCATGACCTTGAACATTTTCTGTCTTTCCTGTGTAGTAGTTGCTTTTGATGCAGAAAGTAGGAAGGAAGGTTGCCAGAAATAGTTACTGATGATTGTTTTGTTATGGTTGAAGTTGCTATAACGTATTATCTTTCTTCCTGTTTCTCATGCCCTCTTACCGTAATTGGCCAGTGCCATGTATAAAGTTGGTCGATGATGGGATGTAGATGAATCACAATATTTCTGCACCTCCAAAGATATTCCAGTTGGTTGACAACCGATTCATGAGGTATCTCCTCAAACTTGCTAGGCTCCAAATTGGTCTTCGTTTCATTGTGCCTATGGTCGTTTTACCTCATTTGGGACAACTTACAATTGGGACATCTTGTTTCTCTCTGATTACAGACCACTGAGAAAGGGGTTATCAAGGAAAGGGCCATCCGTCTGTTTATTCAGACCAGAAAGGAACATCTGAAAAGATCTGAACAAGGAATATAAAAAGGTACATAAGATAACACAGATATCCTTGCTATAATCATTGGTGATGTAGTTAAACTGACATGTTTTTAGCCAGAGGTCATTTGAAAAGGAGACAGGGCTCACAATATTTGTCAAGAATGACATCTGAAAAATGTATCGGTTACACAACTCAGGTCAATAGCTAACCAAAACTTCCTAGTGCAATCAAAAATAAAACAATGCTCTCTAAGTGTCAGGGTGTCACGATTCGCTCCTTTCGCTCCCGTTCCCATTACTTGGGAGCATGATTTGGGGTTCATTCGCTACTGGTCTTTCCTTCCAAACCTTATGCTACAGTGCTGTGGTGAATTGGGAGTGCTAAATTAGACTACTGCAATGCTCTCCCGCCAGGCACCCTGGCCAAAAACCTAAATAAGTTCCAAATAGTCCAAAACAGTGCGCTCAGAGCAGCTCTTAGTATCCCCAAAAGAGACCACATCACGCACGCCAGACTGTCCGTCCACTAGCTCCCTGTAAAAGAGAGAATCACATTCAAGACCCACACTCTAACGCATAAATGCTTAAGCCTTTCCGCCCGCCCTCCCTGTCACAAACTATCACTAGAGAGTCCTCTGTGCGCCCTAAAAGAAGCCATTATTTGTATTTTGTATTTATTTATTTATATTGCGCAGCCTGCCCACGGGCATCAGGGCGCATGTTTGGGAAGGTTACAGAGGGTTACAGAAGGCAGTTACAAATTACATAATATATATACATACATAGAATAAGGACATATACAAATATATACAAAGGTAGTTAGTCGTCTCAGTATATACAGAGGTAATCGAGGTTGCAAATCATGCGATAGGTGTTTACCAAAGGGTGGCCGAAGCTTCGATTGGAGGGAGGGGACATTCCTGAGATCATTGGGTAGTGAGTTCCAAAGCTTTGCTGCCAGGACTGGGAAGCTCGAGCCTCTGGCAGTTTGTAGCTTGAAGCTAGGAATGATGAGTGTGTGTGCATGTGCAGATCTAAGAGGTCTGTGGGCTGTGTGTTGTGTGAAGCGCTCTGACAAGTAGGCTGGTGCTGTGGTGTTCTGTGCTTTGTGGCTTAAAACAAGTGTTTTGAAGGCGATCCGCCGTGAGATGGGGAGCCATCGTAAATTGCGTCTAGTGGATGAGATGTGGGCGCGCCTAGGTATGTTAAGAGCAGCCCTAATGGCGTTATTCTGGGTTACCTGAAGTTTGCCAATGTTTCTTTGACTCGTACCAAGGTAAAGGGCATTGCAGTAGTCAATTCTGTATAAGATGAGGGTTCTGGCCAGGATCAGGCAATTATCCATAGTTAAGAAGGGACGGCAAGCAGTGATTAGTTTGCACGTGTATGCAGATGCTGAAACTACTGAATTGGTTTGTCTGGTGAGAGAGAGGGTGGAGTCTAGGTGGATTCAAGAATTTTAGTGACATTGGTGACCTTAATGATGTTATCATCAATGTTGAATGCATCATATTTGCTGTCAAGTTTTGAAACTTTGGACTGAGAGCCTAGGATGAGTAGCTCAGTTTTCTCATCGTTTAAGCAGAGGCCGTGGTAGGCCATCCACGCCTGGATGACGGTGTAAATTGCATTGAGAGCTTTGACGTCAGTTACATAGTCACCAGTGATAGGGATGAGTATCTGGGTGTCATCCGTATAATTTGTGTAGGTGACACCCAGATGGTCAAGAATATCAAAGAGTGGTTTCGTAAAGACGTTATAGAGCGTGGGTGATACGCACAAGCCTTGTGGGACTCCGCAAGGGACATGTGCTGGGTCAGCAGCGGCAAGAGATGAGAAGACTCTCATGGATCTGTTGGCAAGGAATGAGCTGATCCAGGAGGTGGCTGCATCGGAGAAGTAGGCGGCTGTTTTGAGATGCTGGCAGAGGATTTGGTGGTCCACCACATCAAAAGCGGCGGATAAATCTAGGAGGCGTAAGAGCTCTTGTTTTCCCTTGTCTTTCAAATCCTCAATTTGCGTTTTTAGATCTATTAGAGCTGTCTCTGTGGCGTGTCTCGGCCGGAAACCAGATTGCCTAAGTCCTAATAAGTTGTTCTTGTCGAGATAGTCTTGAATTTGGAAATATGCAGCGCGTTCCAGGATTTTGAGAAGGTACGGTACCGTGGTGATGGGCCAATAGTTGGTGGGGTTATTAGGGTCTAAGTTCGGTTTTTTGATTAAGGGGATTACCCATGCATTCTTAAGGTTATCTGGTACTATGCCAGATTTAAAGGAGGAGTTGATGAAGGAGGTGATAAAGGGGGCAAGCTCAAGCACTGCTTCCTTTACGATTGGTGCTGGGCAGGCATCACCTTGACAATTGGATGGTTTTAACTTCTTGATGATATTTTCCACTTCCCTAATGGTAAGAGGTGAGAAGCTGAAAGGTTTGAAGGGGTGATTGGGGAATGAGAAGTTGGAATGTTGGGAGTTACCTGCTGAGTCAAGGAGGTGTTTTTTTTTTAGTGTTGATTTTAGCTTGGAGTATAGTGAATTTGTTAAGTAATGCTTTTTGAATGTTGGCGCACCATTCGGTGTCAGGGGTGCATGTGTCAAGGGGGGCAACTGGGGACTCTAATTCCTTGAGAATTTTAAAGAGTTCCTTAGTATTGGATTGAGCTTGTATGATCCTGTTATTATAGACTTCTTTTTTTGCCGCTAGTATGGCATCTTTGTACGAGAGGGCGATGGCTAGAAGGTTGATTTTATTTACTGGCGTAGGTGAGTTTCTCCAGAGGGACTCAGCTTTACGTTTATCTTTCCGAAGTTCTCGTAGGTGTGGGGTGAACCAAGAATTAAGGTGGTTGCGTGGTTTTTCTTTGCGCTGTTTAAGAGGGGCAATGGAGTCAAATGCTTTTGACATAGCTCGATTGTAGGTGTCCACCAAGACGGTAAGGTCAGCACAAGTTGTGGAGACCGAATTTAATAGTGGGAGGATGAGTGGAAGTAGTTTCTCAGTTGTGATATCCTTCTTGTTACGAGTGAGTGTGGGTGGCGCGGTACAAGGTTTGTGCGCGGATGGGCAAGAATTGATAGAGAATGTTATTTTGTGATGGTCAGACCATGCACATGGTGACACTGAAATTAGGTTTAGTGCGCAATTCATGTCAGAAACCCAGTCCAATATGCGACCCTTGATATGGGTGGGTACATTGACATGCTGGGTTAGGCCAAAGTCGGATAGAACGTTGGCAAGGTCACAAGCTTTAGTGTCGTTCGTGTCCAGATAGCCTAGGTTAAGGTCTCCAAGTAAGATAATTTGGGATTTAGGCTTAGTGCTAGATGCTAGGATGGAAGAGATGTCTTCTACGAATGTGGAAGTGGGACCAGGTGGCCGATAGATTATGCCAACCAACTTTGTATCCCACCCATCACAATAGCCAAAGCAGGTGGGATTGGTTTTCCTCACATAGCTCCCAAACTCTGAAACGCCCTACCCAAAGCTCTAAGGGCTGAGACCTCCCTCACTGCTTTCCACAAAGGCCTCAAAACTATACTCTTTAACTAACAATCACCACCCTATCCCCCCTTCCCTCTCCGGTTCTTTGCATACTCCTGTACATTCTTGTTACCATGTGTGAATTTTCTGCCTCACTATCCTGTAACCAAGATTTTGTCTGCAACCAGCAACGATTTCCAATTGTCTGTAACAGCGCCACAATGCCCCTTGGCTGATGTGCGCTTTATAAATGTTAATAAATAAATAAATACATTTTCCAAGCTACTTCCCTTCCAAATCCATTCCAGGGTTTTGGCAGACAGCATGCTGCTTTAATCAAAAGACTATGCATCCCAAAATGTCTGGCCCACTGCTTCATCTCCACCCTTGCAGGACAAGGTAGGGTGAAGGATAAGCAACACCTGTGGCTGGCAGGTGCAGCAAGCAGCACACCTCAGGCGCGTGCTCATTAAGCAGCTTTAAAAGCCTCAGTTTGCTTCACTCCAGCGTTGGCCATTGATGCAGTGTTCCTGTTTGTGACTGGTCCCTTGTTCCTGGTTCTTAGCTTAGTGTCTAGTTCCTAGTTTCTATTTTCTTGTTCCTTTTCCCTAGATTTCGAATTTAATGTGCTTATTAGTGATTTCTGCTTCCTGGATTCCCTTTCTGTCTTCCTCTGATTTGCAGGCAGCACTTTCCAGTGTGTTCCTTTTTCTATGCAGCCCAGTTTGCCTGTGGCCTATATTTCTTTGACTTTGCCCTATTCTGCTGTGAAACCTTTATCCTTTAGTCTCTCCTCTTTTATAGATTTGGTATTTTGCCGTATTCCCCTGGATGGGAAGGGGGAGGTTTTGCCTTAGTAATTTTGTTTTCCCTGCTCCTTTTTGTTTACTTTCTCTTTGAATCTTTTTCAGGTTTTCCCTTGCACTTCTGCATTTGTTTCCTATTGATTATTAAGTGTAGTGTGCTGTTGTTGCTAGCTCGTGTGTGAATGCCTATGTTTTCCCCACTATTCTGTACTCCCTAGTCCTACTTGCCTCTTGTCATAATTCGTATGTATTAAGTTGGGCTTAGCGCTATAAGTACCTGTAGCAGCAATTGTGGGTAAGGAGCTTGCTGAATTTCTTTGTAATCATAAGGAGCTTCTAAGTGCTTACCCCACGTCCATTTTCATATATTTGTATTGTTATCACACTCTGCTTCCACAACCTAGGTTTTAGTTCACATGTGTCTTCGTTCCTTTGTGATGTTGTTTGACACAAAGCTATTCACTGTGTGATCTTGTGCACATTCCCCTTGCCATATTTGCTGCCTTTGTCCTCTCATGACACAGGGACCAGCAGGCAGAATGTTTTGCTTTATACTGCAGAGTTGCACAGCAGTCAAATGAGACAGTATTCCTTATTCTTATGTATTTATTACCTACATTTGTTTC
Source organism: Ambystoma mexicanum (assembly GCF_040938575.1). Lineage (NCBI taxonomy): Eukaryota > Metazoa > Chordata > Amphibia > Caudata > Ambystomatidae > Ambystoma > Ambystoma mexicanum. The sequence goes on from NC_090933.1 coordinate 1,147,323,974, forward strand.
TGCATCTTGCTTGGTTAAAGGGCACGTGTCTGTGAAATGCTTGAGAAAGTTAAGTGTTTTCAAATGTAAATACTGGAAACAAGAATAAAATGTTCCCAAGAAAACCAAGAAAGAGTAAAGGGCATTTCCAGCCCTGTTTGGGGGATGGAAATGCAAGTGTGACAGCTGTTCTTTTTTTCAACTTTTGATCCACTGCAAGGATGCTCACCAACTTGTCTATGCTTGAATATCTTGGACACAGTCGGTTGCCTGCGAAATGTAGTGAAACTCCATCCATCCATTCAAATGTTACAAAGGATTTGTATTTTCCCTGTATAAAGTTCAATGTGATGTCATCTTTGATGTCCTGGGTGTAAGTGTTAGCAGTGCACGGTGGTGGCGCAAGTTATGGTTGCTTAGCTTACCATAACTGCCGAATTTCTTTGGTTTTTCGGTTTTAAATGTAACCATGACGTCCCTTTAAACAAGTGTTTCTATTGAATATGTATATATATATATATATATATATATATATATATATATATATATATATATATATATATATATATATATATATATATATATATATATATATATATATATATATATATATAGGGATGTTTGGGCATTGGAAACTGTGCATAAACCCAGCTCCATACGAACAGACATTCTTATCAATCCTCCAATCTAAAATTCTGACAATGTCCCAAGCTCTGCAAGGCTCTCCAAATATAGGAGAGGACAGAGTATCTCTGGAAAAAAGATGGTCTGACAGCTGTCACAGCATTTTCATCTCAGATCTAAATCATGATGCTTATGCTCCTGTTTACATACACTTTAACATTACAGTGAGTGTTTTAAAACATGAAATGAGCACCAAGTCCAGAGTGCTATGTACTTTGTGATTCAAGCATACTAGCTCTTATCTCCGATGCATGTGTCATAATTAAAGATGTGTGGTCATTCTTATGTTTGCAAAATGCTCTTTCATTTCATGCAAAACATCCAGGATGTATCTTCGGTGCTATTATTCCCCTGTCAGTTTCTCACATGGGTACTGAAAAGGGTACAATAGGAGTGTCCCTCTTGGAATGATAACATTCTGTCACAACACTAATGTGTTTAGTTATTCTAGATTTTGATAATATGCTTTTCTCAATAAAACAATTCTAACCATGTTAGTTTGAGTTTAGTAATGAAGTGATCGTTAGAAATTGTACAATTTTAAAAAGATCCAGTTTACAATGTTAGCAGTTGAATTGGCCTATTTTGCCATAGTCCAATTCTGGACAGGCAACTATGTTCGTACTATGGCTTCTCAGGAATTGCTGAGTGTGCTTTTGGAACACGAATCAGAAGATACAGGAAGCTGGAGCAGTGATAAGTAAGGAGTAGTTCAGGGTGGAGGGAGCTGGGGTTTCATGTATGGGGTGTGCACGGGGACAGGAAGGAGGAGAGCAGGTCTAGAAGGGTTGAGGGGATGGAGCAGGGCCTCAAGGCATATCAGGGATTTTAGGGCGTGTCCCCCACATAAAAGAAGGAAGGGGTGGGTGGGGGAATGAAGGGGTAGCACAGCGTGGACTGAAGGGGCATCCCACACTCAAGAGGAGTGTCAGGGATTATCAGGGGCATGGAATAAAATGTTCAGAGGATCGGCAAAAGTCACATGCAAGCAAATTTCATGGAACTATTGCAGTCGATATGACAGGATTTTTCCCGTGGCCACTTTACTTCCTTCAGAGGTAAAATAACTTACTTGATACTAAAATGTAGTAAGTGTAAAACAAAAGGCATATTTTCCATGCACTAGTGCAGCATTTTGAAGATATGTATTGAAATCTTCATTTATTAGGGCAAAAGCTAATTTTAGCAATCAGGTCACATATTAAGGGAAGGGGGTAATTATCTCTAAACAACTCAAAAGCATCAAATCATATACGCAAATGTGTTCTTATCCTATTAACCTTATATAGGCGATGGGATCAGTGTATCACACCTCAGTCTAAATTTGCAAATCGCCTATAAACATAACAATCGCACAATATTATTATGAGTAGATCACTAATTAAACTGACCAATGGCATGGCAGGCTCAAACACACGTCTTAGTTATGTTTAAGATATGTATTAAAAACATATACTTCTGTCCATCTAAGCATATACTTGCATGTGCATTATTGAAAAACAGCAAAAGGCTGCTTCACTCATGTGTTCTCCTAAAAGGAGAAAACTCCAGTCTATCGGCAAAGGAAATTATGTCTGATCCTGCTGCATAGCTACTTGGTAATCTTTAATGACCTAAATGCCAGCCATCTTAAGTAGAGTAAATTCTACAAAGAAGTCACTGATTTCACCTATTGTTTTCTGAAATTGAATCATTCTATAATGTTCATGATTCTGATTATTGACCAAAAGTTCAAAATCCAAAGCTTAAGTATGGAAATATTTTTGCATCCCTAACATGACATCATTTACCGTCAAAGTAACCCATTACAACAGTGAGTTATGACCCTCTTGCTAAATGAAATTCGAGTAATGATACTGTCACACACATTTTGCGATTAGAAAACCAATATATGTTGTACATCAACTAAGAACCACTCAACTGTAAATAATCATAATATTATCAGTGTAGGAAAATGTTATGTATTGGTGCTAAAAAATTATTATTTAAAATAAATCCTCTGAACGCATGAATTGCTGTACATTTTAATACAAGTAAAATTAATGCAATTCACTGATTTGAAACAACAGTACAAAACTAATAATATAGCCAATTAAACAGAGCAATTAAAATCCAACCACAAGTTCATACCTCTTGGATTTATAGTTGATAAAGTGTGGATCCAGTGAAATTGACATTGTCGTAATAGCAGTTGAATGTTCCCTTCCCTCTTCTTAAGTAAGACTTGTGCAAGAAACACACATTGTAACTGCGTCATAACCCGTTCCACAGAATGTTCACCCGCAGGTAATTTCAAATTTCTTGCACGTATCTGGGATTTATGTTCAGTCATCTTGTTTTCACTTTTCTGGTTGTCAACCCAAAGAGGGAAATTTCAAACCATAAATGACATTGGATGAATCACATTTTTCAAAGACTCACAATGTAATGTTCTGTCTAATATATGGGTGAGTTGTAAACTCCCCTCTCAAAATATTGTTACATTTGTGACAAAGATAGCATGGAAGTATAAGGATTGTACATTTTATTTTTGTTTCAGACCCTCATCACAATGTTCCCTCACTAAAATGTTCGCAATGGATTGATTATTTGTATAAACAAAGATAGTGTAATTAAGTGATGATGATGTAATGGTGTTGTATTAAAAAATCATCCAATGTTTCTGAATTGTTCTTAAATCTGTAAACTTTGTCTTGAATATGTATGCACCTACGCCTAGTTAGTGTTCATCTTAGAGGGTTTACTTTTTTAAAGTTCTGTACGTTCTACAGAAGCCACCTACCATTTGGCCAGAATTAACGTCTTTTGATCATAAGCTCTAGATTCATATTTCTCCAATAATGCATTATTGTGTCCTTTTAATTCAGTAGGTTTAGATATGATCCACTTAACCTAAGAAATGACAGTAAGGAAAACTCTTGGGTGGATGAAAACATTTTTGAATGTGACAAGTTATTACGGTGTGAAGGTTTAGTGTAGAAAGATGTAATGCATTTCTTGGTCTGACATTTCACATGTACATCTAAAAAATGTATAGGTTGTTGATCTAATTTTAAAGTGGACATGCAAGTAATTCCATTTCAGTACTCATCCATATGCCAAAAATATACTGGGCCTCATTACGACCCTGGCGGATTTTTTCCGCCATCGGCGGACTTTTCCGCCATGGCGCAAAGTCCCTTTACGCCATGGCGGATGGCGGACTTACCGCCCCATTCCGAGGTCGGCGGGGCGGTAAGTCCCCATTGACCCATTTACCCTTCCCCATTCCCATTTCGGCCCCATAGGGCTCAATGGGAGTGGGGAAGGTGTTAATTACGCCACCGTACACTACGGTGGCGTAATTAACACCGAGGTCCCATAGCGCCATGGATTTTTACGCCCGCAAAAAGCGGGCGGAAAAGTGACCATGGCGCTCTGGGAACTCGTAGTTGGCGGTAAGGGGTCGGCGCAGCTAACGCTGGCGCAAACCCCTTACCGCCAGGGTCCTAATGAGGCCCACTGTGTGTATAATTTTAAATGTGTATTCACAAATTCGTTGGCCAAAATATAATGAATTTCAAAATAGTACATAAATATATTTGCATACTTTCATAGATTCGGGCCATTCTTGACCACATGGAGGTTCCCAAGTAGAATATGCAAGTAGAATTGTTCTTCAAATCTGAAGAAATTATTATTCAAGATTAATTTCAATAATCTTAGAATAGAAATGGTCTCTGCACCAATATTATTGTGTTTCAATCGAACACATACCATTGCAGATCGTTCATCCTGATGGGTAATTGATGTGTATAGACCAACAACATCCAATGTAAAAGAAAAATGTGTTCAGCAGTTAAAGAAGTCTCATTAAGAATTTTAGAAAAGTTAACTATACACTTTATATAAGTCTTTTATAGTAGCAGTGTTCTTTCCAATGAATGTACCATGCTAAAGGTTCTTAAATACTGGCTGACTTCTTTCCTAACTGACTGCTCCTCCCAAGTCATCCATGGCACCTTCTTCTCTAATACTTATTTCTCCACCTGTGGTGTCCCCCAGGGTTCTATCCTCTCACCTCTTTAACATCTACCTTGCTCAGCTAGCATTCCTCATCTTCTCCTTCTCCCTCAACTTCCAATGTTATGCAGACGACACTGAACTCTTTTTAAAACTTCCTGCTGACCCTCTTGCACCTTCCTTCTTCACTGATTGCATATCTGCCATCCAGGCCTGGTGCATTTCCAATAATATCTGCCCCTGTGCCAGCAAAACTGAGATCCAATCCTTCGGGACCCCTGTTCTTTCCTTCTTCCCTCCTCTCTGGCCTTCTTCCATGGACCCTCCCCCTGCTCCTTCTTCTGAAGCCAGAAACCTCATTGTCGACTCCTCTCTCTCATTCCTTTCTCACACTCAGGACATTACCTAGAAGCCCCACTTTCAACTCTTCCTTCTCAAAGGAATTCTCCCTTCCTCACTTTCCCACAGAAGTTCAATGTTACTGGAGCCCTGGTTCTCCGGTAGAGCCCTGGTTCTCTATTGCAGTAGTCTCCTCCTTAATCTACCTTCCTCCACTCTGCGACACCTTCAGCTATGCCAGAATAGGTCAGCAAGACTTATCCTTGGCCTTAAACCCAGGGACCACATCTCACCCACCCTAAAAGATCTTCACTGGCTCCCGGTTGCTGCACAGATTAAATTCAAATCCCTCTGCATCATCCTCAAGGCTGTCTGGGGTCGGGGACCACACAATTTTCAACTCTCTATTGCTAAATACTCTCCTTCTAGACCCCTGTGTTCCTCTGGCACCAACTCATTGTGTGTAAAGCATTACTCTAAAAAGAGAGTTGGACGTCAATCACTTTCCTGAGATAGCTCCATCATATGGAACAGCCTCCCCCTCCCTTTGCGTCTTGAGCTGGACTTTCTTAAATTCCAGAAGCAACTCAAGACTTTCCTCTTTTCCTCCTCCTTCTCATCTTCCCTCCTCTGCTAATCTCACAGTTGCTGTGATTGGTGTCCTGGGTCTTTATGCATCCTCTGGGCCCTTGACCTGATATGATATGATATGGCATTTATAACGCGCCTATACACAAGTGTTTCAAGGCGCGATGAGTCAAGGGAGGGGGAACAGAGGGAACACAGACAACGATCTTACTAGGTCAGGTGTCATTCAGATTGCGCAAGTGCAAGGGAAGATGGAAAGGAAAAAAGTGTGGGGGAGGGGAAAGTGCAGTACGTGGGATAATAAAATAAACAAGAAGAATAAATTAAAAAACGGCCCGCTGGTGGCAAGTGCAGGGTGAGTGCAGACATAAGTGCTGGTGGACCTCTCACACCCACCCAATTGCCCCAGCTTCTGGCTACCTCAGAATTTGCCTGGGCACCCCCTCCACCTGGATGCTCACACTTCTCCACCCAACGTGGCTTCAGGCCATATAAACTTACCATACCTTGCACTTCATCTGTGTCTTACTCACAAGCACAGATGCCCCAACACCTACCCCAGTGCCCTCTTCCTTGCTGCACTTGCATGTTCTGAATACTCACAAGACATGGTAGGTTTGTCAGTTCCTTCCACCCTATGCACTTATAATTTAGTGTATTTTAATGTATTTCAATCCCATGTTCCCTCCCTGTTGCCCTGTGGGCACTTTGAAACATAATGTACTTACTGTATAAGCACCTAATAAGTGAATAATAAATAAACAAATACATAAATAATGTTCATTCCTGCAGCCAGGTGGATTAACCATGGATTTATGTATCTACTCAACTACTCAGCAGATTCGAACAACTACACCTGCTAAACAACTATTAGTTGTGGTGCCACTCCAAGTGTAGCATTGATACAGACACCATCCAGGTGATTGATGCCATCCAGATCATGGATAAGGTGACTCTTGCCTCCTCCTCATTCTTGACCTCTCCGTTTTTTTCAACACCGTTGACCACTGCATCCAGCTCTCCTTCCTCACAGACAGGATTGGATTCTCTGGCAGTATCCTGAATGTGTTTATCTCCTATCTCTCGAGCAGACATCAGGACATCTAGATGAACACATTGCATTCTTACTGATTCCCAATCTCCTTTGGAGTCACCCAAAGCTCCATCCTCTCAGTGATCTTGTTTAACCTTTATATGGAGCCTCTGGGCAAACTCCTCAAAGATCCTGATATAGCCATCCACCAATACACAGACATCAGTTGTCTCCACAATTACCTAGCCATCATCTAGTTTTGGTTGTCGACAGCCCACCTTAAAATTAACCCCTTCAAGTCCCTGCTAAACAACAACTCATCCAACAATAACTCAATGATATGCTCCTAGAATGTTTTGTTAAACAACAGTTGGATTCTGTAAAATCCTTTGGCTTCACTATCGACAGCCACCTGTCATTCCATAAACATATAGTAAAGAAAGCCTAAATGGCCTGGCTCCAACTCTCCAGCCTTCACGAAATCAAACCCTTTATCCCATTGCAGACTTCTGGCCCATAGTGCAGGTGCTTGTGGTCTCTCACAACAATGGGGAAACACTGTGCTGTGGGGGCTACCAATCGCTCATTTAGCTCCTCTAAAGAAAAATCCACTATGCCGCAGCACACCTTATTATGGGTGAAATTTTGCCTCAATCACCCAGGTTCTATGCAAACTACACTGGCTTCCTCTACAGGTCAGGATATTGTTCAAAACTGCAAGTGTCATCTTCAAAGCAGTCACCATTAGCAAACTAGTTTAACTGGCAACGAAGCTCCAGCTGTCTGGTGGCACATGTGCTTTCCTCAGCAAATCGATGGACTAGCTCAAATCACAACTCATCCACAAAGAGAGGACCCAAAAACCATCCTTCTCTTGTCTTGCAAACACCCTTTGGAACTCAATCCTAGTTTTAGCTAAAAATGCCCCCACAATTCTCCAATTTCACAAATATCTTAAAACCTGACTTTTTCAACAACACCTGACCACGGACTAATCCCAATGGATGCACAGACCGAAACTGACAGTACTGCACTCTTGTTAAAAGACACCAGTCCAGACCATGGCTACCCACACCCTGTAAATCACTCCTCTGCTTCTGAGCAAGGGCAAGGCTTTTAACAATAAAACAAATTAAACATAGAAATATGAATACATTCTGCACCATGGGCATGCAAAGGGAGAGAGTGTGAAAGAGCGAAGCATAGAGTGACACAGAGCAAAAAAGTCAAAGATAGAGATAGCGGGAGAGAGGGAAGAGAGAGAAAGAGAGCACACACAAAGAGAGACACAGAGACAGCGCTAGTTTGGCATATGTTATACTGGGTACAGACAACACATATATTATTTGACTCTGTTGTGGGATTTTGCTGTCTCTGATACACAGTTCTCCAGTACTTCAGGATTCCCTTGTTTATGACAGAACAGATTTTCATATTGGCTGCTTAAACAGATACCTCTTTGGTTATTTGAATCTAGTACATCATGTTTTCTGGATGAATGGGTAATCAACCACTAGGCCCATATTTGTGCGAAGGCCCAGAGTTGGGGGCAAAATTCAACTGCTTGAGTATTGCTTTAATAAGTAATTTGTTGGGGTCACTGTTGCATAGCGATCAGATGAGGATGTGAGCCTCTGCTGCTCCACCAAGGCCACTGAGATCCTGCAGTCAAAATCCTGCTTCCCACTGTGATCTGGCAGAGATTTCAACACTTGGTTAAAGCTAAAGCTCCCTGCTACATTTTGCAGCACATAGGAACGAGATTGGGGCTTGCGAACACCACAATCGTGGGCTGAAGGCTGGTGGCCATGATCCTGGTTGGGCACCATTTTGGCGCGGTGCCTGAAGTGCTGCTGGACCAAGGCAGCAATGGCTGAGGACCTCCAGCTTGTGGTGCCCACCTAAGGACAGGCAGTTGAGGGAGTGGCCAGGGAAGAGAGAAGGCGCTTGGCAGGGTGAATGACTGATGTTTACCGGCTTCGGCAGAGGAAGTGCGGGTGGGCGAAGCTGGGCCGATGGAGGTGAAGATGGTGAGAGTGACAGCTCTTGGTGGCTGGGATCATTAGTAGTGGCAACTCAATATCCAATGCAGAGGCAAGATCAGTTGAAGTGGTCTGGTGGCAGGGACCAAAGAATTTAATGAAGCTGCAGGCAGCCCGCTTAGACATGCCGTAGTGGGCAATCGCTCCTGCTAAGGAGTGGAGCACAAGGTCTGGTCCCACAGCGATGTAAGCGGAGAGAGCACGCATCAGTTAAAGGGACACCTACAATGGGGGTGACATTCTCATGCCAACAGTGGAAACAGGAGACAGGCTTGCAGCAGTGAGCTCCCTGTGAAGAGTGCACCGGGTTGGGACCACAAGGCATCCCAGGCACGGAAGCAGCTAAATAGAAGGTAGGCTTTGGGCATGGGTGGGGAGCATTGCTTCAGAAATCACCAGGGATCCGAGGGGAGGCCCCACTGCAGCAAGGACACAGTGGAACAGCACTAGCCCCCCTGGGGGCCACAGCACCAGGTGGGCGGCATAAGCAGGCTGCAGTGAACCGCTGTGATGAAGCACATAGCAAATGGAGAATTTTGAGTACTCATTAGTGCACGATTACCATCTCATTATTCAGCGCAAGCTGCAGAATGATTGGCGTTGATCCTCGCTATCAAGAATCACGCAGACAGGAAGTGACAGCGTACAGTGACTCCGCCTATGTGACATCGACAGTGCATGCAGGCCTAGCATGCTGGAAAAGGAGGGGCTACCTCCGAGCGGACGGCACGCCAGTGCAGCACGCAACCTTATTGGATAGGCTCATTAAGCCACTAGAGCTCCCAGTGGGCATAGCGGTCGTGAAATATGCTGCCCACACGATAGGGACAGATTTGAGCTCACGTGGAAATCAAGCAGCAGACACGGAAGCCAAGCGTGTGGCGACCAAGGACGAAATAATAATGAATGTAGAAATAACTGATGTGCATGAGAGAATGATTGTTGCACGAAGTGAACCTGAAGGTTATAGTAAAATGGGGCAAACCCACATAATGGAACTCCAAGGGAAGGCACCACAGGAAGAAACAAATCTTTGGAAGTGGCGAGTGTATTCTTTAAACCCCTCTGAGAGCTTGTGGTGACAAGACAGCACTGGTAAACCGGTGATGCCTATAGCCCTATTGAAAATAGCATTGGAACAGTTGCATTATCCAGCGCACATGACAAAGGAGAATCTAGCAGTGACGATTGCTGAAGACTGGTTTATACCGAACTTAGCAGAGCATGTTGCATTTTTTATGGTGAACTGTATAATCTGCCAACAGTTCATGGCTGTGCATACACTATGTGTAATGAGAGGAGTCATCCCAAAGCCAATGGACCTTTTCAGCACTTGCATATCGATTATGTCAATATGATTAATGTATTTAACGGGTACAGGTATCTAATTGTTGTGATGTATCCATTCTCTAAATGGTTAGAAGAAGGTCCATGTACTCACCCAGACTCTACCTGTGCGGCCAAATTTCTAGTGAGGGAGGTATTTCCCAGATGCGGAGTATGTGAGGTCATGAGGTCAGATAATGGTCCTCACTTTGTTAATGCAGTATTTGAACAGATTAGGTTGCTGCTTGATATAAAGCAAAAGTTCTCTTCAGCGTATCATACCCAAGGTAATGGAATATGTGAGAAGCTCAACGGCTTGTTAAAGGAAAGGATAGCCAAGTTGAAGCTTACTCTAAAGAAGGGATGGCTGCACTGCCTTCCACTGGCATTGTATGCGCTCAGAAACCAGCCTGGTTCTGACCACCATCTTACGCCGCATGAAATCACGACAGGCAGAATGATGCACACACCATTGAAACCCCGAGATAGAGCTAGATGTGATGCTCAGCTGACAGGGGAAGTCTTAGGATCAGAAATGCAAAATTACTTGAATTGCATGACATCTTGTCTTACTGTAATTTCAGGACAGCTGCAGCGACGACAAAAAGGATGCAGGGCAGCACAGAACACAGAAGGAGATACTTCAACAGACCAAATTCAAGGTTTACATCTACCACAACTGTTCCCTGTGGACATGCTCCTGGTGAGAAACCACACAAGAAAAAAGTGGGATGAGCCAAGGTTCAACGGACCATTCAGAGTGGAGGATGTCACTCCCTCGGCATTCAAGCTAGAGGGAAGAAGAGCTTGGATATTCCTGGGCGACATCAAGCCATAAAACGGAGAATGACCTCTGCTCGCACCCCAATGCGTAGAGACTACAGATGATGGCAAAGAACCACAGCACGTGCAGATGAGATCCATGACGAAGAAGAAGGACACATGACCAGCAAAGGCAAATAAGTTTTGTGCAAAGTTGTGGCTTTATTTTGGACATTTCCTCTGAGCAAAATAAGGGGATAAGTACATAAACATAGACACTCATCCTAGTTGTGCATCCTAGTTGCAGGGTGAAGAAGAAAAATTGCATGTATAAGCCACAACATAGTCTAGTGACTTTGAACTTTGGACTGAGGCACACTGAAGCCTTGATGAGAAAAGGATATGCCAAATTTTGATCGAGGACACATAAATTGGAAGAAAATAGAATATCCAGACTCTTTTCATACAGGACCCTTATGTGGACTTACTTATGGTGCCCCACAGCAGTGACATCACTAAGGATGTTTTTAATCTATTTCGAGTCAGTATTGAGATTGTACCTGTCGTTAGTGGGAAGGCTCACTAACATCATTGAATTTTTTCAAGACCCTGAAAACGCAAAGACAATAAGGACGATGAATGATGATGTCCTAAGAGCCCGGACTGACCCACATTTAGAAGCTATGATGACCTGTGAATAATGAAAAGAGAAGAAACACCATGAACAAGTGACCTCCTGAGCCTAAAGTGAAATAAGTGATGTCAAGATGTCAGAAATTATGACACATGCACAATGAAAATCTTCAGTTAGTTTAAATGTGTACATATGCAAGGAACCGCAAGAAGCACAGAAATCGTGAGGCTTGCTTATGCTTAGTAGTAAAACAGATAACGACAAGCGCAACTATACATATATTTACCTCAAGGAGCATTTTATATAAGTATACTTCCAACGTGCACAAGAGCAGAATCAACCAAATGTTACTAAAGGTCTCAAGAGGAGAGCTTTTCAGCAAACACATTGAGAATTAAAGACGGAGAGAAACTCAGACGAAGACAATCATGCCAAGAAGCCAAGGTCGTATCTGCTGAAATAGCCCAACAGTGGATACAATTAATGAGAAGAAGAACAGAGTATCCTGTTCAGAAAGGTCAAGATAAGCAACAGATGGCAGATGGCTGGCAGAATTAAATCAAATACATGACATTGCAAGAAGCATAAGACAATTTCACGGTGTCGGAATCACGTGACCAGACCAGCAAGAAGGGATGAAACTTTCACACATACGCATGGACCAAGAAGCAGACTTGAGGCCAACCACAAAGAAATAATTGACACATGACCACTGAAGTGATGATTGATTGTAGCAATAATTGGAGGGAATCTGTGGGTGCAGACGAACTCCCTGCACCTGGCTGGCTTTTCTGCACACTGCTAAGCATTTGGAAAAGTATGAGTGGGATTGATGACAACCCAATCATAATGGACTATGCAATCTAGGGTCCTATAGTTAGTAGAACCAATGAGACATCATAATTTATAGTGATGGTTACAGTAGCCATTTTGAAGGAAGGGCTTAGTTGCCCCACCCGACATTGTTTATCCAATCCCCTCTTCATGTTACCATATATAGATATAATTGATTTGATGCAAGAGTATTAATCTGCATCTCCATCCATCTCGAGTGTGCTGCTGCTCATCTTAAAGTTCTGTTGGGAAACCCCCAGTCCTATGGGCCGGCTGGGGTTTTACTGCACAATACGTTGAGTGGGCTGCTAAGGGGGGTTCTGCGGGGGGGGGGCAGCTGTGCATTGTACTCAGAACCTTTCAGCGCATGGTATGGGAGGGGGGAATCGGTTTTCCTTTCCTTTGCAGATACTACTGGGTGGTACAGCTGGGGGTGGTGACCAACTGGTTACACAGTGATCTTATGCTCCCTACATCGCGATGGAAAAGGGCAGGATGAAACAGAAGTCACCCAAGCAAATACTTTATGGTGGTGGGAGGGGGATGGCGAATCTACCCCTGATGCTTTTACAAATTCGACAGGTATGGGCCAATGCACGCCATCACATAGTTTGGGGATGGAAACCAATGTTGGATCAGCCCCTCTGGAAAAATAGGCATCTACCTGAACTACTCAAATTGGGCCACTTCACAAGCTGGGAGGAACAGGGGTGCAGTGTCTTGGCCGATGAGGTGCGGGAGTGGCGGCTCATCCTATAGCCTGTACTGTAGCGAACAGTACAGACACCTGCAGCTGGCACATGCTGTAGGCTCTAATTTCCCCTCCTGGTCGTCCTGAGGTATTCCCCCCTGGAAGCCAATCTCTTTCCCGACCGCATTGTCACTAAGGTCCCCTCGATGCTGTATCAAGTATTGACAGCGTTTGGGGCTCAGGAATTGTCCCGACTCAATGAGCGATGGGAGGGGGATGTCGGACCGTGGATCCAGAGGAATGGGTAGAAGCACTTATGTTCCCACGAGAAATCATAATAGCTGCCAGGCTTTGCTTAATCCAATACAAAATATTGCACTGGGTATATAACTAATGGGCGACTATTGCTCATTGTCGTGTAGCAGATATAGACGCGTATTTGAGGTGTGGAAGAGTGGCAGGTGCTTTCTCTCACACGCTATGGGACTGTGAGCAAATTCAGGTTTACTGGGGGAAATGTATCTGCAGGTTGACTTCACTACTGGGGTCCCAGGTTCCTGAAACCTGAAGCTGGCACTGTTGGGGATTTGCAAGCCTCACTCACATGCTGAAAAGGGAAGGCTAAGAGATATTGGGGGTCATTATGAGTTGGCCGGTAAGGGATACCGGGCACCGGTAAGGAGACCGGTGCCGGTAATCCCTTACCGCCCAATTCTGAGGTCCCTTAGCGGGAACCGTAAAGGACGCGTGGTCTGACCACACGTCCTTTACGGGTCCCGCTAAGGGACCAGGGCGCTAATAACGGGCCTGCTATTTGCAAGCCCGTTATTAGTGCCTTCCCCATTCCCATTGAGCCTTATGGGGGCTCAAATGGGAATGGGGAATGGTTGGTTCAATGGGGACTTACCGGGTCCAGGGTCGGAATGATCCGGTAAGTCCCCATTGGACCAGGACCCGGTATGGGATGTAGCCATGGTGCTAACTGCACCATGGCTACGGCCCGACTCAGAATGAGGGCAATTGACACATTCTTGGGATATCCCACGTTCACATTCAAATTCCAAATCTCAGTCTTCTTCGGTATTGGGGAGACTATTGGGAGTGTGGCTGAGAGGATGGCGGGGCCAGACATGGACACCCATTCTCTTGTTTAGCTTCTTCCCCCTCTACAGGTTCAGGGCTGATGATTGAAAGGTGAAATCCGACTGCAATAGGCTCTAGTCACGGCTGTGTCCCCTATGACTCTTTTTAGGTGGTGCGCCCTGGAGGGAAGCCGGAAGACTTTGAGGAAGCTGGTTCAGGTAAGAAGGTAAAAGACCAACCTTGTGGTGGTCTTTGTGGCTGCATTCTGTAAAGTCGGTCTTTTGTTTGCAGTCTTTAGACCCCGAACCCTTTTATTTCATATCCTGGGAACTTCAGAGAGTGAAAATCTTCATGCAATTTCTGAATCTAAAATGATTTCATGCTCTCAACTTTTCAACAATCTCTCCTCTGGCAACTCACTCCCAAACATGACATCTTTGACAATGAACTTTGCAATTCTTTGCTCACTCACTCACCAGCCTCACATAATGTCATTAGTAGGTACATTTTTCTTAAGAATTCAAGACGATCCACAGCATTTTCTGGCATTATAATGCATGTGCAAGACCCAGCTTTGTGTAATTCCAAGCGATCCACAGTTCATTCCACATGCATTTTAGCATAATTTAAATTGTACTGTAATGATTGCCATTCAAAGTAGCCGCACTACCTGTGGTGGCAAAAAATATAATATTATCATACCACTGCTGTTTCCAATAATCATCATTTTGCAAACCCTCCTGCTAATTAGCCATCTGTTCCACTTGAGCAAAGGAGGAGAGTGTTCAGGGAAGATAACTCTGCTGTTCGTTTTACTGCTTGTCTATTGAGATGCTACTTTACACCCTGGGTGACATTAGCCATCGCAAAGAGCAGTCATGTTAAAATGTTAACACAGAGAATAACATTAGGTAGTTTGATTCGGACTAACAATTATCACTGTAAGTGCTAAGGGTCCGCAAGCCATATGCCATATTATGTTTCTCAAATGTATCTGCATGTGCACGTCCAAAATCTGAATAACCATGTTAATGCATGAAGCAAACATGCGTTGCCAACTTGGTTAAGCTGCAGTAAAAATGACATTTCGAAATAGTAGATGATGCAGTAAAAACTGTGCCCAAATAGTGTTTGCGTGGTTGAACCCCATCACAAGATACGGATCGTCACGTACCTTACAGCCTATTGCATAGAGAATACATGTGCAAGTCCTGTTCATGTAAATGCGGCTAGCCAGCATGTACGAAACATATACATTTGCTGCCTTTAAATGCAGTGTTGACACACATAAAATCCGTGTGCCAAATATGACTGATAGAATAACGAGTGACAATTACGCATGTTTCAGCACCCATATTTACCGATTAAAATAGCATCTGCTCTGTGCTCTGAGCAGGTGTTCTCTGAAAGCGTGCCGCACAGGAAGGACACATTAGCAAAACAAACCATGCCAATGCGCACAAGGTAGAACACAATCAGGGAACGAGGTATCTATCAGGTTGAAAAAAGAAATAATGGGAAAATTCATGCGACAAAAGGGTGTAAACTTTTATTACACATTTCACTTTAATTTGTATAAAAAAAAAGTTCATCATCACAACGTGCCCTTTTGGAATACACTATGGAGTGATAGACAAGGCTCACGCTTGGACGACAATGTGCCCTATTGTAACACACTATGGGCCTTGCAATGCCCTAGGAGCAGTACCAGGGCAGGGGTGGGAAAGCTTGGGGGCCACATGCAGTAAAAACCTGCCCCGCCTCGGCCTCACCGATTAGCAGTCCCTTGCCATTGAGGGCTGTAATGATGGGCCTTCACACCATTAGGATTATAACTTAGCCTTTATTAGCAAGTTACATAGAAAGATAAAGACCCCTAACCATCCTGGCACAACCCTTTCTCCAACTGCCCTTCTCATCACTCTCCATTCCAGAGAGGAATCCCCACCTCATGTTCCATCAGCACATTCTGTAAGCTCATCATTAAAGTACGATACATAACACATCTCCCCCCTTTACTACATCCCATAAATTGAACTTCACACGATTTTAAACATCACATACTATATACATATTCCAACATAAATTTACATACACAATACATGAATCATCTCTTGAGCACAGGGCATGCTCTACCTGCTACCTACCCACCACTCTCATCTAATCTTACTCTTACTTTAATGACTCTGTACAAATTCCAAATTTGTCCACTTTGAACTCTCACTGCACCCTTCAACACTTGCAACACCTGGGCAGGTTCAGAATATAGGAGATCACCTTTTCTCTTGATGACTCCCTTCTTCACCCGCACCCAGTCCCCGACTTCGATTGTGTTAACCTTCTTCGGCATCTTTTCATTCATTCTTCTCACCCAGCCAACATTTCTCTTATGCATCCTTTTTTTAACCTCTTCCACCACACCATCTGTTTCTGTAGCTCTCCCTAGCTATGGCAGAGAAACCAAAGTATTAGGTTTCCTGCCCATCATCAATTCAAATGCACTAACATCTGTCTCTGCCTGGGGAGCCAATCGCAAAGCATAAAAATGATCTCTCACTGATGTCTTATTGGACTTACCTGTCACTCCACTCATCCGTACAGCATCCATGATGCAACGATTTACCCTTTCTGCCATACCATTTGTTTGAGGTTGATATAAAGCCGCCCTTTTATGCTTCACCCCACACAATCTCAAATAATCCTGAAACAATCCACTAACAAATTGCTTCCCATTGTCTGTTAAAACTGATCTGGGTAATCCTTCCCTTCAAGTATGCTTTGTAAAATTCTATCATGCACTGCAAGAACACATCCCTAACGATTTTAAATTCCGTCCACCTGGAAAACATGTCAGTTCCCTCAACAATAAACCTCCCACGCCCACTTCCCAAATCCATTGGACCTATGATATCCATCGCTAAATCACACCATACCCCTGTTAAAGATTTCAATCAGGCGACGCACACCCTACTCTCGGCCTAGTATGCAGCACGCAACTGAAATGCTTATGTTTTTATGTTAGATTCAATATTGAGATGGTACACCACTCATATCACACCCCCTTTTCAAATGCCCCGGGTCACAATAGACCATGAACCTGGCTGGTTGGTAAAATATAATATTTATTTATTTATTTGAAAATTAAAAGAAATCATACCATTTTTAATATGGGGCAGCAATCACCAATGGGGTGATAAGAACAATAGGAATGTAGGCAATGCACTTAGTTAACCTTCTATTGATACATCGACACAACATCAGGGAATAGGAGCACTTTTTGAGTTTAGGTAACAAAGCACTTGAATTAGAATTTCCCTCTGCAATGTTCCCTCAACCCACAAATAATCAATTTTGAGTGGATAAACAGAAGCAGCATGTAATCAGGAATGACAAATGGAAAACAGAATCGAAATTGGACCTTCCCTCCCCAAACAAGAGAGAAAAACGGATTTTAAACCCTGGCAACTCTAAAATGACACTCAGAAATGGATGAATAAATTAATGACTGTGTTTAAAAACCTTGAAAGAAATATTATTCCTCACTACAGCAACCATGTAGAAGTACAAACAATCACCAGAAATGTATAACCAAGAGCATACAGTTTGAACATGAGTGGCAGGTTTTAAAACATGTTTGCAGCAAATGACACGTTGGAAAATTAGCAAACTTTGCAAATCCCGCCTGAAATTACCAAAATGGTTTTTTAATAAAAACGGGTGAAATAGTGTAAATAGCTTTTTGTTGGGGTGTAGCTATAGATCAAAGGTACAATGTGGAAGTGAAATTAGGTCTCTAGCTGGTAAATTGAGTGAGTTATGCAAGAACTAGAAAGGTGCGTTTTGAGTAAAATGGATCAGTAAAAAGGGAAAGGAAATCAGTTTCTGACAAGAACAGTTTTACTCTACAATAGAGCATTCAGGCTAGGATACCAAAGAGAAACACAGTAAGCTCCAGGGTTGATTTGCAAATTCAACCCATGTTGCCCAGTGCCCGCCACTGTTCAACCAGTCTGATCACTCGAAATAGGATTAATAGTTTAGGATTTTACACGAGACAGAATTACTAAAAGAGCTGGCGCTAGCACTAGAAATCAAAGGCAGGGTTTCAAGAATAATTCTATTACAAGTTATCAGGATACTGATAGAGTGACCTGGAGAGGGGGACTAAGGAAAGGCAAGGCATACTATGGTTTTCTATGCTTCCTATTGATACTCACAGTCCACTTTTTAGTTTTTAGATTTTGGCCAGTCAGCGTTTTGGTCACCACACGGATCTTGTCTAACAAAGGACAGCCAGACAAAATCAGCGGGACAGGATCAGCTGGGCATGGACTGGATACCGGTTACTGGGTAGCACTTCTGGACGGGCAGTTCTGGTCACTAGATAAAATAGGGCATCAGGGTAGTAGGATGGCAGCAGCATGCAATGAGTGGCAGCAAGCCAATCTGGATCAGGATGCCAAAAGTACCACAGTTTCTCCTGGTTAATGGGAGATTAGTGGGTTTTAATATTGGAGGGTAGGCCTTGCTGGAGCAGAAGCAGCAATGTTTGGGTTTTGAAATGGACCCTGGAGTAGGATCAGTAATGCTTGGCCTTGTAGTTGGGATCTGGAGTCTGGATAGATGACAAGCACAGGAACGCAGTGCAGGAAATCAGGAAGAGTGTGTGTGTCTCTATGGCCTTGTCAGGGCCCCTTATTTATAGTTAAAATGACATCATCACAGTATATGACTGGGGCAGGCTTAACTAAACACACCCCTGGCAAAGGGATAGGACAAGGGTGCTAGTCTCCGCCTCACTCTCAGTTGGTTGCAATTCTAAGGGAATTATGTCAGGTTTATGAGGTGAGTTTTACAATATCCAGAAACCCCCACATTTACTATACTGAAAATCAGTTTTTTCCAAAAACATACATTTCTTCAATTGCAATCTCTTGGCAAATTATACACACAGGTTACATATTATGTACCGCACAGATCAGCCCAATCCTCCAATCTGTGTGTCCTTGTTTCGGCTTTCTGATACATTCTGGTAATTCTACACATTAAAGATTTGGCCTAAAATTCCACAATTTTGTACACAGATGCGACAAAATGTATGTTCGCAAATTTAATACTTTCCTTGGAATCTGTCATATTTTGTAACTTCTGTTCCCCATGCGGCAATTAGTTCTAGCAATTTTTAAAAGAAAGCATAAAAAGTAGATTCAAAATTGTGAACCTCTTAGATTTGTAATAATTCTTGCTACCGAGATAAAAAGTCTTTGAAGTTTCTTTATAAAATAGTCTTTGTAACCAAAATGCAGTCCCTTTGTTACTAGATCCTGTTTTTTTTTCTTCCTCCAATTGCAAGCACTGTCATTTCCTTCAAGTCAAGGGAGGTTCCCCATCTTAATTGAAGGTTTTATTGCCCCTTACACTTGACAGGTTAGTGCCCCAGGACTTCCATTGTCCCAGCCTGGAGCACAGATGAATGTCTGACGAGCGTGTGACCTTGTTTTGTCCTGGCCCATACAAAGTTTTTCAAGCTGGCAATTTTCACTTGTGTGCCCTGATTTTATGATGTGTCTCCCTTCCTTGGGGAAGTACCATGGCTGGCAACTGGAATGACTGGTTTTTCTGAGAGCTTGCAAATCCAGCCCATGTGTTTTAAACTCTTTAATTTCTTATTTTGGGTCCTGAATTAAACAAACCTCTGACAGAGGATAGCCTATGTGTATATTATCACCACTAACATAAACCCTTTACATTGCTAAGTAAGCAGGCTTTCATTAACAATTTATTTTAAAAAGGCCTTTTTTTTATCAGTCAGCAAAGCCCATTTTTCCACATTTGTTAAAACTGCTAGCATTTCTTTCTTTAAATTCGGTTTTGCAGCTGCCTCAGATTGCCCACACTGTCTTTGCAGCTGTAGTCATTTCCTTGAAGCAGTAGTCTTATCTAAAGTATAGATACATTTGTACTTGTCCTGGATCAGAGAGTGAAAATGAAGTTGCTTCTTGATTTCCCTCTGAGTTGGTCGGACTTGGCCTGTCACTCATGAATTATGCCTGGTTTTGGTGAAGCACTGTGAAATATCCTGGGCATGATAGGGCCTTTTGAATCACAGTGGTTTCAGAATGAAAATATGGAATTAGCGTAAAAACAGCATTTTCAAAGGGTGAAAATGTTTCATTTTGACTGGGATTTGGGGTTTTGCAGCAATGCAGTGCTGCCTGTTCACTTGATTCCGTATATGTTTCAGAACACACTGGCATATTTTTTCAGTGTGTCCCCTTGTTCCATTTTGCCTGAAGTGTGCTAGGCAGGATGGTGCAGACATTTTTTGGTTTGCTTCCAAAATGCAGTTTTGAGGTCCTGATGCGCACAGGAGCCAGCTTTGCTGTTTCTTTATTCACCGCTTGGTGATGTGATGAATGTTGTTGAGTGGGTCAATATATCCCACATCCCTGCTGGCACATCCACCTTAATAATAGGTTGTTGTTTTGCTACAACACCCTTAGCTGATATTTCACATTCAATACAAGATCCAACCTCCCTCTTTACATCACGGTCAAATCCTGGCTACCAGTAGTCTCCCTTAAGGTGTTCTTTGGTTTGAAAAATTCCAATATGGCCATGATGACCAATGTCAATTAACTTTTTACGCAAACTGCCTGGTACCAGAAGATAATCCTACCTGTATAGAATCCTGTTCTTCACACTTATCTGTGACCTCACTTCCCACGCTGCCCTTTCTTCATCACTTAACCTTCTTTCACCCCACCCTCGCTGGACACATTCCATTATATGTATCCACAACTCATCAGCATTTAATGCTCTCTCCCATTTCGCACAAGTAATTACTCCTTCATTCGTCACATACACCATATCAGTAGGACAGTCCTCCAACCCCACCTCATTCATCTCAAATTCTTCATCCTGCAACATAGATACGTGATCTGCTCCCACATTTTCCTTACCCGACACCACTTCAATCTTGAATTTGTGGCCTTGTAGTCTTGCCGCCCAACACGCCACCCTCCTCGTCACTTTATCTAAACCTTTTTTATCGAATATAGCTTTCAATGGCCTGTGATCAGTCCTCAAAGTAAATTCTGAACCACAAACAAAATGTCTGAATTTTTAATCCCCCAAGGACATGCCAGTGCCTCCTTTTCTAAAACTGAATAATTCCTCTCAGCTCCCTTCAACATCCTGGATGCATGAGTTACCACACTATCCTTGCCATCCTCTCCAATCTGAGACAACACCACCCCAATAGCCAAATCACTGGCATCAACAGAAATTATCGATCTTCTTCTTGTGTCAAACATGGCTAATGCCTTAGCCATATCAATCATCCTCTTTATTTCTTGAAACTCCCTTTCACATGAGTCGTCCCATACAAATTCCACCCCCTTCTTCAATACATTTCTAATTTTATCAACTTTGTCTGCAAAATTATCCACAAATCTGTGATAAAATTCAATAATTCCAAGAAATGATCTCAATTTCCGCTTGTCTTTGGGTGATCTTATCTTCTTTATCCCTTCAACCAATTCCTTTTTAGGTTGAATACCTTCCTCCGAAATCTCATGCCCCAGGTAATCCACAACTCTCCTTCCAAAAGCACATTTTTCCGCTCTCAAGGTAATTCCTTTAGCGCTTAACATCCCTACCACCTTCCTCACGTTCCTCTCAAGCATGTCCTCACTTTCTCCACATATCAATATGTCATCTGGAAAGCACCATACATCAGGCATATTCCCCAAATAACTTGTCCATAACTTTCTGAAATACTGACGAAGCAGAAAAACCCAAATGGAATACTACAAAATTGGTATACCCCATCATGTGGTATAAATGCTTTGCATTTTTTAGATTCCTCATCGAGATGGATCTGATGATACACACTCGCAATGTCCAATTTTGGGAAATACCTCGCCCTCCCAATCCCACTTAACATCTCCAACATATTCGGCAAGGGATGCCTTTCGGCCATCACACATTTGTTTATCTCTCTCAAATCGACGCATACCCTCAATTCAACACTAGGTTTCTTGACCACCACCAATGGCGATATCCACTCGACTCTTTTGGCAGGTTCGATAATACCTGCGTCCTTATGTCTCTCAAGTTCCTTATGCCCACCATCCCTGAGTGCAAACAGAATTGGGCGTAGTTTTGCGCCCACGGGTTTGCTGCCCTATCTCATCAAATCGTGTGTACCATGCCCCTGACACACCCTATCTTTTTGTTAAATACTTCAGGAAAACTATTAACCACATGACAATTCTCTTCAACATTGAGTACTTGTTCATCAGTGTTTGGATCCAACCTTATCTTCAGCCCCTTTTGTTGTCTCTGCCCCAAGAGTGTTTCTCCACTCCTGGTCACATAAACCTTCCCTTTGGTTTCCCTCCCTTTAAATTTAAAAGTTGCTACAAAACATCCAATCACATCTATTCTCCCGCAGTTATACCCTCCTAGTTTCTTGTCGGATGGTAAGAGATCCTCAACCTTCCCATGCAACACATCTTCGTAGATTTCTCATGACATCAACATTATCTTGGCACCTGAATCAGCCATCATTCAAACCTTTTTACCATTAACTTCAATACAAGCAAAGGGACTCTCGCATTCCTCCACCTCATCACACTTCACCATGTTCACTGTAACTATCTTAACTTTTCCATCATCATCCTCACCGGACGATTGTCGCCCTTCCTCCACTATGTACAGTACTTTCTTTCCATCTCGAATTGCACAATTTGTACAGCAGTTTTCAAAATGTCCCTATATCCTATATTTATTACACATTGCTTTCCTTCTGGGACACACTGGGGACCTCGCAAAGTGTTTGGAACTACCACATCAGAAACACAACTTTTCATCTTTTTTGTTTCCCTTCATGCCTCCACACCTTTAAACACCTTCTCCTTTCCTTTTTTTTGCACTCTCTTGTGGCAATATTGTCTTTTATCATTCACCCTCAATAGCTCATTGGTTGGCAATTTGACCTCCTTGCAGGAAAGTTTTGCTACACACTGCATTGTAAACTCTAGTCTTTTTGCCATTGTTAAAACCTCCTCCAGTCCAGGTTCATCTTTTAACCATATCTCTTGACGTATTCTTTCATTGGAACAATGCAACACAAACGGGTCCCGAATGTGCTCATCCAATTTGTCACCACATTTACAACTTAAAGCCAGTTGTCGTAGTGCTATAATGTATTCTTCAACAAATTCCCCTTTATGTTGTTCTCTCATACCAAAATTATACCTCTCTAAAACTGTACTAACTCAAACATCAAAATGATTAGAGCAATATTAAATGTGTTGACATTACTCTCACAATCCAACTCTATGATATAGGGTAACTGTCAAAAATCCTTTGTTCCTCTTACCCTATAAAATGCATCAATATTGACACTTTGCGCTCTGCAGAGATGTTATTCCCACACATGGCCTTAATGTAGTGCATGAAACCCTTTTTTCAAGCTGGCCATTTAATCTTAGCAGTACCCGGACTGGCCATGAACATAGGCGGGCCAGGCACACCTGCCATAGCCATTTTGCAATACTATAATGCTTTCACTCGTGAGCAGTAAAGATATTTGCACTTTCTTTCTGCAGCAGAAGTAACACTATGGACTTTCACAGTCTCAGTGTGTGTGCCTACTAAAATTTTACCCACACATTGAGTTACCTCTCAACTTCCTCAAACAGTTTAGATGTCGTGTATACCTTTGCCTTACGACCCTAGGTATACACGTTCCTGTGGAAATTCCTTTTGGCGTTCCTCTGTTACGGAAATCACATAGAAACAGCTGGTACATCTGCTTACAGCACTCCCTTGACATGCTTTGGCGTGCGGACGGTAATCCTGATGATCTGCTGATACGCTGTTACTGCATTCGCTTCCTGGCGGTAGCCACTCCTTCTTCCCTCGTAGTGCCAGGTTTCTTTCCTTTTCCGTCTGGTATGGTTCCTTCTCGCTCCATTGTTTGCGCAGTGCAGCTCGCGCAGAACGTTGGCGGAAAGGACGCGTAGTGCGGCATGCCATTCCCCTTTTACAAAATATGCACATGGGAACGGTGCCACGACTACAGTGCCATTTAGACAAAATTGAGATTTGAGCACTTACGTTAATCCTGATTAGTGCAGTAATGCCCGATTTCTCCCTACATTTCATAGCGGACCGCAAGGTATGCTGAGGTCAGGTGTCCAGCCACTCCGTATGTCAGCAATGGTACTTAGTGGCCTGCCGCTGTTTCCTTCTGCTCAAATTGTTGTAAGTAGCTCACCCAGAATTCAGAGGTAGACGCTGTTTGCCGCAGTCTACTCTCTACAGCTCTCCTGCACACAGCATAGATCCAGTGTTGGGGGTCTTGGAGGGTTCTTCATAGTTCTTCATCGCCATTGCAATGATGGGCCTTCACACCATTAGGATTATAAATTAGCTTTTATTAGCAAGTTACATAGAAAGATAAAGACCCCCAACCATCCTGGCACAACCCTTTCTCCAACTGCCCTTCTCATCACTCTCCATTCCAGAGAGGAATCCCCTCCTCATGTTCCATCAGCACATTCTGTTAACCCATCATTAAAGTACGATACATAACAAGGGCAACCTCAAACCAAGGAAAGAAATCATAACAACATCCTTAACCCAACTGAAGCTGCTCACAGTCCTCTACACATGCACGACAATCACTTTCAAGCATAGTGTGGCATTAGTGTATGTCATCACACAGCCTAGCTTCTCCCAAACTCTCTCAAAGATCTTAATCAGCATGTTGAGATGTGGCACCACAGTGCCTTCCCCAGTTGGAAGTGCACCAATTAGCCATTCATTATATTAAAGCCCAATGTAATGAGTGTGTTTGCTCCAATGTGGTGGGGGCCCTGGAGAGCACACAGGTGAGCCATGGACTAATCGGGTTTTCTGGATAAAGCATTTTCAGCACTCCATTAATGTTCGGATGGCTTGTGAAGGTGCAGATCCAGCGTTCCCTAAGAGGGTGACAAATACAAGCTATGAAAGGTATTTTAGTGTAGTGATGCAGTGGTCACGTGTTTAGGTGATGTCACAAGGTAATTAGAATATGCATATAGCTGTGCCACACCTTAGGGAACTGGTAGGGAGGGGGACAATCCCGGAAACAGACATGCAGAAGGTTATTGGTAGAATGAATTTGGGTCAGTACATCAATATTAGTAGGTAAAAGGGCAGGTAGGTGAGGCTTGGTTTTATTATATAGTTTGCACTACATTAAGTAGCCTTGATATTTGCTGCAGGGAGCAAAAGGGCAGACATATTGGGGCCTAGTAGTGTTGAAAACTGCAGAGTACCAGGAATTAGCTAAAGACTGCAGTATCTGTTCAATTGCATTTTATTTTCACAGTGGTGCAGAGGAACTCATGGAGCGAAGTGGTGCCCAGCAGATTATGGTGTCATCAAGGCACAGGATCTCTTAGGGGTGGGTAAAGGGAAATCTTGTAATGTACAGGGTTCTTTTGGTGGTTGATGACGAGCAGCCATTCAACATGTTTGAATTATACTCATTGTTGTAATTTGTAAGACATTTTTAATTTTTTTTTTTTATCAAAAAAATTATTTTGCAAAAAGAAGAAAAGAAAGAAAAAAATTGGAGGAAGAAAGAAAAAAAGTTGGAGGAAGAAAAATTAAAATTTTATAGAGAGTTCCCTTTTACAGTTCGGTGTTGACATTCAGGTCAGGTTCAAAACTTGTTTATCAAGAACCTAGTTAATCGAATTCTTTAGATCTAAGGGAACATGCCTCTAAAGCTGCTTTTAAGATTTTTGCGGTTGCAATAGACCATGTCGTTCTGGAACCTCTCAGAAGTCGATTCCACCAAACGTCTTCTTCATTCAAGAGGTTTGAGTTTATCAGGGGACTCAGGTATGCTCCTCTCCATTTTTCAGTTTTGGGGCAATGCATCAGAAAAGGTTTTATCGATTCCGGCTCTGAGTCGGTTTCACAGAGGCGGCAAAAATTAGTTTGTGATTGCCCTCTAATGGCCCTGATTTCGTTTGTTGGAAGCAAATTTAAGCGACTTCTCAGGAAGATAGATCTTAGACCCTTGTCCGGGAATCTTTTCAGGACTTCCGAGGTTGAGTGTAGTTTTTTGGGGTGAAAATTCAGGTGGGCGAGCAGTTTGTAATTGCCTGCCAATGTGAGAGTCTCTATCCAATCCAGCAGCGCCATTTTCCGTTTAACTTTCATGGGATTTTGCATCAATTCGTCTTCAGAACATCCACTGATGACCAGGTGAGTCCGCTGTTTGTTCGCCCAAGAGGAGAGAAGTTTGCTCTTACCTTCCATCATTTCCTCATTGATTATCTTGTAAACAGGTGGAGAGTCTTGCATTATTATTTTCCTGAAAAGGGCTATTTCGCCTGCCTTAATGACCGCTTTCAAGGAAAGAGTTCCCAGTTCTCTTCTGATAATCGAGCTTGGAGTCGAATTTGGGAGCAGAAGAACTTTACGCCAGAAATAGGCTTCCAATTTTGGCCAGATAGCAGAGGGGATCGCAGGCATTGCCTCACAGCCGTAAGTCAAACTCGGGACTACTTTGCTCTTGTAAAATTTTATGGCTGGTAAGAGCGAGAATCGTCCATATTTTCGGTCAATTATTTTAGCCTGAGTGGTCAGTTTGTGGATTTTGTCCCATAGGTAGTTTTGCATCGCGATTTCCGATTTTGAATTGTCCATCATCGTCCCTAGATATTTAAAGGACTTCACCACTTCAATTGTTGAGTCTTCAATTCGCCATCTGAAGTTTTTTGCGTTCTTTTCCTGCAGCTTTCCGAGGGTCAGGATTTTGGTTTTCTCTTTGTTTATCTCGAGGTTGTTACTTGAGATGTATTTTGCTAGGTTGTCAAGCTGCCTCTGAAGACCAATTGGGGTCTGATCGACGAGGATGATGTCGTCAGCGTATAACAACCTAGTTACAAGAGTCTTGGCAACTTTCGGAGGGAATGATCTTAACTCGCTGGAATTGTCTTTTAGGTCTCTAAGGAAGGAGATGAACAGGGCCAGAGCCAATGGGCAGCCCTGCTTTACCCCTCTAAGCGTCTGGATTTCTTCAGACAAGTTTCCCGCTTGGTCCAATTTGATCCTGATCGAAGTCTTGTCATGGAAAGCCTTGATTGGATCAAGGATTTTGTTTGGACAGTTCCATTTTTCTAACTTAGACCACAGCAAAGATCTGTCTATTTGGTCAAAAGCTTGACTCAGATCGATAAATGCCAGATGTACTCTCCCGGGCTTGGATGAAAATACATCCTTTATGACACTTAACAGCATAATGTTGGTAGTAGTCCCTGAGTTCTTCATGAACCCTGTTTGAAAAGGGTCTCGACACGGAGCTGATTTGGCCCAGAATTGGAAACTTTTTAGGAGAAATGACCCGTAGATCTTTCCGATGGTGTCCAAAAGGGCAATGGGACGATAATTACCAGGCTCGGTTTTGTCTCCTTTTTTATAGATAGGTGCAATCACTGCTGTGCGCCATGAATTCGGAATGGATCTTGTGGTGCTGCAATTCTTGAATACTTGTCCGATGAAGATAGCCCACTCCACCGGGTGGTTCTTTAAATCTATGTTTGTGATTCCGTCGGGGCCCGGTGCCCTAGAAGATTTAAGGCGCTTAATGGCCGAGACTAAGTCTTCCTCGTTTGAGAAGTCTTCCCAGGTGGAAAATATTGAGTCCTGCACTGCAACCGGTGCTTGATTCCTTGGAAGTTGGAAAATCGTGGAAAAGTGTGATTTCCATGCTTCTTCTGAGACATTGTTTGATCCTTTTTCACTTACTCCCTCTGTGTTCTTTATTAGCTGCCAGAAAGCACCAGAGTTCTTAGAGGCCAACTTTCGGAGCATTTCTTCAGAATCACGCTGGTACAAGAGGATTCTTTGTTGTCTGAGCCAGGATTTATATCACTTGTGTTCCTTTAGGTAGAGGTCTCTTAGACCCGGTGACTTAGAAATAGCCGCCTGCTTTTTCAGCTTTCGCAAAGTACGCTGTTTCAGGACCAACTCGGTGTCGTAGATGTGTAAAGGTTTTTGAGTTGCTTTATCATTAAGTTTCCTTGGTATCAGGTACGGAACCAAAAGAGGTTGGTAGTCAGTGGGGTTTAATTTCTCCCTGTTTCCCCGAGAGCAATGAATCGAGTAGTTGTTGCAGTTCCTTGATTCTCTC
The DNA here is from genome assembly GCF_040938575.1 of Ambystoma mexicanum. NCBI lineage: Eukaryota > Metazoa > Chordata > Amphibia > Caudata > Ambystomatidae > Ambystoma > Ambystoma mexicanum. The sequence goes on from NC_090933.1 coordinate 1,147,352,177, forward strand.
TGATGTAAGCCTGAGACGGTTTCCTTGGTTGGTAGATTTGTTTTTTTCCATCATTTGGGTTCTTTTTCTAACTGTTGTCGGCCAAGAGATTTTCAGAATGTTATGATTGCTTGCTTCCGTCCTTACAACCTCAAATGATGTAATTCGATTTAACATCTCCTCTGATACAAATATGTAGTCAATCGTTCCTTCTTGCGAACCTCTTTCCCAAGTTGGAATGGGAACAGCCTGGGGGAGAGAGTGGGCGATGTTAAAAATGTTTCTAGAATCCATGAGCGATTACCATTGTTTTCCACGTGACTCAGTCTGGGTTACTTGGCGCATCGATCTCTTTTTCAATGGTCGCTAAGAAAATTTTATCTGAAATGACTTGAGGATTCCAGTAAGTAGTGATTATCGTAATCGGAGAGGAAATCAACGATCGACTGTTTTCAGCTAGTCGGTCCCACTTTAGTTGTACTACTAAGTGAGATTGAGTTGCGGCAATCTTCTTCTGGATCGAAAGCCCCGAGCCCGATCGGACTGCTACTAGAAGGCCGGCTGATGGGCGGCCCAAGCGGCCTTTTTTTGCTGGAGAAGTTGCAACTGAGAAGCCATCTATTGTTGGGGAGTCAAGTAGCCATGTTTCTTGAAGGGTAATAATGTCAAAGTCCCCTAGGTTAACTCGTCCAGGTTTTGTGAGATGGGCGAAACCTCTTGTATTCCAAGAGATCATTTTAAGTGAGTGGTCTTGGCAATCTGGGTCCGTTGTTGGTGTTTTTTGACTTGGTCCATCTTTTGAATCTGCCCCCCACTTAGCCGATGGAATTTGTTGCTATTGCTTTTGGTGTTTCGAGGAAGTTTTCGGAAGCCACGCCAAAAGCTGTCTGATCGGTGCAAATGTTGACGAGTTTTCATTGACAGCCACGTGGTCCATAGGTCTCGTGGACTTCCGGTTTCTATCGGAAGATTTTTGGTCCGTCTTAGATTCGATCTAGGACTGTCCCCTATCTGTAGCCGGGGGTCTTCCTTCCCGGCTTCCCCTTGGTCTTTGCGAGTTTCTTTCGGCAAGTTCCCCATTTGAAGGGGGATGCTTTTTGCTCTTTCCAATAGACTCTAATAATTGGGCCGAGTCCCACCTTGGGAGCGGCGACGTGGTCAGCTTATTCGACTCCGTTCTTGACCTGTAATGGATGTTCCCAAACAGGTATGCAGTTTTCTTTTCTTGCAGTGTCTCCTCGTTTAGGGAGCGTTTCACCTCTGTGATGAAGTAGCCCTTTTTCAGGAGGTCAGCTTCGCCTTTTTTAGACCAGCTACCTTTTGCTTCTGCGCTTACGTACAAGTACGCCTTTGCTTTTTGATCCTTGTGGTATGGTTCAACAAGTACCAGGTCCTCTGTTGTCAGATCTTTTAGGTCTCTTGTGTGTTTTAGGATTTTCAGTACTGTCCCCCTGTTTAGAGTTGTCTTCTCAAAGTTTGCTGGAATCTGTTCTAGCTTTAAAATTGTCGTAGCTGCAAGCCTTAAGTTTAAGGCTGTTTTTTGAATCGAGCTTCTGTCCCCAGAATGTTTCTTTTTTTCCGTCAGTTCGATACGGTCATTAAATCCTTTATGCAAATTAGGTTCGACTCTCCGGGTTTTGATGGTATCAGTATAGGATTCCGGTTCAACATGGTTTCTTTTGTGCGATGTTGGTTTCTCTCTCAAAGAATACGGGCCACGAGGATATCTCTCGTCAACGTCTAGCCAGGCCCTTTTGTTGTCAGTGTCGGGCTTATGTTTTTTTGGTGGTGAATTTTTTATGCAGTCATTGATTGGTTGCAGTCTTTCGTGATGGTGGTTTTCAATGTGGTTTTGACAGCCGCTCTCTGGAGACGAGTGGAGAGTGATATTCATTAGAGCTTCGTCTCTCAGGAAGTCTTCAACAGTAATTGGTGAATGTGACAACGGAGACTGAGAGGGACTTCTAACGTAATGGCAGACCTGTAACGGGGACTGAGGGGTGGCACAGAGTTTTAATTCATTCACTGACAAGTCGTTGGTTTTCTGTCGCGGGGTCAAACCTTTTTCCAGTGGTTTGCCGGCTGAGGGTTTCAGAACAGGAGCTATCACCACTTCTTGTGGGGTGGGTTTTTTGTTTTGATTTCCATTTGAATTAGTAAGCTGAGGTGGTTTAACTGTTGTTTGCACTTTACCTGGACTCACCCCAGGTTGCTGATGTGATTGTCTGGGAGCTACGATTGGCTCTTAGCCGGGCCCTTTTTGACTCCTTCAAATAGAAATTTTCTGAGAGGTTCGATGTTTTCTTTTCCTTTTTGGTTTGTTCTGAACTCTTTCCCAAAGTCAAAGCAGATTTTGCTTGGAACCTGTTTTCCAGTTTGTTGGGTTTTCGACCCCGATTCTCTTCCTTTTTCTGCCATTGGGTCAGTCTGTGATGCAGAATCTCTTGTATCTTTAATTAGGATTGAGTGAGCTGATTGAATCGACTTTTCAGTTTTTTTTTGTGAAGGGACACCAATGATTTTGTCATATATAACACTGTCAACTTTTTCCTTTGCGGTTATATACCCTTCAAGGTATGTCATTTTCGTGTGAGTCATTGCGATCAGGGTGGTTTGATCCTTTAATGTGTCGTTTATGGCTTCATATAATTTACCAAAAGGAGCGAGTGCGATCGTCAAAGCTGACATCAGTGTGGTCAGGTATCGTTTTTTCGACGGTGTTTCATTGAGGGCGCCCTCCAATTGGGTCCCACCAGCACTTTTCCTTCGAAGTGGAATATTATGGCTGCAGGGTGAAGAAGAAGGCTGTAATTTAGCCTTAGGAGAGTGGAGACCTGTGTCCGGAACTGCTGAAGTTGGTTCCTGTTGGTGTTGATTTTTGGCTAGAGAATCGAAATCCCGGGTCTCAATACTTTGAGGGGCGGGTTGAGAGCTTAGTGGACCCTTTGGGCTATTCTTCTGGGGAACTTCCACAAGCGAGGCGGGTGGACTCGTTGGAGGAAGGTTGAGCGGAGCAGATTTTGGACTGCCCTATGTTGCAAGCAAGTCGGCTCTTGGGCTTTCCCGGAGAGGAAAAACTTCACAGGTGTTGTCGTTTTCAGCAGAAAGCGGTAAAGGATCTTTCGGTGCATAAGGAAACTTGCATGCTTTAGGGCCCCCAGCGAGGTCGTCCGTTGCGTCTAATATTTCAGCATCCGTCAGTTCTAGGAGGACATCATATTTTCGTTTCCCTTGGCTGACGAAGTATGCTTTTAAAGAACTGCAAATCGCTGCGTTCGTTACGAGCTGGTCCGAAGGTTTTTTATACTGCAGTGCTCGACCTGCTTTGGTTTCTTTTTTTCTTTGGGAGCTCTTTATTTTTCAAACTTTTATTTGGGTGAGTGTGTGGAAGCAATGAGTCAATAGAGGGGGTTTCGCCCTCTAAGTTCAGCATAGTTGGAGGCTTTGCGGGTTGAAACTCTACAGTAGGCGTGTCTTCCTCAGTTTGTTGGTCTTTGGCTCCGCCCCCTTGAGGAAGTGGGCCCTCCTTTTCGGGCGCATGAATATTAGCGCGCCCCACCTTCTTCTCCGATGACGCTGCCGGCACCTCCGTAGCTTCCGGGACGAGTGCTGGCGAGGCGGCAGGTGGGGGATCAAGCTCTTGCGGTTCCCCTCCTCGGCAGAGGCTATCCCTGCCACAGCCCTCCGAGCCGTCACACACTACGCCGGTCAAACCCTGGGCTCCAGGTGACCGAAGAACCTCCGAGGCCCGAACTCCGGTAAGCGGTTTTTGAGAGCCCTCCTGGGCTACAACGAGCGCAGAGAGTGGCGAAGCCGCCTGCGGTTCCCTTGCCACCCACCCTTCGGTCGGCTGCACTGGGAACCTGACCGCATGGGGCTTCACCAACTCAGGCGCCCGCTCTTGGACCTCCCGGGACTCGATTGCCGCAATGAGTTTGGTTTCAAGTATTTCCACACTGGCGGCATCCTTTCTTGGGGGTGACGCTGGGGCAGCGCTTTGACCCTGGTTGTTTTTTTTCAAAGTGGGCTCATGTTGAAAGTATACAAGGGAGCTCGCGGTTTGGGGCCCCAAGTTGGTAGGATGTCTTTTTCTTGAGAGTGGGCGAGGGAGGTCAGATCTAGTAGACGGAGGTCTTTGGTTTGAACTCCTCAGCCGTCGCATGTCCTCTTCTTCGCCTCTCAGAGGTGATGACGGGGGTGTTTCACCCCTATCGGCCTCCATGCAGGCCGGTCACTCCTGCTCAGGGACTGCCACAGACTGCAACTCTGCAGCCAACTCCGCGGCCGCTCCGCGGCTAGGAAGAGGTTTTATGGGTCCACCCACAAAAACAGCAGCAAGCGTAGAGAGACTCTGGTAGGAAGGTCTTGTAAGGAAGGTCGACTGCAACAGACTGCAACTCTGCAGCCAACTCTGCGGCCGCTCCGCGGCTAGGAAGAGGTTTTATGGGTCCACCCACAAAAACAGCAGCAAGCATAGAGAGACTCTGGTAGGAAGGTCTGGTAAGGAAGGTCGACTGCCACAGACTGCAACTCTGCAGCCAACTCCGCGGCCGCTCCGCGGCTAGGAAGAGGTTTTATGGGTCCACCCACAAAAACAGCAGCAAGCTAATTTCAAAGGTGTAGCCTGGAAGTGGCAATTTGAGAAATAAAGTTTCAGTTCAGTTCCACTTAGAAGTCTGTTTTTCCTACCAGCTGTTAATAAAACTTTTTTCTTTCCTTGCTGCTTTTACACTTTGACTACTTATGGATTTTTTCGTGGATTACTTGGGGGACCACACCTTTACAGGCCTGTGATGTTCACCAGTACTTGACACATTCAAAATTCCTGGCTGAAAGCAGCTTGGCATGCATCATAGACAGCTAACAACAACACTTGGGTATGTACATGAAATCACACAACTTCACAAATAGGTATCATCACAGACTTAACCTGCACGTGTCAGTACCACAAACCATACTGTACACACATTGGGTGAGAGTACACAGATGATATGGGACACATCCTTCACAAATGTTTGGGGCATTATCTGCATAATGACTATATAAAGCACATTTCTCAAGTTTACCCATATAACAAAAGATGGCTTATGTACTATTAAATGACATTGATAGCTACACACCACTTAAAAAGAATCCCATGAAAGACGTTTGCCTTAGTATTTCAGAGGCAGTCTATTACGGACTTCAAAGATGTTGGGTAACAGAAAAAGAAACAAACTTCCTCAATAGCACCCACAGACGCACGCCCACCTTCGAACCCCTACCTAAGATTCACAAAGACCCCACTGACCCTCCCGGAAGACCAATTGTATCAGGCTGTACCTCTATTCTGGTACCAATATGCAAATGTATTGACACATTTCTGAAACCCATCAGTGTCCTCACGGAACGTTACCTTAGAGACACAACACACAGTATCCACATTTTTGAAAAATTTAATTTTAATCCCAATAACCAACTACTTGTCACAATGGATATCAAATCCCTATATACTAGTATTCCACAAAATCAGGCCATTGAATGCATACAACGGACCCTCAGCTGGTCAGGAGCCCCACCACCTTCCAGGGCTGCAGGAGCAGCACCTCTCAAATACTGCTGAGCCGAGCAGCTACAACACTACAGGGTCAGTGCGACGCCTGCTCCTTATCAGCTGCTCCACTGCACTCGCCGCCATCTATGTCTGCACAACAACCCCCCCATAGCAAAGGGCTTCACAGCACTTGCCTGCCTCTCTGTTCCCCCCACGGCCACGCGGCAGGAGGCAGAACCCCCCCGCGACCTAAGATGGCCACCAGCACACGGATGCCGAATTTGTTTATTTTGGTTGCCTAACAACTGAAGGAGCAATGGCTCCATGGGCCACTGCCTGCAACCAGAGGCGGAAGCTGGCCTCCATCCACTAAGGCCTCCTCTACAAAGGCCTACGCCAGTCCGTTCCTGCCAGGACTGCCAGGACCAGGGCTATGGACTCTGCCCCTTGCAGCATACTGTGCTCCACTCATTGACATGCCAGGATTCAGCTGATGCAGTACCAAACATCACAGGTGTAACTCTAAATTTGAGTACTCCTTGCTTGCACCCGTGCTACCACTTTCCTCCTACCTGAATATGTGCCTTCTCAATGTACCCATATTGTCTGGAATTAGGCCACTAGCTCTCCTTTACTGAATGCACCCATTTTCTTTCCTGCGACTGCCCAGTTTTATGTTCCAACTGGCAGTACAAGCATTCGCTCTTCCAGCACTCCTTGTTCATAACGTGTTTGCACTGCCATTCCCACGTATTGCTAAAACCTACGATCGTCACAGTCAACCTCTATCGACCGTACCTTTGACAGCTGCATGTTAACTTACTATCTGCCTTGCCATTTCATAGTTGCATTTAGCCTCCATTTGCGTTGCCATTTGATAGTTGCATTTAGCCTCTGTTTGCATTTCCATTTGATAGTTGCATTTAGCCTCTATTTGCATTGCCATTTGATAGTTGCATTTAGTCTCTATTTGCATTGCCATTGTTAGTTGCATTTAACCTCTACCTGCCCTGACATTTATCACATCCTGCCACCCAGTCTCATTAGTACCCCCCACGCCTACGAGAATGTACCTACCAGGTATCTTCTCAGTACTGCTGAGTGCAATTCTTTACCTTATCCACTCACCCAGCTACTCAAGCATCTCCGTTAGCTTTTTCTCCATAGGCACCACTCTTCCTAACATAATGCCTTATGCCGACCCTCTACCACTTACACTCACCAGCACACCCACTCTGCCCCACCTATCCACACCTTGCAGCACATCCATTCGAAATATCAGAATACGAGCCAGATTACTCAAACTACATGAACCATATGCCAGGGACTCTACCCAGTCCAAACTAACTAACAGGACCATACATAGACACACAGTCACTCCCATCAACCGACCCACAAACAGACTTAAACACACCCTAACTAATACTACAGCAAAGCATAAGCCTTACAACATAGCCATCCCCACCCAGACGAAAACTTTCCCCCGCCCATTAGAGGCACCTTAATTAATGCACGCTCAGTAGTAGCCCACGCCACAGATAAAGCACACTTCATTCTAGAAGAAAAACTAGACTTCCTAGCCATCACCAAGTCCTGGCTCCATGCAGCCGCTGGCCCAACTCTCTTACTAGCTATTCCCAATGACTACACCATCCTCTGAGCGGACAGAACAGAATCTAGAGGAGGAGGTCTCATCATAATTGCCAAAACACACCTAAACATTAGACTGGACACCTCAGATAACCTCACATCCTGCAAATTCCTCTCAGCTAAGCTCCCTACCGCCAACTCCCAAACCATCACCATTCACTTATTCTGCAGACCTCCTGGGCCTTTGGGCTCTTTTGAGGAAGACCTCACTACCATCCTCACTAATAACCTGAAGAACACATCACACAGCCTTATTTTAGGAGATTTTAACCTGGGCCTTAAAGACCCCAAAGACCCCCAGGCCACCCTCAGTGACAATACCCTGTCAGAATTAGGCTTTATCCAAAGAGTGTCCACCCCTACCCACAACAAAGGGAGAACCCTTGACTGGGTCGCAGATCATAACTGTGTGGCCTCCATCATCGCCATCTCTGTCATAAATCTCCCCCCGTCTCACCTGTGATCGGGATCTCCCTTGTTCGGCCACAGGACTCTTCCTGTGGGTGGTTTGGGTCTTGAATAGGCTTGCCCGAGCCTCGTCAGGTTGCAGAGCGCGTTCAGAGTTCCGGGAAGTTCGTGGTTCCAGGGTGTCCAGGATTAGTGATAAACAAGCAATGTAGGGGGGAAGTCCAGGAACAGGAAAAAAGGCAAGGAAGGAAGTATGAGGATCAAGGAAGCAAATGTAGAGAGCAAACACATGTCGGGTCACTATCGAAGATAGCGTTGAGACGCGCGGACCCACAGGGGCGTGACCAATTTATAGTACGTGCTACGACGTGAAAGCTAGTGCGTAGCACGGAGCTTGGTATGGCCATGTTGGGAGGAACAAGGAGTACAAGCCACTCGTGACAATGACCGTGAGGTCCAGAAAGGGCAATTTCGCCGGGTCATGACAATCTCACCCCAACCATGGTTCGATCACCATCTCCTTACCTTTGCCCTCGAAGCCTCCAGCCCCACTTCCAACAACCCTCTAGCCACAGCCATTCCCACCAGAAACAAGAAGGACATCACAGCGGAAAAAATATCCCCCTTATTCTCCCGACCCTGAACCAAATCTCAGAGACTTCCAATCCTCACCACCTCATAGAAGGCTACAACAAAATCATGAGATCAGTGCTAGACCCCATTGCTCCGCTAAAACAGAGGAAAAGCAAACCAAACAAACACCTGAACATGTGGTTCTCTACCCACTTAAAAGTTCTTAGAGCAGAGAAACGTAAAAAGGAACAAGCCTGGAGACAATCTCCCACAGACGACAACAAGATGATCCTTAATAAAACAGCTGCCACATACAAAAAGGAAATCATAATCGCTAAACAAGAATCCTATAACCAGAGAATATCACAAGCCACTTCTAGCACCAAAGAATTGTTTACCATCATCAAAGAGTTGGAAACCCCAGCCCCTGTCCCAGACACATGTGTGAAAGACAAACACGGGTGCACCAGTGTCCAAAGCGCCATCTCCAACAAAGTCACATGCCTACAAAATAAAATAAAAAATAAAAAAGAATCCCTAACCAATCTTACGAACTCTACCAACACCCCCCACTCTACACCCCTCAACCCGACACCTAACCCACTCTCCCGCTTTAGCTTTTCTAAAGCCTCCACGCTAGAAGTGGAAAAAATTATCCTTGGCCTCAAACCCTCTAACTGCCAGGGCGACCCTTGCCCCTCACAAATCATTAAGGACACGACAAGAGACCTCTCACCATTCATCACCAAACTAATTAACCCCTTCTTCTCATCAGCCCTTTTTTCCAAATAATCTTAAAGAGTCTTGGTTTCTCCCTTTACTCAAAATACTCTCCCTAGACTCATCTGTACCTACTTACTACAGACCCATCACAACCGTCCCCTTCCTACTCAAAATACTAAACAAATACAACAGTACCTTGAATTAAACCATCTCCTGGGAATCCGGCAATCGGGTTTCAGACCCCAACATGGGACAGAGACTGCCCTTGTCAACCTCACAGCTCAAATCTATACCCTTAGAGATAACGGGAAAACGGCTCTTCTACTTCTCCTTGATCTATCTGCAGCTTTTGGTTTAGTAGATCATACCATTCTCTGCAATCACCTTGACACAGCAGCCCATTTCTCCCAAGAAGCCATAGGTTGGATTGAATCCTTCCAGAATAACAGGTTCATGCGTGTCTTCTCTACCTCAGCATCTGCTGACCCTATCCCCATCACTTGCAGGGTCCCCCAGGGTTCATGGTTCATGCGTTTCCCCCACATTGTACAGCGTGTTCACAAAGCCCCTGTCTGATGATCTTGACGGTCTGGGTATCACCTACACTAATTACGCCGATGATACCCGGATCCTCATCCCGTTGATGGGAGATTCCAATAAGGATTTGGCCTTGGTGAACAGGGTGTACCTTATCATACAGGCATGGATGGCCTCCCACAGTCTATGCCTGAATGGTGACGAGACCGAACTCATTATCCTCGGCCCCACCTCCAACCTAATCAAATTGGATCATAACTACACTAACTTCATCATAGATGGTAACTCTATTAAGGTAGCCAAGGAAGTACAAACCTTAGGAATTTACCTAGACTCCTCCCTTTCCTTCCGCACACAGGTTAGTTCCATGGCCTCCTCCACAGCCCACACTTGCAAACTAATAAGAGCAGCCAAACCTTTCCTCTCCACCCAGAGCTGCATCACCTTAGCCAGAGCACTTATACTTTCAAAATTGGACTACAGCAACGCCCTCTACGTAGGAGCCAACAAATATGTTACAAACAAAATCCAGACTCTGCAAAACAATGTTCTTAGAGCAGCACTTAGCATTCCCAAGAAAGCACACATATCCAACATCAGGAGAGCCAATAACTGGCTCACCACCTCTGACAAAATCCTGCTCAAAGTAGCCTCCTTAACTCATAAATGCCTCAGCAATGCAGCCCCTCACTACTTAGTCGACAGAATAAAACGATACACCCGGACAGTCCTACCAGAACCGCCAATGCCAACCTGCTCCTAGTTCCCAGGTTCAAACGAACCAAAACAGGTAGCAACAGCTTCCAGATGAAAGCAGCCCAACATTGGAACACCCTGCCACTCTTCCTAAGGGCACAGCAAACTTACCCCCACTTTAGACGCAACTACATTCAGTGGATAAAGGACAATGACCATTAACTCGCCTGCCTATCCCCGTATACCGGCAATATGTATATCTGTAAATTGTTTATCACTATATGTGATTATGTACATTTGTAACTGTTTATCATTCCCGTAACTGTTGTACCTATGCTCACCCTGTAATTACTGTACAGCACTGTAACCAAGCTGAGAATAATCTTGTTGCTCCTGCACCTTATACCTTCGGGTCTGGCGCGCAATATGAATAAATAAACAAACAAACAACACCCAAATGCATATAATGTACAGAAAAGGGCCCCCTTAACTTTATAGTAGAACTGATGACCCTAGTTCTATCTAGAAACATCTTTGCTTTCAACCCACAATTTTACCTTCAAAGCAAAGGGACTGAGATGGCCATTCTGTTTATGGTAAGCTATGAATCAGAACACTTCTCAACTGAGGAAATCCTTTCCGGAAACAAATTACGAGTTGGAAAAGATCCATAGATGATGTGGTATTCATATGGGAAGACTCAGAAGAAAAACTAAAATCTTTCTTCACCTGGATTAATAAATGTGATCATAACATTCAATTCACAATGGAATACAGTAACTCGGAAATAGTCTTCCTAGACCTGATGATCATACATAACAATGGTAAATTGGAATGTGGCTTATACCGTAAGAGCAGTGACAGAAGTATTCTGTTGCACTTTGAAAGTAACCATCCTTCACATCTTAAAGAGAATCTGCCTCACGGTCAAGGAGGAATTGCACATCCCTGGGGGATTTTCCCAAACACGCAGAACAGTTGAATCTGAGGTAGAAAGTGTGTGGATATCCTAGGAAACAGCTATTTAGGTCTAAAAATCAAGCTAGGCTCACAGATAGAGAGGCCCTCTTTATGCCCAAATATCAGACAGAAGAAGCTCACAATAAACAAATGACCTGTGTAATAACTCATGGCTCACATACATTTCCAGTTAAAAAACTGATAAGCAAATACTGCCCACTGGTACGACTCAATTTCCCAGAAGATCCACTTGCACGATTTGCCCTCAAAAGGGCTAAGAGTCTGCATAATGAATTGGTACACTTGCAGTTTACCAAAGAAGCATCTCGCACTGGACTATGGAACCTTCAAGTGGTAAATGACCACTTTCCATGCAGGAACCTTGTTGCTTGCAAGCTTATTAAAAAAAGAAAACATTTGAAAAAGGAGAAAGAACATGTACACTTTGTAACATGAGCAATTGTAAAAGCAGCCAAGTTGTTTATTGCATTGAATGTCCATTTGGGCTAAGCATTGCTGGTGAAACAATGAGGTCCATCCACACCAGGATCTCTGAACATAGATAGAAAATTCACTGCAAACATGCCACAGCACCAATGGTGAGCCATTACATGCAATACCAACATTCCCAGAATGATCTACACTGGTGGGTTTTGGAAGTAGTGAAAGGTCTACCTAACATACAGAGAAGTCTGTTGGAAAAGGAAATCAGATGCACCCATTGATTGGACACATACAACTGAAGAGGGGTGGTCTAATCTTAACCCTGCACTCCCTCCCACCAGAAACGTGAGTCAGAAGAAGACCCCATGATCGTTCAAACCAGATCGGATCAACCCCTAGTGCACCCATGATAGACAAGTATGCTGAAAGATTCCCGCTCCGTCAACCCTAGAGCCCAGGAGCAGTGCAAATGTTGCCCAAAGTGAATGAGGAGCTGGCGGATGCAACAAATGACACCTCCATTGACAGTCTCGACTAAAGCGCCAAGAACTCATGCATGACGTCGTTAGAGACATCAGGACGTAGCAGCGTTAGACATGAAGCACGCATGCCGTCCGCACATCGGGACACTATCACACACCCGAATACATGAAGAACACATGCATACAGTTCTATTAGTTAGAGGACAGACACATACACATATTGCCTTGCCTTTATTATGTTGCCATTAGCTTAACCGTAGTAACGCAGAAACTCCAAGACGCAAAATATCCTGAGCATGCTTGCAGATGCTTACATGAGAATACCTGGGGACCTGACAGAACCATGCACAACTAACATATGGGAAATATAGAATAGCACAAGGTATAAGCCATGTTCGGGCTTAGGAAAATTACCAAACGTCACAGACCCTCGGCAGGAGCTCAGCCGAGTAAAGTAAGGCTGCTCGGAGGATCGAGTGTGGGGACAGGGCCTGCTGCCAAGGTCACCAAGATACAAGTGACATTCCTTTCCCTGAACTGCACAATAAATGCAAACAAATCAGAGTAATTCAGAGCGACAGGAGTCCCTGACACAGTCTCTGAGCACATGACCTAGGCCGAGCCGATGATGAACCAAAACTAGCAGCTTGGAAAGAAGAGAGATCTCATGCAGCCAGACAGAAGTTGCAACAAAGTCATTACAGGAGAAGCTGAGTGCTGCATGATGAGAACAAGCACTCTTGCAGGCATTGGAAAGGTACATTTCGAGCTGACAACTTTTCTGCTCCCAGGCCTGGGGGCAAGAAGCTCTAGCCAATCACAGCTTAGGACCCTAGGGGTGGGTAGCCATGGGGAAGAACCAATGACCAGCACCTCACACTGCAACATTGTAGAAGTAGCATTTTTTGGGGATGGGCCAGGCCTGACATCTAACATGGGGGAACAAGTAAACTAACATCTTTAGGGTCCACTGTAGGTGGACTACTACTCAGTACCCAATCCACTCACTCAGTTTTCTGGAGAGGGGCCCAGGTTGTGACATTCTTGTGACATAAGAAACTATCAAAACTGGCCTGTGAGCCAAAGCTCTCTGAGATGTTCTTGGATTCTCCTGTTCATGTTCGGATCACTGTTGGTATTGGCTGTAATAAACCACAGTTTGAAATTGCTGTCAGTCTGTCTGGGCTACTGTTCCTTTTGGGAAAGGGAAGGAGTTGAGCCTTCCATGAGTTTGGGGTCCACAAACTTCTAGTAGCCCTCCTGCCTACCTGGGAGTTTATTCTCAACAAACCATGGTGTGAATGATGAACATCTACCTCTAACATAGAGATATATACCCATAACCCACAGCAAGTGAGCAGTATGCTATGACATTCCCCTCCCCCCACATTTGACCAACAATCAGTTCTGGTCCTCACGAACCAAACAAACTGAGGCACTTGTATTTGTACATGAGTTCAGTAACCTACGATTCATCTATTTCTAACCACGGCAAGTGTGGGGCGATGGGAGATTTCCCGCTATGCTGGGTTTACTACATTTCTCTATGGGGCACTAACAGTGTGGGCTCCTCTCCTTCTATCCACCACAAAAAAACTCTTTTTCTGACAAGGCTGTGGTTAACAAGATGAGACTTCTAAGTAAGATGAAGGCTTTAACTAGCTAGGATACCCCTGTTTAACACCAGATCTAAATATTAGAATCTGTTACCAGGGCGCATCCCTCAATGATATGCTGTCTTTATTCCTAGATGGACAACTATCAAATTTGAGCAAGACACACTCATCTCAGCGAGTTACCGTTGGACAATGATATAACATACTTTTCTTTACCCTGGTAGGGGTACCAAGACATGGCCTTGTCAGCCTCACGCAATGATCATCACCTTTTGCACTTGGATTGGCTCGTCTCATACTATGCACTAGTGCATGCTTTATATTTTCTCTGTTTCAACGACTCTATACAGGGCCCCGGGTTACCCACAAGGCACCATCACTATATCCAGTGGCACGGAGTGCTCTAAATTCAACAATATTTTTACTCATCACCACCATAGGATGCATGTACACAGAACAAGGACATTGGTTTGAGACATTTGTGTCTGGCATAGGGTCACTTACAATAACACCACTGTCACCATTGTCTCGATAGCTGTCAGTCTCTTCCAAATGTCAGCTCTGAAACTGTCAAGTGAAGGCTGGAGCCTAGAGGAGCTAAGAGGAGAATAGGATTGGGAGAGAGAATACATTTACCAGGGGCAATTGCCAATTGTCCTCGAGAAGCTGCAACCTCCATCCCTGGAAGGAGATGAGAAGGCTGCCCTCAGGTGCTGGAGGATTGGTGAAGCCAAGTGGATGATGTACTAGGCTGAGGTGGAGGTGATGCTAGTGTTACCACGGGCATGCTGCTTGATGACGGTGCTTGTGGAGATGAATAGGCAGTGGGTGTTGAAATGGCTGTCTCTTCACTGATGGGTAGGACAGGCTTACTTACCCCCTTCAATGGGTCTTCATCATCACCATCATTATCCTCATGACTTTGTTAATTGTCCCACAAGGTACGAGTACAACGTTAGTTGGCATGATATATTTTACACAAGGAAAACTGAAATTCATGCACAACACTCAGTGGCACATCTGTCTGTCCTACACATTTCCAATCAGTACTACGTTGAGAGAGATACTGCGTTCTGTCAGAATGGGGACTTCATAGTTTGTCCATTGGAAATGTTTGATTGTACTCTACATGGGGAGTAAAGTACTTGAAAGGAGTGTGCAGAAAACACAGAAAAGTAGATCATGTGTAATTGAAATCACAACCTCCTGTTTTACTGTGCTTTGATATTTTTGTGATGGATCCAGTGAATCACATTGTTCCCACAGATGCCTATTATGGTAATAAGCACCTGTTCTGTGGTCTTCACTGGCCGGTAACGGCTAGGGGGTTAAGTTATAGACCCGAGCACAGTGAGGGCCTTAACACCAGACGCCGGTGTCGTTATCGAGCTGGAGAAGGCCCCAGAACGGGTGCTTTCTGCCATTAGCACCCCAATTGCAAACCCTAAAGGTGGTAATGGCTATTTCCGGGGAGTGGTTGTCATGGAAATGGAAGGTGGGGCTCCATTCATAGCCTCTCTTCCTTTTCCATGGCTGAATTAGTGGAGAGGGAATCAGAGCGTTGCAGGCCTGGTGGAGGCCCCATTAAGGTAAGGAGAGGGTGCAGGAGATGTTGAGGGGCTTAAGGCAGGGTGGGAAGCAGTAATGAAGGAGGGGGGCGTCAACGCCAGGTGCAGGTTGGGTGCGCCAAGCAATTGGGTTGCTCAGAACCTGGGCTTGGATCATTAAATTCTGAAGCAACCTGATTGGTTGATCCACCCGACAAGAGTGCTAAACGTTGATAAATTCGTAATTTCACTGCCACCTTTGAGCTTCAGTAGATATGGCCCCATCCAAAAAACATTCTCAAGACCACCATTATGTTCTTGATGCCATCTTCTCAATCTATGTGGGTGGTGTGACATTGTGCTATAGCTGGCTTGGCATGACGAGACAGTGGACCTCACCCATGTTCTTGCCCTTTCATTTCTCTTAAGGGTTATCATTTTCGAACGGATTGCTAAACTGCTTCTGACAAACTGCAATCATTATACAGTGCCATTGGGCATGTTACATGGCAGCTGCTATTCCCTGCATGCCCTATGCCTGGAAGTGGTGTTCAGTAATACTACAGTGGTTGGAGTTGAGAGCAGTCTTGACTTTTTCTCCCTTCCCATGTCAATCAGCAAGGTATATAGTAACCTGCTGATGGGCAACCGTGTCCTTTCCTTACTCTCTTCCCAACCCTGAGCTGTGATGAAGCAACCTGACTGCATAGTTAATTGAGGCATTGGTGTTTAGAGGGGTCTTAGGCTCCGATAATGCATCGATTGTGTGGGTCACACTAAAGAGGGGATGTATGGTCTTTATTGGGCAGGTAGGTGCTGCTATTATTTCACTACATGGGCCACATGCCAGTGCACATCAGTGTTCTGATTCAACTGTGCATGCACACAGCATTGGCAAATTGCAATAAGGACACATTGGATGGCACCATTAGGGAGAAGACACGTTCCTTGGGTGCACTTGCCCACCTGCATAGCCTCTACAATATATTGGTGGAGGCAGTCGTGCAGTCAAGCTCCCTGTTAAGGCAAGGTTAGGTGATAGCTCCATGTCGATGAGGAAAATGTATAGCAGTCACAGGCTGTATTCTCAGTTGCTTCCAACTCGTCCAGTCGTGCTGGCATTTCAACAGCCAACACTACACCACTGTGAGCTTGTCAGGGAATCGTGGGCCTCTCCCTTTCCACACTGTCCAGGCGGCTGTGCAGTGGGGTAGGGGAAGAAGATGCTCAGGCAGGGAGAGGGTCACGTGATCCGGCTGCAGAATCAGCCAGTTCGTTGACTGTGGTTTGCAGAGGGCGGACTGAGGAGGGTATTTGGAGACAGGACTAGGAGTTTGCAGGCTTCAGGAACCCGATGGAGATGCCTGTCACGAGCAGCAAGACATGGGGACACAGGAGAGAGGATGATTAAGAGCAACAGAGGAAGAACAATAGTGCAACGAGGCAGACAGGGAGGGGAGGAGCAGCCAGGGGTGTGGGCACAGCAGTCAGGAAGTGGAGTGGATCAGTGTGTGCTTCCCAAGTTCTGCTCTAGACAAAAATTGGAGGAGTTGCTGTATGGGAAAAGCACTAGCAATAGCAATATGATACATTCCTAGTGGGGATCTGATGTGGATCTGATGCAGGAGCTGGGCCTAGTAGTGATAAGTTCTCTAGAACATGAATGATTGCAACCCCTAAGGTATGTTATGTTATGTTATGTTACTTTGCATTTATATAGCGCCTTATGTACCATTGGTATGGTCTCAAGGCGCTGGTAGGTTGAACGCCCTCGGGAACCGAAGTTCAAGTCAGTAGAGAGAGTATAGAGAGTCAGAGGTGCGTGTGAACAGCGGATATGTGTGCAGCTGGTGTGGCATTCGTGTAATAGCTGCTTCATAGCGGTAGGTGTGGTGGTTGAGAGGTCAAGAGTATGTGTTCGTTCTGGCAGGTTTTATCCAGACCAGTTCTGGCTGTGTTAGGCCTGAGGAGAATGCCTGGCTGTAGGGTGTGTAACCAGCAGTGTTTAGTTAGAGTGATATGGAGTATGAGGCAGATGTTGGTATGAGAACAGCTATACTGAATGGTGTCAAAGTATCTCTGGGCCTCAATACGGGTCGGGCGGTCTGAAAATAACAGTGGCGGTAAACCCGCCGCCACTGTTAATTCCTGATCACCCGATCTCGAGTCCTGCAGGTGGGAGGTACCGTTCCCGCCAGGTCTGACCTGGCGGGTTTAACACCGCCCGCCTGCAGGCGGACGTGGAAACACCAGCACCATCACGAGATGGTGCCGGAGTTTCCACTTCCCCATTCCCAATGAGTCCTATGAGACTCAATGGGAATGGGGATTTACCGAATTCCGCCTCTGGAATTCCCGGGACACCAGGGTTGTAATGCCCCGGTAACTCCAGGAATCACGGAGGCGGAATGGTAATTCGAGTCCAGCGGTAACCGAGCCGGAAAAACTGGCAGGTTACTGCCGGACTCGTAATAAGGCCCTCTGTGTTCTAGTTGAATGGTGGTGTAAAGAAGAAAGTAAGTGATGTGATATGATGGTTTACATGCTCTTTCAAACGTTCTATGCACTCCAAACCATTCCATGTATGTCGCGCACTTCTATGTGCTACAGTCTGTTCCATGCACTCCAATCAGTTCCATGCACTCCAGTCTGCTCCACGCACTCCGACCCGTTCCACGCACTAAGATCCGTTCCACGCACTCCGATCTGTTCCATGCACTCCGATCCATTCCACGCACTCCGATCCGTTTCATGCTCTCCGATCCGTTCCACGCACTCCAGTCCGTTCCACGCACTCCGATACGTTCCATACACTCCAATCCGTTTCATGCACTCCAATCCGTTCCATGCACTCGAATCTGTTCCATGTACTCCGATCATTTCCGTGCATTCTAAGTTGTTTTATGCACTCCATCCACTATGTCAATTGCTATGATCTAACACTATTTCCTTGTAACGAGAGAGTATCAATGTAATCTTGTAACCTACGCCATGATACGCCAGGGTTTGGGTGTATAATCAAATGCATAAATAAATAAATAATAAATAAAAAAATATTAAATAAAATAGTGGGCTTTTCATGCTTTGAAGACATTTCTTACCTGGATCCCTGCAATAAAGCTTCCACACACATCTGTGAATGAACATGGAGCCCTCCTCCCCCTTTTGGTATTTCTTGACGCTATACCTGCACCCATAACTGGAAAGTATGCAACACAGTGTTTGCATGTGGAATTTATGCACAGAATCATGGAAATGACCATTGTTTTGTCAACTATGCACAGAATCACGAAAATGACCATTGTTTTGTCAGTTTTGTATCCATCCATGACAGAGGCCAGACAGGAAGGCACTCCGGTTCCATTGCATCTAATGAGATATCTGCACCTGTGCACAACCAGCGCCTTGATGCCTCTGGGTTCAGTGTGTGCTTTATAAATTACTAAATAAATAATTAATTAAATAGAGATTCAAAGTAAGTACATTATTCCAACTAAACAAACCATTGGTGGGGGTCTATTTCAATGACTATCTTCTCATATATATATACATCATTGGGGTGGACATCAGGAAGTAGATCCCTAGCATTTCCTCATTAATTAATAATGTAATGAAATCCCACATAGCCAAAGGACACAGGGATGATCTTGGGGAGGTTCAAAATCTCTGACATCTCTCCAAGTGCTATTAATAAAATAGGCCCTCATTACAAGTCAGGCGGTAACCCTGCCGGTGCTACCGGCAGGTTGCCACCAGACTTGTAAGATTTACTGGCGCCTGGCTTGCCGGTAACACTAGGGGATTACAAACCCAGCGTTCCGGAAAATCAGGTGCCGGTATATTGTGATTCCCCATTCCAATTGAGTCCCATAAAGCCCCAGTGGGAATGGGGAACACAGAAGGACCGGCACTTCCTTTACAGCTTGCTTAACATGGCCGCTGTGTCCGGTAGGGTCTGCCCTGTCTGGCACAGCAGCTCCGGCAGGCAAACCTGTAGTGTGCCAGCCCGGAAACAATGGTGCTGGTAGGCTTACCGGCACCGTTGTTTACAGACCGGCACACATGTAATGAGGCCCCTAGTCATTTAAAGTCATTTTGGATCGCCTACATCCTTCTTGCCAATCCCAAAATCCCATAAAGTGGAGAGGTGAATTAAAAAAATAAAAATTGCAATCTATCAACACTCCCCGGAACCTGAAGTGCATTCATTTAAAAGCAACAGAAAGGTTTTCATGATCTGCTGAGAAGAGTATTTCATTAAATGTAAGCCTATTGTTCGCCATGTCAGAATCTTACTAGAAATGGAAAGTGCCTAGGGTGGTCTGAGATAAACTGCACTGGGCCTGCACATTTCTTTTGCCCAATCGAAAGGAGCTACTGGTCAGTTGAGTCAGACCATAAGCAAAGTACACTGGATAACCAAATTATTTTATTTCTCTCCCCTCTAGCTTATTTAAAGGCAGTAGGGGGGGAACATAGACTATAAATGAAAAATGGTACATGTTGTGGTGTCTTGCATGCTATGTGATACATTGTTTGAAAAGCAAACTCGTGGTTTTAACTTGTTTGTAGCAAGAAGACTGTTAGAATGGAAACGCTTTGGGCCATGGAGTGAATTGGTGCACTTCTTGATAAACATTGTGCGAACAAGAATTTTGTCTATTAATTAAATAGAAATACATATATATTCTTTCTGCCCACTGGCCTGGTTCTTGGCTTATATGTTGCAGAAGGGGTTAGGGATTACACTGGTGGTACATGCATCAAAGGCAGAGGAGTTAGTCAAGAATCCGATTAAATTAACAATTGGTGTGGAACTTGATTGGAGGAGGCAACAAAACTCCCCAAATTATTGTCGCCCCATGAATATATTCTACAAAGGGGATCACCGGGTTTCTTTCTTCTTGAATACTGTAGTGGTCACAAAATTAGTGCATACTGAGTCTCAGGGGGTCATTCCAACCCTGGCAGTAAGGGGTTAACGGTGCCGATAAAGGTGCCAGAGCCCTCAACCCCTTACCACCTCATTACGAGTTCTGCTCGCGGGACCCGCTAAGGACGCCTGGTTTTACCAGGCAGCCTTAGCGGGTTCCGCGAGATGCCCAGCATGCTAACAACGGGCCCGTTCTTAACGGGCCCGTTGTTAGCATGCTCCCCATTCCCATTGAGCCCTGTAGGGGCTCAATGGGAATGGGGATGTACCGGGTCCAGGTTCCTTGAATGAGGAATTGCCGGGCCCTCCAATGTCGGAATGGCCCGCTAAATCCTCATTCAAGGAACCCGGACCCAGTACCCGGTAAGGGGGTAGCCATGCTGCTAATAGCGGCATGGTTACCTCCTACCTCGCAATGACCCCTTCAGTCTGTGATATTAAAATAACATAACCAATCTCTCATATTTAAATATTTTAGCTGCTCTTTACAAAAATCCTATTAAAAATCTAATTTTCCTTCTCGATCACCCCATCAACCATCTGCCCACAAAAAAAGATCATTAACTCCAGCTGTACATATCTTATATAACCTGCAATGCCACATCCATCTAAATGACCCAGCATGAACCTTGAAGAAACCTCTGGGGAACTCAACAACAATGTCAAGATACACCAACATGTGGCTGATGCACAGGTCTAACTAACGATAACTTCATCAATGAGATCTATTGACAAGCCTGGTCATGTCAAATGCCTACATGAAGATCAACCCGTCGAAGACCGAACACATTTAACTAGGAGGCTCTACCAAACATAAGCAAGCCCCCAATAGGTTGACAGAAACGAAGCTTGTCATTTATCATCAAGGATGTTAAGCGCTGTGTGGCCACAGTGCAGTAATTGGGGTGGCAAGGGTACGTGTGGTTTAGCATGGTCACTGGAGTAAGAGTGGTTGGGGAGAAGGGGTAGGGTGCCGTAGTTTGGCAGCGTGACTAGTGGCACTGGTAGAGGCTGTATTTGCCGGTGGTGCTATGGTGAATATTGATAATATGAGTGTGTAGTCCAGGAAGTGATGAAAGGCCAACTGCAGGGAATGAGTGGAGTTCTGTTCAGTAGTTTGCCTAAGCATGAACGGATTTTAACTCTTCATGTACAATTTTTGAATGTGTAGCGCAATACAAAATAATAGGTTGATGTCTGTCCTTGTGAAGACCACCTTCCAAGCATAGCCTTGTAACTGAAATGACATTCTTTGCAGAGTAAAAGGCAAACAGTTGGGAGTACAGCATTGCAAGCATGGGGAATTGTTATGTAATAGAAAACTAGAGCCACTTACTGCGCTTGGATCGCTCGGTTACGGCTTAAATGCAAACATGACACCTGCAACTCACACAATCAGAACCTGCCTTTTTTTTTGTTTTACAAAGCTATGCGATTATGAATACGGTGGCAACACGCTGTGAAGTGGAATGAGCAAGACAGTATTCGAGGCCGAGCTGTGAATCAACATGAGATGGCTTGGGATTAATTGGCAGAGTGACTGAGGCAACAATGAAGGAAGGCAAGAGGGAAAGTAAGCTTAAGGGTGTCTCTGCCACATGCATAACGATGGGGAATAGCAGGTGTGGGCGAGAAACGGTATTGCAAGGGTCTCCCCTGCAAGTTAGAAAGAGAGAAGTGTCGGGCAACACGTGTGTCTTGGAAGCAAGACAACAAGGCATTGCAATAACGGTTCCGATCCTGTTCTCGCGCTTAGAAATTGGTCTCCGGTATTAAGCGTGTTATAAAATAACAATTAAAAAGGGGAGTGAATGTAGCGTGGGTCCGTGGCCTAAAGGATGCACTAACATGAGTGTAAAATCGAAGTGTGCAATGCAAGAAAAACGTGTGAAAAATGTATTATTGATAAAACATGAAAGTCAGAGGTTGCGCATCACGTGGATCATTTAGTGCATGAGTTTGTGCCAGAGGAGTCTTTACAATGCTGACACATTCTTAGTGAATTGTAAATTGCAAATTAGTAAATTGCTGGCACTACTTCACCCACTAATGAAGCAATAGAATGAATTAATAACCATGCGCTCACACCGCATGACCTTAGATAGGCAGGGTTAAGTTTGAAAATAAACAATTTGTGGGCATAAGGATGGGTAAAATTTTTCTTTTCTTTTCCTGCGCCTTATTGGTACTCTTCTATGCTTGTTAGGGTGACCAGATAAAAAACAAAAAAAACAAAATGGACACGCCATAGACTCAGAAGTAGGGCAACAGTAAACACAAACAGGACTCACTGACTGGCCTTTTGCAGGGAATGTGTTCCAGGCACACTCATCTTATTGGATGAGAGCGACCAGGGAGGGGAAGGGGGAGGAAATGGTGGCCGTGAAAAACCTTAATTCACAGGAAGTGTCGAGCCTGGCCCCCGATTTCAGGATTTCTGAATTGGTTGCCAGCAAAAAACAGGACTGCAGCCACCCGTCCATCCGATCCCTGGACAGGGTTCATTATTTTAAAAAACTCTCTGGACTCTGGGATGGAGGGCGAGTTCCCCCGACTGTACCGGGAAAACTGGGACGTCTAGTCACTCTAATACTGTTTGTCTGAGTTGTATCGCACACACTGAAAAACTCAGTTGCTTCTAGGCACTTCAGCAGACTGTGCTGTTCCTGTCTGCTTCCAGATGTCAGTGGGTGGTAGAACAAGAATGTTTTTAGGTTGGTGCTGAATGCCATGTGACCGTTTCTGTTCTACTGGTGATCGTGAAGGCTATTCTGCATGTCTTGAGCCATGGCCATGAAACGCCTGTCTCTCTCACTTTTGTGTCTAGTTTTAGGGTGGTCCGTTCTCTTTATCCAATTTACTTTCCATTGCAGATAATAGTAGGGTATTTTGTCTAGACATCTGTGCTTGTGGGTCAGTATGTTGTTACAGAGTCTGGCCAGCACCAGGAGGCTTTGGCTATTTCTAAGGTGCATGTAACTGTAACTGATTAGTGTTTTCTCAGTGCCAAGATGAGTCTGCCTACAGTATTTCGGACTTCTTGCGGTTTTTGTATTTAATATTAATAGGAGAAGTGGCGGAGAAGTGGCGAGGACAAGTGGTCCTATGTGGTCTGAGCAGCAATATTTCTTCAGTGACCATTGACCAGAGGCGGA
The DNA here is from genome assembly GCF_040938575.1 of Ambystoma mexicanum. Classification (NCBI taxonomy): domain Eukaryota; kingdom Metazoa; phylum Chordata; class Amphibia; order Caudata; family Ambystomatidae; genus Ambystoma; species Ambystoma mexicanum. Next base: position 1,147,375,413 of record NC_090933.1, read on the forward strand.
GCCGGCACCCGGAAGAAGCTGCAGAGACTATTTGAATTCATTTTGTGCGCAAGTGGCAAGGACAAGTGGTCCTTTGTGGTCACTTGTGGGGAGGAGGGGGCTGGAGCACGCAACCCACAGCATTGGCGTTGGCAGTGACGGCAGTGCAAATAAGGACTGGCTTGGCTCGACATTCCTGGATTGTGCGGTAAGCTAACATTGAGTGGCAATTGCCCTGCGGGAGACTGCAGAAGTGTTTTCTTCTTTGATCCCGTATGGTTTGCTGACTACACTTTATCCACCGGATTATCTGTTGTGCTAATTCCATCCTCACTATACCTGGACCAAAGGCAGGCGATTTCCATTTCTTAGAAGCTGCGAGCGAAGCAATACATAATATAATAGCCACAGCGATTTAAAAATTATGACGAAATCAAAGGCAACAAAATCATGATACAACTTAAGGAGGGGGAATATTGAGAAAGACACTATACACAACCCCAAAAAGAATACAGTCTGCTGCAGAGTCTTTTTGTCTGCAAAAGAGGAGGTTCTCTTGTTTGTTGCTGCTGATTGACTTCAATTTTTTTTTTGTGCCAGTCCACTTTCTATCGCTACTACCTACTAGCCTAAAATCCCCAGAACACCGTGGAGCGGCCATGGAGTCTGCTGCAGAGTCTTTTTGTCTTTGGGCTCTGCGGGCTCTGCGGCACCGCCTGCGGTGCACCGACACGGACATCATCGGACAGCACTTATACAATCTCAGGCTGTTGTGGACCAAAACAATATATTGAGCTCATACTGTCATCAACCAGTACCCTGTCAGCAACCAGCACCCTGTCTGCAACCCTCTCTCCTGACGCCCCCAACGAGACACCAGTGCCCACCACTTCAATCCTGCATGCCAGCATTCCTGGCAAACAGAGGAGACCGCAGCGTGTAAGCCACTTCACCGCCAACAGCTGAGCTGAGCTGCTGCGGCACAGTCCGTCCAACGGATATGGACACGGTTAGATTTTACTCAGCGGCTCTGTATCCCACAGAGACCGCCCACTGACACCACCCCAGGCACCAGCACTTTCTATCTTCACCAACTGGCCGTTGCCGGCTGATCCCCGACAGAGTTGCCCTTGGATCAGAAAATGCCAACGTTTCTGCACACTACTACTTCTGAAACGATAGTGGCGGATGAGAGTGCGAACAACTATCAGCAACATTCCCCCACCCTTCACCTCTCACAGTTCGCGGCAAACAACTTACCCCCACCCCCTCCGCTTCTCTCCCGGACGAGAAGCCGAAGTATCCGGAGCCGTGGCAAACAACTCACCCCCTCTGCTTCTCTCCCCGACGAGAAGCCGAAGTATCTGGAGCCGCCCATATCCACAACAATGAACCACATGCGAAAGCTCGGCGATGAGCTCCGCTGCTCCCCCGCTTGCCTGCAGCATCTGGAAACCCTGCAGAGGCGGAGCCTAGCCACACGACTGAAATGGCGCGAGAATTACCACGGTGTGCAGAGCAATAGCACACCCCAACTCACCGTGCCTCCCTTCACTACTACAAGCCGCTTCTCCTGATCACGGGACAAAGGGAACTTTACCTTGGTATTATTACCGCTACAGAAAACTTTTCGCTCACGCTCCCCTCCCTGGCGTGAGTTGGTAACAGTGAGAGCACTCCCGAACTGGCATGAGTTGGCATCAGTGGGAGCACTCACAAACACGGACCATTTCACAATAGACGCTAACCATACCCTGGTCCAGACTATTCGCCAGCGACGTCACATCATCTGTGGGAAAACAAAAAACCCCAGTCCTGGACCTTACCTTCAATACCTCAAAAGTCTTACCTTCAATACCCCAAAAGTCTGCAAAAGCCATAGAACCAATCTAAAACTTGCAATTTCATAGCCCACCGAGGAGCTCACTCAGACAACTGACCAAGAGCCCGAACCAGCAAGTATCTCTGAACCCAGAACCTACCATTTGCCCACCCAGATCTTCCACTATCAGCAAGGAGCAAACGGGCTTGTTCCTTGCGCCTAACTCAATCTAACAAGAATAATCACTCATACAAGAAGACTACTTCCCTACCTAACCGGTTCAAACCCCACCTAGAACTATTGCTACATTCTCCACATGAGACTTTGGATCCCGCAGCTCAAAGAAATAGCAACGTACCGACCACTTGTGTCAGCAGACCGAGAAAGGGCCAGTCCCATAGAAGACCTTGGATCCCGCAGCTTAAAGAACCAGTAACGTACCAACCACCTCTGTTAGGAGACCGAAAGGGCTTGTCCCTTGGATCTTAACAGAGCCACTACAATACCTTCTGCTCAGGAAACCGAAAGGGCCCGTCCCTTGGATCCTGTATGTATAGATATAACAACACACCTTCCACTCTTTTAGGAGACCGAAAGGGTTCAGCCCTTGGATCCTAACACAGACGCAACAATTCTTTTACCAGAGTCAGCGTCACACTTCTATCAAGGAGACTGAAAGGGCACAACCCGTGGATCCTGTATTATAGAAACAACAACGTTCCATTCATCCGGTCAGGAGACCAAAAAGACAACGTATAACAACCCCAATAGAATTACTGTCACATTTCTATCCAGGAGACCGAAAGGGCACAACCCTTGGATCCTGCACCTACAGAAACCTGCCACCACTCCAAAGAGACTGACAGGGTCAATACCTCGGATCCCAACACAGAAGCTTCAATAATCAAAGAAGTAATGTCTACAACTAGACCCAAACAACAAACCGTTGTGCGCCGTAAAACAAGACTAAGAAAAAAACTCAACACCGCTGCCATGTCTGCTTTAGATTCCTCACAACTAACTTTGGAACAATCACTCTCAAGAGTCCATGCCGCAAAACCCGACTCGAATTACCCCCAACAGCATGCGGAACTGGTCAACGATCATGTCACCACAACAGATGACCCCCCTGAAAACAAAGACCAACCGATCGAATCCAGAAACCAACCGACAATTGAACTATCAAGTAGATTTTCTGAACCAGTTCAACATACAAGCACAAATTCACAGCACCGGCATCACGACTGAACACCATGAAACACAATCCACTACTATTCACAACCATGCCGAACCAGATTCCCTTTAACTAATAACCCTTACTACTCAGTCCTCCAACGGTGTCCAACCAACAGAAGCTAACTCACGAAGCTGCATCGAACAGGAAAAAATAATAGCACCAACGCCTCGCAACCAACAATTTCCCCAGCGGCAAAACAATTCTGTGACTCCGGAGAAGAGAAAACCAGAAACCACCAACAGCGATCCCTCGAATAACATCACTACGCAAACGAACCCTAATAGCAAGGCATCAACCTCACACGAACGATCCACAACACCATGAGGAGCCATAACAGCCCCATTTCTGCTTCTGCATTACAAGATGAAACAACCAAATCATCTGTCAAGTCTCCTGCTGCCACACAACAAGAAGCATCTGCCCCAACATTTGATCCTCACAAATATGAAATTGCAAATGATACTATCAAGAAACCAACAAAGGAGCAACACATCCATACACCCATGCCCCAGTGTGCCACCCAAGAAGAACCACGTGCAATCATGAAAGATCACAACAGCTATGAAGCTGGTAAATCCACTTCCAAAGCTCAATCAGATGAGCTAAGACTCAACACCACCTTACAAAAACCATCAAGCAGTACAACCCAACAAACAAAGAAAGAACAAGTAAGATTAGCCAAACTCGCGTGGCTACATACGCATAACTCAATTAAACTCCCTCAACCGCCAGAAACTGTGGCCAACCAAACCACAACCAAGGCAAGAAGACTTTCAATGGACATCACAAAAATTGAATCAATCATGCTAAGTCTAGACAAACGAAAAGAAATATTTGGTAACATAACAGGAAACCATCAAACGCATCTAACCTCGACCCCATGCATGACACAGGGAACTGGCCAAAGACTCATCAAAAGAGAAACTGAAACGAACTCATCAGGAAACCAAAATATTCCAACCTGTTTCAATTATGACACAGATGAATCCTACTACACACCTGACTCACGGCCAAGAACCAACAGCCTATTCCCCAACTGAGCGCAACAGAAACCAAAACCACTAATACTACATCCAAAAACCATGACCACGAGGATTGTTCCAACCCCAGGATCCCGACTACCACGCTGGACTTACAAAATATGCTTATTGCAGTGCTGTCTCAATCAATGATCCCCTTTCTGAAATTACACAAATCCATGAACGACAACATCAAAGACCAAGCAACTCTCCTAGCACTTATACACTCCAAACAGATCTACATAGAGAACTTCATAACCACAATCCAATTCCGTTTGAACGTGGAAGCAGAACAATCAAATAGATGGCAACAACGACTGTCAGAAATAGCAAGAAGTGATCGCCAAGAAAAAACCAAACTAAACACAGAAGTACTAGCTCTGATTAAAGCACATCATCAACATCAAACAGCGCCTCAATCAAACACAACGATTGATCAAGTCACACCAGCTCCTCCTGCCAACAATACACCCCAACCTGTAGAGTCCCAACCATCGATGAACGTCCTCCACAACGGAGGACCAAACCTGATACAGCCTCACAAATAGAGATCCAGGAACCCAATTACCCAACTAAGAATACCACAGAGCAATACCAGATTTTCTGTAAGGAAAAACAAGCACATGCCATGAAACCAGTACAGCCTAAAACCAATAATAACCGACAAACAGGCTCAAGAGCGTTCCAGAGAACAGTGAAAATGATGGATGAGACTCATCTATTAACAACAGAGAAGACATCTGGGCCCCTCACACTGGACAACAACAACCCCAAACAGCAGCGGCATCCTGTAGCATTACGGACTACCGGACTGATAGAGCCACTATATGACCAATCCATTAATCCATTCATGACGAAGACCTCCTTAACCTTTCAACCCATGGACATTAGATAACAGATGACACACCTCCTCCCAGGCAACCTACAGTGCCCTCAAGCTTCATAATAATAGATGAGTACACTACCGCCCACGAACCACAATTACCGGACATGTACGAAGAAATCTCTGAAGATTTGTTACAAGAAACCTCAGATACATCCTTCAAAACTGACACAAAGGACTCATCATTGGCAGAGTCATATGAGCAAATTTCAGACGATTCTATCAGATCACGGGTATCAGGGCACACCGATTGCACACTTCCATCATTCGTCAATCCTTTACAACAAAACCAAACCTACGAAATTCATATCGAAAAAAAACACCAACAGACTTGAACCACTAATACTCAATAGAACCAACACTCTTCGCCTCTTTGGAGTGATACCGCAACTACACAAAATAACAACAAAAAAGATTGATCTAATAACATTTAAAGATGACATGAACTTAGACAAGATCATTGCTGAACTTTCCGACCTAAACGACCAAGAACCGATTCTATCAAAGCGAGCCCAGCTCCTCAAACTTGGCTTTAGATGCTGGGCCTCCACAGCAACAAGAAAATATCGACCAAGTACGCAGATGAGCAATTAAACCCATGATTGCACAGGAAATGTCGCAACTCGGACTCATGTTCAACAACCGGAAAAATGGATCAGATCAGAACGACCAATCAAAAGAATTTATGACTTAGAAACTTCAATTAGAGAAACCGTATCTTTGAGAATTTCAGTCAGCTCCCAATCATAACAATCACTGAAACCAGAAGTCACATGCTCACTCTGCTCATGGAATACTAGAGGAAACTTGCATCTGTTCACCCATCCCTCAACCGATCTAGAACACTATCAAATCATATGCCTGCACGAGACTTGGATCAGTGAAACGCCAGCGTGCGATGGTTTACTTACTTTTCTCCACCCTGCAATAGTCAAAAAACAAGGAAGACCAGCATCAGGCCTTCTCACCCTAATAAAAATAAACCCTCAATGGACAGTACTGACCAGTGAAAGCATCAATCCCTGGACCCAACTAACAATAATAAGGACAATGGAGAACCACCAGACTAAAAAAAAAGATGAAATAAGAATCGCAATATTAAACCTCTACTGGAAACCTGCAGCAATAACAACTGAAGCATTCATTGACGGAGTATTCATAACAATCGACAAACTAGCTGGAACTCACTACCAACTAGAAATATTACTCTGTGGGGCTCTCAAGATTAATTTATTCACACAGAACGGTACTCCCCGAACCCAAGCTCAACTTTCACCAAAAGCAACCACATGGATGAAAGAAATTCTTACTCGTGATCTCATCCTCCGAAACCATGCAAGGAACAATTCCTCTTCATACATGCCAACATGGTCCAGAGGATCCTCAACTGCAATCATCGACTATGGGCCTCATTACGACCCAGGCGGTCCGGAAATAACGGTGGCGGTAAACCCGCAGCCACCGTTGTTTCCGGACCGCCTGAGTCCGACCCCTGCAGGCGGTAGGTGATGTTCCCGCCAGGTCTGACCTGGCGGGTTTAACACCGCCCGCCTGCAGGCGGACGAGGAAACACCAGCAGCATTACGAGATGCTGCCAGTGTTTCCATGATCCCCATTCCCATCGAGTCCCATAGGACTCAATGGGAATGGGGATTAACATCATTCCGCCTCCGTGATTCCTGGAAAACCGGGGTTGTAATGCCCCGGTAATTCCGGGAATCACGGAGGCGGAATGGTAATACGAGTCCGGCGGTAACCAGGCGGTTTTACCGCCACGGTTACTGCGGACTCGTAATGAGGCCCAATATATTCCTCTCACAAATCCTGTACGAATCGGTCAAGTCAGCCGAAACGATAGCCTCAGACACAAGTGATCACAATCAACTTACAGTGTATTCACACTGCAATACCAAACAAGATCCAACCTGCAGCATGTGCAGTAGAACTCGACGGTACATCATCAAGACTCCGCATCCCACAAGCTCATCTACTGACGAAACTCCTTGCTTCTTACAGGACAGACATTGAAAAACTGAATTACGATTGGATTCTGCTACCATTTCGACAAACAGTCAAAAACCGACCACAAAAAACCCACCTCCACACATACAACCAGAAAATAGCCAACAAAAATAATGCCAGATGAAATCGCTTCGACAATTGAAGAAAACAAAATCGGCAGAAACCATTGCACAGATCACAAAATTGAAACAATCATACAACAATTGGAATAAATCTCAACAAAAAATCCTCCTGCAAACAGATGTAGAAACCATAATGAAGACATACAACTCAAACAACACAAGAGATCTCTGGAATCTCCTTAACGATAACTCCCAAAAACAGCACAAGCTAACGGCCAATGTACCACAACAAACGTGGATCACACATTTTTCAAACATCTACGGAGCTCGATCATCCGAATCTGAAGAAGAAGCAAACAACAACCAAAATGGTCAATAAATGTTGAATACGATGACCTGATCTGCATGATTAAAAACCTAAATACATCAAGAGAACCTGGCCCTGAAGGACTCTCAAACGCAGTACTTAAGCAAGATCCCCCGGCATGGGCAAACTTCATGTGTCAGATTATAACCATCATAAACACACTCAACCAAATACCAAATTCTTGGAGATCAGCTACAATTGTCCCCATCCACAAACAAGGACCCCGAGATCAACCACAGAACTTCCGTCCAATCGCTCTACTGGATCCGCTTGGAACAACTTGCAACAACACTACTGAGGCAACTAACTACTTGGGCCACACACAACGGCCGGATCTCAACATGGCAAACAGGCTTTACTGCCAATGTTGGAACCAATATCAACTTGATACTACTTCATTTGATCAAACACGAAGCTATCAACAACAATACCACCATATACGCTGCATTCATCGACCTGAAGATGGCCTTTGACGCCATATCACGGCACAAGTTGTGGGCAAAACTCAAAACATGGAATTGCCCCCCGAACATTCTGGAACCAATTATTCTACTCTACTCAGAAACTTCAATAAAAGTGAGACTAACAAAACAAGGCACAACTACCAAACTGATCACCACATCAAATGGCTTAAAGAAATGGTGCCCCATAGCAGCAACCCTTTACAATCTGTTCACATCAGACATCGAACAACACGTGATCAGCAATCAAACCAATCCACCGAAATTAAATTCAGCACCTGTCCCCGTTATGGCATACACTGATGATATCATCCTGCTTGACAAAACCTCCTCTGGATTACAAGTCGCCTTCACATCACTGAGCAGCTACATGACCAACAACGCGCTAACAATCAACATCTCAAAAACAAAGACAATGACTTTAACCAAACCACAACCAAACACAACACACCAAACAGCATTCAACATCAGTGGAACCCGATTAGAAAATGTGACAACATTCAAATACCTCGGCATACTAATTAACCAATCCAAGACTGAAGAACAATGGCTGGACAAAGTAGAACAAAAGTTACAAACACTGGCACGTCAAGGATGCATAATTCACAGGCAATATGGAAAATTCCCATTCAGACCAATCATCGCCTATTACAGACTAAAATACATTCCTATAATAATTTACGGAACAGAAGCAATGATGAACACTGAAAAAGTAAACTGGATGAAATTTGAGGCAACCTTCTGGCGCAAGATTCTCCACCTTCCACAGTCGTACCCAAAGCCGAGAATATGATACGAACTTGCAACCCAATCTATTGCATCTATTGTATGCTGGAAAAGACTAGAAAAATCCTCTCTGATGAGAAAACTCCTGCAATCCAAATTTTGAAAACCCAACCAAACACCTTTAACAACACGGTGCTAGAAAAATTGAAAAAATCGTTCATTAAGAAATGGCAAATGAAGAGATATCTGAAGAACTCTTAATCATGCGCCCACAACATGCCAAAATTAAACTTCTACAGAACGATTGGATAAACACCATCCAAATGAAAAATATCTACAAACAGACCCTTCAATGTAATACAGACAACACCACCGTATCTTGTATTATTTTCAGATCAAACCATCAGGTCAACATTTTTAAGAATTCGTCTGAACATTTTACCAACAAATTCTCATCTTGCAATAACAAGGCAGATTGTCAGATCACAAAACTACTGCCGATTCTGCAAAGCTGAAACAATACCGGAAACCATATTCCACTTGGTGATGGAATGTCAGTCACTTGCACCCCAACGCAAGCAATTTGGCACCTTTTTTAATCTCTCATCCCAACAAATGAATACAGAAGAAAGATGGGCTGCCAAACAACTAATACATATACTCAATCTCTCTGTTCCTCTCCAGCATCCTGGAACTCAATAGAAGAAGTGCCCGAATCACACCTCAAGATTAGTCTTTTTTCTTTCTACTTCTTCTTTCTTCCTTTTCCTCTTCCCCAATTTCCTCTAACATCGAATCCTAAATACACTGATGGAAAAGTTTGTAATCAAATTGATGTTGTAATCAAAAAACATCAAAAAATAAAAATAAATACAACCGTGGCTGCGGGTTGCGTGGGGGGGAGCCAGAAAAGGGACAATCCCAGCTCTTTTCTCAAAGGCAACACCCAAAGCCAATGATGAAGATGTGAGAGGAGCCACCCCGGTGCCCAATTCAAATGGGGGAAATTCTTCCTTTTCCTCTTCCCCAATTTCCTCTAACATCGAATCCTAAAGACACTGATGGAAAAGTTTGTAATCAAACTAAAACATCAACAAAAAAAAATACAACCAGGCTGCGGGCTGCGCGGGGGGAGCCAGAAAAGGGACAATCCCAGCTCTTTTCTCAAAGGCAACACCCAAAGCCAATGATGAAGATGTGAGAGGAGCCTCCCCGGTGCCCAATTCAAATGTGACCGAGGATCTGGATGTTTCTAATTATGACAACATTGACAATAATTCTTTGCTGGATCTTTGCCTTTCTATTCAAAGATCCATGGCGACAACAGCGAGGGAGATTACCCCAATGGACAAGGGCACCATCGTAGTAGAGGCGCAGGTTTTGAACACTGCAAACATTGAATCACCCAGTGTCAGGGGGAAGGAGGGATCAAAAGCAGCTAGAAACTCCACATCAAATATGTCTGAAGATCAATCTATGTGGTATCTCGCCCGTAATCCCTGTAATGGGGCACCTTTCGGCATCTCCCAACCTATCTATAGACATTGAGGATTCAGAACCTGTATACGATTTAAGATCTGGGGAACCTTCCTGCCTCAATATCATCATTATCTTCATGTAGCTGAAATTTTAACATGTCTTCGATAAGCTGATTTGTGCTCTTTAATCAGACTGTAATGAGTTTGCTGAATGTATTTTAACTTTTTTATGTTGTGTTATACAAAGCCTTGTTGCTACATGTATATCAATAAATAAATTATTATTATTATTTAACCTGTTTTAATTTCAACTGACATATGGTTCACAAAGACCCTTTTTCCTTCTGTGTGGCAACAGGAAGCTGCATGCAGCATAGTGTAACAGTATACATATTTTTATTATCACATAAATGATCTGTGTTGGAAATGCAAGCAAGCAAGAGGTATCTGGTTCTGTCCAAAGACTAAAGTATTCTGGTATGGAGTTTGTGAAACATGCAGATAGTGTAAATGATATGGCACAGATACACATGTGTCTACCATGCATCCAGTGTTACTAAAACTAAGCATGCATAGGATTTTCTTGGTGTGAATGCTCTGGTGCGCTGTTGTGGCATAATGCTTGTGTAACCTGTTGTGGCATAATGCTTGTGTGAGCTGTTGAGGCATAATGCTTGTGTGACCTGTTGAGGCATAATGCTTGTGTGACCTGTTGTGGCATAATGCTCATGTGACCTGTTAAGTCGTAATGCTTGTGTGAACTGTTGTGGCATGATGCTCGTGTGAACTGTTGAGGCATAATGCTCATGTGAACTGTTGTGGCACAATGCTCGTGCGACCTGTTGTAGCATAATGCTCATGTGAACTGGTGTGGCATAATGCTTGTGTGAGCTGTTGAGGCATAATGCTCATGTGACCTGTTGTGGCATAATGCTTCTGTGAACTGTTGTGGCATGATGCTCGTGTGAACTGTTGTAGCAGAATGCTTGTGTGAACTGTTGTGGCATAATGTTCGTGTGACCTGTTGTGGCATAATGCTTGTGTGAGCTGTTGTGGCATAACGCTTGTGTGAACTGTTGTGGCATGATGCTTGTGTGAATTGTTGTAGCTTAATGCTTGTGTGAACTGTTGTGGTATAATGCTCGTGTGACATGTTGTGGCATAATGCTTGTGTGAACTGTTGTGGCATAATGATTGTGTGACCTGTTGTGGCATAATGCTTGTGTGAGCTGTTGAGGCATAATACTTGTGCGACCTGTTGTGGCATAATGCTTGTGTGAACTGTTGTGGCATAATACTCGTGTGAACTGTTGTGGCACAATGCTCGTGTGACCTGTTGTAGCATAATGCTCATGTGAACTGGTGTGGCATAATGCTTGTGTGAGCTGTTGAGGCATAATACTTGTGCGACCTGTTGTGGCATAATGCTTGTGTGAACTGTTGTGGCATAATGCTTGTGTGAACTGTTGTGGCATAATGTTCGTGTGACCTGTTGTGGCATAATGCTTGTGTGAGCTGTTGTGGCATAACGCTTGTGTGAACTGTTGTGGCATGATGCTTGTGTGAATTGTTGTAGCTTAATGCTTGTGTGAACTGTTGTGGTATAATGCTCGTGTGACCTGTTGTGGCATAATGCTTGTGTGAGCTGTTGAGGCATAATGCTTGTGTGAACTGTTGTGGCATGATGCTCGTGTGAACTGTTGTGGCACAATGCTCGTGTGACCTGTTGTAGCATAATGCTCATGTGAACTGGTGTGGCATAATGCTTGTGCGAGCTGTTGGGGATCTGGAACCCAAGTTCTGGATCTGGCACCCAAGTTCTGGAACACAGTATGTGTTCCCCACTGGAATCATTCTACTGCTTAATGTAATCGGTCCCAAAAAAGAGTTTTAAAAAAAGAGATGTAAAATGTAGCATTTTGACCGATTAAAAAAAAAAAAAAAACTTTTCCAGAGCCGTTCCCCGAAATGTGCCTAGGTGTTTTCAGCCTCTCCCCGATCGCTCGCACCAATTCGGGGAACAATATGTACGCCCCACTGTTTCATACACTCTCTAGCCGGCAAGTGATCTCGCATAGTTTGCTATTTAAATATTTAAAGTAATATAGAGTTATGTCATGATTCCAGTAATGTAAAGTACTGATATATTTATGATATATTTATAGATTGCACGGTATAAGCAATTCATGCAGCCAAACATCGGAACGATTAAAAATGCAATGCAAATGTGGGCTGCCAGACTCCAATACCATTGTCTTGCCACTTGGTAGGTGTGTCCTTTGCTTTGGCCCAGCAATATTGCACTCGCGACATGAGTTTAACTCATGTAATTCGCATGGCACTGGGTGTGCATCTTCCTTGCTGAGCTCAGTTGTTTGCTCCATAACATGCTGCAGCTGCTTAGACTAGAATACTGCAACTCCCCTCACCCCCCAGACCCCGGCCCCCCTTTGGCCTTTCATCCTCAGGAGCACATCTCCTTTTTCTCAGAAACAAACGTTAACCTGTGTTACACAAGTTAAAGCCTTTGCATTTAGACAAGATTACGGTTAAATGAAGGCCTCATCGTTTGGCGCGGCCTTTAATTAGGACTCCTGTTATTCGGGACCACAGTCCTTGGCCGGGAATGAATGGATAATTACATGCATTTTCTTAGCCTGCCTTTTCAATGCCTCGCGGCCAGGAAATGTTCTGTTGCGTGAAAAAAGTTCTAGGCGGGAGATCACTAGCGGAGGAGTAGGGCAGCTGGCTGTCAGATGAGCACCTCCATTCCACTGCCCTACTGCATCTGCCATTGCACAATGCTTCAGAATAAACATGTATAGAGCAGAACAGGAGTGACCATTGCAGAACTGCACGAATAGAGACATTCCAAGAACATAGCTTTATCATTTGAAAACGTAGCTGTTGTCTGATTGATGCATTTATAACATTATTTTGCTTTGGGCTCATCTCCTGTCCATCCGTCCTTCCTTCCTTCCCTCCTCTTCCCTCCCCTTCCCTTCCCTTCCCTTTCCCTCCCTCCCTCACTCCCTCCCTCCCTTCCTCCTTCCCTCCTTCCTTCCCTCCTTCCCTCCTTCCCTCCCTGGGCTGAGGGGGCTATAGCCCCGGATCTTTTGGCTGTAGCCCCGGATAGAAGCTCAGGAGCTACAGCCAAAAGACTAGCTAGCCCCGAGTCCTGACAGCCTGGACATTAGCTTAGCCCCGGATCTTTTCCAGACCTAGCAACTAACTAACTCCCTCCCTCCCTCCCTCCCTCCCTCCCTCCCTCCCTCCCTCCCTCCCTCCCTCCCTCCCTCCCTCCCTCCCTCCCTCCCTCCCTCCCTCCCTCCCTCCCTCCCTCCCTCGCTTCCTTCCTTCCTTCCTTCCTTCCTTCCTTCCTTCCTTCCTTCCTTCCTTCCTTCCTTCCTTCCTTCCTTCCTTCCTTCCTTCCTTCCTTCCTTCCTTCCTTCCTTCCTTCCTTCCTTCCTTCCTTCCTTCCTTCCTTCCTTCCTTCCTTCCTTCCTTCCTTCCTTCCTTCCTTCCTTCCTTCCTTCCTTCCTTCCTTCCTTCCTTCCTTCCTTCCTTCCTTCTCGATTTGGCTGTCTTTAACAATTAAACAAAATGTATAATACAGATTTCTAGCACCTTTCTTCAAGTGGCCGGAAACACAGGCGCAGTGCCTGTACTTACCTGCTCATCATCTTCGGTCCTGGGACTCTGTCTTCTTGGCCTTGTGCAATGGAAATAGATAAGAGACAATTACCTTTTCTATTTGTCATGGCAGTGCTTGTCTTAGTTCCATGCAAACAAAATGCATTACTGCAGAATGAATGTTGTTCTAACACCAGCATGCCAACATGCCTCCAGTCATTCGAAATATACAGATTTCTGTGTTTCTTCTTTTCTAGGATTCCAAATTGCAAAAGCAAAAGTGAAAGTCCACAAATGCAAGGAAAAACCCAGAACTTGACAAGGATTTTCTGAATGACATGGGGAATGTTTACCAGACACCATGCCAGGCAGGTGAGCAGCAGTCACTTGACTTGGAGGTTTATGTGCACATTTATCATGATTTGTCATTGTTATCAGGAAATATCATCTCACCTATGAAAATCAAGGCAAATCTTCTGGCACAACTGTCCAAGAATGTCCAAGAATGGGATCTGTGATGTTTTCTCTTAGGCCAGTTTTCCCTTTGGTGCTTCAGGAAAAAACAATATTCTTTGACGCACTTCCCCTCTGCACCCTCTCCTCATGCGGGGAACACGGCTACAGCCTCTGTGATCACTACACCCCAGGCACCGCACTGACCTGTATAGCCTTATGCAGGGAACCCCTCCCCCCTCCAGCCAGGCCTTGCTCCATGTCCATACACGACTCTGCCTCTCTCCCTTTACTCCAAATGCTTCCCAACCCCCACCTTAACCTGACCCTTCATCCCTCTCCCGACTTGTGTGGTCCCGCTACCACTGATTCCTGGTCTGTCCAAACATCTGCAAATTTACACGTGTGCTGATTCCTAACAGGCTGACAATAGGGAAACGCTGCTTGTTAGGAATGGAGTTTCTATTAAAGTAGGCTGCATGTAAGAATGCAGAGACAGCATCCAGAGAGTTTCTGCAAGACAACACAAACCAACACTCCCATGTTTTCCCGGGAAGTGATGCCAAAGGATGGTGCCTTTGCAGGTGTGCCAGCCTTCCCACACAATACTAACCCCTTATTGATGGGCATTTGTGGGCATGCATGACTTCTAAAGGTGATCAATTCACCATGTTATTCCAGATTCCCTCATACCACTTAAGTGGTACTTAAGTGGTATGATCGACCGACCAAGAAGACATGACCGACCAAGAAGACTCATATCCCGCTATAGTGCATGGAGCAGCTAGAGCTGGCAATTGCCTCGTGTGCTACAGCATCTGGGCAGAGTCAGCAAAAACATTGCTTCCACTGCCTGATCATATGAAGCATCCTATTGGTTGGCAATAGTACTTAAGACTGTTCGGCCCATGATACTTTGTGAGTGACAGTAACGGGAACGTTAATGAGTGAACGACGTGATTCAGCAAGAGAAATAAAATCTCCTGCCAGAACCAGTTCTCCTACTGGTGATTGTCGAAACGAGCGCCACAAGCATAGATATAATTCTGAGTGTCACTACAGCGGATCAAGAAACTGGTTAAAATCTCAATGGCTAACACATTACATCACTTTAAGCTTTTGTGCCCTCCTCCCAAAGTAGTTATATTTGAGGATGTATTCCTGCAGGTACAGAAGATGCTCAGGTGCCAGAAGATGCTTGAATGATAATATGAAACTCCTTCTCAGTAACAAAGGGTATAATGTGTAATTTCCAGGTCCCTCCCAGTGATGGAGAAGTAAATGCTAATGCATATTAAGAAGGCACCAAGTCTGATATTTCCTTTTTATGAAGACCTTAATCCCTGTGTTCCTCTGATATCAATATACACATTACCTGTAGGAGAGTGTTGATGCAAGCTACATTATTTGCCAGAAGATACCTTTTTTGCAGCTGTAGTTAACTGCAAGGTAGAGAGTTCCCTGGAGACAAAATACTTGGCAATTGATTTGGTTATATTTGCCTGTGTTGGCCACTCATAGCTAGTTGACTTATGGACCTTTTTCATGGATATCACAATTGTTTGAATGTATCAGCCATACTAGAGCTCCTGGAAAGACATGTGCATGATCGATCTGACATGAATTAGCCATATTTGGGGTAGGATCTACCAGAGCATCCAGGCATCATCCCTGGCTTTGAAGCTGTAATTCTGAACCAGACCAGAAGATGTCTCATAAAAGGGTATGGTTGTCCAAGAAAAGATCAAATTGAAAATACTGAGGCAGAAAATGACGAATTTATTTTATTCAAATTTTCGACTTAAAATGCAGTGGGATGGACAATACAGAGAAATGATTCCCTGGTGGGCTAGGGGGTCTTTCTTCCTTATGCTTAGGCTCCAACTGGTATGCTGCTCCTCAGCAATGTCCTTCCTGGTACTGGCTCCACCCCATCTTCTCCTGCCACCAACCCATGGCCTCTACAGCGGATGCAGCCATGTCCTGTGTGGCGCTCCCATCGTCCGGTTGGCTCTGTCCTTTGAGTCAGGTTGGCTTTTTGCGGCTCGCCCTCTACGTCCTGCTACAGCACCAATGCCATATTCCTAGGAAAGGAGTAGCTACAAGGGGATCTGGCACTCCCTCCGGCACCTGGATGGTGATTCCTTTAGTACTGCATGTACTACAGAACCACCTTTAGGATCTTGTTTCAAACTGTGAATTCCTAAGAGTAAATTCTTTAGGTGGAAATAGTTTGGTTAACGGTCATGCTGTGCTTTAGCATTTTTGTTCTTTATGTGAATCTCTGGCACTCATGAATTATGACCTTATGTGCACCAATAGTTTTAATGAAAGCAATGTTGCTCTGAAAAAGTCCCATAAAAGTTTAATTAGGAAAAAAGGAAGGATTTTAAACCAAACCAATGGGGCTTGGCCCTACAAGCATTTAGATGGAAGAACTATCGCTTAATCTGGGGGATGGTAGTAAAAGGAACCGAGGTTCCTAATTATGATCCCTTAGAATGCCAAGTTCCAATTACTACATTGGTGGCACATTAGTAGAAGGTGCTAGCCGCTACCAATGACTCACAATCATCTTGCGTAGTGAAGTCGGCTGAAACAACATATGCTATGCTGATTCAGAAAAGGCTAAAATCATTGAAAACAGGAAAAGCAAGTGGGTCCAACAATATAAAACTAGTCATGCTATTAACATGTCAAGATTGGTGGGCAGGCATTCTGCAACAGGTGTTTAAAGTAGTAATCCACACAATCTTCCAGTGTCTTGAACTAAAAGTATATTTGTCCCAATATTTAAAAAAGATGACGTGACAGATTCATGCCGTCATAGACTGATGGCTTTGCTGGATATATCAGGTAAATTGTTTACAAGCTGGATAGTGTAGGGTATTTTGTGAGGTTACCTACCTTACCACAAAACTCGGGGCTGGACTCACATAGGGGTAATTTACTGAAACCATACACAGTGCTTAGGGTTGCACCAAAGGCACACTTTACCTTATTTGTATTGCAACGGTGGTTCAGTGTAATTACTCAGAATAAACTTACCAGGTCACCTGAAAGTGATGTATTCGTAACCTGGGAAAAAGCATGATTGTGCTTGCAGAACAAATGAGTGACAAAGCAGATAGCCATGCACAGCCTTCGTTATTTCATAGGATACTTTTTAGATGGTCTGCAGATCAGAATAAAAGCACACACAGGAATATACAATATGCAATCATTGTATATTGAAATCAGCTGAGAACAAAGAAATATACTCTCATGCATTTATGCCAGTAGCAGTTTTAAAATACCTTCTGCTCCTCTCACCCGAGACAACATGTCTCTCTGTTTGCCCAGAGAATTATTGCAGCCCTATCCCACTCATTTAAACTTGTCAGAAGACACTTGTTACATATGGCCCTGCGGCCCTCACATGCATACGCACACGCACTCATATAAGGAGGACACGGGACGCGATGTTGCTTGCTACGCGTCCCGGCGGCAACTGCCGCACGGACGCAGTTTATTCCAACTGCGCATGCGCGGGTCCACAACGAGGCCAGCGCATGCGCGCTACAAAAACCTGGGACGTCACATCCCTTTTCAACTTTAACCAAAACAGTGTAAACCTTCGGGGTGTGCACACCCCTGCACAACTGGTGACCATGTGGGTGGTCGCATTAACAACTTGAAGTCTCACCTCACTTTCTCAGTTCAGTCACCTGAGTCCAGGACGTAGTCCTTGAGATGCCCTGGTAGCCTCCGCTCCCGGCGGACCGGGTACCTTGGCGAGGTGGTGGGCGGAGTGGCACACTCCCGTTCAGAGCCAGTGGAGTCCCTGTTCTGCTCACCCTCCTGATCTCCAGGTGGCTCCTCCCGACCCACGGATTCCTCCGGAGCCCCGTTCTCAGCGGGCATTTCGAGTCTTTTGAAGAACGATTGGTTGCGCGTGACTGTTCCTCGGTCGCAGGCTGCCGTCACCATCGTGCCTTTCACATGCGTTACCTTCCACGGGTGCGGCTCAAATGGCAGGGACAGCGTCCCTTCGGGGTGCCGGTTTCTGACCAGCACTGTGTCCCCTACTCGCACCTCCTTTTCCTGCAGACCCCTCCGTTCACTTTCTTTGTCGTTACGCCTGGCCCGTTCTTCCTGGACTTCCTCATTGTTGATTATCCCTGACAGACGGCCTTCCTCTTCCGGTAGCATTCCCCTCGGGCATCGTCCAAACAGTGCTTCGGCGGGAGCCACTCTCGTGGACTGGTGGGGTGTCGTGCGGTATTCTCTTAGAAACTCCACTAGTTTTCTCTACAGGTCTTCACCGCCACTGGCGGAAATTCTTAGCACCTTGTTAAGAGTCCGCATCATTCTCTCGGCCTCCCCGTTGGCTCGCGGCCAGAGTGGGGACACTCTGCGATGCCGGATCCCCCTTTCCCGGAGGTAAGTTGCGAACTGGCTGCCCGTGAATGGCGGCCCGTTGTCTGAGCACAGTAGGTCCGGGAATCCATGTGTGGCGAACATTTTGTCCAACGCCTTCGTCGCGAACTCCGTCGCCGTCGACTCTACCACTTCCACCTCGGGGTACCTGGACCATTGGTCAACTGCTACCAGAAAGTACATGCCACGACCAGTCGAGTCGAAGTCCACGTGGACAGTCCCCCGTGGTTTGCTACTGCGCTCCATCGACCTTATCGGCGGGGCTCTGTCTCCTGGGGCCGCCGCCTGGCATGCCACACATCTCCTCACGAAGCTCTCCACTCTCCCCTCCAAGTCCAGGAACCATACTTTGGGTCTCAGCCGCACCTTCGTTTTGACAACCCCCTGATGACCAATGTGGGCCAGTTCGAGCACCCTTGTCCTCAGTGCCCGTGGGATGACGATTTGTCTCCCTCGAAGTAATAGCCCATCGTCTGAGACGGAGAGTTCATCCCTCACTTTCCAGAGTGCTTGGAGATCTCTCTGGGCCTCTGCTTGTCGGCGCGAGTTGTTGCGCAGTACCTCCCTCCAATCACCGCTCCTCACGGCGGTTTTGATGATGCTAAAAACCTCGTCATTGGAGCATTCCGTCGCTATTGCAATTCTTGAGAGTGCCATTGGAAGGGACCCTTCCACCACCTGACACAGCAGCCCGTGGCATTCGTTCGCCCCAATGTCGGTGACAGAGTTTTCCTTGCTGGGGTGGCGCGACAGGTAGTCGGCCGGGTTGTTCGTTCCTGGTCGACAAATTAGCTTCACCCCATACTCCATCAGGGCCAGCATCCACCTTTCGATCCTGGGGGGCGGCTTGGATGACACGCCTGCCAGTATGGGCAGTAGCGGCTTGTGGTCAGTCCCTACCATGACAGGTTTGCCCAGGATGTATAAACGGAAATGGCGACAGCCCCACAGGATGGCCAACGCCTCCCGTTCGATCTGCGAGTATCTCATTTCCGTGTTAGAAAAGGACTTACTTGCATAGTCGATGGGACGCATGTCCCCGCGTTCATCGGGTTGCAGCAGCACAGCCCCTACTCCCACTGGACTTGCATCGACCACCACCTCCGATTCCACCTTGGGTTGAAGTATGCCATGGTGTCCCCATCAGATAGGGCATTCTTCAGGGTCTGGAATGCCTCTTGTTCACTGGCACCCCATTTCCACGCGGCGTCGTTCTTCGTTAGCACTCTGAGCGGTTCTGCCAGTGACGCCAACCCTTTGATGAAACGCCCGCAGTAAGTTACCATCCCCAGGAAGCTCCTTACTTCCGTGGGGGACTGTGGGGGGACGGCTTCCTTAATGTCCTTGACTTTGGCCGGGTCAGGTGATACACCGGCCGCATGGAAGATGAATCCGAAGAAACCAATGCGGTCCTTGAAGAACTCGCACTTCTGTCGATGTAGAGTGAGCCCTAAGTTCTTCAGTCTCTGGAGCGTGTTCTCCAGCCTCTTCATGTGCTCCCTTTCCGAGTCCGCGAAAACTAAGATGTCGTCGCTCATGTTCAATAAACCTTTAAGGCCAGCCAACGCCCCCCTGATGGTGTTCTGAAATACTTCGGCAGCTGACGAAACACCAAAGCTCAGGCGTTTAAATTGTTATAGGCCGTCATGCGTCGTGAAGGTTGTTATGAATCTGGAGTCCGGGTGCAGTTCAAGCTGATGGTAGCCCGCTCGTAGGTCCAGCTTTGAAAATACCCTTGCCCCCTGAAGCTCTCCGATAATGTCATCTAGAGTTGGAGTAATGTGCCTCTCCCTCTTGATTGCGGCATTTGGGAGGCGCATGTCCACGCAAATTCTCACCGCCCCGGGCTGTTTCGGCTTGGGAGCCACCACAATTGGTGACACCCAGGGTGTCGGCCCCTCCACTCTCTCAATAATGTCCATATTCACGAGTGATCGGAGTTCCTCCTCCACCTTCTCCCTTAGGTGTAACGGAATCCTACGATGCTTGAGGGCTGTCGGTCCGATGGACTCATCGATATGCAGGCGTACTGGGGTGCTTTCAGCTTCCCTATTCCCTCGAAGATGCCCGAGAACTTGTCCATCAGCGTTTCGATGTCAATATGGTATACTCCATATGCAAAGTGAACCAAATTGAGGGCCTCCGATGCAGCGCAGCTGAGTAGCGAGTGAGGGCTAACGTTCGTGACAAAGAATTTTGCCTTGATGGTGTTTTCCCCTCTCGATACCGGTGACACGAATACACCCTTGAGTGGCAACGGGGTGTCTCCTCCAAAAGTGAATATCTTCGCCATGGACTTGTCCAGTGCCGGCGGGCCTGGGAGTCTTAGATAATGTTCCTCCGCCAGCACGCATACGGATGCTCCGGTGTCGATGAGGATATGCGTCGGCACGCCCAGTATGTTCACCACACACCTGGATTGTCTCTTCCGTTTGCTTTCTGAGGCAATGTTTGAAATGAAAAACACTTCTTCTTCGTCCTCCTCCTCCTCTTCCTCTTCTTCTGCAAGTTGCAACCTCCGTACCTCCTGTTCGAGAGCTGCGATGCTGCGCTGCCTTCTGAAACCGCTGCCCCTTGCTCTCGCGGGGCCTCTCTGTGTAGGCACAGGAGCAGGGGCGCGGCACATGCGGGCATAGTGCCCCGGTCCATTGCACCGTCCACAGGATCTTGTTTTGGCAGGACACTCCTCTACATGTGGCAGGTCATATCCGCAGTCTTGGCAGAGTGATCCGGGCGCTGTAGGATATCTGTTCTCTGTTGTCTTCGGGACCCACTTATCCTTCATCTTTGTCCTTTTGTTTATGGCAAAAGCTTCCTCCCGCGCGCTTGGCCTAACCGCTGCGTCCATGCTCGCTCCTCTGGATTCTGCCAGCTCGTACGTCCGGCCACTATCTAGTATCTGCTGTAGTGCCCACCCCGGGTCTCTCAGCACTTGTCGCCGCAATTTACCTGAGCTGCAGCCCTGGAGGACCTGGTTTCTTATCATCAACTCGTCGTTGTCCCAGCGACATGTGCTGGCCATCACTCTCAGTCTGGCGCAGAATTGATCGAGAGATTCTTCCTCCCTTTGCTTCTCTCTGCAGAACAAAAATCTTTCATAGTCGACAATCGACTGTGGAATGAAGTGGTTTTCTAGCGCAGTCTTGACAGTGTTGTAAGTAACTACTGGCAGGGTGAGTGATTCGTAGATGCGCATTACGTCCAGCCCGGCCGAATACAGAAGGGTCGCCCTTTTTGCATCATCGTTGGTGGTTCCGGTCGCTGTAAAGTACATCTCGAGCTTCTTAACCCATAGTAGCCACCTGGGTCTTAGTTTGGACGGGGGCCCCGACGTGTCAAACTCCTGCATTGGCAACAGCGACCCCTGTTGTGTCCTCACCGCTCTTGTCGCAACTTCCGTATCTTCGTCGCTACTGGCCATCTTCACAGGTCGCACAGGCACCTCTGGGTGTGTTAGAGGCCCCAAACCTGGCTGGTGTAAGGCTCAACGTACCTCCTGCTGTTGTCTGTCACCTTTTCCCCTTGTGGCCGGCTTTTTTCTTTTTTTTTTGGATTGTCCCCAGGTTGTTGGGGACAGTCAAATGTTCCAAAAATTCACCCTCTCTTCTCTGGGTAGCAGCGCACGAGCACCTTTTCAGGCCGCTACTGCTCTGAGGAGAAAAGGACGTTCACGCTCGGTCCGCATCGTGTCCTCGCGTAATGATGTGGATTGTGCGCCCACGTACGTTGGGCGAACGCTGTGGCGGCAATCCCGCCTCATCGCCAGTTGTTACATATGGCCCCGCGGCCCTCACATGCATACGCACACGCACTCATGTAAGGAGGACACGGGACGCGATGTTGCTTGCTACGCGTCCCGGCGGCAACTGCCGCACAGACGCAGTTTATTCCGACTGCGCCTGCGCGGGTCCACAACGAGGCCCGCACATGCACGCTACAACAACCTGGGACGTCACAACACTGTGAGAACACCCTTGAGGAATAAGTGATTGCTTTTAGCTCTGAGAGCGGTATCTTCTTTTTTGTATTTTTTTTGGCAACTAATCTCGCATAGAGAAATGCACTTCACTTCAGCAAAGAGAGAACATGTAGACTTCGCTGATGCCTGACATGATTTTCTTTTCCCACAAGCAAAACTCACCCCAGCTATATTCTTCTGCACACAAACACGATGAAATGTCCTCACTTGTTACTGATATACCTGTCTAAATATGTCCAAATAGACCTTGCTTGCAATGCCAGTAAGTGATGCCTTTCTGTTTCCTGTCAGCTTGGTGGTCTCTCTCCGAGCACAC
This sequence comes from Ambystoma mexicanum, assembly GCF_040938575.1. NCBI lineage: Eukaryota > Metazoa > Chordata > Amphibia > Caudata > Ambystomatidae > Ambystoma > Ambystoma mexicanum. Next base: position 1,147,398,269 of record NC_090933.1, read on the forward strand.
CCTCCTTCTTCTATCGCAGCAGGACCCAAGGCTCTGTCATGCGCAGCTTGGCAGTCTGTCTCCTCTTTCTGCCAACTTCCATCTCCCTCTTTCAACAGCAATGATCCCTGACCCAGCCTGTCTCTATTTGCACTTGTTGAAACTAATTCTGGACTCCTCCTTCCAAGGTATATCTTGCTACAGAAGGCATACAATATTGCTGCCTCTTGCAGTGATGTTATCCCATCAATCAGGCACTTTCTCACAGATGCCAGGCCCCCAGAATCTTCCAGAAAAAGAACATTTGTTCCAATCCTGTCACCTTTACACAGAGTTTAGCGCAGCAAGCCCGGATGGCTTAGTTGAACATTTTTCCCTTCCAGTTTCCTGCACAAACAATGGACCTAGTTTGCTGCACATACCATGTTTTCTAACCCTCAGGTTGCCAAACGAAAAAGCAGCTATAGTTCTGCCATTTGCTCTCTAAGCAGCATTTCAGTAAGTCTGCAGTCCCATTTACATCCCAGTTTGCACCTTAAGATTGCACCACATGCAATGGAGTCAGCTGTCCCACCCTAACCACGAATTGTATTAGTTTGTTAGGTGTTAAGATTAGAAATTAGTTGGGATTAGTAGGGATTAGGAGTTAAGGGGTTGTTAGTTCCTACACTACCTGCAAATCTGCACTACCATCATGGGGCAAATCCCTAGCTAGCCCTCCAGTCTGGTTTGCATGAATTATTATAGCTGTCTCACCTATCATTGTCCCCCATATGCCTTAATATATCTCTCTTGCAGGAATCTCAGGTATGATTCCTGGCCAGTTGAAATGTGCACCATTCGACATGTTTCTGTAGAGCCCTGAGCTAAGGATCTCTGCAGGAACAAAAAAAACCACAAAAATCCCAGCAACACCATTTTCATTGTGATCATGGGCACATGTATGAGAATGTATTTTAATTGTTTAACTTAAAAATCATCAATTATTGTTTTCAAAATGTAGCATTAAAAAGCTTGTATGTCCTCAGATAGCATGCAGTTTGCTGTTATAAGAGTTAGATTTTTTAAAATATTTTCCTAGGGTTTTTTTCACATCAATAATGTTTATCTTTTGATGATCTCTCTTGTAAGCAGATTGATATTTTTGAGGTTTCTTTTTGTTTTGTTACATTTTGCGAAATAAATGATCAAAATACAAATACATCAAGTCCTTTTGCTGAAAAGAAAGTTAAAATAAATTACAATCTTTTGAGTCTGTTCATGTTGTCGACAATTGCTGTATGTGCTAGAACTAGATTACCGCAGCAATAGTCCAAACCTAGAGTTAACACATTGAAACTACTGTTTGTGTTGAAAATGTCCCACTCCAAAGGCAAACATTAGTTTGTTCATAAAGAAAAGCCAGATTAAAGCAAAGACAAGATAAGATGCCTCAGAATGTTTGTGAGAAGATAACTCCCTTAAATTGATTGTGGCTGATCCATCACAAGGCCTAAAGCGTGCATGTGTCCTTGCCACAGATTTCCATGCTGTAATAGCAAGTTTCCATCCACTGCATTTGTGATTTCATTCTGGCTCACCAGTTGATCATCTTTTCCCCGTTCTTCTTTCCGGGGGGTTTTGTCCTGGAGTCCCTGGTGAGCTCCAGTTCATCCAGGGGCCTCCTCTGGGAATCCAGGGGTCCAGGAATCCAGCTCCAGAAGTTGCTAGTGTCAAATTAAATGAGAAATAGACAGATGTTGTCACAAGTTCAAGTACACTAAACTCATTAATTTCCTTTCTTTCTGGGGTGTACCTGAAAGAAAAAAAATTGGATCATGCAATTTAATTATACAGTATCTCCATTATTTTTTTATTGTGTTTTTTATACAAATTGTACATTTACACAAACATGTTATCTAAACTTTGTACATCCATTTTAACATTTCTCAAATGTTAATAAAAATATAAAATCTGAACTTTAATCACACTGAAATAGAGGGATAACCAAATATATCCACAAATTTAAATAAAAAGACAGCAGTGAAGACAAGCACAGGAGCGAATTGCAAACAGACACAAATAATAATACTGGGACCAGTTTAAGTTACTGCTCAATAGATTTGCATACTCTGGCTATGTCAAGAATTCCTTGTTCTGTCACCTTGTTAATTTTGCAAAAATGTCAAATACCAACTTTACTGAAGCTATAGGCAGTGACAATTGGGAAAACGTCATAAATTGATACCATGAATTATCAGTCAGAATTGAAGAGGTTGAATGAATAATCTGTTCAAGGTAGTGTATTCTGTGGCTTGAGAATGTTGAGCACAACATTACTAGATGGAATAAAGACTCAGTAGAGTTAGATTCACACATTCTGCATATTCACAGTTCCCAAATTGCACCCAACTTGGGACCCACAACCTCCAGCGTTGGCAGACAGTTCAGCCGGAATTCTAGATACTAATCTCGATAATAGGAACTTAGGAACTCAACCAGATAAGGTCTTAAATAGAGTGAGGGTAGGTACATAAGTTAATTGCCCATATAAAGATTTGGGTGGCTCAGATCCAAAAGATCTACCAACTTGCCGCACCTTTTTATCTTATTTTTAAAAACAGTTTCTGACTAGGAACCAAAACTGTTTCTGACTAGGAACCATCTAAATTAATTATGAGGGCACAATTAGTGCAAATGTTTTCGGTTTTTTCAGGAATGGTTTGGTATTTTGCTTTAGTAAGGTGTATAGGTGGAACCCCAAAGAGTTCAGGTCTGCATTTTCCAGACTGTGAATCACAGATACATTTCTACTGATGTATTGGGCCCACCAGGATGTGAGGCCCATTTCAAGTCTGATTGCACTAATAGTAACTGAGATTGGAATCCCCAACACTTTTTTTTTTAAATGTTGCCTTTTAACACATCAAAGAACTTCCTGTTCGAGATGTTCATCAGCTCACATCCGTAGAGCACGATGGGCGGAACTTTCGCTTTATAGAACTCGATTAGGAGAACCAATGAATAGGCACATAGTTTGCTCTTTACCATTTTCAAAAGTGACAGACATGAGGCAATCTTTTCTTCAATTCGGGCTGTTTCTATTTCACTTTGTTTCTTTACTGCAATATCATAACCTAAATAGTGAATTGAATCAACTTGCTTAACTGTGGAGTTATTCAATTCCCAAGTATACTCCCTGAACTTTTTCTTAGTAGTGCTGACTATTACATAGGATTTTGCAGTATTTATTTACAACAGGTTGTCTTTCAAGTGTTTGTCTAACCCATCCAATTGATGTTGAAGACCGCAGGAGTATTATCCATTAAACTAATATCATCAGCAGATGCAAGGAACCACAATTTTAGTCCCGACCACATGGGCATGTATCCCCCCACTCTTTCTGGCCTCCCATAAGTCAGCCAGATAGAAATTAAAAAGAGTGTGGGCCAGGACACAGCCCTGACATACAGCCTTTTCCAACAGAATTTGTCTCGATAGTTCACTGAGGTGTCCAATTTTAATCTTGTGGAATTATTATAGTATAGTAGTTGGAGCATTGCTAACAAAGATGGATCGATGTCCCATTTCAGCATTTTAGACCACAGCCTGGGAATATCAACATTATCAAATGCCCTGAATGAGACCCCACGTCTGACATACAAGCTTTTAAGGTGAGGCCATTAATTATTGTGCCAGCACCCTTTCCATACCCAGTCTGCAGAGGACTAAGTTTGCTGAGCTTTTTCTCCTGAGACATTAGGTCCTTAAGTACCAAATTAGTGAAGATTATTGATGATGTTTCAAGAAGCAAAATAGGTCTATACCACAATGGTTCTACACAATTCCCTTTTTAAAAAATTGGAAAAAGTATTGATTGTGACCAGGACATTGGACAAGTATAGTCTGATGTTACATGCTTAAACAGATAGAACAAAATGTCAGCCCACAGGACAGGATTATCCTTAAATATTCCATTGGTTACACTGTCAGGGCCACTGGCTCTCGAGTTCTTTAATTTACTAATTATAATTTCTATATCTAGATGATCAAAAGCATGGGATGAAGATTGGGAGCTTTTATTGTACACTCCTGGTAATACTTTGGTGTCGACATTATCGGGTCGATTCATGGAGCAAACGTGCGCCGAAAATCCCAGCGCAAGCAGGCGCAAGGTGGCGCAAGCGTGAGAAACCCAGCGCACGCGCACGCGTGCAATTCAAGGAAGATGCTGCGCGTGTTTCCCGCTGTCAGTGCGTTAAATCCTGACATGGCGCACGCGGGCACACACGCATGCGCTACGTGCACGGCAAAAGCGCACATAGCGCGGCGCACACAACCAAAGTGGGCGGAACAGTGGGCGTAACACGCGGAATGGGGAATAACGCGTGAAAAAGAAGGCATAACTGGGGAAGTACTGCAGGGAACTACACGGAACGCCCACACACACGCGAACAACCCGTGTTCATGGATTTGAATACGGGAAACCCGCGCACGGCAACAGACGCACACAGGCGTCAACGCGTCTGCCACACGAAGGCAGGCGGAAGCATCCCCGTGCAAACAACAAACACGTATATACAGCTACGATGAATGCCCTATTTGTCGCAGCACTGATCGTGGGACACCGCAGGAGGAGGAGAATAGCCAGGGCACGCATTATCGCACCACGGACAAGCCTTTTTAGGATGCCTGACGACCAGGTCTACAGCAGGTATAGGTTTCCACCCCATATCATCCTAGACCTGGTCAGGGAGTTGGAAGATGACCTTACATCCCCCACCCTTTGCTCCCAAGCATTGAGCCCCTTGGAGAAGGTGCTCAATGTCCTGCATTTCTTGGCCACTGGGTCATTTCAGCGGACTACTGCCATAGTGGGGAGGGTCTCACAGGCCACGCAGTCACGCTGCCTGCACCAGGTACTGGCAATCATGACAGCGCGCCCATCAGTCCGCAGGCACATATACATGCCCAGAACACCCGCAGAAAGGCAGGCCGTTGTCCTGGATTTTTACAGGGTGGCACACTTCCCCAAAGTGCTCGGTGCCATAGATTGCACCCATGTGGACCTACGTCCACCTAGGGCCACTGAGCACATCTACCGAAACCGCAAGCACTGGCATTCCATCAATGTACAGGTGGTATGCGATGCAAAGGGAATCATCACCTCTGTCTATGCAAACTACCCTGGCTCCACCCATGACAGTTTCATATACAGAATGTCCGTCCTGAGCCGGGCCCTGGAAGCTGGGCAGCATGGAGACACCTGGCTCCTAGGTGAGTACAAATGCCCTTGCACAGGCATGCATGTCACACACACACACACAAATACACAAACCCCAATAATCACAACCATTTACACCTCCCCAGGGGGCAGTGCCTACCCTCTGAGCAACCACATGATGACGCCAATCCGGAACCCCACCACACCACCCCAGGTAAGATACAACGCTGCCCATATTGCAACCAGGGCCATAGTGGAGCGCACATTCGGAGTGCTCAAGTCACGTTTCCGCTCCCTTGACCGCTCTGGCGGGCAGCTACTCTATGCACCCCCAGTAGTGTGCAGGATCATTGTTGCAACACGGCAGGGCGTACCGGTGGACATGGTGGTGCCCCCACATCCCCAACCACAGTCACAGGCGCTGCCCATGGGAGGGGACGGGCACGTGGCGAAGAAGCCCGGACCCAGCTTGTGGCCACATTTTTCACCTAGCACATACCAGGTGACAATCGATGATGACAAAGAGACAGTCAACTGTCACAACCTTACCACCCTGAGATAGTTGCCATGGAAGTGCCACATTGTCTGCATCCCTAGCTACTTAAACACAAGCTATCCTGTGTGACCAAAACACATATAACATATGACATGACATGATATGGCATTTGTAACGTGCCTATACACAAGTGTTTCAAGGTGCGACGAGGCAGGGAGGGGGGAACAAGGGAAGACAGACAACGATACTACTAGGCCAGGTGTCATTTAGATTGCGCAAGTGCAGGGGTAGGGGGAAGGGAAAAGGGGAAGGGGACGGGGGGAGTGCAGTACAGGGTAAGTAGAATAAAAAACAAATAAATAGGCCAGCTGGTGGCAACTGCAAAGGTAAGTGCAGACAAGTGCTGGGAAGGGGGGGCTGTAGGGATAGAGAGACAGTCCCGCAGTGCAGGGGTTGCCAGGGAGGCAGTGCAAGTGGAGAGTGGCTGGGCCAGGGACCGAGGTCGGTGAGAGTGGCCCAGTTGCAGATCCAGTGCAGTTTCAGTGAAGAATTTAGCAAGGGAGAGGGAGAGAGAAAGCAGAAGCAAAGAGGAAGGTCTTGGGGTGCTTCCGGAACCGGAGATGGTTCTCCTCAAGTTCCAGGGAGGCAGGAAGGCTGTTCCAGAGGGAGGCCCCTGCCGCGGAGAGAGATCTGCCCCCAGCTAGTTGCTTCGAGAAGCGGCTGACCCTGACATGCAAGGAGTGAATCACACACACCTGCAAAACAGGCTATGACCATAACTGTAATGTCACTCAAACCCTCCCAAACCACAACATGACATGGCAAGCAATAGCCATACACCAACACAGTACCAATAAGGTACACATTGCCATGTCAAAAATGTACAGTGGCATCAGACAATGATGCCTGACATGGAATCAGATGAAATGACTGACCAACAACCTCCCACCCAAAATAAGTCATTCCCAAATGCATTACACAAGTTGTAAACGTAACATAACAATGAATGCCTGTCTACATGCACATTGTGCATTGCAAAATCAACACTGCAGCTTCTGTGTGCTGTGTCCAACTCCTGCTACACACTGCTCAGCGCACAGCACAGTGAACAGCTATTGTGTGTGATGCACACCCTGAGCATCACATCTAAGCAACAAACCACATCAAAAAGTAAATTAGGCATGTACAGGATCCATAATTGGTCACAGAACTTGTGCTGCAGGGACACAGTGGGCACCAGAAGGCAAACAGAGTGTGCACGTGGATATCTAAGGGTGGTTGTACATGTAATGCATCATAGTGCGAGTGTGTGGGTCAGTAAGGACATGCACTCAACATATGCATGTGCAATCAAGTGGCCATCCGTGTCCTCTACACATCACATGTGAACATTCACCATGTGTACACCCCAGCATGTCAAACCACAACTATCCCCTCACACCTGAAAGGTAAACACAACACATGAACATGCATTGATCATCAGAACCCAACATATACATAGGATACCACAATTACAATGTCAGGGTTCCCATCACACTGCAAGGCAAGGCAACTATCAACAACAAAACACCCCCCCCTCCCTCACAAATGACCATGACCCACTGAACAACTGCACCTGGGTCATGGAGCCTTCAACCCTCAATTTCACCTGCCACAGGATCACCCTTCCCCTTCGTCACCATCTCCCACCTTGTGTGTAAAAAGGTGCCTGCACCCTCAGAGTCCACCCTCATTTGCAAAATCACAAAATCCAAGCCAGAAAAATGAACCAGAACACCCTCCAGTAGATGACTTGACGTAGCCGTACCTCACAAAGGCCAAGTACTACCACAATGATGTAACAACCAAGGTAGCACAGTAAAACAATGTCACAACAGGATGTGAACCATGTGTGGTACATAACATAGAATGATGCACCATGAACGGATGTGTACTGTCACAGGTCCCGTGTACAGGTGCAGGAGTGGCACGAACCAACCACCCCCACCGTGGCCCGGGTGCCTGCAAGGTCAAACTCACACAGGCCTTTGAGACCCTGGTGGGGAAGGAGGGTAAGGGATATGCAGTCGGGACAGGTGTTGGCACACTGGATACCTGGAATGAATGGCAGGAGAGGGGAGGAGGAATGACACATCAAAGTAGGGAATGCACGAAAATGTACTACCTGCATGAACACATACGCAATCCGAACAAACTTGGACATCATTGTCATGGCCTTCTGTAGTCCAGGCTTAGGAGTGGCACGAACCAACCACCCCCTCTAGGGTTTTGGCGCCTGCAAGTTTGTGGGTTACACAGGCATCCGCAACCCCAGAGGGGAAAGAGGGTTAGGGAACGTTGGTTGGATAGGTACGGGAAGCAGGAACACCGGATAGAGGGTACAGGGTTTAAAATTGGTTTAGGACTCCGGGTGATTATGGGAAAAAAACATACCAAATTGAATTACACATTCATCCATGCATTAGTGCACCCCCCAGCAAGCCTATGGAGAGCAGTTTGAAAGAAAAACAACAAGACACTTAGCTCTGGTTTTGAGTGCTGGCCTCCTGCCTGCGCACTCTCAGGTCCGGTTACAGGAGCACTTCAATGCTGCAAAGAGAGCCACAGTTAATAATCTGTGCGTGCCCATAACACAAAAACACACCACCAAATATGCCCCATAGCAACAAACTACTCTACAAACAGACAATCTGGTGTAGATGCTTCGTACCCATATGTAACATTACCCCTGTGATGGGTCATACACAGTCAATGCAGTAAGTCAGCCGCCGGTGGGTGCGTGGCAAATGGAACACCAATGTGTCACAATTCGCACAACATGCAATATTCCCTGGGTAAGCAGACAGACCCATATAGCAAGGCATGACTTCAGAACAAGTCGTGTTCCACCATGACCAAAACAAAGTAGGCAGTGCATGTTTCAAAATGTACATGGAAATGAAATGCACTGCACCCGAGTATGTCCCTTGCTGTATGTCCCTGTGAGCTGCCCCTTTCCATGTCTCAGAAGGCTACATGGTTGATACAAGTGCCTTGGTGTACAGGAGGGTATGTGCCACTGCCCCTGCAGGTGCCCCAGACAACCTTACAATCAACAGCCATCAGTCCACCAACACATCTGAGCTGTATTGTGTGCTTCAACACCAATATTCATCCAAGCTCACCCTCAGTGCTGTTACTAAGCCTGCATGTGCAACTGGCCTGGTGCAAGCTTTGCTGTGTTGTGGCCCCCCTGTCCTGCTCACCTTGCCGGGAGTTCCTTGGAACATGTCAGCAGTTCTAGGATGTAGGTCTGCAATCCCTGTGCCTCTGCTTGTGCACACATGTGCATGTGGGCACCAACAAACGTGTCCAGAATTCAGACGTCCAATGGGCCATGTCTGCTGGCAAAGGTGGACTGGAGGCTCATCCCCCTGCAGAAAGGGCATGAAACACATGATTAATGCTTTAAAATCATCTGTGTGTGTCTCTCAGGCATCTCATTACTGGACCATGTCAGAGACTTACATCAGAAATCACACCAACAGTCCGTCTTTCACATCCAAAGTGTGGAACACACTATCTACCGAATGAATTGCAACAAACACGTGTACAGTAAAGATAAGAAACATACTACACAATGCATAGCAATGAATGTACACATTAATCATGAAACACCCCATCTAGCAAAAGCTGAACAGTGGTCAATAACACCGCAATCATCCCCACTAGGGGTGTCAACACAAGTTACACAGCACCAGACATGCCACAGATATGACAGTCCAAAGCCCTTGTGTAATAGGCTGTCACACTGAACCATCCTTGCAAGCCCATGCATAAGGGAGGCAGGAGTGGCATATGTGAGTCAAGGACCCCAAGCAGCAAACACATACACAAGAGAAGCCTAAAGGGCACAGCTGGAACAGACAGTGGATGCCTTCAAAAGCTACAAAGCACCGCACCGTCACATGAAAGCACAATAGACAAGCATTTTTAAACTATATTAACTAATTACAACTATGAAAAACCTACATTACCTAATTAAACTAACTATCAAACAGAAACTTAACTAACTAAACTAAAAGTAAAATCAAAAATGGCCACATACGACCCGGGAGGGGGGGCAGGCACCCAGGAGGGGGGAGGTACAGGGTGCTGCTCAACACCCACATGCGATGATGCTGAGCCAAAAAAAAAACCTCCATGGGCTCAACACCTGCACAGCCTGACCTATGTGGGAGATAGATGGTCGTCCGAGTCTGGCTCATCCTGGAAAGGAGGACGTGGCACAGTAGCCTGGCCATGCCTAGCCGCAGCTTGCCCCTCGTCGGCAGCAAGTCTGCCGGACGGGTGAGCCTGGTTCTGTGTGGCGATGTGACGTAGGTCTGCATGCAGAACCTCACGTGACACACGTGCTTCCTCTTGCAAGGTAGCACGTGTAACACAGAGTTCCTCCTGCAAGGCCTGGCTGGACAACCGCTGCACCTCCCGGCAAGCCTGTAGCTCAGTCGAGATGGTACGCTCAAGCTGTGCAAACCTCTCCTCTGCCCGCTGCCTCTGGGACATCATAAGGACACTCAGAATGGATTTGAGGGAAGCATACTCCTCCCTCAGGGCATCCATGTGCACCTGAGTGTGAGCAGCAATTGCTTGACGCAGAGACAACATTTCAGCCTGGCGTGCCCTGTCTGAGGACACCATGCCCAGCCTGAGCGAGCGGGCCGTGGACCGTGCCGCCTGCTGCTGGAGAAGCACCTGCCTAGCAGGGGGGAGCACAGACCGGGCCACACGCTCCATGCTCTCAGCGATGTTCTCCATTGCTGCCCCCTGCCGTTCTGAATTGGCAGTCATGTCTTGCTCCCACTCAGTATACTGCGGTTGCGCGCGGCGACCGCGTTGCTGGGCTTGACCCCTGCGAAACCCAAGGACCGGGTGTCCTCGCTGTGTTGGCACCGCCCGCGGCTGCACGACTACATGCCCCCGTCGACGTGATGTTCCAGGCACATCAGTGACTGGTGTGGAGGGTGACCCTGCATCCCGATCCACCACGGGCAGAGGAACCAAGACTGTCTGATCCCTCAGTGCAGGTGTCGCGGACAGAAGAGTGTCCACATCACAATCACTCACCCCTGACACATGGACTTGTTGGTCATCCAACTCGACATGGACGTCAGAGTCGTAATCAAGGCTGGACTCATAGGCAGCCAGAGAAAAGATGGACTGTAGCACTTGGGGGTTTTCGTGGCCTACCACCCCACGACCACCACTTGTGCCGGGTTGATGTAGTGGTAACAATCCTGTGTCTGGCATGACAACACCATCCTCTGCCTCCATTGCGTCATCACCTGAAAAATAGAGAGAAAAGAGGTCACTACACATGTCAGAAGCACACAACACACACACACACACCGACAACAAACACATGAGGCAGACATGTGACACACAACATATAACCTGACATGCATGCTGGGTCAACTTTGAATTGCTTCTGTGATCAGACCTGTTGAAAGGTGGCAGTTTCCATGGAAGTGGGTCTATGCAGTGCAGAAAATGTTTACGCCATTCACTACCTACATTTACAAGGACTCCATGGTGTGTGTCAGGAAATGTGAAGGCAGTGCAAGGTCAAATTCAGGCATCACGTGCACTGTGCATTCAATGTGTAGCATATCTACAAGCCAAGCACCCCTCCACCCAAGTACAAAAGCAGGGATGCCTAGCATGGTATCAAAAGTCTGACCATACACCTGTGTATTGACAGGCAGTGTTGACTGGCATCAAAAGCTTAATGTGATTTAAGTGACAACACTGAAAATGATGATGGGACATTAAGCAGGACACATGATGAAAACTCTGGAGGCCGCCCACGTGTGAAGAAGACACTACAACAGTTGGACAGAGTCATTGGCCATTAAACAGGCTGAGACCTGTGAGCCACACAGATTGTCAGACCCTAAACATGTGTGCAAAGCAGTACTGAGCCACAGTTGACATGGGAAGGCTGATGAGATGCCATGCAATGTATGTCACCCAGGACTTGTATTACAGTGATCATCCAGTCAAGGACACATAGGGGCATGCGTGCAATGCACATGGAGCATGAATGGGCACGCATGTCCCTGCGGGACATCTGACCTATGCACAGTACAAGTGAGATACCCTGCATCAAGTACTAAGGCTGTACCGCACGGCATATGTCTGGCAGATTGTACGCTGGAAGTTAGCATCTACACAGGACGCATGAACAGGAAATTACACATTGGCAAGATTGAAGCAGACCAGTGCAAAGGTGGAACTGGGGTGCAGAGTGGCGGAGGAGGGGCAAGGGAGCATGCCTACATGGAGTCCCCGCATGCAGGCAGAGGAGACATGCACGTCAGTCATGCAATTACATTGTGCCTGGCCTGAGAGGAAGGTCACCCCACACCACATGCAGAAGGGCCAGTGAGCTGGAACATGGACCGGAGGGCCATACTTGTAACCAGCATGTCAGTAGGGTGCAATAGTGGTGATGCGGACAGTCCCCGTCTGCTCCACATGTCCACCATCCAGCAGAGCAGACAATCATCATGGAAGCATTGCATTACTTACACATCAGAACCATGTACACGTCACATGTAGTGACAATCATGCACAACACATCCCACAAGTGAAACACACACGTCCTCAACAAACACGCATCAACACTCACTGGACTGGGCATCAAAGTCCAGCATCTCTCCCACTCCTTCGACCAATTCAGGTGGTATGAACTCCGCAATGAGTGCCTCATGCAGAGTGAGCTCTTCCTCCTCTGGTACAGGCCCACCGCCAGTCACCAGAGTCAAGTTGTAATTAGAGGCACGCTTAGCCTTAGTGCTGCGTTTGAGGTCATTCCAACGCTTTTTGCACTCTTGCGCCATGCGCACCTCATGGCCGAATGAACTGACATGTTCCGCAACATGCTTCCAGTGGGTGTCACGGTGGGCAGCCGTAGTCTGACTATTGGCACCCACTAGCATGTCACGGCTGTGGCCCGCACGTAGTCCACGAGGAAGTCCAGTTCCTGCTTGCAGAAAGGCTTCTTCCTCGACATGCAGGAGGTCGTGGCTGTGTGTGGGGTCCCAGCCTGTGCTGCAGGTGCAACCTTCCTCCTCTTGGACTGTGGCGCAGACCCTGGCTGGCTAATGCCGCCCTGACCAGTATGGCCAGTGGGTTCAGTGGTTTGAGCCAAGGGAGTGGCAGGTGGAGGGACAACCAAAGGCCTGACTTGTGTCAGTGGCATCTGGGTGCCCTCTAATGGACCCTGCGCAGCAACATCCGCTGTGGCAGGGTAATTGACCGCAACAGTCCTGGTTGGCACACTTACAACCGGGGTGTTGTTGGGTGCATCTGCCCCTGCACTTGCCAACACCCGGCTGTTCGGGGCAGCAGATGACATAACTGCCCCAGGGACACATGTCTTCGTCCGAGCAGCCCTGCCTGCCCCTATGGTTTCCCTGCTGGCCTGTTTGAAATCTACCAAGTGCTCCTCAAGTGCCAACGCAGCCTGCGCTGGCAGACCCTGAGCCTGGGTGGCGGTATCCACAGCTGCACCTGCAGCTACCACTACCCTTGGGCCCATGGCAGTTGATGGAACGGACTGCTGGGTCACACGGGCACCAGTGCCAGATGCAGAAGCTGCATCCCCCGGAACCACAAGGGGTAGTGGCATGACTGCACCGACACATGGCACAACATTGTGCTCAAGTGGCGCACCCCTGCCTCTTCCCCCTCTGTGGCCGCCCTGGACACCCTGGAGTCCCCCTACTCCCTGGTCACCACGGCCATGTCCCCAACCATGCCCGTCACGAGGAGTAGCCCAGCTGAGGCGCCCCTCACCTTTGGTGTCCTCCCAACCATGGCACAGATGTAGTAGTGCCGGCACAGATGGAGTAGTGCCAATGGGAGGTGTACACCACAATTGACCTGGGCAATTGGGGTGAAGGGGGTGGGAAGCAAGATGTTAACAGCCCCCCAGCACCTGCAAGGCTGTATGTGACCCCGGTGATGTAGTGACGGGTCACACAACACCCAGGCACCCCAAAACTGCAGTAAAACTGTGCACGCAACCCTGCAGCCTACGTGCGTGGAATCAACCTCCCGCAGTACGCGGTGGCACCCAGTAACACGAATAACGCGTACGCGTGGGACACGCAGACTACTATGACCTCGAAAATGGGTGCGATACACAGGGGCACCCGCAGTGGGAAAAATAGCATGTGCGACTCACCGTCTGACTAGTGCGATGCCGAAAAACACGCGTAGCCAATACCCCGCCAAAAGAAGAGATACGTCCTTGATAGCTGTGAAGTTGTGATGGCGCACGAAACAACAGGAAGCAGCAACACACGTCGGTCCCCACAAAAGGCACGTACAGCGAACTGCTGCCCCTGCTCACCTTTAACCCGTGCTAAGGGAAACGCCCGCGCGCGTCACGTCACTTAAGCGCATGGGCCCTTTCCTCGGATTACACGCATTCCCACGCAGACGTGCAGTTTTTCACATGCGCTGAAATGCCCGTGCACGCCTGCACGCGTCACGTCACAGAGGCGCTTTTGCTTGAAGGGCCTTCTGTCCAATGAAATTGCGTATGCGTGCAGACGCGCTTACGCGCTAAGGGCCTTTCCTCGAATTACACGCTCACGTGCTGAATTTTCACGTGCCAAATCACTCCGTATCAAGCTGGCCACGTGTAAGCACACGGAAGACCACCCTCCTGCCCAAAAGGCTGAATTACTGCCCCCCAGAGCCCCGAGCAGCCTCCCACGAGCCATCTGCTGCTGCCTGCCTGCTGCCACCGTGCCCTGCCATTTGGTGGCTGCACATCAGCCATCTGCAGGGGTCCAGTTGCTGTGTCCACCCCTGCTGGAACAGAAGACTCCCGACTGGGATACCATCGCTCCACAGCCCAGCCCCAGGACCCAGTTGCCCACCCACGCCTGCCTCGGGGGTCGCCATGTCGGGGCAAACACCATCCAAGACCACAGGCGACCCCCAGCCAGAGGGGCAGAGGGCTACCAGCTTCAGTCAGAAGGAAGTTGGTGTCCTGGTGGAGCATGTCCTGGGGCATTATGATGCCCTCTTCGGATCATCACGCGCTGACAAGGATGGACGGGACAGGATCTGGACGGACATCGTGTCTGCCATCAATGCGGAGGGGGTGGCAGTCCGACTATTACATCATGTCAAGAAGCGCTGGGAGGACTTCAGGTCCAGGACCCTCAACAAGGCCCGGCGCCTCTTGAAGGCAGTGGATGCTAAGGGGCGCCGGGGCCACTTGTCGGAAGATCAGATGAGGGTCCTGGAACGCATATCCCCAGAGCTTCACGTCCAGGTCCTTGAGAGGCAGACCCGTCTGGAGGCGAGCGGTAAGTGGCCAGGCATTGCTGTGTGAGACAGGGCATGTTGCAGTGTGCTGGTTGTCTGATACTTGCCTGTATGTGTGACATAGGCCATGTACGCGCGTGTGTGTGTGTGCAGGGACATCATGGTCATGCATGTGAGACCAGTAATGTGTGAAGCACACGGTTGGTGTATGTGTTTAAATGCTACATGGGGAGCCCTATGCGGAAGGGACACATGAGAGCATGCCAGTCTCTGTTCCTGGACATGGGTGGGGGTGAGGGATGGGTGATGATGCCATGTACATGTATGGTGTCCATGTCTGTGTGTCTGACCTGCGTGTCTGTGACTTGTGAATGCCATGGATGCATGACACATGTCTGTGTCAATGTGCAGATCCACTGATGCAGCCTAGCTATACTTGCATCCACTGTGTCTGGGGTGTACGAGTCCAGATGGATGAAAGTACGGTGAAGTGTGTGAATGTGATAGGCATGACCCATGATGCTGGGGGGTGGGGGTGCAGGGAGTCCTGAGTGGGACATGAGTGGGGGCCTGCTGGCAGGTGTCTCGCAATGCTGGGGGGTGGGGGTGCAGGGGTCATGAGTGGGACATGAGTGGGGGCCTGCTGGCAGGTGCCTCGCAATGCTGGGGGTTGGGAGTGCAGGGGGACATGAGTGGGACATGAGTGGGGGCCTGCTGGCAGGTGCCTCGCAATGCTGGGGGGTGGGGGTGCAGGGGGACATGAGTGGGTCATGAGTGGGGGCCTGCTGGCAGGTGCCTCACAATGCTGGGGGATGGGGGTGCAGGGGGACATGAGTGGGACATGAGTGGGGGCCTGCTGGCAGGTGCCTCGCAATGCTGGGGAGTGGGAGTGCAGGGGGACATGAGTGGGACATGAGTGGGGGCCTGCTGGCATGTGCCTCGCAATGCTGGGAGGGTGCAGGCGAACATGAGTGGGACATGAGTGGGGGCCTGCTGGCAGGTGCCTCGGAATGCTGGGGGGTAGGGGTGCAGGGGGACATGAGTGGGACATGAGTGGGGGCCTGCTGGCAGCTGCCTCGCAATGCTGGGGGGTGGGAGTGCAGGGGGACATGAGTGGGACATGAGTGGGGGCCTGCTGGCAGGTGCCTCGCAATGCTGGGGGGTGTGGGTGCAGGGGGACATGAGTGGGACATGAGTGGGGGCCTGCTGGCAGGTGCCTCACAATGCTGGGGGTGGGGGTGCAGGGGGACATGAGTGGGACATGAGTGGGGGCCTGCTGGCAGGTGCCTCGCAATGCTGGGGGGTGGGGGTGCAGGGGGACATGAGTGGGACATGAGTGGGGGCCTGCTGGCAGGTGCCTCGCAATGCTGGGTGGTGGGGGTGCAGGGGGACATGAGTGGGACATGAGTGGGGGCCTGCTGGCAGGTGCCTCGCAATGCTGGGGGGTGGGGGTGCAGGGGGACATGTGTGGGACATGAGTGGGGGCCTGCTGGCAGGTGCCTCGCAATGCTGGGGGGTGGGGGTGCAAGGGGACATGAGTGGGACATGAGTGGGGGCCTGCTGGCAGGTGCCTCGCAATGCTGGGGGGTGGGGGTGCAAGGGGACATGAGTTGGTGTTCAGTAGTACAAGGAGACATGTGCCTTTGCTGGGGGGCATGGCCTTGTTGGGTGGGCTGCCTGCGGGACATGACCAGGGATGCAGGGTAGTCCCCTGTGGTGTGGGCTGCCTTCAGGGGCCATGGAGGGTGTACAGGGAACACCTGGGAGGACCCACACTGCCAAATCACGTGTGGGACTCCCCGGCACCCAGTAATACATGTACCCAGCTGAAATTGCTTGTGAAACTTCCCACGCACCCCAGTAATACACGTACCCCGCTCGCACAGGGCCAATCGCGTGTTGAACTTCCCGCGCACCCCAGTAATACATGTACCCAGCTGAAATCGCTTGTGAAACTTCCCACGCACCCCAGTAATACACGTACCCCACTCGCACAGGGCCAATCACGTGTGGAACTTCCCGCGCACCCCAGTAATACACGTACCCAGCTGAAATCGCATGTGAAACTTCCCGCGCACCCCAGTAATACACGTACCCAGCTGAAATCGCGTGTGAAACTTCCCGCGCACCCCAGTAATACACGTACCGAGCTGAAATCGCGTGTGAAACTTCCCACGCACCCCAGTAATACACGTACCCCGCTCGCACAGGGCCAATCGCGTGTGGAACTTCCCGCGCACCCCAGTAATACACGTACCCAGCTGAAATCGCCTGTGAAACTTCCCGCGCACCCCAGTAATACACGTACCCAGCTGAAATCGCGTGTGAGACTTCCTGCGCACCCCAGAAATACACGTACCCCGCTCGCACAGGGTCAATCGCGTGTGGAACTTCCCGCGCACCCCAGTAATACACGTACCAAGCTGAAATCGCGTGTGAAACTTCCCGCGCACCCCAGTAATACACGTACCCAGCTGGAATTGCGTGTGAAACTTCCCGCGCACCCCAGTAATACACGTGCCCAGCTGAAATCGCATGTGAAACTTCCTGCGCACCCCAGTAATACACGTACCCCGCTCGCACAGGGCCAATCAAGTGTGGAACTTCCCGCGCACACCAGTAATACACGTACCCAGATGAAATTGCGTGTGAAACTTCCTGAGCACCCCAGTAATACACGTACCCAGATGAAATTGCGTGTGAAACTTCCCGCGCACCCCAGTAATACAGGTGCCCCGCTCGCACAGGGCCAATCGCGTGTGGAACTTCCCATGCACCCCAGTAATACACGTACCCAGCTGAAATCGCGTGTGAAACTTCCCGCGCACCCCAGTAATACACATACCCTGCTGAAATCGCTTGTGAAACTTCCCGCGCACCCCAGTAATACACGTACCCAGCTGAAATCACGTGTGAAACTTCCCGCGCACCCCAGTAATACACGTACCCCGCTCGCACAGGGTGAATCGCGTGTGGAACTTCCTGCGCACCCCAGTAATACATGTACCAAGCTGAAATCGCGTGTGAAACTTCCCGCGCACCCCATTAATACACGTACCCAGCTGGAATCGCGTGTGAAACTTCCCGCCACCCCAGTAATACACGTACCCAGATGAAATTGCAAGTGAAACTTCCCGCGCACCCCAGTAATACACGTACCCCGCTCGCACAGGGCCAATCGAGTGTGGAACTTCCCACGCACCCCAGTAATACATGTACCCAGCTGAAATTGCGTGTGGAACTTCCCACGCACCCCAGTAATACATGCACCCAGCTGAAATCGCGTGTGAAACTTCCCGCGCACCCCAGTAATACACTTACCCAGCTGAAATTGCGTGTGAAACTTCCCGCGCACCCCAGTAATACACGTACCCTGCTCGCACAGGGACAATCGCGTGTGGAACTTTCCGCGCACCCCAGTAATACACGTACCCAGCTGAAATCGCGTGTGAAAGTTCCCGCGCACCCCAGTAATACACGTACCCAGCTGAAATCGCGTGTGAAACTTCCCGCGCACCCAGCAATACACGTACCCAGCTGAAATCGCGTGTGAAACTTCCCGCGCACCCCAGTAACACACGAACCTTGCTCGCACAGGGCCAATCGCGTGTGGAACTTTCCGCGCACCCCAGTAATACACGTACCCAGCTGAAATCGCGTGTGAAACTTCCCGCGCACCCCAGTAATACACGTACCCAGCTGAAATCGCGTGTGAAACTTCCCGCGCACCCAGTAATACACGTACCCAGCTGAAATCGCGTGTGAAACTTCCCGCGCACCCCAGTAACACACGAACCTTGCTCGCACAGGGCCAATCGCGTGTGGAACTTCCCGCGCACCCCAGTAATACACGTACCCAGCTGAAATCGCGTGTGAGACTTCCCGCGCACCCCAGTAATACACGTACCCCGCTCGCACAGGGTCAACCGCGTGTGGAACTTCCCGCGCACCCCAGTAATACACGTACCAAGCTGAAATCGCGTGTGAAACTTCCCGCGCACCCCAGTAATACACGTTCCCAGCTGGAATCGCGTGTGAAACTTCCCGCGCACCCCAGTAATACACGTACCCAGCTGAAATCGCATGTGAAACTTCCCGCGCACCCCAGTAATACACGTACGACGCTCGCACAGGGCCAATCGAGTGTGGAACTTCCCGCGCACCCCAGTAATACACGTACCCAGCTGAAATTGCGTGTGAAACTTCCCACGCACCCCAGTAATACACGTACCCAGCTGAAATTGCGTGTGAAACTTCCCACGCACCCCAGTAATACACGTACCCAGCTGAAATTGCGTGTGAAACTTCCCGCGCACCCCAGTAATACACGTGCGCCGCTCACAAAGGGCCAATCGCGTGTGGATCTTCCCGCGCACCCCAGTAATACACGTACTCAGCTCGCACAGGGCCAATCGCGTGTGGAACTTCCCGCGCACCCCAGTAATACACGTACTCAGCTGAAATCGCGTGTGAAACTTCCCACGCACCCCAGTAATACACGTACCCAGCTGAAATCGCGTGTGAGACTTCCCGCGCACCCCAGTAATACACGTACCCCGCTCGCACAGGGTCAATCGTGTGTGGAACTTCCCGCGCACCCCAGTAATACACGTACCAAGCTGAAATCGCGTGTGAAACTTCCCGCGCACCCCAGTAATACACGTACCCAGCTGGAATCGCGTGTGAAACTTCCCGCGCACCCCAGTTATACACGTACCCAGCTGAAATCGCATGTGAAACTTCCTGCGCACCCCAGTAATACACGTACCCCGCTCGCACAGGGCCAATCGAGTGTGGAACTTCCCGCGCACCCCAGTAATACACGTACCCAGCTGAAATCGCGTGTGAAACTTCCTGCGCACCGCAGTAATACACGTACCCTGCTGAAATTGCGTGTGAAACTTCCCGCGCACCCCAGTAATACACGTACCCAGCTGAAATCGCGTGTGATACTTCCCGCGCACCCCAGTAATACACGTACCCTGCTCGCACAGGGTCAATCACGTGTGGAACTTCCCGCGCACCCCAGTAATACACGTACCAAGCTGAAATCACGTGTGAAACTTCCTGCGCACCCCAGTAATACACGTACCCAGCTGGAATCGCGTGTGAAACTTCCCGCACACCCCAGTAATAAACGTACCCAGCTGAAATCGCATGTGAAACTTCCCGCGCACCCCAGTAATACACGTACCCCGCTCGCACAGGGCCAATCGAGTGTGGAACTTCCTGCGCACCCCAGTAATACACGTACCCAGCTGGAATCGCGTGTGAAACTTCCCGTGCACCCCATTAATACACGTACCCAGCTGAATTGCGTGTGGAACTTCCCACGCACCCCAGTAATACACGCACCCAGCTGAAATCGCGTGTGAAACTTCCCGCGCAACCCAGTAATACACGTACCCAGCTGAAATCGCGCGTGAAACTTCCCGCGCACCCCAGTAATACACGTACCCCGCTCGCACAGGGCCAATCGCGTGTGGAACTTCCCGCGCACCCCAGTAATACACGTACCCAGCTGAAATCGCGTGTGAAACTTCCCACGCACCCCAGTAATACACGTACCCAGCTGAAAACGCGTGTGAAACTTCCCGCGCACCCCAGTACACGAACCCCGCTTGCACAGGGCCAATCGCATGTGGAACTTCCCGCGCACCCCAGTAATACACGTACTCAGCTGAAATTGCGTGTGAAACTTCCTGCGCACCCCAGTAATACACGTACTCTGCTGAACTCGCGTGTGAGACTTCCCGCGCACCCCAGTAATACACGTACCCCGCTCGCACAGGGTCAATCGTGTGTGGAACTTCCCGCTCACCCCAGTAATACACGTACCAAGCTGAAATCGCGTGTGAAACTTCCCGTGCACCCCAGTAATACACGTACCCAGCTGAAATCGCGTGTGAAACTTCCCGCGCACCCCAGTAATACACATACCCAGCTGAAATCGCATGTGAAACTTCCCGCGCACCCCAGTAATACACGTACCCTGCTCGCACAGGGCCAATCGAGTGTGGAACTTCCCGCGCACGCCAGTAATACACGTACCCAGCTGAAATTGCGTGTGAAACTTCCCGCGCACCCCATTAATACACATACCCAGCTGAAATTGCGTGTGAAACTTACCGCGCACCCCAGTAATACACGTGCGCCGCTCGCACAGGGCCTTTCGCGTGTGGAACTTCCCACGCACCCCAGTAATACACGTACCCAGCTGAAATCGCGTGTGAAACTTCCCGCGCACCGCAGTAATACACGTACCCTACTGAAATCGCGTGTGAAACTTCCCGCGCACCCCAGTAATGCACGTACCCAGCTGAAATTGCGTGTGAAACTTCCCGTGCACCCCAGTAATACACGTACTCTGCTCGCACAGGTTCAATCGCATGTGGAACTTCCGACGCACCCCAGTAATACACGTACCAAGCTGAAATCGCGTGTGAAACTTCCCGTGCACCCCAGTAATACACGTACCCTGCTCGCACAGGGCCAATCGAGTGTGGAACTTCCCGCGCACCCCAGTAATACACGTGCCCAGCTGAAATTACATGTGAAACTTCCCGCGCACCCCATTAATACACGTACCCAGCTGAAATTTCGTGTGAAACTTCCCGCGCACCCCAGTAATACACGTGCGCCGCTCGCACAGGGCCAATCGCGTGTGGAACTTCCCACGCACCCCAGTAATACACGTACCCAGCTGAAATCGCGTGTGAAACTTCCTGCGCACCGCAGTAATACACGTACTCTACTGAAATCGCGTGTGAAACTTCCCTCGCACCCCAGTAATACACGTACCCAGCTGGAATCGCGTGTGAAACTTCCCGCCACCCCAGTAATACACGTACCCAGATGAAATTGCAAGTGAAACTTCCCGCGCACCCCAGTAATACACGTACCCCGCTCGCACAGGGCCAATCGAGTGTGGAACATCCCGCGCACCCCAGTAATAGATGTACCCAGCTGAAATCACGTGTGAAACTTCCCGCGCACCCCAGTAATACACGTACCCAGCTGAAATTGCGTGTGGAACTTCCCACGCACCCCAGTAATACATGCACCCAGCTGAAATCGCGTGTGAAACTTCCCGCGCACCCCAGTAATACACTTACCCAGCTGAAATCGCGTGTGAAACTTCCCGCGCACCCCAGTAATACACGTACCCTGCTCGCACAGGGCCAATCGCGTGTGGAACTTTCCGCGCACCCCAGTAATACACGTACCCAGCTGAAATCGCGTGTGAAACTTCCCGCGCACCCCAGTAATACACGTACCCAGCTGAAATCGCGTGTGAAACTTCCCGCGCACCCAGTAATACACATACCCAGCTGAAATCGCGTGTGAAACTTCCCGCGCACCCCAGTAATACACGAACCTTGCTCGCACAGGGCCAATCGCGTGTGGAACTTCCCGGGCACCGCAGTAATACACGTACTCAGCTGAAATCGCGTCTGAAACTTCCCGCACACCCCAGTAATACACGTACCCAGCTGAAATCGCGTGTGAGACTTCCCGCGCACCCCAGTAATACACGTACCCCGCTCGCACAGGGTCAACCGCGTGTGGAACTTCCAGCGCACCCCAGTAATACACGTACCAAGCTGAAATCGCGTGTGAAACTTCCCGCGCACCCCAGTAATACACGTACCCAGCTGGAATTGCGTGTGAAACTTCCCGCGCACCCCAGTAATACACGTACCCAGCTGAAATCGCATGTGAAACTTCCCGCGCACCCCAGTAATACACGTACGACGCTCGCACAGGGCCAATCGAGTGTGGAACTTCCCGCGCACCCCAGTAATACACGTACCCAGCTGAAATTGCGTGTGAAACTTCCCACGCACCCCAGTAATACACGTACCCAGCTGAAATTGCGTGTGAAACTTCCCACGCACCCCAGTAATACACGTACCCAGCTGAAATTGCGTATGAAACTTCCCGCGCACCCCAGTAATACACGTGCGCCGCTCACAAAGGGCCAATCGCGTGTGGAACTTCCCGCGCACCCCAGTAATACACGTACTCAGCTCGCACAGGGCCAATCGCGTGTGGAACTTCCCGCGCACCCCAGTAATACACGTACTCAGCTGAAATCGCGTGTGAAACTTCCCGCGCACCCCAGTAATACACGTACCCAGCTGAAATCGCATGTGAAACTTCCTGCGCACCCCAGTAATACACGTACCCCGCTCGCACAGGGCCAATCGAGTGTGGAACTTCCCGCGCACCACAGTAATACACGTACCCAGCTGAAATCGCGTGTGAAACTTCCTGTGCACCGCAGTAATACACGTACCCTGCTGAAATTGCGTGTGAAACTTCCCGCGCACCCCAGTAATACACGTAGCCAGCTGAAATCGCGTGTGATACTTCCCGCGCACCCCAGTAATACACGTACCCTGCTCGCACAGGGTCAATCGCGTGTGGAACTTCCCGCGCACCCCAGTAATACACGTACCAAGCTGAAATCACGTGTGAAACTTCCTGCGCACTCCAGTAATACACGTACCCAGCTGGAATCGCGTGTGAAACTTCCCGCACACCCCAGTAATAAACGTACCCAGCTGAAATCGCATGTGAAACTTCCCGCGCACCCCAGTAATACACGTACCCCGCTCGCACAGGGCCAATCGAGTGTGGAACTTCCTGCGCACCCCAGTAATACACGTACCCAGCTGGAATCGCGTGTGAAACTTCCCGCGCACCCCATTAATACACGTACCGAGCTGAATTGCGTGTGGAACTTCCCACGCACCCCAGTAATACACGCACCCAGCTGAAATCGCGTGTGAAACTTCCCGCGCAACCCAGTAATACACGTACCCAGCTGAAATCGCGTGTGAAACATCCCGCGCACCCCAGTAATACACGTACCCCGCTCGCACAGGGCCAATCGCGTGTGGAACTTCCCGCGCACCCCAGTAATACACGTACCCAGCTGAAATCGCGTGTGAAACTTCCCACGCACCCCAGTAATACACGTACCCAGCTGAAAACGCGTGTGAAACTTCCCGCGCACCCCAGTACACGAACCCCGCTTGCACAGGGCCAATCGCATGTGGAACTTCCCGCGCACCCCAGTAATACACGTACTCAGCTGAAATTGCGTGTGAAACTTCCTGCGCACCCCAGTAATACACGTACCCTGCTGAACTTGCGTGTGAGACTTCCCGCGCACCCCAGTAATACACGTACCCCGCTCGCACAGGGTCAATCGTGTGTGGAACTTCCCGCGCACCCCAGTAATACACGTACTAAGCTGAAATCGCGTGTGAAACTTCCCGTGCACCCCAGTAATACACGTACCCAGCTGAAATCGCGTGTGAAACTTCCCGCGCACCCCAGTAATACACATACCCAGTTGAAATCGCATGTGAAACTTCCCGCGCACCCCAGTAATACACGTACCCTGCTCGCACAGGGCCAATCGAGTGTGGAACTTCCCGCGCACACCAGTAATACACGTACCCAGCTGAAATTGCCTGTGAAACTTCCCGCGCACCCCATTAATACACATACCCAGCTGAAATTGCGTGTGAAACTTACCGCGCACCCCAGTAATACACGTGCGCTGCTCGCACAGGGCCAATCGCGTGTGGAACTTCCCACGCACCCCAGTAATACACGTACCCAGCTGAAATCGCGTGTGAAACTTCCCGCGCACCGCAGTAATACACGTACCCTACTGAAATCGCGTGTGAAACTTCCCGCGCACCCCAGTAATGCACGTACCCAGCTGAAATTGCGTGTGAAACTTCCCGTGCACCCCAGTAATACACGTACTCTGCTCGCACAGGGTCAATCGCATGTGGAACTTCCGACGCACCCCAGTAATACACGTACCAAGCTGAAATCGCGTGTGAAACTTCCCGTGCACCCCAGTAATACACGTACCCTGCTCGCACAGGGCCAATCGAGTGTGGAACTTCCCGCGCACCCCAGTAATACACGTGCCCAGCTGAAATTACATGTGAAACTTCCCGCGCACCCCATTAATACACGTACCCAGCTGAAATTTCGTGTGAAACTTCCCGCGCACCCCAGTAATACACGTGCGCCGCTCGCACAGGGCCAATCGCGTGTGGAACTTCCCACGCACCCCAGTAATACACGTACCCAGCTGAAATCGCGTGTGAAACTTCCTGCCACCGCAGTAATACACGTACCCTACTGAAATCGCGTGTGAAACTTCCCTCGCACCCCAGTAATACACGTACCCAGCTGAAATCGCGTGTGAAACTTCCCGCGCACCCCAGTAATACACATACCCTGCTCGCACAGGGTCAATCGCATGTGGAACTTCCCAAGCACCCCAGTAATACACGTACCAAGCTGAAATCGCGTGTGAAACTTCCCGTGCACCCCAGTAATACACATACCCAGCTGAAATTGCGTGTGAAACTTCCTGCGCACCCCAGTAATACACGTACCCCGCTCGCACAGGGCCAATCGAGTGTGGAACTTCCTGCGCACCCCAGTAATACACGTACCCAGCTGAAATCGCGTGTGAAACTTCCTGCGCACCCCAGTAATACACGTACGCAGCTGAAATTGCGTGTGGAACTTCCCACGCACCCCAGTAATACACGCACCCAGCTCAAATCGCATGTGAAACTTCCCGCGCACCCCAGTAATACACGTACTAAGCTGAAATCGCGTGTGAAACTTCACGCACACCCCAGTAATACACGTACCCCACTCGCACAGGGCCAATCGCATGTGGAACTTCCTGCGCACCCCAGTAATACACGTACCCAGCTGAAATCGCATGTGAAACTTCCCGCGCACCCCAGTAATACACGTACCCAGCTGAAATCGCGTGTGAAACCTCCCGCGCACCCCAGTAATACACGTACCCAGCTGAAATTGCGGTTGAAACTTCCCGCGCACCCCAGTAATACACGAACCCCGCTCGCACAGGGCCAATCGCATGTGGAACTTCCCGCGCACCCCAGTAATACACGTACTCAGCTGAAATTGCGTGTGAAACTTCCTGCGCACTCCAGTAATACACGTACCCAGCTGGAATCGCGTGTGAAACTTCCCGCACACCCCAGTAATAAACGTACCCAGCTGAAATCGCATGTGAAACTTCCCGCGCACCCCAGTAATACACGTACCCCGCTCGCACAGGGCCAATCGAGTGTGGAACTTCCTGCGCACCCCAGTAATACACGTACCCAGCTGGAATCGCGTGTGAAACTTCCCGCGCACCCCATTAATACACGTACCGAGCTGAATTGCGTGTGGAACTTCCCACGCACCCCAGTAATACACGCACCCAGCTGAAATCGCGTGTGAAACTTCCCGCGCAACCCAGTAATACACGTACCAAGCTGAAATCGCGTGTGAAACTTCCCGCGCACCCCAGTAATACACGTACCCAGCTGGAATTGCGTGTGAAACTTCCCGCGCACCCCAGTAATACACGTGCCCAGCTGAAATCGCATGTGAAACTTCCTGCGCACCCCAGTAATACACGTACCCCGCTCGCACAGGGCCAATCAAGTGTGGAACTTCCCGCGCACACCAGTAATACACGTACCCAGATGAAATTGCGTGTGAAACTTCCTGAGCACCCCAGTAATACACGTACCCAGATGAAATTGCGTGTGAAACTTCCCGCGCACCCCAGTAATACAGGTGCCCCGCTCGCACAGGGCCAATCGCGTGTGGAACTTCCCATGCACCCCAGTAATACACGTACCCAGCTGAAATCGCGTGTGAAACTTCCCGCGCACCCCAGTAATACACATACCCTGCTGAAATCGCTTGTGAAACTTCCCGCGCACCCCAGTAATACACGTACCCAGCTGAAATCACGTGTGAAACTTCCCGCGCACCCCAGTAATACACGTACCCCGCTCGCACAGGGTGAATCGCGTGTGGAACTTCCTGCGCACCCCAGTAATACATGTACCAAGCTGAAATCGCGTGTGAAACTTCCCGCGCACCCCATTAATACACGTACCCAGCTGGAATCGCGTGTGAAACTTCCCGCCACCCCAGTAATACACGTACCCAGATGAAATTGCAAGTGAAACTTCCCGCGCACCCCAGTAATACACGTACCCCGCTCGCACAGGGCCAATCGAGTGTGGAACTTCCCACGCACCCCAGTAATACACGTACCCAGCTGAAATTGCGTGTGGAACTTCCCACGCACCCCAGTAATACATGCACCCAGCTGAAATCGCGTGTGAAACTTCCCGCGCACCCCAGTAATACACTTACCCAGCTGAAATTGCGTGTGAAACTTCCCGCGCACCCCAGTAATACACGTACCCTGCTCGCACAGGGACAATCGCGTGTGGAACTTTCCGCGCACCCCAGTAATACACGTACCCAGCTGAAATCGCGTGTGAAAGTTCCCGCGCACCCCAGTAATACACGTACCCAGCTGAAATCGCGTGTGAAACTTCCCGCGCACCCAGTAATACACGTACCCAGCTGAAATCGCGTGTGAAACTTCCCGCGCACCCCAGTAACACACGAACCTTGCTCGCACAGGGCCAATCGCGTGTGGAACTTTCCGCGCACCCCAGTAATACACGTACCCAGCTGAAATCGCGTGTGAAACTTCCCGCGCACCCCAGTAATACACGTACCCAGCTTAAATCGCGTGTGAAACTTCCCGCGCACCCAGTAATACACGTACCCAGCTGAAATCGCGTGTGAAACTTCCCGCGCACCCCAGTAACACACGAACCTTGCTCGCACAGGGCCAATCGCGTGTGGAACTTCCTGCGCACCCCAGTAATACACGTACCCAGCTGAAATCGCGTGTGAGACTTCCCGCGCACCCCAGTAATACACGTACCCCGCTCGCACAGGGTCAACCGCGTGTGGAACTTCCCGCGCACCCCAGTAATACACGTACCAAGCTGAAATCGCGTGTGAAACTTCCCGCGCACCCCAGTAATACACGTTCCCAGCTGGAATCGCGTGTGAAACTTCCCGCGCACCCCAGTAATACACGTACCCAGCTGAAATCGCATGTGAAACTTCCCGCGCACCCCAGTAATACACGTACGACGCTCGCACAGGGCCAATCGAGTGTGGAACTTCCCGCGCACCCCAGTAATACACGTACCCAGCTGAAATTGCGTGTGAAACTTCCCACGCACCCCAGTAATACACGTACCCAGCTGAAATTGCGTGTGAAACTTCCCACACACCCCAGTAATACACGTACCCAGCTGAAATTGCGTGTGAAACTTCCCGCGCACCCCAGTAATACACGTGCGCCGCTCACAAAGGGCCAATCGCGTGTGGAACTTCCCGCGCACCCCAGTAATACACGTACTCAGCTCGCACAGGGCCAATCGCGTGTGGAACTTCCCGCGCACCCCAGTAATACACGTACTCAGCTGAAATCGCGTGTGAAACTTCCCACGCACCCCAGTAATACACGTACCCAGCTGAAATCGCGTGTGAGACTTCCCGCGCACCCCAGTAATACACGTACCCCGCTCGCACAGGGTCAATCGTGTGTGGAACTTCCCGCGCACCCCAGTAATACACGTACCAAGCTGAAATCGCGTGTGAAACTTCCCGCGCACCCCAGTAATACACGTACCCAGCTGGAATCGCGTGTGAAACTTCCCGCGCACCCCAGTTATACACGTACCCAGCTGAAATCGCATGTGAAACTTCCTGCGCACCCCAGTAATACACGTACCCCGCTCGCACAGGGCCAATCGAGTGTGGAACTTCCCGCGCACCCCAGTAATACACGTACCCAGCTGAAATCGCGTGTGAAACTTCCTGCGCACCGCAGTAATACACGTACCCTGCTGAAATTGCGTGTGAAACTTCCCGCGCACCCCAGTAATACACGTACCCAGCTGAAATCGCGTGTGATACTTCCCGCGCACCCCAGTAATACACGTACCCTGCTCGCACAGGGTCAATCACGTGTGGAACTTCCCGCGCACCCCAGTAATACACGTACCAAGCTGAAATCACGTGTGAAACTTCCTGCGCACCCCAGTAATACACGTACCCAGCTGGAATCGCGTGTGAAACTTCCCGCACACCCCAGTAATAAACGTACCCAGCTGAAATCGCATGTGAAACTTCCCGCGCACCCCAGTAATACACGTACCCCGCTCGCACAGGGCCAATCGAGTGTGGAACTTCCTGCGCACCCCAGTAATACACGTACCCAGCTGGAATCGCGTGTGAAACTTCCCGTGCACCCCATTAATACACGTACCCAGCTGAATTGCGTGTGGAACTTCCCACGCACCCCAGTAATACACGCACCCAGCTGAAATCGCGTGTGAAACTTCCCGCGCAACCCAGTAATACACGTACCCAGCTGAAATCGCGCGTGAAACTTCCCGCGCACCCCAGTAATACACGTACCCCGCTCGCACAGGGCCAATCGCGTGTGGAACTTCCCGCGCACCCCAGTAATACACGTACCCAGCTGAAATCGCGTGTGAAACTTCCCACGCACCCCAGTAATACACGTACCCAGCTGAAAACGCGTGTGAAACTTCCCGCGCACCCCAGTACACGAACCCCGCTTGCACAGGGCCAATCGCATGTGGAACTTCCCGCGCACCCCAGTAATACACGTACTCAGCTGAAATTGCGTGTGAAACTTCCTGCGCACCCCAGTAATACACGTACTCTGCTGAACTCGCGTGTGAGACTTCCCGCGCACCCCAGTAATACACGTACCCCGCTCGCACAGGGTCAATCGTGTGTGGAACTTCCCGCTCACCCCAGTAATACACGTACCAAGCTGAAATCGCGTGTGAAACTTCCCGTGCACCCCAGTAATACACGTACCCAGCTGAAATCGCGTGTGAAACTTCCCGCGCACCCCAGTAATACACATACCCAGCTGAAATCGCATGTGAAACTTCCCGCGCACCCCAGTAATACACGTACCCTGCTCGCACAGGGCCAATCGAGTGTGGAACTTCCCGCGCACGCCAGTAATACACGTACCCAGCTGAAATTGCGTGTGAAACTTCCCGCGCACCCCATTAATACACATACCCAGCTGAAATTGCGTGTGAAACTTACCGCGCACCCCAGTAATACACGTGCGCCGCTCGCACAGGGCAAATCGCGTGTGGAACTTCCCACGCACCCCAGTAATACACGTACCCAGCTGAAATCGCGTGTGAAACTTCCCGCGCACCGCAGTAATACACGTACCCTACTGAAATCGCGTGTGAAACTTCCCGCGCACCCCAGTAATGCACGTACCCAGCTGAAATTGCGTGTGAAACTTCCCGTGCACCCCAGTAATACACGTACTCTGCTCGCACAGGGTCAATCGCATGTGGAACTTCCGACGCACCCCAGTAATACACGTACCAAGCTGAAATCGCGTGTGAAACTTCCCGTGCACCCCAGTAATACACGTACCCTGCTCGCACAGGGCCAATCGAGTGTGGAACTTCCCGCGCACCCCAGTAATACACGTGCCCAGCTGAAATTACATGTGAAACTTCCCGCGCACCCCATTAATACACGTACCCAGCTGAAATTTCGTGTGAAACTTCCCGCGCACCCCAATAATACACGTGCGCCGCTCGCACAGGGCCAATCGCGTGTGGAACTTCCCACGCACCCCAGTAATACACGTACCCAGCTGAAATCGCGTGTGAAACTTCCTGCGCACCGCAGTAATACACGCACTCTACTGAAATCGCGTGTGAAACTTCCCTCGCACCCCAGTAATACACGTACCCAGCTGGAATCGCGTGTGAAACTTCCCGCCACCCCAGTAATACACGTACCCAGATGAAATTGCAAGTGAAACTTCCCGCGCACCCCAGTAATACACGTACCCCGCTCGCACAGGGCCAATCGAGTGTGGAACATCCCGCGCACCCCAGTAATAGATGTACCCAGCTGAAATCACGTGTGAAACTTCCCGCGCACCCCAGTAATACACGTACCCAGCTGAAATTGCGTGTGGAACTTCCCACGCACCCCAGTAATACATGCACCCAGCTGAAATCGCGTGTGAAACTTCCCGCGCACCCCAGTAATACACTTACCCAGCTGAAATCGCGTGTGAAACTTCCCGCGCACCCCAGTAATACACGTACCCTGCTCGCACAGGGCCAATCGCGTGTGGAACTTTCCGCGCACCCCAGTAATACACGTACCCAGCTGAAATCGCGTGTGAAACTTCCCGCGCACCCCAGTAATACACGTACCCAGCTGAAATCGCGTGTGAAACTTCCCGCGCACCCAGTAATACACATACCCAGCTGAAATCGCGTGTGAAACTTCCCGCGCACCCCAGTAATACACGAACCTTGCTCGCACAGGGCCAATCGCGTGTGGAACTTCCCGGGCACCGCAGTAATACACGTACTCAGCTGAAATCGCGTCTGAAACTTCCCGCACACCCCAGTAATACACGTACCCAGCTGAAATCGCGTGTGAGACTTCCCGCGCACCCCAGTAATACACGTACCCCGCTCGCACAGGGTCAACCGCGTGTGGAACTTCCCGCGCACCCCAGTAATACACGTACCAAGCTGAAATCGCGTGTGAAACTTCCCGCGCACCCCAGTAATACACGTACCCAGCTGGAATTGCGTGTGAAACTTCCCGCGCACCCCAGTAATACACGTACCCAGCTGAAATCGCATGTGAAACTTCCCGCGCACCCCAGTAATACACGTACGACGCTCGCACAGGGCCAATCGAGTGTGGAACTTCCCGCGCACCCCAGTAATACACGTACCCAGCTGAAATTGCGTGTGAAACTTCCCACGCACCCCAGTAATACACGTACCCAGCTGAAATTGCGTGTGAAACTTCCCACGCACCCCAGTAATACACGTACCCAGCTGAAATTGCGTATGAAACTTCCCGCGCACCCCAGTAATACACGTGCGCCGCTCACAAAGGGCCAATCGCGTGTGGAACTTCCCGCGCACCCCAGTAATACACGTACTCAGCTCGCACAGGGCCAATCGCGTGTGGAACTTCCCGCGCACCCCAGTAATACACGTACTCAGCTGAAATCGCGTGTGAAACTTCCCGCGCACCCCAGTAATACACGTACCCAGCTGAAATCGCATGTGAAACTTCCTGCGCACCCCAGTAATACACGTACCCCGCTCGCACAGGGCCAATCGAGTGTGGAACTTCCCGCGCACCACAGTAATACACGTACCCAGCTGAAATCGCGTGTGAAACTTCCTGTGCACCGCAGTAATACACGTACCCTGCTGAAATTGCGTGTGAAACTTCCCGCGCACCCCAGTAATACACGTACCCAGCTGAAATCGCGTGTGATACTTCCCGCGCACCCCAGTAATACACGTACCCTGCTCGCACAGGGTCAATCGCGTGTGGAACTTCCCGCGCACCCCAGTAATACACGTACCAAGCTGAAATCACGTGTGAAACTTCCTGCGCACTCCAGTAATACACGTACCCAGCTGGAATCGCGTGTGAAACTTCCCGCACACCCCAGTAATAAACGTACCCAGCTGAAATCGCATGTGAAACTTCCCGCGCACCCCAGTAATACACGTACCCCGCTCGCACAGGGCCAATCGAGTGTGGAACTTCCTGCGCACCCCAGTAATACACGTACCCAGCTGGAATCGCGTGTGAAACTTCCCGCGCACCCCATTAATACACGTACCGAGCTGAATTGCGTGTGGAACTTCCCACGCACCCCAGTAATACACGCACCCAGCTGAAATCGCGTGTGAAACTTCCCGCGCAACCCAGTAATACACGTACCCAGCTGAAATCGCGTGTGAAACATCCCGCGCACCCCAGTAATACACGTACCCCGCTCGCACAGGGCCAATCGCGTGTGGAACTTCCCGCGCACCCCAGTAATACACGTACCCAGCTGAAATCGCGTGTGAAACTTCCCACGCACCCCAGTAATACACGTACCCAGCTGAAAACGCGTGTGAAACTTCCCGCGCACCCCAGTACACGAACCCCGCTTGCACAGGGCCAATCGCATGTGGAACTTCCCGCGCACCCCAGTAATACACGTACTCAGCTGAAATTGCGTGTGAAACTTCCTGCGCACCCCAGTAATACACGTACCCTGCTGAACTTGCGTGTGAGACTTCCCGCGCACCCCAGTAATACACGTACCCCGCTCGCACAGGGTCAATCGTGTGTGGAACTTCCCGCGCACCCCAGTAATACACGTACTAAGCTGAAATCGCGTGTGAAACTTCCCGTGCACCCCAGTAATACACGTACCCAGCTGAAATCGCGTGTGAAACTTCCCGCGCACCCCAGTAATACACATACCCAGTTGAAATCGCATGTGAAACTTCCCGCGCACCCCAGTAATACACGTACCCTGCTCGCACAGGGCCAATCGAGTGTGGAACTTCCCGCGCACACCAGTAATACACGTACCCAGCTGAAATTGCGTGTGAAACTTCCCGCGCACCCCATTAATACACATACCCAGCTGAAATTGCGTGTGAAACTTACCGCGCACCCCAGTAATACACGTGCGCTGCTCGCACAGGGCCAATCGCGTGTGGAACTTCCCACGCACCCCAGTAATACACGTACCCAGCTGAAATCGCGTGTGAAACTTCCCGCGCACCGCAGTAATACACGTACCCTACTGAAATCGCGTGTGAAACTTCCCGCGCACCCCAGTAATGCACGTACCCAGCTGAAATTGCGTGTGAAACTTCCCGTGCACCCCAGTAATACACGTACTCTGCTCGCACAGGGTCAATCGCATGTGGAACTTCCGACGCACCCCAGTAATACACGTACCAAGCTGAAATCGCGTGTGAAACTTCCCGTGCACCCCAGTAATACACGTACCCTGCTCGCACAGGGCCAATCGAGTGTGGAACTTCCCGCGCACCCCAGTAATACACGTGCCCAGCTGAAATTACATGTGAAACTTCCCGCGCACCCCATTAATACACGTACCCAGCTGAAATTTCGTGTGAAACTTCCCGCGCACCCCAGTAATACACGTGCGCCGCTCGCACAGGGCCAATCGCGTGTGGAACTTCCCACGCACCCCAGTAATACACGTACCCAGCTGAAATCGCGTGTGAAACTTCCTGCCACCGCAGTAATACACGTACCCTACTGAAATCGCGTGTGAAACTTCCCTCGCACCCCAGTAATACACGTACCCAGCTGAAATCGCGTGTGAAACTTCCCGCGCACCCCAGTAATACACATACCCTGCTCGCACAGGGTCAATCGCATGTGGAACTTCCCAAGCACCCCAGTAATACACGTACCAAGCTGAAATCGCGTGTGAAACTTCCCGTGCACCCCAGTAATACACGTACCCAGCTGAAATTGCGTGTGAAACTTCCTGCGCACCCCAGTAATACACGTACCCCGCTCGCACAGGGCCAATCGAGTGTGGAACTTCCTGCGCACCCCAGTAATACACGTACCCAGCTGAAATCGCGTGTGAAACTTCCTGCGCACCCCAGTAATACACGTACGCAGCTGAAATTGCGTGTGGAACTTCCCACGCACCCCAGTAATACACGCACCCAGCTCAAATCGCATGTGAAACTTCCCGCGCACCCCAGTAATACACGTACTAAGCTGAAATCGCGTGTGAAACTTCACGCACACCCCAGTAATACACGTACCCCACTCGCACAGGGCCAATCGCATGTGGAACTTCCTGCGCACCCCAGTAATACACGTACCCAGCTGAAATCGCATGTGAAACTTCCCGCGCACCCCAGTAATACACGTACCCAGCTGAAATCGCGTGTGAAACCTCCCGCGCACCCCAGTAATACACGTACCCAGCTGAAATTGCGGTTGAAACTTCCCGCGCACCCCAGTAATACACGAACCCCGCTCGCACAGGGCCAATCGCATGTGGAACTTCCCGCGCACCCCAGTAATACACGTACTCAGCTGAAATTGCGTGTGAAACTTCCCGTGCACACCAGTAATACACGTACCCAGCTGAAATCGATTGTGAGACTTCCCGCGCACCCCAGTAATTTATGTACCCCGCTCGCACAGGGTCAATCGCGTGTGGAACTTCCCGCGCACCCCAGTAACACACGTACCAAGCTGAAATCGCGTGTGAAACTTCCCGCGCACCCCAGTAATACACATACCCAGCTGGAATCGCGTGTGAAACTTCCTGCGCACCCCAGTAATACACGTACCCAGCTGAAATCGCATGTGAAACTTCCCGCGCACCCCAGTAATACACGTACCCCGCTCGCACAGGGCCAATCGAGTGTGGAACTTCCCGCGCACCCCAGTAATACACGTACCCAGCTGAAATTGCGTGTGAAACTTCCCGCGCACCCCAGTAATACAAGTACCCTGCTGAAATCGCGTGTGAAACTTCCCACGCACCCCAGTAATACACGTACCCCGCTCGCACAGGGCCAATCGTGTGTGAAACTTCCCGCGATCCCCAGTGATACGCGTTCCCCGCTTGCCGTGCTAATAGTGTCAGGATATTTTCAAGAATAGTGTTACAACGTTTCTCGCTGTTATGCGGGGTATTCCATCACTCTAGATGCTCTGAATTAACATCACTTGAGTTTGGAGAGTATTGGACAACCTTGTTGCCATATTTGAGGCTACCACTGTTTTTTCAGACATTAATACTCTGGTAACATCAAAGCCATCAATTGTCAGGGCTACTTGGAGAATTGCATGATCGCTTGTATTAGTTTGAATGATTTCAAGTGGTCCAATCTGCTTTTGTTCAACATTTCTGATAAAATTATAGTCAATGACTGACGATGAAAAGTTATTGGACCACGCGGGTACATCTTTAAGGGCCCCCCGTTCAGTAAGTTGGTTTGTATTAAAGCCTATCTAGAAAGAAATTGACCAGCCCCTTCCATTATTAACTTTTCCTTCTTTGTATGCAGTGAGCATTACTCCCCTCCCCATGGTCCAAATATTCCCATTCAAAATCATTGCCCAAGCACTGACAATTGAAGTCTCCCACTATCACTACACCTACTTTTGGATTTGCAGTTGACCAACGAACCAAGATGTCCTCTCTTTCATTTAAAGTCTCCTCAAGCGATGCGGTCAGTGGATTAGTATACATTGATCACAAGCACCAGAGGAACTCCTGGAAGTTTCCTTGTGTCAATGATCTTTGTGATCAAGGTAGCATCATAATTAGTTACCATTTCGGTCACACCTAGCACATATGATACCTTTACGCCAGTGATTAGCCTTTCCTTGGTCTACTTCTAATATCCTTATTTGCAAACTTGGACACAACAGTAAAACCTTCACATACGGTGATGATGTCAGCCATGTTTTCTGCAAAAGAACACGGTTAGATTTATCCCACACCCCATTAGTTTCCTCATTCAGGAAGGAAGTATACCACCGAGAGTTCCAAGAAGAAATATTCCATGTGTTAAGTGAAGCCTGGACTGTTTCACCCAGTGGCTGGCAAGACTGAGGGAAGCCAACCCCAGTTCAATGCCTCGTAATTACGGCCAGCATCATGCTTATAATACAGATCAAAATGGCATTTTATTTTGATTGTAGGTTTAACTGCAAGAGAGCCTTTTTCCTCTATTTTATGTGCATAATAGCATTCAAAGCCTTCAAGTAGTATAGCTTCGTGTTGATCTATAATAAGTATTTCCCCCATTTTTGAGTGCAAATGTACTGCACATTTCCCTAAATGTTCGGAGTCAAACAGATTTATGTACTTAATGTCTGCTGGTAAAATTGAACCCATTTGTTGAATAGAAGCAAGGAGTGCTAACAATCTGCTTCTATTGTGTGGAATGCTATGATCAATGTTGTGTATGGATTAGAAGATTAGAAGATACTCTGTTTCCTTTTGAAAAAGAGATTCAGGCTTTTTGTCATGTTGTAAATTGTTCTTCAAAGGACTCGCACCTTCAACTGTTTGATCTTCTTCCTTGGTGTGATGACCCTGGTAAGTACGTCCATTCATTGGTGGACGTTTATTTTTAGTCAAGTCGATTAAAGGGGTCAGACTTCTAAAGTGTTTTTTTTCTCCATTGTTTGCTATCGATGATTCTTTATTTTTCCTTATTTCCCAGTTCCAAGGAGCCGCAGTTTGTGATGACCCTGCCCGTTTAGGGATTCTGCCCATTTGATTCTTTGCTGCCAATTCTGTGTCAGGGGTTAAAGCCGGGATTTGTTATATTGGTTGCTTAGGCCCTGTTTTACACCCATTTAGGACAGTTTTTGCCCCCGTTCTTTGGCCCTCATCGTTGATGCAGATGATGTCACTAGAGTTGTTATCACCTCTTCTCTGTTGGTTGTTGAAATTTCCTACCTGCAAAATATTTCACAGCAACTTGCGAGAACCTTTGTTGGAGGTATTGCGTATCTACATTATACCAGCACCATTCATGAATATTTTAGAACAACCTGAATATGAATATGTGCATCAGACATAAACATATAAAAATACCATTTCCTTTTATAACTGGCTGGAAATAAATGTGTGGGTTAAATATAGAAACATACAACATGATACTTTTTTATCCTGATATTTACATTTACACCTACTCACCTGCTATGGCAAATCCTCCTGAGCAAGTGCCATCTGTTGTTCTGCTTTGACCTCAACGTAACAAATACACCTTTCATCCCCTATTGGTTTCTTCAGCTTCCTCCAGCCTTTTCACCTCATGTTTTGGATGAAATTGCTTGATTTGGTTAACGAGAACAAAGTGTTCCACCGTCAAAAATCTCCTTCTCTTATTAGGATTCTGTATACCACATGTATGTCCACAATTTTGTATGATAAATTTCAAATGTGTACCTTTTTATATACCAGATCACCTACTTCAAACTCTCTCACAGATGTCTTCCTATCATAGTATGATTTTGCACTATCAGTGACTTTTTCCAGATTCTGCTGTGCAAATGCAAATGCATGCTACAAGTGCTTTCTCAGCTCTTCCATGTATTCATGAATTGTGGCAGCATTTTTCCGAACCTGTTTGTTGGTCCGGTATAATATATGTTGTGTCAAAACCATCATTCCTGCCTGTTATAATCTTGTGTGGACTGAGGTTTGTGAATCTGGACAGTGTGGACTTAAAAGCCATCAGCAGCAGAGGTAGTCACAAATCCCAACTGGGTCCTGCCTCAGCTACAAACCTTTTCAAATGATCATTGATTGATCTGTTGCAACTTTCCACAACCCTAGAAGAAGTGGGCCTATGTGAAATGTGCAATATCTTTTTTACACCCAAGATTTTCCACATTTTTGTCATCACTGCACTGGTGAAATGATTCTATCCTTTGGGGCAAACCAAACCTGAGAAAATATGATTGACTAACAAGGTGACTGCTGTTTGCGTACTGCAATCAGGTGCCAGAATGCATTCCAGCCGCTTGTACATTAAACATGTGACTGTCAACATATATCTGTTTTCTTGTGCTGATCTTTGCATGCGGTCTTTAAAATCGATTTGTAAATCAGACCATGGAAGTATCATACCTCTTTTCATCAATGGGTCTCTTCATGTTGGAGCAGTAGGTTGAAACTGTGCACACAACAAACACCCCCTTGTATTTAATTCTATAACTTAGGACATGTGTGGCCAATAAGCATATGGTATTAGGGTTTCCAATGTTTTCTGGGAACCTCTGTGGCCTGCAGCGATGGCATGATGAAGCACAAGTCCCCGAAATTATAATGGTACCACCCTTTGAATTTGGCCTCACACAGATTTCCGAATCATCAGTCCACCCTGTAATTGAATTCTCTTTTTGTCCTTTAGAAACACTTTCACCTCTTCTTTCTCTTTGCAGCCCTCCACATTTAGAGGATTTTTTTCTGCATCTAGCAAATGGTTATATAATACGCATAAATTGGGCCTTCCTTTTGAGTTTTGGCCAAGTCTTGATCAGGGGTATCTCTCTGAGCTGAAATCTCCCATTGAGCTGTGAATTGACCGTGCAGCCCTTTGGTTTGATGAATACTAGGGATGAAGTACTGGTTTCAAAGATATGCTTGAATATATAAAGAAAGAGATCACCTTTGTGGTGAATTTATGATAACAGAACAAACAGAAATGACCTTTAAGGTCAGGTTCCCCATAAAAGTGCATTTAGCTCTGAACAAGGACCATTTGAAATCTGAACTACAAACCTTTTGGGGCTGGGCCCACCAAGAAGAAGGGCTGGTTGTCAATTATTTGCTGATAACAGGTCCTGCAGAAGTGACCTTAAGGTGAAGCTTCCCATAAACTGTAAATTAAGCACTGAGCAAGGTTGTAAGCCAAAGAGTGAAAAGCTGGAGATAAACCAGATGGTTGGTCACATGTCTTAGGAGAAATGAGACTTACTGGCACATGTTGTGTCCTGCCATTAATTAAAAAATGAATACATTTTTTAAATAAAAGGAGCATTATGTTCCCTAGTGAGCCCACCCCGAGTTCAAATTAAACAGAAGAGAATGCCCATTAGGACCCTGTAAAATGAAACTTTTATGTTTTACATAACTTAAGTTATATGGGAAATTATGTTTCTGGCATTGTCATGCACCAGAAAAATAGGAAAGTTGGCACAGGGCTAGAACATAAAAATAAGGTTTAAATTGTAAATGGTCCCATTTTTAGCTATTTCAGCTCAGGAAGGGCATGTCAAAATAAAATTAGTGTGGTCTGATTCACCGTAAAATATAGAACCCAGATATTAATATCATCATGAGGTTATCTGGAAGACCAAGGGAGTTATTACATTATGAGATTTTTCTGAACAAAAGATTTAGAAACAACCTGTCATTTTGAAATTATGTATCTATTCTCCTCCCTCAGCCTACATCATACATATCTCCCAACTTCTGGTCCTATCAGCAGCCAGTTGGCATCTTGATGGAAGGTGAAGGGAGCAAGTTAGCCAATCCTGACTGTGGGAATTATCACCAGGTTGCAGAGTCATCCATGCTATAAGAGGGCAGGTTTGTATCAGAACAGGTTTTTTTGGACTTTATTCCGGGGGCCTGCTGCTGGACTATAGCGAGGAACCACTAGCAGAAAGGCAAGGAGAGCTACCAAGGCCATCAGGGTAAACATTGCCTGGAAACCCAGAGCCCTATCTCAAAGAGCGTTGTCTGGAGGGACCTTGCTGTGGGAGAGGCCTGGTGTGAGCTGCCTTCCAAAAGAGGGACCTAAAAAGAAATCTTGCCGGCTTCCTGAGCAAAGAGCATAGAGCCCCCATGTAAGTAGATATGCCGAAGCCATAATTTGGATGGGGAGTGACCTACCTTTATCCTTTCCATTAGTGGGTTGGCAACGGGTGCGGGGGGGGTGAAACTAGATAGGTCCTTTGCACAATTTATTAAATCTCATTCAAATTATTTCCCCATAGAAAACCACCCCTCCCCTCTATTGCATTGTGTTGGGAATTGCCTGCCTTATTCCTTTTTCATTAAATTGTTGAAAGGGGAAGACACTGTGTAGACCCTTAGCACATCTGATTAAAGTAAATCAATTAATTCCCATATAGAAATTCACGAGATGAGTGTTGTTAGAATTCAAAACTAACAAACCTCATGCCTAGTGTGTTAGAGCCAGTATAGCCCATATAGACTTGGTTGACTTTTTCTGAAATCCTTGATTTCCACATAGTAGGGGGGCTGTCCACAATTCATTCATTAAAGAAGTAATCTGCAAAACACCACCTTTCAAGTCAGTGTGTAGGGTGCAAAAAGGAAATTCCCCATTCATCTCTCCCTGACCTCAAATTACCGAGTCCTGCCTTTAATTTCAAGTTGTTGAAAAATGATTTCCATTTGAGTCCCCTTTTCCCACCCTTGACTTTTAAATCAATGACCAAAATGATTTTTCCCATTGTGTTCTTTTCCCTAATTTTGCATTTCTAGTAACAAGCAAAATACATTTTTTCCCATTGAATTCCCTTCCCAAAAAGTGCCTTTTTAAATCAGTAACCAAAACTCATTTTTCTCTCACTCCCTGCACCTTGACTTTAAATAACAGGGGTCATATTTAATTGGGGGCTGGAGGGTGGGGGTTGCTGGGAGAAAAGTATTGTTTTAAATTAAGCCATTCTTGTGGACTTTGTATTGTATTGTGAATGTTGTCTATTGCTTTAAATTGAACATTAAATCTCTTGTAAGTTGTTATTGTGTGTTTCAAACTGTTAGCTGTGTTGTTTTATATAATCAAGTTATTGTAGCGATATTGGCTGTTGCCTCACCATAAGTGATGGATGATAGTTTGTTTGTCAAATCTTAAATAAATGAATAAATATATATTCTTACTACACACCGACCTGGTACCTAGTCCATGGGTGACACAGGGAACTTGTTGAAGTTGGGTGCGAGACGGCTGGGAGGCCTCACCAAAGTTAACCTGAATCAAAAGTTCTTTATTGTGTGCCACCTTGCTTGGGGCGAAAGGAACTCCCTGAGTTTATTGTGACCGCATAATAAACCGCAACAGTTCCTCTATTACTTCTTCTTTACTCTCAATATCACTACTTCCCTTTGAATCCCGTCTCTTGTATCATTTCCTTTTGATTGTTTTTAAGTGTACCCACGGCCTGGCCCCCACTTATACCACCTCTTTACTTTTGTCCTATGTTCCTTTGCGTTCCTTGCAATCTCAGAATCTATTTTGTTTTACTGTTCCTAATCCACCTAGTGCTTCATCTCATTTCTGCTCCTTTTCTCGTTTAGACCCCAAGCACTGGAATGCCCTCCCTTTCTCACTTGGTTCCTCCTCATTTCTTTGAATTTTCCAAACTAATTTAAACTCCAGCGTCTTGTAGCATTGGTTTCTTCAAAAATAAAACAAAATGCTTTTCAATTCTCTGTTTATGTAAATTTGTATTCATCTGTTTCATTTTTGATTGTACTGTATTTCTTTTTCTTTTATTGTACAGCGCGTTTGGCAAATGGAGCTTTATAAATTTAATAAGATACAAATACAAAATACAAATACACTGTAACACTGTTTGATCAACTATTCTGTGTTTTGGAGCATTTTCTTGGATCACCTGAATTTCTCCAAGTAGATAGATGCCCGATAGGAAACAACACCCCATCACAGTGCCAATCTTGGCTAACTGATCTGCCCTGTCATTCCCTTCCTTGTCTTCCCCTTGGGTTTTCAGATGACATTGTATCTTCCTCCATTGAATGATCATATCTTTTCCTTAAACAAGTTTATCCATGCCTTGGATCATTTTGCAGTTGCACAGTCATGTAAATCGGCCAGCCCCATGGCAACTGGGATCTTTTTATTCTGTCCATATCTCACTTCCACTGGGAATCCCTGCAACGCCAATGTCCATGATGCAATTCTTGACTGAGCAAAATTCCCTGATCTGATCCTTTCATACTGAAAAAAAAAACAGAAATGCAAATTTCTGTCTGCTCCAGGAGCTGCAATTAAAAAGAAATATGGAATCTTCAGTCTGAAACCAGCAATGGAGTTTTATAAATCAAAGGTTATTCCAGCATTAACTTTTGGTGGAGAAGCTATGTTGGGCTGTCCATACTCCTTATGGTCTTGGTGTAAAAATGCATATTGGACACAAGTTTTAATGATCCAAAGAAGCACCATGACTGCTTGTTTTAGATTTGAACTTGGGCTAACATCAATAAATGCATATGTAACATGGCAGTCGCTCGCTTTATATAGGCAAGTATGTGGAGCAGACAACTTGCCACAATTTAAAATCTTGAACATAGCATCTCAAAAAGCAAAAGGCAAATTGATTCTAAACAAGTGGAAACAATCGTGTGACTCCATTCTTGTCCAATTGCAGACGAACATTGAAACCGTTTTT
Source organism: Ambystoma mexicanum (assembly GCF_040938575.1). Classification (NCBI taxonomy): domain Eukaryota; kingdom Metazoa; phylum Chordata; class Amphibia; order Caudata; family Ambystomatidae; genus Ambystoma; species Ambystoma mexicanum. The sequence continues at coordinate 1,147,441,048 of NC_090933.1, forward strand.
CAAAACCCAACTGCTGTTAAAAAAAAAACTTTGGATGCAGGATTGGTGTGAGAATTCACAGCAAAGAGCACAACATAGGTGTATGGCTGAAGTGTCTCCAGAAGCAAGAGCGATGAACATGCTACTTGGGTATTTAAATATCTTCCCATGTGGGAAAAAGAGGAGAACATTTTAGAAATTTGGGCTCAACCTGTTCCAGATGAATGCAGTGAAGAAGCTGAGCACTAAAGGGGGCCCAGCTGATGATTCCTGCAGGTTCTGTGATGAAGGAAACGAAACATTAAAGCATCTGGTGTTATATTGTATGAAACTACGAAATCTAAAATCTGCTCATATGGGTAGGATATTTGCAAAGTGGGATCACCGGAGTGGTTAAGACTGGTGGAAGCATATTGCAGAAGGCTCTCACAAAGAACTGACTTTTGCACTGCTATTTTATCTGTAGAAATTGGAAATTCATTTGACAGGTGAAAAGGATTGAAGTGAATTCCAACATTCATTTTGGAGAAAAAATGTTGTCTTGAAGTAGTGCATAGCAATTTTTATAACTTTTACAAAAAATATTTTGATGATTGTTTTGATTGAAGTTGATGACAAACTGTGAGATATTTGATATGTTCAGACCATTTTAAAGGTTTGTAATGAACCGTATAAAATAAAAAAATAAAAAATAAATTGTAGAGGCTGATGACTCATTTCAACAATCACCTTCTTCCTTTGAATAATGGGGCACACATGTTGTAATGCCAAGACAGTGGGCAAAAGTGCTTTTTCACATTCGCTAAATTTGGTTTCCACCGGTGACAATGGTTTAGGGGCATATGCAATGGTTTTGTTATTTGCATTGTGTTTTTGGTACAGGACCGCTGACATTAATTAATCTGTGATCCCTATCTGTTTGAAGACATCTTGATTCTTTATTGAATAAGCTAAACATGATGCTTTCATCAAACAACCCTTTAATTTGGCCACTGCTTCACTTTGTTTCTTTCCCCATTTCCAGGGTACTCTTTGCTTCAAAAATGTAGTTAATGGTTCTGAGATTTCTGCATAATCTTCAATATATTTTCTGTTGCAACCTGTCATTCCTAACAGACTCTTCAGGCCTTTCAAGTTGGTGGGATGTTTTGGTTTCTGAATAGCTTCCTCCTTTTTCTTTTGTGGATTTAACCTATGCTCTGTTACTCCATACCCTTTTTCTACAGAACTGCGCTTTCTGTAAAGATAATTTTGCTAAAGCTTTTTCTAACTGACCGAGCACATGCCTAATTTCATTGAAGTGACTTTTTAACTCTTCGGTTTTTGATTAGCACATCATCCACATTAATCACATTTCCTCTCTCTGCTGCTCCTGGTAGTGCTTTAATTAAGAATTTCCCAAAGTCATGTCCAAAATTGATATAGCCAAAGGGGTTCCTGTTTGTTGCCTGTGGCCCAGTGCCATCCCTCCCAGCCTTGGAGCAGGAGCTCCTCATCCAGGACCAGCCCCTGCAGGAGCAGTGGGCACCCGACACAAAGCCCAGCTGACTAGAGCCGATTTCTCTGCAAATGCTATGCTCGCAGCACGCTCTTGTGCAAAATTGCCCCCACGAGCACCGGAGCTTCTACAATTGAGGCAACACCGAGGTGTGGATGAAGAATAGGTTGCCTTGCCTAAATATAGCTGCTTGTGCTATTTTGTGCACTTGTTCCATTCGTTTCTCCATTGGGGTACATGAGGTAACAGTATGTTCCAAGATGGCCGACCACCCTTTGTTGTCTGCCATTAGAGCCTAACCAGGCCCCTTACAGCCACTGCAACCACCTGATTGGCTGCCTCTGCCTTTTACACACTTATTGGGCACCGGCAGGCGAAACCGGCCCACCTCACTCAAGGCTCACAGAATCAAGGCTGGCACCTATTTGTTGCCTGTTTAGTGCCATGTTTGCCATCTGCAAGACCCCCTGGCTGTTACACCCTACCTCCACACATGGTAACATCCACAAACTATTGTGTCTAAAACGGTTTAATACACGTTATGCTAGTGAGTCCGTCGGTGTAACATATGCCTCCTCTACTGCCATGATTTCGCCCTGTTAATGCACAATACTCTACATCCTACCAGTAAAATTCTGTCTGAGAACCTGCTCTACCTTGAACTCCACCAGAAATATTGCATTTATATTGTGTTGATTGCACCCTTATTTGCAAAGCTGCATTTAGACTGGCTCCCAATGCAAAATTGAATCTAGGTGATACATTGTCCGTGTATTTGAATTGCTGCATTTAGGCTCCCACTGCAAAATTGAATCTAGGGGCCTCATTACGACCCAGGCACTAATGGGTTAACGGCGCCGTAAAAGGCTGCGGCGCCGTTAACCTATTAGCGCCTAATTATGAGGTCCCTTTGCGGGACCCGACCTTAACGGCTGGTGTAGACCAGCCGTTAAAGTAGGGTCCCGCAAAGGGACCTTGGTGCTAATTACGGTGCCGCAATTTGCGCCACCGTACTTAGCGCCTTCCCCATTCCCATTGAGCCCTATGGGGCAAAAATGGGAATGGGGCAGGGCCATGGAGGAAGGGGGAATTACCACCCCGCCAACCTTGTAATGGGGTGGTAATTCCCCCTTTCTCCATGGCGGAGTCGATAACTTACCGGCATGGACCATGGTGCTAATAGCACCATGGTCTTCCGCCATGGTCGTAATGAGGCCCAAGGTGATCCATTGTCCGTGTACTTGAATTGCTGCATTTAGGCTCCCACTGCAAAATTGAATCTAGGTGATCCATTGTCCGTGGATTTGAATTACTGTAGCAGTATATGTATTTGCATTTTTGAATTCTTTACTTAGTCAATGTTGCGCCATTTACAAAAACTGCATCTAGACTACTCCAGTATTTGCATTTTGAATTCTGCACTCAGCCACACAGCTTAGACCAGACCTAGTGAGCACACCAATACAGAATTTGATACAGGCTCCCCCACCTACAGCACCCATACCAACAATGCACACACCCCTGTGCATCCTGCTCTCCACCTCATACACAACAAGTATCATACACATCCTGCTACTAGTACTAGCAACGTACCAATACCACACCACTCACTACAACACCATGTCACTACCTCTCAACCACAGTAACAAACCCTGGCCAACTGACTGCCACCTGCAAGGCCAGACACATAACACTCTACCTTGCAATACCCTCGAGAGGACAGCAGACTCCGCTCAAGACTTGCAAAACTCTATGAACCACTAGCTAGAACCCTGGCATCCTCTAACAAACGAACAACTAAACACTGGCCCACTCCGACCACCACCAATAGCCCCCCCTCCAAGACCCAAACTACAGCTAGCCCCACCTTACCTAAGATAAACACACCTAGCCTCAAGGGCAGCCTAATAAACTCTAGATCGCTAGTTGCACACGCTACAGAGATAGCAGACATCATCCACTCTGAACAGCTAGACCTCCTAGCAGTCACCGAATCTTGGCTACACGCCACAGCAGGACCCGCCCTCTCACTGGCCATACCAGACGGATATACCATATTGCGATCAGACAGAACTGATACTCGGGGTGGAGGCATTGCACTCATAATGAGAAACAATCTACCTTGCAGACTAGTACCATCCCCGGTCATCAACTCATGTGAGCTCATGACAGCCAAACTAAACATAAATAACACCCAGACTCTCACAATATACTTGGTCTATAGACCTCCAGGCCCCATTGGGACCTTTGAAGACGACATATCAAATATCATCTCGAATAATCTAAAAAATTCCTCCCAAGTCCTATTAGTAGGCAACTTGAACTTAGGTTATAACGACCCCAAAGACACACATGCATCCAATGTGGCTAGTATCCTAGCGGAACAAGGATTTAGCCAAAGAGTGCTCACCCCCTCACACAACAAAGGCAGAACCCTGGACTGGGTAGCAGATTACAACTGCAACGCCACAATAGCCTCCATTTCCCCCCAGATTTGGACAGATCACCACCTCATAACCTTTACCCTAATTACCGCCAAACCCACCCTGGCACCCACACCTCTAGCGCCGTCCATTCCTACCTGGAAAAAAAAAATCACCTGTGACAAGCTGCCCCTCATCCTCCCTACACTCAACGATATCCCAGAAAACCTGGACCCCGAAGCTATGGTTAAGGAATTTAACCACATCATGACCACATCTCTAGACTCTATTGCACCACTCAAACTTAGACATGGCAAACCCAAAGCCCATCTGAATTCATGGTACACCCCATACCTAAAATCATTGCGCAAACAAAAAAGGCACTGTGAGACATCCTGGCGAGCACAACCTTCTGACGAAAACAAAGCAAACCTCAGCTCCATCACAGTCCTATACAAAAAAGAAATCATCCTAGCTAAATGCGAAATTTACAACGCTAGAATTGCCCAAGCCAACTCTAGCACGAAAGAACTCTTTGTCATCCTCAAACAGCTAGAAGCACCCATCCCGGTGCCAGACAACTGCATGAAAGACCAACTCTGGTGCTCCAACATACAGCAAGCTCTAGCCAACAAAGTCACTACCCTTCAAACAAAAATTGCCAAGAAAAAAGCCACACTCGCCGGCAACAAACCCATTAGCGTCAACCTAGAATAACCAAGTAACTCTACCAATCACCCCAGATTTAAGTTTTCCAAAGTTACCATAAAAGAAACGGAAAATACCATACTATCTCTCAAACCCACCAACTGTCAAGGCGACCTATGCCCCGGTCAACGTCTAAAGGATGCAGCCAGAGATCTGGCCCCCTTTATCACAAAACTTATTAACTCATCCTTCTCCACCAATACAATCCCATCCAACCTCAAAGAATTATGGGTGCTTCCTCTACTGAAAAAGCAGTCCCTTGGCCCACTAATACCCACCAATTACCGCCCGATTACTACAGTGCCTTTTCTCTGAAAGATCTTAGATAAAATGCATACTCCCAGATACAAAAATACTTGGAAACCAACTCTCTCCTAGGAACTAGGCAATCAGGCTTCCGGCCCCAACATGGGACAGAAACAGCCCTCTTGGACCTCAAGTCACAGATAGATGAACTCCGGGATGAAGGGAAATCAGCCCTCCTTCTACTCCTGGACTTATCAGCGGCCTTCGACCTGGTCGACCACAGGGTCCTATGGAGCCACCTGGACTTGGCAGCTCATTTCTCCAAAGAAGCCATTGCATGGATACAATCTTTCCTAACCAACTGGACTATGAGAGTCTTCTCTCCTGTGGCAACAGCCACCCCCATCCCCATAACTTGCGGAGTGCCCCAGGGATCTTGCGTCTCACCCACCCTCTACAATATCTTTACTAAGCCCCTTTTCGATAATCTGGACCTTCTGGGTGTCACCTACACTAACTATGCAGATGACACACAGATTCTCCTACCGCTTACCAATGATTACCACAAGGATTTGGCCTTGGTGAACAGGATATATCTCATCATCCAGGCATGGATGGTCACCCACGGTCTATGCCTGAATGATGACAAAACAGAGATCATCATCCTGGACACTCCCTCGACCCTCAAAAAACTCAGCCCCGAATACTCAGCATTCAACATAGACAATAATATTATTACTGTCGTCAAGGAGGTTAAAACCCTGGGTTTGTATGTGGACTCCACTTCTCCTTCAACAAGCAGGTCAATGCCTTGGCCTCGGCCACAGCATATACATGCAAGTTGATTAGAGCTGGCAAAGCCTTCCTGTCACAGGAAAGCTGCATCACCCTAGCCAGAGCCCTCATCTTATCCAGGCTGGACTACTGCAACGCTCTTTACATAGGAGCCAATAAACAAACCATCAAAAAAATCCAACTCCTACAAAATAATGCGCTGAGAGCAGCCTTAGGAATCCCCAAGAGAGAACATATCTCTAACACCAGAAGAGCCAACAACTGGCTCTCCACTCATGATAAAATAAAACTAAAAACTGCCTCCCTCACCCACAAATGCTTGAAAAATGCAGCACCCTGTTACCTATCCGACGGATTCACTTTGAAGCCTACCACAAGAATCACCAGACTCGCCAACACCAACTACCTCTGGGTCCCCAGATACAAACGTGCCAAAATCGGAGACAGCAGCTTCCAGGTTAAGGCAGCACTCCTATGGAACTCACTACCATCCCCTCTAAGAATCGATCAAACCTATCACACGTTCCGCCAGAGCATCACTAGTTGGCTAAAAGATGCCGACATCAAGGCATATACCCTGCTAACTTAGCCCGGCACCTCTCTCTATACTGCATGCACCAACCGCACCAACTACTTTATAAAACTTTGCATGCCTTCAATGTACCTGCCTGTATATATCGTAACCTTATTGTGCCCACATGTAACCAATCGGCACCTGCACACAAATGAATTTTACATGTTGTAAGCAAGCTTTGAACATCCTTATGCCTTGCGCCTGAATACCCTACGGTCTGGAGTGCATTACAAATAATAAACTAAACTAAACTAAACTATGCATGCTGTAGTCGGTTAAAGGCGAAGGCAAATAGATTTTGTAAATCTTTAGTTAGTGGCACACACCAGTACCCTGCTGTAAAATCTAGAGACCTAGATATCTTTGATCCCTGAACTTGTGCAAGGCTTTGATCAATAAATAGAAGTGGCCACCTTGAAACAGGTACCCTCTTATTTTAAGTCTACAAACAAGCACCACTGGCCATTGGGCTTTAGCACACCAAATATGGGAGTTTTTGAAGTACTGTGGATAGGCCTAATGATGTCTATGGATTCCAAATATTTAAATATTTCTGCTAGGGACTCCAGACAGGCCAAGAGTAACCTATATTGTGGCACACATACTGGCTCCCTCCCATACCCTTCTGGTAGTGTGGCAACATGCAGATCAGTAAGCCTGCAATCTTAGACGTCTTTAGCAAATACCTCCTGGCACTTTGTAAAAAATGTTCTTAAATGGTATTTTTCCTCTTCATTTGTGCAAGCATCTGCAGCTTGAATTTGCTCCTCTACCATTTTAGAGAATTCTGGGAAGTCCTCCAAAGGAGGGACTTCTGTACTTTTCTGTAATTGTGTGTTTGTTTCTCTTTGGAGAGCCGCCACCCTCAAGTATCTTGGCACATTAGCCACCATTTCATCTTGCTGCATTTTACCTTGCTGTTCTTCTCTTTCAGATTCACCAACATGAAATAGGATACAATTATCCAGATGACAGCATATCACATATTTTGGTTCACAGGGGTAAACAGACTCCTGACCATCCCCTTTGGTTTAGAATCCAATGACTTAGGCAGTTCACTGTTTGAAGTTGCATACCAATGCCCAAACTCTCAATATCCATCTGATCTACCGCTCTCCAGGCCCAATAGGTACTTTTGAGAAGGATATTAACACTATTTTATCTAGCAACCTTAAAAGCTCCACTCAAGTACTCATCCTTGGGGACTTCAATATGGGCTATAATGACCCGGAAGACCAAACCGCCAATACTATAGTCAATACCCTCTCTGAATTAGGTTTTACCCGAAGAAGCATGGAACCTACACATGCTTAAGGCAGAATACTTGATTGGGTAGCCGGTGACAACTGTCTGGCGAACATCACCAACATTTCAGCATTAGCCTGGACTGACCACCATCTGGTATCATTCATGCTCTCTAGCCCCGCTGATAGTCAGGGCCCCCCCACACTCACGAGAAACAAGAAGAGTATTACAGTCGAGAGACTCATCCCAGACCTACTCCCCACACTCAACACACTCCCCGATAATTCGGATCCAGAGACTCTGGACGAAGAATACAATAAAATCATGGCCACCTCGCTGGCCCTAATCGCCCCCCTAAAACTCAGACCAAGCAAGCACGAAACACATCTAAACAAATGGTATACACCATTCCTCAAAAACTTAAGACATCAAAAAAGAAATTGCGAGGCCACCTGCAAAAAACTTAAACTTTCCAAAATAGCGGCCCTCTACAAAAAAGAAATCTGCCTGGCTAAACGAACCTCCTTTGACTCCCGCATTTCCCAAGCGAAATCAAACATGAAGGAATTATTCTCCATCCTTAAAGAAGTAGAAACCCCTATAGTACCACTAGATACTTGCACCAAAGATAAAAATTGGTGCTTAGAAATCCAAAACACCCTAGCTAACAAGATTGTTACCTTACAAAATAAAATCTCCCTTAAAAAAGTTTCCTTAAACGATCCTCTCCAATCCAAACTACCTGAGAAGCTTACTCTAAGAGAAACCACTTGCTTCAAAGTCACCACACTTGAAGTAGAAAAAATCATCCTGTCATTGAAAGCTTCCAAATGTCAGGGAGATCTGTGCCTGGCACAGCTCATTAAAGATGCCACCCGTGACCTCGCCCCTTTCATTACAAAACTAATTAATGCCTCCTTCTCCACTGGTTCTATCCCCTCCAATTTAAAACAATCCTGGGTACTCCCATTATTTAAAAAACCCACATTCGACCCAGCCACGCCTTCAAATTACAGACCCATACTGACCGTACCATTCCTTTCAAAAATCCTGGACAAGGTTGCATATGTACAAATACAGAAGTACCTGGAAGAACATCACCTTTTAGGAGCTAGACAATCAGGCTTCCGTCCTCAACACGGGACTGAAACTGCTCTCATTGACCTTAAAGCACATATCGATAAGCTCAGAGACAATGACCAAGCCACCCTACTCCTCCTCCTTGACCTCTCTGCAGCCTTCGACTTGGTCAATCACTCTCTCCTATGCACACACCTCCACACATCAGCTCAATTCTCAGTTGAGGCCATCACCTTGATCAGATCATTCTCAACGGCAGAACTATGAGGGTCTTCTGACCCACAGCTTCAGCAGACCCTATACCTATCACTTGTGGTGTGCCACAGAGCTCCTGTGTCTCCCCCACATTGTACAATATATTTACCAAGCCCCTTTTCAATGATTTGGATCATCTTTGTATCACCTACACTAACTACGCAGTTGATACCCAGATCCTCCTTCCGCTTTCTGGAGATTATGAGAAGGATTTGGCCTTGGTGAATAGAGTGTACATCATCATCCAGGCATGGATAGCCACACATGGACTATGCCTGAATGATGATAAAACTGAACTTATCATCATAGGCACTACCTCCAGCCTAAGGAAACTAGGCCCTGCTTACTGCTCTTTCCTGATTGATGGCAACAACATCAAAGTAGGATAAGAGGTTAAAACGCTAGGTTTCTACCTGGATTCTAACTTCTCTTTCAACAGACAGGTGAACTCCCTGGCATCCTCCACGGCATACATGTGTAAATTGATCCGTGCAGCCAAACCATTCCTGTCCGACATCAGCTGCCTCACCCTCGCTAGAGCCCTTATACTGACCCGCCTGGACTATTGTAACGCTCTCTATCTGGGATCCTCTAAAGCCACCACCAGCAAACTGCAAACTCTTCAGAACAACGCTCTTAGAGCGGCTCTGGGCATCTCTAGAAGAGAGCATATCACAGGACATAGCCAACAGAACAATTGGCTTTCAATCAAAGACAAAATCCTCCTAAAAACGGCATCACTCACTCATAAATCACAACGCTGCCCCGATCTATTTGATCGACAGATTTCATAGACAGTCTTCCCTGAGACCCACAAGAACAGCCTACAAAGACTGCCTTTCTGTCCCCAACTTCAAACGTTCCTCAATAGGGGGCAACAGCTTCCCAGTGAAAGCAGCTAAATTCTGGAACTCTTTACCGCCAACTCTCAGAATGGACTTGCCCTATCAAAACTTCCAATCCAAGGTAGTTTTATGGCTGAAAACGTAGGCCTCCAAACATATCCAGTTACCTAGTCTGTCCTACCCTTGCCATTTGCACACATTGTAACCACTTGTGCCTTCTTGTATATATGTATATAATCCTGCTATTTGCGTTTATTGTGTTTATGTACATATTACCTTACCATTTGCACACACTGTAACCACTTGTGCCTTCTTGTATACATGTATATAATCCTGCTATTTACGTTTATTGTGTTTATGTACATATTACCTTGCCATTTGCACACACTGTAACCATTTGTGCCTGCTTGTTTATATGTATATAATCCTGCTATTTACGTTTATTTTGTTTATGTATATATTATGGTTGCTGTAACTAAGCTTCGCAAATTCATGTAAATGCTGCACCCTGATACCTGAGGGTATGCTCGCGCATTACAAATAATAAAACAAACAAACAAACAAACATAGATTTCAGGGATTTCCCCGATCACTGTGTTGTTGAAATCAGCACTGTAGTGGGATTCCTGTATTGCCACCGCTATGCTGTATTTTCTTCCAAATGAATGTTCTGTCATCCCTTGTTATTCACCAGTATTCGAATGGGGCCCTCCCCAGTCTCTACCAGTGTTGTATATTTACATCCTAGCCCTTGCTGTCTCATGGATTCAGTGAAGGCACACACATGCATCAACCCCTTTCATCTGTTGTCCCTTTCTGTACTTTAATGCTATTGCAAATTCTCAAGTGAATGCAGGAATAATGACATCTGTCTTTACCTGAAGCTCAACTGCATATCGCATCATTTGGGTACAATGATAAGCTTGACTTTTGTTTTCAAATTCAGGTGCCGCTCCACCCAGCCCAGGCCAAACCTTTTGATTCAAGAAATCTAAAACCATACACATTCTGTGCATGATGTCATTTCCCAAATAGAATCAAAGTTTGGTTCCACTTACAATCCAACCATTGTGGTGAATGTTTTTGGAGCCAATCATAATTCTCAACATGCATCTTTCCACAATTCTTTGACCCAGTTCAGGGTCATCCAGACCAACAATGTTTTATTTTTTAATTTAAAAACTTGGTATTTCCTGTCTGTAAGAAATTTGTAAACATATTTTCATTAATGAAACTCTTTTCCTGCTCTAGGGCCAGCACTGTTGATCCATTTCTGGATACACATTTGCATGCACTGGGAACCAGGCCTGCCCTTCTTCCATATGTATTGCTGCAGTTTTTGAAATATATTTTTTCTGATCTGACTCTGCAACATTTGTTTTGCAAATTTCCCCATTTAGATAAAAACTCAATGTGTTTTCATCTATCTGTGTTTGACAATTTTTCTTGGGGTGCAAAAAAATCTCTTAAGATTGCTTTTTCTTTTCTCCTTGCATTTCACCCCGGCACATGAGGATGGCAGTGGCACTCGGCACACAACCATTTTGAAGATACACTTCCACTGCACTTTCTGATCTAGCAATGGCATGACAGTCTTTTGCACTGTTACTCTGGCTCATTACCTATTTAGGTTTCATGTTTTTTTGGCCAAAGACCACAACACCCCATTTACCCCATCAATAAGGAGTGACAGTCTCCTGAAGCAATTTGTTCCTATAAGGAATGGTACCTCATCAATAGGTGTGACCACCATTTCATGTCTCATTCTATGGGGGTCATTACGAGATGGCCGGTAGCCATGGTGCTTTTAGCACCATCACTGCCTCCCATACCGTGTCCGCGTCCGGTCTTGTTCAATGGGGACTTACCGGTGCATTCCGACCCTGGAGGGACCAGTAAGTCCCCATTGAAGAAACAATTCCCCATTCCCATTTGAGCCCCCATAGGGCTCAATGGGAATGGGGAGGTCGCTAATAACGGGCTTGCGACTAGCAAGCCCGTTATTAGCGCCCTCGACCCTTAGCGGGACCCGTAAGGGACGTGTGGTCAGACCACACGTTCCTTACGGTTCCCTACAAGGGACCTCGGAATCGGGCGGTAAGGGATATCGGGCACCGGTAAGGAGACCAGTGGCCGAAATCCCTTACCGCCCGACTTGTAATGACCCCCTATGTCTCCCTATCTTGATGACAATTTCAGTGACACCCTCGACTGGTATTTCTTCCCAATTGAAGTTATGTATTGGGCCCTGAGCCTGACTTAGTATCAGCATGTTCTATGGGGATTTTCACTCATTTATGCTTTGCATTAATTTTTTTGACATGACTGTTGCCTGGGTGCCTGTGTCAATCCTTTCAAATGCATTGCACCACTGTTCAATAGCAAAAGGGGCATAATATCTATCCTCACATTCTTCAAGTATACATAGGAAATGTGAATTGTTACGGATTTTAGGGCTTAATTTTCTGAGGCCTGGCTGACTTCTTGCTAGGCAAGGGGCATATGAAATGACATTTTAGCACCCTTTTTGCCCATCTCTCTTTGTATCTGTTTGTTTATTTCTTTGGACTCAGAACCCATTTGTAGTGTAGCCACTGACTACCCCTCTGTCTCTGGACCACTGGTATCCAACCCCCTTTCCTCTACTGCTTTCCCTCCATTTACCCCCATTGCCTGGGTCCTCTCCACTTGCCTCTATTCTGGAACCTAGTGAGTCTGTATTTTCACAAGTGTTATGTGGCAGCATGTCTGTTTCTGGTGTGTGACACTTACCGACATTGGGCCTCATTACAACCCTGGCGTTGGACCATGGTGCTATTAGCACCATGGTCCATGCCGGATTCCGCCATGGTGGATGGCGGATTTACCGCCCCATTCCAAGGTTGGCGGGGCGGTAAATCCCCATTCACCATGGCCCCTTCCCCATTCCCATTTTTGGCCCATAGGGCTCAATGGGAATGGGGAAGGCGCTAATTACGGCACCGTAAATTACGGTGCCGTAATTAGCACCAAGGTCCCTTAGCGGGTTGGACTTTAACGCCTGCAAAAAGCAGGCGTTAAAGTGTGAATCTGGCGTTAAGGGTTTAACGGCGCCGCAGCCTTTTACGGCGCCGTTAACCCCTTAACGCCAGGGTTGAAATGAGGTGTACGGTACCTGTCACTTCTGCCTCTTGAAACATCTTTGGCTCAGCATATTCTTCAAGTTACACCTGTGTCTTGGGGTATTTTCATTTCTGTAGATGTATTAACATTATTTTGGTTATCAAACAAGGATAAATGGTCACTTGTTTCTTTCTTCATTTCCCATTGCTGAGACATTGGGCCTCATTACACGGTAGGCGGTGAGCCATGGCGTTATTAGCGCCATGGCTCATGCCGGTAAAATACCGGCACCGCCTTGGCGGAAGGGGGATTTACCGCCCCATCCCAAGGTTGGAGGGGCGGTAAATCCCCCTTCCGCCATTGCCCTTCCCCATTCCCATTTCTGCCCCATAGGGCTCTATGGGAATGGGTAAGGCGCTAATTACGGCACCGCAATTTTGCGGTGCCGTAATTAGCTCCGAGGTCCCTTAGCGGGTTGGATTTTAACGCCTGCAAAAAGCAGGCGTTAAATCCCCCAACCCGCGAAGGGACCTCGTAGTAAGGCGGTAGGGATTTACCGGTACCGGTATTTTACCGGTACCGGTAAATCTCTACCGCCATCCGTGTAATGAGGCCCATTGAGTGTACCATTAACCCTGCAATGATCCACTCTGTCACAAACCGTCATTTGTTTTATGGCATGTGTCTCGTCATTTTCAGATTAAAGAATTCTTAAATTGCCTTCTGGCCCGCTGCTCTTTTGGGTTTTCTTTTCACGTTTCCTTTCATGTTCCTCATTTTCACACACTTGAATGGTCTGGTTCAAATAATCTAATTAAAACCATACTCCCCTTTTGGGATTATGTAACTGCTCCCTACCTCACATTCATTCGTTTGTTTTCTTTGTTCCAAATCTCTAAGCAAATCAGTGTTTTCATTCAAAGTCAAGTCATTGTCATCTGTGTTCTCATCATGGCAAGTATGACTAACTAGTCACTTATTCTTACACTGTGCAGGATCACTCCTGTGACATTCTGCACCTTCATTTGACTGTTGTTTCTGTACTGCACACAATTTCCCCATTTGCTCAGACAACATTTTAACCTGAGCGGCCAAACACTGGAACCTGTCCATGTCCCTAAACTCATCCCTCTGTGCTCTCATCCGGTAATGGTTGAATTCGCCCTAATCCAGCCTGTTACAGGAGACTGATTTCTATTTGTATTTCCCCTGAATTCCCGTGAAACCGGAGGTGGAGAGCATGGGGTCACCATCCTTTGTCCACAGTCAATCTGTGGTGGGGACTAACTATACTGGTGAGGTGCATAGTTTACATTCTGTATTTCATGGAGCTGGAATTGTTCCCTTTGTTGACTTCAGTTTTCAATGAACCTAGATACATATATTGGTCTCACTTGATTGCCATATACCATTGTGGCAGGGTTGTAGCAAAATTCTGCCTTGGGAAAATTAACAAGCTATTGAGGACTAATGTATGTATTTCTGTCACTGGGATCTATGGATTGGAACACAGGGATTTGTGGTGGTGCCCTTTGGGAGGCCCCGCCCCTCTGATTGTGTGGTGTGTCATTTGTTCATTGAGTTTGAGCTGTCTCTAATGGCATCTTTCCAGATTTCACCTCTAGAGTTGCAGATGTAGATCTTTGGTTTTTGCTTAGATTCCTTACTCTTAGTCTCTTCCTTCTCTTGGGAGATTACTTAATACATCTTGATAGCTTGTTCAATGATCCATTATAGGGGTCTATCCCGGTTAAATTTGCACATCAGCCAAACATGATGCCATGGTTTTATGCCAGTAGCAGTTTTAGAATACTTTCTGCTTCTCTCACTCCAGGAAAAATGTATCTCTTTCTGCCCAGAACATTATTTCAGCTCTCTCCCCTCCTCTAAACTTGGCAGAAGACACTGTGTGATCAACCGTGAGGAATAACTGGTTGCTCTTAGCTCTAAGAGCAGTAACTTCTTTTCTTTGTTATTATTTGTTAATTGCCACTAACGTCGCATAGGGAAATGCACTTCACTTCAGCAAATGGAGAACAAATAGACTTCCCTGATGCCTGATATGATCTTGTTTTTCCTCACGCAAAACTCACCCCAATTATATTCTATCACACACAAACACAATGAAATGCCCTCACTTCGTACTGATATGCTTACCCAAATATATCCAAAAGGACCATACTTGCTACACCACCAAGGGATGCCTCTCTGTACCCCGGGCTGCTTGGCCGTCTTTCTCCGAGCACACCCTCCTACTTCTATTGCAGCAGGCCCTAAGGCTCTGTCACGGGCAGCTTGGGTGTCTGTCTTCTCTCTCTGACAACTTCATTCTCCCTATTTCGACAGCAACAATCCCCGACACAGCCTTTCTCTAATTGCACCATTTTATACACTTTCTGCACTCCTCCTTCCAAGGTATATCTTGCTACGGAAGGCATATCATATTCCTGCCTCTTGCAGTGATGTCACCCCATCAATCAGGCACTTCCTCACAGATGGCAGGCCCCCTAGAATCCTCCTGAAAATGCACATGTGTTCCAATCCTGTCAACTTTACACAGAGTTTATCACAGCAAGCCTGGATGGCTTAGTAGAAAAATAATTCCTTCCAGTTTCCTGCAGAAACAATGGACCTAGTTTTCTGCACTTTCCATGTTTTCTAACCCTAAGGTTGCCCATCACAAAAGCAGCGTGCGGCTGAAATGAGAATAGGGATGGACCAGGTCTGGGTTCCTTGAATGCGGAAATACCAGGCCTTCCAAGGTCAGAATGGCCCGGTATTTCCCCATTCAGGGAACCCGGTACCCGGAATGGAGGTAGCCATGCCGCAAAAAGCGGCATGGCTACATCCTTCCTCGTATTGAGGCCCTATGTCTGCACTCCCCTTTACATCCCAGTTTGCCCCCCAACTTTTGAACCAAATGCTATGGAGTCAGCTGTCCAATCTAAACACCAATTGTATTCGTTTTGTTAGGTGTTAAGATTTTAAATAAATATTGATTACTAAGGATTAGGAGTTAAGGAATTTTTAGTTCCTACACTGCCTGCAAGTTTGTAATGCCATTGCGGGGCAAATCTCTAGCTACCCCTCCATTCTGGTTTTCATGAATTCTCACAGCTGTCTCATCTATCAGTATCCCCCATATGCCCTAACATATCTCTTCTGCAGGAGTTTCAGTTATGATTCCCTGCCTAGTTGAAATGTGCACCTTTCGACAATTTGCATCCCCAAAACCCCTACGATAGCCAGAAGAGTGGATAAACGCAAATAATGACATTCCAAAAAATCAGGTTGGTTTTTGTCCAGGTTTTTCACTGTTTGGCCACTGGGTCAACGAAAATAATCTATATGTAGCCTTTATGGATTTAAATCAGGCATTTGATTGTGTGGATACAAACATTATTTGGTCTTAACTGGCTAAACTTGAGCTATCCAAAAGGCTGCTTAAATTAATTCTGCTGATATAAAGAGCAACATCGTTGGTGCTTAGATGCTGGTCTAGGCTATCTGCTCTCCTTAAGTTAATCAGCGGCGTCTGACATAGATGCCCACTGGCCCCTCTACTATTTATACTATTGGTGGAAGACTTTAAAACATGTTTAGGGCACTTAATGCATCCAGCACCTTCTCTTAATGCCTCAAAATATCTGTCTTGCAATATGCAGATTATACCACCCCGATAAGCCTAACTCCAATTGGCTTACAGAAGAGCCTTGCTTCTGACAAGGGGCCTCATTACGACCCAGGTGCTAATGGGTTAACAGCGCCTTAAAAGGCTGCGGCGCTGTTAACCTATTAGCGCCTAATCACGAGGTCCCTTTGCGGGACCCGACCTTAACGGCTACCAGCCGTTAAAGTAGAGACCCGCAAAGGGACCTTGGTGCTAATTACGGTGCCGCAATTTGCGGCACCGTACTTAGCGCCTTCCCCATTCCCATTGAGCCCTATGGGGCAAAAATGGGAATGGGGAAGGGCCATGGAGGAAGGGGGAATTACCGCCCCGCCAACCTTGTAATGGGGTGGTAATTCCCTCTTTCTCCATGGCGGAGTCGGTAACTTACCGGCAAGGACCATGGTGCTAATATCACCATGGTGTTCCGCAAGGTCGTAATGAGGCCCAAGGTGTCTTTTGACACCCTACAACTTCAATTAAATCAGACAAAACTGCAGTCTTTCAATTCGACAAAAATATCAGCCAAAGCAGATTGGCTTGAAAATGATTGGGCCAAGGCAAACACACTTTGCTACCTGTCCCTATGGGTAGCAATTTAGGACTTTCGGTAACGGATGACTATCTGTTCTTTATACTGTCATCAAGGTTAAGATCCTTGTTTTGTCACATGTGCTCAAACGTTGTTTGGACTGGTATAAGCCATAGTGCCTAACAATTCTTTGGGCCTCATTACAAGTGTGCCGGTCTGGAAACAAAGGTGCTGGTAAGCCTACCGGCATTGTAGTTTCCGGACTGGAACACTTTGGGTTTTCCTGCCGGAGCCATTGTGCCCAACAGGGCATACCCTGCCGGACAGGAAAGACTCCATGGGAATGGGGATTAACAGAATAACCGGCGCCTCACTTCACAGCCGCCGAGGTTGTAATACACCAGTATTACCGGGAGGTCAGGTGACGCTAATTCTTTAAAGGTCCGGCGGCACCACGCCGGTATCACCGGCAGGGTTACCACCGGACCCGTAATGAGGCCTTATGCCTTTTTCAGTCATGTGAATGCAGATTTGGCAGACCACATGCCCTATCACACTTTCTGCTAATATGCACTCAAAATACAACGCTAAGGAAACATTTTATTATGACACATTTACATAGACTTGGGGCCTCATTACGAGTATGGAGGCAGCCATGGTGCTATTAGCACCATGGCTGCCTCCATACCAGGCTCCAATACCGGGTTCCTTCAATGGGGAATAACCAGGTCATTCCAACATTTGAGGACCCAGTAATTCCTCCTTGAAGGAACCATTCCCCATTCCCATTTGAGCCCCTATAGGGCTCAATGGGAATGGGGAGGGAGGTAATAACGTGCACATTACAAATGGCCCGTTATTCGCTCCCTGTTCCCCTCGCGGGAGCCGGAAAGGACGTCTGGTTTTACCAGACGTCTGTTCTGGGTCCTGCAAAGGGAACCTCGTAATAAGCGCTCCCGTAATGAAGGGTGCCGGTCCTGTACCGGTACCCTTCATTGCGGGAACGCCAGGGTCGTAATGAGGCCCTTGGAATCAAAACAAGATGGGACGTGCTAAAGGCAATGTTGTCCACCGATGATTCACTGCTGAATTACGATGTGGCCTGTTTCATTGACAATGCAATTCGGAAAAGGTTAGAGCTCTGAATTTGTATTTAACTGAGCCTTCTGTATTTAACTGAGTTCTTTTTAACAGTTTGACTTTTACTTGTGTAGTTATAGCGGGGAACTAGTATGTAAAAAGCTTGTTGATCTTTTCTATTTGCGTATTTTTAATGGCAGAAGCCGTTTACAACATTACTATTGTGTGATTGTGTATCAGTAAAAGAAACATTTAACAATGGATTGTTTATAAATGTAATGCTTTGCGGTGAGTTGCGACTGGACAAATAAAGGAGTGATCAGTTATGAACCTCAGCATTGAAACAACTATGGAATCTTTTCAAAGAAGTTGTTGACCCAGTAGACCACACAACTAGCTGCCAATACTCCACAATTAAATTAAAAGCTATTTAAGTGAACTGTGGCTTTCTATGTTTATAGCTTGAATCTGCGCTAAATGACTGCAATGCATGTCATTCCAGGCTCTAAAGTGAACGTCTTACCTAAACTTGTAAATACAACACAGTGGATACGTTCTACACAAAGGAGCTTATTTAGAATGTAGCTGAAAAATAATGTAGGCCAAAAATCCACCAAAAACACATTTGAAATGCAGCAGATTCAGTTCTGCTATGTTCCCGCTTATCGAGGGCAGGGTGAAAGTGGATTATTGTCCACGGGTATTCAAATGCTGGCAGGCCAAATCACCATCATAACACTTATGGAAAATTGTACGACTCTGGCAAAATAATACTGGCGATGGACCAGTGTCCACTGAGAAAGGAACAGCAAGTTTTCCCTTCACCTGTCAGGTATACCACCAGACATCTCTGTCATGAATTGACCACACAGGAATAGCATACACACAAACCAACTACCATTCCATGCGATACAATATCCAACAGGACCGAAAGAGCAGTAGCAGCAGCACACCTGGCATGCGTGGGGATACACTTGCTCACAAGCAGTTCTTAAGAACAAAGACTTCATGGGGGAATGCCTGCACCAGATGGAGAGGGAGAGTCACAAGATGGAGGTGACCCGCAGGGGCCTAGACCACCACATGTGTAATGAGTGGGTGAAAGCAGGTGGGCAGCTGCGCGGACTTGCAAGTCAGTAAAAATTCCAGGTTGCACTGCATAATGAACCGGTGGCATGTGGGTTCCTTGAAACACCAAGCAACCTCCCTTATTTAGTTATGTAGCATGTGAAAGGGGTGCACACTGAGGCACATGAGGTAAGGGTAGTGTTGGAGTAGACAATATACATATGTTTGTTCGCTGGAAAATATCACATAATGCCCCTCTAAAGGTCATGTCATATGAATACATGAAATTCACATACCAAGCCACCAAAGGAAGGTCTATAGGTAATGACTGCAGAGCAAACAACACACATGGCCAGCCTCAACCGTCACACCATCATGAATTTGACTAATGAAATTGCAGCACTCCTGGAACCACATAACCACATCATCACCTCCATCCCACCAATGCAGAAGGTGATAGGAATGCTGAATTTGTGTACATGTTGGTCATTGCAGTCCAGAGTCAATCACGTTGACAGCATCTCCCAAACACTGTCCAGTGTCAGTCTCACACAAGCGAGGGATTCCATTATCTTGCATGTTTGCAATTGCACACGCTTCCCAAGAGAGGCCAACATCATCAATGCCATTTGGCCTAAGCTTTGCGCTGTGGCACGCCTCCCTAATGGTGGGGGTGTGACCAATTGTGCACACGTGACTTTCATAACCCCCAATGCATTGAACGCAATTTTCAGATCAGAACATCATACCACAGTATCAACTTGCAGGCTACGCGTGATGTAAACATGTTGCTTACACATATGTGTACCAGATTCCCTGGATCAACACATAGCGCTGTGGTATTGCAGGACAGCAGTGAGACACACCTTATGCAAATATTAGCACAGAAGAACATGGCTGGTTGGTAACTTGCAGAACACGATAGGGATTGTGTAACAATAACATGTGGTACATCTACAGCAACAATTCCAAATATGTGGTCCCCTTCATCCAGACGTGGTGCAGTCTATCCCTGTAGAGCATGGCTTCTGACTGATGTGTGCAATTTACAAACCCAAGCTTACCACAGTACAACCAAACTCATGTGAAGCCATTCAATGTGATTGAATTCTTATTCAGAAGGTTTAAGAACTAATTGGCCCTACCTGTACCATGCCGGGAGGCACACTTATGTATGTACTATTACAGGTGTGCAGTATAGTCCTCATTCGCTGCATCTTCCACAAGAATGTACTGTGCAGGCATGTTCCCTTACCAATTGATTAACACGGGCACAGCAAGGTCAACAATATGCTTCAGAGAACTCACAATGAGTAGGGAATTGATAGATGTTTACATTTGTGCACTCCATGCTTTTCTAATCATTGGGCCTCAAGTCTGGCGGCAGTCATGAATTTACCGGCACCCTGCAATGGGCAATTATCGGCAGTGGTCGAAGTGTACGAAAAGAAGTAGTGGAACTATGTTCCCTGATGGCCTGCACCCACTCCCCACAAACCTCATCAACACCTCCTCTCCCCCACACAATACACACCACCAAACACTTTCACCTGCTGTTTAAGGGAATGTTTAGTACAGTGCACTGAAAGGGCAAGTTTCAACTTCTTCCTACACTTTTATTTTAAAACAAAACCCTTCTGAATGGTTTACTTTTAAAATAAAAGTATAGGAGCTGTAAAAGGTAATTTAAAAAAGTAGAGGTGCACCATCCCGACCGCTCACGCTCACTTCGACCACTGATTATCGGGGCATTCCAGCCCTGGCGGACTCGGTAATTGCCCATTGCCGGGTGCTGGTAATTATCACTCTCCATTTCCATTTGAGCCCCCTTGGAATCCTCCCTCTCCCTCTCCTCTCTCTCCTTCTCCACCACCCTTTCCCCTCCTCCTTGTCCTCTTTCTGTCATTTTCCGGCACTACCCCAATTGCCGTCAGGCATGGTGATACGTAGCCGCTTGTTCTTTGCAGACACTTCCCCCTCTGCCTCCGTCCATCCACCCCCCACCTTCACCTTTTTGGGTTTTATTTTGGCACTTACTTTTATCATCAGTCCCTCCACCACTGATTACAGGTCGTCTGTTTCCCCTTTCCCTTCTGTGTTTCTTCTCCTCCTCCGCAGCACTATCTTGATTCTTCATCGACCTTCCATAGTTTGTCACTTGTTTTGTTACTCTCGTCACCTCTTCCCTCATCTTCCCTCACACCCCCTCCTTATGTGACTCCTGCACTGCAACTATTGCCGTCAGGCAAAGCAATGTCGATGCTAGTTTTGTTTTCCCACATTCCCTCCCTAGAATCTCCCTTATTGTAACAAGCACTTGTAGTATATACTTTGATTTGATAGTTCAGTTTCACATTCTGGACTGTATGAAGGACTTGTAGGAATGTACTGTTATTCTCCCTTATTTCCTCCCTCCTTGAGGCGCTTTGAGGCACTTTGTGTGTAGGCCCTATAAGGATTTTCAATGAATCAGTGATTGCTCACTGTCTGCCATTTTCGATGTGGGGTACTCTGTACATGATTTGTTTTGCTGGTCAATGGCTGATCCTATGTTGGGTTGGATTTTGAGGTGTCAGGGGATTGGTGTGGTTTAACACACAGGGGGGTCCTTGAGTGCAATGTTCACATGTTTTGTGTACAGGACACTGGGTCTCACTTCATTTCACATGCATGTATTCGATGCATGTTCCTACTGACACAAACACTTAGGTAACAGCCCGCCACACCAACTACGGCGACACCATGCACACACGCCTCAGGAATGCTGTGTCCCGACAATCCATGTTCACTTCCAGTTCATTGATCATGTACATGCATGACAGGGTACTATTTGGTTTATTGCACTTATTGTTCATGATGCTCAAGGGGGTTCCCCAACACAATGCACACTCACTGTGCTGTCCAGTGAGCAGTGTGTTGCAGGGGACACATACGCAGCACACAGTGTTTGTAATGTCAATTTGCTATTGTCCAATGTGCATGGCAACAGGTATTCTGACCTTTGTTGCTTGCACCCCTGGTGGCATGCATTTGTGCCACTGTTTTCAGGGTGTGAGGTTTTGGTAAGTCATTTCTTCAGATTCCATGTGAGGTGTAATTGTTTGGTGCCTATTTACATTTCTCACACGGCACTTCATGACTATTGTGTCATGTGTTGTGCATATGGTTTGATGTTTTTACTTTGCAGACAGGGGTCATGGGGTTTGGGAGGGTTTGGGTGGCATACCAGTACTTTCATGGCCTGTTTTGCAGTGGGGGGATATGCACCTTGCATGTGATCCTTTTGGTCACATGGGATTGATTGTGTTTAAGTAGCTAGGGATGCACACAAGGACACATTCTCAGGGTGGTAAGGTTGTGGCAGTTAACTGTCCCTTTCTCATCATCGATTGTCACCTGGTATGTGCCAGGCCTGTGTGCACTCTGCAGGGGTTGGAGTTTAGGTGAAAAATGTGGCCACAATCTGGGTACAGGCTGCCTCACCACATGCCCTTTCCCCTCCCATGCGCAGCAGCCGTGCGTATGGTTGGGGATGTGGTGGAACCACCATGTCCACCGGTACGCCCCGCTGTGTTGCAACATTGTGCAGGACACATGCTGCCACAATGATCCTGCACACTACTGGGGGTGCATATTGTAGCTGTCTGCCAGAGCAGTCAAGGGAGCGGAAGCGTGATTTGAGCACTCCGAATGTGCACTCCACTATGCCCCTGGTTGCAATATGAGCTGAGTTGTATCTTACCTGGGGTGGTGTGGTGGCGTTCCGTATTGGCGTCATCATGTAGGTGCTCCGAGGGTAGGCACTGTCCCCTGGTAAGGTGATAATGGTTGTGAAGAGTTGGGCTTGTGTATTTGTCTGTGTGGAACATGCATGCATGTGCACAGGCATTTGTACTCACTTATGAGCCATGGGTCGCCATGCTTCCCAGCTTCCAGGGCCTGGCTCAGGCCGGACATTCTGTATATGATGCTACCATGGGTGGAACCTGGATAGTTTGCATAACTGTCCCCTGGTAAGGTGATAATGGTTGTCAACAGTTGGGCTTGTGTATTTGTCTGTGTGTGACATGCATGCATGTGCACAGGCATTTGTACTCACTTATGAGCCATGTGTCGCCATGCTTCCCAGCTTCCAGGGCCCGACTCAGGCCAGACATTCTGTATATGATACTGTCATGGGTGGACCCTGGATAGTTTGCATAGAAAGAGGTGATGATTCCCTTGGCATTGCATCCAACCTGCACGTTGATGGAATGCCAGTGCTTGCAGTTGTGGTAGATGTTTTCAGTGGCCCTAGGTGAATGTAGGGCCACATGGGTGCAATCTATGGCAGCGAGCACTTTGGGAAAGTGTGCCACCCTGTAGAAGTCCTGGACCATGGCCTGCCTTTCTGTGGGTATTCTGGGCATGTACATGTGCCTGCTGACTGAGGGGCACGCAGTGATGATTGCCAACACCTGGTGTAGGCAACATGACTGCGTGTGCTTTGAGACACTCCCTACTATGGCAGTTGTCCGCTGAAATGACCCTGTGGCCAAAACATGCAGTACATTGAGCACCTTCTCCAAGGGGCTCAATGCTTGGGAGCACAGGGTGGGTGATGTGAGTTCATCCTCCCACTCAGTGACCAGCTCTAGGATGTTATTAGGGGGAAACCTATACCTGCCATAAACCTCATCATCAGGCATTCCAAAAAGGATGGTCCTGAGCAAAAATATGCAGGACCTGGCTATTCTCCTCCTCCTGCGGTGTCCCATGATCACTGCTGCGAGGAATGGGACATTCCTCGTAGCTGTATATGCTTGTTTGTTGTTTGCGTGCACTTTTATACTGCGCGGGGGCGCTTCTGCATGCTTTCGTGTGGCGGACGTATTTGTGCGTGTGCGTGTGTTTTGATGTGTACGGGTTTTCCCTATTCGATTCCATGAATACATGTTGTTCACTAGCGTGTGGGTGTTGAGTGTGTTTCCCAGCGGTACTTCCCACGTTACGCCTACATTTTCACGCATTGTTCCCCATTCCCCGTGTTCCGCCCCCTTTTTAGGTGTGTGCGTGAGAAATTGTGTGCTTTCCCGTTCCTGTCGCGCACGCATTTGGAAAGTCGCAGTGACGTGTAAGGTAAGCGCGGATTTGGCACACATCCCGGGAAAAACACGGACAGGGCCTTGCATGAATCGCACACGTGCGATTCGCATGTGTGCGCTAGCATTTTCACGCTTGCGCCCGCTTGTGCCACAAATTTGGGCACACATTTATTCCATGAATTACCCCCAAATTGTTTCTTTCATGTTTGCAGGTGGTTCTGAGAACCTCGGTTGGAGTGGATGGGCTTTGTGTCTGGGGTGGGATGTTTCCTTTGAGGTTATGCTTCTACACAAGCAATGAGAAAAAAGATCCTTGCATCGGGAGTAGGGCCCGCTGGACTGATTGTTCCCGCCAGTCCTACACGTCGAAGACACACCAGCACCCTAGTAGTGGCCTTCACTGTGCCTCCACCATGCCTTGGAGCATGCCTGCTGCAGGATGCCAAATGCACACATAGCACTGGTGCAGACAGAGGAATTAGTGGCATCATCTGCTACAGCCTCTTTGTGCATTGCATGGCTTACCTATGGCCCTTCATTCAAAGTTCATGTAGGCTCATGAGACCAGTTGTTTTTCCCTCATTGATGCATGGATCGTATAATTGCAGGCCAAGAGCTGATTGTGTTGCGAGATCTGGACACGGATCTATTTTACTATTTTATTTGTAGTTATTGTCAAACAGCGTCTGCCTGTCTTGTGCTGTGCGATCTGGATGGATACCACCATCCAGTACAGTTTGTGTATGCCGGACGTTCTCCTGGGCGGAGGGTTTTAGGCCAAGGGTAGGGCTTGTCACATTGTCACATCCTCATTAGGGCCTGGCAGTTCAGCCACCTGAACAGGCCCTTCACCTGTCAGACTCTGCAACTCGCTGCTCTTCCTCCTGCACCCCCACCCTCAAATGTGTGAGTAGTGCTGGCAACTGCCTCTTCATCAGCCTCTCAAATGTTTCAAGCACATGTGCTATAGGCTTGTCTGCAGAGTTGCATCCTGATGCAGCTAGATGTTTGTGCTCCACTGCAACTGCTTTCAGAGGTGTGTTTTGGCAGCTGTGCTGGTGGTACAGTACAAGCACTTAAAGCGCAAAATGTATCATGGCCCTGAAAAAGATAAACCATCACTGCAAATGTAGTTCAAAATATAGTTCCCTCCACCTACACTGACAGAAATCCAATTATCATTGTGAAAAAAGCAAAGTCTTTATTATATGTCTAAAGTCGAGGTGGTTTGAGATGCTATGGAAGGCCACAGGGAGGGAGTTCCAGAGTTTCACGGCTTGGACGGAGAATGGACATCCAACCCATCTTTCTATCCTAAGTTTGGGGGTGGCGAGGAGATTCGCTGAAGCAGTGGGAAGCACTCTAATAGGTTGATATTACTGGAGCTTAATACTCCAGACACTGTTAGGGATGTTTATGCATCAAACATCAATACACAGAATCATTTCCCTCCCCAATCAAAAGTGCCACTTTAATATTCCCATGATGTCAATCTCTCTAGTCTGGTCTAGGACTTATAAGAAGCCATATAGATCCTTCCCCATGTGCCACCGTTAACCCAAGAACCAGGCCGGTGTACAGAAAGAATATATATTTATTAAAAAATAGGAGAATTAATATTGATCAAGTCACCTCACTCTGTGTCCCAAATACTTTTCTTTTCATATTTTGTTTTGTTTTACCCAGACCAGGCGTTAAGGACGGGACCTGCTGAGGGACCTCGTAGTAGGGCGCTAAGGGATTACCTTACCGGTGCCTGTAATCGCTTAGCGCCTACCGTGTAATGAGGCCCCATGTTTCCTATTCACACTGGGAGTGATTTTGTTAATTTTTAACTTTAACAAAATCACCTTTTGTTATTTAGCTATAGGGGAATTAATTGAATACTTATTTTATAAAATGCTAAGGGTCTACATCCATACCCCCACCGATTAATTTAAGGTAAAAGTAGAAAATCAAACAAATGCCCACACTTGGTTCATTACTCCTGTGCTCAGGAAAGACATCAGCATTTCTGCACCCTCCCTTGGGGAAAACTTGAGTCTGGTCAGGCACCTCCGTCATGTATAGCCACCAGCATTCATCCCTCTATATGGCTCACCTTGCACAGATCCCTGCATCTGTCTCTGTTTCCCTGGTTTCCTTCAGCACTCTCATCAGCACTTACACTCAAGGTAGTTTCAGCCAGTCTTCCAGGTAAATTTAAATTGTGCAACCATATTTAAGTATTCACCCAGAGGATTTTAGGCAGCTCTCCCCGATTATTGATGTGCAACACCCTATGACGCCTTAACCACACACGCACATTATTAAAATTAGTAGATGCCTGCTTATTGGCCATTCATTTCCATAGGCCAACTAATCTCCAAACCTGTATTCAAGGGCTAGCTCCTGTTCTGTGATTGGTCCCTCAGTTTTCCAAGGCAAAATTGGGAGAGGCAAGTCACCCCAATTAAATTAACCTTTTCTCCACATTTTCATTTTTGCACTTACAAAGTCACTACATAGCGAAACTTTGTAATTTATATCTAATCATACTAATATGTATATATATTTTGAGTGTTTCTCATCATGTCACATTTATTGACTATGCCCCTTGTGTCAGTACAATGTTGTGGGTTCGAGTGAGGGTTTTTTGTGGTTTATTTAAAAATTCGAACAGTTATCAACATGACATGTTCTATCCAAAAATCTCCTTTATTAAATTATCACCCACCCCAAATCTCTTTAGGTTGTAACTTGGTTTTGAAAAGTCCCATTTCTGTAAATGTCACAGTTCCTGTGAAAATCAATAACGTATGATTATGCAGACACTCATATTGCCCCTCTTAATTGTATGCCTATTTTGACATCAATTACATTAGGTTTCACTTCTCCAAACTGAACAGGGGATTTGGGCATCGGCTTCCTGTGTTGGCTTTGGCCATTAACATTCTGTCTCCCAGAGCAAATGCCCATTTGGATCTTTATCTTTGAGAGTCGGCAGGCATTCTACACCTTCCTGCTCCTGAGTCATTTTCCATAACCCATAATTTGTCAGTTAGGCCCTGGACTACTCCATGAAACACAATATGTTCAGATTTCACCCCAGTAAGGACTGGCTGTCTGTTGACACCAATAAATCCCTCTGCCATGCCTGAATACAGCCCTTCTCTCTGGCCCTGAAACTTCACAGAAATTGTCTTTTTTTGATAGCAGAGCAGTGCATGCAATATCTTTTTCTTTAGGCCACAACTATTGTTTTTAACAAGTTTGCATCTTGCGATCGATTTTGATTTTTCCATCAGGATATGTATACGCATTACCCTGGCAATGGAAATTCGGTTTTCATGTGCTCATTATTCTAATACTGCAAAATGGACACACTTCCCTGTTAACTGTTTTTATTTGTGCAAAGTTACCCTTTAGGCCTCAGTCACATGTAAAGAAAGGTACTTCCATGGCTTTGAATTTGACGTGCAAGGCACACTTTAGTATGTGTATTTCTTTTTCTTTAAAAACAGTATTTATGATGTGGCAGCTGAAAATGAAATACTGCCTTTTTGGCGATCAGTTCACAATGTGCCTTTTTAATTCAATTCTGCAGCCTTATTTCATTTTTCACATATTCCTTACTTCAACTGCAGAAGTACATACATAAGAATTCATGAGGCACATTAGCAGTGTTGACATTTGTGATGCTGGCTTTTCAGTCTGCCAGTGTGCCTTCCCATGACAAGAAAGTATCTCTGCACATTTTGGGCCTAACCTTGCCTTTGAGTTCATTTGATCCTCAGGCTGCCATTAAACCCCACAACACCCAGGGCAAGATTGTAAAAGGTTAAAAGTTTTAAATTTGATGCATTGGTCAACATGTAACCAGTTTAACATGTGAAGAGCAGGCGAGATATGCTTTCTGTTGCCTAGATTTACAAGCCGTTTTGCCGCTGCATTTTGGACCATATGAAACCTTTGAATAGCCAATTTGGGCAGTCCTAGTTAGATAGCATTACAATAATCCAACCTGCTTTTAATAAAAGCATTTACCAGTTGGCTGATGTGTGGAAAGGCAATGTAGTCCAAGATAGTGTACATTGAAAAAACAGGTGTTAGTGACAAGAGAAATTTGGGCCTCACGACACAAAGACATATCCAGCTACACCCCCAGATTATTGGACTTCGAGACAGGGGTTGGGCAAGTGCCTAAGGTGGATGGCCAGAACCGAGAAAGCCAGAATGGCACTAAGGGATCTTAATGTGTACCAGACCCCAAATGGGAAGTAAGAGCAGTGGACATTAGTAATCATGTTTTTTGGATGTTAAATTTAAGATGATTTTGCTGGATCCACAAACTGTTCTGTTCCAAGCATGCCCTGACACTGTCCCCTTGAGGGTCTTCAGCCTCTTCCACATGAAAAATCAGTTGTGTATTGTTGGCATAGATATAAAGCCTAATTCCAAATGATCTAATAAGATCCAATAAAGGTTTCAAATACAAGTTGAACAAAAGTGGACTGAGGGAGGAGCCCTGTAGTACACTGCACGTCACCGGCTTAATAGCTGATTCATACGTTGAAAGTAGCACAGGCTGGCATCTGTCTGTCAGAAAGCCAGGATAGGGCCCCATGTCTAAACCAAAACTCACTAAGGCAGGATTAGAGAATGGAATGGTCGACAGTATCAAAGACCGCAGATAGTTCCAGCAGATTCAGTACCTCTGAGCCTTCTTTGTCAACTAGCCACTTCCACATAGGACTGCAATTACATTGTAGCTAACACTTCTATCAACACTTCTATCAATTTTCTTACATATGGAAAAAAAGAGACAGGCTAGTAGTTAAGCTGTGGGGGACGATAGATAATTAACACATCTACTGCAGGGACTTCATTACAAAAGCATTTTATGTGTAGAATCTCCATAGAATCCAAAACTATGGGATGTTTATTGATTATGTTAAAGGCATGGGCTAGTACATTTTTTTATTGTCCCTACGGGTCGGCCATGTTTTTTCAAGCCTAAGTGGTTCGATTTTAGAAAACTTTCCTATGGACCTTACCCGAGTTTTCGTCCATTAAACGCACGCGAAAACAAGCACCCGGGAGCCGCCATTTTCTGATAATCCTATCTTTTCCCCGATCTCCCTGGCTGACCTGCTTTTGCGGCACTAAATCAATTCCCCCGCCCCTGAGCCTGACATTATCAAAACATTCATATTCCCCGCCTCTCCCCGTGACGTTACTGTGCTGCGTAGGCAAACGCGCCCAGTCGTCTTCTGCGCGACTCACACAGAACCCGGAAACCAACACAGATCAACTCACAACACAGCGCGCCACAATTCGGAATATGAAACTGTACTTTAAAATGAAACAGCAACACGGTACATTTGGTAAAGTACATTTATATGACATTAAATGTTTAGAGAATATTCAGCAATTGCCATATGAACTCCGGAAGCCATTTATTTTCTTTTATCTGTATCCGCAATAACTGTTCCGTTTCATCTTGAGTCACGCGCTGTTCCTTTATGGTACACAGGGTGTTCATTTTCGTAAAAAGAATCACTTTGGAAGCACGGTGAACCGCAAGGCTGTTCCATCAACTAGGCACTAGTCCAGCCTAAAGGTTGTTATGTTGCTTCTAGCCACTAGTACAGCGTAAGGGCATGTGGGCCCTTGGCGATCGTCCCATAATATGGTGATCGTGCTCCAGTTGTTGACACGAAGCTGCAGGTGTCTGCTGAAGAATCCATCCGCCGGTGTCTCAAACAGATGGCAGTGGCAGAATGGGATCAAATACCTGTTATGAAAACAAAAAAATGATAGTTAGTCTCGCTAGCCGAACTTCATTAATATTACTCATTTTATTTATTACAGCCGATCAGAAACTATTTTCTTGCAAGGATAGTTCAATGGAGTATGTTCGTCTCTAAAATCAATGCGAAAGTAACGAGATAAATCGAGTCCAACACACAATGATAAACGACAGTTAGTCTACATGCGTGAGGAATGATATGATATATGATATGGCATTTGTAACGTGCCTATACTCAAGTGTTTCTAGGCGTGACGAGGCAGGTGGGGAACAAGGGCAGACAGACAACGATCCTACTAGGCCAGGTGTCTTTCTGATCGCGCATGGGGAAGGGCTGTACATGGTTAGTTGAATACAAATTAAATAATAGGGCCAGCTGGTGGCAAGTGCAAGGTATATGCCGGGAGAAGGGGCTGAAGGATACAGAGACAGTCCCGTAGTGCAGGTAGGCAGTGCAGGGAAAAGTGGCTGGGCCAAGGACCGAGATCGGTGAGACCAGTGGACCTGCATGCCCATGTGCCCACTACGAACAGTTTTACTTGCTTTTCCTAGCTCTTCATTCATTCATTTATTCATGCATCCATTCATTAAATCTTCATTCCGGTATAAAAGCGTGTAAAGATTTACTTACATTATATTTGAAATTTCCGTTGTGTCTCTTCGTAATGCAGTCTGTAAAACGGACCGTGCTCTTGACAACGATTTTTCGTATACTGACCTAAAATGAAACTCGGTCTAGTTTCTGAATTTTCTGCCTTATCGTCTCTTACGTTATTGCGCACTCCCTTCAAATGTAGTTCTTTCGGCATGGTCCCTGTCTCAAGGTCAAAAAACAATAGACCCTTATACTTCCAGTGCGACTTGTGGGCCTCATCTGGGCGCTGTCCTTCGCATTCTTTATTTGCAACATCACGTAGTATAGGCATCTGTGAGAACTTGAAGTTTAGAATCCGTCTATGTAGTGCGCCTCAATGTGCAAATGCGAACTGGTTTCTCTCCCAAATGCCACAGCCCGCTTGGCTGGCGCGTTCTAAGTGCCCCAATTTTGTCCCCATTGTCTGCGAGCTTTGCAGCCCAAATTGAGACATTTAATTTTTGGCGGAAGGTCAGGGAAAATATAAAGTACCACAGGAGTTGAGTTAAAAGTGAGATTTATTGTTTGTTTGTTTGTTTTATTATTTGCAATACGCAAGCCTCCCCTCCGTTTACAGTGCGCAGCATTTACATTTACATGAGATGAGACATGAGAAAAATATATACATACACATATGTGAGGTGAATAGAGAGAATTCAAAGATGACACCCAGCTTGTTCGCCACCCATGATGGTGAAGGTAGGGGTTAGGTTTACAGGTACACTGTACAATAACATTTATTTACAAAAAGACAATCGTATTGCAATTATTTAAACCGGGATTTGTACTTCACAATCAGCTGTGCTTCGGGTGGGAATGGCACAGTCGCAATGTTCGGTGGCAATGGATCACTGCTCTGCACAGAAACGTCCAAAATTCCATATCTGTGCTTCTCTAACACAGCAACAATAAGGCCTTTCACAAGGTCAAACTGCATTTCATCATAGACTGGTTTGATCACCCATTGCTTACTTCGTTTTGAAAACACCTTAGTGTAGCGAGGCATCCTTACTTTACCCCTAGTCCTAGATTGTTCACATCCGACATTGCTGTTATGGGCCAAGACTGCTAGTAGAGTGCGATGTTTCATGCCCCGAAAGCTAAAATGCAAGCGCTTTGGCCTGTACTTTAGGCACATATTGTGGAACACCTCCAAATCTCCTGTGTGACAGAATTCTGTCAGTCCTCTCAAATCTCTTGATAGAGTTTTGTCGAAAACAATCTTCTCAATGGCTCTGTGTGTCGGTGAAGATGGAATCAACCACTTCTTCTTCCGTGCCTCCTCTGGGGACAAAGGGCCATGTTCACATTGGTGGAAATGTTCATTTGCTGTCCAGCGGTGAACGTTGGTACAGTGGTGCATCAGTGACTGCCATTTTTCAAGTAGTATTTCCACTGACCCCTCACAGTTTTTGAGCTCCACCAAAGATGGTTGGTGATAGAATGTGACCACTGCAAAATACTTTCAAAACCTTTTTTTTTCTCTGCAGCCGAGATTTTCTTATTGATTGATTTAGCAAGGTGCCATACGTCAAATTGATGTTTAATATGTGGGAACTGCTCTCTCATTGTCTTGGCAATTGAAACATGTCTATCCGTGGCTATGAGGTCGATGTGCATTCCCATCGATTGTAGATATTCCACTGATTTTATAAAACCTAGTTTGTCCATGGCCACTGAGGATGTACATTGTGTTACCTGCACGACCACCGAACTCACAATTTTCTTACTATCCATGTCCTGAAAGTGGTAGGTGCAGTACTTGGCAGAAAATCCAGGGCTGTCGCACTGTCCATCGCCGGCTAGCCTGAATCGTTTGCCTTCGAATGTACTTGCTAGAGACAATTGTTCAATTTTCCAAGCATCACTATTGGCCGGAAACAGATAATCACGTTGGTATATGTAGTACAGCACTTTAGAAATGAAATGGAGTCCCACAAACTGAAAGAAAGCCTCTAACTTTCTAAAACTGGAGCCACTAAAAAGTGATGCAGCTGCACACAGTAGATTGCCTGCTGGCAGTTTCCCCAGCATCGGTTGTGCAGACCATGAGAACCTATGATTTAATCTACAAGCGGCATTTATTTTGACGTTACTGCCTTTTATTTGATGAGTCACATTAATCAATGGCTTCCCACATACTTTCCCTCTAATGGAATGCACACATTTCAGCATACTTATAATTTCCATCAAACAACTGTCGAATACAAGGGGGGTCATTACGACCCAGGCGGTAATTACGCCAACTTTACCACCATGGTGTAAACTACATTTACACCATGGTGGATGGTGGATTTACCGCCCCATTCCAAGGTGAGTGGGGCGGTAAATCCCCATTTCCCATTTTCCCTTCCCCATTCCTTTTTTTGCCCCATAGGGCATAATGGGAGTGGGGAAGCCACTAATTACGCCACCGTAAATTACGGTGGCGTAATTAGCATCATGGCGGGTTAGCGCCATGGATTTTAACGGCTGCTAAAAGCAGCCGTTAAAATTGGA
Organism: Ambystoma mexicanum; assembly: GCF_040938575.1. Classification (NCBI taxonomy): domain Eukaryota; kingdom Metazoa; phylum Chordata; class Amphibia; order Caudata; family Ambystomatidae; genus Ambystoma; species Ambystoma mexicanum. Next base: position 1,147,474,156 of record NC_090933.1, read on the forward strand.
ATCAGGCGTTAAGGGTTAACGACGGCGTTAACCCTTAACGCCTGGGTCGTAATGAGGCCCAATGTATTTGCTCTCTTTCATTAGACTGTCATCCTGTGTCAACGTTGTTTCGGCCTTTGACGTTGTGGAGATTTCAACACATTGGAAAGTAATATCGCTGATATCAAGTTCTGATGCGTCTATGGATGCTGCGGCTGGTTCATTCTCTGTCATTTCAACATCTATTACTTCAACATTGATGGGAGAACACAACAATGTCGACAGGTTTTTTGGTGGCAAATTCTTGGCGGGTGTAGATTGTGTAAATTGATCTGCAACCACTTCAGCGCTATCTTCAATACATTCAATAACATCTTCTTGTGGTGGTGCGGTCGCACTGTAGCTATGGTCCAATGCAACTTTGCTGTAGTCTCCAAACACAGTTAATTAATGTTCTGGCCATTGGACATGAGCATCTCGAGCCTGAACACGCCTCGCCTCAATTAATAGTTCCTCCATAGTGTACACGGTCTGGCAAGCCACATCTCTCATTCGCTTCACTGTCTGTTTGTGTATGTTTCTGACACCCACGGGTAACTGGAGGAGAGATTGGAAAAGGGATGTTCAGTTTAAACACAAGATGGAGTGTAGTAGAATTGACTGGAAAAAAACATATAATAGTCCCCAGCACTAACCTTTTTTTGTTTTTTTTTCTTTGCAACTTTTTTGACTCGACCTTCAACATCTGCACGCTGTAGCTCCGATTCGTTTCCGCATGTCTTCCCTTCCTCTTGCGCTGCAACGACTATATTTTCTGTATCCGCAAAGACAGCACGGAATGAGGCTCCATCGTCTCCCTGAAACATAGTACTTTCATTAATATGTATCAAAATATTGTTAGCATAAAACACACGTGAGGACGAACACACAGGTACATCTCAATAGCCAAACACGATTTAAACATTGTGTGCAACAATCAAACGACAAGTATTCAACCAGTGATGATCTATTTCGATGGAACTGTCAGTATCCATACCTCTGGCTCTGCAATGACTGCCATGAATGGTGGTATTGGAGAGGAGGCATCCGCATCTCCCTGAAACACAGTACCTGCATTAGTATGCTTTTCAATATTGGAAACACAACACACACTTGGGGTCGACGGCACAGGTACATAAAAGAGATAACCACAAATGATGCATTGTCCAAAAGAATCAAGGAAAATCCAAATATGATCACATTTCATCGACTTATTTCAACGATTCCTTTACATCTGCATCATCTAAATTGGATGTTGTGATTGTAGTGGAAGCTTCGTCGTCTCCCTGAAACACAGCACTTGCGTTAATAGGGAAGAAAGTATAGCAAATGGAATCACGTTATATGATCACGCATGATGGAGCTGTCATTATCCATACCTCGTGCTGCTGAAGAATATCTATGGATGTTGCAAATGTAGTGCGCACTTCCAAAAGCTGTTGCGCCGATTCGTATACTTGAATGTCAGGCTCTGCATCAAGTGCAGGGGTTGACGCTCCATCAACTGCCTGAAACATAGTACTTGCATTAGTGAGGATTACAATTGTGAAAACATAACACACACCTGGGGTCGACAGCACAGGTACATATCAACGGCTAACCACGAATGAAACATTGTGTAGAACAATCAAACGACAAGAATTGCAGCTCTGATGATGACGCTCGATGGAGCTGTCAGTATCCATACCTCCTGCTGTTGAAGAACATCTAGAAATGTTGTAGATGTGGCGGACGCTTCAGCATCTCCCTGAAAGACAGTACTTGCATTAGTATGGATAACACTAATTAGAACTGAAAACAAACACCAGTGGACGATATCTAAGGTGTATATCAATTGGAAAGCAGTAACCAAACATTCGGTAAAGTAATTACACGATAGAATAAAACTATTACTTGACATGCATAAAACAAGTATGTAGCAGATTAGCCTAGTAAGATTACCTGATACGCGCTAGAAGTGGTTGATAACTGCGACCACGTCAAGGATGTAGAATGTTCTTGCTTCAGATTCAAGGGATAGTCGAAAAGTTGTAAAGGTCAATTAATGATTGATAATGAAATTCCAATATTAAAAATAGCCATGTAAGCTGACAGAATACTTGAAAAATGCTCAATACAGCACAGTTCCCAGTCCCCATATATATATACATTGCGTTTGTGGGTTATGAAATCGAAAAAGAATATATTGATAAATGTCATTATTCAAAAAACTATACACTCATATCAATATCGAAATTATTACAAGGGATAGAACACCTACAATATCAATTAATCCATTCGGCTACCTACACACTACCGCAAGGCCTAAAGCTAAATCCGGACACTTGACTCACTGGTGGCGGAATGTGGACCAATAGAGTGGGAATAGCGTTTTCGCGCAATTTCCGTGTCGTTCGCCGTTTATTCTTCTTTGTTACCCAAGAAGTTGTGTACATGTCCAAGGAAAAGTGCCGGCTGCAGATGCGGTATCGATCACCCCTCTTGTCCTGTAAGACTTGTTGGACTCTACTTTCCAGCTCATCCAGTGGATATCCGCAATGACTGACCCATTCTCTTATTCGATCAACAGTTTTCGGGAATACATGCATTGTAGTGCCTTCAGACTTAGCATGGGTCTTCGAAGGGCAACCGCTAATTGAACAGGCAGGCATTGTTGATAAATCTGAAAAGTAAATATCGACATTATTATACAATCTTCAAGAATAAAGATTTGATACAAAAGTAAATGAATCATACAATGATCAATGCAAGGTTTGTTTTGGTCGCAGGAACTATACCAGTTCATTATGTGCGGCTTAGTATTTGCATAAATTGCAGATATGTATAAATGATGTGACTAAAAACTGAACATGTGACTCATCCCTTGGATGTTCTGTATTGCACGAGAAGGAAACATGCTTACATTATAGACTGGACCCCCGAAGGGTGCAATTCGATGACAATAGACACAGATGAAAATAAATAGATCTATTGATAGCATAGCAATGGAAACTCAAGTCAATAGCAATGAGACCAATGAACCTAGCACTATTGTGTACTCAACTCGTAAATAGATAGACATTTAAAAATCTGCGAAATATGACTAGGATACATGGCCTTACCTTGACCAACAAACAGTTGGATTCAGCAAGCAGAGCAGTATGTTGCAGGAGAATAGGTGGGTGGCCACTGGTAGCACACTGATGGGTTTGCTCTAAGCGGTCACAGAAGTTCACGGATAGCACGACGACGAGCAGATTAGCGTAGATCTCAGTGGTTGCCAGGTAACACGTTCAGGAGTTGACTAGCAAAGCACAAAGATGTTCTCATGAGACATATCAAGTGGTTTATAAAGTATTAGTAACAGGGGTGTGTTTGTGAATGAATGACGTATGTATGTCGTGGTGTTAGGGGGGCGGCCTGCTTCAAGGGGAGGCCTGGCTGGAGACACGGGGTCTGAGGAGGCCATGTGACCGATGGCCCCTGGGCGTGGGACACCTTCTGAAGTGCACATGTAGTTTGGCACCTTGGCCGTTTGCGCCCCTGACAGCCCCCCATGCCAGCATGCATCCACCGGCGCAAACCGCCTTTGATACAGGGGGGTGGGATGGATGGGCCTGGGGCGTGCAGATAAGGCACAGGAAGACTGCTGAATGGAGACACACTTATGTGGATTGCAGGGGGGCGGCCTGCCTCAGGGGAGGCCTGCCTGGAGACACGGGGTCTGAGGAACCATGTGAACAATGGCCCCTTGGCGTGGGACACCTCTTGAAGTGTAAATGTAGTTTGGCACCTTGGCCGTTTCCGCCCGTCACCGCCCCCCATGCCAGCGCGCATCCACCGGCGCGAACCGCCTTTGATAAAGGGGGGTGGGATGGATGGGCCTGGGGCATGCAGATAAGGCACAGGAAGACTGCTGAATGGAGACACACTTATGTGGATTGCAGGGGGACGGCCTGCCTCAGGGGAGGCCTGCCTGGAGACACGGGGTCTGAGGAGACCATGTGAACAATGGCCCCTTGGCATGGGACACCTTTTGAAGTGCACATGTAGTTTGGCACCTTGGCCGTTTGCGCCCGTCACAGCCCCACATGCCAGCGCGCATCCACCGGCGCAAACCGCCTTTGATACAGGGGGGTGGGATGGATGGCCGTGGGGCGTGCAGATAAGGCACAGGAAGACTGCTGAATGGAGACACACTTATGTGGATAGCAGGGGGGCAGCCTGCTTCAAGGGGAGGCCTGGCTGGAGACACAGGGGTCCGAGGAGGCCATGTGACCGATGGACCCTTGGCGTGGGACACCTTTTGAAGTGTACATGTAGTTTGGCACTTGGCCTTTCGCGCCCCTGACAGCCCCCCATGCCAGCGCGCATCCACCGGCGCGAACCGCCTTTATATCAATATATAGTATATCGCCTTTATATCAATGATAGTATATCGTTGCTTATCAATAACAAATGCCACATACCGGAGATTATTGTGAGCACAGACCCACACTTCAACCGGTGTATTATAGTGGTCAAGAGCCTAAGGCCTGTATAATCCAATGGTAATTGTTAGTATAGATATATGTGTGACTTTTATAGAGACATAACCTACTGAAAGACTTTGAACAAGTGTTATTTAGTGCATGCATTATCGAGAATATGTTATGTTAGCTTAGATAGATAGTGACCACGGTGGGTGGTCATAATTTCGAAAAAAAAATGTCGACAGACAAAAATGTCGACAAAAAAATGTCGAAAAAAAAAATGTCGACTTTCGTTTTTTAAAATTATATATTTATTTTAGGGGTTCGGGAGTTAAAAAAAAGGGAAAAATTAAAAAAAAAATTAAAAAGGGGGGTTGGGGGAACCCCCCCCCATTTAAAAAAAAAATGCATTGAAAAAAAAAGTCGACATTTTTTTTTTCGACATTTCTTTTTCGATATTTTGACTTTCGACATTTTTGTTGTCGAAATTATCACTGTAAACCAGTGACCACCCTGCTTCACAGCGACCAGACCTTCACCCATTCGGAGCACAGATGTCTGACGTCCATCCTTGAATGGAGACACACTTGATTCATTTAAAAAATCGAGACAACCGTTGTTAAAATATATGTGGTGTTTTATTTTGTATCTTATTTTCATGACACAAAAATACAAGACTTTAAAGATTATACAGGTCAGGTTGCAGCACAGCGAGAGAAAATCCCCTGTACTGACCGCTGTCACTCGGGAACGTTTCTCTAATGGCACGAACGGCACAGGCGGGTATCACTCTTCGAACGCGGTGTCCAAGCCTCCCGTGAAGCCACCATGTAAAGGAACGATAGGCCACCAGCCTGTACCACCTGTGAAAAGGAATGAAACAAACTGTTTTTAAATGACCAAGATAAGTTTAATAAACGTTTGTTGTCAATGACAATTCTTGTAACTAATGGCATTTTACACGGACAGATGCTATCTAGACAATGCACACTATTGAACGACTTACATGCGTTACAATGATATGTAGATGTACTTTTGGATATAGTAGAAGAACATGAAATAGGAGTGGCATGACAAGCAGAGTATACTTACAGGGTAATTCATAGAATTTCGCAGAAAAGTGTCGCAAGCGGCTGGCGCAGAGTGTCCGCGTGCGATTGACTGCGCCAGGCACGTGGGCTAAAACCGATTTCCGCGCACAGCGTATTCATGGATTTTAGGCTCCCAAACCAGCCGTGGCGCAGAGTATCGCAGCGACCCTGCAGCAGCGCCAGTAACGCCCCCAAGAACGCCCTCGCGCAAGGAAAAGCCATCAAAATCGCAAAATCATTGCAAAGGGCTGCGCTAACCCTGGACCAGTTTACAGGGCTGCCAAACAAGGAACGCAAAGCGGGTAACGTGCATATCAGGGGTACGCGTGAAGTTATACACGCGATTAGCCAGGGTTCGTGTATTACAGGGGTACGCGGGAAGTGTAACACGCGATTGGCCAGGGTACGTGTATTACAGGGGTAGGCGGGAAGTTATACACGCGATTAGCCAGGGTACGTGTATTACAGGGGTACGCGGGAAGTTTAACACGCGATTGGCCAGGGTACGTGTATTACAGGGGTATGCAGGAAGTTTTACATGCGATTAGCCAGGGTACGTGTATTACAGGGGTACGCGGGAAGTTTAACACGCGATAGGCCCCCACCCATGCCTCCCACCACCCCCAACCCCCAGCAGTGCAGGGGCAGCCTCCACCAGGCCCCCACCCATGTCTCACACCACCCCCACCCCCCCGCCACCAGGGGCAGCCTCCACCAGGCCCCCACCCATGCCTCCCACCACCCCCAACCCCCAGCAGTGCAGGGGCAGCCTCCACCAGGCCCCCACCCATGCCTCCCACCACCCCCAACCCCCAGCAGTGCAGGGGCAGCCTCCACCAGGCCCCCACCCATGCCTCCCACCACCCCCAACCCCCAGCAGTGCAGGGGCAGCCTCCACCAGGCCCCCACCCATGTCTCCCACCACCCCCACCCCCCCGCCACCAGGGGCAGCCTCCACCAGGCCCCCACCCATGCCTCACACCACCCCCAACCCCCAGCAGTGCAGGGGCAGCCTCCACCAGGCCCCCACCCATGCCTCCCACCACCCCCAACCCCCAGCAGTGCAGGGGCAGCCTCCACCAGGCCCCCACCCATGTCTCCCACCACCCCCACCCTCCCGCCACCAGGGGCAGCCTCCACCAGGCCCCCACCCATGTCTCCCACCACCCCCACCCCCCCGCCACCAGGGGCAGCCTCCACCAGGCCCCCACCCATGCCTCCCACCACCCCCAACCCCCAGCAGTGCAGGGGCAGCCTCCACCAGGCCCCCACCCATGCCTCCCACCACCCCCAACCCCCAGCAGTGCAGGGGCAGCCTCCACCAGGCCCCCACCCATGCCTCCCACCACCCCCAACCCCCAGCAGTGCAGGGGCAGCCTCCACCAGGCCCCCACCCATGTCTCCCACCACCCCCACCCCCCCGCCACCAGGGGCAGCCTCCACCAGGCCCCCACCCATGCCTCCCACCACCCCCAACCCCCAGCAGTGCAGGGGCAGCCTCCACCAGGCCCCCACCCATGTCTCCCACCACCCCCACCCCCCCGCCACCAGGGGCAGCCTCCACCAGGCCCCCACCCATGTCTCCCACCACCCCCACCCCCCCGCCACCAGGGGCAGCCTCCACCAGGCCCCCACCCATGCCTCCCACCACCCCCAACCCCCAGCAGTGCAGGGGCAGCCTCCACCAGGCCCCCACCCATGCCTCCCACCACCCCCAACCCCCAGCAGTGCAGGGGCAGCCTCCACCAGGCCCCCACCCATGCCTCCCACCACCCCCAACCCCCAGCAGTGCAGGGGCAGCCTCCACCAGGCCCCCACCCATGTCTCCCACCACCCCCACCCCCCCGCCACCAGGGGCAGCCTCCACCAGGCCCCCACCCATGCCTCCCACCACCCCCAACCCCCAGCAGTGCAGGGGCAGCCTCCACCAGGCCCCCACCCATGTCTCCCACCACCCCCACCCCCCCGCCACCAGGGGCAGCTTCCACCAGGCCCCCACCCATGCCTCCCACCACCCCCAACCCCCAGCAGTGCAGGGGCAGCCTCCACCAGGCCCCCACCCATGTCTCCCACCACCCCCACCCCCCCGCCACCAGGGGCAGCTCCACCAGGCCCCCACCCATGCCTCCCACCACCCCCACCCCCCCGCCACCAGGGGCACCCTCCACCAGGCCCCCACCCATGTCTCCCACCACCCCCAACCCCCAGCAGTGCAGGGGCAGCCTCCACCAGGCCCCCACCCATGCCTCCCACCACCCCCAACCCCCAGCAGTGCAGGGGCAGCCTCCACCAGGCCCCCACCCATGCCTCCCACCACCCCCACCCCCCCGCCACCAGGGGCACTCTCCACCAGGCCCCCACCCATGTCTCCCACCACCCCCACCCCCCCCGCCACCAGGGGCAGCCTCCACCAGGCCCCCACCCATGCCTCCCACCACCCCCAACCCCCAGCAGTGCAGGGGCAGCCTCCACCAGGCCCCCACCCATGTCTCCCACCACCCCCACCCCCCCGCCACCAGGGGCAGCCTCCACCAGGCCCCCACCCATGCCTCCCACCACCCCCACCCCCCCCCGCCACCAGGGGCAGCCTCCACCAGGCCCCCACCCATGCCTCCCACCACCCCCACCCCCCCCGCCACCAGGGGCACCCTCCACCAGGCCCCCACCCATGTCTCCCACCACCCCCACCCCCCCGCCACCAGGGGCAGCCTCCACCAGGCCCCCACCCATGCCTCCCACCACCCCCAACCCCCAGCAGTGCAGGGGCAGCCTCCACCAGGCCCCCACCCATGCCTCCCACCACCCCCAACCCCCCCGCCACCAGGGGCAGCCTCCACCAGGCCCCCACCCATGCCCCCCACCACCCCCACCCCCCCGCCACCAGGGGCAGCCTCCACCAGGCCCCCACCCATGTCTCCCAACACCCCCACCCACCAGCACTGTGGGGCACGTGGCCAGCAGGCAGTCATGCAGCAGCAGATGGCAGGTGGGAGCGTGCTCAGGGCTCTGGGGGGCAGTAATTTGGCCTCCTGGCCAGGAGCGTGGTCTCTCGTGTGTGAACGCGTGGACAGCCTGATAGGGAGTGAAATCCCACACGTCAGCGTGTGAATCGAGGAAAGGCCCTTAGCGCGTAAACCCGTCAACAGCATATGCGCGCCTATAGTCACCTGCACGTGCAGGAAATTGTTGCGTGACACGTCCCAGTGTCAAAGCGTGTGATTGGTGAAAATGGATCTACACGCAGAAGTGACAAAGCGTGTGATTGGTGAAAATGGATCTACACGCAGAAGTGACAAAGCGTGTGATTGGTGAAAATGGATCTACACGCAGGAGTGACAAAGCGTGTGATTGGTGAACGTACACGCCGCGTAAGTGACGCTGTACGTGTGGGCCTGTATATAAGGTACATGTAGAACACCATTTCCTTGTACGTGCTTTTCGTGGAGAGCGAGTGGGTGAATTCTGTACTTCTTGTCGTTTCACACGCGATTTACTTCACGGCGTTTCCAGTTCGTACTCCCTGTTACCTCTGACAGCTTTTTCTCTATTTTTCCTCTTGTACTGGTTTACCTGGGCCTGTTCCCTCAAACAGTGTCCCCTTCTACTGTTGTCCTGTCTTCTCAGACAGCGTACACATCTTCTTTTGGCGGGGGTTTAGCCAGCCAAACGAGCTCATTTTTCACGCTCTTTTACCTGGCAGACGGTGAGTCACGCACGTATCCAACTTCTGTGTTTGCCCCGTGTGTAGCCTACCCCTTCAGAGGTCATTCTAGGCTGCGTGTGACACGCATACGTTCATTCTTGTGTTACTGGGTGCCACAGCGTAGTGCAGGTTTTTCTTTCTGCACACGTGGTCTAGGAGGGGTTGCGTGCACGTCATCTCCCTTTTTTTGGCCTCCTGTGCGTTGCGTGACCCGTCATCTTTCCCCAGGGGTTACAATCAGCCGTGCTAGAGCACTAGGGTACAATTACCATCTGGTACCCAACCCCTTTGACCCCCAATTGCCCAGGACAATTGTCTACAGCCACTCCCATACGCACATTAATATCAGTGCCATGGCTGGGAGGCGAGGATTCCGTAAGGGTGGCAAAGGTGGAAGAGCCACAAGTGGTGGCCGTGGTGGATCCGGTAGGCGACGTGGTCGTAACTTGCAGGGTGAGCCTGTCCCCCCATGTGTGGAGGACCAGTCAAGGGCACCCATCATCCCCCCGCCTCCCCCCCCTCCCCCCCTCCCGTTGAGGCTGAAGTGGCTGACACCATCCATGCTCAGCCCTTGTTGGACCAGCCCATTGTGGCACCAGACCTGGCTGACTCCATGGCTGACTTCCAGGTCAGCAGGGCTACGACACGTGCGCTGGTGCACGTTGATGCTATCATGCCACGTGGATCTGGGGCAGCAAGGTCATCTGCTGCCCCAAGTAGGCAGGGCGGAGAGGCTGCAGGGGCAGCTGCAGCTCCATCCACCCCAGCTCTCACACACCCAGCCAGGACAGTGTCCGTCCTAGTCCATTCTGCTGACATTCCCCATGACACCATTACACTTGAGCCAATGCCTGCACCAACTCCCATGCTGAGTGTGCAATCCCACACACCTGATACAGAGCCCACCAGGGCTCCTGCCCCTAGTGTCCAGAGTGGCGCAGGACACTCAGGATCACCACCACCTTCCAAGCGGAAGAGGAAGAGTGCTCGTCCGGCACAGGCTGATGCCCCCGACACGGCTACACAGTCCGGTCCGTCGAGGAAGCCCAGCTTCACGGATGTGGAACTGAATGCACTTGTCGAGTATGTGTCCGGACATGATAACGAGATGGTCATTGTTGCAGGATCCAAGACCACACCTGCACAACGCCAGGCACACTGGCAGACCATTGCGGACATCGTAAGTGCCCTTGGAATCGTGAGGCGCACAGCCAATGATTGCTACAAGCGCTGGAATGACCTAAAGCGCAGGGCAAAGAAGAAGCTGGCCTCAAGTCATGCCGCAACTCTAGTGACTGGAGTTGGGTCTCCAGTAGAAGACATGGAACTCACTCCACATGAGTCAGTCGCTGGGACCTACGTCACGGAGGAACAGATCCAAGGCATGGGAGATCTGCCTGATTACGAGGCATTGTCCGGTGAGTGCACATGCATGTGTGTGTCATCCATGTGCATGGTGTGTGTGTGAGGGCATCTGTTTGTGTGCCAGGTGAGAGTGTGTGCGCCTGAGTCGAATGGGTCAGCCATGTGCTTCATGCAAGACATCCTGGGCAGCTGCATTTCGCCATTGCAGTATCCCTTCTGCCAACAGTAGACATCTAGCCCAACAGCACCCAAGTTGGCCTTGAAGTGTCACCTTGCCACTACATTGTTGATTATTTTCCTATGTTCAATCAGACAGATTGTATGCATTCCACCACTTATACTAGGCATTCCTCAGTCCTCTAGTCACATGTATGGCATGGCCATGGTAAAGTGGAGTTACTTTGTTACCTGGATATCATATGTTCACACATGTCCCTGTGCAATTGGACCATATTGGACTGGCAGCTCCAGGTGATAAAGCAGACCTGTCAGAATTAGAAAAGCTATTGCATTTGGGAACTGGACAGAATGAATAAGTGCTGCCCTCCTCTCCATCTACACTCAATAGCAATGGCACATGCCATCTGTGTGATGGCATGTGTGTGTCACCTGGCAATCACAGGGCAATGTGTGATGCCACTGCCAGGCAGCATGCATGAAATGTGTTCATCTTCCATCTTTGTGTAATGAGTGTGTGCCATTTGCCTGCCCTTCATACGCAGTGAGGGTGCATGCATGAGAGGGTCTTAGTCATGTGGGACATGTGTCAATCAAGTACTGGTTCTCTTGTTTCACAGCCCTCATTGTGTGCCATGGTGCTAATGCGGGTTTCCATTTCTTTGTCATTATGTCATTGCAGGGGAAGACGCACCTGATACTGCTGGGGTTGTGGAGATGGTGCAGAGCCAGGAGGGGTCCGAGGGCCGACCAACCACCAGTGAGGGACGTGGTGTGCTGGTGGGTGAAAACCCACAAGTGCTGCAGGTCGTGCTCTCAAGGGGTGTCTCTGGCTGCACCTCCCCCGAGCTGTACTCAGCTGTTGACTCAGATGATGAGACCTACGTGCCGTCGCAGGTGAGTGTTCCAGGGAGGGAATCTGTTCTGTCCCACCCACCTGCACCAGGGTCAGAACCCTCAATGGGGATGTCAGTGTTGGCAGCTAGGCCTTTGGTGGTTACGGATGCAGGGTCACACTCCGCGACATCTGATCCTGTTCCTGGGCCAGCAGATCAGAGGGGGAATGCAGTCCTGCAGCCTCAGGCAGTGCCGGCACAGCAAGGCGCAGTCCGCCTTGCCCCAGACAGGTGTGGTGCCCGCCGACGTGGTGGCCGTACGCCACCCGGCAATACCGCATGGGAGCAATCCATTTACGGTATGGCAACCCAACAGGCTGCATCATCCGAGATGATGGCTCAGGCCATGGATAGGGTGGCCACTTCCATTGTCCCCCCAGAAAGGCTGATGGAGCGACTAGAGCAGGCAACCGACTCCATCTGCCAGTCACACAGGGAGGACATGTTGGGGTCCAACAGGGACAGGCGGGCGGCACTGGCGACTCTGCAGGAGGCCATCTCCATTGAGTCCCAGGGCCACAGGGAAGCCCTGAGGCAGGAGCTCCTTCACCTCAGGACGACTCTTGTTGAGCTTGAGGCTTCAACACACCAAAGGACAGAACAGCAGCTGGAGCGTCTCACCCGTACGCTCTCAGCTGAGATGCAGGCAACGAGGGCGGAGGTCCGGGCATCCCGTGAGTTGTTGCATGGGGACCTCCGCACACCCATCCTCCAGAACCAGACCTACCACACCCGCATGCTTGCAGCCATGGAGGAGCAGACTAGGGCCTTGCGTGGGCTGCCTCCCATAGTGCAACCACCTCCGGATGCAGCTGCACAGGGTGATAATAGCGACAGCAGTGATACTCCCACAATAGGGTAGCCGTGTGGGCCATGAGCCCATGGAGGTGTTTTATCTTCCCAGGATCCACGCAGGTGGGTTCTGGTGTGCATCCTGTCCTCGGACCTCGTGGGTGGCCTCCCCAACCCCCCCGGGCCCATCAATGGCCATTTTTGATTGTTTCTTATTTTTATTTTTATTTTTATTTCTTTTATTCCCAATTTTTTTGGGACGATCTGTTGGCTTCGATCTGTTGGCTTCGATCTGTTGGCTTCCGTGGTTCCTGTGGGCATACGCTGCATTGTGGCTGGGCACATGCAGGCTTGTAATGTATTTGGTTCAGATGCTTGGGTTTGAGTCACACACACCCCTCCTGCTTCCCGTTTCCATGGGCTTGCAAAGGGTGTGCCCAAGTGACAGTGAATTACACAGTGACGTTGGACTCCCATGAGCTGTGTGGCCAGTCTGTAGTCAATACTGTGTATACATTCATAGTGCATATTGCTGTTGTGTTGTACACTGCATGTTGCATTGATGTGTAACTCTTCTTCTGTGTCTACCTCCCAATTTGCAGGTCCCTTCCTCATGTCCACACAAGGACCTCTAGTCTGGAGATGGGGACCATGTTGGCAGCAGTGCACCTACAACTCTACATGGCGACAATACTGCACAGTTGGTAGTGGTGGGAGTGCAGGCATTTCCAGGTGGTGAGACTACTAATATGTAACATTTGTGATTGCATGTTAATGGTACTACGTGCTCAAGTATGTTGTTGGTCCGGCATTGCTGTGAGCATTTCAGGTGTTGCAGGTTTCTAATAGTGCCACTGTACATAGTTAGACTGATGTCATGTTGTGGGGATTACTTTGTTTTCCTGCAATTAGCATGACATGGCACGGTGTGTCGTGTGGCGGTGCTGGGGTTGGGTTGGCTGACATGGCACTGTCCTCTTGTTGCATTTTGCAAGTGGGTATTCATTTTAGCTGCTTCAATGTGTAACTTCACAAAACTGCATTGGTGGTGTCTGAGTGGGTAGGGATGCACACATTGTGACACTTCCAGGTGAACAATCTCAGGCTGACATGGTATTCCCGGTTCATTCTCCAGACATTCAGGATCAGTGTCAGGTTGAGTCATCATTGATTGTCAGATGGAATGTGCCAGGGCAGTGTGCACTCCACAGGGGTGTGATTTCTATGTGAAGTAATTAGCCACTAGCTGTGTACGGGCTGCCTCCCCCCGTGCCCTTTCCCCTCCCATGCGCAGCGGCTGTGCATGTGGTTGGGGATGTGGGGCCACCACCATGTTCACGGCCAGGCCCCGGCGTGTTGCAACGTTGTGCAGGACACATGCTGCCACTATGATCCTGCACACTACTGGGGGAGCGTATAACAGCTGCCCGCCAGAACGGTCAAGGGAGCAAAAGCGTGACTTTAGCACTCCGAATGTGCGCTCCACTATGCCCCTGGTTGTAATGTGGGCTGTGTTATATCTTACCTGGGGTGGCGTGGTGGGGTTCCGAATTGGCGTCATCATGTGGGGGCTGAAAGGGTAGGCACTGTCCCCTGTGGAGGTGGTGATTGGTATCATTGGTGGGGTTGTGACCTTGCTCAGTATCCAACATGCATGCATGTGCAGTGGCATACATACTCACCAAGCAGCCATGTATCGCCATGCCGCCCAGCTTCTAGGTCCCGGCTTAGGGTGGACATTCGGTAAATGAAGCTGTCGTGGGTGGAGCCGGGATAGTTGGCATATACTGAGGTGATGATTCCCTTGGCATTACATGCTACCTGCACGTTGATGGAATGCCAGTGCTTGCGGTTCCTATAGATGTGCTCAGATGCCCTGGGGGGACGTAGAGCCACATGGGTGCAGTCGATGGCACCTAGCACTTTGGGGAATCGTGCCACAGCGTAAAAATCCAGGGCGGCAGCATGCCTTTCTGCAGGTGTTCTGGGCAGGTATATGTGCCTGCGGACTGATGGGCGTGCAGTCATGATGTTCAAGACCTGGTGTAGGCAGCGTGACTGGGTGGCCTGTGACACCCCACTCACTATGGCACTTGTCCGCTGAAATGATCCAGTGGCTAAGAAGTGCAGTACATTGAGGACCTTCTCCAGGGGGCTGAGTGCTTGGGAGCACAGGGTGGGTGATGTGAGGTCATCCTCCCACTCAGTCACCAGGTCCAGTATGATGTGTGGTGGAAACCTGTACCTCCCATACACCTGGTCATCAGGCATCCCGAAAAGGCTGGTTCTGGGTGTGAATATTCTGGCGCTGACTATCCTCCTCCTCCTCCTTTGGTAGCCCACTGCCACTGCTGCTAGGAACGGTATGTTCATCCTGGCGTCTGAGCTTGTTATTGTTAAAGTCCGCAATTTTATGCTTTGCGCGTGTTCTAGGCGAGCGTGTGACCCGCGCACCCCTGGAATCCAGTTCCCAGTCCAATAGCGTGTGGAAATTCACACGCACCACGGGATACAGCGTGTGACCCGCGCACCCCTGGAATCCAGTTCCCAGTCCAATAGCGTGTGGAAATTCACACGCACCACGGGATACAGCGTGTGACCCGCGCACCCCTGGAATCCAGTTCCCAGTCCAATAGCGTGTGGAAATTCACACGCACCACGGGATACAGGTTCGCTGACGTACTTGCGTGTGTATGTGGCCGCGCACCCATTAAATATACGTACATAGGCCAATCGCGTGTACGCGCACTTTTGTCCAATTACACGCAATGAAATACATGTACATAGGCCAATCACGCGATGACACTCTGACGTGCAGTATTTCCACGTGTGTTCCGTCATCACGTGCTGAGTGGGGAACGCCCGTGCGGGTCACGTCAGACGCGCTTACGCGCTGAGGGACTCTGGTCCAATAGAATCGCGTATGCGTGCTGACGCGCTTACGCGCTAAGGGCCTTTCCTCGGATTTCACGCTGACGTGCAGGATTTTCACGTGCCAAATCACTCCGTATCAAGCTGGCCACCCGAAAACACACGGAACACCACGCTCCTGCCCAGAAGGCCGAGTTACTGCCCCCCAGTGCCCTGAGCAGCCTCCCACGTGCTATCTGCTGCTGCCTGCCTGCCTGCCTGCCTGCTGCCACCGTGCCCTGCCATTTGGTGCCTGCACATCAGCCATCTGCAGGGGTCCAGTTGCTGTGTCCACCCCTGCTGGAACTGAAGACTCCCAACTGGGATTACATCGCTCCACAGCCCAGCCCCAGGACCCAGTTGCCCACCCGCACCTGCCTCTGGGGTTGCCATGTCGGGCACTTCCACATCTGGCACCAGTGGCAACCCCAGGCCAGAGGGGCAGAGGGGCACCAGCTTCACTGCCACCAAAGTTGGTGTCCTGGTGGAGCATGTCCTGGGGCAGTATGATGCCCTCTTTGGATCGTCCCGCGCCAGCAAGGAAGGACGGGAGAGGATCTGGGCCGACTGTGTGGTTGCCATCAACGCGGAGGGGGTGGCAACCCGCAACGTCCAGAAGATCAAGAAGCGCTGGGAGGACTTGAGGTCCAGGACCCTTGTGAAGGCCCGGCGCCTCGTGGAGGGGGGCCGGGGCCGCATGAGTTCCATCCAGAAGAGGGTCCTGGAACGCGTACGCCCAGCGCTCCACGCCCAGGTCCTTGAGAGGGAGGCCCGTCTGGAGTTGAGCGGTATGTGTCCAAGCATTACTGTGTGAGACAGGGCATGTTGCGGTGTGCTGGTTCTATGATACTTGCCTGTATGTGTGCCATGGGCCATGTATGCATGTATGTGTGCAGGGACATCATGGTAATGCATGTGCGACCAGTGATGTGTGACCCACATGGTTGTTGCATGTGTTGAAATGCGGCATGGGGAGCCCTATGCAGATTTTGGACATGAGAGCATGCCAGTCTCTGTACCTGGACATGGATGGGGGTGAAGGATGGGTGCTGATGCCAGGTACATATATGGTAGCCATGTCTGTGTGCCTGACCTGCGTGTCTGTGACTTGTGCATGCCATGGATGCATGACACATGTGTGTGACAATGCACAGATTCAGTGACGCACCCAACTTACCCTTGTTTCGCCTGTGTTCGGTGTGTTTGGGGCCAGATGGATGTGACTGAGGTGAAGTGTGTGCATGTGATATGCATGAGCCATGATGCATGTGAGTTACATATCATTGAATGTTTCTAGAGTCCATTGGACATGCATGGAAATGTCCATGGCATGCACCATGCCTGTTACTGTGTGTGTTTTGCCTGGACTGACCCATGTGTTGTGGAGGGACATGATGGAAGTGTACTTTGACAGTGGTGCTCATCTGCTATTGCTTCCTGTCTAGGGGACCATTGTACAGTAGCCTGATGCTTGTGTCCTTTGTCTCCCTCTACGCAGCGGCTAGTGAAGAAGAGGGCGGAGACGGCGCTGTGGAGCAAGGCGGCGGGGATGCCCCCACGGCTGCAGCGGAAGGGGTGGGTGAGCCCCCACAGGGGCCTGCTACGGCGGGAGACGGTGAGGAGCCATCCAGGTTGGTGGTTTGCACAGAGGAGGAGGAGGCCGGCACTGGTGCACACATGGGGCCTGGTGGGAGCATCCCTGCTGGTGCAAGTGGTGCAGTCCAGGGCCAGGGGCAGGAGGCAGCACAGGTCACCGTGGAGGGGCCTGTGCATGTCACTGTCCCTGACCCTGTGAGTGCACCACCATGCACCAGCAGGGATGCCCCATCCCAGGCCCGTCCGCAGGTAGAGGGGATGTCCATGTCACCTGACTCCCCTCCACCTGCGGACGTGGTAACCCCTGGCCGCGTGGAGAAGGTCCTGATTGGGGTCGCGATGCGCACGGCTGTGATTCGTGATGACGTGCGTGCTTCCCGGGAGGAGCACGCACGTCATCACGAAGTGCACCGTGCCGACGTGGCCCAATTGGGATCGGCCATGTTCGGGGGTTTCCTGCATGTGTTGGCCAATCTGACGGCCCTCTCCTCCTCTGTGCAGGCTATCCACCGGTCGTTCTCCTTGCCGTCTTCCGGCCCAGATGCCACCAGGGCCCCCTGTGGACCTGCCCCAACCAATGCAGCCAGCTCGGTGGGGATCCCATCCCTGCCACAGTTGGGAGTCGGAGGTCCAGCAGGGGTGGACAACACAGCAAGTGGACCCCAGCAGATGGAAGATGTGACGGCATCATCGGGCAGGGCACGTGCACGACGGCGTCTGTGGTTTCCATCAGCCTGGATGCCGTCGTGCTGGCAGAGGCAGTGGCGTCGGAGGCAGCAGCGGGCTCGACGTGGGAGGCATCATGGCTCGGGGCCATCAAGATCAGAGGGGCAGGCATCGGCCGGAGGGCAGGGCAACCCTGGGATGGTGGTGTGTTCCGTGTGGGAGGAGTTTGGCCAGTGGATAGGTGCGGAGTGGCAGCGGGCGGAAGAGGAGCGGCTCGCCATGGTCAGGGCGGAGTTCTCCATGCGTCGGGCATTGAGGCGGGCTGAGTGCCTCGAGGAAGCTCGCAGGGAGTTTGAGGTGGACATGGGGTTGTCCCTGCGAGACCTCGGGGCCAGGACAGAGTCCCGCCTCCAGGACATCGACATGGAGTTCGATGATGCCCTGGCCAGCAACATCACCAAGTGAGCCGCAGGACTTGCCCGCTGCCTTTGTATATAGTTATTTAGTTAGTTAGTGCTAGGTTTCCTTTATTTATTTTTATTATTTTGGACCGCTCGGACAATGGCCACTTTTTTGTACATATATTTTTCATTAGTTAGTGGTAGGTTTCATTTTTGGTGTTGGGCTCATGGACCCTGGAACATTCCTGTATATAGTTTGTTTTTTTGGGAGATACATTTTTTTGATTTCTTATTGTTTTCACCATGACGTAATGGTTTTTCATTAATTTCCTATGACATGATATTGCTTTGGACAAATTCATTTTAATTTTTTATTCCTTTGTTTTTTTGTTTATCACTTTTGTTCTCGGACATGGACCATTTATTTACTTAGCCACATCGTTGTATGTTTGAAAAGTTCACTTATTTTTGGTATTTAATACATTTTTTATATTTTCTTACACTTGTGTTATTTTCTCATTGGTTTGTTACATGTCATGATATGGGTTTTGACATTCACTTGCACCCATTGTGTATGTGTGTGTGACGGACATGTGGTCTTTTGCATACTTGGCATTGGGGTTGTGTCATGTGATTGCATTCACTATGTGGGTGGATGCAATCCTTGCCTGGGTGTTTGTGCTGGGTATGCTGGCCATTACTGCCATGATTGTGTATCGTCAGGACCTGGGGCCAGGGGGACATGTGTGGGGGCCTGCTGGCAGGTTCCCCACAGTGCTGGGGGGTGGGGGTGGTGGGAGACATGGGTGGGGGCCTGGTGGAGGCTGCCCCTGCACTGCTGGGGGGTGGGGGTGATAGGGGACATGGGTGGGGGCCTGGTGGAGGCTGCCCCTGGTGACTGGGGGGTGGGGGTGGTGGGTGACATGAGTGGGGGCCTGGTGGAGGGTGCCCCTGGTGGCGGGGGGGTGGGGGTGATAGGGGACATGAGTGGGGGCCTGGTGGAGGGTGCCCCTGGATGGTGGGGGCTGGGGGTGGTGGGAGACATGAGTGGGGGCCTGGTGGAGGGTGCCCCTGGTGGCGGGGGGTGGGGGTGGTGGGAGACATGAGTGGGGGCCTGGTGGAGGGTGCCCCTGGTGACTGGGGGGGTGGGGGTGGTGGGTGACATGAGTGGGGGCCTGGTGGAGGGTGCCCCTGGATGGTGGGGGGTGGGGGTGGTGGGAGACATGAGTGGGGGCCTGGTGGAGGCTGCCCCTGGTGACTGGGGGGGTGGGGGTGGTGGGTGACATGAGTGGGGGCCTGGTGGAGGCTGCCCCTGCACTGCTGGGGGGTGGGGGTGATAGGGGACATGGGTGGGGGCCTGGTGGAGGCTGCCCCTGGTGACTGGGGGGGTGGGGGTGGTGGGTGACATGAGTGGGGGCCTGGTGGAGGGTGCCCCTGGTGGCGGGGGGGGTGGGGGTGATAGGGGACATGAGTGGGGGCCTGGTGGAGGGTGCCCCTGGATGGTGGGGGCTGGGGGTGGTGGGAGACATGAGTGGGGGCCTGGTGGAGGGTGCCCCTGGTGGCGGGGGGGTGGGGGTGATAGGGGACATGAGTGGGGGCCTGGTGGAGGCTGCCCCTGCACTGCTGGGGGGTGGGGGTGGTGGGAGACATGGGTGGGGGCCTGGTGGAGGCTGCCCCTGCACTGCTGGGGGGTGGGGGTGATAGGGGACATGGGTGGGGGCCTGGTGGAGGCTGCCCCTGCACTGCTGGGGGGTGGGGGTGTTGGGAGACATGAGTGGGGGCCTGGTGGAGGGTGCCCCTGGTGACTGGGGGGGTGGGGGTGGTGGGTGACATGAGTGGGGGCCTGGTGGAGGCTGCCCCTGGTGACTGGGGAGGTGGGGGTGGTGGGTGACATGAGTGGGGGCCTGGTGGAGGCTGCCCCTGGATGGTGGGGGCTGGGGGTGGTGGGAGACATGAGTGGGGGCCTGGTGGAGGGTGCCCCTGGTGGCGGGGGGGTGGGGGTGATAGGGGACATGAGTGGGGGCCTGGTGGAGGCTGCCCCTGCACTGCTGGGGGGTGGGGGTGGTGGGAGACATGGGTGGGGGCCTGGTGGAGGCTGCCCCTGCACTGCTGGGGGGTGGGGGTGATAGGGGACATGGCTGGGGGCCTGGTGGAGGCTGCCCCTGCACTGCTGGGGGGTGGGGGTGGTGGGAGACATGAGTGGGGGCCTGGTGGAGGGTGCCCCTGGTGACTGGGGGGGTGGGGGTGGTGGGTGACATGAGTGGGGGCCTGGTGGAGGCTGCCCCTGGTGACTGGGGGGGTGGGGGTGGTGGGTGACATGAGTGGGGGCCTGGTGGAGGCTGCCCCTGCACTGCTGGGGGGTGGGGGTGATAGGGGACATGGGTGGGGGCCTGGTGGAGGCTGCCCCTGGTGACTGGGGGGGTGGGGGTGGTGGGTGACATGAGTGGGGGCCTGGTGGAGGGTGCCCCTGGTGGCGGGGGGGTGGGGGTGATAGGGGACATGAGTGGGGGCCTGGTGGAGGGTGCCCCTGGATGGTGGGGGCTGGGGGTGGTGGGAGACATGAGTGGGGGCCTGGTGGAGGGTGCCCCTGGTGGCGGGGGGGTGGGGGTGATAGGGGACATGAGTGGGGGCCTGGTGGAGGCTGCCCCTGCACTGCTGGGGGGTGGGGGTGGTGGGAGACATGGGTGGGGGCCTGGTGGAGGCTGCCCCTGCACTGCTGGGGGGTGGGGGTGATAGGGGACATGGGTGGGGGCCTGGTGGAGGCTGCCCCTGCACTGCTGGGGGGTGGGGGTGGTGGGAGACATGAGTGGGGGCCTGGTGGAGGCTGCCCCTGGTGACTGGGGGGTTGGGGGTGGTGGGTGACATGAGTGGGGGCCTGGTGGAGGCTGCCCCTGCACTGCTGGGGGGTGGGGGTGATAGGGGACATGGGTGGGGGCCTGGTGGAGGCTGCCCCTGGTGACTGGGGGGGTGGGGGTGGTGGGTGACATGAGTGGGGGTCTGGTGGAGGGTGCCCCTGGTGGCGGGGGGGTGGGGGTGATAGGGGACATGAGTGGGGGCCTGGTGGAGGGTGCCCCTGGATGGTGGGGGCTGGGGGTGGTGGGAGACATGAGTGGGGGCCTGGTGGAGGGTGCCCCTGGTGGCGGGGGGGTGGGGGTGGTGGGAGACATGAGTGGGGGCCTGGTGGAGGGTGCCCCTGGTGACTGGGGGGGTGGGGGTGGTGGGTGACATGAGTGGGGGCCTGGTGGAGGGTGCCCCTGGATGGTGGGGGGTGGGGGTGGTGGGAGACATGAGTGGGGGCCTGGTGGAGGCTGCCCCTGGTGACTGGGGGGGTGGGGGGGTGGGTGACATGAGTGGGGGCCTGGTGGAGGCTGCCCCTGCACTGCTGGGGGGTGGGGGTGATAGGGGACATGGGTGGGGGCCTGGTGGAGGCTGCCCCTGGTGACTGGGGGGGTGGGGGTGGTGGGTGACATGAGTGGGGGCCTGGTGGAGGGTGCCCCTGGTGGCGGGGGGGTGGGGGTGATAGGGGACATGAGTGGGGGCCTGGTGGAGGGTGCCCCTGGATGGTGGGGGCTGGGGGTGGTGGGAGACATGAGTGGGGGCCTGGTGGAGGGTGCCCCTGGTGGCGGGGGGGGTGGGGTGATAGGGGACATGAGTGGGGGCCTGGTGGAGGCTGCCCCTGCACTGCTGGGGGGTGGGGGTGGTGGGAGACATGGGTGGGGGCCTGGTGGAGGCTGCCCCTGCACTGCTGGGGGGTGGGGGTGATAGGGGACATGGGTGGGGGCCTGGTGGAGGCTGCCCCTGCACTGCTGGGGGGTGGGGGTGGTGGGAGACATGAGTGGGGGCCTGGTGGAGGGTGCCCCTGGTGACTGGGAGGGGTGGGGGTGGTGGGTGACATGAGTGGGGGCCTGGTGGAGGCTGCCCCTGGTGACTGGGGGGTTGGGGGTGGTGGGTGACATGAGTGGGGGCCTGGTGGAGGCTGCCCCTGGATGGTGGGGGCTGGGGGTGGTGGGAGACATGAGTGGGGGCCTGGTGGAGGGTGCCCCTGGTGGCGGGGGGGGGTGGGGGTGATAGGGGACATGAGTGGGGCCTGGTGGAGGCTGCCCCTGCACTGCTGGGGGGTGGGGGTGGTGGGAGACATGGGTGGGGGCCTGGTGGAGGCTGCCCCTGCACTGCTGGGGGGTGGGGGTGATAGGGGACATGGGTGGGGGCCTGGTGGAGGCTGCCCCTGCACTGCTGGGGGGTGGGGGTGGTGGGAGACATGAGTGGGGGCCTGGTGGAGGGTGCCCCTGGTGACTGGGGGGGTGGGGGTGGTGGGTGACATGAGTGGGGGCCTGGTGGAGGCTGCCCCTGGTGACTGGGGGGGTGGGGGTGGTGGGTGACATGAGTGGGGGCCTGGTGGAGGCTGCCCCTGCACTGCTGGGGGGTGGGGGTGATAGGGGACATGGGTGGGGGCCTGGTGGAGGCTGCCCCTGGTGACTGGGGGGTGGGGGTGGTGGGTGACATGAGTGGGGGCCTGGTGGAGGGTGCCCCTGGTGGCGCGGGGGTGGGGGTGATAGGGGACATGAGTGGGGGCCTGGTGGAGGGTGCCCCTGGATGGTGGGGGCTGGGGGTGGTGGGAGACATGAGTGGGGGCCTGGTGGAGGGTGCCCCTGGTGGCGGGGGGGTGGGGGTGATAGGGGACATGAGTGGGGGCCTGGTGGAGGCTGCCCCTGCACTGCTGGGGGGTGGGGGTGGTGGGAGACATGGGTGGGGGCCTGGTGGAGGCTGCCCCTGCACTGCTGGGGGGTGGGGGTGATAGGGGACATGGGTGGGGGCCTGGTGGAGGCTGCCCCTGCACTGCTGGGGGGTGGGGGTGGTGGGAGACATGAGTGGGGGCCTGGTGGAGGCTGCCCCTGGTGACTGGGGGGGTGGGGGTGGTGGGTGACATGAGTGGGGGCCTGGTGGAGGCTGCCCCTGCACTGCTGGGGGGTGGGGGTGATAGGGGACATGGGTGGGGGCCTGGTGGAGGCTGCCCCTGGTGACTGGGGGGTGGGGGTGGTGGGTGACATGAGTGGGGGCCTGGTGGAGGGTGCCCCTGGTGGCGGGGGGGTGGGGGTGATAGGGGACATGAGTGGGGGCCTGGTGGAGGGTGCCCCTGGATGGTGGGGGCTGGGGGTGGTGGGAGACATGAGTGGGGGCCTGGTGGAGGGTGCCCCTGGTGCCGGGGGGGTGGGGGTGGTGGGAGACATGAGTGGGGGCCTGGTGGAGGGTGCCCCTGGTGACTGGGGGGGTGGGGGTGGTGGGTGACATGAGTGGGGGCCTGGTGGAGGGTGCCCCTGGATGGTGGGGGGTGGGGGTGGTGGGAGACATGAGTGGGGGCCTGGTGGAGGCTGCCCCTGGTGACTGGGGGGGTGGGGGTGGTGGGTGACATGAGTGGGGGCCTGGTGGAGGCTGCCCCTGCACTGCTGGGGGGTGGGGGTGATAGGGGACATGGGTGGGGGCCTGGTGGAGGCTGCCCCTGGTGACTGGGGGGGTGGGGGTGGTGGGTGACATGAGTGGGGGCCTGGTGGAGGGTGCCCCTGGTGACGGGGGTGTGGGGGTGATAGGGGACATGAGTGGGGGCCTGGTGGAGGGTGCCCCTGGATGGTGGGGGCTGGGGGTGGTGGGAGACATGAGTGGGGGCCTGGTGGAGGGTGCCCCTGGTGGCGGGGGGGTGGGGGTGATAGGGGACATGAGTGGGGGCCTGGTGGAGGCTGCCCCTGCACTGCTGGGGGGTGGGGGTGGTGGGAGACATGGGTGGGGGCCTGGTGGAGGCTGCCCCTGCACTGCTGGGGGGTGGGGGTGATAGGGGACATGGGTGGGGGCCTGGTGGAGGCTGCCCCTGCACTGCTGGGGGGTGGGGGTGGTGGGAGACATGAGTGGGGGCCTGGTGGAGGGTGCCCCTGCACTTCTGGGGGGTGGGGGTGGTGGGAGACATGGGTGGGGGCCTGGTGGAGGCTGCCCCTGGTGGCGGGGGGGTGGGGGTGGTGGGAGACATGAGTGGGGGCCTGGTGGAGGGTGCCCCTGGTGGCGGGGGGGTGGGGGTGGTGGGAGACATGAGTGGGGGCCTGGTGGAGGGTGCCCCTGGTGACTGGGGGGGTGGGGGTGGTGGGTGACATGAGTGGGGGCCTGGTGGAGGGTGCCCCTGGATGGTGGGGGGTGGGGGTGGTGGGAGACATGAGTGGGGGCCTGGTGGAGGCTGCCCCTGGTGACTGGGGTGGTGGGGGTGGTGGGTGACATGAGTGGGGGCCTGGTGGAGGCTGCCCCTGCACTGCTGGGGGGTGGGGTGATAGGGGACATGGGTGGGGGCCTGGTGGAGGCTGCCCCTGGATGGTGGGGGGTGGGGGTGGTGGGAGACATGAGCAGGTGTGCAGGGTAGTCCCCTGTTTTGTGGGCTGTCTGCAGGGGCCGTCGAGGGTGACAGGACCCACCCAGCCTAATCGCGTGTGTAACTTCGCACGCACCCCTGTAATACACGTACCAAGCCAAATCGCGTGTGATAATTCCCGCGCACCCCTGAAATACACGCGCCCAGGCTATTCGCGTGTGGAAATTCCCGCGCACCCCTGAAATACACGTACCCTGCTGTAATCGCGTGTGGGACTTCCCGCGCACCCCTGTAATACACGCGCCCAGCCTATTCGCGTGTGGAAATTCCCGCGCACCCCTGAAATACACGCGCCCAGGCTATTCGCGTGTGGAACTTCCCGCGCACCCCTGAAATACACGCGGCCAGGCTATTCGCGTGTGGAACTTCCCGCGCACCCCTGAAATACACGTACCCTGCTGTAATCGCGTGTGGGACTTCCCGCGCACCCCTGAAATACACGCGGCCAGGCTATTCGCGTGTGGAACTTCCCGCGCACCCCTGAAATACACGTCCCCTGCTGTAATCGCGTGTGGGACTTCCCGCGCACCCCTGAAATACACGCGTCCAGGCTATTCGCGTGTGGAACTTCCCGCGCACCCCTGAAATACACGCGGCCAGGCTATTCGCGTGTGGAACTTCCCGCGCACCCCTGAAATACACATACCCTGCTGTAATCGCGTGTGGGACTTCCCGCGCACCCCTGAAATACACGCGGCCAGGCTATTCGCGTGTGGAACTTCCCGCACACCCCTGAAATACACGTACCCTGCTGTAATCGCGTGTGGGACTTCCCGCGCACCCCTGAAATACACGCGGCCAGGCTATTCGCGTGTGGAAATTCCCGCGCACCCCTGAAATACACGTACCCTGCTGTAATCGCGTGTGGGACTTCCCGCGCACCCCTGAAATACACGCGGCCAGGCTATTCGCGTGTGGAAATTCCCGCGCACCCCTGAAATACACGTACCCCGCTGTAATCGCGTGTGGAACTTCCCGCGCACCCCTGAAATACACGCGGCCAGGCTATTCGCGTGTGGAAATTCCCGCGCACCCCTGAAATGCACGTACCCTGCTGTAATCGCGTGTGGACCTTCCCGCGCACCCCTGAAATCCACGTACCCGGCCAAATCGCGTGTGAGACTTCCCGCGCACACGTATTTTTTGTCAGCGTGTCCGTGTTTGTGGGTACCCCTTTGCACCTCATTTGTCCTGGAGGGCCACAGTATAGGACATTCATCATGGCAGTATATGGGTGCTATTTGTTGGCACTCCTTTTGGCGCACATTTCTTACAGCCGCTGAGACGCTACCGCCTGCTTTCTTGTGGCGGTCGTGTTTGTGCCTGTGCGCTGGTTTGAGGGTGCGCTTTTTTGACCTATTCTATTCCATGAATACGTGTTGTAGGCGAACGTGTGGGCGTTCTGCGCACTTTTACCCTGTGCTTCCCCCGTGACGCCCACATTTTGGCAAGTTGTTCCCCATTCCGAGTGTTACGCCCCGTGTTCCGCCTACTTTTGTTGCGTGCGTCGCGCTATGTGCGATTTTCGCTGTGGACTGTGCGATTTTCGCTGTGACCTGGCGCATGCCGTTAGATGGCCTGTGCGCCAACGTGCGCCGCGCACTTTCTTATCGCACGTCCGATGGTTTTCTCGCGCACGGCCTTCCATGAATCGATGTGCGCTGCTTTTCGTGCGATTTTCGCTATTCCACTGCGATTGTCGCTATTCCACTGCGAATCGCACGTTTTTGGCCACTTGCGCCGCGCTAATTATTCCATGAATCGGCCTGTTAGTCGTTACTCGGATTACGAGGACGAACAGTTGCGCGAAGTTCGTGCATAAGCACCATCATTATTCTCAACACGGCCCGTGTGAGGCAGGCTGCCCTGAAGTCTGGCAGCTCAGTGATGCATTGCAGTCGTGGCTCGCCTTCCGAAATGTAGGCCAGGCATCCCGAGTTTTCTCGGCAGCAGCAGTTCTCGTCCTCAGTTGGCATTAGCTCGCACCGATTGCATGTGCACCAGGTGGAGACGCCGTCCATTCGACTAGGCCCAGGCTCTTCATCTGTTGATTCGTCCTGCCAACTGCCGTCCGAATCCCCATCGTTTTCGCATGCTTCCCTTTCCAGTAGTTCCTCCTCGGTATACTCGGGCTCGTACATGTAGGGCATTATTGTAGCCATTGTGTGTTAAACAAACTAAAATAATTTATAGCGGTGGTACTGGTATCTGTTCACACGGGCTACAAGCTGCGAAGGTAGCTGACCAGAGCACTGAAACGAGTCAAAGAATACTCAAAGTAACACAGAGAGAGGAATGGAATCGAAAATCTGCTGCTGTGTGTTGTGAAACGGTCTGTTTATATTTATTGAGGAAAGAGGCGTCCTGCCATTTCCATGGCGACACGTCATTAGCTGAAACGCAGCGAATGTTGACACGAGACGTGCTTTGGCGTTGAGAAAATGGGCGGTACGAGTCTGCTGATGACAGGCTCAGGGGCGGGGGAATTGATTTAGTGCCGCAAAAGCAGGTCAGCCAGGGCGATCAGGGAAAAGATAGGATTATCAGAAAATGGCGGCTCCCTGATGCTTGTTTTCGCGTGCGTTTAATGGACGAAAACTCGGGTAAGGTCCATAGGAAAGTTTTCTAAAATCGAGCCATTTAGGCTTAAAAAAACATGGCCGACATGTAGGGACAATAAAAATTTTTACTAGACCATGCCTTTAAGGGTGTCTCTAAGAAGTATAGGGACCCCATCGCCATGTCCCACAGAGTGATTAGCTGTGATCACAAAATAACCCAGGGGGACCAAATCATTCAACTACTGTTGAATGCTCATCTAGCCAGGTCTCAAGAATGCATGGGATGTCCAGACTTAAGTCTAGTGCCACATCATGTAGAAAGAAAACAAATGTTCACTGCTGAATGGGTATTTAGCAGTAGAGCTTGAATATAGGCACGTTCACCGGCCATCTCAGGTGCCACCAGCAGCACATAAGGCAGAGGGGGAGCCCCAGAAAACTACCATGTACAAGGGGGAGACAGTAGGTCTGAAGATGCTACCTGTAGTGTGTGTAAATCCCAACTAATGGAAAAGCTAGGGAGAAATTTGCAAGCACAGCTACGTAAAATACTTCTCCTGTCTTGGACTCGCAGTTTTGTGGATTTCGACAGGTTTTTGTGAAAAGAGGTACAAAAACAATATGAGTGTGTAGACATGGATGTCCAACAGCTTGTCCTCTGACCTCTTAAGGTTTACTTATTCAGAAATACTTTTAGAGGTGTAGATTCAGAAGAATGGAAAAGTTCCAGGACTCCACACATTTTTTTGATTGATCATTTCCAGAAATGAATGTGTCTGGTGATGATTGAGGACAGACCGCTGATCCATCGCTCTCCTTGAGCAGATTGCTACGTGGACTCTACAGCTACAATCCGCTTTCTATTTAGAGGAAAACTCCAGTTTCCAACTTCAAATACACCGCGCATGCGCAGAGCGCTGCGCGTTGTGCGAGCAGTGTGTCTGGCGTCCGAGTCGGTAGGAGCGGTAAGCGGTTTCCCCCCCCTTTCCTTTCCTCCTCCGTTGGCTCCTGTGTGGCTCCCCACCAAAGGAACTGTCCCATCTGCACCATCAACGAACCAAACAAGACCCAAAATTTCTATCAGTCCAGCGTCTAAACAAGGACAGCTGAAAGGGGATAACGAACCTCGACTTCCAAGCCTTTCTCTCCTCCCCTCCCCCTCTTGTTTTTCACCTTTCTCTTTCTTCCTTCCCCACCCTTCCTACCTCTCTACTCCCGCCGCCAGGAAAACGCTACACCCCGACCCAAAACATCATGGCCCCGCTTACCCCCATTGAGGGCGAGTCGGGGAGACGCCTGAGAAGCAGTAAACTGTCGGCTGAAAACGGGGAAGGAAGAGACGCACTGCCGCCACGGCCCCCGACGACCCAGGCACTGCAAGCACGAACAGTCGAAATTGACCCAGAGAACCTGGAGCTGACAAATACACCCGAGGCAGCATCTCCCACAGACTTGCTGCAGACCGCAGAACTGAGCACGTCACAGACTAGATCTGAGGACGGAGCGGAGGGTGCAACGGCCCCGACGCCAATGTCGGCTGTGGTTCCGGCACCAGAACTTGAAACATCAAAAGCACAGTCTAGCAAACTGGAGCCAATTCCAACCCCTTCCTTAATCCCTGGCCTTTCTACCGTGTTGACGAGTGGCACCCAGCCTGAGACTGTCGGAGGATGGCCTCGGCATGTGAACGAACGGCCGGGGGGGACGATCCTCCATCAGGTGCCAGACGTCAGACTCATAAACATGACCCCGAAACCAGCGTGCGACCTTCCACTTGGAGCAGATGGGGGTCTCGACCTGCAGGCACAGGTTCCTCCCTTGCCAAAACACTCGACTATAGCCCAGATTCACAGCACAATGAGCGCACCTACGGAAAAACCTGCACTTGAACCCCAGCACGGACAAGCCCATAAGAATCAGCTCAAATGACGCCTCAAACTCTGAACAAGATGACCAGTCGCTCATACAGGAACTGCGGAGCGCAGACGATGTAGTTTTTGAGTCAAGCAACGACGGAAAATCCAATCACTGGAGCCCCCCAGGGAAGCCGGTGGGGCTGGAAGCACAAACTCAGGACGTCCACAAATTAATCAATGGTGAACCCACCGTAGAGACTATCACAAAGTCGGTGGCTAGCACCTTAAACGTGTCAGGCGACTCCCAGACCAACGAAAAGAAGATCCCCAGAAGTATCATGGGGAAAGAAAACTCAACACCAAAGGGAAGCAATGTGAAAACAAAAACGGCACCAATCAAAACACTCTAAAAAAAACACTGAAAGGTAGGTCCCAAAACACAGTGGGGGGCTAAGTGCTTTCCAACCCCACTGATATCATCTTCCCTAAAAGAATACTTCTTGAAACAGCACAAAAGAAAACTGGACCAAGACTCAGAGCTATTGGACGCTGAGATCCTGGAGGCCATACAAGAACCCCCTCCAGCGAACAAAACACATACAACTGACCAAAATACCCCCAAACAGGATGCAACCCTAAAACCACACGCACAGAAGGCACCTAATGAAGATGCCATACCAGAGGCAGCTCCCGTGAAGCATCCTGTAGATACCTTAACACAACCAGCTGCCATCTCTACAACCTCGGTGAGCCCCTCACCACAAATAGCTATAAAACGGAAAAAAACTCAGACTCACAACAGGCCCAGGGCTCATTTCGCCCGCTATTATCCAGCACACCTGTACTCGACCAGGCCAGGACAGCAACAGGTCAGGCCCAAGCAGAGGACCGTTATGCGTGGACTAGACCTTACATACAAGGAAATGTTCGTGGAAACCTCTTGGCCCAAGCTGTGGGCTCAGGTCACCCACAAGAAATAACAACACCCCCAGAGAGAAGACATCAAGACAGACTCCCCCAGAAATCAAGCGACAGGGGTTTGCATACTCCTGCCAAAAGCAGACGGCTAAGCGAAATCTCAGCATCAGCCCAAAAGGAGTCCCTGAGCAAGAAAATTGACTTACTATCAATAATGTCAGCAGTAACAATAGCTCTAAATCCGTTTGGGAAACTATGAGTCAATAAATGAGGCCCTAAAAGACAATACCACAATGATAGCCACAATGACCACCAAACTCACCTTCATTGAAGGGTATCTAACAGCCCTTGAATCAAATACCAACAAGACGCAAGTGGCCTTGGAGACGAAAATCGCAAAACTTGAAGACCAGCTAAAGGAAAGATGCTCAATGACACAAATTTACACCATCTCATCCTCCAAGTCTACTCAAACTACCGAAGAATTGAAAAAGAAGGATCTGGCTCTTATCTTCACAAAAACAACACCACCACAAACAGCCATAATGTTAGAAACCAGGACACAAAATGGCCCAACGATGAGCGAACCCCATCAAAGGCAATTGCCGAAGAAAAGAAATCAGAAAAAGAAATCTGAAACGACCGATTCACTAAACCAAACATTGGGAAAGCCACCGCAAGTGCTGCTGGTACCAAGCGATGACAGCCAGGAAGCAAAAGTAAAGAGGTCGAAAGAACCAACAAGAGAGACACCTGCAACTAAGCCAGCTGATCTCGGACGTGATCACTCACCCAAAACTATAGAACACTTCCAAGCCAACAGCAAACTGATGAACCTGTCTCAACACCTTGACACATCGGAGGAGCTAGTGGCCTCACCAAAAGAATGCATGAGCAATGACAAGTTACCCTCGACCCCCCAGTCAAAGAAACAGCCGTTGGGCCAACAAGACGATCATATCCAAAGAGAAGTTGGGGCCGAGAGTCCACAACATAGGTCCCGATCAAATACGGCCATTGCTGCCACTCCGGAAAAAAAAGGCTCAATCAAACAAGGCCACACACTCAAAGAGACAACCGGAAAAACTCACCTAGGGCCGATATATAAATATTGACCTAATGCCTATCGAGCAACAACACCCACCGATGAACCAAGGATAAAACCGGGTGGAAAGTCGACGGACGAAAAACTGAAAGGAACATCAATCTTTAAACTGGAACAAATTTCATCCAAGGAAGGATACATGGTGCTGAACAGAAAAATGGTACTAAAAACCGTGGCCAAAGTGAGCATGCTTCGCCACTTGACCACTGAAGACTTTCGGCTGGTCGAGCCATACCATCGCGACCACAAAGCAAGACCTATCTGCATATAAGAACTAGAGTAATACATGAAATTTCCACAGACGTGACAAAAGATCTGCACCATTTGGGACTCAAACTTCAACTATTACAAAAACCCCACCCCGAGCAAACTGATCAGGAAATTCGCAAGAGGGGATCACCAAGGAAATACCACCATTCACTGAGAACAGAAGTATTGCATAAAAAAGGTCAAGAGCAAGATTCTCCTTGGCGGCGTGTAGTTCTGGACCAGAACACAAAGCCTCGCTCTGAGGGGGCCCACAGAATGGAAGAGGGTAGGAACCACGGCAAATTCACAGGCCATACAAGCCCACATACGATGTCCAAAAATCGAACATCACACACAAGCCAGCAAAGGCCCCTAGAAAGAAAATCTGACTCCCGGAACTGTCCTGCGAATAGTGCCAACCTAAAAACACACCAGTCGGAAAAAGCTACAAGCGGCCCATAGAAATGGATAGCAGACACTTTTGGCCACAACCAGAAGAAATAGCAACTAACACTGAGTTCCAAAGATCCCGCCGATCTGGTTGATAAATCAGCAACAAAGATCTTCAAGAACGACTTAGCGATGGCGTCTTGGAACACAAGAGGGTACAAACACCTAACCCGCCCCAGCGACGTCAACTTGGGAACCTTTGACATCATATGCCTACAGGAAACCTGGCTAACTGACAAGCCCTCCCTGGACGGGTTCACAATTGAACTATCTCCTGCATCCAGGTCTCTGTTGGGAAGACCGTCCTCGGGCCTATTAACGGCTATCCGTACAGGCTCAGCAATAACACCGAAAACAACATTAAGGAAGCTTACGGCATGCTTACCACTTTAATATCATGGGACCATCGCGATCTATAGCTCAACACATGGACCACATCTGACTTTGCCATAATCAATCTTTATTTGAATCCCGAGAGAAAAACTACAAAAGAATTTTGTAATTCTGTCACAAACGCTATCGGCAAAATCAATGTGGACCTCAAGGTGGATAACATCATTATCTGTGGTGACCTGAACGCCAAATGTGGGACGAAGCCCACAGCCCCAAATACACCATCTCGTTGCCCTTTGGCTGACGAAAGAGGTCTGGCGTGGTCAAAACTAATGAAATCCAGAAATCTATACAACATGGCGACGCTACAAGAATCCGACCCTCAGATCCCGACTTGGGAAAGGCAAGAAGCATCCGCCACTTTGGATTACATCTTCATATCACAAGGCCTGATTCCCCACATTATTTCCTTCAACGTTCAGAAAACAATAGAAAGCAATAGAAAGCGACCACAACCTTCTCTTAATGTCTGGGGGGGGGGAAGAAGTTCTACTCACCAGCTGTCGAATCAAACAAGCGACAAACTCGGCTCCGCCTCACCTCAGGCAACATAAGAACTATAAAGGAAAAACTAACCACGTCTCCAGGATCAAAATTACCAGGCCTGGTAGCCGAAAGACCCGAATACTTATCCCTACTGAGCCCCCATAAGGTGAGCTTCAGAGGAAAGAAACAGAAACAGCTTCAACACACTCACACTTTCGACCATATTGTGGTCGCGAAGCGCCGCAAATTGAGAAACCTGAAAAACTCTGCACTCCACCACCAGACTGAAGAGGGCTGGACCTCGTATCATAAGGGAGCAAAGCTTTACAAATCTTGGATCAAACACCACAGGTCTACTCTTTACCAAAATGATGCGGAAGCTATGCTGAACAACTGGGCGTCCAGAAACACAAGAGATTTCTGGACCCTACTGAAGAGCATACATGGGCAGAAGGCACCTTTACTCTCAAACACTGTCTCTGAACAAAACTGGGTCACTCACTTTACGGACCTGTTCCGCCTCCCCTCAACATCAGAACTGAAGGAACCACTGATGAGACAGGAACCCTGGATATCTCTAACAGATGTGGAAGACATAATCAGGGCAATTGTCAAACTGAAGGTTTCGAGAGCCCCAGGCCCTGACGGCCTGACCAACATAGATCTCAAAAGACACCCGGAAGAATGGGCGGCAGTGATCAGTGAACTCTTCAACCATTGTCAAAAATCGAAACAAATCCCAGAATCTTGGACAGAAGCAATACTGGTCCCAATCTTCAAAAAAGGACCCAGAGTATGTCCGATCAACTATAGGCCAATCGCCCTACTGGACATTATTGGCAAAATCTTCACGTCACTGTTGCTTTCGCACTTTCAAAAATGGGCCAGAGGCTCTCCCACTAACGATATGTTCCAGACAGGATTTCAGAAGGGCGCCGGCATGGAAATCAACTTACTAATTCTAAACATCATAAAAGCGAAAGTAAAAGCAGGCGCCCCAAAGGTCTTTCTGGCTCTAGTAGACCTCTCGCAGGCTTTTGGCAGGGTGGACCGTACAAAACTTTGGTCAAAACTAAGAACTTGGAACTGTCCGCAACCAGTGCTCGAACCCATAATGGCCTTACATACAGCAACATCGATGCGTGTCCGACTGAGTCAACAAGGCCAACTTTCAAACATCATCTATTCGGAACGAGGGGTTAAGCAAGGCTGCCCACTGGCCCCACCACTTTTTATTTCCTTCATTGGAGATTTTCCAAATCACTGAAAACAAAATTAGCTCCTTCCCCCCCAAAGGTTGGATTGAGCAAAGTCTCCAGACTGTGGTATGCAGATGACTTGATACTCATGTATCAGACCAAAATAGGTCTCCAGCGGCAATTAACGAACCTAACATCATACATGAAAAACAACAACCTGGAAATGAATAAACCGAAGTCCAAAGTCCTTCTCTTTTCCAAATCGACAAACGAAGCCAAAGCATTGCGGGTGTGGTTCCTAGAAAAGACAAAAATTGAAGTATTAAAAGAATACAAATACCTCGACGTATGGATCAACAACTCCTTGAAAGACAACAGTACGCAGAAATCCCTATGGGACAAAATAAGAAACCTGACGGCACAAACAAGAGCTGTGGACAAAAAATTTGGAAACTTTTCATGGTTGCCAGCACTGCCTTTCTACAAATCCAAAGTTGTACCAGCCCTCACTTACGGAATGAGTGCCAATCTAAATTTGCCAACAGAAATCTGGACCCAGCTTGAAGGTTTCCTGTGGAAGTTGGTACTGGGCCTTCCAAAGTCATCACCCATGGCTGCAATTCGGCGAGATTTAGGCCTGTTGTCTCTACTGTCAGTGGTAGACCAAAGTGCTATGCAGCTGTACAGAAAAACTCTGCTGCCCAATACCCTCCCAGTCTTCCAGGTGGTAGCCGACGAGATAAAGAGCGGCAGATGCAACCCACTCAACGCATGGGTAAGAAAACTTCAAGGAAAACTGGAAGAGTTATCTTGCACAGAGGAACTCCTGATCACAAAACCAAACAGAGTGAAGTGTAAAATGGAGCAACAAGACTGGATCACCACCAATGATAAGATCTTGGCATACAAATCCCTAAAGCATCTTCCACCCGGCCATAACAAACTAAAAACGCTGTTGAAATACTGTGAGAAATTTCTGGATAAGGCACTCAGAAAACTCTTTATGAGAGCCTGTCTAAACCTGCTCCATACCAGGGAAATCCTGGCCATCAGATCTAAATCTCCTATAGCTACATGCCACCTGTGTGAAAAACACGAACAAACAGAAACAGTAAGACATCTGCTCACGACCTGTCCTGAAATGAACGAAGAAAGGAAAGCGTACTTGGCACCACTTATATCCTACCCGTCTGCGATAAATGAAGAAACGGGATGGAAACGACTAATCGCAGGGGACTCAGCAGGATGGTCGAAGGCCGCAGTGAAACTCTTGGAGATAGCATTTAAAAAGGCAAACTCGGAGAACGACAGTCTGTAACTATCCAAGGGCTACGCAAAAGAAAATGCAAAACGAAAGTGGTGCCCTAAGTACATTACAAAAACCATGAATGTCGAACGTCAAAAAAAATTGTAAAAATCTTAAATGGTTAAACACAAAGAAAAAAAAAAAGAAATGAATGGTCACCTGGATCCCTTTAAAACTAATCAACTATGTGAATGTCAATAGATTTCTGCAAACTGGTGGGAAACTGAGATCATAACTCTATTACAGAAAAGATGTGATGCAGACGCTTCCAATTAGTGTCCAATCTCCCTCTCCATGTCTTGCAGTTTGTCAAAATATTATGGAAAGGGGGCGTGGCTTGGCGCCAAGGCAAGATGGCTGCCTAGAAGATCAGCTCCACCCCACATCAAATTTAAAAAGCATTTAGGTATCATATAATCTATCAAAACTTACCTTAATCTTCCTCCCGAGCGCGGCCGACATCCCGCTGTTACTCGGCGACTTCTTCCGCAGCTCCGGCGTGCTGGAAGGCTTCACACTCTGTCAGCTCTTCATACAGGATTCCGCATCGGATGCACGCCGGCACGCGAACCGCCCCACGTGAGGAGAGGAGCGGCGTGCAACATCAGCTGACATCCTGGTCTTGGCATAGACGTGCAGCACCTCCTCACGAGTGCGCCATCTGCTGGAAAACAAAGATAACAAAACAAAAAATACAGTAAGAAGCAATTCTAAAGTATAACTTAAACTGTACATAAATAAATACTGAAGCAGAAAGTTTATTAAAAAAAAGAGAGAAAAAAAAAACATTTTTTTATTTTTTATTTTTTATTAAGAGGACTGTTTGGATATAAAAGAAAAGAAGTAATACAGGATGAATAATAGTTGCAACGCAAGTCTTAAGTCTTATTAAGGAGTTCGAAAAAAAAAAAAAACAGTGAAGGGGCTAGCAGGCTACATCTCAATTGTATACGAAGCTCAAAAAGTATGATACTGAACACGTTATTCAGACTCCCATTTGCATAATCTCCTCTCTCCTTTTAAATTTCATACCACTGCCATACATTATTGCTGCAACCGTCTTATACGATACAAACAGACTGGTTTACAACTAACCCACCGCAGTACTCCTACAACTCCACTGGTACAAACCTCTCCTTTTGGATAACAGCTCCAATCAACATATCTATTTCTATCTCCAGTAGTATATGCCTTATTATTCTGGGCTTTTCCATTTTTTGGTCTCTCTAGCTCATAGTAAAGCCTAAATTATATACTACTAACCATCATAAATAACAAAGAATCAGACGCCATAACAAATCATATTGGTTAACATTTGCTCAAATATGGCAACCAGTAAAGCCAACCAGAAAAATGGCGCCTCTATCAAAGATGCTACCTCCTCCTCAACTACTCTGAAAAGGCCCAAAAGTGACTCTCCACCTCCAATTGGACTCTCAGACCCAGCTATTGAAGCCATTCTTGCTGAAATCAGGGCACTCAAACCCTTCATTGAAACCACAAATATTAAGTTACACCAACTAGATGAAAGGTGGATGGGAGTTAACAACAGAGTGGAAGAGGCAGAGAAAAGAATTGGCGCACTTGAAGATATATCGCCTAAGGTGGCACAAATGGAGAAATCCATTAAAGAACTTCAAAATCATATGAAGATTTGGAAAATCGTAGTAGGCGCAATAACCTACGCATCGCTGGCCTTCCTGAAGGAGCTGAGGGCACTGACCCCATTGTCTTCCTACAAAAATTCTTACCGGCCATACTACATTTGCCTTTGGATACTAGTTTTAATATACAACGAGCCCATAGGATTGGCCAACCCTCAGTCTCTCCCTCATCTCGTCAGTCACCAAGAACGCTCATATTTTACCTTTTGGAATACTCTCAACTGCAACTTATTATCTCCACAGTTAAAGAACGTAAATCTCTAATTTGGCATGGCAGTAAGTTATATATATCACAAGATGTGGCTAGAAGTACAGCACAAAGAAGAAAAGTCTTTTTGGCATTCCGGCCTGCTCTTAAACAACTTAATGTCCGATATGGCCTGTTCCATCCTTGCTCCTTTAAAGTTACATACGAAGGACGCTCTGCAGTCTTTGATGATCCCGCTGATTTAAGGCTCTTCATACAATCCATCAAAAATGAAAATATGGACACCTCTTCTCCAGCGGAGGCCTCAACTTCACCTACTACTTGAAACCGGATCTCCATCACCTGACTTTTATACTCATAAGTTTCTATTTACCTTATGCTATGATTTTACATTGATATTTACTGTGTGGGGTGGGCGCTCTTTTGGGTCCATCTTCCACAGGAAGTCGCTTTTTCCTAGTTAGCGACCCGGTAGGCGTTTCCTATCCCCCATATATATCTCCCTTTAACTCCTTTTCCCATGTCCTGTTTGATCTCTAAATTCATCCATTCGACATGGTATACTCCCCGCCAAGGTTTGATCGAACCCCTCTCTCCCCACCTTGACCCCCTATGTTCCTTCCTTCTGTACAAATATTGGTGTAAACATAATTTCAATCAAATGACAATGAAATCCAATGAAAAGATGTAAAGTATTATCTCACTTGAATAAATTTAAACCAACAGTAGCTTGCCTACAAGAGACACACTTATCCCTCAAAGAAACAATGAAACTCAAGTCTCTTTGGGTGAAGGCGGTTGTTGCTAGTCCAGGTATAGCCAAGAAAAATGGTGTTGCTATACTTATTAGTAAAAAAAAAACCTACAAAATTCTTGCCCAAGATGCATATACAAATGGCAGATGGGTTTGGGTAAAACTGCAAATTGACACGACACAAGTATCAATTCTCAATATTTATGGACCTACACTACCAGATCCCTCCTTTTGGAATAATATCAAACAAATGATTTTGAAAAATGACTTCACCAATTTGATAATGTGTGGTGATGTCAATCAGGTTCTTGACCCTTTTTTAGATTGAAAATCCAGCTGCATGTTTAAACCCAACAAAACTCACAAATCCTTTATAAAATGTCTAGCAGAAACAGGACTAATTGATTTGTGGAGGATACCTCATCCTTCACATTTGGATTATACCTTCCATTCCCCCCCACATAACACATTGGGCCTCATCACGACCCTGGGGGTAAGGGGTTAACGCCAGCGTTAGCTGCGCCGACCCCTTACCGCCAATTACGAGGTCCCTTAGCGCCATGGCGCTTTTAACACCTGCTTTTAGCAGGTGTTAAAATCCATGGCGCTAAGGGACCATGGAGTTAATTACGCCACCGTAATTTACGGTGGCGTAATTAACGCCTTCCCCACTCCCATTATGCCCTATGGGGCAAAAATGGGAATGGGGAAGGGTAAATGGGGATTGGGGACTTACCGCCCCGCCAAGGTCGGAATGGGGCGGTAAGTCCGCCAACCACCATGGCGTAAACGTAGTTTACGCCATGGTGGTAAAGTCACGGCCCAGGCGGTAACTTACCGCCTGGGTCGTGATGAGGCCCATTATCACGTATTGACTATATTTTTGCTACAAAGACCCTATCTGGATCCATTATAGACTCCAAGATCTCCAATATTATTATTTCTGACCACGCTCCAGTCATCACTTCCTTCTCCCTTACAGATATGAACAAAGGTGCTTCCAGATGGAAACTTAATAATTTTCTTTTAAATGATCCTAAATCTATTCAATCCATCAATACTTTCATTCAACAATACTTTAACGAAAACCAAGATCAAGATACCTCCACTGTCAATAATTGGGATGCATTCAATGCGGCCCTTCGAGGTCACATAATGGCCCTCTCAGGCAAAAATAAAAAAATCAGGAAAAAACATCTTGATGATCTTTATTCTAAACTCACTATTGCAGAACAACACTACTATACTGACACTAACTCAGCTAACCTGCGACAAGTCATTAAGATACGCTTTGAAATCAATAAAGAAATCACTGAGGTAGCTGCAGGTACCATTCTTAAATATAAAACAAAGATCTATCAAACCTCTTACAAAGCAGGTAAAATGCTTGCTTCTTATTTAAAAACCAAAAAAGAAAAAGTTCAAATCTCTCATATTCAAGACAAATTGGGCAAAATGCATCATAGGTATGATGAAATATTGGAATGCTTTAGAAAATTTTATACTGATCTATATACTCCAGAATGTGCTATTCCCAGAGAAAACATTGATTCCTTTTTGAACGACATCAGTAGAACCACCTACCCTGAAACTGATCTTTCTCATTTAGAAAAGGATATCACCTCTATCGAGATTACCAAAGCCATCCATAGCCTCGGAAAAGGTAAAGCACCCGGCCCTGATGGACTATCCACAGAATTCTACAACACATTTTCTCAAATCTTAACACCTAAGCTTAAAAAACATTTTTCATATTTTATTTCACAAAAATGCTCCTCCGGATCCTTTTCTGAAACTTTACTTATCATTTTCCCAAAACCTGAGAAGGACCCTACTCTTCCTAGCAACTATCGATCCATTTCCCTTATCAATATTGAAAGCAACATTTTTGCCAAAATACTTGCCAACAGAATCGAATCCTCACTCCCAAATCTAGTTAAACCAGACCAAACAGGTTATGTAAAAGGACGTAATATATCCTCTAACGCAAGACTCCTACTAAACGCCATTAACCTTGCAGCCAATGACAAAAAAGACACTCAAGGCTATGCGGCCATTGCATTAGATGCGGAAAAAGCTTTCGATCGCGTTGACTGGAATTTTATGTTTCAAACTCTACGTTGGCATGGGTGTGGTGAAAAATTTATTTCACTGGTTAAACTTCTTTATTCTGCCCCCAAATCTGCTATTTACTTAAATGGTCAAACTTCCTCCTCTTTTCCCTTACTAAGAGGAACGCGTCAAGGTTGCCCCTTCTCACCATTACTATATATCCTCTCTCTTGAACCGCTACTAGAATTAATAAGATCTAACAAAAACATCCCGGGAATTCAAGTCGGTGCCTCAATAAATAAAATAGCCGCATATTCGGATGATATTCTTATATTAATTAAAAACCCCAAACTTCACATTCCCAACCTCTTGAGTGTATTATCGCAATTTGGTCAGGTCTCAGGATATAAATTAAATACACAGAAATCAGAAATTATGTCCCTGAATCCATACTGCCTTAAACACGATATTGTCACTTTTGGCCTCAAATGGTGCATCAGCTCTGTCAAATATTTAGGTCTTTGTTTTGCCCCAACTATCCCAAATACGATCAAACTCAATACTGAAACACTACTGGGCACCCTCAAGGATCTAACATCCAAATGGTCTCCACTATACCGCTCCTGGTGGGGGCGCTTAGATACTATCAAGATGATGCTTACTCCCATAATACTATACTATTTGCAACTTCTCTCCGTCCCATTATCCCTTTCCTTTTTCAAATCCATTTACTCTATACTACTTAATTTTCTTTGGGGAAAAGGAAAAAGTAAAAGAATTGCTCTGACGAAACTGAAAGCCCCCTATGATATGGGGGGAGTTAGATTCCCTGACTTTAAGTCATATCACTCTGCATTTCTTATAAAACAAACTCGTCAATGGTTCATGGATCCTATATCCGCTGATATCCCGACCTGGTGTACATTAGAAAAACAAGTAGTTCTACCACACGACATCACTGACTATATATACATATTTAAACATTCGTCTAAAAAGATTTTAGACCCTATTAAAGCTTCAATCTCAGCTCTACAAACTTTTCTTTTTCCCCATACTATAACCCCCAATAAGCATCTTTGCTCACTATTATGGCATAATAAGAACATAGTAATTAATAATAAGATCATCAACCGCAAATCATGGATTCAAAAAGGTATCAGATTCATCCAACACATTATAGATGACCCATATATCCTCTCCTTCCAGCAACTCTCTATCACATTTAATATTCCTAAGAAGGACTTTCAATTTTATAACAACTTAATTAATTCCTGCCTTGATGCACTTGCCCAATTTTCCAATGAAATTCTTACTCCAGATGCTCTTAGACTAATGCACCTTACCACAGTTAGTGAAGTTCGAGCCTCCAAAATATACAATATGCTCACCTCAACTTTTAAGATTTGCCCTATATGTCTGAAATGGGAATTTGATTTGGGCTACGTGTTTGAAGATGATATTTGGCTTTGTCTGTTTTCTAAAATCAAACAAATATCGGTATCAGCAAATATTTCACAACACAGAGCATTTATTACTCCGGCCAAATTGGCTAAGTCTAATCCGAATTATAATGCAAAATGTTGGTCATGTGGCATATCTCCTGCCTCGTATATGCATATGTTTTTTGAATGTTCATATATTGTTAAAATTTGGCAGGAAATTTGGAAGCTTCTTAAGTGTATCTTCTGTGTTGATGTGCCCTTTCCCTTTGTTAACATATTTTTAGGAAGTATAGCCATTACAACGTATATCCCATCTGACTCTGCTAGACTTTATGATCTATCCATCTGTATAGCTCCAAAATGCATCACTGCTATCTGGAAAGACTCTAGTTTGCTTTCTACCAAAATCTGGTGGAATACTATTTGTAACACTCATAAACTGGAAATGTGCATGGCCAATAATCATAACACAATTCCTAAATATAATGCTAAATGGTATTATTTCACCAGGTATCTTAACTGTTTTAATGCAACTGCTCATGGTACATGAATCTACACCCATATATTTGCATCATTACCCATATTTCCATACTCATACTGAAATGCTAGAACTTAACAATGTTTGAAATGATTAGTTTATCTTGATGAAATAATCCAATATACCCATTCTCCCGCCCCTATCCTCTACCCTCCTGATTCTTGTATGTCTCTTGTCTGTCTCCCTGTACATCTCCCCCCTAATCTCTATATTCACTACATATAAGTCACTCTTTGCAGACTAGTGCTACTATTAATTTTATACTACTTGTTATATTAATGCGGTTTATATCTACTATAGTTCATATTATATTCGTAAATTATTTAAACAATTGATTTAGCTATATAGAAATACTATTACAAGTGACCTGAATCATTTACTATGTTATTTCTCTATGGTTCTTATTTATTCAAAGTCTGTAACTTGTTGATATCTGTATCAAACTCAATATTTAAACAATACAAATCATTAAAATAAAAATAAAAATATTATGGAAAATCTTAACATAGGATATTTGTAATTAGACACTTTTGCAAATGCTTTTGTAGCATGATGGCTGGTGAGTTGAGGCCTTTTGATTTGAGTGTTTGGGGCACATTCTGCTGGGTTTGTGCTTAGTCTAGTTGGTGAGAGGGATGTTTTAATGGAGGCGTGACATATGTTATTTATGTAAAGGCATACATGTTAAAAAAACGTTTCTGTGCTGGCTTCAAGCTGCAGTTTTTTTAGTTTTTTGCATTCACTTGAAACCTGCTTCCGTGTTGTATAAATTGCAAAATGAGTCCTTTTAAGCATGCAGTGTTTTGAGAGCTGCATGTATTCTTTCTTAATACCTTTTGAAATAAAGGTGTCATCCGTGTGTGAGGATAAGGAAAGAGAATTTCCTAATGTGCATTGTTAAAATACTGACACCACAGTAGCACACCGTATTAAAGCATAAACCAGAAAATGGATTTGTAAATGTGCAGCTTTAAAACACATATGACACATACAAACATTGTTAAAAAATATTGAGCAAAGAAGTTCCTCTTTTTTTCGGGGACTAGGGTGATTGAGGAGGTAAATATCTATAAGAGCACTTTCACCACTAGCTTCCCATCTTCCCAACACGTCGGTCATGGGGTAACTACTTCTTGAATGAAGATAACTTTCACTCAACTATGTGTGTCGACATCAATTCTACAATAAATCTTGTTTCTGGGGGCAGAAAAACACCCAAACGGGTTAATTCCTGATGTCAATGTGCTGCCGGCCCACCTCTTTAGGACGCTAACAAACATTAGTACTAGGATCGATTTGGCTATCTGCACTGGACCATGTGCACAGCCATTTCTACCTAGGAACAAAATAAAACAATGTTTTAAAAACTTGTATACCAATATATCACGTATGTCTATGACACATATAGAGGGA
This sequence comes from Ambystoma mexicanum, assembly GCF_040938575.1. Lineage (NCBI taxonomy): Eukaryota > Metazoa > Chordata > Amphibia > Caudata > Ambystomatidae > Ambystoma > Ambystoma mexicanum. The sequence continues at coordinate 1,147,517,222 of NC_090933.1, forward strand.
GGTAATTGTCCCACTGACCTCCCGCTTTCAATTTCTTTCAAATGTGGGAGGATTTCAAGTTCGAATATTACTGTGCAAAACACTTGTGCATCCAAATGAATCCATAGCTGCAAACCAGAACAAATCTTTACTTATTTCTTCTTATCTAAGTTGCAAAGTGATATATTTCATATTTCATTTTCATTTAAACGTATGTTAACCATCAGATTTACCTTTTCAGCTAGAATAGGGGGTTTATCACAGTTGATGGTGTCGTTCTTTTGTTCATTTTTATTCATCATTCATTGTTTCTGAGAGTAGGACACGTCAGGGATAGGACTGCATTGCCCATAATCCCTCAGTGTTACATCAAAAATTAAAGACACATGTGGAAGAATCGTTTCAATCTCTAATTGGGAAAGGACACATTCACAGACCTCACTTACTTTATCAATTTGCTATCTTTATGTGATGATATGCGCCGCGGCTGTTCCGTCGTGAATTGCAGCGTTGAATGGCAGCGGGACGTGGGGCACCTTATAGCATTCCCTATTCATCCGCACACAAAGTCTTGCAGCAATCGTGCAGAAATGTGTACAATAGTCTATTAAACACCATCTATTACTTAATAACTATGGTCATCAACGTTTCAAAAACAAACAGACACATACTTGCATACGTGCCGGACTGATTCCCGTAGTGGAGTCTAGTTCAAAGAAACACTGCGCGGTTTAGCGGATGTTATGTTCTCCCACGGGAGAGCTAACTAAACGTTAGTCAAACTATACCGTTTGCATATGCATTCAACTGGCCGCCAACTTGTATGATTACTTTTTTGCATGTAGATGCATCTAGAAATGGGCAAAAGAATGCATTAACCCGAACTAGGTTATGGGCCCAAAACTTTTTTGTAGGCACTTAACAGCCGTTGTAACTAGCCTTGCTTAATATTATTGTCGGGCAAGTGACTCGATACGTATCTGCTTATAAAAGATATTCATGTGTACGAAAAATAATGCAGCCCATAGTGTATTCTATTGCCGGACGGTAGCTGTTTCTTACTTAGTGCACCAGATACTGCGGGATATGTGTGTGATCTTCTTGAATTTCCTTATATTTGGCTGCAGATGATATATGAAAAGTCAAGCATACACAAAGTAGGTGATGTCGGTATATGACATAGGGAATCAGTGGAAAAACAGATTCTGCTCCACAGTGATGTTCAATCCCGCTTTCACAGTGTTTAAATCGTAAATCCATTTTTGCTCCAAAATTTTTAAGGCCAAGTCCCTATCTCCACCGCAGGGGTTGGCTCTAGATGTTTAAAGAACAAACCAATACATATCATTATGTGAGTGCTTTGCTTCCTTGAATTGGGCTACCAGAGATTTGTCTACAGTTTGATTTCTAATGGCAGATCGATGTTCACATTTGCGCATTTTGACTGGTCTTATAGTTTTCCCAAAATATAAGAGGCCATAAGGGCACTTGATGCCATAGATCACCCATTTGGCAACATCAAACAAATCGACCTCAATGGAAGTATTTGGAAGCTGAATACTTTCTCTAATTGCCTGACCAAATGGGTGATCTATGGCATCAAATGGGACCAACTACTAACTGACTTTATTTTAGTATAAAGATCTGCATGCAAACTCTTTGAGTAAATCTTAGAAAAGTGTGCCATCCTATATACATCCAAAATTGGGTATAATCGCAATGCTACGTGTGGATTTGCAAAAGGACAATGAAACCAACACTGCCTCTGCATCTTTCTGAAATGAGGAAGTTGTATATGTTTTCAGACAATTTTGGTATTTAAATTTTAATCTCTATGCCATTCAATGATGAATTATTCTTACCAATGGCTCTTATAGTTGATCTCAGTTGTTTTTACGTTTGAAATGCACTTTCGCAGGGCCTTGAATGGATTGAACTATGTCAACAAGAGTTGTGTATTTTGCAGGCATAAATACATTTTTCAATGTATCATTGTACATCAAAGATGCTTTAACAAAATTATTCATTTTGGTCACATTTGTACCATTCTATATTAATCAATTTCTCCCAGAATTTACTTTCAGATAGTTTAAAAGATAGAAAATAAACTGAGAAACATGCACACTGTAAACATAGGTAACTTCAATAATATTTGGGAGGGAGATTGGAATCATATTACCAACAAATACATCCAATTGCAATAGATGTTGATGACCAAGGCAATCACATGGTCATAGGGAAGTTGTGTACACAGAAGTTTTAATCCCAAAACCTTCTCTAACAATTATTGACCCCAAGGCTTCTCCTTATCAAGCACCACGTCTTGTATACAAATGTTCATGCAACTTGATTGGCAATTTGCAATCACAGTTGTTCAAATACTTACAATTATTTCTAAAACAATACATGAAAGGAATAGACAAAAGTAGACACACGCGACTACATGGACATTCTTTGGGATGCATTTCAGAAGTAGCATGCAAAAGCACTTTTCCCACATGAAAATACTGGCATCACACCACTCTACAAAGCACACTTGTGTGCAAACACTATACAGTGCTAAATGTCCAAATCAAGAATTATTAAAACTAAACCACACTTTGCTATCTGGCACAGCACAAGAATGATGTAAATAAATAACATACAATATACATTCTTCGGTACTTGAGTAGACGAGGAATACATTACCAACAAGCAAATTAGCAACAAAGAGTTTCTATGCAGTAAGTTCCTTTCCACAACATATACAAAACAAATAGTAAATATGTGAAACACTCATGCTCAAATTCTAGACAACGGGCCTCATTACGACTTTTGCGTAATGGGTTAATGGGCTCCGCTAATGGAGGCGGACCCGTTAAACCGATTACCCGCAAAATTACGAGGCATCGTTACCGGGTCTCACGAGGGGACCAGGGAGCTGACAACAGGCCGGTCGTAATCGGCCCATTGTTAGCTCCCTCTCCCATTCCCATTGAGCCCTATGCAGGCTCAGATGGGAATGAGGAAGGTCTGGGCCCGGGTTCCCAGAGGGAGGAATTACCGGGCCCTCCAAACTCGGAATGGCCCGGTGTTTCCCCATTCTGGGAACCCAAACCCGTACCCGGTTTTGGTGGCAGCCATGCCGCCAATAGTGGCATGGCTACCGCCAAAGTCGTAATGAGGCCCAAAGTATGCTATTAACAAACATTATTTCTAAACGTACGTGGAAAAAAAGAAGTCGATGAGCAATCTGACTGATTTCAATTGGTCTTGTACATCACAGCAGAAAATAAATATAACAGAGTCACCACGAGAACCGCTAAAAACATATGGATATAAGTCTGTGCCATACCTTTAAATCTCCCATATAGACATCCAAAATTATCCAGTGGTAAAACCCGAGCCACCAATGGCCAGGTTCAGAACAGAGACAGATGTTCAGGCCACTGAGGGTTTGTAGCAGTGCCATCATTACTTCATCAATCTATTTGTGATGGTGAAAGTGCTGCTATGTTAGGCACCATTATTTCTATGACGTTATGGTGTGTGTTTCTGGAAATCTTTGATAGTAAAAACACATATTCTCCCATTAAGCATCAGAGAAGAGGAGGGCTATTCCTTTCTGCACCATCAAGTAAGTGGCAGAGACAACTGTCCTACACCCTCAAATGCTTACTAAAGGGCTTAATATTGTAGTAGTTGGACAACAGATACTCCTCTCTCTAAGCACTAAAAGAATATCTCATTCTGAAGAACAGCATCCTGGCATGATCCGTCCCCATTGTTTCCTGAAACGTTTGCAGTCGCACGGATTTGCATTCTGGAATAGATCTTTCCATTGACAATTACCACACCAACAGTAAGACTACGAAATATATTGCTCACCACCAAGGTTCATCTCACGAATACCCCATAGGACTTTATCACCTGAATAAGGATTGGGAGAACATAGTCTGTGACAGAGTTGAGACCAGGTTTTGACAAAATATGCAACAGGGTAAAATGCACACACTTTGCCTGCCTTGCCCAGCAATGTACGTAATTAAAGTGCAATGGGGCGTAGCAAACTAAACCTAAGCAGATAAAAGATACCATTCCAAACTAGGAGATGTCATTTTTCCTTGAAAGACAGTCTTAATCAATGTCTTCAACTTTATGTGAGGTTGCTCAAGTCCTCAGGTTAATTGAACAAAGAGCAACTGTAACTTAGAATCGTTCTTGTTGTCTGGCAATTCTGTGATATTGTGGAAGATGTTGGGGAATTTCAAGAACACAAACATTTGTATTAATGAAAGTCTGCTTCTAGTGTTATGTGTATGTTACACTCTGAGAGTTCAGATACGTCAGCTTATTAGGTTTCAGGTGCATCCCTGAAAACAGCAATCCCCCAATAGGTTATTATATCCTTATCCCAAATTTTGTCTTTAAAATCAAAAGTCTAAGGGCCTCATTACACGGACGGCGGTAAGGGTTAACGGTCACCGTTAATGGCAACGGTGACCGTTAACCCTTACCGCCGTACTACGAGGTCCCTTTGCGGGTTGGAGGATTTAACGCCTGCTTCTTGCAGGCGTTAAAATCCAACCCGCTAAGGGACCTCGGAGCTAATTACGGCACTGCAAAATTGCGGTGCCGTAATTAGCGCCTTCCCCATTTCCATAGAGCCCTATGGGGCAGAAATGGGAATGGGGAAGGGCAATGGCGGAAAGGGGATTTACCGCCCCTCCAACCTTGGAATGGGGCAGTAAATCCCCTTTCCGCCAAGGCGGTGCCGGTATTTTACCGGCATGAGCCATGGCGCTAATAGCGCCATGGCTCACCGCCTACCGTGTAATGAGGCCCTAAGTCATGTTATTGTTAAAGGGGAAGAGATCAGTTTTCGTCAACAGATTAACAGCCCTGACAATAGTCCAAGTCTGATACTTCATTGTTCACTGGGGACAGATGAACCTTTGTGTGTCTGATATTCCAGAGCATGTCATTGGCATAGAAAGAGATGACAGCCATGGTCCAATTGAAAGCTAAACCATGCTGTCCACCTTTCCTCGGATACATCGTAATATAATATTTTAAATACAATGAGGTGGAAATGTATTGATTTATGGTGCAACGGTTGTGCACAGGGTTGATCTGGGACAAAAAATAGGCCTTGCCACCAATAAGAAGTTTCCACAATTCACTTTTCATCATTCTTTGCCACATACTGTTTGTTTACTACCTGTGGTCCCAATTTTGGTAATAGTTGTGGCACTTTAATGCACATTTTGGTAATTTATCAGTAACACTTGGAGCTGTAGGGACCCACAATAGCCATATGTACTGGTCCTTTCTGAATTGCCCTATTGACATATAAGGCAGTCCGAGCCTGGGTGTGCATGACTGGTCCAGTATAGTGCACACAGTGGCTGAAGATTACCTATCTCCAAAATCCCTCAGAAGTGGTAACATCTTCGCTAAAGCAGGCACACCTGAGGAAACTCACTGGGTTGGGTATTTATTTTACATTGTCCTCAAGAACAAGAGACAACTAGAGACCTCTCCCCAGCTCTTGCATTTGGACGCTGCTTGTGCACAAGGTGGTGTGCAGCCGTGTAATAGACGTCATCACTTGAAGGAAAAAATTATGATAGGAGATTGAGGACCTGGACAGAAAATTGACACAGACAACCAAACTTGATGGCCGCTATTTAATGCCATTGTAAAAGAGATTAACGTTTACTGCAATTTGGAGGGAATATTGTAAATACCCAAGCGAGCCCTCTGAGCAATGAAGGTGTCTACTGTCAGATTCTTTCAGATCTGTTTGGCCTCACCAGAATTTGTGAGGAGTCGCCGGTTAAAAGTCACAGTATACCTGAACCGAGTTGTCACCATTCCCCCCTCATAGCAAGGCTACAGGAGGGATAACAGGTGACCACTCAACAAATGCATACATTGTGAAGCCTCTTGAGTTGCAGGCCGTCCGTTGAGATGTACAGTGATACCATATCTGTGGGGCAAACAAAAACACATTTCATGAATTGGATCAACCATTCATGAATTGGATCAACCATCCTTCCCTAACCACCACCCTTTCTGTCCCAGGCCAGTAGTGTGGATTAAGATTTGAGTAAGAACCCTTCTTTAGGAGTTTGAGTGTGCAACCTGTTTGTGCTGTTTATTTGTAGATGGAGCAGAATGAGGAGAGCTTTTTGGTCATAGGTGCCATCCACAGCATCCAAGGTTAACTTTACCATAGTCACAAACAAGAGGTTTTCGATATTCTTCACCATGAGACATGTGAACATACACCATGCTGTGTGAGCATTTGAAAAGCATAACCAACAGAAATCGAGAGTTACATGATACTGCATAATTAGCTCATCCTCAGTCATACATTGAAAATTGGTGTGCCTTACCCACACCACCCTTAGCCCAGACCAACCAACCTACAACTCCCTCACTACCTCGCCCCCCTGTCAGCTCAGTGTGTCTGATTTGTCCCAAATCTTGCCAAAAGTCTAAGGTTTACCCCTATTGCGATATACCACCACTTCCTGGGATGTCCATTGATCCATTCCCTCCCTCCATTGAGCTACCATTGGCATCCCATCCACCCCCCATTTAGACGCCAAATCCTGCTGTGCCAGAGCCAACCCCATGCTTATTGATTTTCAGGCTCCCACTGCGCTCACAGCACCCTCCAAAACATGCAATAGGACTGGGAGCATGGTTACATACCTCTACTACGATATTCATTGATTGGAATCACAAAACAACTAATCCAATTACAACGAATCCAAAATAAGGGGTTGGGAGTGGGAATAGTGGTTTTGGGGGTGGGAGAGAAGTATTAAGAACAATTAAGAAAGGGGGTTTTGGAGGTGCCCCCAAAAGCAATGAAAAAGGAATTTATTTTGGAGTTCGTTATTTTGGTATTAGTTGTAATTGTATTTGTTATTTTGGATTCGATGAAATCACATGTAATCTACTACTACTCCTGCTGCTACTATTACAATTACCAGGATTACTATTCTTAGCAAGTCACTGAAAAAAGAGGGTTCTGTAGTTTGGAGAACTGATGGTCATGGAAGTGGCAGGCCACAGACTAGGCTAGCCTACCAGCTACTGCTCTATATTATCCGACTTAAGAGTGCAAGGCTTTTGAAGGGGCTAGCCCTCACTGTCTTTTCATCAAGACAAAGCCAGCCAATATATATGTTGCTGAATTGGGGTCTCTTTGTCGGGGTTAGTGGAACGATGCTCTTGTGGAGGTACCTGAATCAAACACTTATTAACTGTGCATCTTCTAGGATTCAAGCCTAATGTACAGTGTTGGTGTTGTGTTCCAATTGATATAATTCATGCAGCACTACCTTGCCATTCTTTTTACCATATGCATATTAGTTTTTCTTTCTAGAGGGTGTGAAAGAATAGTATTGCACTCTGTTTGCTGAACGTCTAAAGTGGTAAACTGATGCTATACTGGGTGTTATAATGCAAATATATGTATCTTAGTCTTGACCTCTTACCACTCTCTTTCTCTTGCCAGTGCGGGCATCCTACCACTCTCTCCTGTAAAGAAAATGAGCATTTTTGCAGTGCTTTTAATGGTATGCTGCACCTTGTCATTTCTAGCAGAGGGCATTTAGTGGAGATTGGAACATCACCCATGCTAAATATAGGCAACACCTCCTGCAACCAGTGCATGTTTTGGAAACATTGGGGATCATCAGGTAGGGGACAGCCCATGATATGGATGAGGTTTTCACATACATGTTCACCCGAACACAAATGTAAATGTCTGCCCAGTGGACGTGAGACCACTAACAAAAGCTGGCCTTTTGCAAGAAGAATGGAAGCCCAAGACATTGCGCAGGTAGGGGCCAACATGGCTGTTATTTCCCATATGAGGAAAAGGCTATAGGGGGGTGCGGACTACAAGAAAGTGAAGTCGAGACCTGGCTGCAGCTTTCTCGGGAGGTTAGGGAGACACCTACTGGCAACATGTTACACGGCACCTTTCTGAAAATGATTGGTGTGATTCGGCCTAGAGTTGTTGACACAATAACAGATGGACATTGCTGTGGGACCAACTGGGGACATCTCTAAAAGTGCCAAGACTGCCGTCACGTCTGTGCTTCCCAATCTGACTCGTGACATAAGGACTCACTTCTGGAGCTTATTCTGCTTGAGGTGTAACGTAAACACAATCTGTACATGCCCTTCACGTGGCTGTTCACGTTTCTTTCACGTTATGCCTCATTTTTATTCATTTCAGTCGCAGAGAGGAGGCGCACATCGTAAGTTACGATACGGCCTCGCCCTTCCTCTCCGCCATACAAATACTCCACAGCATTTGCGCCTGCATGCACTTTCAAGCTGATGCAAATGCTGTGGATTCCTGTGGAGTCCGCCTTCATTTTAGACCAGCAAAAAGCAGGCGGGCCTCATAGGACACCACTGTAAAAAGCAGCCTAAAAGCAACCGGCAGTGCTACATGGCTGGCAGCGTTTACTCCTTTTGCACAGCAGAGTGAAAAAAGGTGCGCCACAAGCCAGATGTTTGCTCTTTACTTTTGCACGCCACCGTGCAAATGTTGAAAATTGGATGGAGGAGGCCTGCCTAAGTAGAAGTACAAACATAGCAAGTGTCACTGCGCAATTTACCGGGAAATAAAACATTATCCCCATAGTGCCTGAAATGCACTCACACGGTCAAGTGTTGCATATGACAGTAAAGGGATGGAGTAAAGGTGGCTGAAAGAGCAAAACTGCAGTTCCACAAAAGGCATCACCATTCAGAGGCCCAGTTTACACATATCCTTGCTAAGGGGCGCTTCATCCCTGCTCTTCATCAAGCCATCTTCTTGAATATTGTCCTTATGCATTATTATATCCCTACTACAATGTTTCCTTGGATGCTGTTAGCACTGAACTGCTTCACAGTTTGACAGGCTTTGTTTTCTCCATTCTTGCTGCATGTCATAGCTGCCCCATTTACCTTCATGGGTTGAATGTAAAAAATGGCCTACATAAATGAATTAAGAACAAAAATCCAAAACATATAAAAGATAGTGGGAACATAAAAACAAATATTGCAATAAATCCATTCGCCATCAATATTTCAATATTATTTTGGGTTTCAAAAGAGCAAAGCAAAACCAATAAACCTTTTCACTTGCACTGCGATAGTAGAATATGCTATTACAGATAAAACCACAACCAACAAAAACCCTCACATAACAAGAAAAACAGATATAACGGACCAGCCGTAACAAATATGCGTTTCCAAGTCGTTACTCTATGGGCCTCATTACACGGAAGGCAGTAAGGGTTAGCGGTCACCAGTAATGGTACCCGTGACCGTTAACCCTTACCGCCTTACTACGAGGTCCCTTTGCGGGTAGGTACTTTAACGCCTGCTGTTTAGCAGGCGTTAAAAACCAACCCGCAAAGGGACCAGGGTGCTAATTACGGTACCGCAATTTGCGGTGCCGTAATTAGCACCTTCCCCATTCCCATTATGCCCTATGGGGCAAAAATGGGAATGGGGAAGGGCAATGGGGGAAGGGGGAATTACCGCCCCACCAACCTTGGAATGGGGTGATAATTCCCCTTTCCACCAAGGCGGTGTCGGTATTTTACCGGCATGGACCAAGGTGCTAATAGCACCTTGGTCCACCGCCGTCCGTGTAATGAGGCCCTATATCTTCTGTGACCGAGAAACATGGGGGTGCTGCGATGCAGCGTCTTGAGCCCTCCCAATAAGATTGTGTTAAGGAAATGAACTAAGCAATTTCCCTTGAGGAATTGAAAGCTCGGAGCACTCTGGTGAACTAAGGTGTGGGTTCAATTGGGTATCAGGTAATAATCTCCTCATACATAATGTCGCAGGGACAAGCCATTGGCGGCATTATATATGGTGACATTATGTATGGGGACGGGTTGCAGGGATTTCACCTGCTCCCCTTGTAAAGAAAATTAAATTGTTGCTAGTTCCTGTACATTTGTTTCCGAAAAGCCATTAGGAGTATGAGCACACAGGTTCTAAGAATACCAATAGCAGTGTTCGCATATGGAGTAGAGGATGTGCAAAACGACTTGGGCAGCCGTTTTTGGCATATGGATTTGAGCCTTCCAAAATCAACTGAAAAGGCAATTGCTTGAGATGTTTTGGCATATGGAGTTCAGCCTTCCAAAATGAAATGAAATTGCTTGATGCACTTTTTGGTCCATAGAGATATTGCCAACTAATTAAGAAGTATATATCGCTATGTCAGTAGTCTTTCCCCGAAGAAAAATATTTTTTAAATTGTACGGAATGAAGGATGTAGGAATGAATGGATTAGTATGAGTGTGTCAATGATGTAACAGTATGGTTGTGAGTGAGTGTAGAATGATAAGTCATGAGGGCAATTGCAATAATGATGTTAATTTATTTATTTATATATTTATTGTTATATTGTTATTTATTGTTATACTGCTGCGATGAATGTCCCATTCTCGCAGCACTGTTTTAGTATATTTTTGTAAATAGTTATTTATTAGGTAGGATTTTGGTTAGGTTTCGTTTGGATTGTTGGACTCATGGACCCTTGGATGTTCTTTTGTGTATCGTTATGGACCTGGATTTACTTTATTTTTTGACCCATGGTGGAATGCTTTGCTTTTTTTGGAACTTTGTCAGGTGCCCGTCACTGGGGGTGGGGTCGGGGACATGAGTAGGGGCCTGCTGGCAGGTGCCCATCACTGGGGGTGGGGTGAGGGACATGAGTCGGTGCTTCCAAGTGCATGGTGCAATGTGGCCTGCCTGCGGGTCATGGTCTGGGATGAGGAGCTGCCTGTGGGTCATGGTCTGGGATGAGGAGCTGCCTGCGGGTCATGGTCTGGGGTGATGGGCATCCTGCGGGGTATGCCCAGGGGTGTAGGGTGCATGCAGGGCATGGGGACGGGGGAGGGGCACACCCGGGAGAGTCCACACTTCCAAATTGCGTGTGAAACTCCAAGCGCTCTTCGGAATACCCGTACCCCGCTCGCGCCAGGCCAATTGCGTTTGAAACTCCATACGCACCCCAGGAATACATGTACCCCGCTCGCACCAGGTCAATCACGTGTGAAACTCCACGTGCACCCCCTTGAATACGCGTACCCCGCTGAAGCCAGGCCAATCGTGTGTGAAACTCCACGCGCACACCTGGAATATGTGTACCCCGCTCGCGCCAGGCTAATAGCGTGTGAAACTCCACGCAAACCCCCGGAATATCCGTACCGCGCTTGCGTCAGGCCAATCACGTGTAAAACTCCACACGCACCCCCGGAATACGCACAGGCCATGACCCACAGGCAGCCCATCACCCCAATCCATGACCCGCAGGAAGCCCATCCATCCTGACCATGCTGTGCAGGCAGCCCATATACCCTGGCCATGACCCGCAGGCAGCCCATCACCCCAGACCATGACCCACAAGCAGCCCATCACCCCAGACCATGAATCGCAGGCAGCTCATCCACCCTGACCATGACCCGCAGGCAGCCCATCACCCCAGACCATGACCAGCAGGCAGCCTATCCACCCTGACCATGCCCCACAGGCAGCCCATCCACCCTGACCATGACCTGCAGGCAGCCCATCACCCCAGACCATGAACCGCAGGCAGCCCACACCACAGTGGGGACATTTTCCACGCAATTTTCCTGACAAAGGTAAAGTACGTGTATTAAAGGGGGTTGATTTCCACATGTTTTGCCTGCCACGTGCGGGGTACGCGTATCGAAGGGGGTGTGCGGGGAGATTTTCACGCGTTTTGGCTCCCGGGAGTGGGGTACGTGTATTCCGAGGGGTGCGCAGGGAGTTTTACACGTGATTTTGCTGGCACGAGCAGGGTATGTGTATTCCTAGGGGTGCGCGGGGAGTTTTACATGTAATTTCGCTGGCGCGAGCGTGGTACGCATATTCTGAGGGGTTTGCGGGGAGTTTTACATGTGATTTTTCTGGGGCGAGTGAGGTATGCGTATTCCGATGGGTGCGTGGGGAGTTTTACGTGCGATTTCGCTGGCGCGAGTGGGGTACGCGTATCGAAGGAGGTGAGCAGGGAGATTTTCATGCGTTTTGGCTGCCGCGAGCGGGGTGCCCGTATTCAAGGGGGTTTGCGAGTACATTTTCACGCGTTTTGGCTGCAGTGAGTGGGGTACGTGCAGTTTTTCAGGCGATTACAGTGTAGCAAGCCTGTAAACTGGCCCAGGGTTAGCTCGGCCCTTTGCGCCGTATTGGGGATTTCGATGGCTTTTCCTTGCGCAAGGGACTACGTGGGAGCATAACTGGCGCTGCAGGATGTTCGCTGCGCCCCAGCTTAAAATGGCTTGGGAAATCCATTAATACGCTGTGTGCCAGAATTCTGTTTAGCACACACGGCTGGCGCACACTTGCGCACGCTCTCTCACTGCGCCAGCAGTGTGCGCTGCTTCTGCGCCGAATTCTATGAATTTCCCCCAAAGTACAGAGTGCTTGAGAGCAACATGTGGGGTGATTCACATTTTGGAGTTCAAAATTCATTCTGCGATAGACCATACTTTATACATGGCTATGTGACAGCGAATGATGTTAATAATTAATGTGTTTTGCTGACACAATACTTTTATGGTTTTATAAAATATGTATACGTTGTATGTTGTGAGTAATTATCCATTATTTTGGCAGAATGTTCAATTTATGTACTAAAATAAAATAATAATCGTTTCTGATAATGTCCAACTAATATAACGCAATGTGTTCGCATTTACGTCACCTTTGTGGCTGTATGTCAGGGGTTTCTGTTTGTTGAGGTTGTTGAGTATGGAGGGACAGCCCCTTTTGCTTATTCCATCTAGTCTTTTTCTGAAGGAAACATTTCAGACATAACGCCACATGTATTGTTTCGGGTGGTTCCTCCACAACAATTTGTATTGCGGTCATTTTTTTTAAGAAGTGCTGCTTCGTGTTTAAAATGAAAAGCCACTCCATGTATTTTGATTCTATAGGTGACATTATTTTTTTATCTTTAGGCACCTTGGAATTGTTTATTTATAACGCACGTAATTCCCAGAGGTTATTAAGCGTGGATGCGGGGATCGAACCTGTGTTGCTCTGCGTTGTCTTGTTTCCATAACGAGCACGTTGCCACAGCCTACCCTCCCAAGACAATTTGTAACTTGTATACTAAGATCTTGTATGATGTGTGTGAATCTGATGACGTTTATCAATATATAGTATTGACATATGTGTTTTGTAAAGGATGAAGTTTCTTTAACCAAATGCAATTAAAACATTTTTGTTTTTTAAATCGCCAACCATGCTGCGTGGCAATAGAGAGCCACTAGTGGCAGTCCACCTCCACGTCAGAATCAGTCAGTAATGCACATTCTCTGAAAAGGAACTGTTGCGATGCATGAAACGATGAGGCAGAGGCTTTCTTCAAGGCGGGAATCACTGAGCCAATCAGGTTGCCTCCTGCTTTGTGCCCACAAACCTCCCAGAAGGATACTATTGACAACGTTTAATGTGTCAGATTCCCTGCTTTGTGCTGCCAGTAGAAGATGCCGAGCTTCTTTGGTCACGTCTACCAAGATCAGAAAACTTTTTTTATGAATGGTTAATTTAATAGGACTAAAGTATTTTGAATGCTGTGTGTTATTTTCTTGTTCCCGTTACTGTCATTCTGTTGTGCGTGTATAGCCAATTTTTTATTTGTGATCATTTGAAAGTCTTTACTGTGTAATGCTTTTAAAACGATGGCCACAGGGTGACATTATGCACAAATGCAATCGTGGTCTTTGGAAATCAACTTTCGTTTGGAGATATTAAATACTGGCATCGCAATTGCAACCACGATCATTTGCAAAATGTGTATTTAATAGGATTCTTCTCTCATTACAGCTCGATGTTCATTGTGATATTTACATACTCGCTTCAGGGAATAAATTTATTAAGCAGAAAGTGGCATACCTCACAATTAGAATCCATTGCGTATAGAAGCATCATATGTCTGACTTGCAAGCATCCAAAATGTTGAAATAAAAGAGGGGCATTTAGTTCTTGTGCACAATCTCCTCCATTCCAACTCATGGAGGAGCCCTGGGTGGAGCAACCAAGCGCAACATGGGGCGAGTGGTGAGGAATGATCTATATCTCCGAAGCTCTTTACAAAGAGAATGAAGAAAGAATTAGAATGGAACCCCCTGAGACAGTAAATCTTAGCATCCCTTCCCATGGCAGGTGATGAAAGAATCAAGTCACCCGCCAGCTCCCAGGAGATAAGGGAGAAAAAGGGAATGGAATGTAGTGTCCTAATTAGCGTGGCAATTAAAGGGAATTGAGCACGAACGTACAAAGACATGCTAACAGAGCTGAGACAGGGAACAGTACAAAGAAGGACAGTAGCTCCTTCCTGAGGTAATGGCAACAATGAATAGGGAAACACAATTCTTGGGAACCTGTCTGAAAACCTCAATCATGAAACCGAAGAACATAGACATCTAAGGAAATATTCAAGGAGTGTAATGGGGGATCAAGATAGTCAAGTTCCACAGCCTTCAACAGGATTGATAGTACACCAGAGCCCCCCAAATAACTTGACTATTGTTGACTGCTGCATAAGTAATGTTATGTTGATTTATACTATGCAGTGCTACCACTCAGGGGCAGTCTCCAGGCCCTTCCATGGCTCTGCAAGAGAGGAGCGAGGGCAGGTTAGTAGGTATAGGCTGAGAGGATATGTTCAGAACCAGGAGGAATTGGTCTCTGTGAGTGTTGATTTGCATGCAGTACTTTTTGTCAGAGGCCTCGTGCATTGTACCCGTATGGGTACGTTTCAGTGTCTCGGGTGTGTGGTAATGTTTGTGTTAGTGTGTTGTGTGGGTTATGGTGGGTTTGGTCATTTGCGCTGGTTAGATAGTGTCCATAAGGGATCCAGAGTCACGGGTGTCACGGGTGGCCGTAGCTGTAAATTAATCAGTTACCTTGGTGTGTAGTTGTGTTATTGATGGTTTTGTGGACTATGTGGGTGGTTCACTCTAAGTCTGTTTCGGCATCTAGAGATGCTGGGTGTGTACATAGTAGTGATTCTTAAGTGTTGAGATAGCCAGGCCCCCCATGTCAAAAACACCTATATAGAATTTACACCGCTTCTGGGCGTGACAGGAAGGAGGTGGCAGGAAAGGTCTACCAAACTATAAAAAGAAGTGATTTACTGTAAATAAGTGGTTGTGTTGCACCATAAGTAAGATGTTAAGGTCAAGGCCTGAGAGTCACCTTGGCATTTGGTACCTATGTGATCCCTTCTATACAAGATGTTCCTCTGCAAAACCTTCTCTCACACTTCAGTCAGTTCCATGGCAAAGCAGACAGGAAGAGTACGTTGCTGAGCAAGTGGTATTTCAAATAGCAGGAGGAAAGACTGTTGGACTCCATTTAAAGAGAGCATCCAGTAGGTCTGAAAGGCAAAAACAACGTGTAATTGACCAGAGGAGCATTAACACCACCATTCCAATAGATCTGTGAGCATTTCAAATTATAAATCTGGATGCCCAGTAAATTTGCAATAAAAATCCCCAGGTCCAAGAAGAATTCCAAATGAAAAAGAAGTGTCATGTTTGGTGTCTCCACTTAAATGGCCCTCATACCCAGATTGTTGGAATTTGGAGGTCTGAAGTGAGGGGAGGCTGGTCACTGCCCATATTAAAAAGCTGTAAACAACCACCAAAAACAACATGTCCTTATTATCCAGATGGTTTACATAGTGCTGTGTCACTAGGCTTTCGATATGAAACAGAAGATCATGACAATTCACTCAAACATTATCAGACTCATCGTGGCATTAGATGCTTTTATCCAATTTGAGGACCGGGGTTGATTGTTCTTCGAGCACAATATCTGTGGCCGAGGAGAGAATGCAGAGATTCCTCAGTCTTTGAAACTGGCATTAGCAGCCAGGAGAAATTGACCTGTAGTGTCTAGAACACTGCTGCCTAAGAATTGTGCATGCAGAAGCCACCCTTCAAGTCCTCGTCATGTCCTGTCTAAGACTGGCATCCAAAACTAGACGTCAAGAAAATATTATCTGAGGAGATCCAACTGGCTGATGGGACAGATAGCACACAGATTGACATATCTACCTAAACTCTAAGTGAAAAGCAGCAGCAGCAGCAGTGCTACTTGAGGGAAGCGTATTCATGTGAGAGGAGAGTTTAAAAATGTTCTGGCAAGAAAAAATTAACATGCCAAAAAGAGCCTAATGAATGCCAGTGTTTGTCGGCGATGAAGGCAGGACTTACCAAAAGTGGGCAGTCCGAGTCAGAGTCTATGCACAACTGATTAAATGTGCCACCAATCCAACTAAGGAGTCAGGGGCACAATAAAGGGATTAGAAGCACTCAGTCTCAAGGATTGTGTCGGAAGTAGCCTCTATTCACCGTGTGCAGTGTGAGCAGTGAGTTGCGGCATGACACATCTCCCTATGAATTCTACACATTGGGCCTCATCATGGGTTTGGCAGTAACCCTTAAATGCGGCGGTAGCGCTATTACTGCCGCATTTAAGGGTCCGCCAGATCATGAATTTGGGGGATTTCCACAATCCACAGCAAATTTGCCGATTTTCGGCGTGTTTATCGCTGGCGGATTTCCTGCCACCGGTAAACGCGCCAAGAATCGGCAAATAGCGTGAATTTTCCCCATTGGGCCCAATGGGGAATGGGCAATAACCGTTCTGCCAAACCCATGATCCGGAGCTAATAGTGCCGGGGGGTTTGGTGGAAGGGCTATTAGCGCCACTGCCCAACTCGTGATGAGGCCCATTGTGAGGTGCTTTCCTCTGATTTCTGGGACTGGCGTCTAGCGACTGCTGACTGCAGCAGCGGGAGCGGCGTGTGCAGCCGTGTGTTGCCGGTCGGCAGCCAAGCAGCTAAGCGGAGGTAATCCAGCTAATCCGCAACCAATCCATTGGTTTAAATCCCATTAATCCCATTCTGTTATCCCACTATGCCATTATCGAGCTAAAGCGGGTTGCGGCCCCTCTCATAAAATGTGTGGGAGTCCGAGAGTTTGAGACGGTCGGTTGTACGGACCGGGATTTCATGATTTATGGAGGCAGGAGGAGCACAGAGTCATCAGTTAGGCACTAACAGCTCTGAGACTAATAGAGGGTGAGCTCTCCTCTGTTTAATAGTGAGTCAGTGACTCATTACACACAAGCTAAAGCACAAGCACAAGATTTTGTATGCACAAGTAGAGATCGAACTTGACACACTTAGTGATTGAAGTATAGTGAAGCATTACTCTGCACTCAGTTTGACCCCTAGTTGTTCACCCTTACTCACCTCAGTGGGATTTTCTTTATTTCACAACACTCAACTTCTGTTTAGCCTCTGACCAAGGCTCTTGACAGATTTGGATGATGAATCTGTGCAGCGGCAGCTATAGGGACGATCTAAAAGCTGCAGAGACTGAATACATCAATTTAGTAAAGGAATCACAACCAACACCAAGGGACAAACAAAGGGTCCTATTAGTCAAAGTTACCAAAAGGACAAAAGGTTTTTGGGAAAGTTCCATCAAGACAATGCATAAGCAATTTGAAAACTTGGCTTTGACGTAGACAGATCCAAGTATGCAAAAAACATCTCAAGATAGTTAATTGGTATGCGGCCCATTGAAACTGATGGGTGAAACAAATCTCTTTATTGTCCCTCCAATTTCTGGTACACACAACTTTACTTTTACTACCTCTACAATGAAAAGGAAAATAAAGGATTATTTCCCAAAGAAGCACAGCTTGAGTACAGGAGATTTGAGGCCCTCAGAGGATCCAACTGATCCAGTTCTGGTGTCAAGACAGGATGGGAGGTGGGAGGATTCAGTGGTTACATCACAGCATGAGACCAGTTCCCTAACTCTGCAATTTGGCAGACATATGGCACTAAGCAAGTGTGGCAGTGGGGTGTACATGGTCCTGGAAGGAGTGCTGCCCATATTCCTGGTCTTGAATGGGGAGAGTGAGCAGGCTGTTGACACGTCTTTGATTAATCTCCACACTCTGGTCAAGGTAACTACTAACAAGGTTATAAAAGAAGCTACATTGTCGGCATTGCACTTCATCTTACATTCTTTGCTCAAATTCTTTGAATCGTTGCGCATTGAAGTCCCTGTGCACTCTGGCATTCTGTTGGAAATGACGAAAGAAATTGAAAACTGCAATTCTTCTGTAGTTGGTCTTCAATCAGCATTCAATGGTTGTCTGAGTGGTGACCGTACAGGACTAAAAAGAGACCTAAGAATACAGGCTGACATGTTGTCTGGCATCAAAGTGGAGATGTTGGGCTACACCCTACAGCTTGATGATATCGAGACGTCCTTAGGAAATCTCTCAGAGAGGGATGAAAAATCAAGGATCCTAGAGCATCAATTGCCCAGAGGCCTATGTATCAAGCCAGAGACTTGGACGATACCCCCTTGTCTTGTTCTGTGTTTGAGGAGTTTGCTTTTTGTGGCACACCTCCCGTGCAATGAACATATGTTGGATGGTGATTCTATATTTTCAGAAGACAAGCAGGCGCTTCTTACTCAATCGGAGGCGCTGACATCAAGGAGCAAAAGAAAAAAGAAGAAGGCTGTTGCAGCAACTTCTCTATCTGTTATTGAGGCACATGCACAACAAAAAGGAAAAAAATAAAAAGAGACTGGCGAGCAAGTCGGGTTCCACAAGAAAAGAGTCGAGATCCTGCCAGGCATCTTCTAGCTGCCCAATTTGTCGGCTTGTGAAGGACTGTTGCATGTTGGCAATGTAAGAGTTGATGGTCAATGTCTAGGGTCCTCTAAAAATGTAGGCAGTCCTAAAGTGCTCAAAATGGATCCTATTTTTCTTAAAGAGAAGCGTCTGTCAGGCATTTGTATACAATCTGATGAGAGGGAGAAGGGTTAGGGGTTAGGATCTGGGTCCCTCCCCCCTAATCCAAGAATTAAAATGTCTGTCCCTATCTGAAAAGTGGGTAGTAGTGTCCCCGACCATCGGGTCGGATCATCCATGAATCTGGAAACAGGGGAATGGGGCGCACATCAGGTAATAAAATGCAAGCTAGTTGCGAATGGGGAAGATTTGTTGAGTTGCTCCGAAATGTCAGCAAATACAAGATGCGAGGGCAAAATGGAGAAGAACAAAGCGATATTTGATAGACCAACAAAATGGTTTGAGGGGAAGTCGGGTTTGAGGAACAAAATTGCTCTTAATAAATTGGCTATACTGAAGTTGACAAGAGTAATTCCTGATCTTTATCTTTTCTCTTCGCATGATATAGATTATATCAGTTTTCCACAAAATAGTCGTTCAAATATATTTGAAGTAGGCTTGAAATCTCGAATGGGAATGCAAGCTCTAATTGACGCATCAGAGGATTTTAGAAAATTGGGTTTTTGGTTAACCACAACTGAACCATCACTAGGAATAAATGAAAATGTGGTGGATGTGGAGAGAAAGAGGGCAGGCTCTTCCCCAGGTGATTTAAGAATCGAGGGGGTGGGTGGGATAAATCAGGCAGCGTGTAGAGATATGCTGGGAGATAAGCAATCATAAGGTAATTTAAACATGCAAAAGAGCATATGTGCCGCTCTCCCAGAAATCTGTGTAAAAGTCCTGCAGAAAGTAATGGTCAGTAATACTACACTTTAGTCCAGAATGATTTTATTTTGGGAAGCTGGAAAACACTGTGTTTTTGAAGCTTTACTAATGTCTCAGCCAGCCGAGAGATTCTTACCAAATTTGATTGGCTAATGTTCCAGGAAACCTGGCTATTATACAATATAGCTATCAACGGCTATTCCATCTTTGAGCAGTATTCAACTAAAATAAATGTTGGAAGACAGTCAGGTGGTTTAATAATTGCTGTTTGTAACGCTACTGTATGCAAGGCTGAAGGTTTCCATGATCAATTCCCAGGCATATTTTCTGTAAAATTGACTCTTCAGTCTGGTATTGTCTTAAAAGACATAGGGCCTAATTATGACCCCGGCGGTAGCCGTGCCAGTAAAAACAGCATGACTGCCGCAAGAGTCATTTCTTTTCGGCGCCCGGCAATTGGGACTTACGGGGGCATTACAGCCCCAGCGGCCCCAGTAATTCCCCATTGCCGGGCGCTGGAAAAATGTACTTCCCATTCCCATTCGATTCCCATTGGACTCAATGGGAATGAGGAGGATGGAAGCATTGGCAAGTCAGACCTGGCAGGGAGAAGGGCACCCGCCCGCATAACTCAAAGTATGCTGGTCTGGTAACAACAGTGCTGGTACCTTACCGGCAGCATTGTTACCGGACCGGCATACTCATAATGAGGCCTATAATCTTGATTAATATCTACTGGAACCCTGCAAGTTGCAATTTTTCTGATTTGCTTGACTATAGTTTTAACAGAGGCAATGTTGTTGGAAATGGGCACAGAGGTTATCCTGGCTGGAGATTTCAACAATTATTGTGCAGATGTCCCAGGCCCTAAAGTGTCTAGTGTCTAGAGGCCCGGATACAGTGTGGAGATCATATTTCAAGGAATTTGACCTTATGGTTGGTAACATAAATATTGTAGGTGATCTGTATTTGGGTCCTACGTGGTGATACACATCAACTAACTCAGTTATAAATGTCCAGAGACATTTTCAATCAGTGTCTCTGGAAGTGCTGGTTGCAACTGAGAGTGACCATAATAAAATAATCACTAGAATCAACTTCAGCACCAGGAACCCTAGAGTTATGTTCAATCAGCAAATTACTGAAAATGATGATGGGAATCAGATGGCTCTCTTTTGAGCTTATGGAACAAAACTGAATAGTAAATTGACTTATTGCTTTAAGAATATAGGGAGGAATCTTTACTGGGAAAATGTACTGTTAATAATTTCCAACACTTCATTTGGGTTCTGGAAAAACCTTTGCGGTTGACTTCTTAAAAGTAAATTGAATAAAGACATATCTATGGTCATTCAACTAGTCTGAAGAAAAAGCTACTTTGTAAAATTATCTGGTCTTTGAGATCAGAAAATCTCTCTGACTCATTATATATGACAAAAGAAAGCTCTGATTTCAGAATATCAAAAGTGGGTGACAGGGTTGACTTTTTTTAAATATCAAAAAGACGGTGAAGCGATGTTAAATACATTAATACAAAAGCACTTGAGAAATGTTTTGTCTTTGGGTAAATGAGGGAAGGGAACAGAATGTGATTTAATGAGTTTCATGGCTCAGGAATACAGCTGGACAAAACACTTCCTCGAACTATATAAAATCCCCAACCATTTTTGGGCATCTGAGAAAGTGGTTGGACCATGGGCATTACAAGTATCTCCAGAATGACTCTCTCTCTTGATAAAAAAAGTATCAACTCCCATACTGCAGGGCCTAATTGTCTACCAACTAGATATTTAAATCCAATGTAGAAAATCGGTCCTTGATGTTAACTGCCCAATTCAAAAATATTATTGAGACACAAAAATGTCCTCGTAGTTGGCATACAGCAATCATAATACCAATTTTTAAGCAGGGAAACAGGGCGGATCCAACCAACTATCGCCCGTTTGCCCTCTTAGATGCTGATAGTAAATTGTTTGCATAAGTTATATTATTGGAATTGGAAATCTGGGTTGACAGGGAATTCTATCGAGGTCTCAGATCAGTTTTAGAAAGGACATGTCCACTGCTCTGAACGGATTGGTTGTCAATTTGCTGAACGATAAGGCTTGGATGTCCGGCAATCCACCCTTATATGTGGCATCTGTCGATCTATCCAGAGCCTTTGACACGGTAAATAGAAATAGACTGTGGGTAAAGTTAAATGATTGGTGTATTCCTTCCGATCTGTTGTCCATATTGGTAACATTACCTAGTAATGATAAACAATGGGTCCGTCTGGATGGTGAAGGTCATCTTTCCTCCATAATTTCTGCTGACAGGGGGGGGTGAGACAAGGATGTCAGTTGGCCCCTCTTTTCTTTAATCTTTACTTAGCAGATTTGGACAGGACTTTGGAACTTAAAGCCATTGCAAGCACAAAAGTTGACCTATGCCGACAATATGCTGCTTATGGATCACACGCCAAAAGGCCTACAGCTGCTATTGCGTGGTCTGGAAGATTATGCTAAGGCTAATGACTGAATAATTAACTCTACCATGTCCTTCATAATACGCTTTAGTAACATTGGGAACAAAACCCTGCATCCAAACTGGAAATTAAATGGAGAGATAATCATTTGGGCATTTGAAATTAAATATTTGGGCTTCATCTTCAACTCCCATCAGAATATGATGGGGGTGGAAGAAAGGCTGATAGGTAAAATAGATCAGCTCTCAAGTCAGATAAGAACCCTGAAAAGGAAAAACTGTAGATTCTCAGTGACTCCCCTAATAAAAATCTATGTGGGTCAAGGCTAGAGGGTGAATTGTGGAAAAGAGTTTTGGGATTGCCCCAGTGTCTCCCAATGGTCTCTCTCCGCTATGAGCTGGGATTGTCTTCTTTGAGATGCCATTTGGACTGGAGGTTGGTACAACTGTATTGGTCCATTATAATACTGAGGCCCAATACTCTACATGTCTCAGCGCAGTATTTAAAGACATTATAAAAAAAGGGTCTTGTGATTATTAATCAAATGTGAAGTTTCTTTGATTGATTTAGTGGAGATACCTCAGAAAGTAAAAAGATATTAATGCGACCTGACCAGATTGAAAAAATTGATGCTATGAGAGCGCTACAGACACACGATAGCTTTTCTCCATTGGATACAAGGCTGGGCACTCTCCCAGCCTATTTAAGCACATTTCCAAATTCTGTCTACAGAGACAATTATATGAAATTCAGGCTAAACCTTTTGCCTACTAAGTAGGTCCTGGTGTACCGCCATATGTTGCCTAAAACAGTGTCAGACTGAACATCTGTAACCAAAATGTTTTGGAATCTATTTATCAAATATTAATTTACTGTGCAGGCACATTGAGTCTAAGATCTGGGCACTTTGATCATTTTGTTTGTTGCACAGATTGGTTGGGCACTGGGGGATCAAGAACCAATTTTAAATTTGGCAGTTCTGAGGGTTTTGAAGGAGTTGAGCTATTTTAACCCATTTGAAGTGGGGAATGAGAAATACTCTGAACCAGAATTAATAATATAGATAAGAGGATGAATGCATGGACGAATTATCTTTTTACTACTGTTTTGGTTTTATTGGCTATATTCACATGACTGTGCTAGAATTTTAGTTGGAGATGTATACTTTTATATGTGAAAAGTCGATTGTAATTTGACTGTAACACATTAAAATAAAAAATAAAAAATGGAATTGTAGTCAACATTTTCAACCAGTTAATTGTTGCCTGGATGATGAAGCAGAGAAAGTGTGTGTGAGGAGTAAGACCAGGGCTCAGGTCAAGGGTACACTTGGGTGGAGTCCCACCACTTTTTCAGAGGGCACCTTGATATACTAATTTCTGGTGATGCCACATTCAATTGGTATGGTAATGAGCCCCCCAACTTTTCTTTTAAGACTTGACCCCTGGGTAAGACTTGGGAGAGGAAAGTATGCATACTCGAGCTGATAAACAGAAGTCATTGGGCCTCATTACGACCCTGGCGGAAATCGTGACGCCAAATGCACCATGGAGCACGGCGGAAAGCTGCCGATAGCGCCATGGGGGTTGGCGGATTTACCGCCCCATTCCGACCTTGGCGGGGCGGTAAATCCCCATTCCCCATTTTACCCTTCCCCATTCCCATTTTTGCCCCATAGGGTATAATGGGAGTGGGGAAGGCGTTAATTACGCCACCGTAAAATACGGTGGCGTAATTAAGAACAAGGTCCCGTAGCGCCATGGATTTCTCCGCCCGGAAAAACCAGGCGGAAAACGCTCCATGGCGCTACGGGAACTCGTAGTAGGGCGGACGGGTCCGCCGCGAATACCGCTGGCGTAAACCCACTCCGCCAGGGTCGTAATGAGGCCTATTACCTTTTATGGCCTCAACCTGGGGATTATCCCTTTGAAGGCATTAACGCGACACTGCAAGGCAAAGGATGGCCAATGCTGAGAATAGGGAAAGAGTGTAGTCAGGCTCTGAGATGGGTGAATTGCTTGTGCCAACAATATCAGACATCCTAAGGTAAGTCATTCTTTCAAGTCTACCTCTAACCCATCAACCTGAGACATTAAACTGTTGACTGCAGAAGACACGTGTAAATGACTAGTAGAGGAACCTCCTGGAAGTTTAGTGCAAGATCTGTGGATATCTGCTTCAGCAGCGAAACCAAAGCATTATTGACTGATTGCATTTACTAGAAACACTTGAGTCACTTAACAGTGAAACTGAAGCATGACTTGTGATATTAGGGAGACAGCCATTATGATGACTACTTTGCTTAATAGGGCCATTTTAAAGTGTCATTTTTTTATTTTTTTATTTTTTTTATTAAACATATGTGTTTGGCTTATAAAACCTTTACAAAAGAATTGCGAGAATTACATTTGCAGAAACAAACATATTATACATTGGACATTAAACTTGTTTCGTTCAGATTCAATAATTGCAAATTACAATTTTCATATTTGTTAGCTTGTGATCTGAACGTATTGACAATTTCTAAACATCATAACCATTTCACTTTCCTAATTAATAGTTAAAGGCAAAAATAAAAACCAAAAACGAGAACAGAAATATTTACAGTTGTCATATGAAAATGAAGACACACCTAGAAACAATTATAAAGCTTAAGAATCTAACAAGAAATGCATAATGTATACCACCTTACAAATTATTTTTAAGAATGCCAGCACTCTTATTTTAAGAGACATGGAGTCCCCGTGCAGCATGGATAACCACAAGACGTACCTCGGTAACCATGCCGGATTACTAACAAAAGGCCTAAAATAATGAGATCACATGTTATGAAGAACTGGACACTCAATCAATATATGAAACAGAGATTCCACCTTAGACTTGTTCTGACAATGCCTACAGCGACCATCAATTCCCCAATTTATTTCAATTTGACACAGTTTCATTGGTTTTCACTACATTGAGTTGAAATCGCATAATGTTATTTTTGACCCCTTTTCTTGGATATCGTTTCAGGTACTTTCCATAAATCCGTTCAATTTTTGAGGCCATACTGCTTGACTATATAATTGAAAACCCATGGCTTCTTGTCGATTAGCTGCCAAATCATTGTTTACAATCATATTTTCCCCTTCATGGGATTTGACACTAGGATCTTCAGAGATGATTCCAGATTATAGAGGATGCCCTCTATACGCAGTTCCTTCACAAAACCTCCCTCAGTATCATTGTTCCCTAACAGACTGTAGCGATTCCCTTTAGGACTTATTTCACACTTCCGCAGAAGAGCCAACCTTTTACATTGGATTATGCTGGCCTTTGATTGATTCCCAATTCATACCGAATAATTTAAAATGGAACATATTTTAGAAGGTGGAATAGCATCAGTCTCCAGATTATGCTTTCAAAATTCTTCACCTCTGGAAGAATCCAAAGAGGAAAAATCTCTACGTCATAACATATGTTATGCAGCACCTTCATTCTATAAAATTCGCGACTGGGGCTCATTGAGAACTTACCGAATGTTCTGTCTATTTGCCTCAATTGCCTCAAACCTCCATCCGCTCCTCTTCCTTTGCCTCTTGGTCCTCTGTAACCCCCAAAGTATTCCCTAGAATAACAGGTAAGCCATGTTGCACAACTGTCAAACTCCTTTTGTTATGAGAAAGTGGGTAGTTTCTAACCCCCTTGTCCTGATCTCACCACAGCCTCATTTACAGTATTTGCACACTCAATTTTACGCCCCCCCATCTCACAAAGGTGGGGGTGCATCTTGATTTTGTGCATCTCTTTCATCTCACAGAGGTGAAAGCAAATGCTCAATGTTTACATTTCTCTTGTCTGGGGCACATCCTGAATGTTCATGTCTCTCTTAACTCACAATGATGGGTGCTGTCACAGATGGTGCAAAGGTTTTTGTTGAAGTATTTGAGAAGGGGCTCACTAAGGGGCAACCCTCTTTCTGTCTCTTCTCCTCCATTTGGCTCCTTCCCTAGCCAAGGCATTTCTCAACCACAGTATGTTACAAAAGATGTGGGTAACCCCTGCTGTCTAATCACTATCTGGCTGATCCTGATGGACTAAGGGCCTACACCTATTTCCCTCTGTGAACACTCAAGATGAATCCTAACCTTGGTCCCACCTTACAATTAGTACAAACACAGGTGTCTTCCAAACACTCTGGTCTCAATTAGTACTTTCAAGCACACTGTTGTACTCCTCCCTATGAGGTTCTATCCTTCCTCTACCTCTGGTCCACTCTCTTCCCTTTTCTTCCTTCCACTCTCCTTCCTTTCTCAATCTTCCTCTCTGTTCCTCCAATATGCTCCTCTGCTCTCTAATAAAAGTGTCCCCTATCACATCTACTTTACTCTCTGGATCTCTCTTCTCCAGTTCAATTACTCTCATCCTTGCCACTTCTACTATTCTCCCCTCTCAACTAGTGCTACCCACCCCTCTCCACCACAACTATCTCCCTTTTCCACTACTACTAATCTCCTCTCAGCACTAGTGCTGTCCTCCACCTACACCTGGTCCCTCCCTCATCCTTCTTTCATTCTCTCACTCATCTTTCACTCACTCTCCTTCCTTTCCTGCTGACACACGTCCACAAACATTTACACCAAAGTGCCACTTTCTCCTACCAACTAATACCTCACCTTGCACACTCCCTGAGCAATCTTTCACAACGCTATTCTGTACCATCCTTCTTCTTGGTCTTTTGGTCATCTTTCTCCTTCTTTGACCTCACCTGAAAAACTCACGCCTTCCTTTTTTCCTGCGTCCCTTTTATCCTCTCCTTTCCCCCTCCATTGGCTCTCTCCTTCAGCTGGTTCCCAAGTCAACTCCTGGCTTTCTTTTCTCCAGGGGAGGTGTTACAGGTAAGCAAACACATTAAGGGGCGTTTAAACTCAGCCCCCTTCCCATACACGGGCCCATCAGCTTTTGGGAATGGCATCTCTCTATAATCAATGTCCCCATTAATATTAGCGCTGTTCTGAAAAAACATGTGCCAGATTTCCAAGAAATTCCAGCTGCATTGGCCATTTTAAAGTGACTTGTAAGTAGAAAACAATGAGCATTTTCTAATTTTCATTTACTAATCATTTTATAATGTATGCCTCATCCACACATTTTATTCAATCTGCATAATATATACTGCAAGTTGATCTGTTTGCAGCAGGTATTTGATGTTTTCTGTCATTTTAGCATTATAGAGATGTAAAGCCATGCACAATGCACCTTATTTAGGGAAATACATTATGTGTATATTAAATAAACTTCATAGTACTTCCTTGAGTGGAAGACAAACCTATGACCCAGGAGGTAAGTGCAGAGACACTCAATATACACCAAAGCTGAAGGTGACAGAGATGGGAGAATGAATCCCACGAAAGTCTTTAAAAGTGCAAGACCGTATTGTTAAATCCAAGGAAAATCCAAGCTGCACAGTGTTGGAAGGACACTTAAAACTCCCCCAGGGATTGTGCCATATTAAGGGTCTGTTCACCATAGAACCTAACACTATTTCAGGACATTCTTTCTGAGGGGACATCATGTTCATCAAACCAGGAATAAGAATATGTTTCTTTTCATGCCTTTCTGCCAAAGTGAGTTCAGTAGTTCAGGCCAGGGAGGAATTTCCCACCAGCCATCTCGGAACTTTCTTTTCATCTGCTAATTCTTCTCAACATCTTGTAATTGTAACTGGTTATTTAGAACCCGCTACATAACCAGAGGTTTCTTAGCACGGACCCGGGTATCGAACCTGTGTTGCTCCGCGTCGTCTTGCTTCCATTCTTAAGAATGATCCTTTGGGCATGCAGTATTATGCACTGTACAGATTCCTAAGAAAATGCAAGTCACATTGCCCTTTTTCACAAAGAACACCAAACATCTATTTCCATATTTGAACTTGGAAAAATGGATATGCACATGCCTTGAATGAGTTTCATGAAATCTCCTTCATCTTCAATCTTTCCTTGCATGCGTGCGTGTGGGCATGACACACCGTCATCATGAAGGTAGACCCATCCACTTGTTGACACAACTCATCTTCATGCCAGTTTACAACCCTTGATTCCTCCATGCAGTCTAAGGACATATTAGTAATGGACGTTAACCCGTACAAAAATTAAAGAGGAGCAGGTTTAAGAGTGGCATGAAACAGGGTCTATGCCGCTAATTGCTTCTACAGATCCCTCTCCCAATGCTTTCTTGTGCACACAGCCTATATCACTCACTCCAATATAATCTGATTAAAACCTCTCCGTCCATTACATTCAAGCTGATAGAGCGCAGTTGTACTATGCCATGTATTACTTCAATGCAACAAACTCTGCATTTCACATGACACCGTGTGCACTGTCCTATCAGCCATGCATGTTCAGTAGTTGGAAACCCCCCCTACAAAGAAAAACACTTCCAGAATGTTTCTCAGTGGCTCTTCATGAGTCATCATGATTTCTGAACACTTAGAGGACTAGATAATTAAGACCATGATGACCCTACCCTCTCGAACATGCATATTAATTGTAGCTACCACATCAAGCACAATTTATTCGCACAGATATTTGGGTGTTTATTAAACACACTTGGGCCCCTCTCAGTATCTAGTGCCTTGTCCCTGTCCATACATTCCTCACTTCCTTTCACCCTTTTATCAAATCCTGATAGATGGTGCACCACCAAAACTCACACCACACAATGCCCTTGGTATTTTCCACTGCCAAATGTTCTCCATAAACTACTTTGAGGTTCTTCTCTCGCGCAGTCTCTTGTGTCACCAAACCACAAACAATGATTTACCCCTTGCAACTTTGAAGTGGTCTTTCACCCTCTTATAGTTCTTTCCCACATATTCCTGCTTTCTGGATCCTTTCTGAGACGGGTCTCTACATGTTGCGATATTTTCAATACATGCACACATCTGCTGCCGCTGCACTCTTCCACACTGATTCACTGACACGCTGTGTCATCTAATACACGTGCATTGTATCGTCTTTCTCCACATTCACCAGGGCGCAAGCTGTAAGCTTTAGTCTTAGGAGACATGTTTCATCATGTAAATATTTGTTGTAGTACTAATGTGTACATACCACAAGTGGGAAAGGACATGATTTACTTCCTATGTATTGTTACGAGAAACGTTCATAGTTGCAGGTAGTTCCTCTGGGTGGCTATTGCAATGCCCTCCTATTTCTTCAAAGGAAGGGTGTGGGTTCGCCCATGTAGTTTGGAAAGGTCCTTGTTTTAGGGTTTTGCAATAGTTGCTATAGGTACAGCGGGTAACTTCTCCAAGAAGGCAACAGCGTTCCACTCATCATTCAATAGCCACCCAGAGGAACAACTTGGAATTATGAACGTTTCTCGTAAGAATATATAGGAAGTTGTTAAACGGAAATCATATCGTGCCTCCTTTCCCGTATATATTGGCCTAAGCCCAGTCGCTCTGCGAAGAAAACCGCATTGCAAAGTTTTGATTTTATATCGACTTTGCCGCCATTTTAGGTCTATCCGCCATTTTGATTTCCATTCCAATGTAACTCTGTATTCTAAAATGGTGGACAGTGTTTCCCGCCTGTAACTGAGCCTTCCTGAACCTTGTACTATAATTAATGTTTAGACTATCCGTTGGCCGAATGTTTGGGTTGAGTAAAGAGACCTTGTCCCATGTCTGACTTGTAGTCTAAGGATTGTCTGTGCCAATAAGTCTGGTCCACGGACATACATCAACCACTATGATAAGCAAATATCGAACATGGACACTGGCTGACTGCATTGTAAAGGACATGTGCTAAGGCTTACTGTTAAGTCCAAGAATACACTGTTGCCATTGTAACCTGTTTGTATGTAAACTGAAGATGATCCATGTGCATAATGTCGTACAAGCCATAAGTGAACTCGGCACGAACTCTAGACCATGGATTATTAACTTGCAGAGGGGCTAGACATTATTATCGAAAATGTATAAAATGCACAACTGTTTAGACAGACCCTCTCACTGCTCACACTGAATGGCTGGTATTCACTGTGATGTACTGAAGGCCAGATAGCTATCTGTATCTGTTTTGTTTCTTTGTAACTGCACAGTAATAGAATAAAGATCTGTGAATCTTTATAAACCCGTGTTTTTTGTATTTCCTTTTGTGGTACTGAGCCTCGATATTTCCTTGCTTTTACAGATGGCACCCTCAAGATTGATGCCATCTCGTTGAAGGTTGACGCGGCTATTGGACCGGGATCGGACTGTGAAAAAGGGGCCATTTTCTTGGATGAGACGCGATACCTCAGAAGTACTGCATGACCCAATCCCTGGACGGTGAGTCTGCGGTCCGAGACGACATCTTGACGAGGGTCCGCATATCGAGGCGGGCAGATTTGCCGAAATCACCAACCACGTGGGTCGTTTGAGTTCTTAGAAATTCGATCGGACCTCGTTAGAATTTTGATCAGGTGAGTCGTGACCCGATTCTTAAGTATCCTGATAATTTGTTTTGGCGCATTGCACTCGCGAGTAGAATTATTGACCAGGTAACACCAGCAATCTGATATGGCTGGGAAATTGTCTGCCTGCTTCATGGCATTATTCCGCAAGGAGAGACAATCTTTGGAATTTGGCCGACTGGCGCCAATGGAGGGGTTGCCGTTGTGTACTATGTACTGTAAGCACGGCATTGGTAGTATAGTGTTTAATGATATTTGACACAGACAAACTAGACATGCTTCCGAACTTCAGTGGCCAATCAATGGTAGTTTTGAAATTCCTCAAATGGAATACTTAGAATCGATATTTTTAAAGAAAAAGGCTAGACCTCCAGCATTTGATGTTTTACAGAATTGGAAGAAAGAAGCTATGCAGAAACTTAAAAGTAGGGAAAAACATGCACGCTGTCATATGACCAACGCCGAAAAAGCGTTGTTGTATGATCAAAATAAACAGTCTAAGTCAGTTAGGAGTATGGATAGGGCTTTTTCACTTGGTATTCAGACAATGTATCCTTCTAAAGACTTTCATGTGTCTGATGAGCTAATTGATAAACTTCTAAATGAACTAAGGCCTGGTGCCACTGCGCCAACTCCGTATGTACCTATTCCTGCTGTTTTTCCTCTTCCTATTGTCGTTCCTCCTCCCGTAGTTGTTCCTGCTCCTCCTATTGTTCCTCTTGTTGTTCTCTTCCTCCGGTTGTTTTTCCTCCTCCTATTGTTGCTCCTCTACTTGTTCCTCCACCTTTGCCTACTGTTTCGGGTTTGGTAGATTTGGCTTCTTCACCAGTATTAGCACCTTTGTTACCGAATGTACAAGATTTGTCTACTCTTTCTCTTCCAAGTGGTTCTGTACCACTTGTAGTCGATAAGGGAGCAGAATCAAGGATTGTAGCTCGTAATACTGTACCAAAAGAGAGAAAGCGCGATTTGACTGCATGGGCTAGACAATGCATGGAGAAGGGTGCACAAGTGGATGTTTTTGCCACACTCTCTAATCTAGCAAGTTTTCCTGAGAAAAACGTTTTCATTGAAGGGTTGGGAATTCATTTATGTATAATGTGGAACAGATTAGATTATATAGATCTCCCATAGGGTTGAGGGACCTGAATGTTTTAGCGTATTCAAGAGATACTGCAAAGAAAGTACATGAGCACGTCGAGAGGGTTTTTGAGTATAGAAGGGAGTTGGAAAGGTTACAGAATGAAGATATTGATGGTGATAGTTTGGACGCTATGTTTGTACAGAAGCGTTTCCTTCCTTGTCGTAAGTCGATAAATGAGGAAACGCGAATTTGCACAAAAGATGCAATTAGGTGGATTTCAGACATGTCGATATCTCCCGTAGAAGTATATGACACGTATAGTCAGTATATGCCAGAAATGCAGAGGAAAGTGATACAGGTAATGGTAGAATACCTGCAGGATGAATGTATAAAAAGAAAGATTTGTGGTCCCGCAGAATTATTGAATATTTACAAGAGAGCTTTTTCATTTGACACTCGTTCTGCTGCTTTAGCGCTCGATTTAGCTCTGCTGCTCAGTAAGCGTTCGGAGTTTCCTATCTCTCAGTTGCCTATGAGAGAGGTTCTGCTGACATTTGTCCCAAAAGTTGAGATTCCAGCTAATGCTGCAGCAGGCACTGCTGCTCAAGAAATTCCCGCACATTATGTGTCACAGTTTGTTCACGTCCCGTTCTCGAGACAGGAAGTGAACACCATTAAACAATCCATTCCAGATATTAGGAAGAATCAGACGGGGTTCTACAAAGAGATAGTTTCTGTCTTGCAGTCATCAGTATTTACCTTGAGCGATATTGATTTGTTATTTCCCGTGCTCCTACCTGTTGATTTGTGGAAACAGATTAGGACTTTGGACGATGTACCAGGGTTAGGGGATACATGGGATAATGTGGTTAGACTAGATAGAGAAAGGCCAGCTGACGAGAGACCGCCGCAGGTAATACTGACTTTGCCTGATAGGAAAGTCACGAAATTGAAAACTATAATTCCTGAAAGAAGGATCATTTGGGACAAACTTACTGCTTGTGTCCAAGGGAAATCTGAGGGTGCTACTGTTAGGGAGAATTCTCTGTTTAGGCTGAATTTCCTAACCTAGTGAGTCCCCCAGCGGCTTTGCTGGATTTCTGGAGTTTGTTTTTTCCATCCTGCCAAGAGTGAGACTCTTTTCCTCCCACTCTTGGACATGAATGTGTGTAATTCCTTTGAATATCCATGTGTTCTATGGGCTATGGGGTCTTTTACTCCATAGGGTCTCATATGTTTTTCTATGTGTGTTACACCGCACCCTACGTGCCGTAACACTGGGGCATCCTAGCGGACCTCCACCATAGACTCCATACCCGGGGACTGACTACTGTCTCCCCGGGCATGTAAAGTCACCATTTGGCTTTACTAGACCTACATTTACTAACAGAACTAGTACCAACCATCTTATTGTGGACGTGCTAGTAGGGGTAATTCGATTACTCCTGGGTCTGTTACTCGAGGGGGCACTGTCCCGTCCCCCCTCGTCGAGTTTTGGTTGGTGGCAGTGGAAACTACTTGTTATGTTCGACCCCGGACATAACCCTATGGGATTCGTCCCATTGTTGGAGATTGATACTTTTCCTCGTTAATCTCTAACGTACCACCGGTCTACTTATCTTAAATAAGTTTATCGGATGGTACTTTCTGCCAGAACTCGGTTTTTAAAATGGCGTCTGTGTTCGTCTCTGTGACTCCTAAACCAAAGGTTGAGCCCTTTGTTCCACTTTTGGCGGGCCTCTGTACAGAGACCCTCCAAAGTGGTGCCATTCTGTCTGGGTTACCACAGGGGTGTGGGAGGGGGTTTAGGGACCCTGGACCGAGTTGCCTTGCCAACTCCGGTCGCACTCTGGAGTGATTGGCCCAAGTGGTGAGCCTCCCCGCTCACCACTTAGCGAGTATTGATTGACAGCTAGGCTGAATGAATGGGGGTTTTCTGCATAAAAGCAGGGCTTTTGGGACTGGATCTTCAGAAGTCGCCACAGGACCTAAGAATCCGACGAGGGTAACGCTGAGCCGACCTGCACGACGACACCTCCGGTGGAGCCCTGCTGAACCGAATCACCACTTCCCGACGACAGAGGAGATCTCCCTGCCGGAGAGTCTCTTCTCCTGACTGGTGGGTACAACCAGTCCACTTTGCTTTTTCTTCGCCTCAGGACGGGGTGGTCGAATTGCCCGTGCAGAGCACCCCGGCAACCGGATAGCCACTACCCCTGTACCGCGACCAAAAAGTGGTGCCTTGTGACGGAGCACTCCGCGGCTGGTCTCTTCCCTGGTGGTGCACCGGACTTCACTTTTCTTCGACAACGAGATCATCTCTACTCTTGGCAAAGACCCGACGTGCATCCACCACCAGGAACAACTGCCCCCGCCGGAGCTGTCTCTCCACAACAAGGTACCGTGTCCGCCTGGCTTCCCTTTCGATCGGTTCGAGTGAGGTGTCTTAATCCTCGCCTTTCCGTTGGGTCGCCTCCAAGCTTTTTCTAGCGTGTTGTTCTGAACTGGTTCAATCTGCCGATAACAATTTGCTACAAAGACTCGAGAGCATTTCCACTAGAGACTTTTTGGGACATATCGCCTTGCCTCTCTCCGAGTGGGCCTGGCCTCTGAACTTTATGACTTATTGTGGTTCTTGCCTTCTTGCCTTGCATTTTATCCGTGAAGTATTGAACTGTGTTGATTTCGTGACCTGCCTATTTTTCTCTCCCGTCCTAACTAATATTAGAGTGCCATCTAGGTTGAGGTATACACCTCTGTCTGAAAATAAGCGATATCGGTAGAACCTAGACTTGTCGAAATATTGTTAGGGGGATTGATCGTTTTCTTCTGCGTAGAGTAATTGTAATTGAAGTGTTTGGCGTGATAGTGCCATAGTGTTTTCTATAGATGTTCCTTTATAAATAAATACCTTAATATATTTACACTGAAGCCTTGTTGCGTGTTTGCTTGTCTTACTGTGAAGAATTGTCCTATATTGTATACTCCATATACTGCTTAACTCTTCTTGAGGGAAGTCTGACTACTCAGCCACAGCTACCAAGTGAATCTGTGTGGTACAGACTGCTACCAAGTGGGTTCACCGCCAAACACCTGTAGTCCTAAATCTTTTGCAGTGGTCCCAGAGAGAACTGCAGAGGTTTCCGCCTAACAGCTACCGAATTCTTTAATCGGGTTCGAAGAAGTGTTTTCAGATTACAGTGGACAAGACTTGAGCAGAGAGTCTGGGAAACGACTATTTGTGGACAAATTTGTGCTTGGATTGCTGCCTGACATCCAGTCGCAAATTATGTCCTCGGAGAGCGCTTGGCAAGCTAAGTCTCAGTCAGAAGTCTTGCACATGGCTCAGTACTATGAGAATCGTGTCAACAACGAAAAAGAAAGAATTGAAAAGAGAAAGGGAGACCTAAAAACATAGGTTTTATTACAACAAATTGTCAGAGGTCCTAGAGGGGGTACTTCACAATTTAGGGGTCAGTATGCTCCACAGGGAAATGCGCCATTGAGTCCTGTAAATGTGAACCAGTGTGCTTATTGCAGACAAGAGGGTCATTGGCGTGCACAATGCCCGATCCTCCAGCAGAGGTCGAATAACGCATTTGGTACCATGGGTAGATGATCCAGAGGCCGCCCTGGTGTAGGGGGCCCTGGTAGAAGTCAGTTTTCACAAAATTTGCAACCTTTTTCACAGGATAATCAGGCACCGAGTGTGGATAATAGAAACATTTTTGATCATCATTCGGCTGCTTACCTCTCTGAAGAACTTCCTTTTGACGACATACTGTTTCGTTAGGATTGCCCGAAGCAGGGTTTGGAACCGATGCCTATTCCCGTTGATCAGAAAGGTCCCTACGTTGAGATGATAGTGGGAAATAGGAAACATCTATTGTTGATAGATACAGGAGCACAGAAGTGTTCCATTGACCATTCACGGGTTCCAAACATTCCAATGTCAGGGCAAACCAATGTTTCTGTAGCGTTTTCTGGCACACCAGTAGTCTGTCCAGTTTCGTCACTGGTATCGATTACATTGGATCCATTCACGGACCACTGTCCATTTCTTTTGACTACGAATTGTGGAGAGAATTTGTTGGGGTTGAATCGGTTGAAGGAATTAAATGCGTAAATTCATTGTTCTTCAGATGGAGTGCATTTGACAATTTCACCACAGCGACTTTCTGTCTCTCAGTCCTTGACCAGACCTTTGCCACTGGAATTTAGCGATGTTCTGGAGGGTTTGTGGGCAATTGATGATAATGATGTTGGTGTTTTACAAATTGAAACTGTTAAAATCATTTTGAAACATGGAGTAAAGTTGCCACGTATTCCCCAGTATAAGATCTCGTCGATGGTGAGCAAGCTTTGAAATGCATAGTCTCTGATTTTGTGCATCATGGTGTAATTGAGAAAATTGCAGGTAGTTTGTGCAATAGTCCGATTTTGCCCGTGTACAAAAAAGGCGATAATGCAATTCCTTTTCATTTCATTATTGATTTACGTGCCATCATTAAGATTGTTGCTCCACAATTTCCCATTGTACCTGATGTGAGAACAATATTAACTATGATTCCGGCTTCTGCTACTTACTTTAGTGTTGTGGATCTTAAGAATGCTTTCTTTAGCATTCCTATACACAAAGATAGTAGAAACTGTTCACGTTCACCTTAGGGGGACGCTTGTTTACCTTTACCCGTGCGCCGCAAGGTTACACACAAAAGTCCTAGCATCTATAGTAGGGCTTTGAAAGAGCAGCTTGATATACTCAAGTTGCCCACCACTTGTACACCGCTTCAGTATGTAGACAATCTACTTTTAGCTGCTGACTCAGAGAGCGCCTGTAAGGAGGGCACCGTGTTGTGGCTTATTCACCTAGCACAACATGGACACAAAGCTTCACTCAAAAGGTTTCATTATTGTCGACAGGAGGTTGCCTATTTAGGCTATCTCCTATTAAAGGGGGGAAGAAGGTTGATGCCTGAGCAGATAAAAATCATTTCTAGCATGTCTGTCCCAAATACACAGAAGGAAGTCAGAGCCTTGATAGGAATGGCTTCTTACTGTAGGCAGTGGATCCCCAACTTCTCGTTAACGATTAAACCAATGTTGGCTTTGACGAAGAAGGGCATTTCTTCGCCATTGCCGTGGAACTTGGAACACCAGCAAGCGTTTGATCTGCTCAAGACTGCACTGTGCTCGGCACCAGTTTTGGGCACATCAAATTATGAAAAGGCCTTCATGTTGTATGTGCATGAACGTGATGGATGTGCTTTGGCTATATTAATGCAGGAACATGGAGGGAAGAATAGGCTGCGCGGCTACTTTTCTTCCGCCCTTGATCCCGTCGCATGCGCTTTGCCAAGATGGTTGAGAGCTGTCGCTGCTACTTCTGCGTCCGTAAAACAGAGCGAGGGAATGGTCCTAGGCCATGCTTTAACCCTGAAGGTACCTCACTCTGTAGATGTTCTATTAAACAGAACACAAACGCAACACCTCACCTCTGCACGATTAATGAGGTACGAATTGATCTTGTTTGCTCCGCACATTAAAATACAGAGGTGTTGTGTTCTGAATCCGGCTGAACTTTTACCTTTCCCGCAAGGTACTGCTTGCAGTGATGATGAGTCACATGACAGCCTTTTTTATAATTATTTGTTTATGGTTCAATTACAAAATGTAGAATCTTTACAAAGTTTCACAAAAATAAAAATACACATCTTTCTTCATTTATAATTACATTTCATCAAAATTACATATACATATCATCCTAATACCATGTACAATATTTCATCTTATAAACATAGCATCCTTAGATATTAAATGTTTAAAAGATTTAAAGGAGGAAGAAGAGGAAAGAAAGATAATAAGTTCAATTGCTTTCATATTAAAGCTCTCCCTTTCAAAAATAGGAGCTCTCTTGGTGTATGAAACCTGTTTCAGCAAAGATCGAATGAGAAAGAAAGAGATAAAAAAGGATCAAGCAGGCCACATTGGTGCATTCTAAAATCCTTAACATCTAAACATTTCCAAACTTCTTAAAACAGATATTATTAATGGAGCACTTCATATACATTGATTATCAAACATCACCAATTCCTTTTCTTTGTATTTGCACAGGTTTACAAGTCCATATATTCATGGTTTATAAGAGCCTTGCATCATTCTCGCCCATAAAGATTGAAGACAGTCTTCGTAATCAACATTTACAAATTTCATTAGTCTATTTGTTCTAATGGTCTTAAAGTGGGACAATGAAGTATGAGATGTGTCATCGTTTCATAAGGTTCATTGCATAGTGGAAAACGACATCCACTTTGATTTGTTTTCCCTTTTCCTTTCCAATGCATAGTCCTTTCCCTTGTGTGGTATAGATTAAGTCTATACCATATATATGCTTTTCTAGTGTGATTGCAGGGGAATAACGTGATATGGTCATATCTTGGAATCCAGTGCTTAACATGAGCCCCATATTCGTTATACAATTTGTAGGCTGCAATCCGATCTATAGTTAAACACCAATCCATTTCAAAAATCTTTTTTTTAGCATAACAGGGGCGATAATGAGCATCCTCTGCAGTGATATGTAAGTCATTAAGTATTTGTTGCATTTTTGAGTGATGGTGTGTGAATGAAGTAGAATGAACATATAATGAGTTCTTAGGGGGGAAATTGATTTTTACGTAGTTGGACAATTGTCTCCATTTCCAACGAGTAGATAACGCCACTAGCCCCAATTCATGGCATATAACAGCGTTAGGTATGGACATTGGTAAGTACATTGCGGATTTTAACAAGGAGCCCTGTAGGCAATCAAGAATTGAACTCATATCGCATATACATATATTGAGTGCATATAATATTACACTTTCAATTTTCAAAGTAAAAAAATCAATTAAGGGTGTTAACGAGAATTTACAATATTTGATAAAAATCCTTTTCAGTTGAGACCAAAGTGGTCGAGTTTTACATTTAATTATTTCAGTCCATGCTTTGATCGAATTTTGGTCTGAAAGATTTTATCCCAGGTAAATTGTGTTAATAATACAGGATATTTGCGTATTCATGATCTGCCATCGGTAACCTCCATATTTATGCTTAACCCCAAATTTCATGATGGCAGTTTTGGCCGGGTTAGGAGTTAAATTGTGCTTGTTTGCAAATTCCTCAAAGAGTAGTAATTTTGTTTGAAGCCCTGCAGGTGTGGGGTCAAAGATGATGATGTCATCCGCAAAGGCTACCCATTTCAGGTCAATGGTACTGACTTTCACAGAGAACAAATTCATATGGTCCCAAATTCTGTCTAGATCGGACAGATATAGGTTGATAAAGGTAGCAGCAAGATTGCAACCTTGTTTGAGCCCGATCAATGTTTTAATTGGCATTGTAGTTCTACCTTCAGCTGATATCTTTATGTTATATGATGTGTTGGTATGTAGTTTCATAAACCAATAAAGTAGGACAGTTGGAATTCCCATGTTCATCAGTTTCCTCCATAGGAGATTGCGAACAACATTGTCAAAGGCGGAACTCATATCAATCAGAGCAATATACACGGGTTGGAATTCTTTTCTTTAGTACCCGCTATGACATGTGCCATAATAACCGCATTTAATGAGGTACTAATGCTCTTCCTGAAGCCAGTTTCGTATTTTGAATACAAGTCCTTCAGATCAATAATCTTTTCAAGTTCGTGTAGAAGCAGAATTGCAAACAGTTTCGCATCTGTGTCAATTAAAGAGATAGGCCGATTATTCTGTGGTAAGGAGTGATCACCCTTTTTAAATATTGGAACAATATTCGCTGTTAACCATGATGAGGGGATGTCCCCAGAATTAATAATAGCTTTGAATTTAATTTTTAGAATTGCTGCCCAAAGGTCAGGGTCTGCTTTGTATAGACATGGGGGAAACCCATCGGGCCCAGCTGATTTAGAATATGATAATTTCGAAATGGCCCATTTAATGTCATTCAAAGTCCATTTCAAGTGAGTGATCATACTATAGCACAGAGATATTCCTGGTACGGTCTTAAATTTCAAAGGAAGTTGATATTTAACTGTTATATAGTCTTGCCATACTTGTTCAGAAATACAATGCGGCATGGCCAAAGAGACACGCTTGTTGTTACAATTAATAGTACGCCAAATTGTGCGGGTGTCATGCGACGTGATGGCTCTTATTATTGCACATTTCTCTCTGTTATACTTCAGAATGCGGGCATGTCTGAGATTTCACTTGTACACGTACAGAATTTGTTTTCGCAAAATTCCAAATCGCTCTGTTCCCACAGAGCAAGAGACTAAAGGAAGAATCGATCTAAAAGATACTCCTTTGAATAATCCACCAGGGAAGCTGATTTGTGATGGCTCCTGCTTCAAACACGCCTAACTCTGTGCAGGCCGCAGAGATTATAGCATTGATTCGAGCTTGTGAACTTTCTGAAGGGCTTACCGTAAAAATATATACTGACAGTCAGTATGCTTTTTGGGGTGGTTCCCAACTTCGGTAGACTTTGGGCAGAACGAGGTTTCTTGACCTCACATGGCACTAAAATGACGTATGGCTCATTGATAGTATGGTTACTCTCAGCGCTTGCACTCCCCACTCAGTTAGTAATCATGAACTGCGCAGCTCATCAGAAGATCATAGATAATGTGGGAAAAGGAAATGCTTTCGCTGACCAGATAGCCAAACAGACTGCCACTGATCTCTCTTCAGAAATGTATACTTCAAGGGAAGCCACAAATGTTTGTACTTTGGATGAGGGTATTGAATCTGTGAAAAGTATTCAAGCTGATGCCACATTAGAGGAATCTAAAAAATGGGCTGAGGGTTTGGCAAAATTGGTTGATGACGGGTGTTGGGTGGACAAGGTAGAAGGGAAATGGTTGTTGCCAAATGCGTACATTACAATGATGGTTGCTATGGCTCATGGTCCCACCCATATCTGTGCACAGAAAGTTACCAAACTTTTGCAAAATGTCTGGATGAACGATAAAATCTCCAAAGTAGCTGAACGTTTCGTTCAAAATGGTATGATTTGTTTGCAGCATAATATGGGGA
Source organism: Ambystoma mexicanum (assembly GCF_040938575.1). Taxonomy (NCBI): domain Eukaryota; kingdom Metazoa; phylum Chordata; class Amphibia; order Caudata; family Ambystomatidae; genus Ambystoma; species Ambystoma mexicanum. The sequence goes on from NC_090933.1 coordinate 1,147,557,864, forward strand.
CAGGCACATCGACTCCTAGGAGTAGTTTTGGTTCACCTTCTGTACCCTTCGAGGTGATACATTTTGATTTCATTGAAATGGAGTGTTGCAATAACTACAAGTATGTACTTGTGGTTATCTGCGCCTTTAGTAAATGGGTTGAAGCCTTTCCTGTTAAAGATGCCACAGCCATGACAATGGCAAAGACCATGCTGAAGGAATATTTTCCTAGGTTTGGTTTGCCAAGAGTCATCTGGTCGGACAATGGTCCACATTTTATCGCTGCTGTAATTCTGCAGATATGCGCGGGATTACAGATCGATAAACGGTTCCATTCAGCTAGGCATGCTCAGAGTGCTGGTTTAGTAGAAAGACACAATGGCATCATCAAGAACAAGCTCGCTAAAACGTGTGCCGGCACCAAACTTAAATGGCCGGACGCCTTACCGATCGTGTTATTATCAATGAGGAGGACCCCTCAAACTAAGACTGGGCTCTCTCCATTTGAGGTGGTCATGGGTAGGCCAGCTAACATTTGGAATCTCCCCAAACCCCGATCATTACGTGACATTGAACATGTACTTCTTTCCCATTAGTGTGGCCAGTTAACTAAAAATCTGTATTTGATTTACCAACAGGTGCGAGAAGCCCTCCCTATTAAGTATGAGGGCCCAGGCCACAGCATACGGCCAGGGAGCTGGGTCTTAGTCAAGTCATTTAAAAGAGCATCCTGTCTCGCACTTCGTTGGCGGGGCCCACATCAAGTTCTCTTGGTCACACAGACCGCCGTGCGAGTGGCAGGGTGGAAACACTGGATCCACGCATCACACATCAAGAGGATTCCCTTCCCTTTGCCACACGATACAGAAGACACAGATTCCCCTACCTGTGCTGTAACCAATGATCACGTTGCATCAAACAGCATCGAGAGTGCGTCGGAGACTCTCCCTGAGAGCGTGGGGCTTGGGGAAACAGCCACTTTATCTCCACACTCTCCAAAAGATCCTTTTGCACCATTGTCAAATCCTGTTTTAAATCCTGTTTCGAATTCACCACTTCCATCAGGAAGCAACGACACATTGTTTGCAGATCACACAGTACCAGAAGTCACAAGATACGATCTGCGTCCGAGGAGTTAGACTTACTGCACGGTTCGGCTGTGCCATCAGAAAAAACCATAAGAGGGCTTGTCATTTTGGCCCATTCTTTTGCACGTAAGGGAATTCTGTTGGCTAAGGTTTGGGAAAGGACTAAGAAAACGCGTGATCTGGAGATCGCCAGCAAACTGACTTTGAAGTATTCGTTTGAAGAAACAATGCCTGCAACCGCTCCCACTCGTACAGAACAGATAAGAGACTGTGTGACCGACCGCAATAATGAACAATCGAATGTGTGGGCCCCAAAAAGGTATTGTTGTCTTGTGATAATGCTGGCTGGTTTCACAATAGTAATTGTCTTAGGGTTTTGGTATTTGGAGGAAGTACATCGGCTTGAAATCTCCTAGAGACTCTCAGCACAGACAGAGTTACCATAACAATACTCTATTACTCATCATGAATGCCACACATGCCATTTTTAACAAATCTAATTGTTGGGTCTGCTCGCAATTACCGCAACACAGGGATAAGGGGCTGGGTTGGTATATTCATCCTTTACCTTTGACTACTGCATGCTATGCTTCTTTAAGGGCACTATTCTTTGGCAGATGGAACGATAGCATCTCGGGGAACTTCGAAGGAACTAATTTGAATGATTTTGAGAAATGCATTCTAACGCCCCTGGGATGCTCCCTCTTTGCGAATAGGAGCAAGCTTAATGTTGCTTCTATTAGGCCTTCTGATAGACTGTCTCATCCTTTTCAGTCTTTCATCTCTTTCAAGATGGCTCCTATAGGCAATAGGGATGCCACGCCACCTTCCTATACTGTTAACCACAGCCCCGATTCAGTTTTTTCTCTGCATACAGAGGAATGGTACTCAGTCAATGGGTGATTTCAAGGCCTGCACCAACATTGCAAACTTGACTAGTGAGGACAGACCTTTGTATGTAGGTGAACCTGTCTACTTTGTTTGCGGAAATGAAGCTTTCCCATGATCACCTAGGGATTGGCAGGGAACCTGTTATTTATGAATTCTATTACCCGGGGTATTTATAGCAAGCACTGTAGAAATCTCAAAAGCTCGTCCAAGGCGGGACGAGAATGGCGATACTTCAGCACAAGTTCTGGGTGACGTAGCTAAATCCTTTGTACCATTTTGGGGGCAAATATTGAACACTGAAGATATCAGAAGACTAGCGAGAGTACTGGAGAGGACCATCAAACGGACCACTGACATACTCTATAACATGACTTTAGAACAAAAAGCGATAAGGTTAGTGGCACTTCAGAACCGGATGGCATTGGACGTCATCCTGGCTGAGCGTTGTGGGGTATGTAAATTAGTGGGGACCGCTTGTTGCGTTTTCGAGCCAGATTTCTCCCCAACTATCTTTAAGGCAATACAAAATCTCCATGTCCCTAGTTCAGAAGTGCATGTTCCCGAGGGAAACTGGGATCTTAGCCCTTGGTTCTGGGACTTATAGTCTTGCTGATCATTTTCGGTATTCTGTTGTTTTTCTGTTGTTGTATTCAGTGCCTTCCTGGCATATGTTTGGTGTTAGGGGGATGTTGTGCACAGGCAATGGGTACATTAGGACACAAGGTATGCGCCCCTGAGAAAATGACCAACAAATTTGTGTTGAAAGAAATCTTAGTATCTGACCTCATGGCGATCGATATCTCTGATAGTGATTCAGGATGTATGGACATTGAGACGTGGAGTTACTCGTAAAGAGACTAGAAGTAGTTTAGCGCTTGGCTTAGGCCAAAAGGAGGGTTTGTTAAATGGGAAATCATATTGTGCCTCCTTTCCCGTATATATTGGCCTAAGCACAGTCGCTCTGCGAAGAAAACTGCATTGCAAAGTTTTGATTTTAGATCGAATTCGCCGCCATTTTAGGTCTATCTGCCATTTTGATTTCCATTCCAATGTAACTCTGTATTCTAAAATGGTGGACAGTGTTTCCCGCCTGTAACTGAGCCTTCCTGAACCTTGTACTATAGTTAATGTTTAGATTGTCCGTTGGCCTAATGTTTGGGTTGAGTAAAGAGACCTTGTCCCATGTCTGACTTGTAGTCTAAGGATTGTCTGTGCCAATAAGTCTGATCCACGGACATTAATCAACCACAATGTTAAGCAAATATCAAACGTGGACACTGGCAGAACTGCATTGTAAAGGACATGTGCTGAGGCTTACTGTTAAGTCATGTATGTAAACCGAGGGTGATCCATGTGCATATTGTCGTACAAGCCATAAGTGAACTTGGCACAAACTCTAGACCATAGATTATTAACTTGCACAGGGGCTGGACATTATTACCGAAAATGTATAAAATGCACAACTGTTTAGACGTCCAGTACCTCTCACTTCTCACACTGAATGGCTGGTATTCGCTGTGATGTACTGAGGGCCTGATAGCTATATGTATCTGTTTTGTTTCTTTCTAACTGCACAGTGATAGAATAAAGATCTGTGAATCTTTATAAGCCCCTGTTTGGTGTATTTACTTTTGTGGTACTCAGCCTCGATATTTCCTTGCTTTTACAAAGTAACTTCTTTCTTATCCCACTTGAGGTATGTACAATACGCACACAACTATAGTACTACAACAAATATTTAAATGAGGAAACAGGCCACCAAAGACTAAAGCGTACAGATTGTAATGTATTCTAAATGGCTTACCATTGACTGTAAATAATTACTGTATGTTATAGCAGAACTGTAACCAAACATCGGATACCAAAATCAAAGGTTATTATTTATCTTGGTAATAGCCAAATATTGTATAACTAGCCTGTAGGAAGCCAATGTTTGGCGAAACAAGAGGCATGTGCGCCAAGACGTTATTGTTGGCTGTGTATGATTGCAATTGAATGCAAAGGGTGATTTTGATTGCACTAGAATGCTACTTACAAATATGATGTAACCTTCACAAAGTAATTTGCATAATTAAAAGCACTTCAAGTAAAACCAACAAGGAATTCTTTTGAATGACTAATCACAGGCATTGAGCGCACAAGTGTGAGGGTTCACCAAATTACTCCATGCTCACATTTCAGACTGATAGGTATTACGGTCTTCCCCCCACCAGAGGCTGACAGTGCCACATATTTCCAAAACAAATTAATATTAACATAGTCAAATAGATTGGCACAGTGACACTTGGCAACAACACCAACCCATTTTTTATCAATTTGTGCAGGGAAGGAGACTGCTTCTAGTGTCAAAGGGATTTTGTGATAGAATTCCTGAAGGTGACGTTGGTTCTCTGAAAACACTTCAGAAAACAAATTACATTCTACACACAAAACCTTATTACCCACACCCTTTCCTTTGCCAGAACATCAATGGAGGGCCTGATTCTGAGGGGCATGCACAAATAGAATGTGTTGATCCATGAATTAAGAACACTTTTCTTAAAAGCAGCATATTCTGTTAAAGAAACGATATGGTCGCCTAGCATCAGCGCCTTGACTTTAGAATGTGCCTGGTTTACATCCTGACAACAGCCCTAGCAACCACCAGTATTGCAGGGAAGCCATTGCAATGCGAGTGGGTTCTCCTTGCAAAGGCCTGGTTTTGCCTACATAAAAAAAACGAGTTAAAATACGGCACCTAAAAGGTATCGCTAACATCTACCACACACATTTTTCCTTTATTAGAAAGGCATATCTCAGCGGGGAGCAGCACTTTTCTGGTCAAATGAAAGCCTCAAGGAGACTTTTTCGAAAATCAAAAAGGTGGCAGACATTTTAGAAATTCCCACAGTGAGACTAACCCACAATTAGCCACACCCCACAACGAAAGATGTTGCTTATGCTGCTGGAAAGCGACAGTTCCCCTCCAATCCTTCCACCCACCTCAGAATGGGGGTGCTGGAAAGTGGTTGTGAGAACACAGCTGGCATAAAAGCAGTGTGCAAAGCCAGCATTCTCCCCTCTGGTTTTCAGCACCACCCTTCTTGATGTGGTTGGAAAGACTGGGTGGGAAGACGCCGTGCTTTCGAGCTGTAATTTATTAGTAGGTTCAACAGACTTATTTCCCATTGACTAAATGTAAGGTAAACCAACAGAAGTAAAACCTTAGTACATTCCACAATTCACTTTCCCAAATATCGGTATTGTTGCTCTTCCCTCGTTCTTTCTTCCTGTTTTGACTCCCCAAAGCATGTATTCTCCTTTTACCCTCATCCATTACAATCATGTCTATACATTTCAAGGAGTGTTTAATTCAGTTGACAAGTTCTATCAATTCAGCTAGCAGAGTGTGATAAGGTTCCACTAATTACACTCTTTCAACTTGAATATCTTTTAAATAAACAGCCTTTATTTTAGTGCTTCTGTATGTATTTATGCATTTATTATTTAAAAGACTTCTTAAGCCCAGGATCGGCTCAATGATGCACGGTACAGCCAAAGAGATGAAAAATCATTACAATAAGATATGGAGTGTAAATACCCAAAGGACGAATAGATTAAAATCAAGTAGTACAATATAGTATTACAAAAAGACAAATAATGAATGAAAAATATGCCAGCTGAAAAAAAATGCATTTTTAACGGCCTTCCTAAATTCGATCGAATGGAAGTAGAAAGTGCAAGTTTCAGGAACACAGGGCTGCTAATAAAATATCAGTGTTCCTAGTGTGCCTTCATTTCCCATAAATGCACGGCTTTTCTGCACGATAGGATGGTTGGCTCAAAACAACTGCCTGCTGGTGATACAACGGGTCCTGAAATGTAAACAAAAGTGAATGGAAAGCCAATGAAGAGAGAGGAACGTAGGGGTAATGTGCCTGGACTTTCTGGTGCCTGAGATTAAATGGGCAACACTGTGTTCCGAGGGGATAGTGTAGACTCAGGAAGACCTTTGAGGGTAGACGACAAAGAGGTAAGGTCCGGACAGCAGTCCACAAGTCCATCTTAGAGGCGACCAAGAAACATCCCGGATCTCTCAGCAGTGAGGAAAGGGACCTCTTGAGGGAGTGACACAGGAAGTAGTCAGCCCTGGACGGTTTATAGTGATAATATCGAAAACATAATGCTGAAAAACAAAAATGTCGAAAAAATAATGTTGAATGTAAATATGTCGAAATCATATCCATACAATAGAAAAAGACACTTATTCGAAAAGAAAATGTCGAAAAAAAAATCGAAAAGGCAATGCTAACATACCAATGTAAAATGTCAGAAATAGTAACGTTTTTATGGGAGGGAGGACCCCCCAATCACCCCACCCTAAACCCCCCCACACCACCCCCATGGAACCGTGTCACCACCCATCAATATAACACATTATGAATGACAGAAAACACACAAAAGGACAATTAGTAAGGGTTAAATGAATAAATGAAAGCCAAGAGTAAAGAACCATTATTTAAACACTGAGGAACAGATGACGTTGTGACAAACCGTCATTACCTGACAGAACCTAGGGTCAGAGCAGACTAAGGGAGGACAACAGCTATTTCACGATGGATACATTTATAATAAAGAATCCCACAAAAATGAAACAACATATTGGAAGTGCACGGAATATGCGAAAACAAAATGTACAGCAAGAGTAATAACTGAGACTTCCGTTGTAAAATTAAAAGGGGAACAGAACCATCTTTCTGACAGAACCAGTATAATAATAAAAAAAACTCTGGATGAACTGAAGAGAAAAGCAGTAGAAAACCCTACTGAGGCTAGCGGGTCTGTAATTGCTAGAACCTGTGACAAAATGCCGTTGCACATCTCGGCACAAATGCCTGCAGAAAAGCACATGCAAGGTACAGTAAACAGGACAAAACAACAGAAAGAAAATCTTCTGTCAGCACCAAGAAATTACAATGATATAAACATCCCTGATATATTTAAAATAACAACAAAAATAACAGAAAAAGGAGAACATTTTCATCACGCAACATTAGAAATAAAGGATGAAAAAATTCTAATATTTTCAACAGAAAGCAATTTAAAACAACTTAGTGAGTGTGAAATGTGGCAAAGTGACGCGACTTTCAAAACATGCCCCCAGACTTTCCAACAGTTTTTTACTATACATGGATCCGTGAATAGCCATCTCATACCGCTAATCTACGTCTTGATGCCCAAAAAAATGGAAGATACCTACAAAATTGTATTTAAAAAAATTAAAGACGCCATACCAGAAACAAAACATACTAATATCATAATGGATTCCCGAGTAGAGTCCAGTCTGCTCCAGTCTACTCTGTTTCTTTCTTTCATTCAGTGAGGAGCTGCAGCAACGAGCTACTGCGACTTTAAGTGGAGTCCCTCCCTACAAATAGTGACTCCAGGCGCGAAGCGCCGCGCGGAGTCCCGAGTAGAGTCCAGTCTGCTCCAGTCTACTCTGTTTCTTTCTTTCATTCAGTGAGGAGCTGCAGCAACGAGCTACTGCGACTTTAAGTGGAGTCCCTCCCTACAAATAGTGACTCCAGGCGCGAAGCGCCGCGCGGAGTCCCGAGTAGAGTCCAGTCTGCTCCAGTCTACTCTGTTTCTTTCTTTCATTCAGTGAGGAGCTGCAGCAACGAGCTACTGCGACTTTAAGTGGAGTCCCTCCCTACAAATAGTGACTCCAGGCGCGAAGCGCCGCGCGGAGTCCCGAGTAGAGTCCAGTCTGCTCCAGTCTACTCTGTTTCTTTCTTTCATTCAGTGAGGAGCTGCAGCAACGAGCTACTGCGACTTTAAGTGGAGTCCCTCCCTACAAATAGTGACTCCAGGCGCGAAGCGCCGCGCGGAGTCCCGAGTAGAGTCCAGTCTGCTCCAGTCTACTCTGTTTCTTTCTTTCATTCAGTGAGGAGCTGCAGCAACGAGCTACTGCGACTTTAAGTGGAGTCCCTCCCTACAAATAGTGACTCCAGGCGCGAAGCACCGCGCGGAGTCCCGAGTAGAGTCCAGTCTGCTCCAGTCTACTCTGTTTCTTTCTTTCATTCAGTGAGGAGCTGCAGCAACGAGCTACTGCGACTTTAAGTGGAGTCCCTCCCTACAAATAGTGACTCCAGGCGCGAAGCGCCGCGCGGAGTCCCTAGTAGAGTCCAGTCTGCTCCAGTCTACTCTGTTTCTTTCTTTCATTCAGTGAGGAGCTGCAGCAACGAGCTACTGCGACTTTAAGTGGAGTCCCTCCCTACAAATAGTGACTCCAGGCGCGAAGCGCCGCGCGGAGTCCCGAGTAGAGTCCAGTCTGCTCCAGTCCGTTACAGGACGCGAAAGAGAGGGGCTCATGGAGAAATTCATGGCAGTGGTTCCTGGCCCGCTGACCCGCCAAAAGACCTCACAACAGCGGCGGCAGCTTGATACTGCAAAGCCCCATGAAGAAAGTAAGGTAAGCGGTCATAACGAACATTCTCAAAGTAATGAGGCAAGCTCACAAGTAGTGCTCCCGCTAACTATAACGGCCGCTAGATGCCGGGCGGGAGTATCCGAGACTAGCTTCAGGCCGCTGCTACTGTCCTTGTCATTTACTAAATGCAGTGAAAGTAACAAGTCAATCCTTGAAGATCGACAAATAGAAGAAAACAATGCTTCACTTGCATCCCCGTTTGATATCACTGACACGGAATTACTCGAGGTTAAAAATCCAGAGCTTGACATTGACACCCGATCAAAATCGCCACAAATTGCATCAAGCGATAGAAATCGAATAAATAACCTGCTTAACAGCTTCAAAGAAGCTGTACATCCATTTGCGCAAATATCACTGCAGACAGATGGGCTAGAAACAGAATCACAAGTATCTGATACGCCAGTGGTGCAATTCAATAAGCCAATAAATGTAACGGATACAAGTAGCGAGTTACAAAATGGCGCAAACGACAGTCTAATTGACCTTACTTCAAATAACTGCGTCTCGTCTGCTTGCATTGACTTGCCTGTAGCTGAGATTGAACTGTGCAATAAAGCAGCCATAACAAATAGCACAAGCTGCACTTCCAAGCAGTGGGAGAAAACGCAGGTCGAGGCTTTAGAACTCCCATCTAAGAATTCCAACTTGAACACGAAAATACCAGCTGGTCCTAACCTGCTCTCAAATGAATTAGCAGCACGTGAACTCCGTGAACTCCGATCAACAGAGCGATTAAAAAAGGACTTTGAAGCAATGAAGGAAAGGTTAGATGAGAGTTTTGCAAAAAACTTTCCATCTCCCTTCACTGCACAGTCTCAGAGGCATGGAAAGCTAAAAGAATTGCAATCAACGAGAAACACAAATGACGTTCACTTTAACAACTCGAAAGAACGCACAAGTACACCATATAGGAAACCAGATACGCCATTGTTCGCAAAGAGCATACTAACAATACCAAAAAATCTGGAAGAGAACTTAACAGAAAATAACACTGCAGCAATGCCAAATCTAAGGAGTGCAGTGGGTCATGTTTCCTCAGGTACTGGTACAAAAACACAGCTAGAGATGGAAAATGGAAATAGCCTCGAATGTAATCTTTCCACTGCGGCAACTTTACAAATACATAATAATGTATTGGCGGCCACAACAATAGCCCTAACACCATTCACAAAATTATATGAAGCCTTGAATGAAGCAATAAAGGACCAAGGCGCGATGATCGGAAATCTGGAAACCAAACTAACGACAATGGAATCTGTTAATCAGCATCTTCAACATCGATTAGACATAGAAGCAGAAGCATCCCTAAAATGGCAAAATCGCTTGAGTGACATTGCAATTAAAGAACTGACGGATAAATCTGAACTGATAGAGGCAGTATTAGAATGCACAAAGTGGATCCGTCATAATGCAAGAAAATCTACTGCAACAGAGCTGCCAATGTGCAACCACAATACTAAGTGTGAGATGAACCATGTCTCAGTATCACTCACTTCAGAGAAAGAGTCCTCACAGATTACGGAAAAAAAGACCAGTCAGCTGATTGCAACGAGTAACTCGCTACAGGGCTCTCTAGAGACTATTCAGCAGGCCTCTGAAATAGCAATGTCAAACAAACCCCAAGATTTACAAGGGATGGCAAAAGTACCACCTGCGACTGCTTCTCCTCTCCAGCAAGAAAAGTCTCTAACGCTAAGTGCTTCACAGTCTGGTCACGAACCAGCTCAAAGACTATTAGAAACTAATAATTCTCAAATAGCTGGTGTTAACAATGAGCAAGTTCCAAGCTCAATTTTGGATGCAAAAAAAAAAAAGCAAATTTCCTATGACATATTTACCGGTCCTGCCAAAACCTTGGTGTCTGATGAGAAGGTAGTCCCACAAGTGCAACAAGTGCAACAAAAGAACATAGTAAAAACTAAGCCAACTAAATCGAATGGCATCCAAACGAGAAAGTCCAACAGCTCTAAGAAATTTATAAGGAACTTATCAACACCTCCAAAAGTGGGACTCTTCGAACGCAATGGAAAGGCTCCATCACAAGCTCTATCAAATTTTAATAGCGAATCGAAGACTAGTAATCATGAGCACCACTCAGATCCACAAAAGAAAAATCCCAATAAACGTCCAAGAGTTGAAGTGGAAGATGGAATAGACTCGCTATTAAATGTGTCTGTGGAGCTATGCGATCTATCAACTTATTCAGTAGAAGAAGGAGAAGAGTCAAAGTTAGCTGACTGTATTGAAGACCAGTCAATTACATCTAGAAGACAATCATTGGGGATTGTGAGCAATCCAAATTCACGATCAAATGAAGGAAGAAATGATTACAAGCTATGTACGTTAAATCCAAAATTGACGCAAGCTCAGCAAAAGAAACTAGCTAAAAACTCTTCAAGCGAGGTGCATCAGAATAAGAACGAGTGTCAGACATCTGTTTGGAAATTAGAACTTGAAAACATATTGAGTAATAAAAATGAAGTAAATCTCAATCGAAGAAATGTAATGAAACTCCTACACTGTATTCCTTCACTTAGGACAATAACCTCGGAAGACATCCTGATTGTCGAATATGTGACTGAAAAACGCTCTGATTGGGTGAGACTGCACATACAGTCGCAAATAATTAAAAAAACGTTATTGGCAGCAAAGGAGGAATTACTCTTCTTTGGATTTGAGTTGTCATCTGAGATTGAAATTGAATTAACTGACAATGAAAAGGTAACTCATGAGCATGATAATGTCCATTGGAAAGGAGAGAGACGAACAATCGAACAGAATTCAAGAAAATCAAAGTCACCAATAAAAAAATCTATAAGAATGGACGTCATGCACAAGAGAAGATCAGAGAACTCTAAATCGAGGCAACTCAATCATCATTAGCAGCAAATAAAACACAAGGAGGTTCGTTCATCTCTGATTTCATGGAATACAAGGGGTTTCATACATTTATTTAATGAATTGCCCTTTACACTTCGAGAAAATCTGGCAATTTGTTTGCAGGAAACATGGTTACGAGAAGTGCCTGTCAGAGATGGATATGAAGTCTTGTTAAATCCTGCCGGAAAAAACTCTAAAGGCCGTCCGTACTCGGGGCTAGTGACGATGATAAAAATCAATAACGCATGGAAGGTGATCAGAAACGAAAATCCAAATTTATTCGTGCAAAGCACATTATTGCAAAGCACGCAAAAGAAAGATATGAAGATCTCTCGACTATTGATCATAAACACATACTGGAATCCGGCCATGATCTCGACCAAAGCATTTATAACATCAGTAACAGCAATAATTGATATCTGTATGGCTGACCCAATAGATCTGACAGTCATTATTTGTGGAGACCTGAATTTTTCATGGTTTGAAAACTCAGAATGGCCATCGTCCCACACGTCTAATTCAAAGTCACAAAAGATAGCCCGTGGGCAATGCTGGAAAACTGAACTGGAACTAAGAAATTGTCAAATGTTAAATGGAAATGTTAGAGGAGACATCCCCCCGAGTTATACTTGGCACCGGAATAATTCATTTAAAACATTAGACTACATTTGGTCTACAAAAAATTTGTTATGCAAAATTGATCAGCTGAGAATTATAAGAACGGAAAATAGCGATCATGATGCTCTTAAGCTAACCTGGAGGATGCCCTCCGAAACCTTGGCAGCATCACAAACAGGGAACCTGGAGATTAACAATGGGGCGAACAGATTGAGAATCAGCAATCAACAAATAAATACTCTAAAGGAAACCTTAATGTCTGATGTGAGAACGATAAGAAGTAAAATAAATTATGCGCCTTTGCTTCAGCAATTTAAAATCAAGACACAAGGGAATAAAATCATCTCGCGATCGAATAAACATGTTTACAGTGCAACAATTAGTGCAGCAAAAAAAGCACTGCACAGGGACATCAGAAGCCTGAAAAAAAAGCTAGGCACGCAATCATTCAATGCTATCAAAAAAAGAAAACAAAAATATCGAAATTGGCTGAAGTCCTTCGCTCTAATTCGAGATCAAGAAAGAGCGGAAACGATACTAAACCTCATTAAGAAACATAACACCAGAGAGATATGGACAATCCTAAATCAAGGATTGCTAAATCAAAACGCTATGATGGCAAATGGAATTAACTCAAAGATGTGGGAGATCCACTTCAGACTGGTCTTCAAAAAATCATCTAAAAATGTGATGCCAATAACATCAATGAAGAAGACCAAATGGAATGTGTGTGAATCAGCGGAAGATATCCTGGTGGCAATTGAAAGATTAAACAACTCGAGAGCAGCTGGCCCAGACGGCCTAACTAATATCATGCTTAAAGAGAACAAGGTAGCATGGTCTCAATATATTGAAGAAATCTTCAGAAGAATTGCCAATATAGGAGAATTGCCAAATTCATGGAGATCTGCGATTGTGGTTCCGATTTTTAAGAAGGGTAATCGGGACGATCCTGCTAACTATCGCCCGATTGCCCTTCTAGATACTATCGGAAAGATTTTCGCAACCTTTCTACAAAAAAAACTGTCTAAATGGGCTTCTAATGTAGGGATAGTGGACCCCCGTCAAACGGGATTCACACAAGGTGTTGGTACAGAATTAAATCTAACCCTACTAAATATACTAAAATTGGAAGCCCTACAAAAATCAAAAAATGTATTCCTTGCTTTTGTGGACTTGCGACAAGCATTCGATAGTATTATCGGAACCTACTGTGGGACAAACTTCAGAAATGGTCGTGTCCAGCCGAAGTACTCGATCCTATAATGGCTTTACACGAGAACACAAGAATCAGCGTTCGTATCAATACACAAGGAGGTCTCACAAATGAAATTGAAACTGAGAAAGGTGTAAAGCAGGGATGTCCTTTAGCAGCCACGCTCTTCAAACTATTTATGGCAGACCTACCTATATCATTACAGGGAACAAAATGCTTTCCCCCGAAAATAAACGGGCAACAGATCAGCTGGGCCATCTATGCTGACGATTTGGTGCTGATAGACTCAACTCCGATCGGAATGCAAAGACTTCTAAATTCGCTTCAATTGTATCTCCAAAAAAATGATCTTGAAGTGAATGTAGCGAAAACAAAAATCATCGTATTTGGCCCTCAGCAAGGACACCGAAATAAAAATTTTAAATGGTCAATCGACGGCGAACAAATTGAAATTACTTCCACCATTCGATATCTAGGAGTCCTATTCAATAAATCCATTCGCGAATGGGACTGGGCTCAACAACTAATTGATCGTATGCGAAAACTGTCTCTCCAAGGAGCAAAGATACACGCCGAATATGGAAAATTCTCACTGACTCCAGTTTTGACCTTCTATCAACAAAAAGTGGTGCCGACGATAACTTTTGGGAGTGAATCCGCCTCGAATTTGAATCAAGACAACTGGCCACGATTGGAAGGAATTTTTTGGCGAAAAATACTAAAATTACCGTCAAACATTTCTGTGTTGGCTATCCGTTATGAGCTGTCAATAGAATCCTTATACGGAATAGTTCTGTGGAGATCGGCAGCACTATTGAGAAAAATGTATCTACCTACATCCGCTATTCCATATCATATCTTGGCTCCAACCAAAGAATTCCCCCACGATGGTCTGGTAAAGAGTTGGGCAGATAAAATAAGAGCGATTTTGCATCACGCCGGCATTAAGCTAGAAATACTTTTAAAGTTACCGCAGATTGCTAAGAAAAAATTAAGATTGTGGATCTGGATTCAAGATGAAGAAAAAAGAAATTGCCTCGCTTCTTCTTTATATAATGGTCCAGTAACTCATGGTATTGATTTAACAGCAAAATATCTAAAACTATTTCCATCACGATATCATCGTGATCAGTTTTTAAGATTAAAACTAAATCTCTATAAAACAAAGGAGATGCTATGGCTGAAACGTGATAAAGAAACTGTCTCCAATTCATGTAGATTCTGTAAGACACACATTGAATCCTCCAAACATTTGATAATTGAATGCACGGAATTAAAAGACATAAGATCTCTCCTTCTAAATAACTTCATCCCGATAACCGTAAATATGGAAGAGTGGTGGTGGACACTGTTATCTGGAAATAATACCCATTTAATTTGTGCGGCAATTAACTTTATGGATAAGATTCTAATAACGCCCTAATATGTAGCAGCTAAGGAGTTGAACTGCACAAAGACCGAGGCTCTATGATTGTATTGTCTTGTTTTGTTGGAATCAATATTGGTTCTCATAGATTTAAGAATGAATGTGGTAAAAAGAAAAAAAAAAAAAAAAGGAAAAAAAGGGAAAAAAAAGGAATGTTTCTACTAAGGGAAAACTTGTTTGATGTGAATTGTGATAAAAGTTTAGTTAAACTACATGTTACAATAAAAAAAAAAAAAAAAAAAAAATAATGGATTTTGAAATGGCTCAAATTAAGGCATTCTCATCAGTATATAAACACATACATACATGGATGATTTTTCCATTTCACACAGGCCGTTTGAAGAAACTACAGAAACTAGGACTCCACACGAAATACATAGAGGACAGTGCATATCAACACAATGTAAAAAAACTTTTCGCATTAGCATTTGTAATTGAAGAAAACGTTATACAATTTTACGAACATTTAATCGACAGTGATTATTTAAAAAATAATGAAGAAGAAAATTCAGACGTATTGGACTATATGGAAAGCACTTGGTTGGGACAGTTGACACGAAATGGCACTAGACGAAGGCCTAAATATAATATACAATGTTGGAAGTGCTACAAAGCCGTAATGGAAGGGAGGCCAAAAACAAACAATACGTTGGAAGGGTGGCACAACAGGATTAACAAGAATTTTAACACTAAAAACCCAAATTTGTGGCACTTTTTAAAATACTTAATATGTGAACAATCTCAGAGCATTTCACTTGCAAACACCCATTTAAAAAGAAGAAAATACCGGGGCTATGACCAAAAAATTGAACAAATAGTGAAACAGTTTAACCAAGAAGACAAACACAACTACTTAGACTCAATTGCATACAATTTAAAATGTTAAAAAACTCACAGTGTGAAGAGTCCACGATCCGGCATAGCAAATCCAAAAGTAACCAATGACGCCAATCCAACATGTCCAACGATTCCTAAATCCATATCCCAGTCCAAGGAAAAAAAAATGATATCCACCGAAGAAAAAGTTGAAATCCATAATCAAAGTCAACGCCAGCCAAGGAAAAAAATGAAAAAATCATATCCCAATCCACGGTGAAAAAGGTAGACTATCTAAATTATTACATTTGAAAATATAACTGCACACCGCCCTGGACACATCAGTTGGTAAAAGGATGTGATATGTCTGCCTAGTTCCACACTTTAGACTCCATTTACTATGGCAGTACTGACATAACCAAGTGTGTGTGCTAATAGCACAGCTCTGCAGAGCATGAAAAAACTAGGAAGACTGCATCTGACAAGATAACAAGCTATTTTGGGCCGAGGAAAATACTGAAGGAGATGATGTAATATCTTACCACTGACAATGGATTCTGGAGTCTCTTTAGGTGAGCTTTGCGGAATGTCTGGAAATCCAGGGAGTGCATCGATTCCGGATGACGCAAGAGATAAATATGAAAGAAATGCTGGGGCAATCACAGCATGTCTGCTACGACACCAGCACGTGAGGCCCATACTTACAATGGTCAAGAAAAAGTACCTGATACCTTGGCATGGGCAGAAATTATAGATTTTACTAGTATTTACAAAAGAAACAGGGGTCATTCAAAAGAGATTTGTTTTGCAATATGTCCATACCTTCGTCCATGTGATCCGAAGGACGGACTGCTGGAGCCTTCAATAATGCTGGTTGCGTATGATAAAACGAGGTGACTGACGGATCTAGCAGACTTACCGATGTACCTATGGGAACAGCGAGACATGATTGTGCAGCCGCTCAGAAGCAGGTGGTAGTTCCAATGCATGCATCAAATACTAAAGGAGGGAAGAATAATCTTATTGCTAACTGAGCAGTTGGTTAATTAAAATTACCATACTATGGAGATGAAATAACGTTGACTCTCACTAACCACACTAGATTCATGTGTTAAGTTATATCAGCACTGCTATTCTTCAGTGGTTTTCTGGGATACAAAATCTATTGGGATATTTTTTATGTTTTTGTTTTATTTCAACATTTATAGCAGCACACAAAACCCAGAGGCATCTAGGTGCTAGTAACAGTATAAGTGCAGTAGAACATTTTCCGCAATGTAGGACTGAGCATGACAGTTACAACAAAATGCATTTGCAACAAGATGCTGATAAAGTCAAGGTAGGTAGGTTGCTGGTAAAGTCCATTTGCAGCAAAATCCTGCTAGTCATGGTAGGTTGCATGTAGTGTACACCGTCAGGCAAAGCCTCACCATATGGTGCGGGGCGGGGGCTACTACAGGTGTGTAAACATGCATAATAGGTACATTCAGTGAGTGTGCACAGTCAGGCAAAGCCTCACCTCATGGTGCGGGGGGGGGGTACTACAGGTGTGCAAACAGGCATAATAGGTACATTCAGTGAGCGTACACAGTCTGGCAAAGCCTCACCTCGTGGTGCGGGTGCTACTACAGGTGTGTAAACAGGCATAATAGGTACATTCAGTGAGTGTGCACAGTCAGGCAAAGCCTCACCTCATGCTGCGGGGGGGGGGCTACTACAGGTATGCAAACAGGCATAATAGGTACATTCAGTGAGTATGCACAGTCAGGCTAAGCCTCACCTCATGGAGCGGGGGGGTCTACTACAAGTATGCAAACAGGCATAATAGGTACATTCAGTGAGCGTACACAGTCTGGCAAAGCCTCACCTCGTGGTGCAGGGGCTACTACATGTATGCAAACAGGCATAATAGGTAAAATCAGAGAGTGTACACCATCAGGCAAAGCCTCACCACATGCTGCAGAGGCTACTAAATGTGTGTAAATAGGCATAATAGTTACATTCAGTGGGTGTACACAGTCTGGCAAAGCCTTACCTCACAGTGGGGGGGTGCTATTACAGGTGTGTAAACAGGCATACTAGGTACATTCAGTGAGTGTGGACAGTCTGGCAAAGCCTCACTTCATGCTGCGAGGGGCTACTACAGGTGTGTAAACAGGCATAATAGGTCAAATCAGTGGGTGTACACAGTCTGGCAAAGCCTCACTTCATGCTGCGAGGGGCTACTACAGGTGTGTAAACAGGCATAATAGGTCAAATCAGTGGGTGTACACAGTCTGGCAAAGCCTCACCTCATGGTGCAGGGGGCTACTTCAGGTGTGCAAACAGGCATAATAGGTCAAATCAGTTGGTGTACACGGTCTGGCAAAGCCTCACCTCATGGTGCAGGGGTTACTTCAGGTGTACAAACAGGCATAATAGGTAAAACCAGAGAGTGTACACCGTCAGCAAAGCCTCACCACATGCTGCAGGGGCTACTACAGATGTGTAAACAGGCATAATAGGTACATTCAGTGGGTGTACACAGTCTGGCAAAGCCTCACCTCACAGTGGGGGGGGCTATTACAGGTGTGTAAACAGGCATACTAGGTACATTCAGTGAGTGTGCACAGCCTGGCAAAGCCTTACCTCATGCTGCGGGGGGCTACTACAGGTGTGTAAACTGGCATACTAGGTCAAATCAGTGGGTGTACACAGTCAGGTAAAGCCTCACCTCATGGTGCGGCGCTATGTCAGGTATACAAACAAGCATAATAGGTCAAATCAGTGGGTGTACACAATCTCGCAAAGCCTCACCTCATGGTGCTGGGGGCTACTTCATGTATGCAAACAGACATAATAGGTAAAATCAGTGAGTGCACACAGTCTGGCAAAGCCTCACCTCATGATGCCGGGGCTACGCCAGGTGTGCAAGTGGCTAAGGAAAACAGCAATGGGATGGCGCACAGGCTGGTGACAGAGATGATGAAGGTCTTAGAAGTCCTGCAAAAGAACAAATGGAAGGCTTGTAAAATACATGTTGGGTGACATAGTAAGAAGCAAAGAAAATGGTATGGTAGCATAGTGAGAACCATAATGCCTTGGTGTAAAGCACTCTATAAATAAATAAATCAAATCAATCAAATAATGCTACAGAGCCGTTACTGGTCACCAGTTTATCAAAGTGAGTAGACGATCTCTTAGGGGATGCATGATAGGCAAAGTGGGTAAGCAAGATTAAACGCATAAGGGTGAGACAGTTGCATAGTGAAACTTAATTGTGGTCTGCAAAAGATCTCCCCCAGAGGGCTGAGGGCTGCTTAGAATATGTGATACAGTCATACATGCAGTGGCAGCACAATGTCTTCTTAGCGCACGCCAAGATCAGGAAGAAAATATTCAATAGATGAAATATATACATGAAAAAGCAAATGTAAATGTGTGAAGTTTTTAGCACAAACAGTGAGTCTTAGTCAAAGGCCTGGGAAAGCCACACACACGGTGCAGTGGGCTACTTCAGACGATGACTTGAGACACTCCTCCTGGATTCTTGTACACAAAAAACTGATCTCTGCTCCCCTGGGTATTATTAACAGTTAAGTACTAGGGGATATTTCATAATAAGATTTTGCAGGATGTGGTGAAGGACGATGTTGGAGATCTTTGGAATAAAGTGGGAATCTTTAAAGCTGTCATTATGCGGGATGCCGATGTTGAATTAGCTTTGCAATGTACTCAGTATGCCTATGCCATTGAATGTCATTAAGAAGGGTAAATACAGGCATCAAATAATGTTATGGGGGTTTCAGGCCTAGACTATGAATGGAAAGTTTTCAGCCGATTAACGTATCGAAAAATATAGGGGGTGGGTGGGTAAGGGCATGTAGGGGGAGGGGTGTGGGGCATAGGGACTAAAAAATAGAGAAGTGGGGACAGCCCCAAATCTAAAAAATAATTGGATTTTTTTTTCAGCTGAATTTTTTGGGCAAACAACTCTGCAAAAAATAAACCTGGTGATCTACGGACGTAGAACCATGTGGACAGTTTATGCCTGCCCGACGTTCATTAATATTTTCTGGCAACACACATTCCCAAGTGGCTCTTAATGTTAATGGAGGAGAAATGTTCCCAGATTGGGTGTGACTTTAGCATACAGTCATGGTGAGGAGTGGTCTGTTTGTACTATACAAACACACATCGTTCAGAAATGATATTTTAATATATTTCTGAAGCCAGGAGATGCGTTCACTGGCTCCCAGAGGGACAGAGAATGAAATTGAAGACTCTCTCCATCACCCACGTCGTTTATCCGACTATGCACCAACATACCTCAGCCAGAAACCTAAAAGGCAAGCCACCGGGTCTTCTGAGCATTCTGCATCCAGACATTGGGCCTCATTACAACCTGCCAGTCCGGGACCGTGCAAAATCCGTGACGGCGGTAAAAACGTTTCCGTGTCCGCAAGGTTGCGGAATAACCGTCCGATTACACGCTGTCGGTCGCGCGCACCACACGGACTCGGAAACGTTGTTACCGCCGTCACGGAAAACCCCACGGAAATGGAAATAACGAAGCCACAAGTGGCGCAAAACCCGTTTCCGCCTCCGCCACCACGGACACGGAACCGGAAATACCATGATCGCCAAAACAGGAAACAGAGAGGCGGCCATCATATAAAAGCACAATCCATTGCCATCCAGAGCCAGCACAAGCACAATCCTAACTCTGAGAAGCCAAAAGGGACCACCAGCATGTCTGCTAGGATTCCTGCTCAGAGGCAGCGCAAACAGCGCTTCAGCGAGGCGGAGCTAACCGTCTTGGTGGAGCACATTGTGGACAATGCTGAGATGCTGTTCAGCGCCGACCAACGGCGTGCCACACAGCAGCGGAGGAAGGAGGTGTGGGCCGAAGCTGCACGCAAGTGCACGGCCGTGGGCGTGGCAGTGAGGAGCGCGAGGGACTGCCACAAGCGTTGGGACAACCTGAGGCTGAGGGTACGCAACCTCATTTCCACGCACCGCCAACGCAGCAGTGGGACAGGCGGAGGACCCCCTTCCCCACTGAGGCTGCAAGCATGGGAGGAGCGTTGCAGCAGCGTCCTCCACCTAGAGGGAATCCATGGGATCGGGCAGGCTGAGGCAGGAGTGAGCCCACCTGCAGATGCCGGTAAGTGCCCAAACATGAATGCCACATGTAAATATGCAGTTGTGAGTACTGGGCCAAAGGACCCATTAACAACCCCCCCCCCCAGGCAGCGCATGTGTGGGCCAAAGGACCCATTAACAACCCCCCCTCCCCCAGGCAGTGCATGTGTGGGCCAAAGGACCCATTAACAACCCCCCCCCAGGCAGTGCATGTGTGGGCCAAAGGACCCATCATGATCCGTATGGCAACCAATATCACTGAATGCAGACACCAGCAATCAGATGCATGTGACTAACACTATTCAATGTACAATCTCAATGACGCATGTGATGCACCCATCTGCCACCACAACAACACTAATTGCATGCCCTTTGTGTCCCCACAGCCGTTTCAAGTGACAGTGATACTGCACAACAGGCCAGCCAATCTGCATCGGCAAGTACACTAGCCACCGCCACCACACAGGAGGATGCTGCCGGCAGTTCTGCACCTCTGGCCACATTACCAGCCACTACAGATGTGCGGCACACCACCACCACCGACATCCCCACCGTCTCCACACTGGCTGAGTCTAGACAGGTGCCACGGGAACCTATCATGGCCACCCAACACAACACCGAAGGCAGCAGCACTGCAGAGGGGGCGGCCTGCAGTGATAACAGTGCCCCGCAAGAGCACTCGGAAACGGGGCCACAGGGGGAGATGGCCACATTGGAAGACCTGGGCTCCTTCCATGAGCTGGGGTTCAGCCCCACTTCACTGGGGAGTCCCATGAGGTCGCCCACCCCATCCATGGCCGAACTGAATGCCCGCATGCAGCGGATGGAGGACCAGCAGGCTACCCTCACCCAGCTGGTGGAGAGGCAGCTAGAGGAATCCAGGCTGCAGAGGGAGAGCTACAGCGCCTCAGTGCGTCGCCTGTCGAGGTCCATTGGATGCTTTGCGAGCACCATAGTGACCCTTGCACGCCATGTGCGGGAGGGCAACGACCACACCTCCAGGCTTGTAGAGGCCATGTTGGTTGGCCAACAGGCAAATCTGGCACGGATGCCCTCAATCCCAGATTCTGGCCCACAAACACTACCACCCCATCCAACTCCACTACTGACAGTCCAAGGAGGCGCTCGAGTAGGCTAACGGGTCCTTCGGGCAAGGTTGCACAGGCACAGAAGCACACACGGAAGTGATGGCATGTGTGTGGGGCAGTGCAGGACACATGTGGACTACAAGGGTGTGAGAGGGGTGGGCACGTTTGGGTGGTGGGGTAGGTAGTTTTGGGGGTTTGGACAATGGGCTCTGGGTGGGGGTGGGCACGTTTGGGTGGTGGGTGGCCCCGGTTGTACAGCTTCCCTAACCAATGCACCTTCTTCCCTGTTGTTATTACATCAATACATCACCATTTCAAATCAAGACATACATGTGTGGACATTGATCATTTATTTTGCAGTGCAACTATTAATTCATTGTCGTCACCATGTTTGTGCATTTCTGTGAATGTGCTGTGACTCAAAAGTAAATGCGAATCAGGGCATCCCGTGCTCTCTGGCCATCATGTGGACCCCCAGGGGGAGGCGGTGCCATCCCATCCCCATCTCCATCCCCATCCCCATCTCCATCCCCATCCCCATCCCCATCCCCATCTCCATCCCCATCCCCATCCCCATCCCCATCTTCCGCATCTGCGTCTGGTGGCATTGGGATGTTCCTGCGCAGGAATATATTGTGCAGCATGGCACATACGAGCGTGATTTTGCCCGTCTTCACTGGGCTGTACAGCAGTGATCCGCCAGATCTGCTCAGACAGCGGAAACGGGCCTTCAGCAGTCCAAATGTCCTCTCAATCATTCCACGTGTGCGGATATGTGCCCTATTGTATGCCTCTTCATGCCTGTTCCTTGGTCTCCGTACAGGTGTCATCATCCATGGCGTGAGTGCATATCCCGCATCACCTACATGGGATGTAGATGGGGGAACATGTCAGTGTTTGTGGCATCATGTCCTCATCTGCTGCTGTGCATTCGTGTATCGTCATTCATTCATGCATATGTACCATGCAGTGTATGGAGGTATGTCTTGGGCATCACGAGGTATGTCGCTGACTGCATATGGGCCTACACATTAACTTGCATGTTTACTGTGGCCTGCGGGTGACATTTGATTGTGTGCATGTCATGGTGCAGTGCTGTCCACACATGGCAGAGTGACTCCACTGTACGGAAGTAGTAAATACACTTCGTCTCATTTACACGCCTCTCATGCTTTTTGGGGCAGTGTTTCAATTGAGGTTGGGTGTCTGCAGTGGCACAGGGTTCATGGGACAGTGACGGGATTGGCTGTGGCAGCGTGTGCACGGGCACATTGTGGTGCCCTGTCATGTCTACCTTCATGATGTTTGGCATCCGCTGTGTATTTGGTAGATGGAAGGGGGGTGATGCATGTGCAGTCACAGCGGCACAATAACAATGCTCATTGGCCTGGACACACACACACCACTCCGACAGGGTTGTAGCATCGTCAGCTGTACTCACCCAATAGCCATGTGCTTTGTCCGGCATAGCGTTCCATGTACCGTGGCAACGTGGAATTCCGCAGTACCATTGAGTCATGTGATGAGCCTGGGAAACGTGCGCAGCAGTGTGTAATCAGTTGCATGGCATCACAAACCATCTGGACATTCAAAGAGTGATACTGTTTCCTATTGCGGAACACCGCCTCAATTGCATGTGGAACTGTCAGCTCGACGTGGGTGCAGTCAACTGCGCCTATGCAATTTGGCATGCCTGCTATGGCATGGAAGGCCAACTTGGTGGCAATGACCTCAGGGAGGGTGCGGGGTAGGGCTATGTGTTCCGACACATGGCGCAACAGGGCATCCAGTACCTGTACCAGGATTTTTGAGAAACACGGTTGTGATATGCCGTGCAGCTCACCAACTGTGTGTTGATAGGTGCCAGTGCCAAGGAAATGCAGAACTGAGACAACTTTCAAGAGGGGGGGGATGGCGGTGGGGGTGTCAATTAGGCTGCTGATGTTGTCCTCAATCATGGCGGTGATGTGCAGGATTGTTGCACGTTCCAGCCGGTATAGGGTGTGGATCTGTCCTGGGGTGAGGTTCCAGGGTGAGGCCCTGATGCGTGGTATTGGTGGCTGGCGGCGGGGTCGGGCTGGCTGGGCAATGGGGTTTGCCATAGCTGCAGGGTTGGCTGGTTGCCGCCTGCGCCTCCTCCGCCTACGCCTCCTCCTCTGCGCCATTACTGCCACCATGTGCAGTGCTGCCTGTTGGTTGAGTAGGCCCAGTCCCAGTGCTACTAGACCTGCTGCCTGCATGGTTCTGTGTTGTGTTGGGCTGGGTGTGGCCCTTTTGTAGGCTCCCAGTGGCCTGCTAGGTCCAGCTGGGCTGATTTGGTGCACCTGTGCCCTGATTCAGTTCAGCAGGCAGTGTATAACGCCATGTTCGCGGTGGCGGCGGTTCCGCCACCATGATCACGGTATTTCCGCCATTTTTTTGCCGGTATTTCCGTGTCCGCGCTAGTTGTGATGCTCACGGTGTTTCGTGTTGACGGTAACGGAGGGGTTTCCGTGCAGACGGACTTAACGGGAACCCTATTTCCGCGGTGGCGGTTTAGGGTGGTGCTATTACCGGGGCCGCGGGTCATGATTGCGCGGACATGGAAACGGTGCCGGTATGGTTTTACCGGCAGTGTTAATTCCGGACCGGAGTACTTGTAATGAGGCCCATTGTGTCGCTACACCAAGATTTATCCGCGAAAGAGTAGCAGGATCCTGCTCCAAAGTCCGTGCTTCTTGCCTCTGGAACAACTTCCCGCTACACTTGCCGGATGAACCATCCTGCCATTTTTTCAGAAAGAAACTTAAAACACATCTTTTCAACTAATGACTGCACTGTTTGGTCTCCCCACCGCTCTTCAGCCCTTTATCGTAACTTGCGCCTAGATGCCTACGGGCTATGCGAGCTGTTATAAATGTGAAACTAAATAAATAAATAAATATTGCAAACCAATGCTCTCACTTAGGAGCACATAGTTTCTTTATTATATGTTGATGCATGGGGGCTTTAGCAAAGATCTATATTGAGTAAAAAGTCGTAATCAATCTATGAGAATCATGGCAGGCCTTTCAGACATTAATAGATTCTAAAAACCTAGTGTCAATGCTGCTAAAAAATGATTTAAAATGTAATCCCATTTTCAAAACAGCGTGGTTTCAGAACCCAAAACGTGCAAAAGCAATGATGTGATGTATGTTTATTGTGCTACCCAGATGACATTTTGATATTCGTTTTGCATTTCTTCATCAAAATGTAATACAAATCCTTACATTAAAGTGTCAAGTGGTTTATTTACTATGAAAATGATATTACTGAATAATGTGTTTATGTGAATGAACCGAGAAAGTCTATGTTTGTATGCATTTCAGGATGAAGTGTCTTCCCCATTTGCATGGTGACACATGATTACATACTCCATTGACAGTATACATCAGAAGCAGAGCTGAGTGCCCCATGTTACTGCTGCCCCAAGGCATTCAACTTTAACAAGATCGTGCCTGACATATCATTATCACAAGACAGCAGTGGGGAACACTTAATGGTCACAGTGATAAGTGCACTGAAATGTTGCTGAAGCTCAGCGGAAAATAAACTTAATACATAGCTCTGTGGTTCAGAGTTGGTGCAACAACAATTGGTGGAATGAAACATGAGTTCACTGTAACTTTATTGGCCACATTAAATGCAAACTTTAAATGTTCACCTCTGAAACTGGAAGCATCATAGTTAATAAAGAGATTGGTAGTCGCATGGTTGCTTGAATGGATGTAATTAGTCCTTTTTCTAATCTTGATATTAATAAGCTGGGCAGAGAGGGTGGTGATGGCACGTGGTGATGTTCAGAGCACCATAAACTTGAAAGCTCACAGTGCTGCATGATTCAGCATTCTCGTGTGCTTTTTCATACGTGTGGCCCCCAAAAGGTATTTGTCAGAGGTACCAGAGTTATCTATTTGCGCACACTCTTTGCAAAAACAACCAGAAGCTTTGCCTTTGCCAGTCCCTACTATTACAAAAAAACACTGTTCCTTATCTTGTCCTGCACATCACGGCAACCTTTGGCTCACATAATATGTTTGACTACAAATCCCATCAGCCCTAACCAGCAAAGTCAATGATGAGAGATCATGGGAGTGGTAGTCTAACACATCTGGAGTGCCACAGTGTGCAGAACCCTATTCCACATCCATCTCTTCTCCTTTCACATTTTGATGCTTTTATTCAACATGATGAAGGTCTCCCTGAGCAGCCATGCTGCCATGGTGTGTAACAGAAAAGTAGCTCTTATCAATGGCACAGCTAAATAAGTAATGAATTAAAAACAGGAATAGGCACCAGAATGTACCTTGTTTCGTAACTAGAAATAAGTCAGCGAATGATGGAGGGTATACAAACAATCTAAAATGTATAATGATGTTTGCAGATCTGTGTGGACATTTGTGGCATATAAATGTGCTTCGCTGATGCTGAGATACCATTATCAGGTTCACAGCACCACCATACATACATGCATGGCGTAATCATTGGGTCCGCGGATCAATGAAAAATGTGCATCCCAGGGTCATGAAGAAAGGTGCATAATGCTGCTGTAATTAACAGGGAACAAGTGCCTGCGGGGTCTGTCCATGCTCACACGAGTTTAACCAGTATGCAAGCAAGCAAATAAACAAAACTTAAAATTATGGATTGTCCTTTTTGTAAAAGATTTTCACTTGCGTACATTTATTAAATCAATTATAAGACGTTTGTAATGTCAACTGTCACAACCTTACCACCCTTAGAATGTGTCCCTGGAAGTGCTACATTGTGTGCATCCCTAGCTACCTAAAGAAACCCAATGCTGTGTGACCAAAAGCTACATATTCATGCTGCATAATGGACTACCCCCTTGCAAAACAGCACACCCAAATACTGGTATGTCACCTAACCCCTCCCAAACCCCATGTCAACCACCCGACACACCATGGCATGGCATGCAATGTGAAAGCAACCAAATAAATGACCAACACATGACACAACTGTCACAAAGTGCACCGTCACAAATGGAAACAGGCCAAAGACAATTCCCTCTCACATATGAAAATGAAACTGCACACATGAACATATACTTACCAGCATGACTAATCATGAATACAGCACCCAACAGTGGCAACGTCAGACAGTGACCAATCACAATTGCCCAAGTGTCACAATCTGACAAAGCCACCACATGGACCCCTCCCATCTTCAGTGTGTTGCTGGTAGGTAAATGTGGCAGGGTACTGCATACAGCATGAACTGCATCTGCAATGGAGACAGGTAAGGTAACACATGAGCCAAGTACTGTGTAAGTACTGCTTTGCTGCTCGGACGCTCTGCTTCACCTGTCTGCCAGTTCCAGCGACTGCGTTTTTCTGCTTCACGGCTCCTTTAACAAGGTGAAGGCAACGGATACTGCTGTGGACTCAGCCCCTTGTGTGGACTTGTGACTTGTGATTTTGTGGACTTGTGGACTGGTGGACTTGTGAGCGTGCTGCGAGTTCGCTGCATTGACTCCTTTTCTCTTGTCTTTTTCTAGAGTCTCTGCCTCTTTGTGACATCACTTATAAGCAACTGCACACGCGCACCCGCACGCGCGGACTCCATCCAAGTACTGTGTAAGTACTGCTTTGCTGCTCGGACTCTCTGCTTCGCCTGTCTGCCAGTTCCAGCGACAGCGTTTTTCTGCTTCACGGCTGCTTTAACAAGGTGAAGGCAACGGATAATGCTGTGGACTCAGCCCCTTGTGTGGACTTGTGACTTGTGATTTTGTGGACTGGTGGACTTGTGAGCGTGCTGCGAGTTCGCTGCATTGACTCCTTTTCTCTTGTCTTTTTCTAGAGTCCCTGCCTCTTTGTGACATCACTTATAAGCAACTTCGCATGCGCACCCGCGTGAACGCACTCGAGCCAAGTACTGTGTTAGTACTGCTTTGCTGCTTAGCTGCGCAGCAAGCAGCAAGTGGCGACAGTACTTTTTCTACATTTACTTCCCCCAACCCATGCTCGATTTCCTCTGCTTTTGCTGAAGACCTTTAAACTACTCCCTCAATCCAAAGGTTGGGAGCTTATGAACGTTTGAATCCTTGTGTAGAGGATAGATCAGATAAACATCAGGTAAACGAACGAGCCAGGCTCACAAAAGGAAAAAAAACAATCCCAACTTATTTACCTTGATGTTTCCTTTGTTTTGCTTTTATTGAGTGTATTGCTGTGAAAGAATGTGTTATATTTTGTTTTTCAATCCTTTAATTTTTCCTTTCATATATTATTACACGTGGATTGTTGTGCATTATACATCTATGGCGTATTTGTTAACCTCAGGTATGCCCCCAAATCTACATCAAAAGGGGCTGACTACACCGTCTGCACGACTCTCATGTCTGTCTCGTAAGGTTACTCATCTCCCCTCAGCTACCATGTTAGCCAGCTCCAGAAGTACAAAGACACTAACTGCCCTTGAGCTCAATAGTGAAGACACTCCAGTTCCTGGTACCTCACTTCCTCATGAACCAATAGCGCAAAAACGACCTAAATTTGATGTTAAGATGGCTGCGCTCCCTCTCTAAGATAATACCATGCTACGCATTCCTTTGCCGCGTTTTTCCATTAAAAGGAGAGGCACTAGACACTTAGTGAGACCATTAGCCTCCTCCCCGTGTTCTGCCCCTGATCTCTCATTATATGCCAGCCATTCTGGGTCGCAAAATTCCACACTCCCGGATTCTCAGAGTGTAATCGATCTTACCTCAAACAGTTCGGGGTTGGAGTGTTCGACAAGTTCCCCATCCATTTCCTTTGTTTATCCTACGCCCCAGAGAGTCCAGGTGCAAGTCTCACAAGAGCACTCATTTCAGAGCCCTGTGGAAAAATGTACCTCTCCAAAGATTCCCATTTCCCCATTACCCTACTTGGTGGATAAGCTGGATAAGCTGGATGTGCCGTCCATGAATCTCCCCCCCTGTTGCAATGATACCTTCAGTCCAAAATGTACTTACAGTGCCCCCACAGCCTCCTCCAGTCACCTTACCAATAGTGGCTGCTGCTACTTCATTAGCCCTTGACATTACTTTAGCTGCTATGCAACTCAATTTGCAAAGTTTGTTTAAATTATTCGAAAATTTGGATGCAAAAGTCACTGCACAATCAGTGGAAGCACATGAAATTCTAGCTTTATCAAAGACCATGGCTGATAACTTTCTATCAAACCCACATGACCATCGTTCGATAGATAACGCTCATGAAGACGAAGTCTCGATTTTGACCATTGGCTCGGCAAGTTCCCCGCCTCCCATTCTTCCATCTCCACAGACTGTTCCAGCATTTACGGATATTATCACCTCTGAGGGACGAATGAATCTCTCCACCGCTCATGGCCCTGTGAATGACCCACACACTATTTCCATAACTGTTCCATCTGTCCCTGAACTCCCTCTCCCCACAGTCTCTATAACTCCTGTGACTCCTGTAGAGGAAGAAAATGATATTCCCTCTTCACCAGCAAGGGGAAGTAGAAAAAAGTCCTTGATAATGTCCCGCAATGCACAGAAAAAAAACAAAAATCTCAATCTTTTTACCTTGAGAGTATCGAAACAAACTATGAAAACCTTTTTCCAAACTCTGAAGCCGGTGCCTGAGACCATGGTGGTTATGCAAGCCTCTCAATGTACAGTGCCGTTGATGTTGTCTGCACAGCCCACAACCACTTTGGCCCCTGTCAGGCCTTCCGCCATTAGCACTGTGAATCCTAATCCGCAGTCCAAATTGCATCCCTGGTGGCCTAGTCGATTCCCATTTTGGATTCTACACGACCTATGCCAATATCTGCCCCTTTGTTGCCCTCTACTGTTGACCTTCAGATTCCTAGCCTTATGGCTCGACCTTTGACTGCATCCCCGGTTGCTGACGCGGTGGTGTCTTCAAAACCGAACCTACCCGTCTTACCATCGAGGCAGAGCCTCTTAGAGACTTCTCCTAGGCCTACCGCCAATGTGATGCTTCCGGTGACTAGTTCTATCATAGCATCTAACTATCCTCCCTTGGATGCCTTTTTCCCGCGAACTTGACTTGGCTTCTATCTGCCAACAATCGAACAGAGGCAAAGGCCAAACAAGCGTAGTCGCTTGTGACAATATTACGCTCCCGGCCCCCAAGTAGAGTGTTAGGCAGAAACCTGTGCAGTTCCCTCTGGGACCACTGCAAAAGATTTAGGACTACAGGTGTTTGGCAGTAAACCAACTTGGTAGCAGTCTGTACCAGACAGATTCACTTGGTAGCTGTGGCTGAGCAGTCAGACTTCCCTCAAGAAGAGTTAGGCCGTATTTGGAGTATACAAGATAGGGCAATTTATACAGTACAACAAGCAGACACGGATCAGAGCTTTGGTGTAAAGATATATAATTATTTATTTAAAAACACATCTATGGAAAACACACTGGCACTAATATGGCAAACAACTTCAATCAAAGTTACTATAAGTATATATCAATCCCATAACAATATTTCGACAAGTCTAGGTTCAACGGCACCACTTATTTGCAGACAGAGGTGAATGATTTAACCTAGGTGGCACTCTAGTATTTGTTAGAAAGGGAGAGAAAAAGGCAGGTTATGAAACCAACTCAGTACCAACACTTTTACGAAACAAATACAAGGCGAGCAAGGCAGGGTCTACTGTAAATCACAAAGTTCAGAGGCCAGGCCCACTCAGAGAGAGGCAAGGCTGTATGTCCCAAAAGTATCACAGTGGAAATGCACTTCAAGTCTTTGTAGCAAAATGTCACAGAAAGGTTGGACCAGTTTAGAACAAACGTTTAAGAAGGTCTGGAGGTGACCCAATGGAAAGGTAAGGATTTAAGACACCTCACGCTAACCGTTTCAAGGGAAGCCAGGCAGCACAGTACCTTGCAAGTGGAGAGTCAGCTCCGGCGGGGGCAGTTGTTCCTGGTGGTGGGTGCAAGTCGGGGCTTTGCCAGAAGATGAGAGGCTCTCGTCGTCGAGGAAAAGTTGAAGATTGTTGCACCACCAGGGAAGAGACCAGCCACAGAGTGCTCCGTCACAAGGCACCACCTTTTGGTCGCGGTACAGTGGTCAGTGGCTATCCGGTTGCCGGGGTGCTCAGCATGGGCATTCGACCACTAGATGTCCTGGAATCAAAGACAAAAAGCAAGGGACTGGTTGTTCCCACCAGTCAGGGGAAGAAGACTCTCCAGCAGGGAGATCTCCTATGTCGTCGGGAAGTGGTGAGTCGGTTCAGCAGGGCTCCACCGGAGGTGTCGTCGTTGCAGGTCGGCTCAGCTTTACCCTCATCGGATTCTTAGGTCCTGTGGTGACTTCTGAAGTTCCAGTCCCAAAAGCCCTGCTTTTATGCAGAAAACCCCCATTCATTCAGCCTAGCTGTCAATCAAACATGCTAAGTGGTGAGCAGGGCAGCTCACCACTCGGGCCAATCACACAAGAGTGTGACCTGAGTTGGCAAGGTAACTCAGTCCAGGGTGCCTAAACCCCCTCCCACACCCCCTGTGGTACCCAGACAGAATGGCACCACTCTGGAGGGCTTCTGTGCAGAAGCCCGTCAAAAGTGGAACAAAGGGCTCAACCTTTGGTTCGGAGTTACAGAGGCGAACACATACGCCATTTTAAAAAACCGAGTTCTGGCAGAGAATACCAACCGGTGGATTTATTTAAGACAAATAATATGTTAGAGACTAATGTGAAAAAGTATTAGCCTCCAACAACGGGAAGAATCCCATAGGAATATATTCGCGGTCGAATATAAAAAGTAGTATCCACTGCCACCAGCCAAAACTCGACGAGGGGGACGGGACAGTGCCCCCTCGAACAACAGACACAGGGGTAATCGAATTACCCCTACCAGTACATCCACAATAGGATGGTTTGTACTAGTTCTGTTAGTAAATTTAGGTCTAGTAAAGCCAATGGTGACTTTACATGCCCTGGGAGACAGTAGTCAGTCCCAGGGTATGGAGTCTATGGTGGGGATCCTCTAGGACACCCCAGTGTTACGGCACGGAGAGTGCGGTGTAACACACATAGCAAAACACATGAGGCCGTATGGAGTAAAAGACCCCATAGCCATAGAACACATTGACATTCAAAGAAATCAACCACATTCATGTCCAAGAGTGGGAGGAAAAGAGTCTCACTCTTGGCAGGATGAAAAAAACAAACTCCAGAAATCCAGCAAAGCTGCTGGGGGACTCACTAGGTTAGGAAATTCAGCCTAAACAGACAATTCTCCCTAACACAGAGCAGTAACTCTGCCACTACTGTTCAGACTAAACAAATACGTGAGGCAGTAGATGCATATTTGGCCCCTTGTACCCGCCCCATCCTTCCTAAACCCTCCCAAAAGTCAAGTGGCACGGTTTCGTCTCTCAGCCAATGGCTCCTCCCTAGCTCTGTGTTAACATCAACAGAAACCCCGCAGCCCTCCTTGCCAGTTTGTAAATTGCTTCAGTTTATTCCACCTCAATCTAAAGATCTAAACCTCATTTAAATGAAGCTCTTAATTCGGACAACTACAACTCCCAAAATATCATTCCACTGACAAACAGCCTCCAATTCTTGGCACCTTGTAAATGTCACTCTCTGATCCTAAAATGGCGGGGAGGAAATTTTGGCACCTACGATCTGAACCGCCGCAGTGTGCTAAATATTTTCTCTGAAGTGGTGGAATTGGAAGACATTAGCTCGAGTGACATTGAACAGATTGAATTTATTTCTGAGAACACTTGTTCAGTAGTGCGCTTGTGGATACCCTCGGGTATAATTTTAAACACCATTTGGAAATCTAAAATGCAACTGTTCACCATGGGGTTTTTACTAGCACAAGATCCAGCATTTATGAATGGGGGCTCTAATGGAAAGCAATTGTTTATCCAACCTAGTGCAAGTGATTCCTTGATAAATAACATTGATCGTGCTCAATCTTACATCTCATAACCATTAGTAACACCAGAAGACCATCTTATTAATGTCGCTAGTTGGAATACCAGAGGACACACACATTTGCAAACTTCTATTTCTAGTTTCCCGACTGTTATGGACATAATAGCATTTCAGGAAACCTGGCTCCTGCAAACTCCCGCTTGGAACAATTATGAGATTGTTCTACTTCCAGCAATTGCGGGTCAAAAAGGTAGACCATCATCAGGCCTATTGGTAGGAGTGAACATGTCCAGAGGATTCGCTATTCAGGCCTGGGACTCTGTATCTGCTTTCATACAGCTTGTTAAAATCATATGTCCAGCGCATGTTATTGCGCTGATTAACATATATCGTAATCCCGTTGGGCTGACTGATGCTGCCTTTTATGCGGGATTGACTAGACTCTTAGATTTGGTGTTTCTTTCTTCAGACATTACGGATACGCTCATTGTAGGCAATCTCAATTTGGATTGCATCAACCCTAAGGGAAAAACCACCACGGATAAGGTCAAGCAGTGGTCTTCCTTTATGCTGAATCGTAATTTCCACATGACTAATGGTGTAATTCATGGCGATATCCCGGCTCAGGCTACTTGGCACAGAGGTTCCGTATATACTACAATAGATTACATGTTTACACACACCAATTTAACTGGACAGTTAAGTGCCTTCCAGATAATTCCGCAGGTGCATAGTGATCATCACTTGCTAGCACTCACAATCAAGTGGAATTTCGCAGCTATTCAAAGATCTTACTATGTAAATGAGCTAATAGTTAATAATGCTAAAACGCGTTTTCGCTGGTCAGATAACAACTTATCAGCCCTAGCTCGTTTAGTCATTTATAATAACAACTCTATCTGTCCAAAACAGTATACCAACCTCCTTCTCAAATTTGAATGCTCTGTGAAATTAAATAA
Organism: Ambystoma mexicanum; assembly: GCF_040938575.1. Classification (NCBI taxonomy): domain Eukaryota; kingdom Metazoa; phylum Chordata; class Amphibia; order Caudata; family Ambystomatidae; genus Ambystoma; species Ambystoma mexicanum. The sequence continues at coordinate 1,147,591,331 of NC_090933.1, forward strand.
AAAAACAGAGATCCACAAACATAAACACGCTTTCAATCCACTAGTCAAGGCTAAAAAGGCTGAATATCACCGTGAAAAAAGACTAATTATTAAAATGAAGCTGCCAAATTTCACTCAGCAGCTGAGAGTGGCCAAATGCAGATTCCATAATTGGATGAAACAGCATTGTGCATACATCTTGCAAGTGGATGGTGAGCATATGCTCAGACTAATAGCGAATAAAAACACAGCCAAAACCTGGGCAATTTTCAATCAATGTACTTACAAATCCCAAAGTATTCTACAGGTTCTTAGTGTTACAGAGACTCAGTGGATTGAGCACTATACAAGCTTGTGTGCAGACTTGTCCTTTGTGCCCTTGGCTAAACTACCTAATGGCTCTGAGCGTTGGTCTCTTGCTTGCTCCCCACTCATACTCGAAGGATACAAAGACATATTAACTCCTCTCGAGCTAAGGGCCCTGACGGCCTCAGTAATTATATGTTTAAATTGAACCCTCCGATGTGGGCTGAAATATTGAATAATCTCTTCCAATATATCATTATGTCTCGCAAGATTCCTAACTCATGGAAAACCTCAATTATTGTACCTATTCATAAGAAGGGCGATCGCACCCTACAGTGCAATTATAGACCTATTGCCCTTCTTGATGCCCCTGGCAAGCTGTTTTCCAAACTTATCTTGCGGCACTTTAACACCTGGACGAAAGTAGCTCATGCAAGAGACCCTTTCCAGACGGGTTTCCTTGCTGGCCTAGGCACAAATATCAATTTGTTTTGTCTCAACGCTCTCAAATCTCAAGCACAAAATTTCAAACAAGCACTTTATTTCGCTTTTGTGGATCTCCACACAGCATTTGATGCCATTTCTCGTCCCATTCTTTTTGCAAAACTCATAAGAGACAAGTGTCCTTCAACCTTACAACAAATTATCCAATTGTTGCATGGGGAGACTTCTGTGTGTATTAGACTAAACCTCGAAGGTCTTCTATCTAGAGCTATTCCAACTGCCCGTGGACTCAAGCAAGGCTGCCTTCTAGCGTCTGCAATCTTTAATTACTTTATGTATGACGTCCGGGAGGTTTTTGAGGCAATAGCATCAGGCTCCCCCAAGATAAACAACTATAAAATTCAAACCTTAATGTATGCCGACGATTTGGTGTTAATTTTGAAAACCCCAGCTGGACTCCAAAAACTCCTTGATGGCTTTAACAATTACATAATGGCCAACGATTTGCGGGTGAATACAGCCAAAACCCAAGTTGTCGTCTACAGACCACGTAATACAGTGAGATCTATTCCATCTTGGTCCATTAATCATATAAACTTGGTAACTGTGTCAAGCTATGTTTATCTTGGCATGGTCGTTGATGGTAGTGCCTCCACGAACGCCCATCTCGATGTCATCAAGTGTAAGCTCAATTCGGCCATCTCACAAACAAAAATCATTATGCATCGTTATGGTGCTTTTTCGATGAAACCGGCAGTTCTCTTCTGGACGCAAAAAGCCACCCCTTGCATTTTATATGGATTGGAGTCACAATCACTCTGGCAATCAAGGGCCTTTGATAGGTTAGAAGGCAAATTCTGGAAATCAATCCTCCAGTTGCCACAATGTATTCCAATAGAATGGGCACGTTATGAATTAGGCCTTACCTCCCTCTACGCCCAATACCAGTGGAGAACTTGCGCTTTACTGCGGAAATGTCTCTTACCTCATCGCGAACATAATGTTCTACAATTTTTGTCGAACTATATTTTCCATACTACACATCTTTTTGTCAAACAATGGTTGCGGGCCATATATCGCACTCTGGTAGAAGCAGATGCGTCCCTCAATATGCTTTTGACCAACCCAAATAAAGTGAAGCAACTATTCTACCACAATGATTGGATTAAGACTCGAATCAAATGTCTCCAATACAAATCTGCAATGCCTGGGAATTTCAGACACAAGAGGTTGGGATATGTAGAACCCTATCTCTTAAAATTCGCCTGTAAGAAAATACGCTCAGGCATTCTTAGAATGCTCTTTAACTTATGGCACACTCGCGAACTCCTGGCTCAACGTAAGTGTAGCGAGCAGGTAGCAACTTTCTGCAGGTATTGTTGTGACATCGAAGCTACAGAAACTTTAGAGCATATACTGTCGCTATGCCCTGCACTAGTCCAAGAGCGCCAGAATTTTTTCTCATGGCATTGCAGCTACTTGGGGAATTTAGAATCATCGGAAAGATGGTCTACGTTACTGTGTACGACCAAGGTCTCCCTCCAAATTGCAATTGTTAACTTTCTTTATGGAGGAATTTGATCTGTTAAACAATTGTTGTCTCTTTTCTTGGTCGGTGCCTACTGCCTTTATGCCTTTATGTATGAGTAGAACGTTAGAATTCCCCCTTTTTCCTTTTCCTTTTCCTTTTTCCTCTGTTCCTTTGTTGTTTGTGTTTTATCTGAATTGAATAGTTTTTTCTTTCTTGTCGTTTTAATGAGTATTGTATAACATATATATGCACTAACCCAATCTTTCTTAATCATAATGAGTTTTCTTCTTATTTTTGTACATTTTAAGAATAATTGTATGTAAAGTTTTGTATTGAAAATTTGATTTATTTCAACAATATCAATAAAAAAATTAAAAAATAAAAAAAACATGAAGAAGCAACATGTAAATATGCATAATGAGCAATATGAAAAACAATATACATATCAACCATACAGTGGAGAAACCTTCATGATTCCCCACTAGGGATGTATACACAGTTTGTACTACAGACTGGCCACACAACTGATGGAAGCCCAATGCCTCTGTGTAAGTTACTGTCACAGGGTGCCCTCTTTGCAAGCCCATGGAAAGGGGAAGCAGAAGTGGCATATGTGTCTGGACCCAAGCCTCAAACAGAAACACAAGATAAGCCTGTATGGGCCCAGCTGGAACACACAGTGGATGCCTTTGGATGCCACACAAAGCAACACACTGTTACATGAATGCACAATAGACAGAAAAAGTGAAAAAATAAAAAAATAAAATACAAAAATCGAAAATGGCCATGGTCGACCAGGGTGAGCGGGGGCACCTAGGAGGTGCAGGGTGCACCTCAACACCCACATGCGTGGATGTTGAGAAAAAATAAAATCCGACCATGGGCTCAAGGCCTGCACGGCTAGCCGATAGTGGGAGAACTGCCGTCGCTGTCGTCACCCTCTGGTGCAACATGAGAAGGTGTGCGTGGTACGGGAGGCTGACCATGCATAGTCCTGGCATGCTCCTCCATGGCAGCAAGCATGCGGGTTTGAAAGGTTTGGTTCTGCAGGATGATGTTCCGGAGGTCCCCATGCAGCACTGCACGGAGTTCTGCCTGCAAGGCCTCACGTGATGCATGGATCTCCTCACGGGTTGCCTGGAGCTCAGCCGAGATGTTGTGTGTTAGCTGCTCCAGCGGCTGTTCTGACTGTCTACTCTGGGCCATCTGAAGTGCACCCAGAGTAGCTCTGAGGGAACTCTTATCTTCCCTCAGGGTATCCCTGTGGGTCTGTTCCTCTGAAGATATGGCTATGCCCAGAGCCCCCAGTTCAGCCCGTCGGTCCCTGTTGGCGGCCAACATGTCCTGCTTGTGTGAGCGGCACGTGGACTGTGTTGCCTGCTAGTGGAGCTCCACCTGCCTTTCGGGGGGGAGAATGGAAGTGGCCACGCTTTCCACAGCCTGAGCCATCATCCCACATGATGCTCCCTGTTTCTGTGCAACTGCATAAAAGGAGTTCTCCCACACAGTATTGCCGTATTGGCGCATTGCCGGACACGACACCTGTCGGGCCCAAGGAGACATGCACCTTGCTGTGCTAGCACTGCTTGTGGCTGCAACACTGCATTCCTCCTTTGATCTACTGCCCCAGGAACAGGAGCAAATAGTGTGGAGTGTGACCCTGCATCCATAACCGCCACAGGTGGACATTCCAACACTGAATGGGCCATTGAGGGGTCTACCCCAAGTGCAGGTGTGTTGGACAGAACAGCATCCCTGCCAGAAACACTCACCTGCGATGGGACATATGTGTCAATGTCCGATTCAGCACCTGAGCCACAGAGATCCTCAGAGGTGTACTCAGAGACACCCGTGGACAGGATGGTCTCTAGGAGCAATGGATTCTCGTGCAGCACCACCCCTCGTCCTCCACGGGTGCCTGGTTGGGGCTCTGAGTATTCCTGCCCCTGTGCCATCTCCTCTTCCAGTGCCTCCTCAACTGTACAAAATGAAAAAGAAGTAATGAACACACACACGTGTACAGCATAACCCACATAGGCATTACAATGTTGACATCCAATACATTAATCAGACATGTCACACATGACACAAACTCAACCATGCATGCAGTGGCAATGAAGTGGAAGGGGACCCTGAAAGCAGATGCTGATTAGTCTAAAATGGAAAAGCAACACAGGTGATGCATGGTCCATAGCACCTGCATCACACATAGGTCTGTGAGTGGCATGGACCATCCACAAACATGACAGATGCCAGCACACAGATGGCACGTAGCATAGCCATGGCAGAACTGACAATGACATCCAGGTGAGAGTGAATCATTACTGTCCCCATCCATGTAAAATGCATTTCATCAAACAGAACATGCAAAAGAGTGTGACAAAACACACATGTGTCACATGCTGCAACGACACCAGTGTGTTAAAATACAGTGATGGGAGGCACATGGATACATCAATGGTAGTTCACTTTGACATTACACAAGTCAATTGGCATGTTGAAGGTTGAAACAGGGCTCAGAAGTGAGCGGGTGCAGTACGGGAGTAGGTCGTCAGCAGTCAATAAAGAGACAAAAACCGTAATTACAATGTTGTGTCATGATGGCAGTTTAAGGGCAAATGTAGTCATAATGTGCAAAGTGTTTGCAGTGGTTAGTAGGGATACAATGAACCCCAAACCCAAGGGTGGGGGTGGCTTGGAGGCACTACATGGGTCACATATGGCAGTTATGACTACATAGCCTGACCTGGCACTCAATCACAACACATCACCCAAGCAACATACCCATGGTCTCGACACACAGGCATGGACACTCACCGTACATCGTCTCAAGATCTGGGAGGTCTCCCACGCCTTGGATCTGATCCTCTGTGATGAACTCTCCAGCGATTGCCTCATGTTCTGTGAGTTCATCGTCCTCTGGTGGTGTCCCACTACCAGTCACCAGAGTAGAGGCGTAATTAGAAGCCAGCTTGTTTTTAGCTCTGCGTTTGAGGTCATTCCAACGCTTCGAGCAATCATCAGCTGTGCGCTTCACAAATCCCAATGAACTAATTTGGTCCGCGATGAACTGCCAGTGAGCCCTACGCTGAGCAGACATAGTTTTGCACCCTGCCGTCACCAGCAGGTCACGGCCGTGTTCCGACACCTAGCCCACAAGTGCGTCCAGTTCCACATTATTGAAACTCTGCTGCCTTGACGTGCCATAGGGCCGAGCGATGTCTGGGGTCCCAGCCTGTTCCACAAGAGCACGCGTCTTCCTATTGAGAAGTGGTGTGGACCCTGAGTGGCTTACACCATTGCGGTCTGTAGGGGCTGAACCGCAGGTGGACTGGCCACTGAAAGCAGGCAATGGCATGATGACCAAAGGACTCACTGCAGGCATTGGCTGCTGGGTGCTGTTGCCAGGACCAAACGCCACAACTGCCTTGGTGTGAGGGGCTGGGAACAACACTGTCCTGACTGGGTGACTCACAGCCGGGGTGGTGTCAGCTGCAGCTGCCCCTACAGCCTCCACAACCTGGCTGCTGGGGGCAGCAGATGAAATTGCTGCCCCAAATCCATGTGGCCTGGTGACAGCAACTTTCACCGCCACACATGGCTTGGACTTTGTGACACAGAAGTTGGCCTTTGAGTCATTCCTTGCTTGTTCTGTGACCAATCCAGGTCAGGCTAGAAGGGCCTGAGCTGAGATGGTGTCAGCTGCATCTCCCTGACCCACTGGGGGGGCACAGCAGTCCCTAAATGGTCCTGGACACACTGCCCTCTTGGGCCACCCTGCCCACGTCGCCCACTGCTGCCACCTTGGCCACCCTGGTCATCCTGGCCACGTCCCCTACCGCCGAAACCTCTGGGAGGTCACCCAGCTTTACCTCCCTTACCACTTGGTGACCTCCAAACCATGGCACTGATGTACTTGTGCGAATGGGAGATGCAGAAAACAATTGTCCTGGGCAATTGGGGTGAAGGGGGCAGGGTACTAGATGAAATAGGTACTCCTGTGCTCCTGCAAGGCTGTCTGTGACCTCTGAGGTAAAATGACGGGTCACACAACGCTCAGACACCCCAAAAACAAATGTGCACGCAACCCCCCGGTAGCCCACGTGCATGCAATTAACAACCCACAGTACGCTGTGGCACCCAGAAACACAATAAATGTGTACGTGTGGAACACGCAGGCTACTATGACCTTGTGAATGGGGTACGCAACACACGGGGCAACCACAGTGGGAATAATACATATGCGACTCACCGTCTGCCTGGAAAAAGTACGAAAAAATCACACACGTTGGCAACTCCCCTACCAAAACAAGAAGTAAGCTCTGGCGCAGTAAACAAGAAGTACACACTTCAACCGTTGTGAAGTAATGACGTGTGAACCCACAAGAAGAAGAAGAATTACACGCTCGCTCTCCACAATAAGCACATATAGCAAAATGGCGTCCTACGCAGACCTTTAACCCGTGCGGAATGCAACGCCTACACACATCACATTACTTACGTGCTTACGCCCTGAGGGCCTTTCCTCAAATGACATACTCACGTGGTGTTTTTTCATGTGCAGACTCACTCTGCATCAAGCTGGCCACACAACAACACACGGAAGACCATGCTCCTGCCCAGAAAGCCATTTACTTTCCCCCCAGATCCCCGAGCAGCCTCCTATGAGACATCTTCTGCTGCCAGCCTGCCTGCTGCCAATGTGTCCTGCTATTTGGTGCCTGCACAGAAGCCATTGCCAGGGATCCTGTTCCTGAGACCATCTCTGCTGACCCAGAAGACTCCCGACTGGTGTACCTTTGCTCCACAGCCCAGCCCCAGGACCCAGTTGCCCTCCCACACCTGCCTCGGGGATTGCCATGTCGGACCAAACACCATCCGGGGCCAGTGGCAACCCCCGGCAGACCAGCAGAGGGCTGTCAGCTTCACTGCAAATGAAGTTGGCATCCTGGTGGAGCAAGTCTTCGGGCATTATGATGCCCTCTTCTCAACAACATCGCACCTCAACAAGGAAGGACGGAGAAGGATCTGGTCGGACATCGTGGATGCCATCAACATGGAGGGGGTGGCATCCCTCGACTACCAACGCATCCTGAAGCGCTTCAGGTCTTCAGGACTTCAGGTCCAGGACCAACAGCAAGGCTCGGTGCCTCATTGCAGCTCATGGAGAAGTGGGGTGCCGGGACCAGTTGACCAACATCCAGATGCAGGTCCTGGAGTGCACATGCCCATCGCTTCATTACCAGTTCCTGGAGTTGCAGACCCGTCTGGAGTCGAGTTGTAAGTGTCCATGTTTACTTGGCCAGCGTACTGCATGTTGCTGCATGTTGAGGCATGGCAGGAGTGTACACCTTGGCCTCATGTTTACCATGCCCATGTATGTATGTCTGTGTGCAGGGCCATGACAGTGCTGCATGTGAGTCCACTGAAGCCTGTTGCACGTCAATGGTGTATGTGTTGCAATGCATGATGCGCACCAGCATGTGACAACGCAGACATGTTTGCATGCCTGTGTCTGGACTTGCCCATGTTTGGGGTGTGAGACATGGATGCTGATGTCACTGTCATGGTCATGAATGATGTACACCTGAGTAGTGTGTGTGCGACTGGAAAACACCATGGATGCATGACACATGACCACATCACGATGCGTGAATTCACTGATGTGGCCTAGTTATCCATGAATCCACTGTGATGGGAGGTAGACATGGCCAGATTCATGACTGTCCCGTGGTGTGTGTTCATGTGATCAGCATGTCCCATGATGCATGGGATGTTCAGCCCCCCATCGGATGTTCCAACGTTGCCTTGGACATGGATGCAAATGTCTGTTGCACGTGCCATGCCTGTTTCTGCATGTGTGTTGCTTGCACTGACCCATGTGTTGTGGAGGGTGATGATGAAAGTGACGTTTGACAGTGCCACTCATGTGCAATTGCTTTGTGTTTAGCAGACTATCGTTCAGTACCCTGATGCTTGTGTTCAATCTCTCCCTATATACATCGGTGAATGAGGAAGAGGGCGGAGCCAGCACTGTTGAGCAGAGCGGCACGGATGCCTCCATCAGGCGGGGACGCATGTCCCGATCACCCACCCAGGACATGTCATCTTCCGGGAGCGAGGGGACTGGTGCCGCATCCATGGCCGGGCCTGCCGAGGGGATGCTCAAGAGGCGGAGTTTGGAAGTGGGCTCCTCAGCAGCTCTACGGGCAGGCGAGCCCCCACAGGGTCTGTCTACAGCAGAATATGGTGCAGAGGCATCCAGGTTGGTGTTGGGTGAGGAGGAGGCTGCATCAGACCCACACGATGGGCCTGGTGGGGGTGTTTCCACTGGTGCAAATGGTGCAGTCCAGGGGCAGGGGCAGGAGGCAGCACAGGTCGCCACGGAGGGGTCTGTGCCTAATCCTGTCCCTGATACTGAGACTGCATCACCATGCACTGGCAAGGATGCCCCATCCCAGGCCTGTCCACAGGTAGGGGGGAGTTCCAAGTCAACTGACACTCCTCTACCTGCGGACGTAGTGAACCACGACAGGGTTGAGCCCGTTTTAATTGCTATCTCGTTGCACACACAGGCAATAGTGATGATGTGCGTGCTTCCCGGGGGGACCACGCATGTCATCACGAACAGGTGTGTGCCAACATGAACCGGTTAGGAGGGTTCATTGTCAGGGGTTTCCACCATGTGATGGGTGCTCTTGGGACCCTCTCCTCCTCTTTACACACTATGCGCCAGTCATACTCCATGCCGTCTTCTGGCCCACATGCCACCAGGGCCCACAGTGGACTTGCCCAAGCCACCACGCCCAGGCCGGTGGAGATCCTATCCCTGCCACAGTCAGGAGTCAGAGGTCCAGCAGAGGTGGTCACCCAAGCAACTGGACCCCTGGCAACGGAGGCTGTGCAGGCACCATCAAGAAGGGCACATGCACGACGGCCCCAGGTGTTGCCATCTTCCCGGAGGCAGTCGTGGTGGCACAGGCAGATTGTATCAAAACGGCAGCAGGCTCGACGTGGGAGGCATCATGACTCGGGGCTGTCTACATCACAGGGGCAGACATCGGCCGATGGGCTGGAGAACCTGGATAAAGTTTGTCTTCCGTGTGGCAGCAGTTAGGCCAGCGGATAGGTGCAGAGCAGCGGAGGACAGAGAGGGCACAGCTCAGTATGGTCAGGGCGGAGAACTCCATGCGGCGAGCCTCGAGGCGGGCAGAGTTCCTCATGGAGACTAGCAGAAAGTTGGAGGAGAGCATGGCAATGTCCCTAAGAGACCTCGAAGATAGAGCGCAGTCCTGCCTCAAGGCCATAGACTCAGAGTTCAATGATGCACTGGCCAAGATTCTTGGGAAGAACGGTGAGCCGTAGGACTAGCCCGTCGCCAATGTAAATAGTTATTTAGGGTTAGGTTTCCTTTCGTTTTATTCTTTTTTTTGGAGTCCACGGACATTGCTGCACTTTTTGTATATAAACACTTGAAAAATTTCACCTCTAAATGATTGCGCAGCCCTAAGCGAATGGTAAATGTCCTATTCAAATTAAATGTGTAACTGGACAACAAATACAGTGAAACAAAGAGTCCAAAGCAATAGATTCTTCAGTCAAAAAAACGCTGTTGAAACAGATTTTATGAGTTGATGCAAAAACAAGACTGCCGACACAATGTTTCGACCCAAAACAATGGGTCCTTTTCAAGGCAAGACGTATGTTATTCAAACTGAGTTGGAAAACCCAAGCCCTCCTTAGGGGCAGATATATGGGCCAATTCTAAAGTAGTTGATTCTCCTCAAGAATATAAATGGCAAATAACTGTAGCAGTCTCTGTTACTGATACATTGTGGTACATTCCCAGAACATGGGAGTTTGTTCAAACGTTGCAACTGTAAGTTCAGGGGCTGGTTCCCCACTGTGGCCAGAGTCCAAACGCTTCACAAAATCAGTCTGTGCAGTGTTGTGCAGTTCATTCCTTCCTTTTTGTATATAGTTGTGTTTTTGTAGGGTTTTTGGTAAGTTTCATTTTCTTTTGGGATCATGGACCCTCAAAATTTCCTTATGAATAGTTCTGGTATTGTGGATTGTTTTCATCTATTTTTTGACACCCATGAAGGAATGTTTTTTTTTTTCATTTGCCCTTTGAATTCTGATTTTTGATGTGTCACAAAGAGATACTGTTGTAGAATGTTCACTCTCTTGCATCTCACAAGGTCTGTGTGATCACACGTTGTGAGACGTTAGACCCAGTTGGCCGACTGGGAATATTTGCTTTGCAATAAACCCTAGTAGTTGGAAATCGATCCTCGTGTCTGTTGTATCACTGGGTGTATGGTGATTGTGCCTTGTTTCCATACACGAGGGTCTTCAGGGCCTAGCAAAAAAATGGCGCCCGAATAGGGACCCTCCCCCATTTGCTCCATTGTGTATGTTGAATTTGAAGAAGGCGAAAACGAATCGAGGACAAGGCTGTCGAACTGGGAATCGAAAGGTGTTCGGGCACCCCTGTGAAAGCGATGAGAGACTACTTCGCAGAACTGTACACAGCCGATCCCTGATCGACGAGCAGCGGCCAGAGAGCAAGAAGGCGAGGGTCCCAAAACGAGGCAGATTGAGCCAGATACGCAGTCAAGGCGATTCTTGGTTGTGTTTGTATACGGACGAATTGCGTCTTGAGAGACGAACTGATTGATCAGGTGAGTCGTGCCCCGATTCTTAACAGCCCTGATATTGCTTAAGTGTTGCTCTTGCAAGATCAAACGCCCAGGGTAAGGTACGAATAAGATCAACATGCCTTCCTGTCTAGTCGGATTATTCCACTGCGGTAGACAATCTTTGGAAACTAGCCAGGTTGCACCGCCCATAGGGTCGCCAGCGTTTGAAATGTATGTGCAGTGTGGAATAGGAGCGATAATGTTTAATGAAATTTGGCATAGGCAGCCCAGACATATAGTTGATTTGCAGTTTGCGAAAGACGGTACTTTGGAGATGGCCCGAATAGAGCACTTAGAATCAGTATTGCTGCGCAAGAAAGCACGCCCCGCGACATTTGACGTCATAAGAGACTGGAGGAAAGAAGCTAACCTCCGTTTAAAAAGTAGGGAGAAACAGGCGCGAAGACATAAATCAAACACAGAAAAAGCGATAGAACTAGAAGAGCTAAAATGGGATGAGGATATCAGAAGAGGGGATAGGAGTATCCAATAAGGCATACAAAAGATATATCCGCAACAAGAGTTACATGCATCAGATGAACTAATGAATAACATTTTGAGTGAAAAAAGGGGAACATGCCTTCAAAATAATATTGATAAGATTGCACCAATACCCATTGCTCCACCTCAATTGACTCCCTCCATTCCTGTTGTACCAACTGCACCATTTCCCCCTGCGCACGTGATATGATTTCCCCCACCGCCGACCGAGCAGGAATTAGCAGCTGCCGGGGAAGGCAGCTCTACAGAGGCAGGGCCTGCACAGAGAGAAAGCACCAGAGTAACCCGTAGTACGGTTATCAGGGAGAGGAGAGAAGAACTTAAAGAATGGGCAGAAACGTATATTATCGTGGAAGACAAGCCACATCCTTACTGTTGATAAAAAAGGGCCATGGGATAACCCGGCTAACTTTCGAATGTTGGCAATGTTAGATGTGTCCTCTAAGATATTTACCAAAGTATTGCTCAAGGAACTTAATTATTGGGTTAGTGAAAATAACATCTTACCTCCCAACCAAATAGGTTTCCGTGACAAATCTAGTACTGTACATAACTTGATGATGTTTATATCTTCGATAGAACATGCCTGGAAAAAACGCAATCTAAATGTTTATTGCGCATATATTGATTTTTCTGCTGCATTTGACACCATACTTCGAAACCGACTCTGGAAAAAACTAAGTACATGGGGGATTCCCCAAGGTCTGTTAAAGATGTTAATGCTGTTACACTCTGATACATCAGTAGCATCAGACTCAATGCAGCTGGTAAACTCTCGAAATTTATGGCCACTAGCTGCGGTATTAAGCAAGGCTGTATGATTGCTGCCGTCCTTTTTAATCTGTATCTATCAGATATGATAAATGCATTCTCTATCCCAGAAGCTAACCCCGTGAGAGTTAATGGAGTAACTATTGGATGGCTTGCCTATGCTGACGACCTGCTATTGTTAGATTATACCCCGGCGGGCCTTCAGCATATGCTTGACTCTTTGGCTATCTACTCTGCTGAGAATGGTTTAACCATTAACATCGATAAGAGCAAGATAATGGTCTTCTCTAATAAATGCAGACCGAAGAAATACTCATGGAGCTTGGAAAGCAAAAAAGTGAAACAGGTCAAATCATATAAATATCTGGGAGTTGTTATTGATGAAAAGTTGAATTGGGAGGAACAGTGGTCATCTATCAAGAGCAGATGTACTGTGGCTGCAAACGCTTTAAGTGTTTTTATTGGTCGCAATTGCTGTTATTCGGTCATTGCAGTTCTCAACATTTACCTTGCAAAAATAAGATCAATGCTGCTCTATGCTGTGGAAATTTGGGGGCATAAGTTTGTCAAACGTAGTGTGGTCTTGGAGTCTATTCTCTTAAGAAAATTACTACGTCTCCCTCCGAGAGTGAGTGTGAAATATCTGTATTTGGAATTCAACATCAAAAGTTATTTGTATGCATATATCTGCCAATGTGTTCTATCCTATGAGAAAGCTGCAACACTCCGCACTGAAACTATCTTTGTGCCATTTGAAAAAGCATATCTTAGTCTGGAAGGTAATGTGTTGATTGGTAGCATTGGTATCATTCAAAGACTACAACGTACATGGACTAATGGGTCTGATCCAGGTACTCTTTCTCTACTATCTTTAAAAATGAGACTTAAGGTCAAGGTGCAGGACTATTGCCATGAACAAAATATTGTAAACTTAGCATCTAAAAAGCATAGTGGCAGGTTTCTTGATGAATATATGAGTAGAGTGTTGTCTCCCCCTTATATTCTTGCTTATCCCAACGCTGGCATAATTCGCACCTACCTAATGATGACATTTAATGTGACTGATGCACTAGAAACAAATTGTGCGAACATTGGTTCCACACATATGTTGAAGTATTGTCGCCTATGTGGAGTAAATGTAGTTGAGTCCCTTCATCATCTAATCATGTGCTGTGAAAGTCTAAATGATCTGCGAACTACATGTTTTAAATCTTATAACAATGACACAGTGATGACTGAGATCTCTGAGCAATGGATGAATTTTATGCGAGGCAATGATATGAACTTGATATATTTTATGGTGGTATTTTATTTGAAAATTGTGGCAATTTTAAACTGTATTGTATAGCACATGTGAAAATGTAACATGTTTTTAGATTGTGTGTATTTATGTTGTTTTGTTAATGTGTTATACAAAGCCAATTGGCTATATGTATATCTAATCAATAAATGAAATGCTGAAACGTATATTGAAGGAAATGATGAGGGATCCACGCTGAGTGCAATGTATGACTATCAGAAGCTCGGTGAAAAACAGGTATTGTTAGAATGCATGGGGGAGTATTTTATAGACAGATGGAAGAAATTAACTGGTATGTTAGCAACGCAGAAGGTACGGGATCTGGATGTTTTTTCACGTATGAGGGAAAGTGCGGCAGAAATAAAGGAGCACGTAGACAGGCTATTTGAGTTTAAAGATGAACTTGATGAATTGCATGCAGAGATGAAAAGAGGGAAACAACAGGCGGTACCATATGTTGTGCAGCGATTTTTTCCGTCATCAAAACCTGTTAGTGAAGAAATTAAAATATGTACACTAGAGGCGATTAGATGGATTACGGATGCTAGCATTTCTACAATGGAGGTGCATGATACGTTTGATCCGTATACAATAGAGATGCAGAGGAAGGTATTGCAGGTAATGGTTGCGTATTTGCAAGATGAATATTATGAAAAAAAGTATTGTTGCCCCCCTGATATAATGACAATATACAAGAGAGCGTTTTCACCTGAAACTGGAAAGACTGCCCTGTCCCTTGATTTAGCTATAATACTTGTGCCAAAAGTAGAGATTGCTGCCACTAATGGACAAGCAGCACAGGTAATAGAAGCACATTAAACAGCACAATTCGTGCATGTCCCTTTTTCTAGACAAGAGGTGAATAATATAAAGCAAACAATCCCTGATTTGAGAAAGAATCTGGCAGTATTTTATAAAGAGATTGAGTCCTATTTGAAATCGTCTATTTTTACAATGAGTGATATTGATCTATTATTTCCTGTGATTCTCCCAGTAGACATATGGAAGCAAATTAGAAATGTAGATGACACTGATATTTTGGGTGATACATGGGAACATTTGATAAAAGAGGATATTGACAGAAAAGCTGGCGAGAAGCCATCTCCAGCTCGGTTAGCATTACCAGTGCGGATAGTACAGAAATTAAAGATTTTGGTACCTGAAAGGAGAATTATCTTGGGACAAATTAACGGCATGCGTGCAAGGCAAAGATGAATTGGCTACTGACTATTTTAACAGATTTGAAGAAGTATTTGCAGACTTTAGTGGCCAAGATTTAAGCACTGAACCCAGGAAGAGATTATTTGTTGACAAATATGTGAGAGGGTTGCTACCGAAAATTCAAAATTTAATAATGACGTCTGAAAGTGCATGGCAAGCAAAATCACAGAGTGAAGTATTACACATGGCACAATACTATGAGAATAGAGTAAATTCAGAAAAAGCGAAAGAGGTGAGAGACAGGGTAAATCTAAAAACAAGAGTATTGATGCAACAGGTAGTGAATAATAATAGGGGCGGAGGCAACGCACAAACGCAAGGGAATTTCTCCAACATGCACAGAGGTTCAATTGGACTGAATCAATGTGCATATTGTAAGGAAGAAGGCCATTGGCGAGCACAGTGCCCACATTTACAGAATAGGAATGGAAATGCCCCAAGAAGACAGAATAGAGGTCGCCCGGGAACGCAAGGACAAAATTGGAACACAAGAATGCCACAAAATCAGAATAACCAAGGAATAACCAAGCAAGAACACCAGGGGGCGCTTGAGCATGGGTGCCTGCGTCTCCTTCAATCAGGCTGAATCATTCTTTAATTAAAACAGTGTAAACTGCAATTCTGCAGTTTTTCTTCCTCGGTTCCCGTTACTTACCTTATGGGGCTCCTCTCACTGCATTTCCAGGGAATATCGGATCCGCCTTGATCGTCATCGGCTCAGGCCTTGGGACGGCCTCCTCCAGCTCCCTCATCAGGCCGGCCTTGCGAGATCCTTCCCGCCTTGAAAACACCCGCCTTGAAGACACCCGAGCCGGCAGTCATCCCCTCCCACCACGGCACACCCAGTCTCTGCGGTAACCCCTGGTTCCTCCGCACGCCCTATGCAGCTCCTGAGCCCCTCTCCTCGGCTCGGGGTCTGGGTGCGACTACAACCCTCCCCAGAGCCAGCATCGGACCAGCTTCGGGGCCTCTCCCACCTCCAGGCTCCACGCGGCACACCCGGTCCCCGCGGCAACCCCCGGTTCTTCTGCACGCCCTGTGCAGCCCCTGAGCCCCTATCCTTGGCTCGGGGTCTGGGTGCGACTACAACTCTCCTCGGAGCCAGCATCGGACCAGCTACGGGGCCTCTCCCACCTCCAGGCTCCACGCGGCACACCCGGTCTCCGCGGCAACCCCTGGTTCCTCCACACACCCTGTGCAGCCCCTGAGCCCCTCTCCTCAGCTCGAGGTCTGGGTTGCGACTACAATTCTCCTCGGAGCCAGCATCGGACCAGCTCCGGGGCCTCTCCCACCTCCAGGCTCCCCTTCCACATACAGGGTCCTGGTGGACGGTGGGGGTAGGGTCCAACTCGTGCGGCATCGGCTGGAGCCTCGGGGCAGCCTCCTCCAGCTTTCTCTTCAGGCCGGCCCTGAAGGATCCCTCCCGCCTCGCTGTCATCCAAGGTAGCACGGTAAACCCTGGTGCCTTCACATGCCCTGTGCTGCCCCCGAAGCACCTCTCCTTGGGTCCGGGTCTGATTGCAGCTACAACCAGCTGCAGTCCAGCTGCAGTCAGGATCCGTGCCCTCCGCTTCCTCACACAGGGTCCCGGCAGGCAGCGAGGGTCGGATCAGAACTCATCAGCATCGGCTCGAGCCCCGGGAAGGCCTCCTCCTGCTCTACCATCGGGTCGGCCCTGCAGGATTCATCCCACCTTGCTGACATTCAGGATGACAGTTTTCTCCTCCCACCACTGCACACCCGGTGCCTGCGGCAGCCCCTGATCCTCCATATGCCCTCTGCAGCCCCAGAGCCCCTCTCCTTGGGTCGGGGTCTAGGTACAGCTGCAGCCATCCTCGGAGCCCGCATCTGACCTACGCCGTGCTCCTCACTGCCCTTAGATCTCCCTCTTCACCCCACAGGGTCCGGACCCTCCTCTTCCTCACTCGGGGTCCTGGTGGGCCTGCATCGCTGCTCTGGGGGCCCCTTCTGCACTGTGCTGGATCTAACCAAGCCCGTGATCATCTGCTATACAGGATTCAGTGCCTCTCGGATCTTCTATCTGACTCCAGCCCTCCCTGAATCCGGTCAGCATCGGGACTGTACTGCTTGTCCACTCTGCGGCTTCAGTGCATTCCGCTCATTCGCCAGCCCCTCCCCACTCGACGGGGTCCTGGTGTGCCTGTGGCCGCTTGCAGAGCCGACTCGGATCCTCCTGGAGTCTCCATTCGTCTCCCGCCCTCCCTCTATCCGGGCTGAGACGGGGTGGCACTGTGTATCCCTCTGTAGCTCTGAAGTGCTCCACTTCCTTGTCGGCTCCCTCCTTCTCTACACCATTCCTGGCAAACTTGCTGCTATACCTGGATCAGTCTTTGGATCCCCTGGGACCTCTACCTTCCTTGCCCGGGCTGTGACGGGTCAGAATTGGGAGTCCCCTTCGTGGTACTGAGCCGCCCCGCCTCCTCAACGGCCCCCTTCCCCACTACACTGAGCCCTGGTGAGCATTCAGCCACACCAGGAATCAGCTTCAGGTCCTCCTGAGTGGTAGTACGATCTTCGGCACCTGGACTCCTCCAACCTCTGTCTCGCGAACCTACACCGTCTGAGTCTTTTGGCCCTTCCGGCTGTCTCTCACCATTGTCTTCAATCCACCTTTGGCGCCATCCTCACTTGGACTCACTAACTTGAATCCCCAGTACCTGCTCCCCCTGACCCTGTGCAATCCCCCATATCTACCTTCCACCTCACCCTCTCCCCCCCTCCCCTCCCTTCCCCCTCCTCCTCTCCCTTCTACTCTCCTTGCTTCTCCTTATGCCTAGACCCCTCCACTATCCTCTCCCCCACTCCCCCAACCACCCTCCTTCCCTTTCTCACCGCCCTTACCTTCTTTACCCCCCCACTTCCAGCCATGCTGCCCTCATGAACACTGCTCTCTGGAACGCTAGATCCATCTGTAACAAAACCGCTACTACCCTTGATCTATTCTTTCGTCTTAACCTTCATTTCCTCTGCCTAACTGAAACCTGGATTCCCCCCCATAACACCTCTGCCCCGCTTCCTTAACAACCTCTTCTTCCTCTTTCCTCCATATACCCCGCCCCTCTGGCCGTGGTGGAGGCGTCGGTTTCCTGTTCCACCCCAAATACATCTCCTCCTCCTCTTCACCAACTCTCCCCTCCTTCTCTTCCTTTGAATTCCTCTACAAATCTTTCTCCTCTCCCCACCCTATTGCCTTCCTGATCATCTATCGCCCCCCTGGCCCTCCCTCCTCCTTCTTCGAAGACCTGGATCACCTCCTCTCACTTATCTCTCCCTCCCCTTCTCCTCTGACTGTACTTGGTGACTTTAACATCCATCTTCCTTCTCCTCCCCATTCTTCTCCCCTATTCTCTATCCTTGATTCCTACCTCCTCTCCCCCCTTCCTTCATCCCCTACTCACTCCTCTGATTCCACTCTTGACCTCATATTCAACTCCTCCTATCCCTCCTCCCCTGTCTCTTCTCTTCCTGTCTATCTCTCTGCCTTACGCTCGTTCTCCCTCTCTCCTCTCTCCTCCTCCACTAGTAGTAACCCCCCTCCTATCTACTCACGTCGCGACCTGCGTGATTTCGACACTACCCTCTTTTCTGACATTTGCTTTTCTTCTCTTCCATCTCACCAAGACTTTGCTTTACTCTCTCCCGATGATGCTCTCTCTTCCCTTTCATCTTCCATCTCCACTACCCTTGACCAACTTTACCCCCTTTCTCTCTTCCGCCCTACTCAGAAACCTTCTCAACCCTGGCTTACTTCCCATCTCCGCTCTATGCGGCGCCTTCTCAGGCGATTAGAGAGACTCTGGCTCAAATCTCCCTCGCTTTCTAATCAAACCTCTTACTTCTCTTACCACGCACTTTACAACTCTTGTCTTGCAACGGCCAAATCCTCCTACTACTCTAACCTTCTTCAGTCTCAAGCCTCCCATTCTCGTCAGATTTTTCAAACTCTTTCCCGCCTTCTCTCTCCTCCCACTCTTGATCCCTCATCCAATTCCACACTTTCTCCCTCTGACTTTGCCAACTACTTTTCCACTAAAATCATCACACTCAGGCAAAAAATGTACTCCCTCTCTCCTCCTCCCCCCTCTTCTCCCTCTTCCATCATGTCTGTCTTCTCATCTGTTTCCCCTTCTGATGTCTCCTCCCTTCTATCCAAAGCCCACCCCACATCAGCCCCCTCTGACCCTCTCCCTTCTGCTCTCATCCCTAAAATCTACCCCCTTCTTAACCCTTACCTTACCACTTTCTTCAACTCTTGCCTCTCCTCATCTACATTTCCTTCTGCTTTCAAGCATGCTACGATTATTCCTATTCTCAAGAAACCCTCTGCTGATCCACTGCTCACTGCTAACTACAGACCTATCTCTCTTCTGCCTTTTCTTTCTAAACTCCTTGAACGCCTTGCTTACTCTCAACTCTCTTCCTTTGTCTCTTCTTCCTCCCTCCTTCCTCCTTTCCAATCTGGCTTTCGTCCCAAACATTCCACCGAAACTGCCTTCACCTCTATCCTCAACTCGCTCCTCTCTGCTCGTCATGCGAAGCAATCCTCTATCCTTATTCTCCTTGATCTCTCTACTGCTTTTGACACTGTCGATCACCCACTCCTGCTCCAAACTCTCTCCTCCTTTGGGTTAAAAGGCCCTGTCCTAAAATGGCTATCCTCTTACCTTTCCTCTTGTTCCTTTGCTGTTTCATGGGGAGGTCAGACCTCTCCTTCCTTCCCTCTTATTTACGGTGTTCCTCAAGGCTCTGTACTTGGTCCTTTCCTCTTCTCTCTCTACACCTCCCTCATTGCCCCTGTTATCTCCTCCTTTGGCATCTCCCATCATTTCTATGCCGACGATACTCAACTCTTTCTCTCTTTCTCCTCCTTCACACCAGACCTCCATCTTAAACTCTCCTCTTGTCTCACAGCCATTAAGAACTGGATGTCCTCTCGGTTTCTCTCTCTTAACACCGATAAAACCAAAGTCCTTTTCTTCCCCTCTAATACTCTTCCTCGTCCCTCTCCTCCCCCTTTCATCCACTTTCCTCCTTCCAATCTCCCTATCTCCACTCATGCTCGCAACCTAGGTGTTCTCTTTGACTCCTCTCTCACCTTCTCGCAACACATTTCACTCACCTCCCGCTCCTGCAGATACCACTTCTACAATATTCGCAAAATCCGTCCCTCCCTCACATTCCATGCTACCAAACTCCTAATCTCCTCTCTCATCTTTTCCCGCCTCTTCTACTGCTCCTCTCTAATCTTCGGTCTTCCCTCATCTCATTTTACCCCTCTTAAATCTATTTACCACTTTGCTATTCGTACCCTCTGTCTCCTTACCTCCTGTGACTCCATCTCCGTTTCGCTATCTCACCTTGGATGGCTAACTTTCCACCTACAACTTAAATTCCACTTTCTCTGCCTTGTTTTCAAAACCCTCCATGGTCTTGCTCCTCCATATCTCTCCTCTCTTCTCTCTTTCTACTCCCCCTCTCACTCCCTCCTTTCTGCGGACCACTTCCTTCTCACTGTACCTCCTTCCCCCTGTGCTTCCTCCCAGTACTGCTCCTTCCAACTTCTTGCTCCTCTGCATTGGAACTCTCTCCCCCTCTCAATCCGCTCTTCCACTACCCTCACCTCATTTCACACTTCCCTTAAATCCCTCCTCCTCCATTCCCCACCTTGAAGCACTCCCTGCCCTCTCTATTCCCCCCTCCCTGTTTTTCCCCTCTTTTAATTCTTCTCTCCCTCTCCCTTTACATTCTTCCTCCCTTCCTGTTTCACTTATTCAATCCTTCCCCTGCCCCTCCCTCAACACTCCTGTTACCACTCCACTCCCCCCCTCTCAGTCAATTGCTCTTTGCACTGTTTTGCTGAATGATTCAAGTTGTAATTTTGCTCACAATGTTATTTGTTATTTCTTTGTATTTGTTGTTCCAATGTAAAGTGCCTTGTGTAAAGCGCTCTATGAATAAACAAAGCAATCATTCAATCAATCAATCAAATAATAATCCAAATCAGAGACAAAACCAACAGCAGCAGAATAGTGCAGGAGAAGGAAATGTTTTTGATACTCAGTCCAGTTCATACTATTCTGGTGACTTTACATCGGATGATGTATTGTTCAACTACTAGGACAGCCCAAGATAAGGGTAGGAACCAGTATCTATTCTATTGATCAGAAAGGGCTCTATGTAGAGATGAAAGTTGGGAATAGAGAGCACACTTTTCTGGTGGACACAGGTGCACAGAAATGCTCGATTGACCATCACTTGGTTCCAGAAATATCACTGTCGGGGCAAAAGAATGTTTCAGTAGGGTTAGCAAGTACACCAGTAATCAGTCCAGTCTCCCAATCAGTACCTATAACTCTAGGTCCATTCATTAAGTAATGCCCGTTCCTTTTGGCACAAAATTGCGGCGAGAATTTATTGGGTTTAAATTTATTGAAAACATTAAGTGTGGTTATTCATTGTTCTCCTGATGGAGTGTATTTGAAAATATCACCACAAAAGATGCCAGTATCTCAATTTTTGTCTAAACCATTACCAACTGAATTAAGTAAGGTACCGACTTGTATATGGGCAATGAATGACAAAAATGTTGGATGTTTGAAAAAAGAGCCGGTGAAAATTGTTTTAAAAGAGGGAGTCACATTGCCACGTATCCCACAGTAAAACATTTCGGTGGAAGGTGAGAAAGCATTAAAATGCATTGTTTCTGATTTGATAGAAGAAATTACTGGTAGCACTTGCAACAGTCCCATTCTTCCAGTTTATAAGAAAGGAGGTAATGAAATACCAAATTGTTTCATAATTGATTTGCGCGGATTAAATAAAGTAGTTGATCCCCAATTTCCACTAGTCGCAGAAGTCACTACCATTTTGACAATGATTCCAGCCTCTGTGTCACATTTTAGTGTCATAGATCTTAAGAATGCATTTTTTAGCATTCCAGTACATCCAGATAACAGATATCTATTTGCTTTTACATTAGGAGGACGTTCTTTCATATTCACTTGAATTCCACAAGGTTACACCGAGAGCCCGAGTATTTACAGCAGAGCGTTAAAAGAACAGCTGGACATGCTAGAGTTACCATGACCTATTGATTGCTGTGTGGAGCAGACTGGAGTGCGTGGAGCGGACTGGAATGTGCGGAGCAGACTGGAGTGCATAGAATTGCGTGACTTACATGGAATGTTTGGAAGTGCATAGAACGTTTGAAAGCGTATGTAACCCATCATATCACATCACCACGCTTACTCTCTTCTTAACACCACCATTCAAGTAGAACACAGAGGTAATATGACACCATTCGGTATATCTGTTCTCACACTAACATCTGCCGCATACTCCCCATACTGCCACACCAGCTGCGCACATATCCGGTGCTCACACGCACCTTTGACTCTCTCTACTCTCTACTGACTAGAACTCCGGTTCCCAAGGGCGTTCAACCTACCAGCGCCTTCAGACCATGCCAATGGTACATAAGGCGCTATAAAAATGCAAAGTAACATAACATAACATAACAGAAAATTGTTGCTCGCACCTAGTTGGAAGGGCCCGTACCAGATTCTCCTGGCAACACAGACTGCAGTTCGAGTGGATGGTCGAAAGGCATGGATTCATGCCACCCACACGAAAATAATTCCATTTCCGTTGAAAGAGCTACCTGATCCAGACGACAAGAAAGAAAGAGCTGCCCTAGACTCGAAAGACACCATCGCCAGTTCTCTGCAACAAATACTGCATGAGCCTGAGAAAGAGCCTGTAAACATTGCAACGAAAGGGAAAGGGCTAAAGGTGCCCCAACTTTGCCCAGCTCAACCTGCATCATCGCAGACTGACATTAAGCCTGCTTCTGAAAGTGAATCTGCATTGTTCATAGATCACACAGTACCTGGGGCAATAAGGTACAACCTACATTCTCAAAATTGGAAGTGATCTGAGCGACATGTTTTGTTTTGCCTCTATTCGCAACAAGGATAAATTGGGAATCCGAGGCCTAGGGAAGTGGAGCGTGGGAGCTGTACCAATCTGCATAAAACAGGAGCTCTGGAACGCGGCTTCGCAGTGATATCCTTGAAAAAGTGAATGACATCTGTTGATCCGATCACCCCATGGGGACAAATGAGGCGCATATGGTACAAACACAATTAATGCCTGCTCTAAAGAGTTTGGAGCATTGTGCAGAGGCACAAGAATCTTGCAACATGTTTGGCAATTCGGGCTGATGAGAACTGGCCTAGGCACTTTGTTGACCTCTTTGAACGTTTTGCTGTTTTTACGGGCGCTGCTGCAAAGAATGTATTCACAGTGAACATTGGTGGAAAGAAGGATTGCACACAATGCCCATACTCACTTCTGTTCCCTCCTGCACCAACGCTGATGATGTAGTAGATATAGAGACTATAAAAATGTCTAGAAGAATTTGCTGTAGAAAATTCATGCTAATGATTATAATACTACTTTGTATTCTGAGTACATTGATCCCAGTATTATGGTATTTGGAGAGCGTGCATCCATTAAGTTGTCTTTTGCCTGTCACAATGCACCTGCCACAGACAGTCCAGTCCATGTACTCTCTTATACTCTCCCTCCATTAGAAGAAAAACACAGGGAAAGTTATGACAATAGCACGTTGCTTTTGATAATGAATATGACTTATTCTATCTTGAATAGAACAAATTGCCGTCTCTGCTCGCATTTACCCCAGCATGGCGGGAAAGGATTGGGTTGGTATGTACAGCCATTACCCCTTATTACAGCATGCTATGTATCGCTAAGTGCACTATTTTATCGGAAGTGGAATAAGAGTAATACGGATCAGATAGATGGAACAAACATAGAAGAGTTTGAAAGAGTGGTAATGGAACCTGTAGGTTGTTCCATATTTAACAGAGCAAGAGTGATAAAACCAGTGGTAAGGCCAGTAGATAGACGGTATTTGCCTTATAAAACATCTGTAATCACATTTCACATGAATCAAGTAGGGAACATGGACTTAGTGCCCCCCTCCTATACTATACTATAAATTACAATCCTCGCACTGTCCCATTTTGCCTATGAAAAAAGGTTCCTATTTTGTAGGGACATTCAAAAAATGCATGAATATTGCAGTACTTGAGAGAGAAGAAGAACCACTATATGTAGGTGATCCTGTTTATTTTATATGTGGAGAAAAAACGTATCCCTGGTTTCCTAGAAATTGGGGGGGCATGTTACTTAGCGATCCTTTTCCCAGGTGTATTCAAAAACGTCAGATATATCGAAATTATCTAGATCCAGGCCTCAGTGGGATGAAACAGGATTAGATGCAGAAGACATAGCAAAATCACTTATCCCATTTTGGGGCCAAGCAATAAACTCCTGGAATATACAGAGACTGTCTACAATATGTGAGAAGACGATAAATGGAATGACCAACATATTATATTATATGACCCTAGAAGAGATGGCATTTAGATTAATGACACTTTAAAATAGAATGGCTCCTGATATAATTTTGGCCGACCGTGGAGGTGTTTTCAAAATCGTGGGGTCAGCGTGCTGCGTATTTGGAAGTGACTCGTCCCCTACGATTTTTGAGGCAATAAAGAAATTGCACATCCTGACTTCTGACCTTCGTACCCCGACAGGTGGTTGGGAGCTGAATATAAGTTCCTGGTTTTGGGAGTTATTGCGCTCATGGGGATGGAAACTAATTGCTATTCTAGTAACATTACTTGGAATAATCATGACATGTTGTTGCTGCATACACTGCCTGCCAATCATTTGCTCTGAAATAACATATGAATGCGTACACATGATGACAGGTAAAAGAAGTTCCTAAGTGGATACACATGCAAACTACGAAGCTGAAATGATGAAAGAGTTCATGTCAATTAATATTGATGATGACGATTACAGTAGTATGCATAGGTCAGAACTAGATACATGGTCCGATGAAGATGCGATGTATGGATGATGTGCTAGGCTTACGGCCAAAAGGAGGTTTTGTGAGTCTAGAAATTGCCCTACCAAGGCATATAAGGTATATTATGTTGGCCGAAAGCCAATCGCATCATATGCCCTACATCGCTTATAAAGAATCGTCAGCATAACCATAGAGCGTCCATTTTGTGTAAGATCCGCCATTTGCTCTCTTTGCCTTTCTGTTCAAATGCTTTGCAAAAATGTGTTTTATTTCATTCTGCTCATGCACAGAGCAAGGCCACAAGTTACATGTTGAGAGATCGGCCCAGACAGAAATGCCAAACAGTACAGAAATACATTGTTTTCCTCCCTCACAAGTCCTTGAAGGTGAGCAGAGAGGCATTTAATCACAAAGCCAGGTGCCAGCCGGTCTCGCTGAAACTGTAGAAACAGGCCGTTGAAGCATGAATTATACTTTCTTAGCGGCCCCCCTTTCGGGCCCTCTTTAGATCTGACTGACCGCTAGTTCACAAATAGAAACCAGAAGATAGCATGTTTCGGAATGTGCCTCACCTACGAACACATCTTCCTCGCAAAAAAAGTGCTTTGTGTTCTTCATAACAAAGAACTATGGGGGTCATTCCGAGGTTGGTGCTAACGGACAAACGATGCTGTTAAAGGATTACAGGCATCGCTTACCGCTACAGGCTATTCTGACCAGCCAGACCACTATTAGCGGCATCGTAAAGTACGGTGCCGCAAATAGCGCCATTGGCGCGGACACGCGAGCCATCATGCCGGCAATAGCGGCATGCCGTAAACTGGAGGAGATCAATAGTGAAGCGCACGTGCAAATAACGGCATCATGAAGGTGTTAAAAGTGGTTACCGGCATGCCGTAAATACCGGTATCTTCGACCTACCGTAAAATGCCTTGAGCAGTGTTCCCAACTGCCACAGGTGAACTCAATCAGCACAGGTGGAGGGAATGGAGTCTGGCCCAGTACAAAAGGAGCACACCCACACACCACACACCCTCCCACACCAAGATGATTCCAATAGTAGTAGCATTACTGAAGCTGGAGGACATGCCTGCATTGCCACAACATCAACAACAACAACAACAGCCGGCACCACAGAGGAGACGCAGGAGGATAAGGAGGGTGAGACAGTCCCAGCTTGCCCCACCAGTGCAGCCACCGTTAGCACGCAGGCAGCCCCCAATCCCTCGCTTCAGAGCCAGTCCTTTCAACCTAACCCCTGAGCAGATCCACACCCTGTACTGTCTGGACCAGGACACCATCACCACCATTGTGGACCTGATACATGACGACATTGTCAGCCTCATTGAAATACACACTGCCATTCCCCCTCTACTGAAGGTAGTGTCTGTGCTCCACTTCCTTGCCACAGGCACCTACCAGCACACAGTGGGGCACATTCATGGCATATCACAACCCTTATTTTCACGGATTCTGAACCAAGGGCTAGATGCCCTCCTCAAGCACACAAGGGACTACATATCCCTACCACGGAGATATTTGACACAAAAGTTGGCTTCCATGCACTGGCAGGCATGCCAAATTGTGTAGGTGCCCTCGACTGCACCCACGTGGAGTTGGTGGTCCAGCATGCCA
The DNA here is from genome assembly GCF_040938575.1 of Ambystoma mexicanum. Classification (NCBI taxonomy): domain Eukaryota; kingdom Metazoa; phylum Chordata; class Amphibia; order Caudata; family Ambystomatidae; genus Ambystoma; species Ambystoma mexicanum. The sequence continues at coordinate 1,147,617,646 of NC_090933.1, forward strand.
TGGAGGTGGTGTACCGCAATCACAAGCAATACCACTCCATCAATATGCAGATGGCATGCAACGCCAGCAAGATCATCACACATTTTTGTGCCCGATATCCCGGATCAACTCATGACATTATGGTCCTGCGGAACTCCACGCTGCCGCGCTTCATGGAGCGACATGCTGGACGACGTGCCTCGCTGCTTGGTAAGTTGCAGGACTGGCACATGGCATTGAAATGGGGGGAGATATGCACACACCATCATGCTGCCAATGTTGATGTGACTGCACAATGTGCACATGACCGAAAACTGTGCCCAAAGCATCACAAACGGTACATGACACCCAAATCCCATAGGAATGAAGTAAGGTCGACACCTATCACTACATGACTAACAGGAAACCACCCCACATCCAACAACACGTGCACCACTGATCTGCGGCCCTCACCCTTCCGAAACGCCATCCAGCTTCATGCAGTGCACATTCACTATGTTGCTGTCTCCAGCAAATCACCACACAGGACAAGCATCCCTGGGAGTGCATCGAACTGAACCAACTAGGGAATCCACTTCTGTCACAGGGCCGCCACCCCACCCTCTAAGTAAATCTCACAGAACACAACACATCACAAATTTGACACGAACACAGCTGTATGCGTACACAATGCATGTGCAGCAAGACGTCAGTGCACACCATGTATCATCTTGAAGATGCAACCCACACCATTATTCCATGGCACAGGACAAATTAAGGCACTGAAAATGGTGTAAATACATCCGGGGACATGTGCATGTGTCCAACGATAATCTGCAGGCATGTGTGCCCAATACAGCTGTCCATCATGAATCGCCTAACATTTACCTTTCATTGCCTCTCATGCAGGTGGTAGTGGCTATCCCTTGAAGCCGTGGCTCCTCACCCCTGTCAGAAACCTACAGAACCGGCATGAGGAGGACTACAAACGTTCCCATATCCGTACCTGTGTGGTCATCGAGCAGACCTTTGGCCTGTTCAAGGCATGATTCCGCTGCCTCAGCCGGTCGGGTGGGGCACTCCTCTACAGGCATGAGAAGGTGTCCAAGATCATCATGACATGTGTCATGCTGCACAATATGTGTATCCGCCGGAATGAGGCCCTGCCCCCTGACATTGAACTGCTACCACCTGATGATTATGAAAGGGATGAAGACAATGTGGCTGGACATCATCTTGGTGCCGATGCACAGGAGGGACATGCTGTGCGCCAGTCAGGTGTAGCACAATATTTCGGACACACATGGCAGCAGAGGGTGACATTATAGTTGGACAGAGGGCACTGGGTGTGGGGGTACATGTACACTATGCACTGTATATGAACAAATGACACATGCGCAATGATGAATGTCCACTCAGGTCTTGATTTTCACACAACGGGTGTATTAAATATAACAATGATAACGAAAGTGCAAAAACCCTCCACCATCCTCACCCCTTCCCCCTCCCCCCACAACTCCTCCACACACTCTCACCCTCATCCTCCTCCCCACACAACTCCCCCACACACCCTCACCCTCCTCTCCTCCCCCCACAACTCCCCCACACATGTCCCATTGAGTCACCAATGCCTACATAAGGCTACCCTGATTGTCAATTGGCACTCCCATGTCCAGGTGGGGGCATGTCTTGCTGGCACAGGGTACGTGCCGACCTGCGGAGCGGGCTCATTTGGGTCGAACTGGATGATGACTGTGTGGCTGCCTGCTGGGATTGGGTAGCCGGATGCCCTGCCTCCATGGCATCCGCTATGCGGCCTAAGACCTGGCAGAGGGCCGAGACCTCTTCGCGGAGGCGGCTGGTGTTATCTGCAATGGATTTGTCCATGGAGGTTATGCTCTCCGTGATGGACCTGCCTAGAGAGGTGAAGTTCTCATGCCACTGCTGTCTGGCCAGTCTGTTGTCCTCGACAAACTGCTGCACAAGGGCAGTTAGCTGTTCTGACCGCTGCGGCCCTGCGGAGGTTGATGCTCCCTGGCTGTCCTGCTCAGCCTGCTAAGCCTCCACACTTGGCAAATGGGACTGATGTTCCCTTCCATCTGCTACTGACCAGACTGCTCTGTGATGGTGGCGTGGTCACTTTCGAGGGACGATATTTGTGGGATGCCGGATGACTGGGCATACGGACCACGTCCAATACATTGTCCTCAACGGGCACCCATATGTCGTCCTGTGGGTCCTCCACAGCCAGGGGTGCTGTGGCTGCCACCTCCCCATCCAATCTGGACTTCTCTGAATGTGGTGCCTCGGCTGATTCCTCAGGATGGCCAATGGGTGGTGGTGGTGGTGGTGCTTTGCCCTCTACGGGCCTTGGAGGCACGAGTGTTATGGGTACCTGGGGTGTCTAGCATGTTGGTGCACGGCGGCCCTGGGTTGTCCCCTTGAGGCTGAAGGGCTGTTGGTGTCATTCCGTGACCTCCTCCGGGGTGTGGTCTGTGCAGGGGTTGCATTCTGCCCATCGCTGTCATGGTTAGAGCCTGTGGGGGTCGAAGAGAGGGACGGCATGAGTAATGTTGCGATAATCATCATACATACATTTGGACAAATGATCATCCACACAATTGGGGGTAATAGGCATTTGTGTTTTGATGGGCGTGTTGTTTGATACATGGGTGGGTTATGCAGGCATACGTCGGCGTCACTCATGTTGGCCAAGAGCAATGCTATCTGACATGCATAGTATATTGGGCCTGCAAGCTGTGTGACTCATGGCATTTACATCTTTGTGTGGTATGTGGCAGGTACGGCATTGCTTTGCAGCAGGCATCTGCATGTGTCTGTGATGGCAATGGATTGTGTTTTTAAAGATGGCTGCCGTGCTCCTTCCCGTTCCTGTGCGATGACGCTACTTCCGGTTCCACTTATTAGCGGTGACCATTATTAGCGGTGACCGTTATCAGCGGTCATCGCTAATAACGGTCACCGCTAATGCCTCATTGGACCTTGTCGGTAGTGCTATCTGCGCTATGCTTGATGCCGCTAAGGGCATTTAAGGTGCCTTTAACGGCATGACGGTAATGACCTTACCGGCATGGCGTAAAGCTTGTGCCCGTAAAGTCGTAATAGTCCTCTATTAGCGGACGGATGACTGCCCGGGCACGCCATTTACGCCATGCCGGTAAGGACCGTTACTTACCTCCAAACTTGGAATGAGGGCCTATGTCTGCTTACTGCAAATTGCAACTGTTGCTAAACCTAGTAATATAGATTAAGAAAGAAACGTGTCATGATGTGTCATATTTGTCATAATTGTCAATTATCGAACCCTAGCTCAAGAAGATACATTATGGGTGGTTTTGATGTGTCACAAAGAGATTGTATGATTGTCTTTTTATATATATGATACTGTTGTAGAATGTTCACTCTATTGCGTCTCACGAGGTTTGGGTGATCACACGTTGCGAGACGTTAGACCCAGTTGGCCGACTGAGAATATTTGCTTTGTAATAAACCCTAGTACTTGGAAATCGATTCTCGTGTCTGTCGTATCAATGGGTGTATGGTGATTGTGCCTTGTTTCCATACGCGAGGGCCTTCAGGGCCTAGCAGTGTGGCCATTTGGGGCATGTCTTTGGGTGCATGCATTTGTGCTTCTGTGAATGATATGTCATGGGGCCTTTTCTGGGAAGTCGGGACAATGGATGGGTGTGGAGTTGCACTGTGGGGGGGCAGCGTGGGGTGGCATTTGGGTGGACATTTGCTACATGCAAGTATGTTCTGACAATGTGTTGGTTGGGAGGACATGAGTCGGGGCCTGCTGCCAGGTGCCCGTCAATGGTGGGGGGACATGAGTCAGGGCCTGCTGGCATGTGCCTGTCACTGGTGGGGAGCATAAGTCAGGTCCTGCTTGCAGGTGCCCATCACTGGTGGGGGGTCATGATTCGGGGGCCTGCTTGCAGGTGCCCATCACTGGTGGGGGGACATGAGTCGGGGCCTGCTGGCAGGTGCCCATCACTAGCGGGGGGACATGAGTCGGGGCTTGCTTGCAGGTGCCCATCACTGGTGGGGGTCATGAGTTGGGGCTTGCGGGTGCATGGTGCCCATGTGGGCTGCCTGCGGGGCATGGTCAGGGGTGATGGGTGGTCCCCTGTGGTGTGAGCTGCCTGCAGGGCATGGGTATATGGGGGTCCCCTCTGGTGCGGCTGGTGCATGGGGTGCACGCGGGTCCTCACCATGCGGGTGCATGAATCATTGGGTACGCAAGCACACTTTTCACCAAATAATGCTGGCGCGAGCAGGGTACGTGTATTCCAGGGTACGCAAGTTTGCTTCTCATGAGGTTGGGCTGGCGACCGCGGGGTACGTGTATTCCGGGGTACGCGAGTGGGCTTTTCATGTGATTTGGCTGGCACGAGCGGCATACGTGTATTCCCGGGGTACGCAAGTGCACTTTTCATGTGATTTGGCTGGGGTACGTGTATATATATAAAAAATATAGCAACCTTTGGCACTATTCCAGATCTTGGATTTGGGTCTGTATTTAGGACTACTTGGAAACTACTTGGAAACTCCTGAACCAGATATTGTATTTAAAAGGAGAATACAAAAAAAAATAATCTCAGAAATTCAGTGATGTAGTCACATATGCAAAACAAGCATGAGGTGATATACTTAAAAAATGTCTATAAAGACAAAACAACCCCAGCAAATAGATCATGCTTGGAAAACACTAGTCATGCATTGTGCAGCCAACGCCATGTCTAGATGCCCACAAACCAGTATGAACAAAGTCAGGGGGCTTGCACATTTTGAACAGAACACCGATTCCCCAGGGTCATCGGTGCAATTGACTGAACCCATGTCGCATTATGCCCCTCCCAGCACCAAGCGCACATGTACCAGAACTGGCACTGCTTGTACTCGATCAATGCCCAACTGGTCTGCAACGCCGATGGCCTGTTCATGGATGTCTACACCAATTCCTTCTGCTCCGTCCATGGCAGTCACATATTCCGGGTCTCCAGTATGTGGGTGCAGTCGGAAGCCGGACACTATGGGGACATGTGGCTAATAGGTAAATACTGCAACTCCCACCACCTTCCACAATATACACGCATCCACACAAAGGCGCACTGGTACATGACCATAGCAACACATGCGTGAAAACACTGTGTCCACACAAAGCCAAGTAGCATGCATCTAACATTACACAAATGAAAGAACAGCAATGAGCACTGACACCATACATGAATTCTCCATACAGGAGATGCCAGTTGTCCATTGCGGCCCTTCCTCATGACACCCTACAGGTGGCCCACCACCACGTCAAAGGCAAGGTACACTACGGCACGCAGGGCCACCAGTGGCATCATTGAGAAGTCCAAAGGCCTCCTGAAGTCACAATTCAGATGCCTAGACCACTCGGGGGGGGGGGTTCCTGTATAGGCCACACATTGTGTCCAACATCATACATGCATATTGCATCATGCCGAACATCCCAGTATGCAAAGGTATACATGCATACCTAGTATCTCACCTCAGGACTGAGCAACAAGCCAGGCCACAGACCCAGGGGAGGTGTGTGCAACAGCAGCGGGAGTGACGGAGCGGCTGATCCACAGCGTCTTTGCATGAGTATGTGTGCCGCCTGAAAAGAACAATGACTGCACACGAGACAGTGTCCATGATGAAATGGTGAAAAGTGCCAGGCACATAGGAAACATGTATACTGCCACACATACAATTCTGCAGTGCTCATCAAAGAAATGTACACATGCATACAACCATTCCTCCACGCTAGTAATGCACATCCCCAAAAGTACCATCATGGAAGGCCATGTAGCAAACAGTGACTGAACTGCACACAGCAGCACACAAATCAACAAGTCACACAAAGCACCATTGGATCAAGCATCAGTGTCCACACGCACTGCCAAACCACCACTCACCTGACCTACATGACATGACACACATTAACAATCGTCAGCATGCAGTACCTACAACAATGAGCAATTGCACAGGACATATTGTGACACAAGTACAGTACAATCCCACAGAGTTTGAAGACTCCCCAGTGCTGTAACCAATAGGCCACACCAGAGTAGTACCATAAATTAATTGGCCAACTTGTCATGCCTTGCGTAAAGTGGAGTTTATGCCATTCCTCTGTCAGAGCATCCGCCTCTCAAATGTGCTTGGACCTTGGGATGAACACAGCCTTGCGAGGTGACACCATGCACACAATAAGCTGTGCTAGTCTCATCAAGTACAGAGTGGCAAGGCAGACACATCATCCTCAAAAGGTGGTTGGGCAAGGAGCACACAGGTGTGATGCGTGGATTCAAAAAGCATATCACCAAGGAACAGTCAGGGAATGCACAAATGACACGAGGTGTGGTAAACACAGGCCACAACAAGCTGAATGTCAGAATCAACTTATGCAACCACCGAGTACACACTACTCATGATGTCACTACAATGCTGCCCTTGAGGGCACTGATAGTGAGGGCTTGTGGAGAACTGCAATTGCTTATGCACACCGCATATCAGAACTGCCTAGCATGAGTGATCAGGGGGACAGGGCACCACCTGGAGCAACCTTGACACACCAGTAAGGTCCACCTGCCCCACCACATGAGAATGTACTGCACCACATAGATGACTCCACTCCGTAAGAGTGCGCCTCACAGATCCCTCCACCCAACATGGCAGCCCATGACCAAGAGATCAGTAGTGTGAGTATCAGTGCACCTGCTTCAGCTGTCGTAGGACACCACCCCAGATGACCTGATGTAATGCACCATGACACATCAAGCAGTAGATTGCAAATGGACCCCTTTATGGACCACATGGAATGAAATCTCTTCCCACACCCTTGCATGCACCCACCACACCCGGTTAGAAAAAACATAATTAATTGACAAGTACTCCTACTCTTACTATATGTGCTGCTGTTAATACTGAAAGAGCCACACAAAATATACCAACATTTGACACTATTCCAGATCTTGGATTTGGGTTTGGGTTTGAGACTACATGGAAACTCCTGAACCAGATATTGGGCCTCATTAGGACCCCGGTGGTAGCCGTGCCGGTAGAAGTCATTTTTTTTATGGCACCCGGCAATGGGGACTTAACGGGGCATTACAGCAAACACCACCAGCAAATAAAAAATGCTTGGAAAATACTGCCTTTGGAAGATCTACCAAAACACACACAAAAAAGAAAACATATTGAAAGTACAAAATTAACTAAACTTATGTACCTGCACGAATAAAAATAAATATCAGGTTGGTGATAGTGTGGCAATTTTAAAGTTTATCCACTATTAAATGCTGAATATGCTGCCTGAAATGTGGGACTGTTATCGTGGAAGGAGTATCAAAACCTGCAGCATGCCTACAAAAACTAACTTATCATGAATTAAGATGTGGTATGAAAAAATAATTGTTTAAGAATTTATTTTTGTAATTTATGTTATCTATTCAATGTTTGTTTACTGTTTACTTTGTTGTGTTACCCATAGCCACTTTTAATCTTGTAATATTAATACAAATTGAATTTGTAAAATGTTTTTAATATAACAATCTTCTAAATTGTACAAAAAGTAAAAGTATATTAAACATACATACTTTAAATATATATGTTTCTGAGTCCTGCAATAAATAACTTGATGTTCCATTATACTTTTTTAACTTCAATAACTGCATGAAATTTAAATAAATAAACATTGGTTATAAAAAATATATGCATAGGGCTGATAGACTAATGAAGATACTAGTCGTAAATCCGATTACATCCAGAATGAGTCACAAATTATGTGGCGGTAACTTACACCTATTTACGACTAAGCAACAGAATGGCAGAAATCGATAAAAGAGCATATTTCTTAGCGGAACATCTATCAAAAACAGAAGTTATGCCAATACAGAACCACATAAATAACACCAAAAACACAGAACAATTAATATCAATACAAAACAACTACCAGAAAATATACAACACCCGCAATCACTACAAAGCCACCAGCGAGGAGACATGACTTTATCGATTTCTCAAAACGGGGAGTTCTTCCCCTCTACAATCAAGGTGTCAGTCAATCAGGCGATTACCCTATCGGGTGATTACCTGTCTGACCAAAACACCCTCAACGCCATCTACACAACAATCCAGTCCTGGATGTCAGAAAACTGGCTCTGTCTCAATAGTGAGAAAACCGAGTTTCTGCTGATTGGCACCTCCTCCACCTTGAACAAGCTTGACCCTCAATACACATCTTTTACCATTGACAACACCCCAACACCGTGTCACAATAAATTAAAACCCCAGGCGTATATCTGGAACCTGATCTGTCCATGAATAGGCAGGTGAACGCCATAGCCTCTACTTCAGCTTATCATTCTCATCAACTCAATGAGACCATTCCTATCCCATCAAAACTGCCTCATCATCGCCAGGGCTATAATTGGCTCCATAGTGGACTGTTGCAACGCTTTCCTTGTAGGAACTTCAGGCACAAATGTAGCCAAGCTTCAAATTGTTCAAAACAACTCCCTCAGGGCCGCCACTGGCCTCTCAAGTAGAGATCACATCTCAGAGCTCAGAAGAAAAGTCCATTGGCTCCCAGTTAAGGAAAGAATCATCTTCAAAACCCTTGCCCTCACGCACAAATGTCTACATGACCAGGCTCCCCCCTACCTTGCTCATAGGTTCTCCAAACCTACCACCCTCAGCCCTCCAGAATTCCTTATGCCAACTTGATAACTGTTCCCAGGTCACGCAAAGCCCGTGCTGGCGGCACAAGTTTCCCAACCATGGCCGCCACACTGCAGAATGCCCTCCCGCCTCACATCAGGCTAATTGACTCCCATTCAGCCTTTCGTAAGGCCATCAAATGAAGACTTTTTGTTTGAATCACACCAGACTTCTATGTACCTGAACTTGCTCACTGCTTTTTAGATATGAATAATTTTCTTAATCATGTAAGTATGTTTTAGAACCATTGATACTGTAATGTACTAAGTCTTTTCTTTTGGGCGGCTTCACTGTAACCCTTAGTAAGCCTTCTTAAGTTTTGCTATAGTGCCTTTATGCCTGTGGACTGTAGTGCGCTCTACAAATCCAAAATAAATAAAAATAAAAAAACAAGCCACTGAATGGATTCCTATTTGGGTCGATTCCTTACCTGTATAATGCCCCACAGCTCTCTCCCCCTGTGCCACCAATTAGCCAGGAACAAGACTGGTGTATTGTACTGCGGTAGCGGCCATTTAGCTATGGTTAAGTTGCTAATCCCATAGGAAGAGCACTTTTTGTTCAGCTTATAACTTCATTCCCCCTGGACAAATCCTCACCACACTTTGCAGAGAATGGATATGGCCCACTCTGAATTCATTTGCAAATTTTGGTGAGGTTTGGTCCACGGGGGTCAAAGTTATAGGGGGGTCCCAACATTTCTTTTATCCCATAGACATAATGGGAATAAACTTTGCTCACACCTACAGCTCAAACCGCTTGAAGGATTTCCACCAAATTTGTGGCAGGAGCAGCGGCTTAGTCTGTCCCAAAAGCATGCTTTTTTAAATTTGGTATAAATCCGTCCAGTAGTTTTTTTTAATTGACCAAAACGTAAGGCAAAAAAATGTGTGATATCTATGTCTGCTCCGCGGACACACTTCCCTGTTCGCGCCACGGACAGGACTCTGATTGGTTGATCGACTTGCATCATGTCCGAGGACATGCAATGTGTTCGCTGATTGGCTGGAGTGAGGCGCGTCACATTGTTTCGATGCACCCGTCATCTTGGATCCGTGGCGGCTAACAGGAAAAATGCAATTTTCGGGAGTGTGTTGGTGTGCAGGTGTGCTTGCGGAGGGTTGGGGAGTAAGAGATGTGGCAAATACTGTATTTGTTTAGGTGGCTGGTGCCACTGATGTGTTCGCCATGTCCGCAGTATTCGTGGCTGTCCGCGGACATAATAAATGCACTACTAGCTATTTTACTTTAGTATGATGTTGGTTTTGTGTTGTTATTAGAGCATAGATTGTAATCAATATCCCCTATAAGCAGCCCACATAACACAGTCAAAATGTTTGGTAGCATAGGTGTGTTATGCTGCAGTGGTTGTGGGCAGGGCCTAGAGGTTTGGGTGCATGGCCAAAGGGCCTCTAGGCCTCTGGTCCCTGGCCACAACAACCGCACCATAACACACCCATAGAATCAAACACCCATCAGATATCCCCAACCCAAAAGTGTGTGTACTGTTTCATTTGTAGAGTTTGTATGTGAAGTTTTGGCTAGGCTATGCAGTTAAGATTGTAGAGTTTGCAACAAGGACTGTGTCATAAAATACCCATAAAAGTAATGAAAGTAAATGTTATACTAACTGGTTGAGTTTTTTGTGGTTTTATGCAGTTTTTTCATAACATGGGTAATTGGACCAGACATACTTTTTCGATCTCTGTGATAAAAGAAAAGATCATATGTTAGTACCCTCATATTTAGTACTTTACAAGTACTATAGTTCAAACCAGTGTACTGAGCAATTTGCTCAGTTTCTGTGTTTGTTTTCTAAATCATTGGGTCTGTGGCGAGAAAAATCTATGCTAGATTAAAAAAAAGCCTATGTTGCGGTACAATATATTTCTTTCATTGTTTTACTGTTTATTTCTTGTTTCTTGCTAATCTTCTATCTGTTGGCTTGTTGCAGATTTTTGGGGGAATTAGATACCTGTTGGCATATTCTAATTGTTTATTTCTACTTTTATGCTATTCATCTATCTGTCGGGTTGTTGCAGATTTATTGGGGTAGTTAGATACCTGTTGGTGTATTATAACTGTATATTTCTCGTTTGATTTTAGTGGTATTTATTTATCTGTTTGCTTGTTGCAGAATCTTGGGGCACTTAGATACTTGTTAGCGTACTCTAATTGTGCACAGTTTTGAAGTTGAAGTGTTGCTTATGTTCATACACAGATTACGTATTAAATTTTGGTTTTAAGAATATTAAGTAAGCATTTACAGGATTTGCTGGTAATCTTTGCTTTAGAGTAATGGTACTATCATTACATTTAAACCATCCAAAATTCTTTTTTATATATGCAGTGCAGTGACCTACAATGGTTGTGGCTCCTGTGTGGTAGATTATACCTATTGTTGTGAAGATTTTCTTACCAAGTGATACTTGACCATGTGTGAATCTAGCCAGTTTACAGATGTTTTTGGTACCATATGCATTCCTATTACGTATTTACTATCTGTCTGTATTTGTAAGGTGGAGCGATTATCTGAATTGCAGGTAGTACATAATCTACCATGGTTTGCATTTTGTTGCTGAAATGGAATGGATTCGCAGTTAGGTATGGATACATAAACAGAGCGTTCATTAGGGACTTGTTCCTGTGCCAGATGGCTGCAGAGAGCGCATGTATGTTTCCACATGTATGAAATCTGGAAGATTTCATTAATAGGTATGTTTTTGTTTTTGAGTACTTGTTGTAAGTACATTTGAGATTCTTGTGGATCTTCTTGTGAGTTTATAGTGAATTTGACCATTCCAGCACACTAGTCAAATTCTTGTCTTATTCCATGAAGACTGTAAGTGTTGTCAGGATTGTTGGTTGCATTTCTATGAAGTACTAACATTTGCAAACACAATTGGTGTGTACTGTGTAAGTACATATTGTTAACAATTGGTGGCAATTGAAATAGAATATTCATTGCTACATTTGCGTAGCAATTTACACCAGTTGTATTTGAAAATTTGAATGGACCTGACAGTTCTGTGTCAAAATCATTTGTTCGCAGTGTGTGTTGCTTCTTTGAAGAAGTAGTTGAGTTACGCTGACCAGTAGATTCTTCTTTGGTTGTGGTACATGATGTAGTATTAGATTCTTTTTTTTTCTTTGGATGAATTGCAGTGATTCCTGTATCGTTTCAGTTTGAAGTAGTTTTATTTTAGAACTTTTTCCTTTTTTGTGGAACAGGATAGGTTTTTAGATGGTGGGTGTAGAGTGAGCGAAGTCTATTGTATTCTAGAATGCAAGGAATATTAGCATTTACTTTACTCTACATAGCTCATGCCAGCTTTAAAGACTGTGCTACAAATATCTATCAATGCTTTATCTAGGGTAAGACCTTGCGATTTGTGATTGGTAACTGTGTATGCTAGAGTTAGTGAAAATCGTTCTCTGCGTACATACATGTCTTTGAAAAGAAGGAAGCAGGCTGTTGAGTGTCCTATCCTTTTAATTTCTGATAGTTTGTCAAAGAGAATATTGACAAATGATATGTTGTTGTCACGTGGGTATGTTTGAAAGCCAACATCTGCGCCATTAAGTAGTCCTTGCTCCATGTCAAGGTTACATTTAAGCATTGCTCTACAGTTTAAAGATACTTTTAATATTTTCTCCAAAGCATCTAAAGTATGTATTCTTGCTGTGTCTTGTTGACACATGGGTAGTGTCATACCATGTACGTCAAGTGTATCTGTGCAGCAAATTTCAATTATTGGTTGCATTTCTTTTTTCAACATTATTTCATTGAATTTTGAACAGCTTGCAAGAGTTGGCATCAAGGACATACAATTGACATTTTTGTGTGCTAATTGTTCCATGACATCAGTAACAGACAAGTTATGGCCATAGAGTGCATGGATGTGCCTGGATTCTAATATTGATTGTGCTTCTTGAGATAGTACAACAACTCTAATACTTTTTAAAATGTTGGCGTATGTGAGGTCTGCAGACTGGCACATGTTTTCTGTTAATTCTCTGTATTGGAAATATTGCCAAAGGTTGACATTTCCTATGCTGCCAAGAGTTTTACGGCACAGTTTGTGCCCTAGGGTTTTAAAAATAGGTTCACCTTTCACTGGTGTCAATTGAAGAAGATCTCTGAAAACAATAATGTGTTTTCCTCCAACAAGCTCTTCGTAGTCTGTTGTGAGGACCTCTTATAATCTGAGGTGAATCAAAATCAACATTAGGTTGGAGACAATGCTTACCTCATCTATTAGCAGCATTTTCATTTGTTTGAAAACTCTGCAGAGTTCCATTGCAGCTTCTGTGGAAAGTTTGTAATAGTCTAATTTGTTTTGGTGTTCTACTGGAATGAGTTGTAATTGATGTAAAGTGACACCACCTGTGCAGCTAAACCTGTGGGGGCAGTTACAACAGCTTACAGTTTGTTGTTTGTCAATTGTTCGAGGAACTTGCTAATGATTTTGATTAAGAATATTTTGCCTGAAACAGCTTCACCACTCACATATAGCAGTATAGGTTTGTTGTCTTGGCAGGTACAGTTTTTATTTTCATGTTGCACACCATGTTCAATTTGTTTGTTATTTCTTGGAAAATGCTATGCTGCTCATTGTTCCATTGTGATTTCAGTACAGCAAAGTCTTCTGTAGCTTGTTCATACTGACACATGATGTTTTCTACTTCTATCATGGCTAATTCTGCTTCATTTGCTATTAGTGGCTGTCCAAGTGGTTCTTGGCTTCCTGTGACAGAAGGTTGACTACTGTCAGGAGTGTCCACTTCTAGTTGGGCCTGGAGTTCTTCTTTGTGTTGCTGATCATTGTGCAACATTGTTTGGTACTGTGTAAAGTTTACATCTGTTATAGTTCTTTCATTTACTTTGAAAGCGTCTTCATAGGAGTCATATGTATCCAGTAACTCTTTTTCTTTTCTCCATGGTTTAAAAAGTTATAGCAGGGACATGTAATATAGTTCTTTGTGTTGAGGAGTTTTTAATGACAATTTGATATGATTAGTTAAGCTGCGTTTAGTAAGTTTCACTAAGCTGCCTTCACAACTCTGTACCTACCTTTCTTTTCATCTGGTTTAATATTATTTTTGCATGTGAAGTTTTGGGCTATGTGCTAGAGACACATAGTTTCCAAAGTCGTACTCCTGTTTAGGTAGTATGTGTCTAGTAAATTGTTTTTCAAAATGTCTTGGCTGTTGGGATCATTTTTGGCTATTGTTTCTATGTCCTCATATGATTTGAGAACACTTTTTCTAGATTTAGCAGGACCAACACTTAGCCATACTATATTGTCAGATGTTCCCTAAAAGGCAGTACCGGTTAAACAGTCTGCAGCTTCATAGCAACCAAATTCTCTATGAGAGAGCATTTGTATGCCTGTGCTGTACAATTTCTGTGATAGTGTTTTGTCAGATGATATTTCATCCCAGAGGTCCTGAAGTTCTGTTTTCTCTGCTTTGGCTAGGTAGACTGTGACATATTGTGCAACTGCAGTGGAATTGTCTGCAATGTACTGCATATCTATGTTTGCATTCCATAGGAGGGCAATGATTGCATTGTAATCATTGATGTATTTTGATTTTTTCTGTTCTTTTTATGTAATATGTGTTCTTAGGTGATTTACCTCTGACACTATGGGCCTCATTACGAGGAAGGAGGTAGCCATGCCGCAATATGTGGCATGGCTACCCCCATCCTGGGTTCCTGGTCCTGGTTCCAGGAATGGGGAAATACCGGACCATTCTGACCTTGTAGGGCCCGGTATTTCAGCATTCCAGGATCCCAGACGCTGTACATCCCCATTCCCATGCAAGCCCCCATAGGGCTCAATGGGAATGGGGAGGATGCAAACAATGGGCCCGTTAATGCTGGGCCCATTGTTTGCATCCTGGTCTGCTCGCAGTACCCGCTAAGGACGCCTGGTAAAACCAGGCGTCCTTAGCAAAATCAAGCATCCTTAGCGGGTCCCGCGAGGATATCTCGTAATGAGGCGGTAGGGGGTTAATGGGGCCGGCAGCTCTACCGGCCCTGTTAACCCCCTACCGCCTTCCTCATAATGAGGCACTATGTCTGAATGGAAGACATGATGTTGTTTACTTGACCTGTTGCTGAAACTGGTCTAGGGAAACCAAAGCGGAATTTGTTGTAGTATTTCCCTTTATTTTTATATTTCCCACATTTGTGTCTTTGAAATTGTAAAATTTGTGCATGAAGGTCACTATGTATTGTTTGTAAAGGGATTTCACAAGTGACATATTTGAGGATGAACTGCAAAACAGTGGCATCACTGTCTTGACCAAATTTAGGAGCAACTTTCATCCATAATAGCATGTGGATGTGTGGTGCTCCTCTGGCTTGGTATTCTTTTCTCCAAAAGAAATGTTGAACTTCTCTTAGGGGTGAAACAGTCTTATTAGAAATAAAGTGTAGCATAGCAATGAAGTGACAATGAAATAACTTGATACATTTATAGGATCTAGAGAGCAGTGGTCTCCTGTTGTTTTTATATCTATGTTTGTTTTGTTTTTGTTTGCTATGCATAGGAAATTGTGTAAATCTTTCCATGCATATTATTCACGACTTAATGTAACAAACCAAGTGGGTGGGCCAAGGTTTCTTTTCATACAGCATACATCTCCGTGACGTCGGAACCAGTATTCTTTTGTACCACACATGTTTGCTAAAAGATTTGTAATACTTGACTGTAAAACCTCATCTTTTTCTTGCACATTTTGTAATAATTGCACAGCAGACATATTTTGAAAATGGGTACCTGATTTTAATGTGTGTGCAACTCCGTAGCATAGAGTTGATAGTTCACTTTCAAAGAGAAGGTGGAATATGTATTCCACATTTTGTCTGAATCTGGGGTCGAGCGATATTTTGATGCTGTTATCTGTGTGGGTCTATCATCGTACCTTCCTCCTTTCCAGTACAAAAGAGTTGTGGAAAGGCCTGTGCTTCTATACTTTTTTCCCATATGGTGATTGGAGATCCTTTGGCTTGTCGCATTTGGTACGTTTCCAGTGCATCATCTATAGCGTCTTTAGAGTGTAGGTCTAAAATATTGGATTCTGTAGTAGGATTTAGAAGTGGAAATTGACCAGTTTCTGGTGACTCTTGAATTATATCAATGGTTTCTCTCAGGTATTCTTCAATATTAATTTCTTTTAAGTATTCATTGTTGTTTTATAGATATTGCAGGGCTTGTCTAACTTTATGTAAGTCCACAAGTTGTTGCTACATTTTTTTGTCTTTTGTCGGTATGCCATTTACTAAGATAATCAAAGATTAATCTATTGGCCGTTGCACTCCTACAGTGTGTACATTTTCTTTGAGGTCTAATGGTTAATAAACTACTTTGCCACAAATACCTTTTATCTAATTCAGATGGATGTAATTTTGCTGTTTTTGGTTGAAGGCATATTATTGCTTGAAATAGGTGCAGTGTTTGAATTATGATGCTCTCATATAAATTTAGTTGTTGAAGGGGTTTTGGTAGTGGGAATAATTCCAAGTTATTTGTGATAGCACATGAAGGTGTTTGGTTGTTGTAAAGTTTTGCAGTGCAGTAATTGCAAAGTATTACGGGGTCAGTCATTTCGTATTTGTTTTCTGCAATAAGGTAGAGATCTAATTGGAACCATTTGGAATCTTCATTGTCTTCTATTTTGTACGTTATGTCTACAGTTTTTGTGCTACTTTCATAAATAGTCCTGCAGCAACATTCATGCACACATGGTTTGGTACTTCAGCGGAGGTAATTTAAAGCTTTGGTACTTTTAAACTTTAGTATTTCTTGTTTGTATGTGTTTAATAGAAGGTTGCTATTTGTACAGTAGTTGCTATTTTGTTGTAAAGCTATTGCATTTTGTAAGTGGCTTTCACTTCCAAAATATTCCATCTGGAAATGCTCTATTTCTTCGAATAGTTGTTTGGCTGTAACATTTGGAAGATTGTTATTTAAATTGGCTAGTGCTAAAGCAGGACATTTAGCATAGTAGAGTTTATGGACCAGATTTCTTATAGTTGAATGATGTGTTGATATCATTTTGATATGATGGAAGGTGCTTTTGCAATTAGGTCCTGAAATGCAGACTAATGAATATCCTTGTAGTCTTGTGTGTGTGCACTGGACAGGCATCCATATTTTGTAGTAGTTTCATTTTGAATGTGTTTTGCATTTTACATATTGATTGAGGAAATAAAGATTTGAAAGATTTTTGACAATGTTACACATTAATGTGCATGGCCATTTGTAGCCATTGTATTTTGGTTCAGTAGAATGGAGAGGTGATACTGAGTTTTCTGGGGATATTTTTGTGACAGAGTTTCTTGTTCCATAATGGTGTTATTAAGTTTGTCATACCCTCGTCCACTGCTATGTATTGCAATTGGGTTTGTTTGCTTTTGTTTATATGCTTCTTCATTAAAATATGGTTCTGTGCTCGTGGTGTGACTCCATTCACCTCCACAGATGTTTAAGAAGCTATTTTTGTTGACATTCTGTTTATTGAAAAGTTTTTTTGTAGTTTAGTAGTTAGTTTTGTTAGTGGTTTCACTAACAAAACTAAAATAAATAACTTCCTTTTGAGAAGGATAGCACTGTCTATGAGAGCTTCTAGGATTAATTTTCTATGGTAGGTTTTAAGTTTTGTGCCTGATTTCTGACCTGTTTTTATAAAGTTCTGAAGAACTCTGTGGCAGAACTTTTTTTGTAAAATATTTTTTTGGGTATGATTACTTACCACTACATCAAGATTTATAGGTGCATCGTTAGCAGTAGTGGTAGCTGAAGTCTTGTTAATCACTTTCTGTGTTGTTTTACATTTTGATAGAGGAGGCAAAGTTTCTGTACAGGAAGCTTGTTGTGTTTCGCTTAATGACTGTATTAGCTGTTTTGTTTGAACTTTGTGTACAAAATCTGCTAGAGATGGATGCTTATTTTGGACACTTTTATTTTGATTTGCTCTACTTCTGCATTGCTTTCTACAGAGTTGCTTTTTGGTAGGCATTCTTTTGGGGTCTGTTGGAGAAAAAAATGTGTGGGTTGGGCTGTTGTGCAGTGTATGCGTGCTTTGTGCATGAGTGTCTGAGTATGATGGTAAGGATGATTGTGGGGGTGTGTGAATGTGCAATGGGCAGCTACATCAAGTTGGGAAGGCTATTCTTGTATTTGTGTGTTACTATACTGGGCTTCAGATAACAATATAAAGTATGAAGCTGGTAAGGGGATGCACTAATGCTACATCTAATGGTAAATGGTTAATACACTTGTTTGTTCTACAATACTAAAATGTTAGTGTGTTTGAGTAACAGTTAGAATATTATGTTAGTATTGTACTTACTTTTTGTATGCAAAGTGTAGGTTTCTTCTAAGTTCTTCTGCGTACTTCAGATGCTGCTGCTTTTCAGGAAGTGGTCCTCACTGCAATTGTAAAAGAAAGAAGTTAGTGAATATGTGTGTTTATAGCACTTTTGTTAATGGAGACATTGTTTTTTTTGTTTTTGTAGTAGTAGTGTTTTCTTATAACTGAGCATAGTATGAACATGCCCTTTCCTTTGCCTATGTGCATCCTGTATATTTTATTTAGAATATGTTAGTTGAATATATTTTAGAAATGAGTATAATAGTAAACACATAGAGCACACTTCTTTTTTAATGTAATGTTATTGGATGTTAAGAGATAGAAGAAATAATCATATGCATTTTTGTTATTTATACAGGGTAAATGGCAGAGATTGTACAGAAAAGCATGCATTTTGTGAAGCTGTGGGAAATAAAGCAGAAGGATTTCATACAGAGGCAGTGGTGTTGTTTCAGCTGGGAGCCTTTCTAATGATATTGTCTGTGCGTGTCTGTGTGTGTCTGTGTGTGTGCTTCAATATAATTTTATAACACAATGGACAGCCTTTTTCATAATTATACTGTTATTTCTCCCATCTCTTAATATGAATAACATTTTTTTAGATAGCTGTGTGTGTAAACATAAATTTGGAGAGCAGGCAGGTTTGCAACTGACACGTCATCATATCAGGTGGGAGAAATGACAGTAAGTTTATTTTACAGTTTATACAGGGTAAGTGGCAGTTACTCTGTTTATATGTATTCCTAGAGGAGCTGAACATGTACTGTGTAGAAAATATTCATACCTTTAGTCTGTGTTCATGCATGTGGATGTGCATGAATCTGCAAGTAGAAATCTTGGGGAGTTTTATAGTAGTTGCTGCTGTAGTTCCTTTGCAGTGACAGCCCAATTGTACTGAGAGTGATCAATAGTACATTTAAAGTGCTAATCTGTGATGATAGAGTTAGATGTAGAGTTCTTGGATGTGATTGGTGGATGATTGTGTGACTGCTTAACAGTAGCCAATGAGGAAATGGTGCAGAGAGTGAAATGGAAAGGGAAGAAGGGCTGCCCCAGGGTTACGCGCTCCACGGACACTGCGGCTGTCCATGGACAGGGCGTGCCACATCTGGGGTTTCTTAGCAAATCCAGCATGGAAAGTGAACTGTAGGGATCAGCCAATCAGATGTTGAGGTTGTGGTTTGTGTTGAAATGGGCTGTGTGTAGTGAAGATGGCAGAGATGGAGAAAGTCAGGGTGTTGGTGGTTGGAGATATGTTTGTTCATGGTTTGGAGCAGTATGCTAAATGCATGAATGTGGCAAACAATTTTGATGTTAAAGCAGTTGAGGTGGTGTGGAGCACTGTGCCTGGTTTCAATGTGCAGGGAATTGTACAAGTTTGTGCAGATATGGGCAGGGTGAACAGTCCACATGTAGTTGTTTTGCACTGTGGTGCTTTGCATTTGGGCTATGTCAGTGCCCCTACTGTGTTGGCAGATTTGGAACACTTGCTTCAGGCAGTAATGAAAATACTTTCAAATGCCAAGGTTATTTTTCTGATTTAGTACCTAGGGAAATATGGGAAAATAGTTTTGTTTTTTGTCCTCAGCAAAATATTGCTAGGTGTGCAATCAACTGAGGCATGTTTGCTTTTATGCTTAGAGCTGGTATGTTCTTTTGTAATAATGAGAAGATTGATTCTGGTAATATTTATCTTAAATAAGATGACATTTCTTTTTCTTTATGGGAAATGCCATGCTGTTTTGGAACATAAGGGTTGCTTTGGAGAAGCTAATGTGAAGATCTTTGGAGGACAATAAGAAAAAAAAAACAAAAAAATACAAAATAAAAGGTGTTTCTCAAGCATCTGCCAAAAAGAAAAGGCTCTTTTCAGAGCCGACCTCAAAGGGGAAATGAAATGGAACACACTATTTAAATTTTCATTCCCCACGCTCATATTTTTCACTTTGTCCATGGACACTGCGGTTGTCCGTGGACAACGCGTAACACATACAGTGATTTTTTGGGTTGAGAGGCATGCAAATGTTTGTTTGTTTGTTTGTTTGTTTGTTTATTTATTTGTTATGCGCATCAGACCCGAGGGTAAGAGGGCGCAGCAGAATGAAGATGCAAGGCTTACATAGTTACAAAGATACAATTGCTTAAATACAGAAGTATACAACAGTGGAATAAGTAAATACAGAGGGCAATCCCTTTACTGATGCTGAAATAGCACCAGTATGCTATGCTACACACAAGCATGTATTGACTCAGTGAATCACTAGGCTTTAGGTTGGGCCCTAGTGTCAGGCAAAGCATAGTGGGTCAAGGCTATGGGTCTGTAGTGATGATATGTTTTATAAAAAAAATTCTGAAATGTGATTTTGGTTGAGCAGCTCTCAGGTTGTGAGGCAGTGAATTCCAACTAATGAGACTGAGCAGAGCAAGGGATTGGTTAATAAGGTTTACTGGGTGTGTTGTGTAAGGAGAGAGTTTATCAGTAGGTCTTTTTCCTTATAGAAGAGCAGATAGCTATGCCTGTGTGTTTCAGAAAGCAGATTGTTTAGATTTTGGGAGATTCGTGGATAAATTGGTTGGAGGTACATGCAGATCGCTGTGGAGTGGCGGCACATCTTGGTTTCTCTCATGTGGAACTGCACTGGCATAGAGTGCGTGGAATGAAGTGGCTGGATTTGGTACCTCTCTGTTCTACTTTGGTGAAACAGCATCAGCCAGACATTATTATTATGCATTGTGGAGCGAACAGTTTAGGACATGTTTCTGGAATCTCTTTACAATTTGCATTGGAATAAGTACTCTGGAAAGTCATGGACATGTATCCAAACTCCAGAGTAATGTTTTCCTGTATTGCGCAGAGACAAATGTGGCTGCGTTCTTTTTCATTTGGTCCTCAAATATAGAAAGCAAGGAGCAATGTTAACAAGGTTGTTTGTGCCTTTTTGAGAGATGTTGGTATGTCCTCTTTTCAGAATGAAAATATTAAGAGGCTGATTCATGGAACAAATGTGTGGCGAAAATCTCAGCGCAAGCTGGCGCAAGCGCACGCTCATGTGTGCGATTCAAGGAATGGCCTGCGCGTGTTTTCCCCAGGACGTGTGCCAAATCCATGCGTGGCGCTCATGGGCGCACACGTCATTGCAACATCCCGAACCCTTTGCGTGACACGCACAGGGAAAGAGCACAACGCCAGCACAAACACCAAAAAGGGAGCAGGACACGGGCGTAAATCGCGGAATGGGGAACAACGCGTGAAATAGAAGGCGTGACTGGGGAAGTACTGCAGGGAAATACACGGAACACATGCACGTGAACAACAGGTATTCATGGAATCGAATACGGGAAACATGCGCACGCCAAAAGACGCGCTTAGGTGTCAACACGTCTGCCACACGAAGGCAGGCAGAAGCATCCCCGCGCACAGTATAAAAGTGCACGCAAACAACAAACACGTATATCCAGCTACGATGAATGCCCCATTTGTCGCAGCACTGATCGGGGGACACCACAGGAGGAGGAGAAAAGCCAGTGCCCGCATTTTCTTTCCCCGGACTAGCCTTTTTGTGATGCCTGACGACCAGGTCTATGGCAGGTATAGGTTTCCATCCCGTATCATCCTAGACCTGGTCAGGGAGTCGGAAGATGACCTTACATCACCCACCCTGTGCTCCCAAGCATTGAGCCCCTTGGAGAAGGTGCTCAATGTCCTGCATTATTTGGCCACTGGGTCATTTCAGCGGACAACTGCAATAGTGCGGGGGCTCTCACAGGGCACGCAGTCACGCTGCCTACACCAGGTGTTGGCAATCATCACTGTGCGCCCCTCAGTCTGCAGGAAAATATACATGCCCAGAACACCTGCAGAAAGACAGGCTGTTGTCCAGGACTTTTACAGGGTGGCACACTTCCCCAAAGTGCTCAGTGCCATAGATTGCACCCATGTGGCCCTACGTCCACCTAGGGCCACTGAGCACATCTATCAAAACCGCAAGCACTGGCATTCCATCAACGTGCAGGTCGTATGCGATGCAAAGGGAATCATCACCTCTGTCTATGCAAACTACCCTGGCTCTACCCATGACAGTTTCATATACAGATGTCCACACTGAGTCGGGCCCTGGAAGCTAGGCAGCATGGCGACACATGACTCCTAGGTGAGTACAAATGCCTGTGCACATGCATGCATGTCACACACAGACAAATACACAAACCCCAATAATCCAAACATTATCACCTCCCCAGGGGACAGTGTCTACCCTCTGAGCAACCACATGATGACGCCAATCCGGAACCCCACCACACCACCCCAGGTAAGATACAAAGCTGCCCATATTGCATCCAGGGGCATAGTTGAGCGCACATTCGGATTGCTCAAGTCACGCTTCCGCTCCCTTGACTGCTCTGGGGGCCAGCTACTATGTGCACCCCCAGTAGTGTGCAGGATCATTGTGGCAGCATGTGTCCTGCACAATGTTGCAACACGGCGCAATGTACCGGTGGACATGTTGGAGCCCCCACATCCCCAACCACAGGCACAGGCGCTGCCCATGGGAGGGAAAAGGGCATGTGGCGACGCAGCCCAGACCCAGCTTGTGGCCACGTTTTTCACCAAAACTCCCACCCGTGCGGAATGCACACTGGCCTGGCACATACCAGGTGACAATCGGTGATGACAAAGAGACAGTCATCTGTCACAACCTTACCACCCTGAAAATGTTGCCACGGAAATGCTACATTGTGTGCATCCCTAGCTACTTAAACATAACCAATCCTGTGTGACCAAAGGGAACACATGCAAGGTGTGTATCATCCCTTCCGCAAAATAGACCATCACAACCCCTGGTATGTCACCCAAACCCTCCCAACCCACATCACCCTTGTCTGCCACACCATGACATGGCATGCAAAAGGCCAACACACGACCAATAAAATATAAAGTTACATGTCATAAATAAAAACTGGCATGAGACAATGATGCCTGACATGGAATCAGATGAAATGACTGACCAACAACCTCCCACATATACAAAGTCAGACACAAATGCTTTCCACCAGTTGTAGCATGAACCCAACACTGAATGCCTGTTCACATGCACATTGGGCATGGCAAAATCCCTACTCCCAAACCCGTGTGCTATGTGTGTCTCCTGCACACATAGCACACAGCAGATTGAGCAGCAATTGTGGTGCAACTACACCTTGAGCATCACATGAAAATGACAAATCTAATCAATAATCAAATGACGCATGTACAGGATACCAAAATGGTAATAGATCATGTGCTGCAGGGGCACAGCGGGCCTGAGAATGCAATCTGTGTGCACCTATGGCCATGGAAGGGTGGTTGTACGTGTGGTGGATCATTGTGCAACTGTGTGTGCCATAAGGGACATGCACTCAATATATGCATGTGAAATAAAGTAACCCTCAGTGTCCTGTACACATCACATGTGAACATTGCCCATGTGAACACCCCAGCATTTCAAACCACACCAATCCCCTGACACCTGAAAAGTAAAGACAACACAGGAACAGGCATTGAGCAGCACAACACATCATGTACATAGTACCCCACAATTACAATGTCAGAGTGCCCAAAACACTGTAGCCCACGCCAACTGTCCAACAACAAAAGGCCCTGCCTCATTTACACATCACTGTGACCTTCTGAACAACTGTTTCTGTGGTATGTAGCCTTCTTCCTTCAAGTCTACCTGGCTACAGGATCTTCCTACTCCTTGGTCTCCATGTTCCAGCTTGCGTGTAAATATGGTCCAGCCCCCTCAGAGGCCACCTTATACTCATCTTTAAGTCACCTAGTAGTTCCGCCGTACATATAGATGACCTACAACCACTGCTACCTACCAGCCTCCCCCGCTCTACTACTGACAGAAATTTAGGATTTAGAGCTAGACTAGCTAAAATCTACGAGCCCCTTGCCCATTCCATGCCCCCTAAACAGAGACTAAGAACTATGACTGCCCGGCCCAGCCCAACTGCACTAAAACCTAACTTATTCCAGAACCCTAACCCCATACCTCCACATAGCCCCTCTAATCAGGATAAACCTGAACTAATACAAGACCACCCCCAAACTACAAACACCAAAACCACTGCGAGTCCCCATATTAAGGGAGCTCTAATCAACGCCAGATCGCTAGTAGCGCACGCGACAGAAATTGCAGATATGATCCTAAAAGAAGACCTCAACCTCCTTGCTATCACGGAGACTTGGCTACATCCAGCAACAGGCCCAATGCTCATGCTTGCTGTCCCAGATAATTACTCTATCTTGAGACAAGACCAACCCAATTCCAGAGGCGGGGGTGTTGCAATTATACATAAATGTAGTCTGACCATGAGAAATGTAACCACTATTAACGTCCCCTCTTGCAAACTACTCTCTGTTAAAGTCCCTCTCATCAATGCCCAAACTCTCAATGTCCATTTGATCTATCGCCCTCCAGGCCCAATAGGAGCCTTTGACGAGGATATCAACACTATACTATCCAGTATCCTTAAAAGCTCCACCCAAGTACTCACCCTAGGGGACAGCAATATGGGCTTCTATGACCCAGAAACTGTGCTGTGCGATAGTTGATTTCATCGCCTCTCTCAACTTGAAGGCTGTGGGTCAATTAACTCAGTCTGTGCCGCCTTAATCACGAAGCTAGATGGCACTTGCACGGTGGCTTTGGTTGCTCCTGTGTGTTCTTCTTGCACTTATTTTTATTTTTTTAATGTATTTTCTCCCTCGGTTTGATCTAATGGTAGCGTTTTTGGAGGAACACGCGAAAAAAAACGTTTGTAATAAAAGTCTGATGTCACAGTGTTACGCTGAGACATATTAGACTGATGTTGCAAAAAAAAAAAAAAAAAATAGCCAATACTACACTTAAAACCCTCTCCAAACTAGGATTGACCCAAAGATACATGGCACCTACACATGCCAAGGGCAAAATACTCGATTGGGTGGCTGACTATAACTGTGTAGCTAACATTACTGACATTTCACCATTAGCTTGGACTGATCACCATTTGGTTTTGTTCATGCTTTCGACTATCCGACCCCTACCTTTGCTGGTCAGCAGGGCCCCACCTACACTCACGAGAAGAGTATCACTGTGGAGAGACTTCTCCCAAACTTACTTCCCACTCTCAACTCACTCCCTGACAACATGAACCCAGAGACTTTGGTAGAAGAATACAATAAAATCAGGTCGACTTCGCTGGATCGAATCGCCCCCCCTCAAACTTAGACTAACTAAGCCCAAAACCCATCCGAACAAATGGTGCACACCATTCCTCAAAAGCTTAAGACAGCAAAAAGAAACTGGAAAACCACTTTGAAAAAACTCCCGTCTGTAGCCAATAAACTCATACTCTCCAAAATAGCTGCTCTCTATAAAAAAGAAATGTACCTTGCAAAACGAATCTCCTTCGACTCCCGCATATCCCAAGCAAAATCAAACATGAAGGATTTATTTTCCATCCTGAAAGAAGTAGAAACCCATATAGCACCACTAGATACCTGTACCAAAGATAAAAATTGGTGCTCAGAAATCCAAAATGCCTTAGCTAACAAGATTGCTACTCTACAAAACAAAATCTCCTGCAAAAAAGTTTCCCTGAATGACCCTCTCCCTCCCAAACAGCCTGAGATGCTTACCTCAATGGAATCTACCTGCTTCAACTTCTCTAAAGTTACCACACTCGAAGTAGAAAAAATTATCAAAATGATCCTGTCATTGAAACCGTCCAACTGTCAGGGTGATCTGTGCCCCGCACAGCTCATTAAAGATGCTGCCCGCGACCTCTCCCCGTTCATCACAAAATTAATCAATGCCTCCTTCTCCACCGGTTCTATCCCCACTAACTTAAAAGAATCCTGGGTACCTCCACTACTAAATAAAACCCACACCTGACCCAGCTACGCCTACAAACTTCAGATCCATAACGACTGTACCATTTCTTCTAAAAATATTGGACAAGGTCGCTTATGTTCAAATACAGACGTATTTGGAAGATCATCACTTACTAGGAGCCAGACAATCTGGCTTCCGTCCACAACATGGGACCGAGACCGCTCTCATTGACCTTAAAGCACAGATCGACAAGCTCAGAGACAACCGCCAAGCCGCCTTGGACCTCTCTGCAGCATTCGACTTGGTCGATCACTGTGTCTTTTGCACGCACCTACACACTTCCGCTCACTTTTCTGCTGAGGCCATCACATGGATCAGATCATTCCTCAATGACAGAACCATGAGGGTATTCTCACCCACAGCTGCAGCAGACCCCATACCTATTACCTGCGATGTGCCACAGGGCTCTTTTGTCACCCCCACACTGTACTATATATTTACCAAGCCCCTTTTCGATGATTTGGATCATCTTGGTATCACCTACACTAACTACCCAGATGATACCCAGATCCCCCTTGCGCTTTCTGGAGATTATGGGAAGGATTTGGCCTTGGTGAATAGAGTGTACATCATCCTCCAGGCACGGATGGCCACACATGGACTATGCCTGAATGATGGCAAAACTGAACTCATTATCCTTGGCACCACCACTAGCTTAAAGAAACTAGGCCCTGCCTATCGTTCCTTCATGATCGATGGCAACAGCATCATAGTAGGACAAGAGGTCAAAACACTAGGCTTTTACTTGGGCTCTATCTTCTCCTTCACAAACAGGTAAATTCCTTAGCCTCTTCAATGGCTTACACGTGCAAACTGATCCATGCAGCCAAACCCTTTCTGTCTGACACCAGCTGCTCGACCCTTGCTAGAGCCCTCATACTGTCCCACCTGGACTACTGTAACACTCTTTACCTTGGGTCCACTAAAGCCACCACCAGCAAAGTCCAAACTCTCCAGAATAACGCTCTCAGAGCAGCACTGGGCATCTCCAGAAGAGAACATATTACAGTACACTGCCAACAGAATAATTGGCTTTCTATCAAAGATAAAATACTCTTAAAAACTGCCTCACTCACCCACAAATCCCTTAATAACGCTGCTCCCATCTATTTGATCAACAGATTCCACATACAGACCACCCTGAGACCCACAAGTATAGCTTATAAAGACTGCCTCTCTGTCCCCAACTTCAAACGCTCCACTAATAGGGGGTAACAGCTTCCCAGTGAAAGCAGCTAAACTGTGGAACTCTCTACCGCCAACTCTCAGAATGGACCTACCCTATCAGAACTTCTGCTCCAAGGTCGTTGTATGGTTAAAAACATAGCCTTCCAAACACAGCTTGGCGCATAGTCTTTATACTACTGCCATTTGTACATATTGTATTGCCTACTACCTGTACTTACTGATGCCCATCTGTAAATATGTATATACTCCTGTTATTACTTTTTACTATGTATACGTATATAATTCTTTTGTTTATGTAACTAAGCTTCGCAATCTCATGTAAATGCTGCACACCGTTACCTAAGGGTATGCTTGCGCATTATAAATAATAAACAAACAAACAAACAAACCTTGACTGGTAAAAATACCAAATCGCAGAGAACTCCAAGGAGCCAAACCCACAAACCAGGGAAAAATCCTGTAGGCACCAAAAAACCCAGGAAGAGTCTCGAGCAGATGACTTGAAGTAGCAGGAAATGTCAAAGCACATGTACAAGCACAATGATAGAACAACCAAGGTAGCACAGTTGAACAATGGTCCTACAGGATGGGTACCATTTACGGTACATAACATACAATGAGGATGCAACAACTGATGGGTAGTGTCACAGCTCCGGTGTCCAGGCGCAGTAGTGGAACAAACCAACCACCCCCTCCATGGTCTGGGCGCCTGCAAGGTCAAACTTACACAGGCCTCTGAGACCCCGGCTGGGAAGGAGGGTCAGGGATATGTTGTTTGGACAGGCATTGGTATGCAGGATAACCGGAAAGAGGGGAAAGAGAGGAGAGTCAGATTGGCAAGGGAAAGTAGTCAAAATACATTAACCTACTATTCACAATAACACATACCCAATCTGAGAAAACATATTCATCATGCACATTGTACCAAATGAGTCAAATGCAAGCCAAAGAGAGACTTATCTCTGAGGTGATTGCTGGCCTCCTGTCTGCGCACTCTCTGGTCTGGTAACAGGATCATTTCAATGCTGCAAAGAGAGCGTGAGTTACTAATCTGAATGTGTGTTAACAACACACACACACAACATCATCCATGCCCGAAAATAAGTGACTCCTCCACAAACAAACACTCCTGTCTGCTGCTTTGTACCCATATGTTAGCTTGGCCCCCTCATGGTTCATACACTGTCAATGCAGTAAGGCAGGCGCGTGTGGGCGCGTGGGAAATGGAAGACCAATGCTTCAAGAATCACACATGATACAATGGTCACTGGGTGAGCTGCTGCGCATGTATAGTGAGGTGTAACTTCAGTACAAGTTATGTTCTGGCAGCCGCGGATTTCAATAGGTAGTGCAGGAGGCAATTTGCACATGCAAGTTATATACACTGCAGACAAGCTTGTGCCTCGCAGGGTGTCCCTGTGCGCTGTATCAGTTTCTGGCTAGGAATGTTACTGCCCTAATAACTCTGCTTCAATGGAGCAGGGGGTACTCGAGGATATGTTTGATGGCCCCTGTGTGTGCTCCTGACAGCTTGTAAAGCCAATTTGCATTTGGCCCTCAACACATGTCAGCTGTACTGTGCGCTTCTCCAACAATGGCTGGCAAAGCTCCCCAGAACTGGTGCTACTTAGCATGCATGTGCAAGTGGCCTGGTGGAAGGTTGGCTGCGGTGTGGGCCCTTGTGCTGCTCACCTTGCCTGGAGCTCCTGGAAACACGTCTGCTTCTGTTGGATGTCTGACCACAAGCCCTGTGCTTCTGCTTGTGCACACATGCACACGTCTGCACCACCGAACATGGCCAGTCACCAGGATTACTCGTCCCTGTGTCTGCTGGCAAAGGTAGTGTGGAGGCTCATTTTCCTGCAGAAAAGGCATAAAAGATATTAATAAGGTTTGAAAGTTCCCCGTGTGTGTGTCTTCATGCTGGTTGTCAATGGGCCAGGTTACAGATCCACATCCAAACTCCTCCCACCATCAGTGTGACTTTGACAGGCCAAGGGTGCAGGCTACTGTCTACAGCATGAAGGGAATGAAGCACATATACAGGCAAGAAAATAACATACATCACAATCCACATCAATTAATGGAGAAATCAATCACGTACTCACCCAAATTGATTACAGACATGGTGTGGATAAAACGCTACAAATCCCCACAAGGGGTGTTAACACAAGTAGTACAGCAGCAGACAGGCCACAGTTATGACGGAAGTCCAAAGCCCTTGTGTAAATGTTTGTTACACCGAACCATCCTAGCAAGCCCATGGATAAGGGAAGCAGGAGAGGCCTATGTGAGTCAGGACCCCAAGCTGCAAACACATACAAGAGACAAGCTTGAAAGGGCCCAGCTGGAACAGACAGTGGATGCTTTCAAAAGCCACAAAGCACCACACTGTGAAATGAATGCACAATAGACAAACAATATTAAACTATATTAACTAATTAAACTAACAATGAACAACCTACATAACCTAATTAAACTAACTAGCAAATAGTCAATATTAACTAACTAAACTAAAATCAAAACTCAAAAATGGCCACATATGACCCGGGGGGCACCCAGGAGGGGGGAGGTACAGGGTGCACCTCAACACCCACATTCGATGATGTTGAGACAAAACAAAAACTCCATGGGCTGCACAGCCCGACCAGTGTCGGAGATACCTAGTCGTCCGAGTCAGCCTCTTCCTGAAAAGGTTGACGTGGCACAGGAGCCCGGCCACGCCTAGACGCGGCTTGCCCCTTGTCAGCAGAAAGTCTGCCAGATGGGTGAGCAATACATGTAGGTCAGCATGCAGAGCCTGTCGTGATACACGTGCTTCCTCTTGCAAGGTAACACGTGTAACACAGAGTTCTTCCTACGTGGCTGGACAACTGATGCACCTCCCGGCAAGCACGTAGCTCAGCTGAGATGGTATGCTCAAGCTGCTCAAACCTCTCATCTGACCGCACCCTCTGGGACATCAAGAGGACACCCAGAGCGGATCTGAGGGACTCACACTCAGCCCTCAGGGCCTCCATGTTTGCCTCTGCCTGAGCAGCCATTGCTTGATGCAAAAACAACATTTCAGCCTGGCGTGCCCTGTCTGAGGCCACCATGCCCAGCCTGAGCGAGCGGACCGTGGACTGTGCCACCCGCTGCTGGAGAAGTACCTGCCTAGCAGGGGGGAGCATGGATTGAGCCACACATTCCATGCTCACAGCGATGTTTTCCATTGCTGACCCCTGACGTTCTAAATTGGCAGTCATGTCTTGCTCCCACTCAGTATACCTCAGTGGTGCGCGGCCGCCGCGTTGCTGAGCTTGACACCTGCGGGTCCCAAGGACGCACCGTCCTTGTCGGGTCAGCACCGCCCACAGCTGCAGGACTACAATCCCCCATCGACGTCATGTCCCAGGCACATCAGTGGCTGGTGTGGAGGGTGACCCTGTGTCCTGATCCACCACAGGGGGAGGTCCCACCACCGTCTGGCCCCTCAGTGCAGGTGTCATGGACAGAGGAGAGTCCACATCAGAATCACTCACCCCTAACCAATGGACCCGATGCACATCCAAATCGACATTGTCCTCAGAGTGGTCATCTGGGCTGGACTCATTGCCAGCCATAGACAAGATGGTCTCTAACACATGTAGGTTCTCGTGGTCTACCACCCCCCGACCCCCACTTGTGCTGGGTTTCTGTTGTGATAACAACCCAGTGCCTGGCATGACAACACCATCCTCTGGCTCCATTGCGTCATCATCTGAAAAGTGGAGAAAAATAACATCCGTACACATGTCAGAAGCACATAACACACACACACATAGACATCACACAGACAGCCAACACATCAAGCAGACATGTCAGACACAACTAAGAACCTGCCATGCATGCAAGGTCACTTTGACATGCCATCAGTGAGTAGGCATGTAGAAAGGTGTAACACGGCTCAGAAGTGGGTTGATGCAGTGCAGTACATGTGTACATTACCCACTATCTACATGAACAAGTGCATCACGATGTGCATCAATATATGTGAAGGCAGTGCAAGGGCAAGTTCAGGCATCATGTGCAATGTGCATGCAATGGCTACAGGCAAACCACCCCTCCCCCTAAGTGGAAATGCAGGGATGGCTTGCATGGTATCAAAAGGATGACCAGAGACCTATGTATTGGCAGACAGTGTTGACTAGCATCAATTGCATCAACTGACAGCACAGCAGATGATGGGACAGTAAGCAGGACACATGATGAACCCTCAGTAGTACAGCCATGTGTGCAGAAGACACTACACCAGTTGGACAGAGTCAGTGGGCCTGAAACAGGGTGAGGCGTGTGCCCCACATAGACTGTCGCACCCTTAACATGTGTGAAACGCAGGACTGAGCCAGAGTGGGCATGGGAAGGCTGATGAAATTCCATGAAATGTAGGTCACCCTGGACACGTACTACCATGATCATCCAGTCAAGGACACATAGGGGCATGCATGGAATGCACATGGAGCATGAATGGGCACTCATGTCCCTGCGGAGCATCTGCCATCTGCACAGTCCAAGTGAGACAGCCTGCATGAAGGACAGAGGATGTACCCCACTGCATGTGTCTGGCCGGTTGGCTGGTGGAAGTTTGCATGTACACAGGAGGCTTGAACAGGGCATTGCATCACAGCAAAATTATGCACACCAGTGCAATGGTGAAATTGGGGTGCAGGGGAGGAGGAGGAGCAAGGGAGCATTCCTACATGGAGTACCCGCATGCAGGCAGAGGACACATACACATCAGTCATGCAATGACATAGTCCCAGTGCTGAGAGGAAGGACACCCCAGGCTACATGCAGAAAGGCCAGTGAGCTGGAACATGGACCGGAGGGGCATCGGGTGACTAGCATGTGAGTAGGGTGCAAGTGTGGTGATAAGGACAGTCCCCGTCTGCTCTACATGTCCACCATCCTGCACAGCAGACATGCATCAGTGAAGCATTGCATGACTTGCACATGAGAACCATGTACACATGACATGTAGTGCCAGTCATGCACAACACATCACACAAGTAAAACACACATGCCTAGACAAACACGCAACAACACTCACTGGACTGGGCATCAAAGTCCTGCATCTCTCCCACTCCTTCGACCAATTCTGGTGGTGTGAACTCCGCAACGTGTGACTCGTGCAGAGTGAGGTGTTCCTCATCAGGTGCCGGCCCACTGCCAGTCACCAGAGTCATGTTGTAATTTGAGGCCCGCCTCGCCTTAGCGCTGCGTTCGAGGTCATTCCAACACTTTTTGCACTCTTGCGCCGTGCGCACCTCATGGCCGTATGCACTCACATGTTCTGCAACTTGCTTCTAGTGGGTATCACGATGTGCAGCCGTAGTTTGACAATTTGGCCCCACGGGCATGCCACGGTTGTGGTCCCGCACGTATTCCACAAGGAAGTCCAGTTCCTGCTTGCAGAAAGGCTTCTTCCTCGACGTGCCGGAGGCCTTAGCTGTGTCTGGGGACCCAGCCTGTACTGCAGGTGCAACCTTCCTCCTCTTGGACGCTGGTCTGGACCTTGACTGGCAAATGCCGCCCTGATCAGTATGGACAGTGGCGCTGGTGGAATGAGCCGAGGGAAACATGGAGTGAGGCCCTGACTTGCGTCAGTGGCTGCTGGGTGCCCTGGAATGGACCCTGCGCAGCAACATCCGCTGTGCCAGGGTCATTGACCGGGACTGTCCTGGTTGGTAGACTCACAACCGGGGTGTTGTCGGCTGCATCTGCTCCTGCACTTGCCAACATCCGGCTGGTCGGACATTGCTGCCCCAGGGACACGTGCCTCGGTCAGGGCAGCCCTGTGTGCACCTACGGTGTTCCTCCTGACCATCTGGGATTCTGCCATGGGCTCTTCAAATGCCAACGCAGCCTACACTGGCAGACCCTGAGTCTGACTGGTGGGGTCCACAGCTGCACCTGCAGCTACCACTACCCTTGGGCCCATGGCAGTCGATGAAACGGACTGCCGGGTCATATGGGCGCCAGTGTCAAATGCAAGAATGGCATCTCCTGGAGCCGCAGAGGGTGGTGGCATGACTGCACCAACACGTGGCACAACATTGTGACGAGCTGCTTCCCCCTGGTTCTTCCCCCTCTGCAGCCACCCTGGACACCCTGGAGTCCCCCTACTCCCTGGTCACCCCGGCCATGTCCCTCACCACTTCATGTGGAGTACGCCCAGCTTAGGTGCCCCTCACCTTTCGTGGCCTCCCAGCCATGGCACAGATGGAGTAGTGCCAGGACAGATGGAGTAGTGCCAATGGGAGGTGTACACGACAATTGTCCTGGACAATTGGGGTGAAGGGGGTGGGATACAAGATGTTAACAGCACCCCTGCACCTGCAAGGCTGTATGTGACCCATGTGATAAAGTGACGGGTCACGCAATGCTCAGGCACCCCAAAACTGCAGTAAAACCGTGCACGCAACCCCCGGTACCCCACGTGTGTGGAATTAACCTCCCGCAGTACGCAGTGGCACCCAGGGACACAAAAAACACATTCGCGTGGGACACGCAGGTTACTATGACCTCGAAAATGGGTACGAGATACACAGGGGCACCCGCAGTGGGAAAAATAGCATGCACGACTCACCGTCAGACTCGCATGATAATGAAAAACATGCAAAGCTAATAAAACCGCCAAAAGAAGAGATACGTCCTTGATCCGCTGTGAAGTTGTGATGCAGCGCGAAACAACACGAAGTAGCAACACACACGTCGGTCTCCACGAAAGGCACGTACAGCGAACTGCTGGCCCCACTCACCTTTAACCCGTGCTGAGGGAAATGCCCACGCGCATCACGTCAGTTACGCGCTTAGGCCCTTTCCTCGGATTACATGCATTAACACGCGGACGTGCTGTTTTTTCACGTGCTGAATCACTATGCACCCGTCACGAGGGAAACGTCCGTGCAAGTAACATCACATACACACTTACACGCTAAGGGCCTTTCCTCGAATTACACTCTGACGTGCAGTTTTTTCACGTGCCAAATCACTCCGTATCAAGCTGGCCACGCGACAACACACGGAAGACCATGCTCCTGCCCAGAAGGTCATTTTCCTGCGCCCCAGAGCCCCAAGCATGCTGCCAACTGCCATCTGCTGCTGCTTGCCTGCCTGCTGCCCACACGCCCTGCTATTTGGTGCCTGCACGTCAGCCATCTGCAGGGGTCCAGTTGCTGTTTCCATCCCTGCTGGAACAGAAGACTCCCGACTGGTATACCATCGCTCCACAGCCCAGCCCCAGGACCCAGTTGCCCACCCACACCTGCCTCGGGGGTCACCATGTCGGGGCAAACACCATCAGAGACCACTGGCGACCCCCAGCCAGAGAGGCAGAGGGCTACCATTTTCAGCGATAAGGAAGTTGATATCCTGGTGGAGCAAGTTCTGGGGCATTATGATGCCCTCTTCACACCATCGCGCGCCAACAAGGAAGAACAGGAGAGGATCTGGGAGGACGTAGTGGTTGCCATCAACGCAGAGGGGGTGGCAACCCGTGACATCAAACACGTCCGGAAGT
Source organism: Ambystoma mexicanum (assembly GCF_040938575.1). Lineage (NCBI taxonomy): Eukaryota > Metazoa > Chordata > Amphibia > Caudata > Ambystomatidae > Ambystoma > Ambystoma mexicanum. The sequence goes on from NC_090933.1 coordinate 1,147,652,395, forward strand.
GCTGGGAGGACTTCAGGTCCAAGACCCTCAGCAAGGCCCGGCCTCTTGAAGGCAGAGGATGCAGAGGGGTGCCGGGTCAGCCTGACCAACATCTAGACGAGGATCCTGGAACACATGAGCCCAGCGCTCCACGTCCAGATCCTTCAGAATTAATGTCTGTCTCTGTTCTTGGACATGGATGGGGTATGAGAGATGGGTGCTGCTGTCATGGACATGTATGGTGTACATGTCTGTGTGTCTGAGTAGCGTGTGTGTGACTTTGAAACGCCATGGATGCATGACACATGTCCGTGACGATGTGTTGATTCATTGATGCAGTCTAGTCATCCTTGTATCCACTGTGTCTGTGGTGTACGAGGCCAGATGCATGAGCCTCCGGTGATGTGTGTGCATGGGATCAGTATGACCCATGATGCATGTGAGTTTGAAGACAACATTTATGTCAATAGAGGCCCTTGTACATGGATGCTAATGTTGAATGCCTGCTCCGTGCCTGTTTCTGCATGTGTGTTGCCTGCATTGACCCATGTGTTGTGGAAGGACAGGATGTAAGTGACGTTTGACTGTGCCACTCATGTGCTATTGCTTCCTGTCTAGGGGACTATTGTACAGTACCCTGATGCTTGTGTTCTATGTCTCCCTCTACACACCGTTGAGTGAAGAAGAGGGCAGAGACGGCGCTGTGGAGCAAAGCAGCGGGGATGCCTCCTCCGGCCAGTGACGCAAGGCCCAGCCACCTTCCCAGGAATTACCATCATCTAGGAGCTAGGGGACCGGTGCCGCGTCTGCCACTACGGCTGCAGCAGAAGGGCCGGGTGAGCCCCCACAGGGGCTTGCGATGGCGGAAGACGGTGCAGAGCTATCCAGGTTGGTGGTCTACACAGAGGAGGAGGAGGCCGCTACTGAGGCGCACATGGGGCCTGGTGAGGGTGGTACCACTGGTGCAAGTGGTGCAGTCCAGGGCCAGGGGCAGGAGGCAGCACAGGTCGCCGCAGAGGGGCCTGTGCATGTCACTGTCCCTGACCCTGTGACTGCACCACCATGCACCAGCAGGGATGCCCCGTCCCAGGCCCGTCCGCAGGTAGGGGGGAGGCCCACGTCATCTGGCACTCCACTACCTGCGGACGAGGAGGCCCATGACCGTATGGGGTCCGTCCTGATTGGTGTCGCGTTGCGCACGCCTGACATTTGTGATGACGTGCATGCTTCCTGGGGGGACCACACACACCATCATGAAGAGCTGCTTGGCAATGTGGCACAATTGGGAGGGGCCCTGGTCGGAGGGTTGATACATGTGTTGAGCACTCTGGCGGCCCTCTCCTCCTCTGTGCACAGTCGTTCTCCCTGCCGTCTTCCAGCCAGATTCCACCAGGGCCCCCTGTGGGCCTGGCCCAACCAAGGCAGCCAGCTTGGTGGAGATCACATCCATGCCACAGTCAGGAGTTGGAGGTCCAGCAGGGGTGGACACCCCACCAACTGGAGACCAGCAGATGGAGGATGTGCTAGCATCATCGGGCAGGGCACATGGACAGCAGCAGCAGGCTCATGGTGGGAGCGATGATGGCTCGGGGCCATCAACATCAGAGGGGCAGGCATCGGCCAGAGGGCAGGAGGACCCTGGAATGGGAGTGTCTTCCATGTGGTAGTGGTTGGGCCAGCAGATCGTTGCAGCGCAGTGGAGGGCGGAAGAGGCACGGCTCACTATGGTCTGGGTGGAGTTCTCCATGCTCAGGGCATTGAGGTGGGCTGAGTGCCTCGAGGCAACTCGCAGGGAGTTCAAACAGGCCATGACTGCATCGGTGAGACCCGCCTCTGGGACATCGACATGGAGTTCGATGATGCCCTGGGCCAGGACATCACAGATTGAGCCGTAGCACTTGCCTGCCGCCATTGTATATAGTTCATTAGTGTTAAATTTCCTTTCTGTTTTTATTTCGTTTGGGGCGCGTGTACAATGCCCCACCGTTTTGTATATAGTTGTTCATTAGGTAGTGTTTTTTGTAGGTTTCCTTTCAATGGTTGGGCTCATGGACCCTGGATTTGTACTTTGCATATAGTTCAAAACTGGATTTTACTTCTTTTTTTTTGTTCCATGGATCAATGGTTTTGTCTTATTTTTTCACTTTGGATTTGTTTTGACGGATAGACACTTTGGACCCATGTGCTTTTGGATTGATTTGCATTCTGTTTTCACACATTTTTATTTTATATTTTGGACATACAGCTTTTTCTTAATTATTTCCATTATTGTGTTTTTCATTCCCTTGCTTTTGTGTTTAACACATTTTTATTTCATACTTCAATGTGTGGTATTCTCTCTTTGGTTTCATGCATGTCACGATGTGTGTTTTCTCAATCACATGCACCCATTGTGTGTGTGTGACGGAAATGTGTTGATGCGCATACTTGCCATTTGGGATGTATCATGTGATGGGGATTTCAATGTGGGGTGGATGTAATACTTGGTTGTGTGTTTGGACTGGGCTGGCGTGGGGTGTAATTTGGGTGGCCATAAGGCCCATGATTGTGGATCGTGATGACGAGTTGGGGGGGACATGAGTCGGGGCCTGCTGGCAGGTGCCTGTCACTGCTGGGTGGGTGAGTGGGTGGGGGACATGAGTTGGGGCCTGCTGGCAGGTGCCTGTCACTGCTGAGTGGGTGAGTGGGTGGGGGGACATGGGTCGGGGCCTGCTGGCAGGTGCCTGTCACTGCTGGGTGGGTGAGTGGGTGGGGGGACATGAGTCTGGGCCTGCTGGCAGGTGCCTGTCACTGCTGGGTGGGTGCGGGTGCAGGGACATGAGTGGTGGCCTGCTGGCAGGTGCCTGTCACTGCTGGGTGGGTGGGAGTGCAGGGGGACAAGTGTCGGTGATCACTTGTGCATGGTGACATGTAGGCTGGCTGGGGGGCATGGCCAGGGTGGATGGGCTACCTGCGGGGCATGACCAGGGGTGCAGGGTAGTCCCCTGGGTTGTGGGCTGCCTGCAGGACCTGGGGAGGGGGGAGAGGGCACACCTGGGAGGACACACACTGCCAATTCTTGTTGGGCACCCCAGGAATACACATACCCTTCCCGCGGCAGCGAAAATGCATGTAAAACTCCCCGTGCACCCCTTTGAATACACGTACCCCGCTCGGCCAAGGCCTATCGCGTGTGATACTTCACGTGCACCCCCCAAATACACGTACCCAGTTCGCACAATGCCTATCGCATGTAAAACGTGCAGTGCACCCTCGGAATACACGTACCCCGCTCGGCCAAGGCCTATCGTGTGTAAAACTCCCTGTGCACCCACAGAATACACGTACCCCACTCGCACAAGGCCTATCGCGTGTGATACTTCATGCATTTCCCCAAAATACATGCAGGCACCCCATCCACCGTGGGCATGCCCCACAGGCAGCCCACACCACAGGGAGGGTTCTTTTTCTATGCTATTTACCTGGCGTGAGCGGGGTATGTTTATTCAGAGGGGTGCACAGGGAGTTTTACATGCTTTTTTCGCTGCCGCAGGAGGGATACGTGTATTCAGAGGGGTGCACGGGTAGTTTTACACGCATTTTTGCCACCGCGGAAGGGGTACGTGTATTCTGGGGGAGCGCGGGACGTTTTACACGTGATAGGCCTTGGCCGAGCGGGGTACGTGTATTCTGAGGGATGCGCGAGGAGTTTTACGTGCGTTTTCCCTGCCGCAGGAGGGGTACGTGTATTGTGGGGCATGCGCGGGATGTTTTACATGCGTTTCCGTGGTTGGGGGGGCTGTATGCTGGTCCAGCTGCCTTTGCGCCATGTACTGGATTTGTGCGCTGGTCATGGCACATGGGGCGGGGTTGGGGGCGTAACTGGCGCTGCTGCAGGGTCGCTGCGCCACTCTGCGCCAGGGCTGCTTATGGATGTTGAAATACATGAATACACTGTGCGCTGAAATGGGTTTTGGCGCACACGGCTGGCGCAGACTGCCGCACGCGCACACTGTGCGCCAGCTGCGTGCGCCACTTGTGCGCCGAATTCTATGAATTACCCCGTAAGTTTTGTAGCAAACACATTTTCCGTAGAGATGGAGTACATCTTACTTATGCCGGCAATCAGATTTTTATGCAAAATATATAAAATGCATTGCGAAATTTTTTGGAATTACAGCAATCCATTTTGCAGTAGGTGTTGACCATTTGAGACACACAGAAATACCACAAAAAGGCACCCCCAGAAAATAAATGTCTGCAGACTGTCCACAGACTTCTAAATAATGCACAGGGCCCTGCACTATTTATTTGTTGCTTCTATTTTTAAACTGTGAAAGGCGGCTCTGAAAAGAGCTTTTCTTTTGGTTTTTGTTGTTTTATGTTTTTTTTTACTTTTTTAAACACGACACAAGGAAAGGAGGGGAAAGGAGGTTAAGGAAGGGACACCAACAACGGGGATAAGAAAGGGCAGGTGGAGAGAGGAAGATGTAGGGTGGGCCTTATTGAGGTAGGTCACAGACCTTCTCATGCTCCTTGACTGCAGTCTCGAAAGCACTATGAAGGTTCTCCCCCCTGCAGAGTATTATATCGCAGTAAATGCACAATATTGTGACCCTCGAAAGGTAAGGGTCAACAACATCATGAATGGCCTGCGAGGCAGCTGGAAGGATGCACTGACCCACAGGAGTGTCTTTTGTGCTGACAGGAGCGGAAACGGAAGATGATGCAGAGGAACTCAACCTACTATGTTTATCGCAAGGTAAAACCTTATGAATAGCCCCACCGTGGAACAACTTTAGGTGTTGCTTCATTAATGTAGTACCATAGCTATTCTCATGACTCAGCACTATGCGGCACTGAGTGCAGATCACCTTTTTCGCATGAGCTTTTGCCTTTCCATCAACGGTGGTAAATAACCGCCACACCCAAGAATCACGATGAGTGCTAGTAGTAGAGTCTTCCACTACCTCATCCTCTTCATCCTCTTCATCCCTCTCCTCTGCATCCTCACTCCTGTTCACTTCTGCAGGCCCTTGGGGATGTGGTGGTGGTGGCGGGGGTGGGGGTGGGGGTGCTGATGCCGAGGCAGTAGCAGCAGAAGCAATTTGGGATGCCATCTGGAATGTTAATAACCAGGAATCAGGAACCAAGAACAGCAACCTGCACAATTGTTCTGTTGTAAATCTTGGAAATCCAAAAGCAGAATGAGGATCAGCTCTGGGGTGTGGTCTTTTATAGGGGTGCAGATGTGCACTTCGCGGAAACCCGCCCTGTCTGCGGACACATCGAACACCAAGAAAGGGCTCAAAAAGTTCCAAGAAGTATGAGGATCGGCAGGGCCATTGGGCCTCATTACACGGTAGGCGGTAAGGGTTTACCGGTACCGGTATTTTACCAGTACCGGTAAATCCTTACCGCCTTACTACGAGGTCCCTTGATGGGTTGGGGAATTTAACGCCTGCTTTTTGCAGGCGTTAAAAACCAACCCGCAAAGGGACCAGTGGAGCTAATTACGGTACCGCAATTTGCGGTACCGTAATTAGCACCTTCCCAATTCCCATAGAGCCCTATGGGGCAAAAATGGGAATGGGGAAAGGCAATGGTGGAAGGGGGAATTACCGCCCCGCCAACCTTGGAATGGGGCGGTAATTCCCCTTTCCACCAAGGCGGTGCCGGTATTTTACCGGCATGAACCATGGCGCTAATAGCGCCATGGTTCACCGCCTTCCGTGTAATGAGGCCCATTGTCTGGGACATGTGCAATGATGAACTTTTATTGTAAAATACCTTGGATTGCTCAAAAATGCACTTTTTAAATGTTCGGGGGCCCGGACAGTGTCTGCAAATAAGGACACACGCTCAGTGTGGGTGCGGTCACATTATGACATCGCGGACACGTTCGCGAATGGGACGGCCATCCTCAGGACACCAAATGCACGGGGACGGTTGTGCACATGTGCACGGTTGTTCTACGGACAGTGTTCGGGTCCCCAAACTAATTAAAAGTGCCACACACGTGCGGCGGACAGTTGCGGACAGGTGCGATGTTCGTAGGACACAAGTGTGTGATGTGCAAATGCGCGGGTGTTCTACGAACAGTGTTGAAGTCCCTTAATAAAATAAATATGCGTCAAAACTTTGCAGACAGGTGGACGGATATGTGTTCTATGGATATATTCATTCTGGTTGCGTACATTACGAATAGGAGGAGTGTTTTTAGGACACCCCCATTTTGGGTGATTGCGGACAGGCAGCCATCTTGTGTGTTCTAAGGACACCTCCATTTTAATTACGAACAGAACAAACAGGTATATTGTCCTTAGGACACCCCCATTTGGGTTAATTGCGGACAAGCGGACATCTTGTGTGTTCTAAGGACACCACCATCTTAATTACGAACAGTACGAATGGGTATATTGTCCTTAAGGCACCCCCATTTTGGTTAATTGTAGACTGAACGGACACCCGCGCTGTCCGCGGACACACTAACTGCCTTTTACACAGGCATATACTAAGAGCACACTTAACATGTTATTATTGTTTAACAGTATAAAGATTAGGAAAGAGAGGGGGAAGCAGAAACTGAAACAAATACAGGGGAATTAGGGATTTGGATATGATGTATGGGAGGGGAGGAAGGGATGGAAGTCTCATTGTAACGTTTTTCTTACTTGGGAGGGTGGGTTTGGGGATAGTTGACTGGGACATGGTGAGGGGGAACTGGTATATGTAGGACAGTGATATTTAATGTTTTCTTTAATGTGGTCCTGAATAAACTGTTTTATAAGAATTACGTTTTTCATTAACATATCCATTTTTAGTTCCATTCGTTTCAGGGGATCTTCTAATGTCTCTCTTGGCATATTATAATTATTGTCTGTATGGTCTGTTAAAAAAAATATGTTAACTACACATAACGTAATGGTTATTAATTGGCTTATATAGAAAAATGTTGTGTATACCATAAGTATCACTGTCTTCACTCATTTCATCTCGTGGGAAATTTTCTTTCAGCCATTCCAAAGTACTGGACACTTCTGTGTAAAAAAACTAAATATTAGTTTTAGTGTCCCTAATACAGAAAATGTATAAATATATGAAATAAATATAGTGTACTTACTAGTTTCTTACAAACTTTTGGTGTTACTGCTGTGTAGGTATACTCTTGCTTTTTGCTGCACAGTTTCTGTGAGGTAATTCTGTTGGAGACATATTTCTTTTGTTGGTATATTCCATTATATTGGAAACACTATTTCAGTGGATGGTTGGTGTCTTACATATACTGTTTCCACTTCTTATTTATTATTAAATGTAATGTATTTATGTGGTACTTTTTGAACATGTTTGGTGATTTTATTGTATGGTACAATAATGTAAGATACCCCCTGAGTTTTTGGATAGTGTTCATGGTGACCGCGTCCTTCCGCGGACATACGCACTGTCCGCAGACTTCAAAATCATTAGTGGGGCCAGGGGGTTCAGTATTTTCTATGTGATATGTATGTAAACCAAGGGAGTCTTGGTAAACATTTATCACATTTACATTATCTTTGTCTATATTCAGTGAGAAAACTTTGTTAAAGGGGTATTATGGTTAGTTTGAGCTACCAAAAACCTATGAAATTCAGTGAAACAAACTTTGTTAAAGGGACATTATGGTTAAGTTGCGCTACTAAAAATCTATGAAATTCAGTGAAAAGAACTTTGTTCAAGGGACGTTATGGTTAAGTTGCGCTACTAAAAACCTATGAAACTCAGTAAAAAGACTTTGTTAAAGGGACGTTATGGTTCCGAGTAAAACCGAAAAACCCTTGAAAATCGCCAGTTATGGTAAGCTAGGCAACCATAACTCGAGCCACCACAGTGCACTGCTAAGACTAACACCCAGGACATCACAAATGTCATTGATGACATCACTGATGACATCACATGTCTGGCTCCCTCTTTTTTCCTTTACTGACATATCTAGGCCAGTAACAGTCAGGAACTAAAAATTCATATACTCATAATTCATATTCAAGTACTATATTTGTAGAGTTATACTACAAATATATTCTTACAGTAATTCACTTGGGGTTCACTCACAGCATATGAAACATATGCATAGGGGATTTGGAAAACAGCATGCTTTGTGTGTATAAAGATAATCAGTAAGGTTATCAACACTTTCTTATAGTTTTGCCTTTTTTTATTACTTTACTTTTCTGGATATACTCATATTTGTATACATTGTATGCACACTACTCTCCTTAGGGTCCAGTCACATTATATGATATTTATACATAGCGAAGTAGTAGCTTTGAAGCAGAGTGATCATTTCTGTGTGTAAAGTTAATCAGTTGGGGTATGAAGATTGGCTGATAATACTGCTGTTTACTTCATTTTCCCTGTATATGCTCATATTTGTATGTGTTGTTGTTACGTTAGCTATTTTTTTATTTTTTATTTTATTGCATCAATTAGTTACCAAAGGAAACTTTAGATGCATTGTGGAGATAAAAAGAAAAGAATTGAAAAAAAGGAAGAAAAGGAAAAAAAAAAAAAAAAAAACACGGTTACATCAATTATATATATATATAGGGGGGAAACAGTATAACTCGAGAAAAATAACTAAATGTCCAAAATTGTAAAGGTTTCTCTCATAAAGTTCAACAGAGCCAGGGTCGTAGATACTTTTTCCCCCCTTCTCAGAATTAGCCACCTGTCCTGCAAGGTTAAAGTGCTTAAATTTGAAAGGTGCGTCCCCAACCATTTCTCTCTGAACTTAGTTAAGGTAACACAATTCATCACTAGATGCTGTAAGGTTTCAGCCTCTTGCCCACAGCCTCGACACAGCAGACTGGGTTTTTCCTCTTTTTTGGTTCTTCTCCCTAAGACTTCTCTTGTGTGGAAGAGGTTTAGTCTGAATTTTAAGAACCGCTGTCTTTCCGTATTTGAGGGAAATTTATCCAAGTAAGGGTGGACGGTGCCTCTGCAATAGTGCTCGTCCATGCCTTGGGTGATTGATGGCAAAGCACTGAGCCTGTCCAGGGTGGCTATCCAGTCCCAGTCCAAGAGTTTTCTCTTTACCATGAGCGGATTTAACATTAGATTGTCTGGTTTTAGTGCTATGGTATTCAGGATTTCTAAACAAATTAATTGCCACTTGGTTGGGACAGGAATCAATTGTCTTTTGATTGCTTTGTTAATTGCCACAAATCCACTTCTTTCCTGGGGGTGCAGACATTTGCAGAGGAGTGTCAGGGATTTCCAGACCGTAGATATGTAAAGGGACGATAGGACTAGTTCCTTACGCACACTTTCCATTGGAGTTGATGTCGGTAAGCCCAATACTCTTTTCCAGAATAGGCCCTCCAACAGTTTCCAAACATCTGAATTGATGAAGAAATTCGCCTCTGCTGCGTAAGTGAGAATTGGCACAACTTTCAGTTTGTAGAAATCTATCAGAGGACGAAGGGAAAAAGACCAGTATCGGTGCTTGATTAACAAGGCTTGCGAAGCTAAGTTCGTAACTTTACTTCTTCCCCGGAAAGGTACCACCTTAGATTTTTCATGCCGATGATAGGTCCTAGCCTCAAGATCTTTGATTTTTTTGGATTTATACGGAGGCCGTTTCCTTGTGTGTATGACTCGAGTGCCTTTAGTTGCCGCTGAAGTCCGATGGCCGTTTGGTCTAGCAACAGAAGATCGTCCGCAAATAACAGCCTTCCCACAACGGTCTCCGCGATTTTTGGGGGGAAACACCTCACTGCTTCGAAAGCTTCCTGCATGTCGGATATAAAAAGGCAAAAAACAGCGGGAGCCAACCGACAGCCCTGTTTCAGACCGTGCATGGCCACCACATTGTTTGAGAGGTTGCCGTGTCTGTCCAACCTTACTCTGAGGGTTGTCCCTGTGTGTAGTGCTTCGAGAGGTTCTCTCAGGTTGGTCGGACATCCCCATTTCCTTAATTTGTGCCATAGCATCCCGCGATCAACAGAATCGAATGTCTGTTCCAAGTCTATTGACGCAATATAGATGTTCTTATATTTCTTGGCCTTAACCATGCATTTGATTATGTTGATGAGTAGCACATTTATGGATGTTCCAATGCCCTTTTGAAAGCCTTATTGCCAAGGGTCCAGATGGTCTGCCAGCCGACTCCAATCATTTAGATGTTTCAAGATTAGTGCTGCAAATATTTTGCCGACGACATCCAAAAGGGCAATCGGTCTGTAGTTAGTGGGCACGGACCTATCTCCCTTCTTAAAGATCGGCACAATTATGGACGTCGTCCAAGATTTAGGTAACTTTTTTAGTCTTGTTATGTTGTTATACAAATCCAGCATGAACGAAGCCCATTTTTCCGGGTCCCTTTTGAGGATGTCGTTGGTGAGACCATCAAGTCCTGCAGTCCTTGAAGAATTGGACTGTTTAATAAGGTCTAGAATATCTTGTTTTCCAAATTTAAAGTCCCAGGGCTCATTCGATGGTAAGAATGGGGCAGGACCACAGATTTTCCCCATAGAGTAAAGGTTTCGAAAGTGAGTTTCCCAAACTTCTGAGGCTATTGGATTTACCATTTTTGAGTCGGAAGGGATGTTTATTTCATTGATCAACTTCCAAATACCAGTGATGTTTTTAGTAGATAGTAGGTGAAGCATCTTCTCACTGTCTTGTTGCATTATTTGATGTTTGTGTTGCTTAAGCCAGTTCCTGTAGGTGTTTCTAGCTTTAGTATTCAGGACTAAGTCAGCTGGTGACTAGTTTTAACATATAATCTCCTGGCTTTTTTAACCAGTTTTTTTATTGTCACTACTTGGTGATCATAGTGGTGCCGCTTGCATTGGTGAATTTCCTTGGCGACTACTTTTGGGCGAAAGATCTTCAGTGTTTCAGCATATTCTATCAGGTTTGGACCTTGGTCCTTGATTAAGGAATCCAGCACCAGGGCCATCTCTTTTCTTCCCATGCGTAGTCTATTGCCACCAGGAGTTGACTCAAGAAACTGGTTTGGTAGATGTTTGCCTGGTACAGACGAGAGCTTGTTCCAGGCCTCAGATTTGAGTTCCAGGATGTTGTGATCACTCTGGATCGTGCGGATCACTTCCAACGATATTAATTTGCCAAAGAGATTTTCTGATGCAAACATATAGTCCAGTGTACTTGTTTGGGCACCCCGTTTCCATGTGCGGGCGGCTGGTTTGTCGCCCGCCAAGTTACCGTTTACCAAGTATATATTTCTGGCTAGTAGTTCCTTCTCCATGACCACGCCTCTCGTTATTTTTTTTGAGGCGTTCAAAGGCAGGAACTCTATTTTCCTCTGCTTCTTGTCGTAACATTCCATGTTCATGTCACCACATAGCAGAATTTCAAGTAGTGGGCATTCAATCCTGGCGTCGTCTATGGCTTCCAGTAGGACTTCCATAAGTTTGTCCTCATCTCAGGCTGTGGGGCCCCAGTATACGTTGCATATAAGCAACTGCCAGTCTGAAGTAAGTGAAGCTGGTTCTGATGTGGATGAAATCCTAGTAAGTTGGATCCAAGGGTTTCTGTTTAGAGAAGAGAGCACTTTTATGCCACTGGTGCGCTTTACCCCCAACAGTAAACCCGAGCTCGGTCTGCCTTTTGAGCCCTTTGTTGCCGGGTTTAGATATAGCTCAAACCTGTCCAGAAGAGGTAGATCACACAACCAGGTTTCTTGCAAGAAAAATAGGTCGTAAGAGGACAGGTGTGTTGCTGAATTGCCAAGTAAATGCACATAACCCCTTGTGTTCCAACTCATGATCTTTATCCCTTTTGGTTTAGAGTTGGAGTGGGCACTCGTAGATGGGTGTTGGCGTTATGACTTAGCAGATAGGACCCCAGCCAGCCAACTCCAGTCGTCTTGACTATTCACCAAGTTTAGTCCTGCTTTTTCTGATTGAATATGCACTTGGTCTCCTCCACTATCAACCTCTCGGGTCCCTCTACCACTATTTCCTGCTTTCATCGGATGATCCTTATAGGGTTTGGTAGTGGTACTTCGGTGGTTGTGTAGTAGATGTTTCCGAGTAGCTACACGGTCGGATCTGTTTTCCTCCTCCAACTCCCTAAGCACGAATCCACATAAGTTAAGTTTTGGGCCCAACTCTAAGAGTACATTTTTAGTGTTTTGATCACTTGTGTGAAGAATCACACTGTTGTGTCGCTGTTCATTATGAAATTCGATCCAGTCTAAATCCCTCGATTTTAATTTCTCCAGAAGATCCAGGGATTGTAAGAGCCTCATAACGTTAGCCCGATTCATAATTAAGTTGTCTTCGTAGCCTAGAGTTCTTTCCAATAGTATTCTGTAGTGTTCCTGGGCATTTTTTGCCCCCGGTCCATTGTGGACATTGTGATTGTTGGGCCCACATGTCGGTTTTCTCTCAATCGTTTCTGCCCATGACACTGTTCTTTTTGTTTCCTTTGACGCATCAGGGCTGACGCCTTTATTACTGGTAGTTTCCAGGGATCTCTGGACAAGAAAGTTCCGTCTATCTTCCAGTGTTGTGTAAACCAAGGTGTTAGATGGATATATGTCTGCCCTCTCTTTTTCTGTGGGGCTGGCCGATATTTCTCTACCGGAGTGCACTCTAGTTTTCCACTTGAGTTTTTTATCGAAGACCGAGTTCGGAATCGATAACGTGGGCATTGAGGGCGTTTTGAAGGACACTAGCCGCACCGCCCTGTCTTTAATCGTCTGAGCCTTCGTCTCCCCTTTAAGGTCAACTTCTTTTATCTTGCTGTATATTTCTGGATCTTCTTCCTCGATACCACTTTCTGTTACGGAGGTATTCGATCCTGACTCCCCCTCCCATGTGGTGTTTATGTCTGAATAAACAGATAAGTCCATGAGAGAGATGTCCATGTTGTCATTTGTCGACGTGATGTCCAGTGGGCGAGGGGACTCATCAGGAGTTACTTTTAGGTGGGCAGGAAGGGATAGACCAGTTGCAATTTTAGATCTCAATGTGGGTTTTCTTGTAGGCAAAGGTCTCTGTCCCATAGGTTTGTCCGTTGGTATGACTATTTTCCCATAGTTTTTATCGCCTTTCTTGTTTACTTTAAGTAGACCTTCCTTCATTGGGGATAAACCTGATTTTGGTTTCTTAAATAAGTCAAATAATTTGATGTTGCTAGTTGGCACTGGAGCCTCGAGCTGATCCCGTGTAACCAGGGGCAGAGTATTAGTTGCAATGAAAGATGCTGAACATCCTTCCTTCGGTGGTAGCCTACCCTCCTTCATTACTGGGCTAATTGCCCGCACAGCAGGGTCCGTGTTGGTAGAACTGTCCTTGATTTTAGTAGTGGAAAGTTCCTCAAAAGTACTCTTTGTAGACAGAACCACCTGCTGGTTATGAGTCTGTTCCAGGGAAGTCAGACCACTCTCCGGGCCACCTGCACTCCCTAACCTGAGACTTGTCCTTTCCGATCTTCTTATTTCTTTTTCTTTTATGATTGGCTCGATGATACTTTTCAAAATGTTTGTCGTATGTTCGTCATTTTTTTCGAGTTTCGACTGAATTGCCGAAACAAAGCCTTCTATAAAGATCATTTTAGAAAACATCATTGCGATTGTTGTCGTATGGTCCCAAAGCTGATCATTTTTCGACTCAATAAGTTTCATAAAGGGGGCCATTACAAGAGCAAAAGCTGTGATCATTCCAGGATCGATTTGGGGATCCTTTTTAGAAGGAGCATCTCCTTGAGTTGATTCCAAGACGGACAAGAGATCCTCGTCTGTGGGAGAGGGTTGTCTTCTTTGCCGTTTACTTGGAAAAGGCGCTTGCTTGGGGAATACTCCTTTATGGAATCTTTGTGGGGGTCCCTGAGGTAAAGTTTTGTTGACTGAGGCAAGAGACCCCCCCATTTATTTGGTGATGACCCCTTACGCTCAGGGATAAATGTGTACGACCCTGGGGTGGTCATTTGTTGGGATGTAGACCGTGGCGTAGAGGGGTCCAGAAGACACTCTCGAATAGTCACCCTGTTTTTCTGGTTCATACTTGAATAGTTTGTGTGGAAATCAGTGTTCAGTAAGGAAATCCCGAAGGGTTTCCAACCGTTGTCCGATTTTTTTGCTGGAGGCTGATCTCTTTTGTTCCCATTTAAGGAACCGAAGACAAAGGGGTTCACAACAGGAGGTGCGGTTGGCCTTAGAGAACCCGCCTCATCATCATAAGCTGCGCCCAAGTCCTTTGGGGAGGAGAGAGTAGAATTTAAGGGAATCGAATTGGGCAAAACCTCCCACACTGTGGCCTTGGGGGACAGTCCTGTTTGTGGTTTTGCGTTCTGGCCCCTATTGTCAATGACCACCGTGCTATTAAAAAGTCCCCGATTTTCAATTTCTATGGGGGGCACTGATGTATCCGGGGTCTTGGAAGACTGTTGGGGCTGTAGGTGAAGCTGTGTGTGGGAGCCTTCCCCTTCTCCTTTACGTGATCCGTTCACCACCTCCTCAGCCGTTTCCACATTTCTTTGTAAAATATTTTCGAATGAGGCAGTGCCCCCCCTGTCCTATATGGCGAGAGCTTTGAGACCGGTGAGTCCGCCATTGTGAACAGTTAGTCAGTAAGACCAGGCCGAATTACTAAGATTTCAGAAGTACCAGGTTGATATACAGGTCTTTTCAGAATAAATAGATCTTGCAGTTACCTTGCTGCCTTCTTGTCTCCCTGCCACAGTCTGCACATAGGCGCACTTCCCGAGTGAATCTGGCACCACCAGCGCCTAACAGCCGCACAACAGCTGATGGGCTTTTCCCCGCCGGGCTTAACGCCGCGAGGGTGACTCACGGCTGAATAAAAGGTCCGGATAAGTCACGTGATCTGTCACGTGATGCAGCGTGGCTCTGCCTCCTCCAGGAAGCAGAGGGGGCCACAGCAAGAGCTATCTGCAGCTCGCAATGCTGTGAATAGCAGGGTAGAGTTCAAACTGCAAAACAAAGCTCCAAGGTAATGCAATACATGTGTTGTTGTTATTTGTGTTTTGTTTCAAATAATGCAATTATGTAGTAAGTGGGTTTTATTAGCTAGTTATTAAATGTTGCACAGAAGACAAAACTGTAATAAAAAGTATTTATCATTTTACTATTCAACATGGTAAGATTAATAATATTGTACATCCATCATGTATGCTGCACACAATGCCTATGTTTCTATATGAGTAGCTTAGTATACTGGAAAGAACCTTATAATAGAATGGTATTTGTATCAATGCATTACTTAATGCACTACGTACCTCATGATATTTATTCCAATAATCCTTCACACTTTTTTTATCAACATTACTGTAAGAATCCATTGTACAGACTTTTCATGAAAAGTAAATGCATTTGTGATGTCATCTTTGATGTCCTGGGTGTTAATCTTAGCAGTGCACGGTGGTGGCGCGAGTTATGGTTGCTTAGCTTACCATAACTGGCGAATTTCAAGTGTTTTTCAGTTTTACTTTGAACCATAACGTCCCTTTAACAAAGATTTTTTACTGAATTTCATAGGTTTTTAGTAGCGCAACTTAACCATAACATCCCTTTAACAAAGTTTTTGTTCACTGAATATACATATATTTAACCAATTGGGATTAATAAAAATGACACTGAAAATAACATAAGCCATCAACCCCGAAGCAAAACACAATAACTTCAGCACCTAGGTAACCTTCTTGTGATCATGAACTAACATATATTTCTGAATAACATTTCAATTGCAACAAAAACAGGTTTCCTTTTAAATCAAATCACACATTTCATTTCCAGCTCTTTACACACAGGGTTTCTCTGCACATTAACACATAAGACATTTGGAAAACAGAGTCAGTTAGAATACCCTCTGCAGCAGCACCCTGGTTCCTTTTTTACCCCAAGGCAGCCTCAAAGCTTTCTGCTATGAGTGTCACTTGATCACTGCCAGATGAGAGTGTACATCCTTTAATTCGAGAATCACGCTTGTTTTAATGTACTTGTCAAAATACTCTTTTATACCAGCATCCCAACTCAGGCATCAGTTATATCTGACACCTGTTGATTAAAAGGCAATGGTTAGGGAGCAGAATATATTGGGAATTTTGTTTGGGATCAAAACAACTTTTTATTATTTTGAAAGGGAGGGTTTGGGACCCTGGAATGGAAAGAGATTTACTTTTTGGGGACAATTGCACATTAAAATGAAAGGCAGGGTTTGGGATTTTCATTTTGGGACCAGAGACATCCCTCTTCTGTCAAGAAGTCTGGGGTCACAGGAAAAATGGGGTTACCCAATCACTTTATAGGCTATAGTGGTTAAAGTACACTGGGAATGAGATGTGTTAATTTTGAATTTTAAAAAGAATCATCCAGTGATCTTTTCTACAGGGCAATTAATTCGTTTTAATTAAATGTGCTAAGGGTCTACACAGTTATGCCCCCACACCACACCCACAGTCAAGGGAAAGGATTAAGGCAGGTGGTTTCCTCTCACACATCTAATAGTCTTGAGATATGTTTACTTACATGTGAGATCTCGGTGTCCAGTCATAATTTCGAAAGACAAAAAAGTCGAATCAAAAATGTCGAAAAAAAAAATGTCGAATTATTTTTTTTTTCGATATTTTTTTTTTGGCTCTAGTTTATATAAAAAAATTGGTAAAAACAAAAAAAAGGGGGAGTTGGCGGGGGGACACCCCCATTTCGAAAAAAAATGTCATAAAAAAAAAATTTGACATTTTTTTTTTCGACTTTTTTTTCGACTTTTTGACTTTCGAGATGTTTGTATTCGAAATTATGTCTATAAACCGAGATCTCTGCTATTAGCTCAGGAGGCCAGACAGGTTGGAGTCAGCGCACACCTCAGGCAAGGATAGCTCAGCTATTCACAGCAGGGCACAGTTACATTTTAGGCTGACTCCCTTAGATGGTACTCCCAGTCTTCCAAGTGAAAGTCTTCAGCAAAAGAGTTAATCAGACTCCAGCAAGTATCCAATTGTCCATTGTCATAGGGTATTGACCTTATATAGGACCTATTACACCATCCACATTATGAATATTAATGCAGTGCCAACCCATTTTCCACACAACAGATTGGACATTCATTTTTCTCTCTCCACAGAAGGCAGAGCTCTGCCAACCGATAGGACAAGGGATTTATGAGATCTAGATTATGGATAATGAGGGAAGGAGAGAAAGGATTATCTAAAATGACCATTTTAAACTTACACAGCAGCAACTCAAAAAGTCACAGCATAGCAACGTTTTGTATTTAACAATTAAACTCAATAATATATATTTACATTTTCTGATTTAGCTACTCATGTTGGACCAAGCAAAAGTAGTTTGGTCTCGGTACGTCCTTCCTGGGGCGTGTTGGGTATTTTGTGGATATTTGGGGCTTTGCAGTATTTTCTTACTGCCAAAATACCTTTTGCAATAATCACTCTCTATATTCATATTGGGTCACACATGACAATAATACATTGCATTATTTCAGAATTCAGACCTATTTAGATGATATGCGCGGTAGTTTGTGTGGTTGGTTGGTATAGTGGTTGGTTTATTTGTGGCCCCACTATCCAACATCCCTTGTTTTTTATCTAGATTGTTCTTGATCACTAGAGAGACCTCAGGCCTACATTTTAGGGATACCACATTTTCAGTGTTAGTGTTGTATGCCCCATGGGCTATGGTGGTATTTTTGTGGTAATTTCCACTACCTTATATACGGTAGGGAACTATGTCCAGAGCGTCTCTCTTCCCGTTGACTCATGTACCTCCAACAGGCTATGCTACAAACAGTCATTCACAACTGTCCATACTGAAGAGAATCATGCGCACATCTGCTTTAAAAAGACAACTGCACTCTCTAATCATGAGTCCATCCTGTAATCTAATTTGTGTTTTGTTCTTTAATAGCACCCTCAACTCTTCTTTTCCCATACAATCATTTTCTGTTAAAGGATTTTGTTCAGGATCTATCAAATGATTATAATAGATTCCCAAAATTCGATCATTCTTTTGTGCCTCAATCAAATCTTGGTCTGGCGTGTCATGACTCCACTGTACCACTGGTTGATCTACCTCCTTTGGTGCTTTAGAACGTGTTACTGCATCAATTTGTATTTCACCCATTAAATAATCAATAGGTAGCAATTCTCCCATCACAGCCCCAATCTTAGCCAGGTGGTCTGCCTTATCATTTCCCTCCTTATCCTCTCCTGGTGTTTTTAAATGCCCACGAATTTTTCTCCAGTATATTGTTAAATTATTCACTGACACCAATTTGTCTATGGCTTGTATCATTTTTCCATGTTTAAGTGGCTTTTTGTTGTATGTAACCATGCCTCTTGCTTTCCAACCAGGCAAATACTCCACAAAGCTATTCCGTGCATAGTCAGAATCAGTCACCAGGACAATTTCACTGAACTTTTTATCAACTGCAGTAGCAATTGCTTTATAAATGGATGCCAATTCCGTCACCTGACTGCTCCTAGCTCCAATCCTCATCCCTATACTGGGGACGCCTTCACATTTCAACCAGACATTTCCTATTCCTGCCACTAATTGTTTATTACTGTCATTTTCAAGGTGAAAAGCACAACCATCCACATATACAGTTGGCAAATCCTTGCATGTTTTTTCATCAAAAGCTTTGTGTGGTGATTGTTCAAATTCCTGCAAACTAGTTTCCACTTCCATTTCATTTGGTATTTGTTCAGCTGCGCAGTCATGTAAGTCAGCTAACCCTTGAGCAATTGGGTTCTTTTTATTTTGTCCATATCTCACTTCTACAGGAAACCTTGTAATGCCAGCGTCCATGAAGTGATTCTGGACTGCGCTACATTACCTGATCTAATTCTTTTACTCTCTAAAAATTGCAAAGGTTGATGATTTGTTTCAATAATCACCTTTTCTCCCTGAACAATGGGGCGGAAATGTTGTAGCGCCCACACAGTGGTTAATAGGGCCTTTTCACATTCATTAAATTTCATTTCAACTTGGGAAAATGCCTTACTTGCATAGGCAATGGTTTTGTGATTCAAATCGTGTTTTTGTGATAACACTGCTGACATACAATGTTCAGAAAAACCTATTTCTATAAAGAAATCCCTGTCCTTTACGGGATATGCTAACCATGGTGCCTTTACAAGACATTCCTTTAATTTAGCCACTGCATCAGACTGCTCTTTTTCCCATTTCCAGGGAGTATTCAGTTTAAGCAGTTTAGTCAATGGTTGAGTGATTTCTGCATAATTTTCAATGAACTTTCTGTTATAGCCTGTCATCCCTAATAAACTTTTTACCCCTTTCACATTTTTAGGATCTTTTAATCTTTGCATGGCCTCTATTTTCTTCTTTTGTGGATTTAGCCCATGTTCAGGCGTGTTAAAATGTGTCACCCTTTATACACAAAATAACATCATTGTGGCTATGAAACATCATAATCCAAACATTAATTACACGTCCTATTATCTCTCCAACTTTCAGATTTCTTTATTTATAGGAAAACCAGAAACACATTTGTATCTACAACTCATATTCCACCCCTTGCATGGAGTTAATATTTACATAGAACTGACTGTTGTGATCTTCAAAATGACACTGCGTGATGCACGTTTCTCTTTCTTATTGAGGACATTGAATTGTCTAGTGTTACTAAATAGCAATGCATTAATATAGGAACCCTTTAGTTTCTATTTCTTGAAAGTCACATGGTATGGAACATCTGCTTCCCAAGTTGGCATTGATGTATGTGTAACAATAATTTGAGTCCATTACAAACTCGCTGTTTGAAGCTCAGGCTCAGTTTATTGGGTTTGTAAATACCTAGTATGAACCAGCCGCAGTCTTCAAAGATAATGCCTGCCTCTTCTATCTGCAGTGACCACAAATTTCATCTAAAAACTGTATTTTTCTTTGGATGTATAAGTCCCAGGCCAGCTTTGTGACCCTCCAGAAAGGCCACGTTACTGGTATGCATCGGCCAAAGGTCTTTGATGTCAGAGAAAGATAACACAGGCCAGCATTCCAATTGGGTATGCTGCAAAGTAAGCTACATGTACATTCTGAAACAAACAACCTTTAAAATTGTTAACATGGATTCCTCATGTAAAGTCTTTTATTTATTTCACCACATTGTGTCTTATCCTTTTGTCCATGTGTAATTCGATTTCTTAGACCTATTATTTATTTTTCCAAAACCATGATGAAATACAGGGCTGTTCACTCTGAGTGATTCACAACATAGAGATCCATGTAACATGACCAGTATCCACATGGAAAAGTTAGGCCATTTCATTTTACATAATGTCACTTGGTATGTTGGAAAGTAAGTGATTATGTATTTCAAATGAAATGTGTCGCTTGACTTAGCTTTTTTCATATAAGGCACAGTTTCACCTTTATTCTCCAGATGCATAGCCTTGTATTGCTTGTAAAATGCTGCTATTTTGTTCCTCAGTCAAACTGTGCCTTTTCCCTTTTACATGAAATCAGTGTCATTTGCAGAAAAACGTCTTTAAACCTGTCAGGCACATGTAGTTGTCTTCATATTTTAAAGCACACTTTCAATCACCTGTGTGCCTTTCTATTTTCGTAATGTTCAGTGGGGCCCAATTTTGGCATTCACTAGGCCTCAGTGCTGTATCAAGGTTAGAGATGGCTTGTAGGTTCCAATGTGTATTTTCTATTAGCCAGCTTAAATCTCACAGTGTAGGCCTGGCTTGGCCTTTCAGTTCATGTCATTCTGGGGCTGACTTTATACCCCACAGGATACACAATACCTAGCAGACGTCCCATAACACACCAACACATCAAACACACATTCTGCCACATCATACATGCAACAAATACCACCATCTCAAAAACAAACAACTCCCCAAGGCAAACGCGCACACAATGCTAGTAAATGAGACACATATGAAACCCACACACCCACAGCTGCAGAACATCCTATGCAAACAAGTACAAACCACCCACCAAAGTGACAATGCACATCAGCATGCACAGCATGACACCACACGTCCCGATATAAAGGCATACAGCGGCACTCCAGGCCCCTATTTCAGGACATGTATCCCTGTGATTTGGTGATAAAACTCTACATGAAGCAATGGCATGATGCTGTTGTAGATGCCTCTGCCACACAATAGCCAAGGAGGAGACAGGTGGAGCAGGTTTCCAACACCCGGGTCACCCTATTTGACATGTCCGACAAGGAAATCTATGAAAGATATTGCTTCCCTCTGCAAGTCATCATGGACATGTTGCAGGAGTGGGAGGGTGCTTGGCACCCCACCATTGGATAGTCACATGCCATTGGGCCACATGCGAAGCTCCTGGCAGCCCTACACTTCTTCACCACTGGCTCTCTCCAGAGGACCAGTGCATCATTGCATGTATGTAACAAGCTATGCAGTCACCTGCACAGAACCGGTTCATGACATCCAGCACATCGTGAAGCCAACACCATGTCAGCATGCATACAACCCAGGATGAACAAAGTCAGGTGGATTGCACATTTAACACAGTGCACTTATTCCCCTGTTTCATTGGTCCAATTGACTGCACCCAGGTCGCACTATGCCCCCCCCACCAGGCCCAAGCACACATGTACCGGAACTGGCACTGCTGGCACTCAACCAACGCCCAATTGGTCTGTGACACCAGTGGCGTGAGTGTCAAATTCCCTGTGTTCCATCCATGGCAGCCACATATTCCGGGACTCCAGTATGTGGGTGTTATTGGAAGCATTTGGAAGCCATACACTATGTGTCACGCTCTGCAAGGTTTCACGTTCTCCAGGACATAGGACGCTCAGTAGGCACTTGTTACGGCCGCATACTTGGAAACTATCATGACGTTTATTGCAGTCCTGTGTACGCTGTTGTCGGCTGCCTAGCATCACATTGTCCAGACAACGACATGGTACTGTATTGACATCGGCGCATGTGCGTATGTTGTGTGCCGAGCATACGGTTGCCTAGGCAATGATGTGGGACAGCATGGTCACCTGACCATTTTTAACGTATATCTGTTGTGCTGACTTCTACTGCAACGCTTCTGATTGAAATTGTTCAACGTGTTACATAGTTCGGTATTCCTTGATTAACCTACTTTGATTTTGGAACATTCCTGGAGTGCCTGTTTCTTTGGGTCAGATGCTTATTCTGTCCTACGTTCTACCACAGAATCCTTCGGAGAGGCCACTATCCAGTTGCTCGACTGTTACAATTCCTGCCTAAGCTACCTCAGCACGTCCTTGGATTACCCATTGCCTGCTCCTTGTCTGCTTAGACTTTTCCTTATTACCTTATGAGTTCAGTACGCCGCCGGCTTCCTGATTGCCTGCTCCTTGTTTGTTCTGACGCTGCCTGCTTACCTTACAACCTCAGCACGTCCCTGGATTTCCTATTGCCTGTTCCTCATTGGTGATGACAAATATGTCTCCCCCACACTTGGAGACGCATTACCTGTTCTTTTGCTGTTCCTCCTCTCTCTCCCAGCCTGATCCTACCACGTATCCTGACTTCCTTATCTAAACTGTGCATTAATTACTTAACTGAGGATTCCCTGAAGAATATTTCTACTTACCAACCAGATTGGATTTCTAGACATATTTTTCCATGGATTTGAACGCGATGCAGTACTTGCCTTGGTATGTATCTTTTTCCATAGATCTTTAGTGTATCCTCGTTCTATTCGGGATAGGCCCTACTAACCCTCTAGCAACCTTCCGGTGTTGGTTTTCACATTCATCTCTGGTTCACTGGTAAAGGAGTCATTACACGCCTGAGTCCTACTCTCATTCATATAAGGTTAGTTATTCAACTACGTTTCTCATTCTGTTTCCATCTGCCTTATCCTTATCTAATATCCCCTTATTTTCTTTCTTCCTAGCTTGGCGTGTGCTACCTGCACTTGCTCTTTCATTCGAACCACTGTGCTACCCGTCAATAGTACGTGTAGCATGGTCTCTCGAAAGAAAGGTTGCCCTCAATTGAGGATACCCTCCTTGGGTTTTGAATGTGTCGGGAGGATAGCTCAGTGGCAACGTACTCACCTTGGAAGCAAGACGACACTGGAGCAATACAGGTTCGATCCACGGGTCCACGCTTAGAAACATCTGGGTATTAAACACGTTATAAATAACCTATCATATCATATCTTGTTGAGAAACAGTCAGAGTTCACCCTGCGCTGGCTCCAAGTGTCTGGTCCTGAGTACGTGAGTACAACACTATGGAGACATGTGGCTAATAGGTAAATACTGAAACCCTCACCATCTTCCACCACATTCACATATCCACACACAGGCGCACATGCACATGACCATCACAACACGTGTGTGGACATATTTGGTCCACACAAAAACAAGTAGCATGAATTTAACACCACACATGAAGGAACACCAATGTGCACTGACACCATTCATGCCCTTCTCCACACACGAGATGCCAGTTATCCATTGCGGCCCTACCTCATGACACTCTACAGGTGTCCCACCACCACACAGCAAGCAAGGTACAATACTGGCATCTGGGCCACCTGGGGCATCATTGAACAATGCACAGGCCTCCTGAAGTCTTGATTCAGATGCCTAGACCACTCAGTGGTGGAGGGGTACTCTTGAACAAGCCACACATTGCGTGTAACATCATACATACTGGTTGCATCCTGCAGAACATTGCAATGCTCAAAGGTGTACATGCAGACCTAGTACCTAACCTCAGGACTGAGCCACAACCGACCCGGGGGGAGGCGAGTGCAACAGCAGTGTGAGTGAGGGGGTGGCTGATCAACAGCTTCTTCCCATGTGCATGCAAGCAGTCTGAAAAAACAGTTACTGCACATTAGAAAATGTCCCTGATGATAGGATGACAAGTTGCCAGGCACGGCCTGCACACACCCACCTACTTGGGACACCCAAGGAAACAGATATCTGGCCATGCCAACACATAGCAAACATGTACAATGCCACAAATTCAGAGCTGCATTCCAGGTCAAAGAAATGCACACCTGCATACAACTATTCCTCTGTGCCAGTAATACACATCCCCAAAAGTCCCATGATGGAAGGCCATGTAGTGAATAGTGATCAACAGCAACTCAACTTCACACAGCAGCGCACAAGCCACATTGTCTCCCACAGCACCATTGGATCAAACATCAGTGTTCACATGCAAACCCACACCACCACACATCTGCCGTGCATGACATGACACACATTACCAGTTTTAAGCATGCATCACCTACAACAATGAGCAATTGCTCATGACACATTGTGAGACAGTACAGTACAGTCCGACAGAGTTTGAAGTCTCCCCAGTGCTGTAAACCAATAGGCCACACCGGAGTACCACCATGAACTCATTAGCCAATTTGTCATGCCGTGCATACAGTGGGGTCTACGCCATCCCCCAGATAAACATCCAACCACCCAAAAGTGCACAATGGATGCCTGGAACACTGTGTGTTTGTACTTTGGGATGCACACCCGTCAGAACATGGCATGGTGAGGTGAAACCAAGCACACAATTAGATGCACTAGTCTATGCAAGTATAGAGCTGCGAGGCAGACACATCATCCTTGAAATGTGGGTAGGGGAGGCAGTACATTGGTGTGATGAGTGTGGATTCCAAAAGCATATCACCAAGGAACAGCCAGGAAATTCACAAATGACATGAGGCCCGCTAACCGCAGGCCACAACAAGCTGAACGTCAGTATCAGTTTATGAAACCACAGAGTACACACTAATCATGATGTCACTACAATGCTGCCCTTGAGGACACTGATAGTGAGGGCTCGTGGAGAACTGCAAATGCTGATACACACTGCATACCAGAGCTGCCTGCCATGAGAGATCAGGGGGACAGAGCACCAGCTGGAGCAACCTTGACACACCAGTAAGGTCGACCTGCCCTACCACATGAGAATGTACTGCACCACACCCTCAGAGAGGACTCCACCACGTAATAGTGCAGCTCACACATCCATCCACCAACATTACAGCCCATGCCCGACATCAGAAGTGTGAGCATCAGTGCACCTGCTCCAACAGTCATAAGACACCACACCAGCTGACCTGTCGTAAAGCAACATGATACATCAAGCAGTAGATTGCAAATGGACCCCTGCATGGACTACATGGAACAACACTCCTCCCCACACCCCAGCATGCACCCACCACCCCTGCATAGCCTCCCAGCATGCACATGCATGAAGCAGCATGTAGTCTGTGTGCCTATAAGCAAAAACATGAGCAACAGACCCCATGTACTAAATGCAGACTGTGCCATGGCGACTGTAGACTTTACTGTAAATCTCACACATCACCTTACAGAGTTAGCACAAGTGTGTCGGTCACCATGCATAGCACAGCAAACGGGCAAATCAGTCCATAATGTCACTGTAGATGAACAACAGGGAGACACCTAATGGCAGGTGAATGCTGTCACTTCTCTGAAAAATCCATCTTTGAGACATATATTCTGCAATGGTGACAGGCTGTAACAATGTATATGAGGAGAAGTAAAGGGAAGGCACAGTGTGAACCCTACATGGGACATCAGACCCCATCTCTTCCCACAGCTTGCAGCAAGACACATGCATAGAGCCATGCTAGTAAACAAGAGTGCTTACATCAGATGCACAGGTCCCTGGATAGACTTGTGTTGCAGAAGAGCCTTTCAACCCACAAGGTTGCCAGAAACAAGGGCCCATTCACCTTATCGACATAGCAGATGAGTACAATGGTACAGTGTTCGCGCAGTATGTAGGTAGGCCATGGCAGATATGCGAGGAATGTATTGCGCTTCACTACTAAACTACCTCATGCCCACACACCACTCCTCTACCAAACGCATTACAGTATTAAAAATGTAAATAAAGTAAAATGATACAATACAGTGCTAAAAAGCACCACCGGCTTCAACATTTCAAATGCATTTAAAATGCAGTAAATAAAAGGTAACCTATCAAATTGGTTAGTTTTAAAATACATACCTTCAGCATAAGACATTGGTTGATGGAACATGTTTAACTATAGACTTCTAGAACATTTTAATCACTTGGTTACTTTAATATTTACAAAATAAATGTGTGCTTTTGAAGACAATATAATGGATTTAAAAAAATGCACTTTGCGTTAAACATTAAACATATATTTATATTTGAATACACCTTTTAAAATTAGCTAACATTAAACGTCTTGCTCTTACTGCAGCATTTGTGGTGCAGAAAGGAACATCAAGAAAGTGAAGAAAAACATCAACTTGGTGTTTTCAAAAGTTACTAGCAGTTCATTATATACAAATGTCATGTTTTCTGTGACAATATTTTTCATTCTAACATTTCAAGTTATTTACAAAAGTTATTTAACAATAAATGTACTTTAAGATGTATGTAAGTTAAAATGATTTTTTTCTTACGTACTTTTGTAAGTGCACAATCATTTTTTCAAAAGATACTAGCAGTTCATTATATACAAATGTTATGTTTTCTGTGACATTATTTTTCATTCTAATATTTCAAGTTATTTACACAAGTTACTTAACAATAAATGTACTTTAAAAGGTATGTAGGTAAAATGATTTTTTTTGCTTACATACGTTTGTAAGTGCACCATTTTTATATTACACTAAAACATAAACATGTAGATTGAATTGCTTTGGGTAAAAATAGATGTTCAACAACTTGCATTGTTATAAATTGTATTTAGACCACATATGATATCACAAATTAAGAGCAAAATATTATATGTATTATTAATGTATTATATTGTATTTGTATTTATTTTAGTTCTATAGCTCCTTAGGCCATGTTTATTTCCAGGATCAATGAATTGGTGCAATAAGTGCAAAGATGGGGAATTACAACAGGACACAAAAGAAAGAAAAGGAAAGCAAAAGAAAACCAGCAAGATGAAATTAAATGTTGATCCAGAAAATCAGAGACAAGATGAAGGTTAAGCAATATGATGATTTTTTCACAAGGCAACACCCAGCCAACCCCCAAAAAAATTGAACATTGAGGGAAGCAATATAATAATATAGAGCAGAATAATCTGGGACCCAAAATATAAAATTAAAAGATAAGGACTTAAAGTTGTCAAACACATCTCCCAAATAAGCCCAACCTGGACAGGTTAAAACAGACTCACGGCTAGCATACAAAAAGTCCTCCAGCGATATTGATTTAACAGAAAAACATTAATGTATGCAATATTTAACATGTTCGAAATTGTACATACGTAATTACATATATACACTAAGTGTACATGAATAAAAAAATTGCACAATGTAAATATACACACAATTAATAGGTTCATATTCGTAGCTATGTAATTACATGTCATAAAACATTACACAATCAAAACACATGACAGAACATTGGTGCTGTTATTTTGCAACTACTGTAATATGTTTTAGAATGCATTAATTAGACACAAATATTAAAAGATGTTCCTTGAAAAGTGATTTACATGTAACAGTGTTTATGTTTAAGTGTTCTGTAATAATTCATGTACATATTGCGTAATTATTTATAATTATAATACTAAACCTAATAAAACAATACATACAGCAATATTTGAATAGTTTTGCTATAAAACAAACATTTAAACTTTTGCACATCAATTGCACCTTATACATTCTTTAAGCTATATGCAAAAGCACTGGGCCTCATTATAGGTTTGCCAGTCAGGGAACTACGGTACCGGTAAGCATGCCGGTACCATAGTTCCTGGACTGGCAAACTAGGAGTTCTAATCGCACGTGCCATTGCGGCTGCCAGGTCTGACCTGCCGGCCGTAATGGCACCCGTGATCAGAGCATGTTGGATGCACCGGCACCGTTGATAACGGTGCAGGTGCATCCAGCTTCCCCATTGCCATTGTAAATATATGTATTTATGTAAATACAAACAGGCCGATTCATGGAAACAATGTGCGCCGAAAATTCCGGCGCAAGCGTGAGAAAACGTGCGATTCGCAGTGAAAGAGCGAAAATCGCAGTGCAAGTGCGAATATCGCAGGGAAACCATCGCACATCTATTCATGGAAGTCCGTGCGCGAGTAAAATCAGGGATGTGCGCTGAAAAAGTGTGCAGCGCACGCCGGCGCACAGGTCATCTAACGGCGTGCGCCAAGGCCACAGCGAAAGCGCACATAGCGCGGCGCACATAACAAAAGTAGGCGGAACACAGGGCGGAACACTCGGAATGGGGAACAACTCGTGAAAATGTGGGCGTCACGGGGGAAGTACAGGAGGCAGGTGCGCGGAACCCCCACACGCTTGCCTACAACACGTATTCATGGAATCGAATAGGGCAAACCAGCGCACGGGCAAAGACGCGCACTGACCAAAACCCATCCGCCACAGGAAGGCAAGCGGTAGCGCCCCTGCGCAGGAAAAAAATGTGCGCCAAAATGTGCGCTAACAAAAAGCACGAATAAACAGCTCTGATGAATGTCCCATATTGTGGCCCCCTAGGACAAATGACGTGCAAAGGTGTACACGACAAATAGCGACACCCGCTGTGTGAAAAATTGGCTAGTGCGTGTATTTTGTGTGTGCGTGTGAAGTTTCACACGCGATCAGGCATGGGGGAGCGGGGTACGTGTATTTCAGGGGTGCGCGTGAAGTTCCACACGCGATCATGCCTGGCGGAGCAGGATACGTGTATTCCAGGGGTTCGCGCGAAGTTTCAAACGCGATAGGCCCTGAGCGAGTGGGGTGCGTGTATTCCTGGGGTTCGCGTGAAGTTTCACACGCGATTGGACAGGGTACGTGTAAATATGGGGTGCGCGGGAAGTTTCACACGCAATTGGCCTTGGTCGAGCAGGGAACGTGTATTTCGAGGGTGCGCGGGAATTATCACACGCGACAGGCCCTGTGAGAGTGGGGTACGTGTATATCTGGGGTGCAGGGGAGTCCTACACGTGAATTGGCAGTGTGGGTCCTCCCAGGTGTTCCCTCTACAGCAGATCCCCACTCATGTCCCCTTGCACCCCCACCCCCCACCAGTGCGGGGCACCAGCCAGCAGGCCCTCACTCATGTCCCCTTGCACACACACCCCCCACCAGTGCGGGGCACCTGCCAGCAGGCCCCCACTCATGTCCCACTCATGTCCCCCTGCACCCTCACCCCCCACCAGTGCGGGGCACCTGCTGCAGGCCCCCACTCATGTCCCACTCATGTCCCCCTGCACCCCCACACCCCACCAGTGCGGGGCACCTGCCAGCAGGCCCCCACTCATGACCCCTTGCAACCCCACCCCCCACCAGTGCGGCGCACCTGCCAGCAGGCCCCCACTCATGTCCCACTCATGTTCCCCTGCACCCCCACCACCCACCAGTGCAGGGCACCTGCCAGCAGGCCCCCACTCATGTCCCACTCATGTCCCCCTGTACCTTCACCCCCCACCAGTGCGGTACACCTGCCAGCAGGCCCCCACTCATGTCCCCTTGCACCCCCACCCCCTCCAGTGCGGGGCACCTGCCAGCAGGCCCCCACTCATGTCCCCTTGCATACCCACCCCCCACCAGTGCGGGGCACCTGCCAGCAGGCCCCCACTCATGTCCCACTCATGTCCCCCTGCACCCCCACCCCCCACCAGTGCGGGGCACCTGCCAGCAGGCCCCCACTCATGTCCCCTTGCACCCCCACCAGTGCGGGGCACCTGCCAGCAGGCCCCCACTCATGTCCCCTTGCACACCCACCCCCAACCAATGCAGTGCACCTGCCAGCAGGCCCCCACTCATGTCCTCCTGCACACCCACCCCCACCAGTGTGGGGCACTTGCCAGCAGGCCCCCACTCATGTCCCACTCATGTTCCCCTGCACCCCCACCCCCCACCAGTGCGGGGCACCTGCCTGCAGGCCCCCACTCATGTCCCACTCATGTCCCCCTGTACCTCCACCCCCCACCAGTGCGGTGCACCTGCCAGCAGGCCCCCACTCATGTCCCCTTGCACCACCACCCCCTCCAGTGCGGGGCACCTGCCAGCAGGCCCCCACTCATGTCCCCTTGCACACCCACCCCCCACCTGTGCGGGGGACCTGCCAGCAGGCCCCCACTCATGTCCCACTCATGTCCCCCTGCACCCCCATCCCCCCACCAGTGCGGGGCACCTGCCAGCAGGCCCCCACTCATGTCCCCTTGCACCCCCACCAGTGCGGGGCACCTGCCAGCAGGCCCCCACTCATGTCCCCTTGCACACCCACCCCCCACCAGTGCGGGGCACCTGCCAGAAGGCCCCCACTCATGTCCCACTCATGTCCCCCTGCACCCCCACCCCCAACCAGTGCGGTGCACCTGCCAGCAGGCCCCCACTCATGTCCTCCTGCACACCCACCCCCCACCAGTGCGGGGCACCTGCCAGCAGGCCCCCACTCATGTCCCCTTGCACACCCACCCCCCAGCAGTGAAATGGCGATCCCACGACACAAACCAAAAGTCAACTATGTACATCAACACATGTCCGCCCCATGAAGGCAGGCGCTAGCGTCCCTGCGCATTAAAAA
This sequence comes from Ambystoma mexicanum, assembly GCF_040938575.1. Classification (NCBI taxonomy): domain Eukaryota; kingdom Metazoa; phylum Chordata; class Amphibia; order Caudata; family Ambystomatidae; genus Ambystoma; species Ambystoma mexicanum. The sequence goes on from NC_090933.1 coordinate 1,147,682,853, forward strand.
AATGTGCGCTAACGAAAAGCTGTATATACAGCTCAATGAATGTCCCATATTGTGGCCCTCTAGGACAAATGACGTGCAAAGGGGTACGCAACAAACACGGACACCCGCTGTTTCAAAAATAGCGTGTATTTCGGGTGCTTGCGGGAAGTTTAACAAGCGATTGGGCCTGGACGAGCGGGGTACGTGTACTTCAGGGGCTTGCGGGAAGTTTCACACGCGATTGGGGCTGGCCGAGCGGGGTACGTGTACTTCAGGGGCTCGCGGGAAGTTTCACATGCGATTGGGCCTGGGCGAGCGGGGTACGTGTACTTCAGGGGCTCGCGGGAAGTTTCACACGCGATTGGGCCTGGGCGAGCGGGGTACGTGTACTTCAGGGGCTTGCGGGAAGTTTCACACGCGATTGGGCCTGGGCGATTGGGGTACGTGTACTTCAGGGGCTCGCGTGAAGTTTCATACGCGATTGGGCCTGGCCGAGCGGGGTACGTGTATCACTGTGGTGGGCGTGGAAGTACAGGAGGCAAATGCGCGGAACGCCCACACGCACACGCAAAAAAAGTCGTGCTAATCCGGAAACACGTACGCAAGCAGGAAGCAGCCGTACATCGACCCGCGCAGCATAAAAGTGTCCCCTTGCACCCCCACCCCCTCCAGTGCGGGGCACCTGCCAGCAGGCCCCCACTCATGTCCCCTTGCACACCCACCCCCCACCAGTGCGGGGCACCTGCCAGCAGGCCCCCACTCATGTCCCACTCATGTCCCCCTGCACCCCCATCCCCCCACAAGTGCGGGGCACCTGCCAGCAGGCCCCCACTCATGTCCCCTTGCACCCCCACCAGTGCGGGGCACCTGCCAGCAGGCCCCCACTCATGTCCCCTTGCACATCCACCCCCCACCAGTGCGGAGCACCTGCCAGCAGGCCCCCACTCATGACCCATTCATGTCCCCCTGCACCCCCACCCCCCACCAGTACGGGGCACCTGCCAGCAGGCCCCCACTCATGTCCCCCTGCACCCCCACCCCCCACCAGTGCGGTGCACCTGCCAGCAGGCCCCCACTCATGTCCTCCTGCACTCCCACCCCCCACCAGTGCGGGGCACCTGCCAGCAGGCCCCCACTCATGTCCCCTTGCACACCCACCCCCCAGCAGTGAAATGGCGATCCCACGACACAAACCAAAAGTCAACTATGTACATCAACACATGTCCGCCCCATGAAGGCAGGCGCTAGCGTCCCTGCGCATTAAAAAAATGTGCGCTAACGAAAAGCTGTATATACAGCTCAATGAATGTCCCATATTGTGGCCCTCTAGGACAAATGACGTGCAAAGGGGTACGCAACAAACACGGACACCCGCTGTTTCAAAAATAGTGTGTATTTCGGGTGCTTGCGGGAAGTTTAACATGCGATTGGGCCTGGGCGAGCGGGTACGTGTACTTCAGGGGCTCGCGGGAAGTTTCACACGCGATTGGGGCTGGCCGAGCGGGGTACGTGTACTTCAGGGGCTTGCGGGAAGTTTCACATGCGATTGGGCCTGGGCGAGCAGGGTACGTGTACTTTAGGGGCTCGCGGGAAGTTTCACACGCGATTGGGCCTGGGCGAGCGGGGTATGTGTAATTCAGGGGCTTGCGTGAAGTTTCACACGCGATTGGGCCTGGGCGATCTGGGTACGTGTACTTCAGGGGCTCGCGTGAAGTTTCACACGCGATTGGGCCTGGCCGAGCGGGGTACGTGTATCACTGTGGTGGGCGTGGAAGTACAGGAGGCAAATGCGCAGAACGCCCACACGCACACGCAAAAAAAAGTCGTGCTAATCCGGAAACACGTACGCAAGCAGGAAGCAGCCGTACGTCGACCCGCGCAGCATAAAAGTGCGCGCAAACAACAAACAAGCTCAGACGCCAGGATGAATATACCGTTCCTAGCAGCAGTGGCCGTGGGATACCGCATGAGGAGGAGGAGGATAGCCAGGGTCAGAATTTTTACACCCAGAAACAGCCTTTTTGTGATGCCTGATGACCACGTGTATGGGAGGTATAGGTTTCCACCTCACATAATACTCGACCGGGTCAGTGAGTGGGAGGATGACCTCAAATCACCCACCCTCTGCTCCCAAGCACTCAGCCCCGTGGTGAAGGTCCTTAATGTACTGCACTTCTTGGCCACTGGATCATTTCAGCGGTCAAGTGCCATACTGGGGGGGGTGTCATCAGTCCGCAGGCACATATACCTGCCCAGAACACCTGCAGAAAGGCAGGCTGTTGTCCAGGATTTTTACGGGGTGGCACACTTCCCCAAAGTGCTAGGTGCCATTGACTGCACCCATGTGGCTCTACGTCCCCCCAGGGCCACTGAGCACATCTATAGAAATCGCAAGCACTGGCATTCCATCAACGTCCAGGTAGTATGTGATGCCAAGGGAATCATCACCTCAGTATATGCCAACTATCCAGGGTCCACCCACAACAGTTTCATTTACAGAATATCAACCCTAAACCAGGACCTAGAAGCTGGTCGGCATGGCAATACATGGCTGGTTGGTGAGTGTAAATGCCACAGCACATGCATGCATGTCAGATACTGAGTAATGTCACAACCCCACTAATGAAACCCATCACCACTTCCCCAGGGGACAGTGCCTACGTTCTGAGCACCCACATGATGACGCCAATTCGGAACCCCACCAAGCCACCCGAGGTAAGATACAACACAGCCAATATTGCAACCCGGGGCATAGTGGAGCGCACATTCTGAGTGCTCAAGTCACGCTTTCGCTCCCTTGACCCCTCTGGTGGGGAGCTGCTATACGCTCCCCCAGTAGTGTGCAGGATCATAGTGGCAGCATGTGTCCTGCACATCGTTGCAACACGCAGGGGCCTGCTGGTGGACATGGTGGTGCCCCCACATCCCCAACCACATGCACACCCGCTGTGCATGGGAGGGGAAGGGCACGGGGTAAGGCAGCCCGTACGCAGCTGGTAGCTAATTACTTCACCTAAAATCACCCCCCTGTGCAGTGCACACAGCCCTGGCACATACCAGCTGACTACCAATGATGATGAGTCAACTGACAGTCAACTGTCACAACCATACCAGCCTGAGATTGTTCACCTGGTAGTGTTCCATTGTGTGCATCCCTACCTACACAAACACCACCAATGCTGTCTCATCAAAAGACACACTTCTATGCTGCTAAAATCATTACCCCCTTGCAAGATACAACATGACAACAGTGCCATGTCACCCAACACCTCCCCAGCACCGCCCCCAAAAACACCATGGCATGTCATGCTATGTGAGAGCAAACAAAGGAATCCCCAAAACATGACACAAGTGTCACAAAGTACAGTCTCCCGATGGGAAAATGGCCACACACAATGTGCTACCATTAATGTAGAACTGACAACACACATGACCAAAGACTTACCACAATACAATGCAGCTAGCCACCCTAAACATAGCATTCACATGACAGTACTAAGTTAAAGGATACGTAGACTTACAACCTGGTGATGCTAGCACATCGACCACCCCCAACTGTACAGTGTTGGTGCCACGCAAATCTGGTGCTTACTGCTTACTACATGAACTCCATCTCCAAAGTAGACGGCCTTGTGAAGACATGTGGAATGAACCTGCAAATTAGGAGGGAGACATGGATGCACAAGCACACATCAATACACCATGCAGTGTACAATACTACAACAATATGCACTAGGAATGTATACACAGTATTTACTGTCATGGGAGTCCAACGTCACTGTGTAAGTTACTGTCACTCGGGCACCCCCTTTGCAAGCCCATGGTAAAGGGAAGCAGGAGGGGTGTGTGTCTCACAACCCAAGCATCTAACCCAAACTCAGGACAAGCCTGCGTGTGCCCAGCCGCAATACAGTGGATGCCCACGGGAGCCACACAAGGCAACACACTGTAACAAAAAAGCAAAAAGCAAAAATCAAAAACCAAAATCCAAAAATCAAAAATGGCCATGTGGGGCCCAGGGTGGGTGGGGGAGGCCACCCAGGAGGTCCGAGGACAAGGTGCACACCAACAGCCACCTGTGTGGATGTTGCGAAAAAAATACACCTCCATGGGCTCATGGCCTGCACGGCTACGCTAATGTGAAAGATTCTGAATCGCTGTGGTCGCTCTCATCACCCTGTGCTGCTGCCGCCACAGGAGGTGGTGGTGCTATGGGAGGCAGCCCACGCAAAGCCCTAGTCTGGTCCTCCATGGCAGCAAGCATGCGGGTGTGGAAGGTCTCGTTCTGGAGGATTATGGTGCAGAGATCCCCATGCACCACCTGACGGGATGCCCGGACCTCCTCCCGTGTTGCCTGCATCTCTGCTGAGAGCGTACGTGTGACACGCTCCAGCAGCTGTTCTGTCCTCGTGACAGTGGAAGCCTCCAGCTCCACAAGAGTCTGCCTGAGGTGACGGACTTCTACCCTCAGGGCTTCCCTCTGGCCCTGGGACTCTAAAGAAATGGCTTCCCGCAGAGTGTCCAGGGCCGCCCGTCTGTCCCTGTTGGACGCCAACATGTCGTCCCTGAGTGATTGGCAAATGGAGTCTGTTGCCTGCTGTAGTTGCTCCATCTGCCTCTCTGGGGGGACAATGGAAGTGGCCACCCTCTCCATAGCTTGAGCCATCATCTCAGATGCTGCTGCCTGTTGGTTTGCCATACCGTATATGGATCTCTCCCATGGGGTATTGCCTGGTGGCATGCGGCCACCGCGTTGGCGGGCACCACACCTGTCTGGGGCAAGGAGAACTGTGCGTTGCTGTGTCGGCACTGCCTGAGGCTGTGGGACTGTATTCCCCCTCTGATCTGCTGGCCCAGGAACAGGATCAGATGTTGCGGATTGTGGGCCTGCATCTGTAACCACCAAAGGCAGACCTACCAACACTGACATCCCCATAGTGGGCTGTAACCCTGGTACTGGTGGGTCGGACAGAACAGAATCCCTCCCAGAAACACCTATCTGCGAAGCCACATAGGTCTCATCATCCGAATCAACAACCGAAAAGAGGTCTGGTGTGGTGCACCCAGAGACAACCCTGGAGAGAACGGTCTGCAGCAAGAGTGGGTTCTCACCCACCACCACACCCCGTCCCCCACTGGTGCCCAGTCGTGCCTGAGATCCCTCCTGGGTCTGCACCATCTCTTCACCTTCAACAGCATCAAGTGCGTCATCCCCTGCAGAAACATGAAAGACAAAAAATGGAAACACACATTAGCACCATGGCACACCATTAGGCCTCACGAGGTACAGAACCAGTACTTGATTGACACATGTCCCACATGACTATAACCCTCCCATGCATTCACTGTCACTGAGTTTGAACGGGAGGAAAATGTCAGACACTGATGACACCATGCTGGTAGAGCAACACATTAGCTGCATGCCCCCATCACACATTGGCCTGTGAGTGGCATGTCCAATCCACATACATGACCATGCCATCACACAGATGGCATGTACCATAGGCATGTCACATATCGTTTGACAATAGGGCTCAGATATGCGTAGTGAAAGTGGGGGGGGCGAAACCATCAGCCTGGATGAACACTGAGAAATACGGAAAAAATGTGTTGCAAGATACCACTTCAAGGGCAACTGGCGTGATGTTGCACAAAAAGTCTACTGTGGGCAGAAGGGATACTGTAATACCCAAATCCAGGGGCACAGAATGTTTTGGATGAAGCACCTGGGTGACCCAAACCACTCAGGCACACACACCCTCACCTGGCACTCAATCAGAACCCCTCACACACACAACATACACATGGATCACACACACATGCATGTGCACTCACCGGACAATGCCTCGTAATCTGGCAGATCTCCCACACCTTGGATCTGTTCCTCCGTGACGTAGGTCCCAGCAACAGACTCATGTACCGTGAGTTCAATGTCCTCTTGTGGAGACCCACCTCCAGTTACCAGAGTAGCGGCATGACTTAAGGCCAGCTTTTTCTTTGCCCTGCGCTTAAGGTCATTCCAGCGCTTGTAGCGCTCACCAGCTGTGCGCCTCACTGATCCAAGGGCACTTATGATGTCCGCGACGGTCTGCCAGTGCGCCTGATGTCGGGCAGGTGTGGTCTTCCACCCTGCAGTGATCAACATTTCGCTGTCGTGTGCGGACACATACTGCACAAGTGCATCACGTTCCGCATCATTGAAGCTAGGCTTCCTTTGCGTGCCAGACTGCGTAGCCGTGTCTGGGGTATCAGCCTGTAGTGGACGAGCACTCTTCCTCTTTTTTTTGGAAGGTGGTGGGGATCCTGAGTGGCCTACGCCGCTCTGGCCACTAGGGGCAGGAGCACCGGTGGACTGGGTAGTTGGAGTGTGGGAATGCACACTGACCATGGGACTTGGTGCAGGCTTTGGCTGAAATGTTACGTAGTCAGGGGGAACGTTAGCAAGATGGACTGGGACCAACACTGCCCTGGCTGGGAGAGTCAGAGCTGGGGTGGATGGAGCTGCAGCTGCCCCTGCAGCCTCCCCACCCTGCCAACTCGGGCAGCAGATGACATGGCTGTCCCTGATCCACGTGGCCTGTTGACACCAACTTGCACCGCCACACGTGGCCTAGACTTGGCGACCTGGAAGTCAGCCTGGGAGTCACCCTCTGCCAGGTCAGGTGCCACAATGGGCCGGTCCAACAAGGGCTGATCAGAGATGGTGTCAGCCACGTTTCCCTCAACTATGGGGGAGGGCATGGGTGTCCCTGACTGGTCCTCCACACATGGGGGGCTAGGGGTACCCTGCAAATCCCCGCCACGTCCCCTACCGCGCCCACCACGGCCACCTCTTGAGGCTCGGCCACCTTTGCCACCCTTACCGCTTGGTCGCCTCCCACCATGGCACTGATGTTGTTGTGCATATGGGAGTTGCAGTAAACTATTGTCCTGGGCAATTGGGTGTCAAAGGGGTAGGGTACTAGATGGAATTCGTACCCTAGTGCTCTAGCAAGGCTGTATGTGATCCCTGGGGAAAGATGACGGGTCAAGCAACGCACAGGCACCCCAAAAACAGAATATAACATGCACGCAACCCCTCGTAGACCACATGCATGGAAAAATGAACCCGCACTACGCTGTGGCACCCAGAAACACAAAAATGAACGTATGTGTGTTACACACAGCCTAAAATGACCTCTGATGGGGTACGTGACACACGGGGCAAGCATAGTTGGTAAATACGTGCGTGACTCACCGTCTGCCTGGAAAATGAGCGTGAAAAATACGCGCGTTTGCGTGTTGGCAACACCCCCGCCAAAAGAAGAATTGTACACTGTCTGAGGAGACAGGACAAAAGAAGAAGTGAACGCTGTTTGAGGAAGCAGGCCCAACAGAAAATCAGAAAAAAGCTGTCAGAGGTAACAGGGAGTACGAACTAGAAACGCTGTGAAGTAAATCGCGTGTGAACCGACAAGAAGTACAGAATTCACCCACTCGCTCTCCAAGAAAAGCACGTACAAGGAAATGACATCCTACACGTGCCTTTTGAACTGGCCCACACGTCCCACGTCACTTCCGCGTATACGCGCTAAGGCCCTATCCTCCAATTACACGAGCTGATACTCGGACGTGCAGTTCTTGGACGTGTAACATGCACCCGTGTACAGGGAAACGCCTGCGCACACACGTCACAGACGCGCTTACGCGCTAAGGGCCTTTTGGCCAATGAAATCGCGTACACTTGCTGACGCGCTTACCGGCTAAGGGCCTTTTCTAGAATTACACGCTGACGTGCAAGATTTTCACGTGCCAAATCACTCTGTATCAAGCTGGCCAGGCGTAAGCACACGGAAGACCACGCTCCTGTCCAGAAGGCCAAATTACTGCCCCCCAGAGCCCTGAGCACGCTCCCACCTGCCATCTGCTGCTGCCTGCCTGCCTGCTGCCCACGTGCCCTGCTATTTGCTGCCTGCACATCAGCCAGGGGTGCAGTTGCTGTGACCACCCCTGCTGGAACCGAAGACTCCGGACTGGAGTACCATCTCGCTCCACAGCCCAGCCCCAGGACCCAGTTGCCCACCCACTCCTGCCTCTGGGGTTGCCATGTCGGGCACTACACCATCTGGCACCACTGGCAATCCCCAGCCAGAGAGGCTGCGGGTCACCAGCTTCGCTGCCGCCGAAGTTGGTGTCCTGGTGGAGCAAGTCCTGGGGCAGTATGAAGCCCTCTACGGAAGTTCTCGCGCCGACAAGGAAGGACGGACCCGGATCTGGACGGACATCGTGACTGCCATCAACACTGAGGGGGTGGCAGTCCACCTATTCCATCATGTCAAGAAGCGCTGGGAGGACTTCAGGTCCAGGACCCTCAGCAAGGCCCGGCACCTCTTGAAGGCATCGGATGCTAAGGGGCGCCGGGGCCACCTGTCGGAAGATCAGATGAGGGTCCTGGAACGCATATCCCCAGCGCTCCACGTCCAGGTCCTTGGGAGGCAGACCCGTCTGGAGTCGAGCGGTAAGTGTACATGCATACTGATTGTATGCTGTGCGTGTGTTGGTGTGCCAGTAGTGTGCAGGTTGCACATGTATTTTTGTCGGGCCATGTATGTACAGGGCCGTGAGGCTGACACATGCGAGGCCTCTCATGTGTGACACATGGATGGTGCATGTGTATGTGAGCTTGCATGCAAAATGCTGATGTGTGGGCACACATGTTTGGATGACTGTTTATGTAAGTTGGGATGGTTGTGGTGTCACACATGGATGTCGGTTCCAGCTGCATGTGTCTGCATCGTGTGCATGTGCATGTGTGTGTATTTGATAAGGGTGCAACAGTGATGCAACATGGATGCCTGGGACACTGATGTGTAGAAGACTGATTGCCAGATGTCACATGGGTGCAAATCTCATCACTGCGACAGTCGTAGGAGGTGTACACATGCATGTGAGTGTGGTGGCGTGTGTGCGTGTCTAGTGCACTCCTTGTGTTTCACGTGATGTCAGGCTCACCTTTGGCTGTTCATGCTGTTGTATGTGTATGGATGGTGCTGGCTGTTGCAATATGGCTGTGGAATAGCTCATGTGTGTGAGTTTAAATGACATGTGTGTTGGGGATTGTGATGCCATGTCTGAAGTTTGACAATGACACTCGTGTGCAACTGTCATGTGTGTATGAGTCCATTGTACAGTGCCCTGATGCCTGTGTCCTATCTCTCCCTGTCTGCAGCGTCAACTGATGAAGAGGGCGGAGAGGGTGCTGTGGAGCACAGCGGCAGGGATCGCACTGCCAGCCGGAGACGCAAGGCCCGGCTCCTCTCCCAGGTTGTCATCTCGTCGGGGAGTGAGGAGTCCGATGCCGCGTCGCAGGTCGCAGCTGCCGAGGGCAGGTCCAAGAGGCGGAGGTCGGAGTTGGACTCCTCGGCAGCAGAAGGGGCAGCTGAGACCCCACAGGGTCTGACGGAGGAAGATGGCACGGAGTCATCCAGGTTGGTGGGGGGTTTGGTGGAAGGAGGAGGCCATGGAAGGGACAGAGATGGGGCCTGGAGGTGGGGATTCCACTGGTGCTAGTGGTGCAGTGCAGGGGCAGGGACAGGAGGCAGCACAGGCCGCCGCGGAGGTGCCTGTGTGCAATCCTGTCCCTGATCCTGTCACTGCATCATCTTGCACCAGCAGGGATGCCTACGTCCAGACCCGTTCTCAGGGAGGGGATTGGTTTACACCAACTGGCCTTCCTCTCCCTGCGGATGTGGCTATCCAGCACCAGGTTGAGCCTGTCCTGGGTGGGGTGGCGTTACGTCAACGGGCCATGCGAGCTGACCTGCAGTCTTTTCATGAGGAGACTGCACGTCTTCTCGCATGGCTCGTTGACCACGTTGACCCACTGGGACAGCTCACCAGGGCCGGATTCCTCCGTTTTCTGGACCTTGTTTTGACCCCCCCCTCAACTGAACTTCCTATGCCACAGTCGTCCTCCATGCCATCTTCCCACCCATGTATCACCTGGGTACCCTGTGGAGCTGCCTCTGACCATGCGGCCAGGCTGGTGGAGGACACATCCCTGCCACAGTCAGGAGTCGTACGTCCAGCAGGGGTGGCCACATCAACAACTGCACCCCAGCCGGAGGAGGATGTGAAGGCAGCAAGAGCCAGGGCACAGGCAGCGGCACAGCAGCAGCAGCAACAAGGTGGGAGCCATGATGGCTCAGGGCCTTCATCATCGGAGGGGCAGGCATCGGCCGGAAGGCAGGAGGACCCTGGACGGGAAGTGTCTTCCGTGTGGCAGCGGTTGGGCCATGCCTTAGATGCGGAGCGGCAGTGGGCGGAAGAGGCACGGCTCACGATGGTCAGGGCGGAGAACTCCATACAAAGGGCCCTGAGGCGGGCCGAGTGCTTCGAGGCCATTCGCAGGGACCTGGAGATACGGATGTAATCGTCCCTGTGAACCCTCGGGTCATGGAAGAGGACCGCCTCCAGGACATTGAGAAGGAGTTCGATGATGCCCTGGCCCGGGACATCAACCAGTGAGCCGCTGGACTTGCCCGCTGCCCTTGTAAATAGTTAGTTAGTTAGTGTTAGGTTTCCTTTCATTTTTTCTTTATTTTGTACCGCTTGAACACTGATGCACATTTTTGTATATAGTTATTTTTATTAGGTAGTAGTATTTTGTAGGTTTCATTTATTGAGTTGGGATCATGGACCCTGGATTCTTCGATTGTACATAGTTCTACATTGGATTCATCTTTTTTTATATTTTTTTTGTGTTCACCATGGAGCAATGGTTTTTACTTTGTTTTAAACCTTGCATTTTATTATTTGGACTGTGACTTTGGACACCATTCCTATTTGGATTTCTTTGGCTTATTATTTCTTGTTTTTCATTATTTACCGGACATGGACCATTTCTTTTGTTATTCTCATTGTTGTGTGTTTGATTTGATTTACGTTCATGTTATCTTCAATATGTTTTTTAAAACTTCCATTTGTGGTATTATCTCATTGGTTTCATGCATGTCATGATTTGTGTTTTGAGATTCACTTGCACCCATTGTGTGTGTGTGACAGACAGGTGCTCATTTACATACTTGCCATTGGGGTTGTATCATGTAATTGCCTTTTCGATGTGGGTGGATGCAATACTTGGTTGGGTCTTTGTGCTGGGTAGGCTGGCCATAAGGGCCATGATTTAGGATCGTCATGACCTGGGGTCAAGGGGACATGAGCGGGGGCCTGCTGGCAGGTGCCCCTGACTGCTGGGGTGGTGCAGGGGGACATGAATGGGACATGAGTGGGGGCCTGCTGGCAGGTGCCCCGACTGCTGGGGGGTGGGGGTTCAGGGGGACATGAGTGGGACATGAGTGCGGGCCTGCTGGCAGGTGCCCTGCACTGCTGGGGGGTGGGGGTGCAGGGGGACATGAGTGGGACATGAGTGGGGGCCTGCTGGCAAGTGCCCCTCACTGCTGGGGGGTGGGAGTGCAGGGGGACATGAGTGGGACATGAGTGGGGGCCTGCTGGCAGGTGCCCCTCACTGCTGGGGGGTTGGGGTGCAGTGGGACATGAGTGGGACATGAGTGGGGGCCTGGTATATGATGTCATCAATGATATTTGTGATGTCATCTTTGATGTCCTGAGTGTTAGTCTTAGCAGTGCACGGTGGTGGCGCGAGTTATGGTTGCTTAGCTTACCATAACTGGCAAATTTGAGGGGTTTTTCGGTTTTACTTGGAACCATAACGTCCCTTTAACAAAGTTGTTTTCACTGAATTTCATAGGTTTTTAGTAGCACAACGTAACCACGTGTGTCACACTTTTAATTAGTTCAGGGACTGGAACACTGTCGTAGAACACCTGCAAGTATGCATAGACCCGACCCCGTGCCTTTGGTGTCCTACGGACAGCCGTCCCATTCACCAGAGTGTCCTTGACATCATGTGACCGCACTTGCGCTAAGCGTAATGAACACTGTCGGGGCCCCTGGACACCTAAAAAGTGTTTTTTCCAGCAATCCAAGGTATTTTCCTGGAAAATTTCAGCCTTGCACATGTCCCACACTATGTCTCTGATGATCTGCATAATTTTGGGAATTTTTTAAGCTGTGTGTGAAATGTTCGGGGAGTATCTGAGTATGGGGAATTCAAATTTAAATAGTGTGCGCCATTTCCCCTTTGAGGTTGGCTCTGAAAAGACCCTTTTTTTGGTTTTTTTGGAGATGCTTCAGAAACACCTTTTATTTTTTTATTTTTTTGGGGGGGTTCCTTATTTTCCTCCAAATATCTTCACATTAGCTTCTCCAAAGCAACCCTTATGTTTTAAAACAGCATGGCATTTCCCACAAAAGATAAAGTCATGCCATCTTCTTTAAAGTAATCAACATTGCCAGGCTCAATGTTGTCATTGTTGCAAAAGAGCATGCCAGCTCTAAGCATAAAAGCAAACATACCTTGGTTGATGAAACACCTACCAATATTTTGCTGAGGACAAAAAACAGAACTATTTTTCCATATTACCCTAGGTACGGAACTAGAAAAATTTACCTTGGAATTTGGAAGTAGTTTGATTACTGCCTGAACCAAGTTTCCTAGATCTTTTAACAAAGGGGCACTGACATAACCCAAATGCAAAGCACCACAGTGCAGGATAACCACATGTGGACTCTTAACCTTAGCCACACCTTGGCAAACTTCTACTATTGCCTGCAAATTGAAACCAGGCACAGTGATCCACCCCACCTCCACTCCTTTTACATCAAAATTCTTTCCCACATTCCTACATTTTGCATACTGCTCCAAACCATTCACAAACCTATCTCCAAGCACTGCCACCATGACTTTCTCCACCTCCGCCATTTTCACTACACACAGCCTCTTTCAATATGAAGCAGAACCTCAAAACCTGATATGATATGATATGATATCATATGGCTTTTATAACGCGCCTATACACAAGTGTTTCAAGACGTGACGAGGCAAGGGAGGGGGAAAGAAGGGAAGACAGACAACGATCCTACTATGCCAGGTGTCATTCAGACCGTGCAAGTGCATGGGAAAGGGGAAAGGGAAAGTGTGAGGGGGAAGGGAGAGGGGAAAGTGCCGTACATGGGATAGTAGAATAAATAAGCTGATGGCAAGTGCAAGAAATGTGCAGACATAAGTGCTGGTAGGGGGACTATAGGGATACAGAAAACAGTCCAGAGGTGCAGGGGTTGCCAGGGAGGCAGTGCAGGTGTGCAACTGGCGGGGCCTGGACCCAAGATCAGAAAGGGTGGCCAGGTAACCAGAGCAGTTTCAGCCAGGAATTCATCTGGGGAGAGGGGGAGAGAAAGCAGAAACAAAGAGGAAGGTTTTGAGGTGCTTCCGGAACCGGAGATGGTTCTCCTCAAGTTTCAGAGTGGTAGAAAGGCTGTTCCAGAGGGAGGCCTCTGCCAAAGAGAGAGATCTACCACCAACTCATTGCTTGGAGAAGCGAATGACCCTGAGGTAGTTGGAGGTGGATGAGCAAGGAAGTTTGAGAAGGAAGATATTTAGGAAGAGAGAGTTCAAGGTATTGCCGCCCCAGGCCCCAGAAGTCCTTGTGGACAATGCAGAGGGCTTTCAACTCAATCCTCGCAGCAACTGGGAGCCAGTGCAGAGATTTCAGTCCTGGAGAGATACAATCCCTGGGCTTGAGGCCAAGGACAAGTCTTGCAGTCCTGTTCTGGATAAATTGCAAAGGGTGGAGAGAAGAGGCAGGCAGATTTAGATAGAGGCTGTTACAATAGTCCAGCCTAGAGAGAACCAGGGCTCTGGAGACAGTGAGCTTCTGGGGGAAGGGGAGGAAAAGAAGAATACCTCTGAGGAGGTGCAGCTGGTAGTGTGACTTCTTCAAGACATCAGAGATGTGAGGAGAGAAGGGGAGTGTGGAGTCAAAGATGACCCTGAGGTTTTTAGCCTTTCAAGTGGGAGCAGGAAGAGGGCCAAGAAAGGCCGTCCAGAGGGCTGCAGGGAAGGAGGGAGTGGGTGTGCCGATGAGTAGAATCTCGTCTCATTTAGGCAGAGGTCATTGGCGGCATACCACTCCCAGATAGCAGAAAGACAGTCAGAGATGAGGGAAGGAGATGAGGAGGCCGAGGGTAGCCTCAAAATGAGCTGGGTATCATCCGCATAGCACTGAAAATTGGGGCAGACAGCAGCGATGCGGTGGGCAGGGAGTGCCAGGTATTGGTTGAACAGCCAGTGAGAGAGGTTAGATCTCTGGGGGACACCACAGGTAGAGAAAAAGATATCAGAGAGGAAGGACCCAAGTTGGACCTGGGAGGGTTGGTCGGAGAGGAAAGAAGTCAGCCACGCCAGAGCCTGACCAGTGATACCCAGTTTATCACGGAGACGGTTGAGCAGGATGGCATGGTTGACAGTGTCAAAGGTAGGATTGGTTAATCCTCAAAATACACTCCCATTTCATGCTCGGAAGCCCCGGATGTGACATGTCTTGTCTGCGAACAGCCGTGCTGTCCGCAGAGCGCATAAGTAACACTGGGGCAGCCCTTCTACCCTTTCCACTTCACTCCCTGCACCATTCCCTCATTGGCTACTGTTAAGCAGTCACACAACCATCCACCAATAACATGCAAGAAGACATCTACAGCTAACTCCATTATCACAATTCAACACTTTAGATGTACTGTTCATTACTCCGAGTACAATTGCGCTGTGACTGCAAGGCACCTACAGCAACTACTAGTAAACTCTCCAACATGTCTACTTGCAGATTCATGGACACTCAGATGCATGAACACAAAGTACAGGTATGAATATTTTTTGCACAGTACATCATACATGCCAGCATTCCGACCCACCTGGGATGCACATTTCCTCCTAAAAAATGGGAGACACCATTTGTGTCATAAGAATGCATTGGGCAAAGATGTATTTTTGACGAGAGAACGTGAAAAATAACAATATTTTTCATGAATAATGGGGAGTCTCCCGGCGAAATTGGGAGGATTGGCATGTATGGTACATGTACATCTCTTGTATAAATGCATATAAACAGAGTTACTGCCACTTACCCTGTGTAACTTGTAAAACAAGCTTACTACCATTTCACCCATCTGCTATGATCAAGTGTCACTTGCAAAGTTGTCTGCTCTCCACATTTTTATTTACCTGTATTATTAACTGCAATGTGCAAACTGTTATTTTCTTCATTCATTCTATCATTGTTGTAACCACTGCCACATATTTAACCACATATCAATCATGACAGCATTTAATGCATTATAGTGCATAAAATGTACATACAATTCCCTTTCTATACATTCTGCATATTTCACATACATTCTATAATTTCAACTTCCTTTACAAATGACTATATTAGTAATCAGACACAACACACGTAGCTATTTAACAAAGTGCCATTTCACGTTAAAAGATGGGAGAAATAACAGTATAATTATGGAAAAAAAGGCTTTCTAGTGTGTTATAAAATTAAACGCAGCCAGGGTGAGTACATGCATCTTTATTTATATACACAGATAGCCAATATCATTTGAAAGGATCTCAGTTGAAACAATACCACTGCCTCTACAACTGTTCTTCCAGTCTACACAGCTCTCTCATTCCAGTTGGTTGTCCATTCGTTCTAGATTTCACAACAGCTTTCAACTATGCACAGGTGCAGTCATATCTATCACCTCATCTACAACTATGTACAGTGCTGTAAAGCAAGACATACAACATCTCCCCCCTTCAATCTGCAACACAAGCTCCAGGTCCTTCCTTGCAACCCTTACTTTATTTCAGACTCTCCCATCTCCAAGCACCACAGAATCACCCAGTACTTTAGTAATCACCTACTGAGTAATAGGCTGCTGACCCCATCAAATCCTTCTGATTTATTTCCCACACCTTCACAAATACATACACATTGCATACTTTTCTATATAGTTCCTGCCATTTACCCTGCAAAAATAGCAAACAAAGCTCACAATTATTCCTTCTATCTCCTAACATCCAATAACACTGCCTTACGAAGCCAAGTGTGCTCTGTGCGCTTACTATTGTACTAATTTCTAAAGCACATTCAACTAACAGATTCTAAATAAAATATACAGAATGCATATATGCAAAGAAAAGTGCATGTAAATGCTATTCACAGCAATTAGAAAGCACTACTACTGCAAAAACAAAGAAATCCAAGTCTACATTAACAACAGTGGTATTAACACACATATCTACTAACGTCTTTCTTTCACAATTACAGTGAAGACCACTCTCCTGAAAAGCAGCACCGTCTGAAGTACGAGCAAGAACTCAGAAGAAACTTCTCTTTCCATCCAAAAAAGTAAGTACAATACTGCAATAATGTTCTAACTGTTACTCAAACACTGTAGAATTCTAGTATTCTAGAACAAACAATTGTATTAACCCTGCAACATTAGATTCAGTATTAGTGCTTCCCCTCACTAGCTCCATACTTTCTATTGCAATCTGAACACCAGTATGCTAACACACAAATACAAGAATAGCTGTCACAACCTGATGTAGAAGCCCATTGCACAATCACACACCTCTACATACATCCTTACCATCATACTCAGACACTCATGCACAAAGCACACATACACTGCACAAAATCCCAACCCACACTTTCTTTTTTTCTCCAACAGACCCCAAAGAATGCCTATGAAAAAGCAACTGTAGAAAGCAACACAAAAGTAAATGAAATCAAACTAAAACTCTCCAAAATAAGCATCCACCTCTAGCAGAATGTGTACAAAAAGTTCAAACAAAACAGCTAATACAGTCATTAAGCGAAACAAAACAAACTTCCAGTATAGACACTTTGCCCCCTCTTTCAAAATTTAAAACAACACAGAAAGTGATTAACAAGACTGCAGCTATCACTAGTGCTAACACTGCACCTATAAATCTTGATGTAGCTGCAAGTAAGCATACCAAAACAATTATTTTACAAAATATGTTCTGCCACATAGTCGTTCAGAACCATATAAAAACAGGAGAAAAATCACGCACAACCCTTAAAACCAATCATAGAAAATGTATCCTAGAATCTCTCATAGACAGTGCAATCCTTCTCAAAAGGAAATTATTTATTTTAGTTTTAAACAGAATGAAACCACTAACAAAATTAAGTACTAAACTACAAAAAAGACTTCAACAAAGATAACTTCACAAACATCTTTGGAGGTGAATGAAGTCACACCACGCGCACAGAAACATATTTCAATGAAAAAGCGTATAAATGAAAGCAAACAAACCCAATTGCCATAAATAACAGTGGACGGGGGTATGTAAAACTTAATAATACCATTATGGAACAAGAAAAGCTGCTCCCAAAAACATCCCCAGAAAACTCAGTATCACCTGTCCATACCACCGAATGTCATGGCCACTGGGCAAGGACCACTAGATCCATCACATAAAGGGTCCAGGTTGACCCAGTCCTGGCGCCTTTGCGGCCAGGCTCATGAGAAAGTGCGCTCTGAGCACTTTATTTCTGGTGCACATTTTCTTTCCGCCCCTGCAAGGTCCCAATGTGCATCCAGGTCAGGCGTGGCCATAGGAAAAAATTGGGCGGCATGTGCAGCATCCTCTGGGTGCAGCAAGGTGGGGCCACAAGGCGGAGGCAAGGAGGCGTGGCTGGGACCAGACTATTTAAGCCTGCCCCACCTGCATGCAAGCGATTCGTGTTAGTCTGCTTATAGCAGCGTAACGCTCACCGCCGCCTGAAGCGCTCTTACCTGATTTCAGCAATACCATTGTCTGAAGCGGATTTTACCTGATTCCAGCAGTCACTGCAGTCGAAGTGCATCCTCACCTGTTCCGGGAGTCTAAGCTACTCGGGAGCTCGTCTCGTTCAGCATCCTCATAAATCCATCCATCCAGCAACCGCCGGCAGGCTTTCAGATAGCTGCCTCTCGTCAGACGTTGCCAGGCCATCCCTGCAGGAGAAAAGGATAAACAAGGTTAGAAACAACATAAAGACTTTACGCTAAGGTCGTGCACAACATATTCCTCGCGCTTGACCTTAGAACCAAACTTACCTTCTACTTGGGACATCGTAAACTCCTCTGGCCCCCATTTGGACTCACTTCCAACACCGCAACTCCACTGGTCCCTTCACCACCTATTGGGGAGAAGGAAAGACATTACAAGGGTTACGGACAATAATCACGGAAAAAGACATTGCAAAAGCATACGGACAATAATCATTGTTGAGAAACACTTACTTTAGAAGTGGATCAGCCACAGCCGGTCTGGGCTGCCACGCACATGGACCAGTGAAGAAACTAGGTTCATTAAAGGTACCCCTGCAGTTGAGAAGCAGGACGGAGAGCTCATCCTCATAAAGAAACAGGTGGGACTGTATGGCTAAACGCATGCTCATCTCGTTCTTGGAAGAAGGGTTTGAGGTAAATCACAGTCCGACCACAGCATTCTCACGGTCTCTCGTACTCTCTCAGGGGCAGTGTCAGTAACCAGCGTAGTGCACACTACCTGAGCAGGGGAGGAAGCCTGATCCAGGGCGAGCCAAGTCCAGGGAGGGCTGAAACCGTGCCCCAACGCCCCCACAGAGACCAGGTGAGCGTAACACTGAACCAATACGTCCAGTCTACAAATGGGCGTGCACATCAATGTGTAACATTACCAAAACATCTTTCAAATCTTTATGCCAGTTCCTCAATCAGTACGTGAAGGGCAAAGACAAATTCAAAATTAAACTACTACAAAATATGGACCCCTGTCCAGTGCTCAAATACACAGGACTACAAGGACGTGCATTAGCCTGCATTTGTGGACCTATTTGGAAAATCACTTTCCACCATATCAAAAGGATATCAACATATCATTTAAGTATAAGAAATCTGATCCATAAACTAACCATACCTGCTTTAGTACTAGCCAATTTAAATATCAATCTTCAACATGAAACAGCCAAACAACTACTCGAAGAAATAGATCATATCCAGAGAAAATATTTTTGAATTGAAAGCCACTTACAAAATGCAATAAATTTACAACAGACTAGCAACAACTGTACAGATGGCAACCTTCTTTTACACACATACAAAAAAGAAATATCAAAGTTTAAAAGTACATCTGCTGAAGTACCAAACCATGTGTGTGTGTGTGTTGCCGCAGGACTTTTTCTAAAAATAGCACAAAAACTGTAGACATAATGTTCAAAATAGAAGACAATGAAGATTCCAAATGGTTCCAATTAGCTCTCTATATTATAGCAGAAAACAAATATGAGATTACTGACCCCTTAATACTATGCAGTTACTGCACTGCAAAACTTGACAACAATCAAACACCTTCACGTGCTATCACAAATAACTTGGAATTATTCCCATTACCAAAACCCCTGCAACAACTCAACTTATATAAGAGCATGATAATTCAAATAGTGCACCCATTTCAAGCAATAATACGCCTTCAACCCAAAACAGCAATACTACCTCCCTTTGAATTAGTGAAAGGCATTTACGGTAAAGTAGTTTATTTGCCATTAGATCTCAAAGAAAATGTACACACTCTGGGAGTGCAACGTCCAATAGATCAATCTTTAATTATCTTAGTAAATGGCGTACCTACAAAAGACAAAATAAATTGGCAACAACTGGTGGACTTACATAAAATTAGACAAGCCCTGCAATAATTAAAAGACAACAATGAATACTAACGAGAAATTAATATTGAAGAAAACCTGAGGGAAACCACTGAAATAATTCAAGAGTCATCAGAAACTGGTCAATTTCAACTTCTAGATCCTGCTACAGAAGCCAATATTTTAGACCATTATACAATTCACCCATTACACTCTAACAACACCATAGATGATGCACTGGAAACGTACCAAATGCGACAAGCCAAAGGAGCTCCAATCAGCATATCAGAAAAAAGTATAGATGTTCGTGCCTTTCCTCTACTCTTTCCTAATTGAAAAGCAGGAAGGTATGATGATATACCCACACCAATAAAAGCATCAGACTACCGCTCTTTACAAATGTATTCTGAAGACCCCAGATTCCGACAAAACATGGAATACATATTCCACCTTCTCTTTGAAAATGAAATAGCAACTCTATGCTGCGGAGTTGGCCACACATTGAAATCAGGTGCCCATTTTCAAAATATGTCAGCTACTGAATTACTACAAAAAGTGCAAGAAAAAGATGAGATTTTACAGTCAAGCATTACAAATCCTTTAGCAAACATGCGTGGTACAAAATAATACTGGTTCCGATGTCAGAGGGATTTATGCTGTATGATAAGAAACCTTGGCGCACACCCTTGGTTTGTGACATTAAGTTGTGCAGAATATGCATGGGACGATTTACACGATTTCCTATGCAAAGCAAACAAAAACAAAACAAACATAGATAACATAAAAAAGGTTGCAGGCGCACCTCTCTCGAAAGAACACGGCATGATAACGTGTTCAGTGGTTATAAATCGCTCTGAGAGTTCGTAGTCTTATGCTTTTTGCTCACTGTACCTTTCATATAGGGGAAATATCCAATTGCATATCAGTCTTTGTGCCGCCCACATGGGCAGTCCAGCACCGAAATGCTATGGCAATTCCTTTCTGAACAAGAGTACCAACAGCAACCCCATATACGTGTTTCAGCCTTGTTGGGCCTCATGAGTGAGGTGAAGCTGTGCCTCTCTGAGCACAGTGAGCTGGGAGTCCACGTCTGGTTGTCCCCAGGTATTTTAGGGTGACCAACCCCAAGTTCCTTCCAAAAAATGCAAAAAAGGTAGCAGACACCCCTCTCTCGAAAGAACATGGCATGATAACCTGTTCAGTGGTTATTAACCACTTTGAGAGTTTGCAGCCTTCTGCTTTTTGCTCACTGTACCTTTCACAGATGGGAAATATCCATTTGCATTTGCATATCAGTCTTTGTCCCCCCCACATGGGCAGTCCAGCACCGAAATGCTATGGCAATTCCTCTCTATAAAAACACCAGGAGAACTCTGCTCTCTAGATCCTGTGAACGTATCAAGATATTTCCATCATTGTTTCATTGCTATGCTACACTTCATTTGTAATAAAACAGTTCCTCCCCTCGGAGAAGTGCAACACTTCTTTTGGAAAAAGGTATATCAAGCCAGAGGAGCACCACACATCCACATGCTTTTGTGGATTAATGATGCTCCTAAATTTGCTCAGGATAGTGATGCGAATGTTTTGCAGTTCATCCAAAAATATGTCACTTGTGAAATCCCTTCACAAACAACACATAGGACCTTCACGCACAAAGTTTACAATTTCAAAGACACAAACACGGAAATACTACACCAAATGCTGCTTTGGTTTCCCTAGACCAGTTTCAACAACAGGTTAAGTAGACAACTTAATTTCTTCAGTTAGACATAGTGTAAAAGGTAAATCACCTAAGAACACATATTACATAAAAAGAACAGTCAAATCAAAATACATCAATGATTACAATGCAATCATTGTCCTCCTCTGGAATGCAAACATAGATGTACAGTACATTGCAGACAATTCCACTGCAGTTGCATGATATGTCACAGCTTACTTAACCAAAGCAGAGAAAACGGAGCTTCAGGACCTCAGGGATGACATATCAGCTGACAAAACACTATCACAGCAATTGTACAGCTTAGGCATAAAAATGCTCTCTCATAGAGAACGTAGCTGCTATGAAGCTGCAGACGGTTTAACCGGTACTGCCTTGTATGGAAAATCAGACAAAATAGTATGGCAAAGCCCTGGTCCTACTAAATATAGAAAAAAAGTTCTGAAATCATATGAGGACATACAAACAATAGCCAAAAATGATCCCAACAGCCACGACATTTTGAAAAACAATTTACTAGACACATACTACCAAATGAGGAGTACCACTTTGAAAAGCATGTGTCTCTATCACGTAGCCCAAAACTTCACATACAAAAATAATTTTAAACCAGATGTAAAGAAAGGTAGATACAGAGTAGCAAATAGTGAAGGCAGCTTAGTGAAATTTACCAAACGCAGATTAACGAATCATATCAAATTGTCATTAAAAACTCCTCAACATAAAGAACTGTATTACATGTCGCTGTTACAACTTTTTAAACCATGGAGAAAAGAAGAAGAGTTAATGGATACGCATGAGTCCTATTAAGGGGGTAATTCATAGAATTCAGTGCACAAGTGGGGCACGCGGCTGGCGCACAGTGTGCGCGTGCAACAGTCTGCGACAGCTGCGTGCGCCAAAATCCATTTCCGCGCACAGCGTATTCATGGATTTCAACATTCATTACCAGCCGTGGCGCAGAGTGGCGCAGCGACCCTGCAGCAGCGCCAGTTATGCCCCCAACCCCTGCCTGTGCGCCATGTACAGCGCACAAATCCCGTACATGGCGCACAGGCCCCCAACCACGAAAATGCCTGTAAAACTCCCAGCGCACCCCTCCGAATACACGTACCCCGCTGCGCAGGAAGTTTCACACGTGATTGGCCCTGTGCAAGCAGTGTACATGAATTTCAGGGCTGTGCGGGAAGTTTCACATGCGATTGGCCCTGTGCGAGTGGGGTACGTGTATTACTGGGGTGCGCGCAAAGTTTCACACGTGATTGGCCCTGTGCGAGCGGGGTACGTGTATTACTGTGGTGCGCGGGAAGTTTCACATGCGATCGGCCCTGTGCGAGCAGGATGAGTGTATTACTGGGGTACGTGGGAAGTTTCACATGCGATCGGCCCTGTGCGAGCGGGGTACATGTATTACTGGGGTGCGCAGGAAGTTTCACACGCGATCGGCCCTGTGCGAGTGGGGTACGTGTATTACTGGGGATCGCAGGAAGTTTCACACGCGATCGGCCCTGTGCGAGCAGGGTACGTCTATTTCTGGGGTACGCGGGAAGTATCACACGCGATTTCGCTGTCAGAGCGCGAATGTGTATCCAGTGGGTTGCACGGGGAGTCCCACACGTGAATTAGCAATGTGGGTCCTCCCAGGTGTGCCCTATACCCCCTCCACGGCCCTTTTAGGCAACCCACACCACAGGGGACCACCCTGCAGCCCTGGTCATGTCACACACGCAGCCCATCCACCATGGGCATGCCCCTCAGCCAGCCCACATGTCACCTTCCACTAGTGATCACCAACCGATGTCCCCCAGCACCCACACCCCCCAGCAGTGATGGGCACCTGCCAGCAGGCCCCGACTCATGTCCCCCAGCACCCTCAGCAGTGATGGGCACCTGCCAGCGGCCCGACTCATATCCCCCAGCACCCCCACTCCCCAGCAGTGATGGGTACCTGCCAGCAGGCCCCGACTCATGTCCCACTGCACCCCCACCCCCCAGCAGTGATGGGCACCTGCCAGCAGGCCCCGACTCATGTCCCCCAGCACCCCCACCCCCCAGCAGTGAGCCACAAGCCCCGACTCATGTCCCCCAGCACCCTCACCCCCCAGCAGTGATGGGCACCTGCCAGCAGTCCCCGACTCATGTCCCCCAGCACCCCCACCCCCCAGCAATGATGGGCACCTGCCAGCAGGCCCCAACTCATGTCTGCCAGCACCCCCAACCCCCAGCAGTGATGGGCACCTGCCAGCAGGCCCCGACTCATGTCCCCCAGCACCCCCACCCCCCAGCAGTGATGGGCACCTGCCAGCAGGCCCCGACTCATTTCCCCCAGCACCCCCACCCCCCAGCAGTGATGGGCACCTGCCAGCAGGCCCCCGACTCATGTCCCCCAGCACCCCCACCCCCCAGCAGTGATGGGCACCTGCCAGCAGGCCCCGACTCATGTCCCCCAGCACCCCCACCCCCCAGCAGTGATGGGCACCTGCCAGCAGGCCCCAACTCATGTCCCCCAGCACCCCCACACCCCAGCAGTGAGCCTCAGGCCCAGACTTATGTCCAAACAAACCACGTGTCCTAACAAAACAGACCCATGTCCCGAAAGCCAACCCTAATCCCCCTTGCCCCCCAATCCAAGCATGTAACCATCCACAGAACCCACTCTCAAATTACCCATGCCATGATAGATGAAATGAACCACCATGCCCATGCAGGAATTCACAACGTAGCCACACAGTGGCAACACGTGACTGAGGAAATGTTCAATGAGACAGCAGTGAGCCACAAGCCCCGACTCATGTCCCCCAGCACCCTCACCCCCCAGCAGTGATGGGCACCTGCCAGCAGTCCCCGACTCATGTCCCCCAGCACCCCCACCCCCCAGCAATGATGGGCACCTGCCAGCAGGCCCCAACTCATGTCTGCCAGCACCCCCAACCCCCAGCAGTGATGGGCACCTGCCAGCAGGCCCCGACTCATGTCCCCCAGCACCCCCACCCCCCAGCAGTGATGGGCACCTGCCAGCAGGCCCCGACTCATTTCCCCCAGCACCCCCACCCCCCAGCAGTGATGGGCACCTGCCAGCAGGTCCCCGACTCATGTCCCCCACCACCCCCACCCCCCAGCAGTGATGGGCACCTGCCAGCAGGCCCCGACTCATGTCCCCCAGCACCCCCACCCCCCAGCAGTGATGGGCACCTGCCAGCAGGCCCCAACTCATGTCCCCCAGCACCCCCACACCCCAGCAGTGAGCCTCAGGCCCAGACTTATGTCCAAACAAACCAACAAAACAGACCCATGTCCCGAAAGCCAACCCTAATCCCCCTTGCCCCCCAATCCAAGCATGTAACCATCCACAGAACCCACTCCCAAATTACCCATGCCATGATAGATGAAATGAACCACCATGCCCATGCAGGAATTCACAACGTAGCCACACAGTGGCAACACGTGACTGAGGAAATGTTCAATGAGACATGCACAAAACCAATTACAGAACACAACACCAATTCTGAAGTAATAAAAAATTTATTAAAAACATAAAGAACTGACTTTGATGAATAGTGAACTGAAAATCAATGCACAATGACCGAAGTAGAAAACAATTATTGTAAATCCAATGAAGTTAAAAAAAAGAAAACTCACGTAGAATAAAAAAGTGGTCCATTGCCAATGTCCATAATAAAAACATAATCCAAATTTAAAAAAAAACATTGATCCATGGGAATATAGAAAAAGAAAGTATGTACAAGTCTGCAACTATATACAATGTAAGTCCAAATGGTCCATGATCCACAAACAAAAGGAAACCTACAAAAAAGTCCTAGGAAGAAAAAACTATATACACACGAAGTGGAGCAATGTCCATTAACTCCAAATTAAAAGAAGAACAAAGGAAACCTGAAACTATCTAACTATATACAATGGCGGCGGGCAAGTCCTGCGGCTCACTCTGTGATGTCCCAGGCCAGGGCATCATCAAACTCCATGTCGATGTCCTGGAGGCGGGCCTCTGCCCTGGCCCCTAGGTCTCGCAGGGATGCACTCATGGCCTGTTCCAACTCTCTGCGAGTTGCCTCGAGGCACTCTGCCCGGCTCAACACCCGACGCATGGAGAACTCCGCCCTGACCATGGTGAGCCGCGCCTCTTCCGCCCGCCGACACTCCGCATCTATGCGCTGGCCCAACCGCAGCCACACGGAAGACACACCCATTCCAGGGTTCTCCTGCCCTCTGGCCGATGCCTGCCCCTCTGATGTCGATGGCCCCGAGCCATCATTGCTCCCACCTAGAGCATGCTGCTGTTGCTGCTGACCATGTTCCCTGTCCGATGCCTGCACATCCTCCATCTGCTGGACTCCAGTTGTTGGGGTGTCCACCCCTGCTGGACCGCCGACTCCCGACTGTGGCAGGGATGGGATCTCCACCAAGCTGGCTGTGCTGGTCAGGCCAGGTCCACAGGGGGCCCTGGTGGAATCTGGGCCGGAAGACGGCAACGAGAATGACTGGCGCATAGTCTCCACAGTGGAGGAGAGGTCCGCCAGAGTGCGTGACACATGTAGGAACCCACCAACCAGGGCCCCTCCCAACAGTGCCACGTTGCGACGCTGCTGTTCGTGATGGTGTGCGTGCTCCACCCAGGAAGCACATACGTCATCACGAATGTCATGCGCATGCAACGTGACCTCAACCAGGATGGAGTCCATACGGTCGTGGGACCCCTCATCCGCAGGTAGTGAAGAGGCAGATGACGTGGCACTCCCCCCTACCTGCGGACGGGCCTGGGACGGGGCATTCCTGCTGGTGCATGGTGGTGCAGTCACAGGGTCAAGGACAGCGACATGCACAGGCCCCTCTGTGGTGACCTGTGCTGCCCCCTGACCCTGGCCCTGGAGTACAGCACCTGCACCAGTGGTACTATCCCCACCAGGCCCCATGTGCAGCCCAGTAGGTGGCTCCTCCTCCTCTGTGGAGACCACCAACCTGGATGTCTCCACATCGTCTTCCGCCATTGCAAGACCCTGTGGGGGCTCACCCGGCCCTTCTGCTACAGCCGTAGTGGCAGACGCAGCACCAGCCCCCTCGCTCCCAGATGTTGGCAATTCCTGGGAGGGTGGCTGGGCCTTGCGCACCGCCCGGTGGAGGCATCCTGCCGCTTGGCTCCACAGTGCCATCTCCGCCCTCTTCTTCACTTGACGCTGCGCAGAGGGAGACATAGAACACAAGCATCAGGGTACAGTACAATATTCCCCTAGACAGGAAGCAATAACACATGAGTGGCACTGTCAAATGTCACTTCCATCATGTCCCTCCACAACACATGGGTGAATGCATGCAACACACATGCAGTAACAGTCCTGGTGCCTACAGTCAACATTAGCATCCATGTACAAGGGCCTCTGTTAACCAAAATGTTGACTTCAAACTCACATGCATCATGGCTCACACTGGTCCCATGCACAAACATCACCGGAGGGTCATGCATCATAGCTTGTACACCACAGACACAGTGGATGGACACAGTGGATACAACGGTGACCGCACTGCATGAGTGAATCTAAACATAATCACGGACATGTGTCATGATATGATATGATATGATATGGCATTAATAACGCGCCTATACACAAGTGTTTCAAGGCGCAACGAGGCAAGGGGGGGAACAAAGGGAGGACAGATAATGATCTTACTAGGCAAGGTGTCATTCAGATCGTGCAAGTGCATGGGAAGGGGGGACAGGAAGAGTGCAAGGGGGGGAAGGGAGAGGGGGAAGTGCAGTACATGGGAAGTGAAAAAAATAAGATAAATAAAACACATAAAATAAAACAGGCAAGTGCAGGAAGTATAAACAGGCAAGTGCAGGAAGTGTGGACAAGTGCTGGAAAGGGGACTGAAGGGATACAGAAACAGTCCCCAAGTGCAAGGATTGCCAGGGAGGCAGTGCAGGTGGGCAGTTGACAGGGCCTGGCCCAGAGATGAGAGGGGTAGCCAGGTAACCAGTACAATTTCAGTCAGGAGTTCAGCAAGGGAGGGGAGGAGAGAAAGCAGAAGCAAAGAGGAAGGTTTTGAGGTGTTTCCGGAACCGGAGGTGGTTCTGCTCGAGTTTCAGGGAGGCAGGAAGGCTGTTCAAGAGAGAGGCCCCTGCCGAAGAGAGTGATCTGCCACAAACTTGTGTGACCTCCCACCATGGCGTTTCAAAGTCGCGCACACACACTTCTCAGACACACACACATGTGCACCATACATGTACATGACAGCAGCACCCATCCCTCACCCCCCTCCATGTCCAAGAACAGAGACTGGCATGCATTCATGTGTGCATTCCGCATACAGCTCCCCATGTTGCATTGGAACACATGCACCATCCATGTGGTTCACTGGTCTGACATGCATGACCATGATGTCCCTGCACACACACATCCATACATGGCCTATGTCACACATACAGGCAAGTATCAGACTACTAGCACACTGCAACATGCCCTGTCTCACACATCAATGCTTTCCCACTTACCGCTCAACTCCAGACGGGTCTGCCTCTGAAGGATCTGGGCATGGAGCGCTGGGGCTATTTGTTCCAGGACCCTCATCTGGGTGTAACTCATGCTGCCCTGGCCCCCGTCCGTGAGGCGCCGGGCCTTGTAGAGGGTCCTGGACCTCAGGTCCTCCCAGCGCTTCTTGACGTGCTTGATGTTGCGGGTTGCCACCTCCTTTGCGTTGATGGCAACCACTGCGTCCTCCCAGATACTCAACCGTCCTTCCTTGTTGGCACGTGATGTTCCGAAGAGGGCATCATAATGCCCCAGGACATGCTCCACCAGGACACCAACTTCCTTCTCACTGAAGCTGGTGGTCCTCTGCCTGTCTGACTGGGGGTCGCTTGTGGTCTCAGATGGTGTTTGCCCCGACATGGCGACCCCCGAGGCAGGCGTGGGTGGGCAACTGGGTCCCGCGGCTGGGCTGTGGAGCGATGTTATCCCAGTCGGGAGTCTTCTGTTCCAGCAGGTTTGGACACAGCAGCTGGACCCCTGCAGATGGCTGACGTGCAGGCACCAAATAGCAGGGCACATGGGCGGCAGGCAGACAGCAGCAGATGGCTGGTGGGAGCGTGCTCGGGGCTCTTGGGGGCAGGAAAATTGCCTTTTGGGCAGGAGCGTGGTCTTCTGTGTGTATTCGCATGGCCAGCTTGATACGGAGAGATTTGGCACGTTAAAAAATTGCATGTCAGCGTGTAATCCGAGGAAAGGCCCTTAGCGCATAAGCGCGTCAGTGACGTTACATGCGCAGGCGTTGCCCACAACACGGGTGCATAGTAAATCAGCACATGAGAAAACTGCACGTCACTGTGCTATTGGAGGAAAGGGCCTTAGCGCGTAAGCGCGTAAGTGACGTTTCATGTGTGGGCTGGCTTAAAAGGTATGAGTATCATGCTGTTTCCTTGTACAGGCTTTTTGTGGAGAGCGAGTGGGTGTATCTTGTACTTCTTGTCGGTTCACACGCGATTACTTCACAATGTTTTCAGTTCATACTCCCTGTTTCCTCAGACTGCGTTCTTTTCTTCTTTTGGCAGGGGTGTTGCCTACGGGCACACGCATGTCTTTTTCACGTTCTTTTTCAAGGCAGACAGTGAGTCGCGCACGCATTTCCCAACTGTGGTTGCCCACGTGTGTTGCGTACCCCTTCAGTGGTCAGTGTAGGCTGCGTGTAACACGCGTACGCTTATTTTTGTGTTTCTGGGTGCCACAGCATAGTGCAGGTTTATTCTTCCATGCAAGTGGTCTACCAGGGGTTGCGTGCGCATGTGCTTTTGTTTTTGGGGTGCCTGTGTGTTTGCGTGACCCGTCATCTTCCCCCAGGGGTCACATACAGCCTTGCCAGAGCACTAGGGTACGGATTCCATCTAGTACCCTACCCCTTTCACCCCAATTGCCCAGTAGAATGGTTTACTGCAACTCCCATACGCACAACAACATCAGTGCCATGGTTGTGAGGCAACCAAGCAGTAAGGGAGGCAAAGGTGGCCGACCTCCAACAGATGGACATGGTGGGCGCGGTAGGGGACGTGGCCAGGATTTGTAGGGTGCCCCAGACCCCCGTTTGTGGAGGACCAATCAGGGACACCCATGACACCCATGCCCCCCCATGGTTGTGGGAAACGTAGCTGACACCATCCCAGCTCAGCCCTTGTTGAACTGGCCCATTTTGGCACCTGAACCGGCACAGGATGACTCCCAGGCTGACTTCCAGGTCATCAAATCTAAGCCACGTGTGGTGGTGCAAATTGCTGTCACCAGGCCACGTGGATCTGGGGCAGCAATGTCATCTGCTGCCCCAAGTAGGCAGGGTGGGGAGGCTGCAGGGGCTGCAGCAGCTCTATCCACCCCAGCTCTGAGTCTCCCAGCCGGTACAGTGTCGGTCCAGGTCCATCAAACTGATGTTGGCCCTGCAAAAATCACTCTGCAGCCAATGCCTGCACCAAGACCTATGGTCATTGTGCCTTTGCACACTTCTAGTACCCAGTCCACCTGCGCTTCTACCCCTACTGACCAGAGCGGCGTAAGCCAATCAGGATCTGCATCACCGTTGAAAAAGAAGAAGAAGGGTGCTCTGGCACTACAGGCTGAGACCCCAGACACGGCCACACACTCCGGCACGTCAAGGAAGCCTAGCTTTAATAATGCCAAACTTGATGCACTTGTGGCCTATGTGTCGGCACATAGCCGTGAAATGGTGGTGACTGCAGGGTGCAAGACCACACCTGGTCAACGTAGGGCACACTGGCAGACCATCGCGGACCACATTAGTGCCCTTGGATTTGTGAGGCCCACAGCTGATGATTGCTACAAGCGGTGGAATAACCTGAAACGCAGAGCAAAGAACAAGCTGGCCTCAAATCATGCCTCTATTCTGGTGACTGGTGATGGGTCTCCACCAGAGGACAACCAACTCATTGAACATGAGTCTGTTGCTGGAACCTTCGTCACAGAGGAACAGATCCAAGGTGTGGGAGACCTATCAGATTACAACGCATTGTCCGGTGAGTGCCCATGCATGTGTGTGTAATCCATGTGTATGTTGTTTGGGTGACAGGTTCTGATTGAGTGCCAGGTGAGGGTGTGTACTCCTGAGTGGCATGGGTCACCCATGTGCTTCCTCCAAAACATTCAGCGGCCTTGGATTTGGGTATGACAGTATCCCTTCTGCCCACAGTAGCCAAGTGGCGCCACGTTACTGCAGTTGCCCTTGAACTTTCATCTTGCAACAACATTGTTCTGAATTTGTCAGTGTTCATTCAGGCTGATTCTTTCAATTCTCCCATTTTTGCAATGCATTTTTCAGCCCTAATGCCACATATGTGACATGCTTCTGTCATTGATTACAGCCCACATTGGCCCACATTTGTTACCTTGTTATGTGAATGATTAGACCATTCAGGCTGATTGAGTATTGTCCTGCTCACTTTAATTATTGGGGCCTGTTTGAATGTGGAACATGATAGTTGTTTCCTGTCATGTTGAAGTGACCAACCATTGATGTGTACATCTGCCTGCAATCACTGTATTATTGTACAATGGATGTGTTGCAGTGTGTGGCACATGCGTATTTTGTCACACTATTTAGCATTTTTCATGTCATCATGTCCATCTCACATGGTTGGGTGACAGTACTCATTCACTGACATATGGCTGTACTTGTCAAATGTACCATGCCTAGGCTACATGACATCTGTGTGCTGGCATGTGTCATGTCTGTGTATTGGACATGCCACTCACAGGCTAATGTGTGTTGCCAGTGCTACCCAGCATGCAGAAAATGTGTTGCTTTTCCATCTTGGTGTCCTCAGTGTCTGCTTTTTGCCCCCCCTTCCAACTCATTGACAGTGCATTCATGCCAGGGTTATTGTCATGTGGGACATGTGTAAATCATGTACTGGATCCCTGGCTTGTAAGGCCTATGTCTGCGCTATGATGCTCATGTCTGTTTCCATTTGTTGTGTTTCATGTTTTTGCAGGTGATGACGCACTTGATGCTGTAGAGTTGGAGGAGATGGTGCAGACCCAGGAGGAATCTCAGGCACGACCGGGCACCAGTGGAGGACGTGGTGTGGTGGTGGGTGAAAACCCAATCTTATTGCAGACCATACTGTCCAGGGTGTCTCTGGTTGCACCTCCCCTATGATTCAGGTGCTGAATTGGATGATGAGACTAATGTGCTGTCGCAGGTGAGTGTTTCTGTCAGGTATTCTGTTCTGTCCAACCCACCTGCACCAGGGGTAGGACCCTCTATGGGGATGTCAGTGTTGGTAACTCTGCCTTTGGCGGTTACGGATGGAGGGTCACACTCCACATCTGATCCTGTTCCTGGGACAGCAGATCAGAGGGGGAATGCAGTTCTGCAGCCTCAGGCAGTGCCGGCACAGCAAGGTGCAGATCGCCTTGCCCCAAACAGGTGTGGTGCCCGCCGACACGGTGGCCGTGCGCCAGCAGGCAATACTGTATGGGAAAACTCCATTTACGGTATTGCAGCACAACAGGGAGCATCAGTTGAGGATCATTTCAACTGATCAGCATCAGTTGAAATGATGGCTCAGGCAATGGAGATGGTGGACACTTCCATTCTCCCCCCTGAAAGGCAGATGGAGCAACAACAGCAGGCAACAGACTCCATTTGCTAATCACACAGGGAAGACATTTTGGTGTCCAACAGAGACCGACGGGCGGCACTGGAGACTCTGCGGGAAGCCATTTCTGTGGCGTCACAGGGCCACAGTGAAGCCCTGAGGTTAGAACTCCAGTTCCTCAGGCAGACTCTAAGTGAACTTGAGTCTTCCTGAAATTTAAGGTCAGAACAGCTGCTGGAGCAGCTCACACGTTCGCTCTCAGCTGAGCTTCAGGTAACTCGGGAGGAGATACGGGCTTCACGCGAGGCCATGCGTGCAGAAATGCGGGCAACCCGTGAGGTGCTGCATGGGGATCTCCGCACTATCATCTCCAGAATCAGACCTTCAACACCCGCATGCTTGCTGCCATGGAGGACCATACCAGGGCGTTGCGTGGGCTGCCTCCCATAGCACCACCACCTCCTGATGCAGAAGCAGAGGGTGAAGAGAGCGACAGCAGCAGTTCTCCCACAATAGCGTAGCCATGCAGGCCATGAGCCCATGGAGGTATTTTTTTTTCGCAACAGCCACACAGGTGGGTGTTGTTGTGCATCCTGTCCTCGAACCTCCTGGGTGGCCTCCCCCCATCCCCCCACATGGCCATTTTTTTTTGTTTTCTTTTTTTACAGTGTGTTGCCTTGTGTGGCTCCCGTGGGCATCCACTGTGTATTCCAGCTGGGCACATTCAGGCTTGTCCTGTGTTTGGGTTAGATGCAAGTGACTTACACAGTGACATTGGGCTCCCATGAGCTGTGTGGGCAGTCTGTAGTCAAAACTGTGTGTACTTCCCTAGTGGGGATTGTTGTTGTATTGAACACTACATGGTGTATTGATATGTGCTTGTGCATCCATGTCTTCCTCCTTATTCCCAGGTACCTTCTTCATGTCTTCACAAGGCCATCTCCTTTGCGGATGCGGAATGCACTGACACATTTGCCTGACGTCAACACTCTGCAGTTGGAAGGGGTGTATGTGCAGGCTTTTTCAGGTTGTAAAACTTGCACTACTTTCATTTGGTACTGTCATATTTTGGCAATGTTTCATCCTGTGTTGCTGTATTGTGTTGCTGGTAAGTATTTGGTCATGTGTGCTGTTTGTTATTGATTACTGGGAGCATATTGTCTGTGGCCTATTTCCATTTGGGACAGTGCACTTTGTGACACTTGTGTCATGTGTTGTGCATTCCTTTGTTTGCTTTCACATTTCATGACATGCCATGGTGTGTTGGGTAGCGGAGATGGGGAGGGGTCTGGTGACAGGGCGCTGTTTTCATGTTATATTTTTCAAGGGGGTAGTCATTCATGCAGCATAAATGTGTGTCTTTTTGTGACACAGCATTGGTTGTCTTTGGATAGGTACGGAAGCACACAATGTAACACTTCCAGGTGACCAATCTCAAGCTGGTATGGTTGTGACAGTTGACTGTCTCTTATGTCATCAGCATTGATTGTCAGCTGGTATGTACCAGGGCTGTGTGCACTCCACAGGCGTGTGATTTTAGGTGAAGTAATTAGCCACCAGCTGCATACGGGCTGCCTCACCCCGTGCCCTTTCCCCTCCCATGCGCAGCGGCCGTGCATGTGGTTGGGGATGTGGGGGCACCACCATGTCCACCGGCAGGCCCCGGCAGGTTGCAACGTTGTGCAGGACACATGCTGCCACTATTATCCTGCACACTACTGGGGGCGCATATAGCAGCTGCCCACCGGAGCGGTCAAGGGAGCGAAAGGGTGACTTGAGCACTCTGAATGTGCACTCCACTATGCCCCGGGTTGCAATATGGGCTGTGTTGTATCTCACCTCGGGTGCTGTGGTGGGGTTCCGAATTGGCGTCATCATGTGGGTGCTCAGAGGGTAGGCACTGTCCCCTGGGGAGGTGATGATGGGTATCATTAGTGAGGTTGTGACATTACTCAGTATCTGACATGCATGCATGTGCAGAGGCATTTATACTCACCAAGCAGCCATGTATCCCCATGCCGTCCAGCTTCTAGGTCCCGGTTTAGGGTTGACATTCTGTAAATGAAATTGTCATGGGTGGACCCTGGATAGTTGACATATATTGAGGTGATGATTCCCTTGGCATCACATACTACCTGCATGTTGATGGAATGCCTGTGCTTGCGGTTTCCATAGATGTGCTCAGTTGCCCTGGGAGGACGTAGAGCCACATGGGTGCAATCAATGGCACCTAGCACTTTGGGGAAGTGTGCCACCCCATAGAAATCCTGGACAGCAGCCTGCCTTTCTGCAGGTGTTCTGGGCAGGTATATGTGCCTGCGGACTGATGGGCGTGCAGTCATGATGGCCAACACCTGGTGTAGGCAGCATGACTGCGTGGCCTAGGACACCCCCCCCACTATGGCACTTGTCTGCTGAAATAAACCAGTGGCCAAGAAGTTCAGTACATCGAGCACCTTTTCCAAGGGGCTCAGTGCTTGGGAGCATAGGGTGGGTGATGTGAGGTCATCCTCCCACTCACTCACCAGGTCGAGTATAATGTGAGGTGGAAACCTGTACCTCCCATACACCTGGTCATCAGGCATCCCAAAAAGGCTGGCCCTGGGTGTAAAAATTCTGGCCCTGACTATCTTCCTCCTCCTGCGGTGTCCCACGACCACTGCTGCGAGGAACGGCATATTCATCGTAGCGTCTGAGCATGTTTCTGGATCAGCGCGTCCTTTTTGGCGCACTCATTTCCCCTGTTCGATTCCATGAATACGTGTTGTAGGTGTGCGTGTGGGAGTTCCGCGCATTTGCCTTCTGTACTTCCCCCGTAACGCCCACATTTTCACGCATTGTTCCCCATTCCGCGTGTTACGCCCCGTGTTCCGCCTACTTTTGTTGTGTGCGCCGCGCTATGTGTTGTGTGCGCTTTTGCAATACGCGTAGCGCACGCCGTTTGATGACGTGTGCGTCCGTGTGTGCCACGCAGGATGTTAGCGCACACCCCAGTATTTACACGCGCACGGACTTCCATGAATCGATGTGCGCGGCTTTCGCACGCTTGCACTGCGATTTTCGCACTTGCGCTGCGATTCGCCTGCTTTTGCACGCTTGCACAGAGATTTTCGGCACACATTAATTCCATGAATCGGTCTGTAAGATGCTTTCAAAGCAAATGAAAGCACTATAACAGACGCAAACTTTACACAGTACCAAACAATGTTGCACAATGAACAGCAACAGGAAGAAGAACTCCTGGCTCAACTAGTAGTGTAGTAGTGGACACTCCTGACAGTAGTCAACCTTCTGTAAAAGGAAGCCAAGAACCGCTTGGACAGCCACTAATAGCAAATGAGGCACAATTAGCCATGACTGAAGTAGAAAACACCATGTGTCAGTATGAGCAATCTACAGAAGACTTTGCTGTACTGAAATCACAAATAAACACTGAGCAGCGTAGCATTTTCCAAGAAATAACTAAACAAATTGAACATGGTGTGCAACATGAAAATAAAAACTGTAACCGCCAAGATTACAAACCTATACTGCTATACGTGCGTGGTCAAGCTGGCTCAGCCAAAACATTCTTAATCAAAATCATCAGCAAGTTCTTCCAACAAATGACAAACAACCAACGGTCAGCTTTTGTAACTGCTCCACAGGTGTAGCTGCCTAAAACATAGGCGGTGTGACTTTACACTGATTAGTACTCCTTCCAGTAGAACACCAAAACAAATTAGACTATTACAAACTTTTCACAGAAGCTGCAATGGAAATATGCAGAGTTTTCAAACAAATGACAATGCTACTAATAGATGAGGTGAGCATGGTCTCCAACCTAATGTTGGCTTTAATTCACCTCAGAATACAAAGTCATCAAAACAGACTACGAAGAGCTCTTTGGAGGAAAACACATTATTGTTTCAGAGATCTTCTTCAATTAACACCAGTGAAAGCTGAACCTATTTTTTAAACCTTGGGGCACAAACTGTGCCATGAAACTCTTGGCACCATAGGAAATGTCAACCTTTGGCAACACTTCCAATACAGAGAATTAACTGAAAATATGCGGCAGTCTGTAGACCTGGCATGCACCAACATTTTAAAAAGTATTAGAGTTGGTGTACTATCTCAAGAAGCAGAAACTATATTAAAAACCGGGCACATCCATGCACTCTATGGCCATAACTAATGTGCTACTGATGTCATGGAACAATTAGCACACACAAATGGCAATTGTATGTCCTTGATGCCAACTCTTGCAAACTGTTCAAAATTTAATGAAACAATGTTAAACAAAGAAATGCAACCAATAGTTAAAATTGCCTCCACAGATAAACTGGACGTACATGGAATGACACTACCCATGTGTCAACAAGCCACAACAAGGCTGAACACCTTGGAAAACTATATATCTAACTCAGCTGGTTTGGAGAAAATATTAAAATTATCTTTAAACTGTAGAGTAAACTGTAGAGTAATGGTTAAACGTAACCTTGACGTGGACCAAGGACTAGTTAATGGAGCACTTGGTACAGTGTTGGCTTTCAAACATACCCACATGACAACAATATTCAATTTGTCAATATTCTCTTTCACAAACTATTCAAAGTTAAAAGGATAGGATGCTCAACTGCCGCTTCCTTCTTTGCAAAGACATGTATGTACGCAGAGAACAATTTTTTCTAACTCTAGCATACACAGTCACCATTCACAAATCACAAGGTCTTACCCTAGATAAAACATTGATAGATATTGGTAGCACAGTCTTTAAAGAAGGCATGAGCATTGTAGTACTATCACGTTTACGCACTATTTCTAATAAACTTTGATGCAAGTAAAGTAAATGCGGATATTTCTTGCATTCTAGAATATAATGAACGCCGTTCACTCTACACCCCCATCTAAAAACCTATCCTGTTCCGCAAAAAGCAAAACGTTGTAAAAGAAAATTCTTCAGACTCAATCTATGCAGGATCTCACAGCAATTCCTCCAAAGAAAGTAAAATAAGGTAATACTTCATCAAGGACCACAATCAAAGAAGAATCTACTGCTCAAATTAACTAAACTACCTCTTCCAAGAAGCAACGCACACTCCCAACAAATTACTTGCACACAGAACTGTCAGGTACATTCACATTTTCAAATACAACTGGTGTAAATTGCCAGGCAAATGTAGCAATAAATATTCTATTCCAATTGCCACCAATTATTGGCAACATTTACTTACACGGTACAGACCAATTGTGTTTGCAAATGTTAGTCCTTCATAGAAATGCAACCAACAATCCTGACAACACTTAAAGTGGAATTGGACTACTGTGCTGGAATGGTCAAATTCACTATAGGCTCACAAGAAGATCCACAAGAATTTCAAATGTACTTGCTACAAGTACTAGAAAACTAAAACATACCTATAAATGAAATCTCCCAGATTTCATACATGTGGAAACATACATGCACTCTTTGTGTCAGGAATGGCACTCTGTCAAGAGTGGCACAGGGTACCCAGGTAGGGTTGGGTGGCTGTGCTGAGGTAAGGTAGCAGATAAGCACACACGGCAGGAAGTTCAACAAGAAAGAAGAGTAGGAAACAGTAGGGGCAAAAGATACAAAGGTACAAACAAACTGGATTCCCTCTTGGGGTGCATGCTGAAATGGGAAAGAGTGTTCCACGAACCTTAGGAAACTCCAGCTTTCTGCACAGATTGCTATAACAGAGGCCCATGCTGTATGCTCATGGCTGGGAACAACAGCATTGGGTGTCTGTAACACTGAAAACGCGACAAAGGAAGGGGCAGAGGTTGCCTGCCGGAAACCAACAGGCAAGCTCTGTACAAAGGGATTACATAAGACACATGAGAAGACAATAAGAGAAATATCCAGTGAAAAGGAAGTCAGTGAGCAATCTAGCAGAAGGAAATGAAGGAAAGGCAGTTAGACTGAAATAGATAACCTAAGGTGGAGTACAGAGGACTCAAGGAAGAGAACAAGGAGCAGCAGTCAGGAAAACAGAAGGGCTGCAAAGTAGGAAGCAGGTCTGCAGTCAAGAGTGGCACTAGGTGCAGGCAAACTGTATTGGACTGCGGAGGACTGTAGTAGGCTGAAAGGCAGGGAGTCCAGAAGAACAGGACAGAGAGAGATTAGTAGTAGGTGACAGACAGAAAGCCCAAAAGAATAGGGCCGCTAGTTAGGGAGCCCAGAGGAGCAGAGCTGTAGGCAGCGGAGGGAGACAGGCTGCAAGGAAGGAGCCCAAAGGACACGGGCTGGAGGCAGCAGAGGGAGCAGGCTGCAAGGAAGGAGCCCAAAGAACAAGGGCTGTAGGCAGCGAAGAAGTGCAGGCTGCAAGGTAGGGAGCCCAGGGAACAAGGGCTTGGAGGCAGCAGAAGGTTGCAAGCTGCACGGTAGGGAGCCCAGAGGACAAGGGCTGTAGGCAGCCAGAGTGAGGCAGGCTGCAGGGCAGGGAGCCCAGAGGACAATGACGTAGGCAGCCGGAGTGAGGCAGGCTGCAGGGCAGGGAGCCCAGAGGACAAGGATTGTAGGCAGCCGTAGTGAGGCAGGCTACAAGGCGGGTTGCAAAGGACTAGGACTGTAGGCAGCCGGAGTGAAGCAGGCTGCAGGGCAGGGAGCCCAGAGGACAAGGACGGTAGGCAGCCGGAGTGAGGCAGGCTGCAGGGCAGGGAGCCCAGAGGACAAGGATTGTAGGCAGCCGGAGTGAGGCAGGCTGCAGAGGACTGTAATAGGAGGCACGGCATGAAGCCCAGAGGACAAGGGCTGTAGAAGGCAGCGGAACGTGATCGGCTGCAAGGCAGGGAGCCCGGGAAGGGCACTGGAACAAAACAGGATAATGCAGCAACAGGAACAGCATACAAAGTAAAGGGTCAAGGCAAACAAGAGCGGGGAGAACTCAAGATGCAAGACACTGTGCTCCTGCAGGCAGCTGCTTATATACAGCCCTGCCCTGTTCTGAGGCAGGCTAATTGACAGCACCTGTAGCAGCACACCTGAAGAAAATCTGCCTCCTCCCTCTCTGGTCCTGAGCAGGTGGAAGCTGCACTGGCCGCTAGGGCTTCTGGGGATCGTGGTCCCAATAACGATGAATGGGAAAAGCCAGGAATTGAGGACTGCAGCCAGGTGCATTATGGTAAATGTAGTTAATTGAATAAAATAAGAAAGAACCAAAGTTGAGCAAATGGAAATAAAAGACCAAGGCGTGAAAAGGAGTTGTTCAAGGAGTATTAGGAGGATAAATGAGTACCAAGTAGTCCATGATGGTTGCCAATGCGTGTGCCAGCGGCGCGGGCATGACACTTTGCAGGCATGTAGGACAAGAAGAAGTTCCTAATGAACAATGTGTGTATGTATCCATACCTAACTGTGAATCCATTCCATTTCAGCAACTTGTACAAAATGCAAACCATGGCAGATTATGTACTACCTGCAATTCCGATAATCGTTCTACCCTACAAATACAGACACATAGTATATATGTAATAGTAATGCTTTTACGTTATAATGCAAATGGTACCAAAAACAACTGCAAGCTGACTGGATTCACACATGGTCATGTTTCACTTGGTAAGAAAACTTTCACAACATTAGGTATAATCAACCACGCAGAAGCCATAACCAATGCAGTTCACTACACTGCATATATAAAAAAGAATTTTGGATGGTTCGAATGTAATGATAGTACCATTACTCTAAAGCAGAGATTACCAGAAAATCTTGTAAACGCTTCCTTAATATTCTTAAAACCAAAATTCAATAACTAATCTGTGTATGAACATAAACAAAACTTGAACTTCAAAACTATACCAGTTAGAATCTGCCAACAGTTATCTAACTCCCCATCAATGTGCAACAAAGAAACAGATAAATGAATATTACCACCACTTCCAAATGAAAAACCATACACCTATTCAATTCCTCCTATTGAAATCAATGATAGAAATATATAGTACCACAATGTAGAAAGGTTTTTTTTTTAATCCAGCATGGATTTTTTTTCCCACAGGCACAATGATTTAATCAACAAACACAGGAACTGAGAAAATTGCACAGTACACTGGTTTGAACTACAGTACCTCAAAACTACTAACTATGCGGGTCGACAAAATACAGAAATGTCTACTATGCAATGCAATACTCATTATAAACTATCTACACTAACATGTAACACTTCAATTAAAATAATTCTAAAAAATAATTACAACCAACGTACAAACTCTTCAATACAAACCATCTTCACGCAATGCTCTTCTAACATCCCAAAATCAACATCATACTAAACTAAAATAGCCAGTAGTGCGCCTGGTATCCAGTATGCCCGCGGACAACCGCGGTGACCGTGGACACAGCAAAAACATCACAGCCTTCTCCCACCAAAACAAATACAGCATTTGACCCATCTCTTACTCTCCCACCCTCTCCAAGCACTCATACACACCAACGCACTCACCAAAATTGGATTTATGCTCACTTCCAGTGCATGTCCGCACATCCAAAATGGCGAGTGCATCGAAACAATTTGCGCACCTCACGCCTCATCCCAGACAATCAGAGAACATGTTGCATTTCTGCGGACATGACGCAAGCCGATTATCCAATCGGTGTCCTGTCCGCGGAGCGAACAGGGAAGTGTGTCCGCGGAGCGGACATAGAGATTACACATTTTTTTAGACCTAATTTTTTCTTGTTTTAAAAAAAACTACTGGATGGATGTTCACCAAATTTACAAAAGCACACTTTTGGAACAATGTCACCACTCCTGCCGCAAATTTGGTGAAAATCTGTCCAGCAGTTTGGGCTGTAGACGCGACCAAATATTTTCTCTGTTCAGTCTATGAGGAAAAAAGACATTTTGGGACCCCCCCCCTATAACTTTGCCCACCCTGGACCAAACCTCGCCAAACTTTGCTTTGATAATTCAGAGTGGGCCATACCCTTTTTATGCAACGTTTGGTGAAGATTCGTCCAGGGAGAGCGAAGTTATAAGCCACCCAAAAAAGTGCTCTTCCTATGGGTTTAGCAACTTAACCATAACTACATGGCCACTACCGTTGGCCATGTAATGTATCAATATACTTTACTTTTTATTGATAGTAACCTTATATTTCTATTTGATCAAGTGTATAAAAGTGATTTACCATTTTTTGGGCAATTTCTTTGTTGTATGTATGTTTATATATTATGTTGTAGTTTGCAAAAGGAGATATGACAATGTAAACATGTGTTTGTCAATGAACCACTGCAAACAGCAAAATGATTGGCTTTGCCAATGCTTAATATTTAGCACATTTGTGCACGGTAATTGGCCATACATTTTTAAGCTATAACCATTTGTGTGTTCATGGACAACTGCAAAGCACACAACTATCAGCTTTTTCATTGATTGTTATTTTTTAAATGTGTCCACAAGTTCCTTCTTGTGGCAATGAACCTACGACCAATTGTTTGACGATGAAAAACTAAAAAGGACAAAACGATAGTTACAAAGTATTGCAATTTCCAATACTTGCCAATGTGTGCATTTGTATGCAAGTGATTGTTCATAACAATGGAAGCTACAATAATGTCCTTGTCAACAACCTAGTACAAATGACAAAACCCTTGGCTTTTAGAATGTCCTACATTTACACAAGTGATTTCTCATACTAACTAAAACTATGGGCATTTGTATGCCAATGCACAACTGCTCATCAGACTTATTGTCTTTGTTAAAGCTTATTATTAGAAAATGTTTTGAGTGATTGGTCATATTAATTAAATATATGACCATCTGTTCGTCAATGAAAGATACGTTTTCTGAGGCACAAAGAGATAAGGTGATTTTCCTGCTCACATCATTCTGGTGATTTGGGGAAGTCAGGATTGAAACCCACCTTACCTGGTTCCAAATTCCATACCTGTTATTACAGAGGTTTGAATAGATGTACTTGTTAGAACAAGCAAACATTGGCTACTAGGGTATCACCTTCACTCACCATATGTGACAATATAATAAGTGTTTGACCTCTATTTGAAAGGGCTATGGCTCAATTGACAGGCCATTATTTATTGATTAATTATTTATAAGACACACTATACAGCAAAATGGTGTTTCTAGCTGCCACAAGAAAATAAATGGGGATAAACAACAATAACAGTCCTACTAGGCCTTGTGGCAAGTGCAGGAACAAGAGCAGTAGCAAGAAGTGTAGGGAGGCATGGTTTTAGAGGGGGGATAAATGATGGGGAGGGGACAAAAAAATGCAGGAGCGAGGGGAAGAAGGCAATTGCTGGGGGGGACTCCACGGGGTAAAGTGCAAGAGGAAGCTGGGGGTGGACCAACATCTAAATGCAAGGACTGGGGTGGACCAGAATCGGAAGGGATGCCTTACCCACCAGGCTAGCCAGGGAACGGGGCCCAGAAAGGCACTGCTGGTTTGGGGGCAGAGGATGCTG
Organism: Ambystoma mexicanum; assembly: GCF_040938575.1. NCBI lineage: Eukaryota > Metazoa > Chordata > Amphibia > Caudata > Ambystomatidae > Ambystoma > Ambystoma mexicanum. The sequence continues at coordinate 1,147,725,188 of NC_090933.1, forward strand.
GTATAGACTGGTCAAGGTGGGCCCGGTGCCCTGTAAGACTCACAAGAGACCAGGCCACCAGTTGAAGCAGCAGATGGGGGCATTAGCAAGGGAGGGCGAAAGGGAAGGAAGTAGAGAAGAGCAGGGTCTTGAGAAGCTTCAGGAGCTTGAGGAGGTTTGGCTCAAGTCTTGGAGAGGCAGGGTGGCCATTCCAGAGGGAGGCACCTGCCGAAGAGAGAGATCTATCCCCCATTCTCTGCTTGGAAAAACGTCTGATCTGCAGAGAGTTGGAGATAGAGGAACAAAAAGCTCTAGCAGGAAGGTATTTAGGGAGAGAGAGTTGGCATTAGTGGGGTCACAGGCCCCATAAAGTCTTGTCGATGATGCAGAGGGTCTTGAATTTGATCCTTGCAGGCAGCGGGAGCCAGTGGAGAGATTTTAGGGCTGGAGAGATGCAGTTCCTGGGCTTGAGGCAAAGGATGAGTCTTGCAGTTCTATTCTGGATTAGTTGAAGGGGTCAAAGAGAGGAAAGAGGCAGATTGAGAAATAAGCTGCTGCAGTAGTCTAGCCTAGAGAGAACCCGAGCTATGGAGACATTGTGTTTCTAGGGGAAGGTAAGGGAAGGGAGAATGCATCTGAGGAGTTGAAGCTGAAAGTGGGCCTTCTTGGCAAGGACCCTGATGTGAGGGGAGAAGGAGAGAGGGAAGTCAAAGATGACGCTTTTAGCATCACAAAATGATGACGGAGGGGCCACAGAGTCTGAGGGAAGCAGGGAGCAGCGGTCCAAATGAGACATTACTGGCATTAAGACAGAGATCATTAGCCATGTGTGATGCCTGAATAGCAGGCAGACAGTCAGGAATGAGAGAGGAAGATGATGAGGTAGTGGAAGGATGCTTGAAGGAGAGCTGTGTGTCATCAGCATAACAATGGAAATGAGGAGAGAAGGAGGAGATCAAGTGGGTCAGAGGCGCAAGGTAGATGTTGAAGAGCAACAGCGATAGGATAGAGCCTTGAGGGATGCCGCAGGTAGAGAGTGAGATTGAGGAGAGGACAGGGCCCAGTCGCACCTGGAAAGCTAAATTAGATTGGAAGGAGGTCAACCAATCCACTGCTAAGTGTGTGATACCTTGGGGATCACAGAGCCGCTTTATGAGAATGGTGTGATTGACCTTGTCAAAGGTAAAGGACAAATCAAGGAGGATGAGAACAGAAGCAGACTTGGAATCAAGGTTTGAGAGCAGGTCTTCATGGGTGTACAGGAGAGCAGTTTCCATGCCTCTGGATGCTCTGAAGCCAGACTGGTGGCCATAAATACAGCCAACAGATACAGTGTGGTGGGTCAGTTGGGAGATGACCAACTTCTCCAAGAATTTGACCACTGGGCAGGAGTGGTCGGCAGATGGCTTTTTTAGGAGAGGGTGCACAAGGGAGTGATTGAGGGATAGTGGGAAGGAGCCAGTGGCGAAGGAGTGGTTGAAGAAATCAGCCAGGGCAGGAGTGAGAGTGGAAATGCTGTCCTTGATAGTCCTTGATATGTGAGTAAGTTACAAATAAGCCTTTGGTGTTCTCTCTATAAATAGTCATTATTACTATGCATGTAGTGACACTGCAGCAATATAAACTTGAAAGATAAGTCTTTTTCGATAGTACACACTTACGAGAATCCCTTCAAGGTGATTCGATTTTAGCAACTAATCAAAATTAGGCAATGCTACATAAAATTATATGCGTCACCTAATTTGATCTAGTGGGATAGCTATGGTAATGGCAATGGTAATGCTAATGGTAATTTTTATTTATAAAGCTCCTATACACAGCCAGTATGTCAAAGCGCTCAAGGAGGGTGGGAACACAGGGAAAAAACAACAGTCGCCCAGAGCCCTTGAAATTCTGAGACGATAACGGTCTGCACAGGAAGAGTTTGTGAAAAATGATACATTTAACAAATGAGATACAGCAAATAGGCCTAACGGCAATTCAGCATGTTTTTCTAGTGCACATTAAGGTGTGAAGACAAGGGAGAACAGACAGACGATCTGCAGGCAGAGATGCATTCAGATCGTGCAAGTGCAAGAGAGTCAAGAGAGTGGGGGTGGTCCAATTGCACCTAGTCGGTAGATACTGGGATAAGTGCGGAGAGAGAAGCTCTCTTGGATTCATTTGGAAGTGTAGTGGGGGGGAGTGGGGTGCAGGGCCCTGAGGCAAGAACAAAGAGGACTGGCGGGGGTGCCATGGACCTGCAAGTCTATTAAGTACACCAGGCAGCCAGTCAGCAATGATGTATGGAAGAGGAGGGAGAGATGAAAGAGCAGTGAGCTAGGCTAGCAGGGTAGGGGGAGAGAGAAGGAGGAGGAGAAGAGGAATGTCTTGAGGAGTTTCCGGCACTTAAGAAGATCAGGCTCAAGATGGAGGATGGCAGGGAGGCTATTCCAGAGGATGGCACTTTCTGAGGATAAGGATCTCTCCTCAAATCTCTACTTGGAAAACTGGCTAACTTGCAGAAGGTTGGAGGTAGATGAGTGGAGGTTCCGGGAGGGACAGTATTTAGGTAGGCAACGTTACAGGTAAATAACACTCAAGCCCCAGAAAGCCTTGTGGACAATGCAGAGGGTCTGGAATTTGATCCTTGCAGCCACAGGGAGCCAGTGAAGGGGTTTCAGCGCAGGAGTGATGTGGGCCCTGGGCTTGAGGCCAAGGATGACTCTCGCAATTTTGTTCTGGATGAGTTGCAGAGGGTACAAGGCAGAAACAGGGAGGTTGAGGAAGAGGTTGTTTCAGTAGTCCAGCCTAGAGAGAACCAGGGCTCTAGAGACAGTGAGACGCTGTGGGAAAGTGAGAAAAGGTAGAGTGCCTCTGAGGAGGTGTAGTTGATAGACTTTTTTGAGATGTCAGAAATGTAAGAGGAGAAGGAGTTAGTGGAGTCAAAGATGACCCCAAAGTTTTTAGTCTCGTAGGTGGGGGGGTGCAAGGGAGGCCGGTCAGAGTGAAAGTGGGAAAGCATGGGTCCCAATGCGAACGATCTGTTTTACTGGCGTTGTGGCAGAGGTCATTTGCAGCACACCATGACTGGATAGCGGACAGTCAGATATGAGTGAGGAAGAGGAAACTACTGAGGGTAGCCTGAAAGATAGTTGCGTGTCATCTGCATGACACTGGAAATTAAAGGTTAAAGTGGCGATCACATGTGCCAAGATAAACATATCAACATGGAAGAGCCAGGGGGATAGGTTTTATCCCTGGGGAATGCCAGAGGTTGAGAGTGTGATAGTTGAGAGAAAGGCTCCAAGATCCACCTGTGATGGGCGGTCAGAGCGAAAAGAGGTTAACCACGCCAGAGCCTGACCTGTGATTACCAGGGTGTCACGAAGACATGCAATCTGGATGTTGTGGTTAACTGCGTCAAAGGCAGAGGAGAGAACAAGGGGAAAAAGGACAGAGGGAGTGTTAGCATCAAGATTTGAGAGCAGGTCTTCACAGGTTTTCATAAAACAAGGTTCCATGCCTATGGATGCCAGACTGATGGTAATGGAATCAACCAATTGATTCAGTGTGGAGGTTCAGCTGCGAGATAGACAACTTCTAAAGGAGGTTGCCCAGGAATGGAGTGATGGGGATCGGATGGTAGTTTGCTGGAATGGAGGGGTCAACAGAGGGCTTCTTGAGCAGAGGGTGCACAAGGGAGTGTTTAAGAGCATTTGAGAAAGCTCCAGTGGAAAAGTAGAGACTGCAAAGGTCAGCCAATGCTGGGGCGAGGGAGCCAATGTTGTCCTTGATGGTTTTTGAGGGGCAAGGGTCTACTTGTTTGGATGAGGTCTTTATAGACCGGACTTGTCTGGTGACCTCATCGGGTGTGACGGGTGAGAGATAGTAGAGGTGAAGTGGAGGTGGGGCCGGTGTTGGTGTGTGATGAGATGTGGGGGAAAGGAAGGAAAGGATGTCTTGGGTTTTGGTGGTGAAGTGTGCTGCCAGTGCTGAGCAGAGGTCCTGGGTGGGTGTAACAGAAGAAGATGCTGCTGCAGGAATGGGCAGTTCCTTGCAGACTTTGAAGAGTTTGACTGTGTTGTTTGATGCCGCAGAGATGCGGGCTTGAATAAAGACTCTTTTCTTGGAGCAGATGCACAGTTGATATTGCCTTTGAAGGAGGCAGCAGGCCAGTTTGTCTGATGGTCCTATGATTTAGCTTCCCTTTTATTTGTACTCTCTTTTTTTTTGAGTTAACACAGATATGTGGTGAACACCAATCATAAAAAATCAACTTTTTGAGGGGAAAATACATTATTCCTGCCTATGTACACTGAACCATAAACTGTTGCGTAAATTCACTGTCACCTCCAGCTTCTTGTACAAACTGACTGTTGATAGACAGTGCCACAGATGAAGGCAAGCATGATCTTAATTACAGTGGCTTTGTATCCCACCTTTAACAATGTGCTGCCTTAACACAGGTAGTATAGCTCAGTGGTAACGCGCTCGTCTTGGAAGCAAGACAATGCAGAACAACAAAGGTTTGAATCCCGGGTCCGTGCTTAGAAACCTCTTCGGTGTTAAGAGTTTTATAAAAAAACAATTATAATTATAATATTTAACTAACTGTTATACAGGCTTAGCACTAGGGTAGTATAGAATCAATAATACAGGATGATGTTCATGCCTGGAAAAACAGCTTCATCGAATCTATGACATCACAAACTCCACACACAGATATGCTAGAATCAATACAGAGATACTGAGATACTGTAGTTACAAAGCAATATGTCCCCCTTTTAAAAACATGAATTCTAAAATGAGCAATACATTCTGTCAGTGGTGGAGCTATGGAGCACATTGGGGGTTTTGCCCCTATTATCGCCTCTTTCAAGTCCTGGTGCCCTGCCACCACCATTAACATATTGATATGTTATTGACTGGTGCTAAACTAGCAGCTCCTTGACCCTTCTGGGCCCATACTTGCCGCGGCTTCTTAATTTACTGTCAGCATCCTCTGCCTCTTTAGACCGTCTGGATATGGACATATTAACAACATATACGTTAAATGTATTATACAATGTGTTCCTCTTGATCTTAACAATCCAACTGCAAGCCATAAGAACTTGACAAAGACCACAGCTATAGTGTACTAGAAGAAGGGAAGGTGTGTAATGAGTCATTCTTTCACATGAGGACATTCTGCTGAATACCTAAAATCAGTGATGTCATGTATGCATCTATGAAGCTCTCACCTATACACTGAATCCTTTTTCAAGAGAAGATGACTTGGAAGATGAAATCCTTCTATTGAAAAAGGCCTACACACCATGGAATTCAATCTATTCATCTCTATTAATGTATGCATTGTCTGTTGTTATTTTCCTTCAATTGGATGGAACTTCTGTAAATTGTAGGAAAAACCAAAATCATAAATATTCTTAGAAACACATGCATTAACAGATACATCGAAGTGACTCATTCTGGTTATGTTAGGCAGGTCAAAGGAAATCGCTGATGGTCTTTGTGACTGCTCAGGCCGTTTCCCTCCATTCACTTTCATCTCCAGAGACAGAAGATCAGTGATGTACCGTATGCATACAAAGAAGTGCAGAGACACCAGAGAAAATGAAGCAGTCGTTTTCATGCACAGACCATCAATGAGCATGCACAATCCATGTAAATCCTTCAATTGCGCACGAGAAAGGATTTGCCGGGTCTTGCATCATGGTTCATTTCCACGTGCCTGTGGGATCCATTGGGGTTGTTTTGTTTTCCCATCCCATGCGAATAAACTCCATGCAATCACAGTTATATGTTGAAGGTGACCTTCAGGCAACATTTCCCAGTGTAAACAATTATTATTATTTATTATTATTAACCCTCTTCTATGGTATGTTCGAGATTGATGACTTGGGGGGGATAATGCATTGGTTATGCATGATTATATGGTAGTGGAGTGAGCACACATTCTAGCCCTATCTGAAGAAACCTTTAATCTGCTGTTATTTATTTGGTACTCGTCAGTAAACCTTTTTAATTATACTCAACTTTGGTTTAGGGCAGAACAAGAATAACATGAATGCCTATATTTACTGCTATTAAACACATTGGACTGATCTTCCTCTTTGAGAAAAACATGTTGCAGAATGGAAATTGGCAAATGAATCAGTTTCTCTAAGACAGTATTGTCCTTTGTGGCACCAAGCATGACATCGCCTACTTCTTTCTGAGAAACCAAAATGCACTGGCAATTGTTCTTATGAAACGTTTTCACATCCCTTGGTGGAATTATGTACATATTGACACATATCTTCTGCCAGGGATAATGCAGGTCTGGAGATTATCGTTTCAAAATTCATCATTATCATGGATGTTCTCTTTATTTGACAGAAATGCTGCCTTGCTTGTGATCACTGGAGGGCTGTGTTAAAAGTGGTTGTTAAAGATGATTGTGGAAGATGATTATTTTGCTCATCAGTTCTGTTCCACGTGCTTTAGGACTGGCTGGTGCGTGCTAACCATCAAAGACAACCATTTCCATCCAACAATGCTTTATAATATAGTTATCATACTGATGTCGCACAGCAGGTAGTGCAATCACACACAGTCACTCCGGTATTGCCATGGGCCATTGCTTTAGATCACTGTTGATATGAATTGGATTGCTGTGTTGTCAGTTAATTGTGACAGGAAAAGGAGGTTGTATCCTCATATTTCCATGCCTTTGACAGCCTATTGCACATAGAATACATTCAGAAGATTACTGTTTGCTTGCTGAAATAACCTGGCGATAACACTTACTAAGTCCTACTTTACCTGAAATAGAAATAAGCTATCTCCAGTTAAATATCTGCGTACATGGAATAGATCAGTTGTCTTTAGGCCCACAAGCATTTGACTGTAGTCCGCAGCTCATATTCATTGATCTTCGTAAGACAATCTATCCAAGATCACACATTGTATACCAAACTTGACAAATGTACCACCTGACCCTTCCAGCACCTACTACAATAATAACACGTGTTTAACTCCTAAAGATTTAGGGGCTGATTCATGGAACAAATGTGCGCCAAAAATCATGACGCAAGCAGACGCAAGCGTGAAAAAGCAAGCTCACGCGCACGCGTGCGATTCATGTAAGGGCCTGTGCATGTTTATTGCGGGATGTGCGCCAAATCCGAGCGTGGCGCGCACAGGCGGACACGTCACAGCAGCAAGCGAAAGCGCACAACGTCAGTGCACACACCAAAAAGGGGGTGGGACACGGGGTGTAACACGCGGAATGGGGAACAACGCATGAAAAAGAAGGTGTAACAGGGAAGTACTGCAGGGAAATACACAGAACGCCCACACGCACGCGAACAACACGTATTCATGGAATCGAATGCGGGAAACTCGTGCACGCTAAAAGACGCACACAGGCGTCAACGCATTTGCCACACAAAGGCAGGTGGAAGCGACCCCGCACGCAGTATAAAAGTGCGCGCAAACAACAAACACATATATACAGCTACTATGAATGCCCCATTTGTCGCAGCACTGATCGGGTGACACTGCAGGAGGAGGAGAATAGCCAGGCCCCACATTTTTTTGCCCCGGACCAGCCTTTTTGGGATGCCTGATGGCCAGGTCTATGGCAGGTATAGGTTTCCACCTCGTATAATCCTTGACCTGGTCAGGGAGTGGGAAGATGACCTTACATCCCCCACCCTGTTCTCCCAAGCATTGAGCCCCTTGGAGAAGGTGCTCAATGTCCTGCATTCTTTGGCCACTGGGTCATTTCAGCGGACAACTGCCATAGTGGGGGGGGTCTCACAGGCCACGCAGTCACGCTGCCTACACCAGGTGTTGGCAATCATGACTGCGCGTCCCACAGTCCGCAGGCACATATACATGCCCAGAACACCCGCAGAAAGCAGACCATGGTCCAGGACTTTTACAGGATGGCACACTTCCCCAAAGTGCTTGGTGCCATAGATTGCACCCATGTGGCCCTATGTCCACCTACGGCCACTGAGCACATCTATCGAAACCGCAAGCACTGGCATTCCATCAACGTGCAGGTTTTATGCGATGCCAAGGGAATCATCACCTCTGTCTATGCAAACTACCCTGGCTCTACCCATTGCAATTTCATATACAGAATGTCCGCCTTGAGCCGGGCCCTGGAAGCTGGGGAGCATGGCTGCACATGGCTCCTAGATTTGTACAAATATCTGTGCACATGCATGCATGTCACACACCGACAAATACAAAAACCCAACTAATCACAACCATTGTCACCTCCCCAGGGGACAGTGCCTACCCTCTGAGCAACAACATGATGACGACAATCTGGAACCCCACCACACCACCCCAGGTAAGATACAACGCTGCCCATATTGCAACCAGGGGCATAGTGGAGTGCACATTCGAGTGCTCAAGTCACGCTTCCGCTCCCTAGACCGCTGTGGCAGGCAGCTACTATATGCACCCCCAGTAGTGTGCAGGATCATTGTGGCAGCATGTGTCCTGCACAATGTTGCAACACGGCGGGACATACCAGTGGACATGGTGGTGCCCCCACGTCCCCAACCACATGCACAGGCGCTGCCCATGGGAGGGGAAAGGGCACGTGGCAAGGCTGCCCGGACCCAGCTTGTGGCCACATTTTTCACCTAAACTCCCACCCCTGCGGAGTGCACACAGGCCTGGCACATACCAGATGACAATCGATAATGACAAAGAGACAGTCAACTGTCACAACCTTACCACCCTGAGAATGTTGCCACAGAAGTGCTGCATTGTGTGCATCCCTAGCTACTTAAAAATAACCAATCCTGTCTGACCAAAAGGAACACATGCAATGTGTGTATCACACCACCCTCTGCAAAACAGGCCATGACAATCACTGGTATGTCACCCAAACCCTCCTAACCCACATCACCCTTGTCTGCCACACCATGACATGGCATGCAACAGCAAAAGCCCAACACATGACCAATGAGATACGAAGTGATATGTGATAAATGGAAAGTGGGCCGCGACAATGACACCTGACATGCAATCAGATGAAATGACTGACCAACAACCTCCCACACATACCAAGTCATACACAAATGCTTTCCACCAGTGGTAACATGAACAAAAGACTGAATGCCTGTTCACATGCACATTAGGCAAGCCAAAATCGCTACTCCCTAACCCGTGTGCTGTGTGTGTCTCCTGCAACACACTGCTCAGCACACACCACAGTGAGCAGCCATTGTGTTGGGGATACACCTTGAGCATCACATCAAAAGGACAAACAAAATAAACAATCTATTGACGCATGTACACAATCCCCAAAAGGCAATTGATCATGCGCTGCAGGGACACAGCATGCCCGAGAAGGCAATCTGTGTGCACCTGTGGGCATGGAAGGGTGGTTGTACATGTGGTGGAACATTGTGTAACTGTGTGTGTCAGTAGGGACATGCACTCAATATATGCATGTGAAATCAAGTGACCCTCAGTGTCCTGTATACATCACATGCGGACATTGCCCATGTGTACACCCCAGTATGTCAAACCACAACAATCCCCTAACACCTGAAAAGTAAATAAAACACAGGAACATCCATTGACCAGCAGAACACATCATGTACATAGTACCCCACAATGACAATGTCAGAGAGTGCCCAAACACTGTAACCCAACCTTACTGTCCAACAACAAAAGGCCCTCCCTCATTTACACATCCCCATGACCTTCTGAACAATTGTGTCTGGGGTATGTAGCCTTCTTCCTTCTAGGCTACCTGGCTACAGGATCCCCCTACCCCTTGGTCTTCATTTTCCACCTTGCGTGTAAATAGGGACCAGCCCCCTCAGAGGCCACCTTGACTGGTAAAAATACCAAATTGCAGAGAACTCCAAGGAGCCAAACCCCCAAACCAGGGAAAAACCCTCTAGGCACAAAAAAACCCTGGAAGAGTCTCCAGTAGATGACTTGAAGTTGCAATAAATGTCCATGCACATGTGCAAGCAGAATGCAGGAACAACCAAGGTAGCACAGTTAAACAATGGTTCAACAGGATGGGTACCATTTTCAGGACACAATATACAATGAGGATGCAACAACTGATGGGTAGTGTCACAGCTCCGGTCTCCAGGTGCAAGAGTGGCACGAACCAACCACCCACTGCGTTGTCTGGGCACCTGCAAGGTAAAACTTACACAGGCCTCCGAGACCCCGACGGGGAAAGAGGGTCAGGGATCCATTGTTTGGACAGGCATTTGTATTCAGGATAATGGGAAAGACGGGCAGGAGAGGGGAGTTGGATTGGCAAGGGAAAGTAGGCAAAATACAAAATACAACTATTGACAATAACACATAATCAAAGAAACCATGTTCTTCATGCACATTGTACTAAATGAGTCAAATGCGAGCCAAAGAGAGACTTATCTCTGGGGTGAGTGCTGGCCTCCTGCCTCTGCACTCTCAGATCCTGTAACAGGAGCAGTTCAATGCTGCAAAGAGAGCGTGAGTTACTAATTTATGTGTGTTTACAACAAACACACAACACCATTCATGCCCCAAACTAAGTGATTTCTCCACAAACAAACACTCTTGTCTGCTGCATTGTACATATACGTTAGCTTGCCCCCGTGATGGTTCATACACTGTCAATGCAGTAAGGCAGGTGCACGTGGACGCGCGGTCAATGGAAGACCAATGTGTCAAGAATCACACATGATACAATGGTCCCTGGGTGAGCTGCTAGACGCGTATAGCGAGGTGCAGCTTCAGTACAAGTCGTGTTCTGGCAGCCGCAGATTTCAATAGGTAGTGCACGTGGCAATTTGCACATGCAAATGATATGCACTGCACTTCGAGGTTGTGCCTCGCTGGGTGTCCCTGTGTGCTGTATTAGTTTCTGGCTAGGAAAACTACTGCGCTAATAACTCAGCTTCTATGGAGCAGGGGGGACTCGAGGATATGTGTGACGGCCCCTGCGTGTGCCCCTGACAACTTGTAAAGCTACTTGGCATTTGTTCCTCAACACATCTTAGCGGTACTGTGCGCTTCTACAACAATGCCTGGCCAAGCTCCCCAGCACTGGCGCTACTTAGCATGCATGTGCAAGTGGCCTGGTGGAAGGTTGGCTGCGGTGTGGCCCCTTGTGCTGCTCACCTTGCTTGGAGCTCCTGGAAACACGTCTGCTTCTGTCAGATGTCTGAGCACAAGCCCTGTGCTTCATGCGCACGTGTGCACCACCCAACGTGGCCAGGTTTCAGTAGTGCTGTCATGATTCCTGCCCCTCATGACCCCAGCCCTCCAAGATGTCAGGCTGAAGCCAGGCCACAATCACCTAGATGGCCCTCAAGGGCCTCTCCATCCCTCCAAAGACCCACTTGGAGTCAGACTCACTCACTCCCACCGTATAACATTGGGGATTGGACTTGTAGTGCATTGATAGGGACCAGATGGATGCCCCAACATATTTCGGTTCCCAGAACTGCATGTGCGGTCTAGTCTTTTGGGTGTGGTTTAGCCCAGAGACACCTGGGATACCCAGAGACTATTTAAGCCACACTCAGGCTGAGAAATATGCTTTGCGTTTTCTGCACCTGCATCGTGGCACTCACCGTGTTCGGATCGGTCTCCAGTAGGCTTGCATCTTTTTTCTGTGCTCAGCGCCTGCAAGAACAAGAACACTGTTAGGAACAGCCTTACCTTGCGGCGCTTCTGCCCATTATTCATCGCTCCTTCTGTTCTGCGGGCATCTTCGGCGGTGTCATTCCCAGCCGCTTCCTAAGGAAAAGGGAAAAGAACAGAAAAAATGCATTAGTAAGCATTCTGCAAATCTTAGCTTATTTTTTAAATACTGTACGAGCTTCAAATGTTTACCTGAATCCCAGCCGCTCTGGGGGAACTCTGTGTCCGGAACTTCTTATCCATATGCAAGAGGGAAAAGACACTCCAGGTTAGCGTGGAAACATCTAGAGGCGACGTATACCGCGCTTACCCACCGCATTTGTTCTTCATAACCGGCATACATGCTGAAAACGTTGCGGCACCTAAAAGACACAGAAAAAGAACTCAGTTCAATGCAAATACGAAAGGGATGCATTGCGCATGGCGCTCTCACTCCCCTTCAGCGCTACTCATCTCAGCAGCACGCCGCCATCCCCGGACGCCGGCCATCATCTAAGGAAGGAAAGGAACGAAGATAGAGAACTGTTCAAAAGACTCATTATACTTACCTGTCAGTCTCTTGCCAGTGAAGTAACTAGGCAGCAACGAGCCCGCATCAATCAACGCGCCCCTGTGCTGAAAGCAGGACGGAGAGCACACTATCCAAGAAAATAAGGTGAGCTGTGGTTCAAAGGAAAAGGTTGGACCCCGGGGAAGAAGCGGTTCAAGTACACAGAGACAATAGGGAGTTAAACTCTACCAATTCTCTGTTTCAGGCCCAGTCTCTAGTCGAATAGCCTCCAGGGAAGGGTTTGAGGTCGTAAGAGGTCAGAACAGGCTGATTGGCGTCCCTGTGGATACCAGGTGAGTGTTACAGAACGCAAAGCCTCACATCAAAATCCATCTTGGCGTCATGGAAACATCAGAAACCGACCAGTTAGCCCACATGTTGGGGCAGCTAAGTTCCGAATTACATGCGGCCAGGCAGGAGATCAACACCCTGAGGAGAGAGCTGATAGTATCCAAAGAATGCACTGATGATTTAAGTCGACAACTTCTCCAGTCACAAGCAGGGCATGCACCATTGCCGGGAAGCATGCCCTCGATGCCAGCATGATCAGCCAATCCCGTTCAGATAACCCTTCCTGTGGCAGTTCCCTTGGCCCCGCCCGAACGATTTACGGGGGATCACAAGAGGTTTGCAACGTTCATGAACCAGTGCCGCCTGCACTTCCTTTGTAGGCAAGGGCCTTTCCAAATGACCAATCACGGGTCAATTTTGTGCTATCCTACCTGAGTGGTAGCCCCGCGGACTGGTCTGTACCCTTTGTTGCCCAAGACGATCCTTTGCTTCATGACTTCAGGGGCTCTCAGCAGGAGATGGAAAAGCTGTTCGCCCGTCGTACTCTTGGGCAGGCATTAGACAACAAACTTCTGTCCCTACGCCAAGGGAATCAAGACCTATTAACATACATAGCCACGTTCAATAGACTCGTAGTTGAAGCAGAATGGCCAGTGGAGAAGAGAACCACGTTATTTCATCATGGGTTGCGGGGGGAGCTCAAGGATGTTCCCGCACAAGTAGTGAACCCCCCAAAAGACTGCTCAGAATTCATTGACCTTGTTGTTCAACTGGGTCATAGGTTGCAGGACCGAAGAGCAGATCAAACCAGACCGGACCCTCGCCCTATGTATGTGCTTTCAAAGGACAATACTGCCCGAACAACGGAAGGTTCAGGAGAACCAATGCAAGTTGGGGGTGGTCAGATCCCCCTTGACTAAAGCGGAAAGGGATAAAAGGAGACAGCAGCAGTTGTTATGCTCACCTGGCTCCCACAGAGGCATCGATCTGGACTGGACAGCTGCGGTCTCCACCAACGTGACACATAGGGCCGAGATGACGGACTGGACTGGCCCACCTAGCTTCGTTTGCTTGGCCCTTAGGAATATTCTTCTGTAAATGGAGAAAGGGAATTAACCACCCGTGGAGTTGAGCGTAAATCCCCCCACCCCCGCTGTTCTCCCCACAGATCACCTTTGATGTCCCCTCTTATAGTCTCACCTGATGGTTTGAAAAGATGAGCTCTCCATCCTGCATTGAGCGCAGGGGCGCGTTGATAACCAGTTGCTTCACTGGCTCGAAGGAATTGGTGAGTTCCAGAACAGTATTGACTCCGAAAAGTATGTAGTTCGTAAGAGTTCACATGTCTGACTTTCACTCTTGTCCGATTCCTTGCAGTTTGCAGCTTGACCCCAGCGAAGAGTTCCTCGTGGTAGCTGACGAAGTTCAGGTAAGGATTTGGCTTATCCTACACAGTTCAATAAAATAAGGCCAGAATGTAACCTGTTGCTTGCTCCCTTATTCAGGTGTGGAGAGAAAATATGAAGTTCGGGGAATAATGCCTCCGGTGGTAAAATTAGGTAAGTCTATTGTGGTGAGAAGAGTTCCCCTTGTTTGTCCCTTTGTCTCACCTTCTTGTCCTTTTGTTCCCCTTAGGGGCTCGGGTACGGCGAGGATGCAATGGAGACTGCGCCGACCCGTGAAGCGGAATAGTACCCCCGGCGGTAATCAGGTAAGTCTATGGGGGTAGTTACTATTGCCTCTGTTTATTCCCTTGGCTCACCTTTGCTGTTCTTGTGTTCCCCTTAGGTGCCAGAGTGCGGCGGGAACGTGCAGAAGGATGCAGTGGATCGTGAGGATACTGCAAAGGCCAGTGAGTTCAGCGCGGCGCTGCAGCAGGCGAGGCAGTGCGCATAAAATGCTTCTTTCTTCCAGCTCAAAGGCGCAGTGGATCCGTAATTCAGGTAAGGATCGAAGGTTTTGCTCTCATTCTAACCTTTTCTCCTTCTGTTCCTTCCTTTTTCTAGGAGCTGCAGACTCAAGGCGGGCGTGGCAGAAGACTGGATGCAGGCTTGCAGACACGGTGAGCGCTACGCTGCTGGATGCAGAATAACGCGAAGCGTGTGCTGCTCTTCGGGTGTGGTTTAAATAGCCTCCAAAGTAGTCCCAGGTAAGTATTCCTCCCCAGCCCCACCCGAGTAAAAAATAGTCCCTAGGTAAAATAGTCCCTTCCAAGCCTCTTTTGGCTTGGAGCTCTGCAGCATGGTCTGCATCAGGTAAGCTTGCAGCATGGTCTGCATCAGGTAAGTTCCACTCTATGAGCCTGGCGCCTATGGCGCCAGGACTCACTCTCCATATGAGGCTGGCGCCACAGGCGCCAGGACCGCACCCAAACAGCCCCTAGCAGGGGTTTTTGGGCTTGCTAAAAATAACGTGATGCCTGCTTCCGTGGTTGCTGGACCTGGTCTGGTTCCCAGGGGGCAGGTCATCATGACAGCACTCCCCCCCAAGGCCCCTCCTAAAGTCGTTCTTCCCCATGGTTTTGGTTTGTCTGTGAAATTTCGGTGGAATCTTTTCACCAATCGAGGTGCATGCATGTAGTCACTAGGTTCCCAAGACCTTTCCTGTGGTCCGTAACCTTTCCAGTCGATTAAATAAAAAGGTTTTGACTTCACCATCTTGGAGTACAGGTTGTTCTTAACTTCAAATTTGGGTTCCCCGTCTATAAGGACAGGGTCTGGTGGCTTGGTTAGTCTTGTGCCTGGTTGTACTGGCTTCAAAAGTGACACATGAAAGACGGGATGAATTTGCATATTAGCAGGTAAGTACAATTTGACGACCACCGGGTTGATAATGGCCTTAATAGAGTAAGGTCCCAAATATCTAGGGTTAAAGGTCTGCGTTCCCTTGAGAGGTATGTGTTTTGTTGCCAACCATACTTGGTCCCCTATCTGGTACTGTGGAGTATCACTTCTATGCTGATCAGCATCT
The DNA here is from genome assembly GCF_040938575.1 of Ambystoma mexicanum. Taxonomy (NCBI): domain Eukaryota; kingdom Metazoa; phylum Chordata; class Amphibia; order Caudata; family Ambystomatidae; genus Ambystoma; species Ambystoma mexicanum. The sequence continues at coordinate 1,147,740,627 of NC_090933.1, forward strand.
TTCTTATATTTCTCCTTCGCCTGTTTTAAATGTACAGTTGCCTACTTAAAGGCTTGTGTAATCATAGCATGTAGATGGTCCACTGCAGGCATTTCTAAGTGTTGTGGTGAGTCAAGGTCTGAGGTTCGAGGATGGTGCCCATATAGGGTATAAAAGGGACTTTGTCCAGTTCCAGAATGTACTGAATTATTGTATGCATATTCGGCAATCCAAAGAATGTCCTTCCAATTACTCTCAGTTTGATGTAACATACAACGCAGGTATTGTTCAAGAGTCTGGTTGGTCCTCTCCGTTTGACCATCGGTCTGGGGGTGGTGACTGGTCGATAATCTCACGTCGATTTGCGCCAATTGACAACATTTCTTCCAAAAATATGAAATTAATTGACTGCCCCGGTCAGAGACCAACATGGACGGAAATCCATGTGTGCGAACAATGTTTTCGAGGAATTCTTTGGCCAGGATTGAGGCTGAAGGTAGTCCTTTTAAAGGAATAAAGTGGGCCATCTTGGAAAAAAGATCCACAATAACTAAAATGATGTTAAACCCATTACAAGGAGGTAGATCAGTAATAAAGTCGAATGATAAGGTGTGCCATGGTGTAGGCGGAATGTCTAAAGGTTGTAAGAGTCCAGCTGGTTTTTTCTTTTGACTTTTGTTTTGGGTGCAAATACCACAAGACATCAAACATGATTTAATATCCTTTTGCCAGGTGGGCCACCAGAATTGTCTTTTAATTTTAGCTTCAGTTTTTGCAATACCTGGGTGCCCCTCCATTAGGGCATCATGATAACGGGAAATGACTAGCTCTTGTAGTTCCTTGTGTGGCAGAAATAGTCATCCTTGGTAATAAGGCAGATCATTGGCGACAGAGTAGTCTGGGCCTTTCTTTACCCAGTCCTGCAGGGCTGTAGGATCAAAGAGTTGCTGGATCTTTACCTGAATGTCCTCTATTGTCTGTAGAGTAGTCATGCCAAGAATCCTTTGTTTGGAAATTATAGGTACTGGTTCTGGGTTCACTTCTGCCTCTCTCATCCCTATTCAGGATAAGGCGTCTGCTTTACCAATCTTACAACCTGGTCGATAGGTTATCACGAAATCGAACTCGGCAAAGAACAATGCCCATCAGAGTTGACGTGACGATTGGGCCTTTTTCTGTTTTTAAATACTGTAAGTTCCGGTGATCGGTGATCACAGTAATGGTATGCCTGGCACCGAGAATATAGTGCCGCCAAGCCTTGAAGGTGGATTTAATGGCTAATAACTCCTTGTCGGTAACTGCATAGTTTAACTTGGGTGCCGAGAACTTTCTGGACCAAAATGCTACTGGGTGAAGCTGGCTAGTTTCAGGGTCCTTTTGAGACAGGATAGCTCCCATGGCTAGACTGGATGCATCAGTTTCCATTATGCATGGAAGTTCAAGGCGTGGGTGCTTTAACACAGGTGCAGACATGAATTTCGCTTTCAGCTCTTGGAAGGCTTTTTCAGCTTTTTCAGTCCACATAAAGCGTTTATTTTTTCGCAAGAGTGCTGTGATGGGATGTACGACATGTGAAAAATCTGGGATGAATCTGCGGTAGAAATTGGCAAAGCCCAGCATGCTTTGTACTCCTTTAACTGAACTTGGTGATGGCCACTTAAGGATTGCGTCCACCTTTCGTGAGTCCATTCGGACTCCCTTTGGGGTCAGGGTATACCCAAGGAATTCAACTTCTGTGGCATGAAAAAAGCATTTTTCTAGTTTTGCATATAGTTTGTGCTGGCGCAATTTATCAAGGACTGCTCGGACGTGCTTCACATGATCAGATTCTGAAGAGGAGCATACTAGAATATCATTGATATACACGACAACACAAACGTCAATGAGTTCACGAAGGACATCATTCATGAAGTATTGGAAGGCTGCTGGTGCATTGCACAACCCGAAAGGCATCACCTGGTATTCGAATAACCCATACTTAGTGCGGAAAGCAGTCTTCCATCCGTCGCCCTCTTTTACATGTACCAGATGGTATGCCCACCAGAGATCTAATTTAGTGTATATACAAGCGTCCTTCACTTGGTCTAGTAGTTCAGGGATCAGAGGCAATGGGTATCGGTTCTTAACAGTTATCTGGTTCAATGCGCGGTAGTCTATGCACGTTCTGAGGTCACCTTCCTTTTTGGGCACGAAGAACAAAGCTGAAGATGCAGAGGACTTGGATGGGCGAATAAAGCCATTGGCAAGGTACTGGTCTAAGTATTGGCGTAGGTGAACGTTCTCAGGTTCCATAAGGGCATAGATCCTGCTACAAGGGGGTTGTGCACCGGGTATGAGATCGATTTGACAATCGTACGATCTGTGAGGAGGTAAGGTGTTTGCCTGTTCCTTTTGGAAGACATCCTGGAATTCTTGGTATTCTGGAGGTAGTTGCATGATTGCTGTGGTTACTGTGGCCAGGCCTGCGTTCTAATTTTTCTTTGGATAACAGGTTTGTGCACAATCCGGGAAGGTTATTCTCTTCTCTCGCCAATCAATACATGGATTATGTGTTTCCAACCAAGGTATCCTCAGTATTATTTGGAACTGTGGGGCTTTGATTAGATCAAACACAATAGTCTCTCGATGCCCATCCTGACCCAATAGTGTCATCTCTGCGGCGGAATGAGTTACAGGCCCAGAGGCAATTTCAGTTCCATCGACTGTGGTGATGACATCTGAGGTGGTTTTTCGGCAGAGAGGTAGATTCATCCTGGAAGCCAATTCATAGTCCACATAGTTTCCTATGGCCTCGCTATCAATGTATGCCCTTACTGCGTGCATACGCGATGGCTGCCCTGGATCTACGAGGACCATTGGTATGATGAAATGCGAGGTCTGAGTATCCTTCTTCAAGCTCGGCAAGCGGACCTCTACGATTGTCGGGCGTGGTGGTTTCCCGAGTCTGACTCCATATGGCTTTTATCAGCAGCTCCTACCACCTTCTTGGTTGTCTTTACAGAGCAATCCCGTAGAAAATGCCCAGAAGTTCCACAATATAGACACAATTGCATTTGCCGTCTCCTTTCTCTTACCTTCTGGGTTAAGGGTCCTTTAACCCCTCCGATTTGAATGGGTTCTGAAGCATCTGCTCCTTTGGGGTTAGTGTGGGTTTTGACCAACACCCGATTCTCAAATTTGGCTCGATCAGCTTTTCTGTTCTGAAGTCTGTGATCTAACTGGACCACTAAGTCTATATATTCAGTGCAGTCTTGAGGTGGGTTCACAACTTGAGCCAAGACATCCTTGAGTTCTCCCCGAAGTCCTCAATGAAATAACGTGATTCGTTTTACCTCAGGCCATCCAGTTTCCACTATCAACCTATTAAAGGTCGCGATGTAGGATAGAAGGTCCTGGTTCCCCTGTCGTAGGGACAAAGGTTTGTTGTCCAGGGCCTGTCCTTGGGAGTGCCAGGCAAACAGTCTTTCCATGATAGTTTGAAAGCCTTGAAAATGCCGAAGAATTGGGTCATCCTGAGTAACTAGTGGAATTGACCAATCAGCTGAACTGCCGCTGAGATATGACAATACAAAGGCTACCTTGGCTTGATCGTTTGGGAAGGCTCCAGGTCTGCATAAAAAGTGCAAGCGGCATTGGTTCATAAACACGGCGAACCTTTTGGGATCTCCGGCAAAGCGTTCGGTTGGAGCTAATGGAATATTTCCTGGTAGGTTTATTTGCACAGGGTTACTCGATAACACAGGAGCTGGATTTCCCCCGGAACCAGGTAGGGGTGCTTGTCCAGCCTGGCTTTGAAATAGTTGTCTAGCAAGGTCATCAGTTTGCTCCTTTGACAAAATCAGTTCTCTCCTAAGAGCATTGGTTTCTTGACGGGCGGAATGCACTTCAGCCCTCAGTTCCCCTAGTAATTGGGCCAATCGGTCAGTCTCTGAGGTATCCATAACACCCGGGTGCGAATTTGTGGGTAGGCTTTGCGTTCTGTTACGCTCACCTGGCTCCCACAGAGGCGTCGATCTGGACTGGACAGCTGCGGACTCCACCAACATGACGCTTAGTGCCGAGGTGACGGACTGGACTGGGCCACCTAGCTTCGTTTGCTTGGCACTTAGGAATATTCTTCTGTAAATGGAGAAAGGGAATTAACCACCCGTGGAGTTGAGCGTAAATTCCCCCACCCCCACTGTTCTCCCTACAGATCACCTTTGATGTCCCATCTTATAGTCTCACCTGATGGTTTGAAAAGATGAGCTCTCCATCCTGCTTTGAGCGCAGGGGCGCATTGATAACCAGTTGCTTCACTGGCTCGAAGGAATTGGTGAGTTCCAGAACAATATTGACTCCGAAAAGTATGTAGTTCGTAAGAGTTCACATGGCTGAATTTCACTCTTGTCCGATTCCTTGCAGTTTGCAGCTTGACCCCAGCGAAGAGTTTCTCGTGGTAGCTGACGAAGTTCAGGTAAGGATTTGGCTTATCCTACACAGTTCAATAAAATAAGGCAAGAATGTAACCTGTTGCTTGCTCCCTTATTCAGTTGTGGAGAGAAAATATGAAGTTCGGGGAATAATGCCTCTGGCGGTAAAATTAGGTAAGTCTATTGCGGCGATAAGAGTTCCCCTTGTTTCTGCCTTTGTCTCACCTTGTTGTCCTTTTGTTCCCCTTAGGGGCCGGGGTACGGCGAGGATGCAATGGAGACTGCGCCGACCCGTGAAGAGGAATAGTACCCCTGGCGGTAATCAGGTAAGTCTATGGGGGTAGTTACTATTGCCTCTGTTTATTCCCTTGGCTCACCTTTGCTGTTCTAGTGTTCCCCTTAGGTGCCAGAGTGCGGCGGGAACGTGCAGAAGGATGCGGTGGATCGTGAGGATGCTGCGAAGGCCGGCGAGTTCAGTGCAGCGCTGCAGCAGGCGAGGCGGCGCGAGTAAAATGCTTCTTTCTTCCAGCTCAAAGGCGCAGTGGATCCGGAAATCAGGTAAGGATCGAAGGTTTTGCTCTTATTCTAACCTTTTCTCCTTCTGTTTCTTCCTTTTTCTAGGAGCTGCAGACTCAAGGCGGGCGTGGCAGAAGACTGGATGCAGGCTTGCAGACACGGTGAGCGCTACGCTGCTGGATGCAGAATAACGCGAAGCGTGTGCTGCTCTTCGGGTGTGGTTTAAATAGCCTCCAAAGTAGTCCCAGGTAAGTATTCCTCCCCAGCCCCACCCGAGTAAAAAATAGTCCCTAGGTAAAATAGTCCCTTCCAAGCCTCTTTTGGCTTGGAGCTCTGCAGCATGGTCTGCATCAGGTAAGCTTGCAGCATGGTCTGCATCAGGTAAGTTCCACTCTATGAGCCTGGCGCCTATGGCGCCAGGACTCACTCTCCATATGAGGCTGGCGCCACAGGCGCCAGGACCGCACCCAAACAGCCCCTAGCAGGGGTTTTTGGGCTTGCTAAAAATAACGTGATGCCTGCTTCCGTGGTTGCTGGACCTGGTCTGGTTCCCAGGGGGCAGGTCATCATGACAGCACTCCCCCCCAAGGCCCCTCCTAAAGTCGTTCTTCCCCATGGTTTTGGTTTGTCTGTGAAATTTCGGTGGAATCTTTTCACCAATCGAGGTGCATGCATGTAGTCACTAGGTTCCCAAGACCTTTCCTGTGGTCCGTAACCTTTCCAGTCGATTAAATAAAAAGGTTTTGACTTCACCATCTTGGAGTACAGGTTGTTCTTAACTTCAAATTTGGGTTCCCCGTCTATAAGGACAGGGTCTGGTGGCTTGGTTAGTCTTGTGCCTGGTTGTACTGGCTTCAAAAGTGACACATGAAAGACGGGATGAATTTGCATATTAGCAGGTAAGTACAATTTGACGACCACCGGGTTGATAATGGCCTTAATAGAGTAAGGTCCCAAATATCTAGGGTTAAAGGTCTGCGTTCCCTTGAGAGGTATGTGTTTTGTTGCCAACCATACTTGGTCCCCTATCTGGTACTGTGGAGTATCACTTCTATGCTGATCAGCATCTTTCTTATATTTCTCCTTCGCCTGTTTTAAATGTACAGTTGCCTACTTAAAGGCTTGTGTAATCATAGCATGTAGATGGTCCACTGCAGGCATTTCTAAGTGTTGGGGTGAGTCAAGGTCTGAGGTTCGAGGATGGTGCCCATATAGGGTATAAAAGGGACTTTGTCCAGTTCCAGAATGTACTGAATTATTGTATGCATATTCGGCAATCCAAAGAATGTCCTTCCAATTACTCTCAGTTTGATGTAACATACAACGCAGGTATTGTTCAAGAGTCTGGTTGGTCCTCTCCGTTTGACCATCGGTCTGGGGGTGGTGACTGGTCGATAATCTCACGTCGATTTGCGCCAATTGACAACATTTCTTCCAAAAATATGAAATTAATTGACTGCCCCGGTCAGAGACCAACATGGACGGAAATCCATGTGTGCGAACAATGTTTTCGAGGAATTCTTTGGCCAGGATTGAGGCTGAAGGTAGTCCTTTTAAAGGAATAAAGTGGGCCATCTTGGAAAAAAGATCCACAATAACTAAAATGATGTTAAACCCATTACAAGGAGGTAGATCAGTAATAAAGTCGAATGATAAGGTGTGCCATGGTGTAGGCGGAATGTCTAAAGGTTGTAAGAGTCCAGCTGGTTTTTTCTTTTGACTTTTGTTTTGGGTGCAAATACCACAAGACATCAAACATGATTTAATATCCTTTTGCCAGGTGGGCCACCAGAATTGTCTTTTAATTTTAGCTTCAGTTTTTGCAATACCTGGGTGCCCCTCCATTAGGGCATCATGATAACGGGAAATGACTAGCTCTTGTAGTTCCTTGTGTGGCAGAAATAGTCATCCTTGGTAATAAGGCAGATCATTGGCGACAGAGTAGTCTGGGCCTTTCTTTACCCAGTCCTGCAGGGCTGTAGGATCAAAGAGTTGCTGGATCTTTACCTGAATGTCCTCTATTGTCTGTAGAGTAGTCATGCCAAGAATCCTTTGTTTGGAAATTATAGGTACTGGTTCTGGGTTCACTTCTGCCTCTCTCATCCCTATTCAGGATAAGGCGTCTGCTTTACCAATCTTACAACCTGGTCGATAGGTTATCACGAAATCGAACTCGGCAAAGAACAATGCCCATCAGAGTTGACGTGACGATTGGGCCTTTTTCTGTTTTTAAATACTGTAAGTTCCGGTGATCGGTGATCACAGTAATGGTATGCCTGGCACCGAGAATATAGTGCCGCCAAGCCTTGAAGGTGGATTTAATGGCTAATAACTCCTTGTCGGTAACTGCATAGTTTAACTTGGGTGCCGAGAACTTTCTGGACCAAAATGCTACTGGGTGAAGCTGGCTAGTTTCAGGGTCCTTTTGAGACAGGATAGCTCCCATGGCTAGACTGGATGCATCAGTTTCCATTATGCATGGAAGTTCAAGGCGTGGGTGCTTTAACACAGGTGCAGAAATGAATTTCGCTTTCAGCTCTTGGAAGGCTTTTTCAGCTTTTTCAGTCCACATAAAGCGTTTATTTTTTCGCAAGAGTGCTGTGATGGGATGTACGACATGTGAAAAATCTGGGATGAATCTGCGGTAGAAATTGGCAAAGCCCAGCATGCTTTGTACTCCTTTAACTGAACTTGGTGATGGCCACTTAAGGATTGCGTCCACCTTTCGTGAGTCCATTCGGACTCCCTTTGGGGTCAGGGTATACCCAAGGAATTCAACTTCTGTGGCATGAAAAAAGCATTTTTCTAGTTTTGCATATAGTTTGTGCTGGCGCAATTTATCAAGGACTGCTCGGACGTGCTTCACATGATCAGATTCTGAAGAGGAGCATACTAGAATATCATTGATATACACGACAACACAAACGTCAATGAGTTCACGAAGGACATCATTCATGAAGTATTGGAAGGCTGCTGGTGCATTGCACAACCCGAAAGGCATCACCTGGTATTCGAATAACCCATACTTAGTGCGGAAAGCAGTCTTCCATCCGTCGCCCTCTTTTACATGTACCAGATGGTATGCCCACCAGAGATCTAATTTAGTGTATATACAAGCGTCCTTCACTTGGTCTAGTAGTTCAGGGATCAGAGGCAATGGGTATCGGTTCTTAACAGTTATCTGGTTCAATGCGCGGTAGTCTATGCACGTTCTGAGGTCACCTTCCTTTTTGGGCACGAAGAACAAAGCTGAAGATGCAGAGGACTTGGATGGGCGAATAAAGCCATTGGCAAGGTACTGGTCTAAGTATTGTCGTAGGTGAACGTTCTCAGGTTCCGTAAGGGCATAGATCCTGCTACAAGGGGGTTGTGCACCGGGTATGAGATCGATTTGACAATCGTACGATCTGTGAGGAGGTAAGGTGTTTGCCTGTTCCTTTTGGAAGACATCCTGGAATTCTTGGTATTCTGGAGGTAGTTGCATGATTGCTGTGGTTACTGTGGCCAGGCCTGCGTTCTAATTTTTCTTTGGATAACAGGTTTGTGCACAATCCGGGAAGGTTATTCTCTTCTCTCGCCAATCAATACATGGATTATGTGTTTCCAACCAAGGTATCCTCAGTATTATTTGGAACTGTGGGGCTTTGATTAGATCAAACACAATAGTCTCTCGATGCCCATCCTGACCCAATAGTGTCATCTCTGCGGTGGAATGAGTTACAGGCCCAGAGGCAATTTCAGTTCCATCGACTGTGGTGATGACATCTGAGGTGGTTTTTCGGCAGAGAGGTAGATTCATCCTGGAAGCCAATTCACCCGGGTGCGAATTTGTGGGTAGGCTTTGCGTTCTGTTACGCTCACCTGGCTCCCACAGAGGCGTCGATCTGGACTGGACAGCTGCGGACTCCACCAACATGACGCTTAGTGCCGAGATGACGGACTGGACTGGGCCACCTAGCTTCGTTTGCTTGGCACTTAGGAATATTCTTCTGTAAATGGAGAAAGGGAATTAACCACCCGTGGAGTTCAGCGTAAATTCCCCCACCCCCGCTGTTCTCCCTACAGATCACCTTTGATGTCCCATCTTATAGTCTCACCTGATGGTTTGAAAAGATGAGCTCTCCATCCTGCTTTGAGCGCAGGGGCGCATTGATAACCAGTTGCTTCACTGGCTCGAAGGAATTGGTGAGTTCCAGAACAATATTGACTCCGAAAAGTATGTAGTTCGTAAGAGTTCACATGTCTGAATTTCACTCTTGTCCGATTCCTTGCAGTTTGCAGCTTGACCCCAGCGAAGAGTTTCTCGTGGTAGCTGACGAAGTTCAGGTAAGGATTTGGCTTATCCTACACAGTTCAATAAAATAAGGCAAGAATGTAACCTGTTGCTTGCTCCCTTATTCAGTTGTGGAGAGAAAATATGAAGTTCGGGGAATAATGCCTCTGGCGGTAAAATTAGGTAAGTCTATTGCGGCGATAAGAGTTCCCCTTGTTTCTGCCTTTGTCTCACCTTGTTGTCCTTTTGTTCCCCTTAGGGGCCGGGGTACGGCGAGGATGCAATGGAGACTGCGCTGACCCGTGAAGAGGAATAGTACCCCTGGCGGTAATCAGGTAAGTCTATGGGGGTAGTTACTATTGCCTCTGTTTATTCCCTTGGCTCACCTTTGCTGTTCTAGTGTTCCCCTTAGGTGCCAGAGTGCGGCGGGAACGTGCAGAAGGATGCGGTGGATCGTGAGGATGCTGCGAAGGCCGGCGAGTTCAGTGCAGCGCTGCAGCAGGCGAGGCGGCGCGAGTAAAATGCTTCTTTCTTCCAGCTCGAAGGCGCAGTGGATCCGGAAATCAGGTAAGGATCGAAGGTTTTGCTCTTATTCTAACCTTTTCTCCTTCTGTTTCTTCCTTTTTCTAGGAGCTGCAGATTCGAAGGCGAGCGTGGCAGAAGACTGGATGCAGGCTTACAGACACGGTGAGCGTTACACTGCTGGATGCAGAATAACACGAAGCGGGTGCTGCTCTTCGGGCGCGGTTTATATAGCCTCCAAAGTAGTTCCAGGTAAGTATTCCTCTCCAGCCCCACCCGAGTAAAAAATAGTCGATAGGTAAAATAGTCCCTTTCAAGCCTCATTTGGCTTGGAGCTCTGTAGCATGGTCTGCATCAGGTAATCTTGCAGCATGGTCTGCATCAGGTAAGTTCCACTCTATGAGCCTGGCGCCTATGGCGCCAGGACTGACTCTCCATATGAGCCTGACGTCATAGGCGCAAGGACCGCACCCACACAGCCCCTAGCAGGGGTTTTTGGGCTTGCTCAAAATAACGTGATGGCTGCTTCCGGGGTTGCTGGACCTGGTCTGGTTCCCCGGGGGTAGGCATCATGACAGCAGTTATGTCTGTACTGTGGAAGGTCAGGTCATTTCCTTAAAGAGTGCCCTGAGAAGCCACCGAGGAGGACAGTAGGAGCCATGGACAAGGAAGATACCATCAAGGAATCGGAAAACTCCCCAGCCCGGCAAGTGTAGGGGTCCACTTGTCGAGCGAAGAAAGCGAACTACAGACCTCCCATTTTGCACTATCTGTGGTCTTGATCAATCACTAGCAACCATCTCGGATGCACGCAGTAAGAGCGTACATTGACAGTGGAGCCGTTGGGAATTACGTCGCCCAGGATCTTGCAGCAAAGATGGGGCTTCCGTTACGCCCTAAATCAACCACCGACACTGTTACCACTGTCGACGGCACGGAAATAGCTTCTGGTCCAGTATCCCAATGCACTGCAGCTTTAACCCTTCTGTGCCAGGATGGACACCAAGAATCTATCGTTTTCGACCTCATTAAGGCACCACAGTTCCGGTTGATTTTGGGAATGCCATGTTTGGTAGCTCACAATCCTCGAATCGATTGGTGAGCAAAAGAATTGGCCTTTCCTGAGCCCTGCGCCCACAAATGTTATCACCAAGAGAAACAACCAATGAACACCAGAACCCACACGCTTGCGACAGTGGCAATCGGCACCCTACCAAGTGAATACCAGGACTTTCAAGATGTCTTGCAGAAAGAACAGGCTAATACCCTGCCACCGCATAGACAATACGATTGCCAAATCGACCTGATATCCGGTGCACAAATCCCTTGTGGGCAAATTTACGCACTCACGGAACCAGAAAACCAGCACCTGAAGGCCTATCTTGACCAATACCTGGCCAGCGAGTTCATCCGTCCCTCGAAGTCTCCAGCAGCCAGTCCTCTATTGTACGTACCAAAAAAGGAGGGGGACTTGAGAACGTGCATCGACTATCGTGCACTGAACCAGACTACCGTAAAAAATCGCTACCCCCTGCCACTGATCCCTGAATTGCTTGATCAAGTCAAAGATGCCCAAATCTACACAAAACTAGAACTGAGGGGAGCATATCACGTTGTCCGCGTAAAACAGGGGGACAAATGGAAAACCGCTTTTTGCACCAAATACGGCTTGTACGAATGTCAAGTAATGCCCTTTGGCCTTTGCAACGCGCCTTCTGCATTTCAATACTTCATGAACGATGTCCTACGGGAATTGATTGATGTCTGTGCTCTAGTGTACATTGACGATATCCTAGTGCATTCAGCATCAAAGCAGGACCACGTTAAACACGTCCGATCTGTATTTGAGAAACTCTGTCAACACCAGCTCTACGCCAAGCTCGAAAAGTGCTCATTCCACGTATCTGAGGTGGAATTTCTGGGCTTTATTCTCAGCCTGAATGGAATCTGAATGTATGTACTCAAGGTAGATGCTATCCTGAACTGGCCATCCCCAAATTCATTCAAGGGGGTTCAAAGTAATATGGGTTTTGCAAACTTCTACCGCCGGATCATCCCAGGATTTTCGCAAATCGTGCATCCCATTACGGCATTACGAAGGAAAAGCAACAAAAAGTTCCAGTGGACAACAGAAGCCGAGGAGGCTTTCCAGGAACTCAAAGCAAGATTCACATTTGCCCCAATCTTACACCACCCTCGCCCTGATCTCCCATACCTGGTGGAAACAGACGCCTCAAGCATGGCTATGGGAGCTGTCCTCTCACAAAAGGACCCCGAAACGGGCCAGTTATACCCTGTTGCCTTCTGGTTGCGTAAATTCACACCCCCTGATCTCAATTACGCTATCACAGACAAAGACCTCCTGGCCATTAAGTCAGCCTTTAAGGCATGGTGGCAGTACCTCTTGGGTGCCAGACACACAATCACCATAATAACTGACCACTGGAACCTCCAATACCTAAACACGGCAAAGGCCCAATCCTCACAACAACTACGTTGGGCTCTTTTTTTTGCTGAATATGACTACGTGATTACATTTCGACCAGGGGTGAAAAACGGGAAGGCCGATGCCCTTTCCCGTATGGGGGTGGACGAGCAAGGGTATCAGACCCCTGACCCAATAGCAATCATCCCGAGTGACAAGCTCCTAGGCATCACAGCAACCATAACTCAGAAAGAACTACATGAAGAAATCCAAAACCTGATGAGTCCGGAGCAATTACAAGCATGGAGTGCACAAAGAGAACATTACATGATAAAAGATCAGTTGCCCTACTTCAGGAATCGTTTATTCTTACCAAACCAAGAACTACGAGAACACGTCATGTCCGGTTATCATGATTCCATGATCGAGGGCCACCCCAGAATCGCTAAAGCTCTAGCCAAGGTAAAACAAAATTTTTGGGGCCCACGTGGTGTAAAGACATTATCCAATTCATCCTATCTTGTGGAGTGTGTGCTCGAAACAAGTCATCCAAGCAGAAACCGGCTGGGCTATTACAACCATTGGAAATCCCACCAGCACCCTGGCACACGTTGTCCCTCGATTTTATTACTGACTTACCACCCAGTCAAGGGTTTAAACCTATTCTTGTGGTCGTGGACCTATTTTCAAAAATGGCACATTTCATTCCTCTTAAGGAGCTCCCAAATGCTTCCACTCAGGCAAAGGTATTTCTTGAAGGCATTTTACGACTCCATGGGTTTCCTTCAGTTTTGGTCTCAGACCGATGTACTCAATTCGTATCTAACTTCTGGAGAAAATGCTGCACTATGGCCCAGATCGACATCCGGCTATCCACCAGTCACCATCCCCAAATGGATGGTCAAACTGAGAGGAAAACTCAGACGCTCGAGCAGTATCTGCGTTGCATGTTACACCAAGCTGAAGGAAGCTGGTTCGACCTATTATGGATAGCTGAATATGCTTATAATAATTCCCTACACACCAGCACTGGGCAGACACCCTTTTATAGCATGTATGGCAGGCACCCACGTACTTCTGAGTTGGACGTTCCTACAACCCTGGAAATGCCAGCAGTCAAAACCTTGTACACAACCATTTCTAAAACCTTTCAAATGGCAGCTGAACACCTACTTCAAGCTAAGAATCGCCAAAGAAGTTTGCTGATCAACACTGAGCAAAGGCCCCCAACTACCAAGTGGGAGACAAAGTCTGGTTGGCGTCTAAACACGTGTCCATTAAAGGAGCCCGAACTTTCCGTCCAAGATACCTGAGTCCATTCACCGTCACCTCCGTGATAAATGCTGTGGCGGTCAGACTAGCTTTGCCGTCAAACATGCAGATTCATCCTGTGTTCCACGTGTCTCTTCTTAAACCTGTTCAACCTGGGACCCGAGTAACAACGCCACCGCAGCCAGTAGTAGTCGCCGGGGAACCAGAATTCGAAGTCAAGGACATCCTAGATTCAAAGTATGTCAGATCCAAATTATACTACTTAGTAGACTGGAAGGGGTATGGTCCACAAGACAGGACATGGGAGCCTTGTGAGTACATCCATGCACCTCGCTTCCTTAGACGATTTCATCAAAACCATCCAACCAAACCAGGACCACACACAAGATCCACCTTGAAAGGGGCCTTGTGGGGGAGTGCTGTCATGATTCCTGCCCCTCATGTCCCCAGCCCTCCAAGATGTCAGGCTGGAGCCAGGCCACGATCACCTACATGGTCCTCAAGGGACTCTCCATCCATCCAAAAACCCACTTGGAGTCAGACTTGGCACTTGTGGCACCGGACTCACTCACTCCCATAGGATAACATTGGGGATTGGACTTGTGCATTGATAGGGACAAGATGGATGCCCCCACATATTTCGGTTCCCAGAAATGCATGCGCGGACTAGTCTTTTGGGTGTGGTTCAGACCAGAGACACCTGGGATATCCAGAGACTATTTAAGCCACACCCAGGCTGAGAAACATGCTTTGCGTTTTCTGCACCTGCAGCATGACACTCACCGTGTTCGGATCGGTCTCCAGTAGGCCTGCATCTTTCTTCTGCGCTCAGCTCCTGCAAGAACAGGAACACTGTTAGGAACAGCCTTACTGTGCGGCGCTTCTGCCCATCATTCATCGCTCCTTCTGTTCTGCGGGCACCTTCGGTGGTGTCATTCCCATCCCGGCACGCTACTTCCTAAGGAAAAGGGAAAAGAACAGAAAAAAGGCATTAGTAAGCATTCTGCAAATCTTTGCTTATTTTTTAAATGCTGTACGAGCTTCAAACGCTTACCTGAATCCCAGCCACTCTGGGGGAACTCTGTTTCCGGAACTTCTCATCCATCTGCAAGAGGGAAAAGACACTCCAGGTTAGTGTGGAAACATCTAGAGGCGCTGCATACCGTGCTTACCCACCGCATTTGTTCTTCATAACCGGCATCCACGCTGAAAATGTCGCGGCACCTAAAAGACACAGAAAAAGACCTCAGTTCAATGCAAATACGAAAGCGGTGCATCGCACTCTCACTCACCTTCAGCGCTACTCATCACAGCAGCACGCCGCCATCCCCGGACGCCGGCCATCATCTAAGGACGGAAAGGAACGAAGTTAGAGAACTGGTGAAAAGACTCATTATACTTACCTGTCAGACTCTTGCCAATGAAGTAACGAGGCAGCAACAAGCCCACATCAATCAACGCGCCCCTGCGCTGAAAGCAGGACAGAGAGCACACTATCCAAGAAAACAAGGTGAGCTGTGGATCAAAGGGAAGGGTTGGACCCCGGGGAACAAGGGGTTCAAACACACAGAGACAATAGGGAGTTAAACTCTACCAATCCTGTGTTTCAGGCCCAGTCTCCAGTCGAATAGCCTCCAGGGAAGGGTTCAAGGTCGTAAGAGGTCAGAACAGGCTGAGTGACGTCCGCGTGGATTCCAGGTGAGCGTTACACTCTGGGACATCAAGAGCACACCCATAGTAGATCTGAGGGATTCATAGTCAACCCTCATGGCCTCCATGTGTGCCTCTGCGTGAGCAGCAATTGATGCCAAGACACCATTTCAGCCCGGCGTGCCCTGTCTGAGGCCGCCATGCCCAGCCTGAGCAAGCAGGCCGTGGACTGTGCCGCCCGCTGCTGGAGTTCCACCTGCCTAGCAGGGGGGAGCACGGATTGGGCCACACGTTCCATGCTCTCAGCGATGTTATCAATTGCTGCCCCCTGGTGTTCTGAATTGGCAACCATGGCTTGCTCCCACTCAGTACACCCCACTGGCGCGCGGCCACCGCGCTGCTGGGCTTGACACCTGCGGGGCCCAAGGAGCCGACGTCCATGTTGGGTTGGCACCTCCCACGGCTCCAGGACTACATTCCTCCATTGACGTGATGCCCCGGCATATCAGCAACTGGTGTGGAGGGTGACCCTGCATCTCGATCCACCACAGGCAGAGGTCCCACCACCGTCTGGCCCCCCAGTGCATGTGTCACGGACAGAGGAGCATCCACATCAGAATCACTCACCCCTGACGAATGGACCCGATGCACATCCAACTCGACATTGTCGTCAGAGTGATCATCAGGGCTAGACTCATTACCAGACCTGGACAAGATGGTCTGTAACACAAGTGGGTTCTCGTGGTCTACCACCCCACGACCCCCACTTGTGCTGGGTTGCTGGTGTGATAGCAACCCTTTGCCTGGCATGACAACACCATCCTCTGGCTCCATTGCGTCATCATCTGAAAAGTGGAGAAAAATAAACATTAGTACACATGTCAGAAGCACATAACACACACACACACATAGACATCACATTGACAGCCAACACATGAAGCAGACATGTCACACACAAATGAGAACCTGGCATGCACCCAGTGGCCTTGATATGCAAACACATCCCAAAAGCAGTAATGGATGTGTCTAAATAGCAAAGCCTACACAAGTACAAAATGAAGTATATGAACTCCATCAGACACCACCTCTGTCAGGCACATGTCACAGGCAGAAAAGACAGATGGCAACTAAGAGATGAAACACACCATAAGCATTTCTGAACTGCAAATTGACCATTGCTGCAAGTGAATCCAAACACACAATGACACAACTAACATGCATGTAGACATGCATCACTAAAGCATCATCATCAATATAGCTCCATCCATCTGCAGCTCGGCCCGCACCAGGTGGCATGGGCCATGTAGATATAGTGAATGTAATAAGCAAAGCAAGGGCCTGCAACCAGGAATGAGGGACCATAATGCCCAGTACCATCTGAGCTGCAGGACATGAGGCCTCCACAACACCCCTCAGTGGTTGATTGAGCATTTTGGCTATGAATGAGCCCTATTCCATCATTCCTTGTGTAAAATCTCCACGCCCAGGACCCATCATATTAGCTAAGTGGGCCTGGGCATTCACATCCTGCACAACAGGGAACCTCCTGGATCATGCCAGTTCCACATAACGTGCGCAATGCTGAAATCTCACCAGCATAAACGTCAATCAAATACATATTAGTCAGTCAACACAAAACCTGCTAAAGACACATGTGTAAATGAACACTTTCACAAACACATAAGTGAGTACTCGCAATGTTACACTACACAACATTGAAGCTGCTTGCATATGTACATTTGCATTCAAAAACACCAATTTCCCCATACACCTGTATTGTGAACATGACCAGCATCCAATACACCCAAGCAGCAGCTACAACACTGCTTGCTTTGATGTATGTGGAAGTGCACACATACACACGTGAAAGAAGCTCCACAGTCATTACAACTCGATTGGCAGGCTACATTCAATCAGTGCCCTATGCCAGTTGGTATAGGCCGCAGATTGACCAATCAACTCATCTAAACAACGACTAGGGATTTCCAATAGTGAGTACATGTATCACAGGATGCACCTGTGCCCGTCGCATTCATGACAGAGAAGGGATGAAAAACTGACCATACATGCCAGGTCACTTTGACATTGCATCAGTGAGTAGGCATGTAGAACGGTGTAACACGGCTCAGAAGTGGGTTGATGCAGTGCAGAACATGTGTATGTTACCCACTATCTACATGAACAAGTACATTATGATGGCTATCAATAAACGTGAAGGCAGTGCAAGGGCAAGCTCAGGCATCACGTGCAATGTGCATGCAATGGGTTGCATGGCTACAAGCAACCCCCGCCCCTAAGTGAAAATGCAGGGAGGCATTATATGGCAGCGAAAGGGTGACCAGAGACCTGTGTATTGGCAGATAGCGTTGACTAGCGTCAATTGCATCATCTGAGTCAACTGACAACACAGCAGATGATAATGGGACAGTAAGCAGTAGACATGATGAACCCTCAGTAGTACACCCATGTGTGCAGAATCCACTACACCAGTTGAACAGAGTCAGTGGGCCTGAAACAGGGGAAGGCCTGTGCCCCACACAGACTGTGACAGCCTAAACATGTGTGTGATGCAGGACTGAGCCAGAGTGGCCGTGGAATGGATGATCAAATGCCATGAAATATAGGTCATCCTGTACACGTACTACAATGATAACCCAGTCAAGGACACATAGGGGCATGCATGGAATACACATGGAGCATGAATGGGCACTCATGTCCCTGCGGAGCATCTGCCATCTGCACAGTCCAAGTGAGACACCCTGCATGAAGGACAGAGGATCTACCCCACTGTATGTGTCTGGCAGGTTGGCTGGTGGAAGTTTGCATGTACACAGGAGCCTTGAACAGGCCATTGCAGTATGCCAACATGATGCACACCAGTGCCATGGTGAAATTGGGGTGCAGGGGGGTGGAGGGACAAGGGAGCATGCCTACTTGGATTACCCGCATGCAGGAAGAAGACACATGTACGTCAGTCATGCAATGACATAGTCACAGGGCTGAGAGGAAAGACACCCAAGGCTACATGCAGAAGGGCCAGTGAGCTGGAACATGGACCGGAGGGGCAGCCGGGTGACTAGCATGTGAGTAGGGTGCAAGTGTGGTGATGAGGACAGTCCCTCGTCTGCTCTACTTGTCCAGCATCCTGAACAGCAGGCATGCATCAGTGAAGCATTGCATGACTTGCACATGAGAACCATGACATGTAGTGGCAGTCAAGCACAACAAATCACACAAGCAAACCACACATGGCCTCGACAAACACGCGACAACACACACTGGACGGGGCATCAAAGTCCAGCCGGTATGCCATAATGACTGACTCGTGCGAAGCGAGGTCTTCCTCCTCAGGTGGTGGCCAACTGCCAGTCACCAGAGTCATGTTGTAATTAGAGGCATGCTTCGCTTTAGTACTGCATTTGAGGTCATCCCAACGCTTTTTGCACTCTTGAGCTGCGTGCACCTCATGTCCGAATGCACTCACACAATCCGCAACTTGGTTCTAGTGAGACATACGATGGGCAGCTGTAGTGTGACAATTCAGCCCAACTAGCATATCATGGTTGTGGTCCCGCACGTAGTCCACAAGGAAGTTCAGTTCCTGCACGCAGAAAGGCTTCTTCCTCGACGTGCCGGAGGGCAGAGCTCTGTCTGGGGTACCAGCCTCTACTGCAGGTGCAACCTTCCTTCTCTTGGACAGTGGTCCAGACCCTGGCTGGCAAATGCCACCCTGATCAGTATGGGCAGTGGCGCTGATGGATTGAACCGAGGGAGTGGCAGGTGGAACAAGGACGGAAGCCCTGACTTGCGTCAGTGGCTGCTGGGTGCCCTGGAATGGACCCTGCGCAGCAACATCCACTGTGCCAGGGTCATTGTCGGGACTGTCCTGGATGGTAGACTCACAATCGTGGTGGTGTCGGCTGCATCTGCCTATGCACTTGCCAACACCCGGCTGGTCGGGTCAGCAGATGACATTACTGCCCCATAGACACATGCCTTGGTCAGGGCAGCCCTGCGTGCACTTACGGTGTGCCTCCTGACCTCCTGGAAATCTTCCTGGGACTCTTCAGTTGCCAACGCAACCTGCGCTGGCAGACCCTGAGCCTGGGTGGTGGTGTCCACAGCTGCACCTGCAGCTACCACTACCCTTGGGCCCGTGGCAGTCGATGAAATGGACTGCCGGGTCACATGGGCGCCAGTGCCAGATTCAAGAACTGCATCTCCTGTAGCCGCAGGGGGTGGTGGCATGACTGCACCAACATGTGGCACAACATCGTGCTGAACTGCTGCACCCCTGCCTCTTCCCCCTCTGCAGCCACCCTGGACACCCTGGAGTCCCCCTACTCCCTGGTCACCCCGGCTACGTCCCTGACCACACCTGCCACGTGGAGTATGCCCAGCTGAGGCACCCCTCACCTTTCGTGTCCTCCCGGCCATGGCACAGATGTAGTAGTGCCAATCGGAGGTGTACATCACAATTGTCCTGGGCAATTGGGGTAAAGGGGGTGGGATACAAGATGTTAACAGCACCCCTGCACCTGCAAGGCTGTATGTGACCCCGGTGATAAAGTGACGGGTTTACGCAACTCTCAGACACCCCAAAACTGCAGTAAAACGGAGCACACAACCCCTGGTAGCCCAGGTGTGTGGAATTAACCTCCCGCAGTACGCGGTGGCACCCAGGGACATGAATAACACGTACACTAAAGACTACGTGATAATGAAAAACACGCGTAGCCGATACCCCCGCCAAAAGAAGAGATACGTCCTTGATCCGCTGTGAAGTTGTGATGGTGTGCGAAACAACACGAAGTAGCAACACACACATCGGTCTCCATGAAAGGCATGTACAGTAAACTGCTGTCCCCGCCACCTTTAACCCATGCTGAGGGAAACGCCTGTGCGCGTCACTTCACTTACGTGCTAAGGGCCTTTCCTCGAATTACACGCAGTGACACCCGGACGTGCAGTTTTTGCACATGTACAATCAACATGCACCCGTGTGGAGGGAAACGCCCGCATGCATTACGTCACAGACGTGCTTATCCGCTAAGGGCCTTTCTTCGAATTACACGTTGACGTACAGTTTTTTCACGTGCCAAATCACTCCGTATCAAGCTGGCCACGCGACGACACACGGAAGACCATGCTCCTGACCAGAAGGCCATTTTCCTGCCCCCCCAGTGCCCCGAGCATGCTCCCACATGCAATATGCTTCTGCTTGCCTGCCTGATGGCCACATGCCCTGCTATTTGGTGCCTGCACGTCATCCATCTGCAGGGGTCCAGTTGCTGTGACCACCCCTGTTGGAATAGAAGACTGCCGACTGGCATCCGATCACTCCACAGCCCAGCCCCAGGACCCAGTTGCCTACCCACACCTGCCTCGGGGGTTGCCATGTCTGATACAACACCATCTGGCACCAGTGGCAACCCCCCAGCAGAGAGGCAGAGGGCTGCCAGGTTCACTGCCAATAAAGTTGGCATCCTGGTGGAGCAAGTCCTGGGGCATTATCATGCCACCTTTGGAAGTTCACACACCGACAATGAAGGACGGAAGAGGATCTGGAGGGAAATTGTGGCTGCCATCAACGTGGAGGGGGTGGCAGCCCGCGACATGCAACACGTCCGGAAGCGCTGGGAGGACTTCAGGTCCAGGACGCTCAGCAAGGCCCGGCACCTC
The DNA here is from genome assembly GCF_040938575.1 of Ambystoma mexicanum. Taxonomy (NCBI): domain Eukaryota; kingdom Metazoa; phylum Chordata; class Amphibia; order Caudata; family Ambystomatidae; genus Ambystoma; species Ambystoma mexicanum. Next base: position 1,147,761,358 of record NC_090933.1, read on the forward strand.
TTGAAGGCAAAGCATGCAGAAGGGTGCCGGGTCTGCCTTACCAACATCCAGATGAGGGTCCAGGAACGCATACACCCAGAGCTCCACCTCCAGATCCTTCAGAGGCAGACCCGTCCGGAGTCAAGCGGTAAGTGTCCATGCGTACTGATTGGACGCTGTGCAGGTTGAGGTGTGGCAGGAGTGTGCAGGTTGCACATATGTCTTGGAAGGCCCATGTGTGGATGTGTATGTATAGGGACATGAGCTTGCCACATGTGATTCCGGTCATGTGTGAGGCACATCAATGGTCTATGTGTTCAAATGCATGGTGCCCAAATGCATGTGTCGGTGCAAACATGTTTACATTTCTGTGTATGTACTGTGGCATGGTTGTGGTGTGACACATGGATGCTGGTTCCACCTTCATGTATGTGCACAATGTACGTGTGTGTGTGTGTATTTGACATGTGTGCCACTGTGATACACCATGGATGCATGTGACACCGACATGTAGGAGGCTGATTGGCAGATGTGACATGGATGGCGATGATTTCACTGCGACAGGTGGTGGAGATGCACAGATGCATGTATGTGCGGTGGTGTGTGTGCATTTGTTCGGCACTCCCCGTGTTGCATGTGACATCAGGCTAACGTTTGGATGCTCATGCTGTTGTATGTGTATGGATGGTGCTGCCTGCTGCAACATTCCTATTAATTTGCGCATGTGTGTGTGTTAAAATGATATGTGTGTTGGGGAGTGTGATGCCATGTGTGAAGTTTGAGACTGCCACTCATGTGCAACTGTCATGTGTGTATCAGACCATTGTACAGTGCCCTGATGCCTGTGTTCTGTCTCTCCCTGTCTGCAGTGTCAACTGATGAAGAGGGCGGAGACGGTGCTGTGGAGCACAGCGGCAGGGATCCCACCGCCAGCCGGAGACACAAGGCCCAGCTCCCCTCCCATGTTGTCATCTCGTCGGGGAGTGAGGAGTCTGGTGCTGCGTCCACGGCCGCAGCTGCTGAGGGTAGGTCCAAGAGGCAGAGATCGGAGGTGGACTCCTCGGCAGCAGAAGGGGCAGCTGAGACCCCACCAGGGCCTATGGAGGAAAATGGCACGGAGTCATCCAGGTTGGTGCGGGGTTTGGTTGAGGAGGAGTCTTGAGGGGGAGATTCCACTGGTGCTAGTGGTGCAGTCCAGGGGCAGTGACAGGAGGCAGCACAGGCAGCCGTGGAGGTGCCTGTGTGTAATCCTGTCCCCGATCCTGTGGCTGCATCATCCGGCACCAGTAGGGATGCCTTTGTCCAGACCCGTTTTCAGCAAGGGGATCCACTAACAACAACTGGCCTTCCTCTCCCTGCGCATATGGCAATCTGTGACCGTGTTGAGCCTGTCCTGGCTGTGGTGGCATTGCGTCAACCTGGCATTCAGGATGACGTGGAGGGTTCTCGTGAGGATGCTCCACGTTATTTCAGATGCCTCGTTGACCGCGTCAAACTACTAGGACAGGTCACCGGTGCTGGGTTCCTCCATGTGCTGGACCTTCTACCGACCCCCTCCTCAACTGAACCCCCTATGCACTAGTCGTCGTCCGTGCCATCTTCCTGCCCAAGTATCACCTGGGCACCCTGTGGAGCTGCCTCTGACCCAGCAGCCAGGCTGGTGGAGGACACATCCCTGCCACAGTCGGGAGTTGGAGGTCCAGCAGGGGGGGGCAACCCCAACAACTGGACCCCAGCAGGAGGAGGACATGCAGGCATCAACAGGCAGGGCACATGCATGGCAGCAGCAGGCTCAAGGTGGGAGTGATGATGGCTCGGGTCCATCAATATCAGAGGGGCAGGTATCGGCCGGAGGGCAGGAGGACTCTGGATTGGGAGTGTCTTCCATGTGGCAGCGGTTGGGCCAGCAAATAGATGCAGGGCAGCGGTGGGCAGAAGAGACACGGCTCACTATGGTCAGGGCGGAGAACTCCATGCGCAAGGCGTTGAGGCGGGCTGAGTGCCTCGAGGATATTCAAGGGGGTTGGAGGTGGACATTGCTTTATCCCTGCGAGACCTCGGGGTTAGGGAACATGCCCGCCTCCAGGACGTTGAAGAGGAGTTTGCTGATGCCCTGGCCTGGGACATCAACAAGTGAGCCGTTGGACTTGCCCGCCGCCTTTGTAAATAGTTCTGTAGGTGTAAGTTTCCTTTCTATTTTTTTTTTCCTTTGGTGCGCATGGACTATGCCCCACCTTTTTGTATATAGTTATGTATTAGGTAGGCTTTTTGGTAGGTTTCCTTTGGATTGTTGGGCTCATGGACCCTGGATTTTTAGATTGTATATAGTTCTGGACTGGATTTGACTTCATTGAATTTTTTTTTTACCATGGAGCAATGGTTTTCTTAATTTTTTTAACTTTGGATTTGGTTTAATGGACAAACGCTTTGGAGCCATTTTAATTTGGATTTAATTGGATTCAGCATTCACATTTTTTCATTCATTTTGGACATCCAGGCTTTTGTTTATTATTTCTTTTCTTGTGTGATTTTCTTTCATTCCTTCAATTTTGTATATAATACATTTTTGTTTCATACTTCATTTGTGTGGTATTCTCTCCTTGGTTTCGTGCATGTCACGATGTGGATTTTCTCATTCACGTGCCCCCATTGTGTGTGTCTGACGGACATGTATTGATGTGCATACTTTTCATTTGGGTTCTATCATGACATGGGGATTTCAATGTGGAGTGGATGGAATGCTTGGTTGAGTGTTTGGACTGGGGTGGCGTGGGGTGGGATTTGGGTGGCCAAACGGGCCATGAGTGTGGATCATGATGATGTGTCGGGTGGGGGACATGAGTCGGGGCCTGCTGGCAGGTGCCCGTCAATGGTGGGTGGGTGGGGGGACATGAGTCAAGGCCTACTGGCAGGTGTCTGTCACTGGGGGTGGGGTGGGTGGACATGAGTCGGGGCCTGCTGGCAGGTGCCCGTCACTGGGGGTGTGGTGGGGGGACATGAGTCGGGGACTGCTGGCAGGTGCCCGTCACTGGAGGTGGGGTGGGGAGACATGAGTGGGGCCTGCTGGCAGGTGCCCGTCACTAGGGGTGGGGTGGGGGGACATGAGTCGGGGCCTGCTGGCAGGTGTCCTTCAATGGTGGGTGGGTGGATGGGTGGGGGACATAAGTCGGGGCCTGCTGGCAGGTGCCCGTCAATGGTGGCTGGGTGGATGGGGGACATGAGTCGGGGCTCACAAGTGCGCTCACAGATGCATGGTGCCATGTGGGCTGCCTGCAGGGCATGGTGAGGGTTGTAGGGTAGTCCCCTGTGGTGTGGGCTGCCTGCAGGACATAGGGAGAGTGGAAACTGCACACCCGGGAGGGCCCATGATACCAAATTGCGTGTGAAACTCCCCGCATACCCACAAAATACACATACCCCGCTCGCCCAAGGCCTGTCGCGTGTGGAACTTCCCACGCACCCCCGAAATACACATACCCCGCTCGCACAAGGCCTGTCATGTATGAAACTTCCTGCGTACCCCCAAAATACACGTACCCCGCTCTCGGCAGGACTATCACGTGTGAAACTTCCTGCGTACCCCCGAAATACACGTACCCCACCCTCGCCAGGACTATCGCGTGTGTAACTTCCCGCGTAGCCCCCAAATACACATACCCCGCTCTCGCCAGGACTATCGCGTGTGAAACTTCCCGCATACCCCCGAAATACATGTCCCTTGCTCTCGCCTGGAGTATCGCGTGTGAAACTTCCTGCGCACCCCGAAATACACGTACCACGCTTGCACAAGGCCTATCGCGTGTGAAACTTCCTGCGTACCCCCCAAATACACATACCCCGCTCGCACAGGGCCTATTGCATGTGAAACTCCCCGTGTACCCCCCACATACACGTAACCCGCTCTCGCCTGGAGAATCGCATGTGAAACTTCCCGCGAACCCCCGAAATACACGTACCCCACTTTCGCCAGGACTATCACGTGTGAAACTTCCCATGCACCCCAAAATACGCACAGGCAGCCCATCCACTCTCCCCATGCCCAGCAGGCAGCCCATTCACCCTCCCCATGCCCAGCAGGCATCCCATCCACCCTGGCCATGCCCCACAGGCAGCCCACACCACAGGGGGGACTTTTTCCATGCAATTTACCTGTCGTGAGCAGGGTACGCGGGGAGTTCTACATGCGATAGGCCTGGCGCGAGTGGGGTACGTGTATTCCGAGGGGTGCGTGGGGAGTTTTACACGCATTTTCGCTTGCGCGAGCAGGTTACGTGTATTCCAAGGGGTGCATGGGGAGTTTTACACGCGATGGGCCTGGCGCGAGCGCGGTACTTGTATTCTGGGGCGTTTTCGTGGTTGGGGGGCTGTATGCTGGTCCACTGGCCTTTGCGCCATGTACTGGATTTGTGCAATGTTTTTGGCGCACAGGGCGGATTTGGGGGCGTAACTGGCACTGCAGCAGGGTCGCTGCTCCACACAGCACTGCGGCTCCTTATGGATGTATTAATCCATGAATACGCTGTGCGCCTAAATGGGTTTTGGCGTATGCGGCTGGTGTAGACTGCTGCACGCGCACTCTGTGCGGCAGCCGTGTGCGCCACTTGTGCGCCGAATTGTATGAATTACCCCCTTAGTTGACTTTAATATTCAAGTATATATAGCAGGGTAAAAGCAGGAAGCAAATGAGGGATTGCTCATGGGCAGTTGGGCATATCTCGTAGGATCTAATTAAATGCCAGGAATACAGCAAGGGAAAGTAACATTTAGCAGTATAGCTGCACGCAGATTTCTAAAAAGCTGTCTCACATCTTCAAGTTTCAGAGAGGAGGGGCTGATGTAGCATGCTTGATGCATGGCAATCAGACAAGCTTCTGACAAGGAAATGGAATCAGATGAACCCCGACGTTTCCAGAATGCATATGGCGCACTCTCCTAAAGTTTCAAATTAATCAGCACTTCATGAGGCGGTTTACCTAGGTAGAGTTTACGCAAAGGATGAAACTGCATATTCCACATGTTACTTCAACCAATTAGTGTTCATAACCATATTGCCAGTTGTTGGTTTTCTTTGGTCATTTTTGGATTTGTGAAAATACAGTGCATGCTTCAAATAAATGTTTTAAAAAAGACGACCCTAGACCATATTCTGAACTTAAAGACTGGATGCGTATTTAAGCAACATGGTACCCATATTTCAATGTATACCATTTTTTCCTTCTTTGTCCTTTTTGGATATGCGGAAATGGAAAATGTGTTCTTCATTTGAAACCAAGGACCACTTGTGAAATACAAGAAAGGTAGCTGGCTGCCTTCTCTCGAAATAACACGGCATGATTACATGTTCTGTGGTTTTACCACTCTGAGAGTCTGCAGCCATCAGAGAGGCACAGCTCCACCTCACTGATGAGGCCCAACAAGGCTGAAACACGTGTATGCGGTTGCTGTTGATACTCTTGTTCAAAGGCGGTTTGCCTGGCACATTGGTGCTGCACTGCCCTTGTGGGCGGGTCAAAGACTGATATGCAAATGGATATTCTGCCTTTGTGAAAAGTACAGTGAGCTAAAAGCGATGGCTGCGGACTCTCACAGTGGGTAAACACCACAGAGCAGGTTATCATGCCATGTTCTTTCGAGGGAGGAGCGTTTTTTAAACTTGTGTAATAGTTGGAGGCCATTCCACATGTCCACTACACTATATGGGTCTTGGTTGCCTCATTTCTTAGTTTATGCATTCCCGTTGTGGGCAGTGGTGTCTTAGATACATCATAGAAGTACAATAAAGCGGTATCTCTACAGTCATTATTTGTTGGTTGTGTGTTCAATCATTGATTGTCTTTTGGCATTTGTACTTCCCAATCGGACATGCATGTTGAAAGGCTCTTGCTCAGTGTTCAAGTGTGTTGTTGAAGACTGTCTGTAAGGTAATTTGCACCTGGCACCTCCCCCCATGAACAGTATACCTTCAGTCCCTCGAGGATTCTTTAAGGCTGAAGAGGCATTCTGGGCAGTTAGGTGTCCAGACCCTTTCTACTGGGGTGGCCCATGTTCAGCACTGACCTATGCAGAGGTGCATGAATTACGAGCGCACACACACCTAATGATCATAGTTTGGGATAATGGGGTGGCCCCAGGGGTGCCCAATCAGATTCCAGTGGTAGCACATGCCACCCCAGGCCACGCCCTGGACATGCCTCGGGTTCTGAGGACTCTCACCTGGACTTCCTTTCAGACATTCGCACCGTCGTAGTTGAAGAAGGAGCCATCCAAGATAGAAGGAAGATGTGTCCCCTAAATACTCCCAAGGATTATTAGGAGTGACCAGTGCAGTGGACCAGGAACCGACCAACTACTCCGTAGTAGATCTTCTGGGTCAGAAGAGCAGCCCCTTAAGTGGAGTATCTGTCCACGGGCCCTTTGCAAAAGCCTCACAGCAACCCGGAGGGCCAGACCTGCGAAGCGCCCTGTTCACCCATACTGAACCAGTCACTCCATGTTGCCCACATCCTCAATGAGAGGGAAGGTGCTGGTTCTGGTATCTGCATTTCTTCAACCAGCCGAATTATTGAATTGCATCTCCACCAGCCTAAGAATTGTGTCCTAGCAGAGCCTGTCAACTGCCAGGGCTGAAGCATCTGCACAATGCCAGACCTCCAACCGGACAGCTGTAGAATCATTGGCTGATCCTACCGAGAGGTTACCACACGGCTCACCCCCTTGATCACCACTTTACTCCTGCCCGCTGACTAAACCCACTTGCGACTGCCCCAACCTGCAGCACTTGAACCGTCAATGTTCTACCAAAGTGAACACCTGCATTGACCCCTGATAGACGCATGCTTGCTGCCACGGCCTCCGCAATTGCACGTGCCCAACTGAGCCTGAACACCTTGCATAAATGTTCAACCTGGGTCTGATGCGTCAGCCCACCAAGAACCAAATCAAGGTAATGTGACACTGAACTGCCCACACTCTCACCCCTTCGGTCCACTTGAGCCTTAGAGACTGGTTAGGTCATGATCATCCCTGTCTTCACCAAGGTATCCTTTTTGCTAATACCTTACCTACTGTCACTGGAACTAAGTTCGAAGTGCTACTTTCTCCAGTCTGTCGAATCTTCACTGTCTTTCCCCTGGGGTGGGTTTTTGGACAGTAATCTCATTTCGTTATACTTGCAGATGATGTGTTTTATTAAAGTGTTTATATTTGCATAGAACCTTGATTGGACATTCCCTTTATTTTTGACTGTGATACTTTGTTGTTTGGATCACTACAGGTTCACCTTCACACTCCTATTAGGAGTATAGCATGTCCTTGGCCCACGTTACCACAAAAGGCAAACGAGGTATATATCTTAAGTGTCCCCGTTTTATCTTAATGATTGCATTGTGTTTTGGTTTGCAGAAGTGTGAGGGCTGGTCGAGCCATTTTGTCCCTGCTCACCATTGTACTCCTCCGAGGCAGAATGCAATTCATCACACTGGCCTCTGCTTGGTGTATCCTCATTTTATAAGGATTGTGAAGTGGAAGTGGGATGCAGTGATAATACTATGATTGCATTTTGGTAATCCTCTCTGTACTGCCATTCTTCCTGGTCTCATTCCTGTTTTGCCTTATATGATCAGTTGCACACATAATTGGTGCACCCAAGCACCCTACAATACCTAATTCAATCTATTGACGTGGACTACGGTCCCCGAGGGCGTTCAACCTACCAGCGCTTTGAGGTCATACGAATGATATATAGAGCGCTATATAAATGCCAAATAACATAACATAACATTGTATGGTCACGATTGGGAATGTGTTCCAGCCCTGTTTGTGGTTTGTGACCGTGTGGGGCAAATGCGATGCACTGAAGAGCACCGCAAAAGCTCCACAGACATCAGCATGACACACTTCACCCAGGTGGAAGTAAGAGATGCGTCGCAGAGGCTGAACCAGGTGTCCGGTTATTGTACTGAGGGTGAGGGTGGCCGTAAGATGCTTGAGGAAGACTGGTTGAGAGCCTCAGAATGGGAAAAGCAAGGGGACCCCCCCCTGCCCGAAGCACAGGGGGAGTTAACGCAAAGAGCAGCCTGCAGAAGTTGGCCTTCTACAGACAGCCTAAAGCAATGTCGTTCTTTGTAATGCCACAAACAGAACCCGATCCTTAAGATTATTTGCGCTTCTGAAGACTTCATTTGCACAGTGTTGGATTGCCAAGTGGGTGTGACGTTGCTCTCTAAATAAGGAGCAATCTTGGGAACTGGGTTCCAATACCACCTCCACCAATGCCTTTTATTAATTGGCCTTGGGTATTTTTTAAACATTTTACTCATGCAGAACTAAAGAGATAAAATAAGCAGACTCGTAACTTGGATGGCTGAGTGAAAAGCCTATCAAGGTTTAACAATTCCCACTCTATGTAAATCCCACTGGTTTCAACATCCTTGCAATCCAATGCCAATTTTATTTTAATTTTTACAATACCAGATTCAGTCCAGTATGCTCACATCCTTTGGCCCTGAGGGGCACTCAAATATCAAATAGCAACCTCACACCAGGGTGCTGCAAAACAAAGTCCCTTTGAAGTTGCAAATGATATGATAGGTTATTTAGAACGTGCTTAATACCCAGAGGTTTCTAAGCGCATACCCGGGGATCGAACCTGTGTTGCTCTGTGTCGTCTTGCTTCTAAGGTGAGCACGTTGGCCCTGAACTATCCTCCTGAGACTGCAAGCTTGGGAAGCTGTCTGAATTAATTTGGTGAATGCACTGGACCTGAGAAATGATTCTAACATCTTGCTTTTCTGTGGGTCTCTCTCCGCTTCCTGTCCCCTCCCTTTCCTGAAGAAGACGGCACTCATGGTTTGATGCAACAAGGCATGGGTAACGTGTTCCAGAAAAGGGGATTGGACCCCTTACAGCAGTTTTGCTGCAGCCGAATCCCCTCTGACCTCTTTTACCTTCATAGATGAAGACATACTTGTTGGAAGTGCAGCCCATTCCAATGCCCTCTGCCATGGAGGTGAAGGCAGGTGCATACCAGGCAGACAAGAGCTATGTCCCCTACCTTTCCCCAGGGATCATTGGAGAGGAGTGTTGTTTGAATCCAAGCCTTCTCCCTGGAGGGTAGGGATCTCCAGTAGGTGTCAGACAACCTCCCTTGTCGGGAGTGAAGAGTGTGTTTTGCACTTGTGCACTTGCTCCATCAATAAAAGGTCTAGCAACAATGCCAGTTTGTACTATTTAGTTGTGCTGTATTTTTTGAGTGGGCTGAGTGACATACCATCATGAGTATTCCCTGGGGGTATACAGTCCATCACACTTTGACATCCTACAAACAACAGGGATACATGAAGTAGGAACAGCCGTTGACGTAGCTCGCAAGTTTTAGTGCACACTGAATGGCAAAATTACTACTGCTCTGCAGACATTCAGGGATGAATAATCGTTACATCACCTACTCAGCTCCACATTACAACTAAACTAGTAGTAATCAGAATCATAAAACAGACGCAGCCTCATGGGTGTACCTCCTTTGCCTGTTGTGGTAATGTGGGCCAAGGACAGGCTATCCTCTCAAGAAGTATGTGAAGTGATCACAGTAGTAAATCAAACAGAATAGTAAAAAGCCTCCAAAATAAAATTGTTCAATAAAGGTTAATGAAAAATACAGATATATTTTAATTAAACAATCAGAAAATGCACATGACAAAATTAAAAACACCAACAAAAAAATCACTCCCGTGGAAAGAACACAGAAAATGCTGAAATTGTATACAATAGCACTCTGGCTACTTGAGCAGGGTTGAGATGAAAGTACTTGCAATAATGTCATAGTTGCAAAAGGGGGGTTTATCAGTCACTGTGGTCCCAAAAATTAACCAGGGGTATGAGCTTCTCAACAGTACCTGCTGCTTGTTATTGGGTGGTTAAACAGAGTTGAACCGGTTTAATATTCACTGTCCTTGCAGGTTGAACTTCGTTCAAGGTCAGCGAGTCACGCTGGATCAGATGTCAAGTCGGTGTCGAGTCAGTTTCAAAGTTAGGCTCTGTGCTGTTCACTGAGGCGTCCAAGCAGTGCAGGCCAAAGCGTTAACCAGGGTTGTTTTCTAAGGTTGTGCTGGTTTGAGACAAATGGTTACCATGGGTTTGAGTTGGGTAGAACACTCTCGTGGCTTCAAGTGGTTGTAGTTGAGGTTTGAGTCGTCAATACAAGCTCCTGATGGTTTGAGGTGTAGTTGTTTTAGTTATTATTTAGTAGTACAGATTGCAAAAGGACATACAGGAGTATTTTCCAGTTGGGGAGTGCAACTTGTGATTCATGGAGTATTTTGGACTACAACCTCACCAACATGTATGCTGGCTAGGGCTGATGGGATCTGTAGTCCAAAACATTTGTAGACCCAAAGGTTGTAGACTCCTGATAAGTGTAGCGACAGAGAAGCCCCCCCATATTGTGAGGGTGTGTTTTAGATCGTTTAAGGTATGCTGTTGCATTCTGTAAATGTTGTGGCTTAACAACACATAGTAGTGGCATATTATGGTATGCATCACCCATAAATCTGCCAATGGGAACCACTGCGCTATTTTTGTCTCTTGACATAACAGCCAACATCTGCCCCATAGCACATGTAATTATAATCAATGACTCAGTAATTTTCAACTTTCAATGTTGCCTTGTATGTACACTACATTGAAATAAAGTACCAATCAGAAAATAATGTAGTCCATAATATATACACGATTACTGTTGTATTCTATGTACACTACAATGAAATGCCTTGGATACTCAACTCCTTCACTGATCCAGACACTGTCTGCATGATGGAGCAATCACAGTAACCTCAATGTCTTTGGGTTGGGGGAGCCATGGTCGAAATGTTAATGATCACTTTCATGGGACGCCAGCATGAAGACGATGGTCTAATAGTGGTCAACAGAATAAGGAAGGGGCAAAGTCCATGGTGCCTGGTCCATAATTGTCGACTAACTGAGGTGGTGTTAAAGGACCATTGCTATAGTTGGTGGGAGGCAGAGCGGCTTAAAGTAAGTCGGGAATGTGCTGCCCTTTTGTAAGAACACTGAGAGGTAGAAAAGTGAGAGCTTTTAAATGTGGGGAGCATGATATCAAGAAACAAAAGACATCAAAAGTGTGCCCCCTCCTCAGTGGGCTGTAGTTAAAACATAATACACAAGAATAGCATTGATGATTTGCTGATGGGAGACCCAGGGAATGTACACTGTAATGTATCAAAATGTGTGCTGGGAATACAGTGCTATTAATATGTTTCCCACATCACAGGCACGGTCATTCCTATTTAAACTATTGACTGGCACACAATGCACACTTTCCCCAGACATAAACCCATTTATGGTGTTGACTGACTTTGCCTGTGATCAGGGCTAACTCATGCAGGTCAATACCACTCTACCAATTTTCAAGATTTTGCCAGAGTTCAGATTTCATTTTGTTGCTTTTGTAGGAGTATAAATGGGAACCGAAACAGATGCGCCCAGATGGCACCATGCCTTGTGTAAAATGGCACGGGGAACTGTGCTTGTGATCTCATGAAACAATTAAAATGCAAACAAAATGAAAATACTAAAAAGACGGGTTTGTGAAGCCTTATTAATTTCCAACCTTTCTCACAGTGCAGTACCTTGGAAGTGTAGGTTTGGGTGGCCTTTGGGTGAGATGTTAACCTCCTGAAGAGGGTGTGATACCACCTCTGGCAGCTTCTAAGGTGTCTTCACCTTGCACCTTTTCACATGGAATCCTGTTGTTGTAAAGTGTCAATGGCTGGTCAGAGGGATGTGAATAAAGAGAAGGCCAGTTGGTTTGAGCTATACAACGCTTAGAACAAGGTGCTGCAGTGAGGGGTTAATCAGAAAATATGTTTTCAATTGTTTCTGTTCAATTCAGTATTCCCAGTGCGTTCAATAATGTGTACTGTACATAAAAGAAGTGGGTATGTATAAAGCATACATGATAAACAAATAACACTGCACACATTTGCCAATGCTTATTTCGAGTCATTTTAAAAAAAAGTGTGTATATAAGAGCACATGCAAAACAGCACATACATCAAAATTAAAAATACATACTAAATACATCTCGCAGGTGAACAATCTATGATTATCTGAATTAAAAGTATTAACTGTGTGCTGAATTGAACCTTAAAACCTTGTTGGTTTAGGTGTCACTCATTGGATGAATAATTTGCCTAGTTGATGAGTCTCACTTCAGGTTAAAAAAAAGTTCCCCCAATCGATCACAATTGCTCCTGGGCCAGATGGCGTTGAGCCCTGCAGCCACTGTTGCAAGAGAGAGTAACGGGTGTCTGAACACCTATGTGCTTGCAAGGATGTCTGTGTCACACTCTTCTCTCCCTCACTGTGAACATGTGGACAGCCCGTTGAAGATTAAGGCGCCACCATGTGGTGAAATGACAAACAACCTCTTTAAAGGCTCTTTATCATCAGAGAAGATACATTGGGGTCAAACCAGCGTTGAGATCCATAGACAATGTGGCTAATTCAGCTGATAAAAAAACAGTATCATAAGTACTGTACTGAGGATTGTGCTAAGTAAGCAATGCATTTTCATGGCATTTTGAGCTTTGACCCATGCCATGCCAGCAAGTGCCAAGAACAATGGTATGAAGTCTGCACTGCAATTAGCTGTTAAGGCCTAAATGACCGGAAAACAATGTGTGATTTGGCTGATTTTCTGCCGTCCGAATATTCCAAACAGCCAAAAAGTTTGACCAGATCACGCATTCAGTGCTGGGGGCTGAGTGGGTGTCCCCCACAACCCCTGCTCACTCTACTGCGAGCGGGGGTTGCTGGGGTGTCCCCCGCAGCTGTCCCGCAGCCCCCCCATAAAAAAGAAAAAAAAGGCAGTGCAGACTGCAGGGGTGTCGCCGCAATTCCGGCTCACTATACTATACAGGATAGTGAGCCGGGGTTGCGGAGACACCCCTGCAGCTGACCCGACCAAAAAAATAAATATAGAAAGGACCCTGCAGTGCCAGTTCTCGACCATGGAGGTGAAAGGGAAAATGGGGTCGCAGGGACAAAGTGAAATGGAATGCAAGGTAAGTAGGGGGTGGGGGCTGGGCGTGTGGGTAGGGATGTGTTGCGGGTGTGGGTAGGGGTGTGTTGTGGTTCGGGGTGTGGGTAGGGGTTTGGGTAACTCAGAAATGTTCAGGGGAGAAAAGACCGAAGATTATTTCGAAAAAATTCTCTTCGTTCTTTTCTCCCTGGAACATTTCTGCTTTGGGCATTGAACTCCAAATCGTCATTAGCGCACATTTTAATGTTCTTCATAATGGCAATAACTCATTGGCGGCTTTTATGAACATTGCCAGTGGGATTGGGAGAAAAAGGTTTTGATTAAGAAGCAAACATGTTTATCTCTTAAAGGGGAAATTTCAAGAAATTCCCTCACTATGGAGCAGGATCTTTCCCCCATCCACAGGATCTCTGTGATCAGCATTCCGAAACAGAGGACCAGTTATAGGCAACATCCCAAACCCGTGCCAGGATGTGAACCACACATTTGAGATATTGAACTTAGTAACTTCAAAGTTATTTGGGTTCCAAACAAACACTTTTCACTAGTGCATTAACAAAAAATAGTTTTGGAGGTGGCTCGAGAGAGCAGTGTAGGGTTCCACGCATGCTCACAAATAAGGCTTAAGAAAGCATGCTTCAATGTTTGCCATTTAGTTATTAGAGCGAATTTAGAGTATTTGTGCCAAAATATATTCAAGTGATTCAAACTGTAACCTAATGGATCGCAATCCGATGTCCAGGTCTGAATGATACTATTTCATCTATCTACCAAGGAGCACATTCGGTTTTGCATGGGTGCATTTCACAAAGAACTGTAGCATATCGCCTCAAAGGCAGCTCCGAATCGCATTCAAATCTGTGGGTCGTGTTCTCCAGAGGACGATTCTACATGCCTGTGAGTGATAATGACAGGCTGTAGCAAAACCAGGCGGCGCGTCTCCTCGGGCTCTGATGGGCAGAGAGGAGACTGCTAAATTGCTTAGTGCTTAGCTAGTGGTTAACAGATCAAGACCGGTTTCAAAGGTAATTAGGCCTGGGCAGGAGACATGGAGCTGTCATTTCCCAAAGGAAGTCCTCAGAGAAATCACGGATGCATGAGGGAGGGATGGTGGGGGGGCATGCAGGGGGGTGCAGCAACGCTCCTGTGCGCATCCGTCTGGCGCTGCAAAATTAAATAAGGTCAAATAGAAGTGATTAATCTAGCAAGCAAGAACACTCACAGCTTCAGACCTGAATTCTGACAGCCACATGCACAGAAACCCATTGGAAACATGTTTCCGTTAGATGCAACGTATGTAATAAGCGCATAGCCCCGTGATCTTCGTCTGCATACATGTTGCATGTTTGTCTGGTATTGGGATTGGACTTCAAATGAACCGTCATGGTTAATGTTAGCAATAAAAAAGTTGAGCTCAAACTTTTACATTGGTTTTTAACATATATGTATCGTGTTATTGTTGCCACACCCACAGCAGACTGCCTCAAAGTGCAAGGAAGGCTTGCGGATAGGGTAGGGAATGATTGTGAGAGGTTGTAGGGGGAAGGTATGTAGGGGGCACTGATAAAATGAATAAGATCTGCATGAAGTAAACTTGCAGCCTAGGCCACATTCCAAAGAGTTGTGCAGGCGCCTATCAGTACGAGTTCTTCTATCAGGTTCTACTGATATTGATATTGATATTTTATTTCTATCGCGCTCGTGCACAAGTGTTTCAGAGCGCGACAAGGCAAGGGAGGGAACAGGGGAGAACAAAACAGCGATCTTACTAGGCCCATTGACATTGAGAACATGCAAGTGCATGGGAGAGGGGAAGGGGAAAAGTGCATGGAAGGGGGAGAAGTGGAAAGTGCGAAGCAGAGGAGAGACAGATAAATAATAATAAATAAATAAATAATAAAAGCAACAAACAGTGGTAGTGCAGCCAGCAATTTGCAAGTGCTAGGTTTAAGGCAGCAGACATGTTAGGTCTGATAAGTGCAGGAAGAAAAATGGGGCGGGGGGGGCTGTATGGGTACAGATACAGACCCCAGTGGAATGGGTCAGGGGAGAAGGGTAGGGACCTGTGATGTCCATGTACACAGATACAAAGTCAAGGGGATATGATTTCAGAAACGGTTGCGAATTTGAATAAGAAATTGTTCTCTCGGAGTCTGAGATGGTCTGCTAGGTCATTGCAGATTTTGGGTCTGATCACCTCCAATTGTTTACTTCCTCTGTGCACCCTTTTTGGCTTTGGCATGAAGTGAAGACCTGAGTTTGAGGATGTGTAGTTCCTCACTGCTTATACAAGTGTTTCACCTTACGTCCACTATGGGCTTTGCATATAATGAAGTGCTCATTTACTCTAAAGAAATCATAAGGGTCAAATGAACCCATCCTGCTGGTCACAACTCATGATGAGCAACTCTTCATTGCATCCTATGGCCAGCAGGGGCTACACGTAGGTAGACTATATGACAAAAGGGTTATTCATGCAGAAGGATGTGTGTGCTTTGAGCATGTTTGTTCTGCATCCTAGTCACATCCTGGTCATTCAGAGTACGCATAAGTGTTGGGACCATGCCTGACTGCCAGATAGTGACTGCAATTTCTATCCATATGGATGAGGTCTAATCTTCCACTCAAATGAGTCAAGTTCCTACTAATTAACCCTGAGATCGGCGGTGTACTGTGCTGGTGGTGGCCCCCTATACTGAGCCTAAAGTCAGATGCTGGCGAGGGCTCAGCGATGTTACTGGCCCTTTACGCCTCCAAATGTCAGAGTGATCGCTATTTACAACATTGTGAACCCTACATGGTGTGAATATTTCAAAGTTATTTTTTATTGGGAAGTGGGTTTCATGCATATTGCACATGCCCAATTTTCCATAAAAACAGAAACAAAGATGGCCACTACATTGGAATAATAAAAAAAGTGAGTAATTCCCTTTTCTATTTCCATGACACAAGTGATAGGAATGGAGCATAGAGTGAACACGGAGCAGCTGGCAACAAAGGTAAGTTGATCGTGGGGAGTGCAGAAGTTGGTTGTGGCTTGTAGTACTGGCACGTTGGAATGATAGAAAGGGCTGCAGTGCAGTGGAAAAAAGAGGGGGCACCAGAGGGAACGGAGAGATTGATGACATTGTCGAAACATACCCACGTTCCTGGCTGCTTAAATGATCGCCACCTCACCCACAGGTGTGAATTTATTGTTTTTCACAAATCACATCATGTTTAGCAAAACAATGTTTGTTTTTGTACACCAGACCCTTGACTAACATTCATATCCACACTTGACTGCCAATATGCTACTGATGGCACTTCTTTGCATTGCCCTCTGTTGGAGTTGAGTGCGCCTCATCTGTGTGAACAATAATATATAATTTTAAAAAACAAAACTGATCACAGTTAATTACTGTTTGACATGACGTTATGTGTTCAGAGCCGTAAATTGATACGACAAAAAAGGCCATGATTAACATAATATGTTCAGTAGTGTCTGTATTTGGAAAATCAAATCCGTTCGAGAGGATGGAACCAAAGGCTTGTAGTTCCCTGTGAGCGTTCTAGCATCTGGTTTACCAACACAAGGGAAATGATGTATGCCTGTCTATTTGTCTGAACATTGATTGCTCGTGTCTGTTTGATTTTTTTAATAAGTATTTATTAGTTGTATAGAATAGACAATAACAAGGTAAAAGTGTTGGAAAAGTGCAGACGTCAATCTGAACTATTCTAAACTAAGAACAGATGAATAACAAAGGTCTTAGGGTACTTATGTTAACGATACTAATTATACAATATATATCTGATAAGGAATTAGGTTAATATACATAATAAAGTAACAAAACTTTGTAGAAACAACTTGTTATCCACTGTCTGCTTAGGAGATAGTTTTAAATGGGGAAACATACAAGAAAACAGACAAGATACAGATAAGATACAAATGGAAGAGAACGAAGGGGGAGGAAGTAAAAAAGACAATGGGCCTCATTACGAGTCCGGCGGTAACCGCAGCGGTAAAACCGCCTGGTTACCGCCGGACTCGTATTACCATTCCGCCTCCGTGATTCCCGGAATTACCGGGGCATTACAACCCCG